>NC_141877.1:302255529-303507195 GCF_056163025.1 Triticum urartu
GCTGATTTGGATCCACATGTTTCATGCTATGGTTAGGTTTACCTTAATACTTTTGTTGTAGTTGCGGATGCTTGCAATAGAGGTTAATCATAAGTGGGATGCTTGTCCAAGTAAGGACAACACCCAAGCACCGGTCCACCCACATACCAAATTATCAAAGTACCGAACACGAATCATATGATCGTGATGAAACCTAGCTTGACGATAATTCCCATGTGTCCTCGGGAGCGCTTTTCTCTATATAACAATTTGTCCAGGCTTGTCCTTTGCTACAAAAAGGATTGGGCCACCTTGCTGCACCTTATTTACTTTTGTTACTTGTTGCTCGTTACAAATTATCTTATCACAAAACAATCTATCACCTACAATTTATGTGCTTGCAGAGAATACCTTACTGGAAATCGCTTACCATTTCCTTCTGCTCCTTGTTGGGTTCGACACTCTTACTTATTGAAAGGACTACGATAGATCCCCTATACTTGTGGGTCATCAATTGCTACAGAGAATGGTGGGTATGAGTCTGCTAGTGACTATGATGAGGAGACTTTGGCACTTATTACACATGAAGAACACGGTTGAGATGATTCTGATCGTGAGACGCAATACATGGCTCTTGAAGATGCTGACAGGTATGAATGTTTAGTTGCTGAATGTGTTTTGAGTGTGCAGGTCACACAAGCTGAGCAAAATCAGAGGCATAATTTGTTCCATACAAAGGGAGTTGTGAAGGAACATTCTGTTCGCGTCATCATAGGTGGAGGGAGCTGTAACAACTTGGCTAGCATGGAGATGGTGGAGAAGCTATCTCTCACCACAAGACCACATCCACATCCTTACTACATCCAATGGTTCAACAACAGCGACAAGGTTAAGGTAACACGTACTGTTCGTGTGCATTTTAGTATCTCTACATATGCTGATTATGTTGATTGTGATGTGGTACCCATGCAAGCATGTTCCTTATTACTTGGTAGACCATGGCAATTTGATAAAAATTCGGTACACCATTATAGAAATAATCAGTATACTCTTGTTCATAAGGATAGCCATATTACTTTGCTTCCTACGACTCCTGAATCCATTTTGAAAGATGATATTAATAGAGCTAATAAAGCAAAACAGGAGAAAAATAAGAGTGAAAATCAGATTGTGGCAAAAGAATTTGAGCAACAAATGAAACCTAATAATAAACCATCTAGTGTTGCTTCTGAAATTAAATTGAAAAGTGCATGTTTACTTGCCACAAAATCTGATATTGATGAGCCAGATCTCGGCAAACCTGTTTGCTATGCTTTTGTGTGCAAAGAGGCATTATTTTCATTCGAGGACGTGCCTTCCTCTTTGCCCCCTGCTGTCACTAACATTTTGCTGGAGTTCGCTGACGTCTTCCCACAAGACGTGCCACCGGAATTACCACCTATTCGAGGGATTGATCATCAAATTGACTTAATTCCCAGTGCATCGCTACCCAACCGTGCACCATACCGTACCAATCCAGAGGAGACGAAGGAGATTATGTGTCAAGTACAGGAGTTGCTCGACAAAGGTTACATACGCGAATCTCTTAGTCCTTGTGATGGTCCTATTATACTAGTGCCTAAAAAGGATGGTACGTAGCGTATGTGTGTTGATTGTAGAGGCATTAATAATATTACTATTAGTTATCGTCATCCTATTCCTAGGCTAGATGATATGCTTGATGAATTGAGTGGCTCTACAATTTTCTCCAAAGTTGATTTGCATAGTGGATACCATCAAATTCGTATGAAATTGGGAGATGAATGGAAAACAACATTTAAAACTAAGTTTGGTTTATATGAGTGGTTAGTCATGCCTTTTGGGTTAACTAATGCACCTAGTACTTTCATGAGACTAATGAACGAAGTTTTACGTGCTTTCATTGGACAATTTGTGGTAGTCTATTTTGATGATATACTGATTTATAGCAGATCTTTGGAGGAACATTTGGAACATTTACGTGATGTTTTTATTGCTCTACGTGATGCACGTTTGTTTGGTAACCTTGGGAAGTGCACCTTCTGCACCGACCGAGTATCTTTTCTTGGCTATGTTGTTACTCCACAGTGAATTGAAGTTGATAAAGCCAAGATTGAAGCTATTGAGAGTTGGCCGCAGCCCAAAATGGTCACACAAGTGAGGAGTTTTCTTGGCCTCGCTGGATTCTGTAGGCGTTTCGTGAGAGATTTTAGCACCATTGTTGCACCTCTCAATGAGCTTACAAAGAAGGATGTGCCTTTTTTTAGGGTACCGCACAGGAAGAAGCCTTCACGGTATTGAAAGATAAGTTGACACATGTTCCTTTACTCCAACTTCCTGATTTTAATAAGACTGCTGAGCTTGAATGTGATGCTAGTGGAATTGGATTAGGAGGTGTGTTATTACAAGATGGCAAACCTGTTGCATACTTTTCTGAAAAATGAGTGGGCCTAGTATGAATTATTCTACATATGATAAATAATTATATGCTCTTGTTCGGACTTTAGAAACATGGCAACATTATTTATGGACCAAATAATTTTTTATACATTCTGATCATGAATCTTTGAAACATATTAAAAGTCAAGCTAAACTGAATTATAGACATGCTAAATGGGTTAAATTCATTGAGACTTTCCCTTATGTCATTAAACACAAGAATGGTAAAGAAAATGTTATTGTCGATGCATTGTATCGTTGCTATACTATGCTTTCACAACTTGAATTCAAAATATTTAGTTTGGAGACCATCAAAGATCAATATGTGCATGATGCTGATTTTAAAGATGTAATGCAGAAGGAAGAACGTGGAACAAGTTTGTCATTAATGATGGATTTGTGTTTCATGCTAACAAGATGTGCATTCTAGCTAGCTTCGTTCGTCTTTTGTTGTTGCAGGAGGCGCATGGAGGAGGATTAATGGGACACTTTGGCGTGAAGAAGACGGAGGATATACTTGCTACACATTTCTTTTGGCCAAAGATGAGACATGATGTTGAGTGTTTTGTTGCTCGCTGCACTACATGTCAAAAAGCTAAGTCACGACTAAATCCTCATGGTTTATATATACCTTTGCCTGTACCTAGTGTTCCTTGGGAGGATATATCTATGGACTTTGTTTTAGGTTTACCTCAAACAAAGAAGGGGAGGGATAGCATATTTGTTGTCGTGGATAGGTTCTCGAAAATGGCACACTTTATACCATTTCATAAAAGCGATGATGCTGTTAATGTTGCTGATTTGTTCTTTTGTGAAACTATTCGCTTGCATGGTGTGCCAAATACTATTGTTTCAGATCGTGATACTAAATTTCTTAGCCAATTTTGGAGATGTTTATGGGCCAAGTTGGGGACTAAACTTCTTTTTAGTACTACTTGTCACCCCCAAACTGATGGACAAACTGAAGTAGTTAATAGAACATTGTCTACTATGCTTAGGGCTGTTTTGAAGAATAATAATAAAATGTGGGAAGAATGCTTGCCTCAAATTGAATTTGCTTATAATCGTTCATTGCATTCTACTACTAAGATGTGCCCTTCTGAAATTGTGTATGGTTTCCTACCTCGTGCACCTATTGATTTGTTGCCTCTTCCACCTTCGAAGAAGGTTAATTTTGATGCTAAAGAACGTGCTGAATTGATTTTAAAAATGCATGAGTTAACTAAGGAAAACATTGCACGTATGAATGCTAAATATAAACTTGCTGGAGATAAGGGTAGAAAACATGTTGTGTTTGCACCTGGAGATCTTGTTTGGTTACATTTGCGTAAGAATAGATTTCCTAATTTGCGCAAATCGAAGCTAATGCCACGTGCTGATGGTACTTTTAAGGTGTTAGAGAAAATAAATGATAATGCATATAAACTTGAGCTGCTTGCAGATTTTGGGGTTAGTCCCACTTTTAACATTGCAGATTTGAAGCCTTATTTGGGTGAGGAAGATGAGCTTTCATTGAGGACGACTTCATTTCAAGAAGGGGAGGATGATGAGGACATCAATACCATTGTTACAACCACAGCCCCTGTTGCTATACATATTGGACCAATTACTAGAGCTCACGCATGCCAATTGAATTATCAGGTACTTTTGTTTCTTGGTAACGATTCTAATGTTCATGAGAATATGATTGTGCCTAAATTGGATACATTTGTTTTGCTTACAAATGAAGGGCCTAGCTTGGACAAGAAAGATGAACCTGGGAGCAAGTTCAAGCATGGAGATGATGGCATGCGCAAGGGGAACAAGAACGGAGTTACAAGTGATGATTCCAAGA
This sequence comes from Triticum urartu, assembly GCF_056163025.1. Taxonomy (NCBI): domain Eukaryota; kingdom Viridiplantae; phylum Streptophyta; class Magnoliopsida; order Poales; family Poaceae; genus Triticum; species Triticum urartu. The sequence continues at coordinate 302,259,800 of NC_141877.1, forward strand.
CTTTGAAGCCACCATAATGAGTGCATGAAGCCTTGGACGAAATATATGATATGCCACTTCATAAATTTCGTCTAGAGGCTATTCTAGATGCTGCGTCACCTTATTTTTGGGCCAAGCCCATGTAATTTCGAAATACTTGATTATAGGCAGTTTTTAGAGTCCGTATGTGTGGGGAAACAAGAGTTAGGGTTGGTTTCGAACCCCTCCTCCAAGGGCCACGACATTCCCCCCGCTCTCCTCCATATATACAGCCCTTAGGGCATCGTTTAGACTTTAGGTTTTGTTTAGATTAAAAGTTCGCCATAGCTGCAACTTCGCGTACTTCGTTTGTGTTCAACGACCAGACCAAGATGTCACAAAACCCCACCTTGATCAATAAAGCTTTCCTCTTATGTTCACAATATCCATATTGCAATCTTAGTTTCTTGCTTGTTCTTCATTTGCCTGCAGGAAACAGACCTTCGTGGTCAGGTTGATTGTGCTCCGGCGTGGTCAATAACCTCTCGAAGTTGGTTTAACGATTGCTAAGGTGCGACGTCCTCACACGTTCGTAGTCGGATCGTCAAAGTTGAGTTCCTCCAAAACGATAGCCACCATCTCATCGAAAGACGGGACACCTTTGCCTCTATCACCATTCAATCTCGGTGATTTACTATCGCACACGATTCATCTCTGTCGCCTCTACGAACCGTGTGTGTTCACTCACACATGCAAAAGGGAAAGAAAACCCTCGCCCACTTCGTCCCCACTCTCTCGCCGTAGACTCCTCCGCAACTCTGCACCCTAAGCTCGACGGCTGTTGGCGGCGGGCGTAGGTCATGCTCCAAAAAGCACCGGATTTCGCCTCCACCGCCTTCCGCCGCCTATCTATACCGACATTCTAGACTCTGGTCGACTGGGGTTTTCTGCGGGATTGGGCCGGGAATTTTTCTCATGGAGAAGGTAATGAACTTAATTAGCGAAATATTCACTCATCTCTTATCACAATCCATCCATCGCTGTTAATCAACCGGCGGAAATCGCCGTGGAATCATTTTTGTTCTAGCTGATTCGTGGGTGTTCATTCATGTGTCCACAGTGCGAGCACAAATCGGGCAACCGTGGTCTAGGCCAGTCGGAAATGAAGTTCTATCTCACCATTCCGGATGACTTTAGGGAGTGCTCGGTATGTTCAATCTCAACCTACCACGGTCGGCATGGCCTAAATTTGTGAACATATACTGTCTGTTGCTACATTATCTATATATTTACATCAAATCTTTGTTACATTATCTATTTTTAAATCTATATTTTTGGACTTTTATTTCATATATATATATATGTATATATATATGGATCTGTTCTATCAGTTACTCCTATATTTGCATCTTGCTCTGTTATTTCAATATATCTAATTTACGATCTTAATTTTCATTTCAAGCAGTACATCCCTTGCTTTGCAAGAACAGGAGTAGAAGGAAATCTTGGTCTTTACTTGGCTGATGACTCCCAGGATGTCATATTGACAACGTAGCATGGATTTACAATGACGGTTAGCGTAAAACTTGATAAACATGGTCACTCCTATTTTAATGCGGACCTTTGGAGAAAAATGTCTAAGTGTTATGAACTGAAAGCTGGCAATAAAATTCTAGTGCATGCACCACAGCCTCGTCTAATTAACATGGATGTTTACTTCCCCAACGTCATCAGCCGATCAAAGTCTGATCGAGGTTAGTTACCTTTAAACTTTCTCCTTGCTATCATATTACTGTTTAAGCAACCAATTGATCACTATTTAAGCAACCAATTGTGATATCATATTCTGACTCCGTTCCTAGGCAGTAACAAATTTTATTTACCAATTTATGCGCACTATATATTCTTCTGCCATGTTCTGAATAAATAATACCTTTCCACCTTTTAAGCAGGATATGTTGTATGCTAGTGAACGATCTATATGTTACTAAGCGTACCAAATTTCACTGGAAGGCCTTGAAGCATGTCATAAACTTTGTTGATAATCTTACATAGATAGCACAGCATATGAACGCTAGATTTTGGATGGGATTAATTAGACCTATGGTGCACACACTGAACAAGACCAATTGTGTGCACAAAACGCTGGTAAAAAGTCTTATTTTAATGTTGATGCTCATAAACTATATATATCTTCAATGATATGTTACAATTGTTTTTTTATTCTACATGTCAATAGAAATTGCCCCCAGTAGCAGTTCTTGGATCGATTTCCCGGCGTGGTCGAAGTACACGTGTGCCTGCTAATAACGCCAAAGTGATTGCAAGGTACTGCATTTCTTGCAGAAATGGAACCATTCAAATTAACAAGTTCTCGCTTCTCGTGGCAATGCATCCATATTGGAAAATTGGAGACACTGTTCTACTCATGATCTACCAAGGCACAGGAGGGCTCTTCCTTTTCATTGACGAGATGCCGAGTCACCATGAAGCTGCTTCCAGTGGATAGTTGTGGTTGTTGGCCCTCAGCCTCTTAAAATGTGCTAGCTGTTACTATATATGTTAAGTATGTAGATATGGACCATATGGTTGTTGGCCCTTAGCCTCTTAAAATGTGATAGTTGTTACTATGTTAAGTATGTAGATATGGACTATATGGTTGTCAAAACCGTGTTACGAAGATCCTCCTTTTGTCAAATAGTATCGTACATAGTTCATTGAGTTTAAGCGTGTGCCCGATGACCAGAAGCCATTTGCATATTAACTGTCCATATTGCAAATTCACACACATGTTAACATAAGGAAATGTATGTGTAACATACTAATCATCGCACACGAGTACTCGTTGACGCATCATGTGCGATACTACGCCACTGCAAGCAACTAGTTTGCATTTTTCAAAGTTTTTTGTACACACAGAATCGCACACAAAGTAACTGCATTGACCATCTGTGTTGTAATTTCTCATCGCAATCAGTTCATCCGAGTCGGCTGTTTGCCACGTATCACACATATCTTGTTTACACGACTCGTTTGTGTTCTTTTCGCTCATCACAAACAGTTCATCCATGTGAACTGTATGCCGCATATCACACACATCTTGTTAAGTTGAACCATTTCTGTTGTGTTCCCTAATCGAAAATAGTTCGTCCGAGTTAACCGTATGTCGTATATCGCACACACATTGATATGGCTGCTCATTTCTGTTGTTCTACCTCATCGCAAACAGTTCGACTGGATTAACCATGTGTCCTGCATCGCACACACATTGTTATGGCTGCCCGTTTCTGTTGTTCTGCCTCATCGCAGACAGTTTGAATGGATTAACCGTGTGTTCTACATCGCACACGTAACTAAAATCTGAACCGTGTTTGTTGGCTCCACCATTGCAAACGTTTTGCACCTTTTTTGACGGCTTTTTTACACCACCATTTGTGATTATTGCATTGCACACAGTTTCTTCAAAGGGTCTCTGATCGTAGTGTCGCGTTAGCAATATCCTGCAGTAGTGGTATTTACTCATACCAACTACTTTCGAATTTGAAGGATCCAATTGAAACTCCAATGGCGCAACAGGTATGTTCCAAACCTATTTCTTTAACTGGATTGATGTTCTAACTTCTTGCTCTATGTTGATTTCAGTTTCAATTGTATGAACAGTTATGTTCTCATGCGATGCACATTACAAGTGTTGCCAATGTAGTGTAGTTTCTCACACTTGTCTATGCTGCTGTGTCTTAAAAATATATGAGTTGAACTGTGTCTCTATCTTGATTTGGCAATATAAACTAGAATGATATGGACAATACAGTGTGATGCCCGGATAATTAAGCTACAGTAATTCCCTGCAAATCATGCCACGTCACCTCGGTTACTGTTGATAATCTCGCGATAGTTCAGAACCGATTCAAATTCAAAATTGAATTAAAGGCAAACATCAAAAGTTTTCAAAATTTAAAACTAAAATGTTCGGGTTGTGCCAAATAATGCATAGGTAATTGTGGTGAAGAAACCCCCACTTTTATAAAATTTTAAATACCCTTAGGTGAATAAAACAGTAGCAAAAACCAATATTTAAATGCTTTTATAATTAACAAAATACTAAACTAAATTGTTTTGGGGTAAAACCTTTTGTTGCAGTGGGTTTTAAGGTATTACTAATTTAGGGGTCATTTTAATATTAAATAAAAAATAAATGCAAAAGAAAGTAAAATAAAAACAGAAATGAAAAATAAATAAATAATAGCAAAGCAAAGCCCCCTGCGTCATCCCCTGGACCTAGTTCACTTGGGCCAGCCCAGCCGGCCCAGCTCCTCGCACCAAACGCGCCCCCTCCCTGTTCCTCGGTTGCGCGTTGCTATAGGGGCGCGTCTCTGTCGGATCGCGTCGCCGTCCCGACGGGATAAGGGCGACAGCCGCGCCCACTCGATCCCCTCTCCCACTCAGCCCCTGCTCCCGTCGCCCTCTCCTCCTCCCTCTCGCCCTCGCGCTCCAGATCCGCCACAGCCGACGCTCCGTCGACATGGCCACCGTCGCCCTCGTGCTCAGCGTCGCCCCCGCCGCCTGAGAGCTTGCCAGAAGCCCCGCAATCTCTACCCCGACCACGCACGCGAGTTGTGGAGCCCCCCCCCCCAGCGCCGCCGCATCACCTTCTTCTTCCTCATCGGCTCGGCACCTCCTCCGTCGACCTCGCTCTGCGGCTACTAACTCTCTCGCCGGGCCTCCTTGTGCCCTCCCGTTGAGCCTCATGCCCTCCTCATATCTAGCCTCCCTTCTGCATCATGATCTCACCGCCGCTGCCCATCGACGCACCGCTCAACCCCGGCCTCCCCTGTGCCTGCGACCACTGCCACTCGACAAGCGCCGTCGCGTGCGTTCGAATGCACCCAGCACCGCTACGAACCGTGCCCAGCAGCCCCACCTTCGAACTCACCCGAGCCTCGGCGTCCGCCCCGCTCTTCATCGGTGACGCTGCCGCCCTCCTCCAGCCAAGCCACCGCCTCCGTTCAATGCGCCATGGAGCGGGCATTCGAAAGAGCCCACCCATGCCCCCTTACTTGCACCGTGTCGTCATTCCGGCGAGGTCCGCGCCCCTCCGCCATGTTTTCTGTCACCGGCGGTGAACCTCCGCCGCCCACTGACATGGCCTGCCTCTGGGGCCCATTTGGGTCACTGGCTGGTGGCCCTAGGGGCACGGCTGGCCTAGTTGACCATGGTCAACTTGCTGATTGGGCCGGTACCAGCAGCTGAGCAATGGCCCCCACCCGTTTAAACTAATTAAATGGGTTAATCTAATAAATATAGACTAATTAGTCATTGACAGCCCGGGCCCGCATCTTAATTATGTTGGGGAACGTAGTAATTTCAAAAAATTTCCCACGCACATGCAAGATCATGGTGATGCATAGCAACGAGAGGGGAGAGTGTTGTCCATGTACCCTCGTAGACCGTTAAGCGGAAGCGTTATGACAACGCTGTTGATGTAGTCGTACGTCTTCATGATCGACCGATCCTCAATACCGAACGTACGGCACCTCCGCATTCAGCACACGTTCAGCTCGGTGACGTCCCGCGAACTCACGATCCAGTAGAGCTCGGGGAAGAGTTTCGTTAGCACGACGGCGTGGTGACGATGTTGATGAAGCTACCGTGGCAGGACTTCGCCTAAGCACCGCTACAGTATGGCCGAGGTGGATTATGGTGGAGGGGGGCACCGCACCCGGCTGGGAGAGATCTTCGTGATCAACTTGTGTGTCTAGAGGTTTCCCTACCCATGTATATAAAGGAGCAAGGGGGAGGACGGCCGGCCCTTGTTGGCGCGCCAGGAGGAGGAATCCTCCTCCTAGTAGGAGTAGGATTCCCCTCTTTCCTACTCCTACTAGGAGGGGGAAAGGAAGGGAGAGAAAGAGAAGGAAAGGGGGTGCCGCCCCCCTCTCCTAGTCCAATTCGGACCAGAGGGGAGGGGTGTGCTGCCTGCCCTTGTCCGGCCCCTCTCCCTCTCCATTAGGGCCCAACAAGGCCCATTAACCCCCGGGGGGTTCCGGTAACCCCTCCGGTACTCCGGTAAAATCCCGATTTTACCCGGAACTCTTCTGATGTCCAAATGTAGGCTTCCAATATATCAATCTTCATGTCTCGAACATTTCGAGACTCCTCGTTATGTCCGCGATCATATCCGGGACTGCGAAGTACCTTCGGTAGATCAAAACATATAAACTCATAAAACCGATCGTCACAGAACTTTAAGCGTGCGGACCCTACGGGTTCGAGAACTATGTAGACATGACCGAGACATGTCTCCCGTCAATAACAAATAGCAGAACCTGGATGCTCATATTGGTTCCTACATATTCTACGAAGATTTTTATCGCTCAAACCGCATAACAATATACGTTGTTCTCTTTGTTATCGGTATGTTACTTACCCGAGATTCGATCGTCGGTATCCCAATACCTAGTTCAATATCGTTACCGGCAAGTCTCTTTACTCGTTTCGTAATGCACTATCCCGCAACTAACACATTAGTTGCATTGCTTGCAAGGCTTATAGTGATGTGCATTACTGAGAGGGCCCAGAGATACCTCTCCGACAATCAGACTGACAAATCCTAATCTTGATCTATGCTAACTCAACAAGTACCATCAGAGACACCTGTAGATCATCTTTATATGCACCCAGTTACGTTGTGATTTGGTAGCATACAAAGTGTTCCTCCAGTATTCAGGAGTTGCATACTCTCATAGTCATAAGAACATGTATAAGTCATGAAGAAAGCAATAGCAGTAAACAAAATGACCAAGTGCTAAGCTAACAGAATGGGTCAAGTCAATCACATCATTCTCCTAATGATGTGATCCCATTAATCAAATAACAACTCATGTCTATGGTTAGGAAACTTAACCATCTTTGATCAATGAGCTAGTCAAGTAGAGGCATACTAGTGACACTATGTTTGTCTATGTATTCACACGTGTATTATGTTTCTGGTTAATACAATTCTAGCATGAATAATAAACATTTATCATGAAATAAGGAAATAAATAATAACTTTATTATTGCCTCTAGGGCATATTTCCTTCAGTCTCCCACTTGCACTAGAGTCAATAATCTAGATTACATAGTAATGATTCTAACACCCATGGAGCCTTGGTGCTGATCATGTTTTGCTCGTGGAAGAGGCTTAGTCAACGGGTCTGCAACATTCAGATCCGTGTGTATCTTGCAAATCTCTATGTCTCCCACCTGGACTTGATCCCGGATGGAGTTGAAGCGTCTCTTGATGTGCTTGGTTCTCTTGTGAAATCTGGATTCCTTTGCCAAGGCAATTGCACCAGTATTGTCACAAATGATTTTCATTGGACCCGATGCACTAGGTATGACACCTAGATCGGATATGAAATCCTTCATCCAGACTCCTTCATTCGTTGCTTCCGAAGCAGCAATGTACTCCACTTCACATGTAGATCCCGCCATGACGCTCTGTTTAGAACTGCTCCAACTGACAGCTCCATCGTTTAATATAAACACGTATCCGGTTTGAGATTTAGAATCGTCTGGATCAGTGTCAAAGCTTGCATCAACGTAACCATTTACGATGTGCTCTCTGTCACCTCCATAAACGAGAAACATATCCTTGGTCCTTTTCAGGTACTTCAGGATGTTTTTGACCATTGTCCAGTGGTCCACTCCTGGATTACTTTGGTACCTCCCTGCTAGACTAATAGAAAGGCACACATCAGGTCTGGTACACAGCATTGCATACATGATAGAGCCTATGGCTGAAGCATAGGGAACACTTTTCATTTTCTCTCTATCTTCTGTAGTGGTCGGGCATTGAGTCTTACTCAACTTCACACCTTGTAACACATGCAATAACCCTTTCTTAGCTTGATACATTTTGAAATTTTTCAAAAATTTATCAAGGTATGTGCTTTGTGAAAGTCCAATTGAGCGTCTTGATCTATCTCTATAGATCTTGATGCCCAACATATAAGCAGCTTCACCGAGGTCTTTCATTAAAAAACTCTTATTCAAGTATCCTTTTATGCTATCCAGAAATTCTATATCATTTCCAATCAACAATATGTCATCCACATATAATATTAGAAATGCTACAGAGCTCCCACTCACTTTCTTGTAAACACAGGCTTCTCCAAAAGTCTGTATAAAACCATATTTTTGATCACACTATCAAAACGTTTATTCCAACTCCGAGAGGCTTGCACCAGTCCATAAATGGATCGCTGGAGCTTGCACACTTTTTTAGTACCCTTTGGATCGATAAAACCTTCAGGTTGCATCATATACAACTCTTCTTCCAGAAATCCATTTAGGAATGCAGTCTTTACATCCATTTGCCAAATTTCATAATCATAAAATGCGGCAATTGCTAACATGATTCGGACGGACTTAAGCATCGCTACAGGTGAGAAGGTCTCATCATAGTCAACTCCTTGAACTTGTCGAAAACCTTTCGCAACAAGTCAAGCTTTATAGACAATAACAATACTGTAAGCGTCAGTCTTCTTCTTGAAGATCCATTTATTCTCAATGGCTTGCTGATCATCGGGCAAGTCAACCAAAGTCCAAACTTTGTTCTCATACATGGATCCCATCTCAGATTTCATGGCCTCAAGCCATTTCGTGGAATCTGGGCTCATCATCGCTTCCTTATAGTTCGTAGGTTCGTCATGGTCAAGTAACATGACCTCCAGAACAGGATTACCGTACGACTCTAGTGCAGATCTTGCTCTGGTTGACCTGCGAGGTTCGGTAGTAACTTGATCTGAAGTTTCATGATCATCATCATTAGCTTCCTCACTAATTGGTGTAGGTGTCACAGGAACCGGTTTCTGTGATGAACTAATTTCCAATAAGGGAGCAGGTACTGTTACCTCATCAAGTTCTACTTTCCTCCCACTCACTTCTTTCGAGAGAAACTCCTTCTCTAGAAAGGATCCATTCTTAGCAACGAATGTCTTGCCTTCGGATCTGTGATAGAAGGTGTACCCAATAGTTTCCTTTGGGTATCCTATGAAGACACATTTCTCCGATTTGGGTTCGAGCTTATCAGGTTGAAGCTTTTTCACGTAAGCATCACAGCCCCCAACATTAAGAAACGACAACTTTGGTTTCTTGCCAAACCATAGTTCATAAGGTGTCGTCTCAACGGGTTTTGATGGTGCCCTATTTAACATGAATGCGGCCGTCTCTAAAGCATAACCCCAAAATGATAGCGGTAAATCAGTAAGAGACATCATAGATCACACCATATCTATTAAAGTACGATTACGGCATTCGGACACACCATTACGCTGTGGTGTTCCAGGTGGCCTGAGTTGCGAAACTATTCCGCATTGTTTCAAATGTAGACCAAACTCATAACTCAAATACTCTCCACCATGATCAGATCGTAGAAACTTTATTTTCCACTTCACTCTAAAATTCCTTGAACTTTTCAAATGTTTCGGACTTATGCTTCATTAAGTAGATATACCCATATCTGCTCAAATGATCTGTGAAGGTGAGAAAATAACGATACCCGCCGCGAGCCTCAATATTCATCGAACCACATACATCAGTATGTATGATTTCCAACAAGTCTGCTGCTCACATCATTGTTCCAGAGAACAGTGTCTTAGTCATCTTGCCCATAAGGCATGGTTCGCAAGTACCAAGTGATTCCAAAAGTCCATCAGTATGGAGTTTCATCATGCACTTTACACCAATATGACCTAAACGACAGTGCCACAAATAATTTGCACTATCATTATCAACTCTGCATCTTTTGGCTTCAACATTATGAATATGTGTATCACTACTATCGAGATTCAACAAAAATAGACCATTCTTCAAGGGTGCATGACCATAAAAGATATTACTCATATAAATAGAACAACCATTATTCTCAGATTTAAATGAATAACGTCTCACATCAAACAAGATCCAAATATAATGTTCATGCTCAACGCTGGCACCAAATAACAATTATTTGGGTCCAAAACTAATCCCGAAGGTAGATGTAGAGGTAGCGTGTCGACGGCGATCACATCGACTTCGGAACCATTTCCCACACGCATCGTCACCTCATCCTTAGCCAGTCTTCGCTTAATCCGTAGTCCCTGTTTCGAGTTGCAAATATTAGAAAAAGAACCAGTATCAAATCCCCAGGTGCTACTGTGAGCTCTGGTAAGGTACACAATAATAACATGTATATCACATATACCTTTGTTCACCCTGCGATCCTTCTTATCCAACAAATACTTGGGATAGTTCCGCTTCCAGTGACCAGTCTGTTTGCAGTAGAAGCACTTAGTCTCAGGCTTAGGTCCAGACTTGGGTTTCTTCTCTTGAGCAGCAACTTGCTTGTTGTTCTTCTTGAAGTTCCCCTTCTTCTTCTTCTTCTTCTTCTTCTTCTTCTTCCCTTTACCCTTTTTCTTGAAACTAGTGGTTTTGTTAACCATCAACACTTGATGCTCCTTTTTGATTTCTACCTCCGTAGCCTTTAGCATCGCGAACAGCTCGGGAATTGTCTTATTCATCCCTTGCATATTATAGTTCATCACAAAGCTTTTGTAGCTTGGTGGCAGTGATTGAAGAACTCAATCAATGATACTATCAATAGGAAGATTAACTCCCAGTTGAGTCAAGTGATTATGATACCCAAACATTTTGAGTATATGTTCACTGACAAAACTATTCTCGTCCATCTTGCAGCTATAGAACTTATTGGAGACTTCATATCTCTCAATCCGGGCATTTGCTTGAAATATTAACTTCAACTCCTGGAACATCTCATATGATCCATGACGTTCAAAACGTCGTTGAAGTCCCGGTTCTAAGACGTAAAGCATGGCACACTGAACTATCGAGTAGTCATCAGCTTTACTCTGCCAGACGTTCTTAACATCATAAGCAGCATCTGCAGCAGGCCTGGCACCCAGCGGTGCTTCCAGGAGTAATTCTTCTATGCAGCAATGAGGATAATCCTCAAGTTACGGACCCAGTCCATGTAATTGCTACCATCATCTTTCAACTTTGCTTTCTCAAGGAGCGCATTAAAATTCAATGGAACAACAGCACAGGCCATCTATCTACAACAACATAGATAAGCAAAATACTATCAGGTACTAAGTTCATGATAAATTTAAGTTCAATTAATCTTATCACTTAAGAACTCCCACTTAGATAGACATCCCTCTAATCATCTAAGTGATCACGTGATCCATATCAACTAAACCATAACCGATCATCACGTGAAATGGAGTAGTTTTCAATGGTGAACATCACTATGTTGATCATATCTACTATATGATTCACGCTTGACCTTTCGGTCTCAGTGTTCCGAGGCCATATCTGCATATGCTAGGCTCGTCAAGTTTAACCCGAGTATTCTGCGTGTGCAAAACCGGCTTGCACCCGTTGTAGATGTACGTAGAGCTTATCACACCCGATCATCACGTGGTGTCTCAGCACGACGAACTTTGGCAACGGTGCATACTCAGGGAGATCCCCTTTATCTTCAAATTTAGTGAGAGATCATCTTATAATGCTATCGTCAATCAAAGCAAAATAAGATGCATAAAGGATAAACATCACATGCAATCAATATAAGTGATATGATATGGCCATCATCATCTTGTGCTTGTGATCTCCATCTCCTAAGAACCGTCATGATCACCATCGTCACCAGCGCGACACCTTGATCTACATCGTAGCATTGTTGTCGTCTCACCAACTATTGCTTCTATGACTATCGCTACCGCTTAGTGATAAAGTAAAGCAATTACAGGGCAATTGCATTGCATACAATAAAGCGACAACCATATGGCTCCTGCCAGTTGCCGATAACTCAGTTACAAAACATGATCATCTCATACAATAAATATAGCATCATGTCTTGACCATATCACATCACAACATGCCCTGCAAAAACAAGTTAGACGTCCTCTACTTTGTTGTTGCAAGTTTTACGTGGCTGCTATGGGCTGAGGAAGAACCGTTCTTACCTACACATCAAAACCACAACGATAGTTCGTCAAGTTGGTGCTGTTTTAACCTTCACAAGGACCGGGCGTAGTCACACTCGGTTCAACTAAAGTTGGAGAAACTGACACCCGCCAGCCACCTGTGTGCAAAGCACATCGGTAGAACCAGTCTCGCGTAAGCGTACGCATAATATCGGTCCAGGCCACTTCATCCAACAATACCGCCGAACCAAAGTATGACATGCTGGTAAGAAGTATGACTTGTATCGCCCACAACTCACTTGTGTTCTACTCGTGCATATAATATCTACGCAATAACCTGGCTCGGATGCCACTGTTGGGGAACATAGTAATTTCTAAAAAATTCCTACGCACACGCAAGATCATGGTGATGCATAGCAACGAGAGGGGAGAGTGTTGTCCACGTACCCTCGTAGGCTGTTAAGCGGAACAGTTGTGACAACGCGGTTGATGTATTCGTACGTCTTCATGATCGACCGATCCTTAGTACTGAACGTACGGCACGTCCGTGTTCAGCACACTTCAGCTCGGTGACGTCCCGCGAACTCACGATCCAGTAGAGCTTGGGGAAGAGTTTCATCAGCACGATGACGTGGTGACGATGTTGGTGAAGCTACCGTGGCAGGGCTTCGCCTAAGCACCGCTACAGTATGACCGAGGTGGATTATGGTGGAGGGGGGCACCGCACACGGCTGAGAGAGATCTTTGTGATCAACTTGTGTGTCTAGAGGTGCCCCCTGCCCTTGTATATAAAGGAGCAAGGGGGAGGCTGGACGGACCTTGTTGGCGCGCCAGGAGGAGGAATCCTCCTCCTAGTAGGAGTAGGATTCCCCTCTTTCCTACTCCTACTAGGAGGGGGAAAGGAAGGAAGAGAAAGAGAAGGAAAGGGGGGCGCCCCCCTTCCTAGTCCAATTCGGACCAGAGGGGAGGGGGCACGCTGCCTGCCCTTGGCCGGCCCCTCTCTCTCTCCATTAGGGCACAACAAGGCCCATTAACCCTAGGGGGGTTCCGGTAACCCCTCCGGTACTCCGGTAAAATCCCGATTTTACCCAGAGCTCTTCCTATGTCCAAATGTAGGCTTCCAATATATCAATCTTCATGTCTCGACCATTTCGAGACTCCTCGTTATGTCTGTGATCATATCCGAGACTCTGAACTACCTTTGGTACATCAAAACATATAAACTCATAAAACCGATCGTCACAAAACTTTAGGCGTGCGGACCCTACGGTTTTGAGAACTATGTAGACATGACCGAAACATGTCTTCGATCAATAACCAATAGCAGAACCTGGATGATCATATTGGTTCCTACATATTCTACGAAGATTTTTATTGGTCAAACCGCATAACAATATACGTTGTTCTCTTTGTCATCGGTATGTTACTTGCCCGAGATTCGATCGTCGGTATCCCAATACCTAGTTCAATCTCGTTACCGGCAAGTCTCTTTACTCATTTCGTAATGCACTATCCCGCAACTAACTCATTAGTTGCATTGCTTGCAAGGCTTATAGTGATGTGCATTACCGAGAGGGCCCAGAGATACCTCTCCGACAATCGGAGTGACAAATCCTAATCTTGATCTATGCCAACTCAACAAGTACCATCGGAGACACCTGTAGAGCATCTTTATAATCACCCAGTTACATTGTGATGTTTGGTAGCACACAAAGTGTTCCTCCGGTATTCGGAAGTTGTATAATCTCATAGTCATAAGATCATGTATAAGTCACGAAGAAAGCAATAGCAGTAAACAAAACGATCAAGTGCTAAGCTAACGGAATGGGTCAAGTCAATCACATCATTCTCCTAATGATGTGATTCCATTGATCAAATAACAACTCATGTCTATGGTTAGGAAACTTAACCACCTTTGATCAATGAGCTAGTCAAGTAGAGGCATACTAGTGACACTATGTTTGTCTATGTATTCACACATGTATAATGTTTCTGGTTAATACAATTCTAGCACGAATAATAAACATTTATCATGAAATAAGGAAATAAATAATAACTTTATGATTGCCTCTAGGGCATATTTCCTTCAAATTAAACTTAATTCGGTTAATTTAAATGTTGTTAGACAATCAGTGTATGACGTGTGGGTCCCAGCAGGACCATTGACTAGTCAACTGGTCCATGTTAATTGTTGACTGGGCAGTCAACTAGACCCCACCAGTCAGCCTAATATATGGACTTCTGGGTACACTCTCTATGTACCCATAGCATTTTACACATTTTATTTTGGATGTAAGTTAATTCAGGGAATTTAGAAAATGAATTAAAACTTCAAAAATTAATATAAAATAATCCGTAACTCGGATGAAAATACTTTGTACATGAAAGTTGCTCAGAACGATGACACGAATCCGGATACGCAGCCCGTTCGGCCGCCACACATCCCTAGCATAGAAAACACGCAACTTTCCCTCTCCGGTTCATCTGCCCAAAAATGCAAAACACCGGGAATACTTTCCCGGATGTTTCCCCCCTTCGTCGGTATTACCTGCTACCGCGTTAGGGCACGCTTAGCACCGCTTGTTGTCATGTCATGCATCGTCATGCATATGTTTGCATTATATTTATTGTTTCTTCCCCCTCTTCTCTCGCTAGACACCAAGACCGACGCCGCTGCTACCCAGTATGACTACAGTGTTGACGACCCCTCCTTGCCAAAGCAACCATGCAAGCCCCCCTATCACCAGATATCGCCTATTCTTCTCTCTACTACTCGCATTAGAGTAGTGTAGCATGTTACTGCTTTCCGTTAATCCTATCCTGATGCATAGCCTGACTTTGCTACTACTGTTGTTACCTTTACCTGCAATCCTAAATGCTTAGTATAGGATGCTACTATTCCATCAGTGGCCCTCCATTCTTGTCCGTCTGCCATGCTATACTATCGGGCTGTGATCACTCGGGAGGTGATCACGGGTATATACTTATATACATAATATATGATACTTTTGGTGAATAAAGTCGGGTCGGCTCGTAGAGTACCCGCAAGTGATTCACGGATTGGGACCGAAAGGACGTGTGTCCCGATGGCCCTCTGAGTGGACCTTTATGGCGGAGTGATAGGGCAGGTTGAGACCACCTAGGAGAGAGGTGGGCCTGGCCCTGGTCAGCGTCCGCGACTACTTCAAAATAACATGCTTAACCAGATCTTGGTATTTGATCTGAGTCTGGCCACTGGCCTATAAGCACTAACCAACTATGCGGGAATAGTTATGGGCACTCGACGTCGGGGTATCAGCCGAAGCCTTCTTGACGTCAACGACTAAGCGGCCCGCGCCAGATTGGACTGGAACGCCTGCTCTTGTATTAGGGAGGCTAGGTCTGCTTCCAGCCGCATTCGCAACATGTAGGTGTGCAATGGGCGATGGGCCCAGGCCCCATGCGTGCATAGGATTTAGACCGGCGTGCTGACCTCTCTGTTGTGCCTAGGTAGGGCTGCGATGTGTTAATCTTCTGAGGCCGGGCATGACCCAGGAAAGTGTGTCCGGCCAGAGGGATCGAGCGTGTTGGGTTATGTGGTGCACCCCTGCAGGGAAGTTTATCTATTCGAATAGCCGTGTCCCTCGGTAAAAGGACGACCCGGAGTTGTACCTTGACCTTATGACAACTAGAACCGGATACTTAATAAAATACACCCTTTCAAGTGCCAGATACAACCCGGTGATCGCTCTCTCACAGGGCGACGAGGGGAGGATCGCCGGGTAGGATTATGCTATACGATGCTACTTGGTGAACTTACCATCTACTCTCTTCTATATGCTTCAAGATGGAGGCTCCCAGAAGCATAGTCTTCGACAGGACTAGCTATCCCCCTCTTATTCTGGCATTCTACAGTTCCGTCCACAGATACTACCCATTTCATTGAAACCGATGCATATGTAGTGTAGATCCTTGCTTGCGGCTACTTTGGATGATTACTCACGGTTGCTTTGCTACTTCTTTTTTCCCTTTTCCCGGTTATTGCGATCATATGATGGAGTCCAGGAGCCAGAGGATCCAGAGGATGTTTCTACATGGAGTTCGGCTTCGAGGAGTAGTTAGGAGGTCCCAGGCAGGAGGCCTTGCCCTTTCGATTGTTACTGCTTTTGTGATAACCTTCTTAAGGCAAACTTTGTTTAACTTATGTCTGTACTCAGATATTGTTGCTTTCGCTGACTATTGTGTATTCGAGTTTATGTATTCGAGCCCTTGAGGCCCCTGACTTGTAATATAAAGCTTGTATTATTTTAATTTGTGTCTAGACTTGTGTTGTGATATCTTCCCGTGAGTCCCTGATCTTGGTCGTACACATTTGCATGCATGATTAGTGTATGATCAAATCGGGGGCGTCACAAGTTGGTATCAGAGCCGACTGCCTGTAGGAATCCCCCTTCCAAACTCCTTGGCCAAAGTTGAGTCTAGTCACTGAAAAGCTTTTACTAACATGGTTGTGTGGCTTACAGGCCCACGTCGCCATTTGGGTGGTATTAGGATCTTTTACTCCTCAATCATTACTCCGGGACTCTGAACTCTCTTCTATTCGGGTTAAATGAATTTTCCTAAATCTAACATTAGGATCTCCTGGTCACTTTCACCCGGAGAGCACCTCATTACCGATGATCGTCTTCTGCACCAGAAGATTCCAAGGATACTCTATGATGTTCTGTCGAGACTTTGTGGCATCTCTTTTGCAATTCCCTATCACCGATATATCCCTATGGATAAATACATACACTCATCATCCATACCTTCATTCCAAGATGCTCTTGTTATTACTAGATGCCACGGAATATTTTCCAATATCTCGAGAATCCTTTGTGCCTACTGCTAGCTCTTTTCAACGTGAATACACCTGCAAATAATTCCTTGTACTTATCGAGGATTTGTTCATCCCTAGTTGATCATGTGTCTCACAAAATTCTTTGTAATGCTATTCGGTCTTCCAAAAATCTTCAGCAGCTTATTGCTCCTGAAATTCTTGCTTGCTTGCATTATGGTGAATGACATAAGTCTCGTAATCTTATTGGCATCCCATGTCATTATCATTTTGAGTCTGTTGATTCAATATGTTGCGAATGCTCGCAATCCTTAATCAGATCCTAGAATTCATCCTTCCGGCTCAGACGTCATTTTAAACATGGTTGCATATCAAACAATCAAATTGCCATTAATTGTACCCCTAAGCCTACTCAACTTATCCATCCTTAATCAGAGCGCTTGCCTCTGATCCCTTGATTTAGAAATCATAATTCTTTTGCATTTGAGCATTGAATTAGTTAGTTGTTCCTATTCTGATCCCCTTGCATTGTTTTCTTCCTTTGGTTGTGCGTTGATGCTCACATCATCTCTGTTATGGACCGTCAGATCCTTTGTTGGATTTTATCTGACAACGACCTTCATATTCATTAACCTTGTGAGCCCTTCCTTGGATACATAATGCCTTTGGTAAATTGTATCCTCCGCTTTCTCAACCATGTTCTGCTTTTGGGCTGGTATAATTTACTCTTGAAGTTTGTGTTATATGTTCCTAAGATGCCCCGATGGGTTGAACCCATGCCTTCCCTAATAAGTGTGAACTTGTAAATTATGCAAATAATACTCTACTGGCTTTTCGTCAAATAAAATTTCAACATTACAACTTCTTTTAAAGCAAGAAGTAAATGAATGGTCATGCATTGGAGAAGTGGGAGTCGACCTTGAACTTTGTGTTCATGCCCATGGAGACGATGTAGTTATTATCATTGAAGCTTCTCATAAATTAATTATTCCCTTGGTATAAGTTGATCTTATATCTGGGATCTGGCCTTATGCACTCGTGGTTCCGACCATGTTCTCCTTTAAATACCATTTCTCAGACAAGTTTAAGCACTTGTCTTTTGTGGATCAATACACGAGTCCAACATGTACTTTCATCTACCGTCGAGTATTACACCCTGGTATCTCGAGAATATCATGGAACTGCATAACTTCTTATGGGTTCTTCATCAACTATTATTTCTCACTGAATCCAATTTTTCCTGTGTTCTGGGTTGTCGTCAACCGAGAACACCGAATAGTGAATCGAGTCCAGACTCAATAACTCTTAAGTAATTTTTGTTGCTTACGAGTTTAATAACCCTTCAAGTCATTCCTAGCCTGATCGGCTATATCATTATCGTGCTGATTTTATTTGTGCTACCTGGTTCTTAATCCTGGAGCACAACTTTTGACGATGAGCTAAGATTACATTGATCTTCCCTGTCTTAGCAAGCTTGATTCTGAGTTGGCGTCGTATCTGTGGATCCAATAATCTTTCGCAGCATCTGTCCTTTTGCTGGATGCGGTCGCTGTTTGATTGCTTCTTCGTGGAGCCTATCGACAAATTTTTCATGATCATCGTCAACATTTTGACTCCTTTCAGGATATTAATCGAGTTCATGATGATAAGTGCCATCTTCGCCCTTTAGTAATTTGAGTTACCACCGGCAACATCCTTACCTTCATATCATGACAAACTTGTTCATGATACGGATGCAACTTTCTATCCATCTTGTATCATGATCTACCTTGAAGTAATGTTGTCTGTTATGTCAAGGGTGTTGTGAGAGTTTCACCATCTCTTAGGATTCTTGATACATGGATTCTTCTCGCCATCACCATTCTTTTCTTGGTCCCCATGTTCCAACCGGAATACTGGCAATTGAACTGAGGTGTGAACTAAAAACTTCTAGAAACCCTATTGCTTTGAAGTTAATGGTCGACATTCCATTCTTAGACCATTGGTTATCGAATCACCATTCTAACATTGATCATGCTACCTAAGCCCTTATTTTGGGTGCACCTTTCAACCAGTGTTTAATTGTGTATGTTTTCCTCAAGCATACCTCATTATATCATTTGATCTGACAAATGTTATCTCCTTGTTCACCTAATTATGGAGATCCATCTTTTGGAAATCTCAGTGAATTGTCGCTGAGTTCATCAGCCACCTCCTCATCCTCTCCTTGGTTTAATGATGAACTCATGATTTAGAACTTGCTTCCGTAGTTCATCTCCAGAGAATCTTGCAACGCCATCTCGTCAAATTTTGTTGCACCCCTTCCTTCTCAGGCATCATGAGTCTGAGGTATCCTGACACCAATCAAATTTGAATCTCGGTTAGATATGATGATTGGAACATATTTCCAGG
This sequence comes from Triticum urartu, assembly GCF_056163025.1. Lineage (NCBI taxonomy): Eukaryota > Viridiplantae > Streptophyta > Magnoliopsida > Poales > Poaceae > Triticum > Triticum urartu. The sequence continues at coordinate 302,278,934 of NC_141877.1, forward strand.
ACTTATAACATCTTTACATGACCGGGTAAGGTGATATCATGCCTAGCATACCTGGCTGGAGCACCTAGTGTTATAGTTTCCTTTTCTGCAAGGTTATCCATCTTCCATGAGGAAATTGTAAGACTTATTCTATGAGTTGATCCTGATGGATCCTTTGTGTATCTAGAGTCTGACATTTTCTAGAAGACCATGCCAATGCTATCTTGAGGCATGTTTGTGGTACTCCGATCCGCAACAAGAACATTGGAAGCGCAATGCTAAACTGTTTCTTGATCATCTATCCAAACACCATTGTATGGGTAATGTCATTAAACTTCTATCCCCTTTCATAAAGGCTCTACTACGTTATATCCTGTCATGGATATCATGCTCTGCTTGCGCCTGGGAAGGAGATACACATAATACTCGTGTATACCCCTTTTCCCTTTCCATTGTTCTGTTTAATCTGATGATCACTTTTTCCTTTCCATTGTTTTGTTTAACCTTTCTTTGTAACCTGACTTAGCTGAATAGAGATAATTCCCTGCTTAGTTGAGCGCCTCGTTGTAGCACTCTGTCAGTAAAGACCCTGTTTCTTTTGTTGATGACCTTCCGGTAACCACCGATGGACAAGAACTTTGCCTATTGGTCCGCCTCATTTCAATGAGTAGGAAAATGGTTCTATTCGTCCCTCGCCCTTGGTACCGACGTTGTTGCCGACATAACTCACAAGCTACACTCTGACATGCCTTGCTTTCACGACCGTGCAATATGTCACCGCTCCTCCTACATTTAACCCACATGGTGGGCCCATAACCCACAATTCCATAGGATCGAAACCTGGCTCTCCTGCACCCCCTGTTCCCAAGGTTGTTCCTCGCGCGTGGCCTTGTATGTAATTCACGAGCCACCTTCTGAGAGATCATCAAATCTGGTATCAGACACAATACTTATTCCCGTTGCTTTGAACCCCTTTCACGCCATGTTTCACACATCGAACGATTGCCTTCCCGCTAGAAACCTCCCATGATACCTCCTTACTTTGCTCTTGATATTTTTCTTAAGTTTCAATTTGAGGGTTACTTCCACCACCTTCCCCCGATGTTATCGACCAGATAGTCGACCTTGCAGAGGTCTGTTCTCCCGGAATACTCGCCCTTTATTCTTTCGTAAGTATGATGGAGTTCCCAAAGAAAGGATGTCGACTTCATCATGATGATCTGAAGCAGAGAACTGAAGAAATCAACGTAATGGATTGACCTCTTCGAGAAGAGCAACCAAGACCGGGAAGATTCGTTAGAATTTCGTAACCAAATCTTTCCCCTTACTCCACCTCATAAATCTTGGGACGAGATTTCTTGTAGTGGAGGAGAATTGTGACACCCGGATAATAAAGCTACAGTAATTCCCTGCTAATGATGCCACGTCACCTTGGTTACCATTGATAATCTCGCGATAGTTCAAAACCCATTCAAATTCAAAATTGAATTAAAGGCAAACACCAAAAGTTTTCAAAATTTTGAAACTAAAATGTTCGGGTTGTGCCAAATAATGCATAGGTAATTGTGGTGAAGAAACCCCCACTTTTATAAAATGTTAAATACCCTTAGGTGAATAAAACAGTAGCAAAAACAATATTTAAATGCTTTTATAATTAACAAAATGCTAAAATAAATTGTTTTGGGGTAAAACCTTTTGTTGCAGTGGGTTTTAAGGTATTACTAATTTAGGGATCATTTTAATATTAAATAAAAACTAAATGCAAAAGAAAGTAAAATAAAAACAGAAATGAAATGAAAACTAAATAAATAAAATCAAAGCAAAGCCCCCTGCGTCACCCCGTGGACCTAGCTCACTTGGGCCGGCCCAGCCGGCCCAGCTCCTCGCACCGAACGCGCCCCCTCCCTGTTCCTTGGTTGCGCGCCGCTACAGGGCACGTCGCCGCCGGATCGCGTTGACGGCGCCATCCCGAGGGGATAAGGGCGACAGTCGCGCCCCCTCGATCCCCTCTCCCACTCGGTCCCTGCTCCCGTCGCCCTCTCCTCCTCCCTATCACCCTCGCGCTCCAGATCCGCTGCAGCCGATGCGCCATCAACATGGCCACCGTCGCCCTCGTGCTCATCGTCGCCCCACTGCCTCAGAGCTCGCCAGAAGCCCTGCCATCGACCGCCTCTCTACCCCGACCACGCGCGCGAGCTGGGGAGCCCCCCCAGCGCCGCCGCGTCACCTTCTTCTTCCTCGTCAGCTCGACACCTCGTCCATCGACCTCGAGCGCTCTGCAACTACTAACCCTCTCACCGGGCCTCCTTGTGCCCTCCCGGTGAGCCTCGTGGCCCCCCTCTCCCTGCGCTTCGTTGCCCCCTCCTAGCTAGCCTCCCCGCTGCATCACGAGCTCACCGCCACTGCCCGTCGACACACCGCTCAACCCCGGCCTCCCCTGTGCCTGCCACCATCGCCACTCGACGCGCGCCGTCGCGTGCGTTCAAACGCACCCAGCACCACGACGAACCATGCCCCACAGCCCCACCTTTGAATTCGCCCGAGCCTTGGCGTCCGCACCGCTCGTCGCCGGTGACGCTGCGGCCCTCCTCCGGCCAAGCCACCACCTCCGTTCAATGCGCCCCGGCACGGGCATTCGAAAGAGCCCACCCACGCCCCCTTACTTACACCGTGGCGTGATTTCGGTGAGGTCCGCGCCCCTCTGCCCTGTTTTCTGTCGCCGGCGATGAACCTCCGCCGCCCGCTGACGTGGTCTGCCGCTGGGGCCCATCTAGGTAACTGGTTGGTGGCCCCAGGGGCCAAGCTGGCATAGTTGACCATGGTCAACTTGCTGACTGGGCCAGTACCAGCACCTGACCAGTGGCCCCCACCTCCTTAAACTAATTAAATGGGTTAATTTAATCAATATAGACTAATTAGTCACTGACAGTCCAGGCCCGCATCCTAATTAAACTTAATTAGGTTAATTTAAATATTGTTACACAATTAGTGTATGACATGTGGGTCCCAGCAGGACCATTGACTAGTCAACTGGTCCATGTTGACTGCTGACTAGGCAGTCAACTGGACCCCACCAGTCAGCCTCATAGATGAACTTCTGGGTACACTCTCTGTGTGCCCATAGCAGTTTACAAATTTTATTTTGGATAAGTCAATTCAGGGGATTTAGAAAATGAATTCAAAAATTAATATAAAATAATTCGTAACTCGGATGAATATACTTTGTACATGAAAGTTGCTCAGAACGACGAGACAAATTCGGATACGCAGCCCGTTCGTCCACCACACATTTGTAGCATAGCAAACACGCCACTTTCCCTCTCCGGTTTATCTATTCAAAAACGCGAAACACCGGGAATACTTTCCCGGATGTTTCATCCCTTCGCCGGTATCACCTGCTACCGCGTTAGGGCACGCTTAGCACCGCTCGTTGTCATGTCATGCATCGTCATGCATATCTTTGCATTATATTTATTGTTTCTTCCCCCTCTTCTCTCGCTAGACACCGAGACCGACGCCGATGCTACCCAGTACAACTAAGGTGTTGACGACCCCTCCTTCTTGCCAGAGCAACCAGGCAAGGCCCTCCTTGATCACCAGATATCGCCTATTCTTATGTCTACTGCTTGCATTAGAGTACTGTAGCATGTTACTGCTTTTCGTTAATCCTATCCTGATGCATAGCCTATCTTTGCTACTACTATTGTTACCTTTACCTACAATCCTAAATGCTTAGTATAGGATGCTACTATTCCATCAGTGGCCCTCCATTCTTGTCCGTTTGCCATTCTATACTATCGAGCCGTGATCACTCGGGAGGTGATCACGGATATATACCTATATACATAATATATGATACTTGTGGTGAATAAAGTCGGGTCGTCTCGAAGAGTACCCATGAATGATTCACGGATTGGGACCGAAAGTGATGTAGGGTGGAACCCTAGATGGCCGATCTTTCACGAAAGGAGCGGATTCCTACGAGGAACACGAAGAACATGAGGGGGAAAACAAGGGGAAACACAAGAGAAACACTCAACCAACAAGAAATAGATCACACATGTGCTAGATCCTCGGATACATGGAACGATACACGGTACATGATTAACTAGGGATGATACATAGGTAGCCGGTCTTCTCCGTGAGGAGGTCTTGAATCCACGAGGGGATCTTCCCTTAGAAAGGGGGCTTGAATCCAAAGGGATCTTCTCCGTAGAGGCCGCGGTCTCTCTCGTGGAGTAGATCCGATATGGATGAGCGTAGCTCTATCTCTCAAATGAGCTATCACAACGCTAACCCTAACTAGGAGGAGGTGGAGGAGTATATATAGTCTAGGCAAATGAAAGGGTAAGTGGCTTCGGCCCAACACAGGGGCGGGCGCACAGGCGTCGGACGTCCGATAGGTACCGGACGTCCGGTGGCTCACGAGGGTCCGGTCGTCCGGTGCATGTCGGACATCCGTCGTTTTGGCTCTGGACAGGTGGTGTCGGACGTCCGGTCGGCGTCGGTCGTCCGGGCGCTGGAGAGTGTCGGACGTCTGGTGTCTGGCGGTCGTCCGGGCGCTGGGAGTCGTCGGACGTCCGGTGGCTCCGGTCGTCCATAGATTCGGCTCGGGTCCTCAGGGGCCGGACGTCTGGGCTGGGCCGGTCGTCCGGTGGCTGTAGCTTAGCGCAGCTTCTTCTCTTGGTCCTTGTACTTGGCGTCCTCGCTAGCTGTTCCGTTGGATGTGGTGAATTCGTGGCTTTCCTCCAAGTACCTGATCATGCATAGAACACACGTTGGAGGTAGTAGCCATATCTCACATGTAGAAAGTGATGGTTCGGAGAGGAGCGAGTTCACCTTGTGTCCAATGGCGTATGTTCGAGGTCTCGTCATATGTCCACTTGGGGTTTGGAGAGTAGTCGGAGTGTACATGGGGATGAACGTGGGATGCTCCGCATCATCTCCCCTCCCTTGGGAAAGATCCGACCTCGGATCGTGATCCTTATCACCATGGAAACGGTAGTCGTGGACGGACATGTAGTTGGACGGAGTGGAAGACGTTGCGCAATCCAAGTACTCCAAGGTGTCGCCGGAGTGGTATACATGCAAAAAGAGCAAACACAAACGACACTTGGAAATACAATGGTTAGAGCACACAAAGTGTCCATCATGTAAGAATGAGTCCGTGCAACAAGATTGATCATGACAAGGTGCATGAAGCTTATCCAAAAGATATGGAAATGTATGCACAACATTCATGGTAGCAAAAGCAAGAATATGATGAATGAAACCACGGTGCAAAATGATGTCATAGTGAGACGGTTTATCAAAAGCATGAATATGGCAATGGATGCTCAATATGATGTGATCATGCAATTGATGGTAGGCAATAAGATCATGATGTATGAATATGCCATCAAGGTATATCACAACAAATTTGCTAATGAAATGCACAAGCTCATATATCATGGATGACATGGGAATACAAGATGCAACAAGGCAATCATGATGTGAGTCAATCCATGCATAAGATGCAAATTTGTCATGTGTATGATATGTCCATCGAGCATGACATGTGTGAACACAATCAACAAATATGGAGGTGTTGGTATACCAATGCTCGATGTTGTGGCATGAGTGGAGGTTCGAAGGTGCATCCAATAAATCCGAGCGCTCCTCAACTTGAAGGTCCATGGGTTCCATCTCCAATGTCGGTCCTCCATCCAATAGATGTAACATGTAGACAAGAAGAAGGAAATAACAATGAAAGAGTGACCCATCCAATATGCATATTTGAGGATGGCTCAAAGGGAAGGAGTTCACCTTTAGGAGATTCTCGCAAATGTTGGTGTTGCACATCGTGTATGCCTCCACATGAACAAATTGTATCATGACGGTATCGCCTTGTGAATCCTTCAACATGAAAGAACATGACAAACACTCGGAAAAACAAATGAGGTTAGCGGAAAACCTATCATTCGTGCGGTAAAATACCCAACAAGTGGATGCATCATGCTCATCATAAGAAAGGACAAGGGAGCATTTCATAGTATGGACGCATATGACGCAAGAACAACCAAATACAATAGGCGTAATCAAGCAAGCATGCATCACAAGTAAGGTGTCCAAGTCTCCACGATCAATAAGCATAGATGCAACAATTGGAGGCAAGCGACAATGAACAAAATATAGCATGTGAGAGGCATGAACATATACGTCATCAACCCAAGAAAGCAAGTAAGAATGGAACATGGGTGATGCGACAAAGCAAGCAATCATGTGAATCAAGGCAAGCAAGCTAGTAGTGCGAAGATGCAACGTACTAGAAGGAATCATGTCAAGTATGTCATGTGTGCAAATAGTGGTCATGAATAATGCACAAGACATATCACAAGCATGAAGGCAACATATGAGGAAAATAGCATCAATAGCATGAGGCACATGATAAACATGGCAATAGCAATAAGGATCTTCACCAAGCATGAAAATACACATAGGAGTAGCATAATGATGAATCATGGGTAGATGCAAGCAAGGGTCACTGTCGGTGTCAAAACCGGCGGATCTCGGGTAGGGGGTCCTGAGCTGTGCGTCTAGGCTGGATGGTAACAGGAGGCAAGGAACACGATGTTTTACCCAGGTTCGGGCCCTCTTGATGGAGGTAAAACCCTACGTCCTTCTTGATTAATATTGATGATATGGGTAGTACAAGAGTAGATCTACCACGAGATCAAGGAGGCTAAACCCTAAAAGCTAGCCTATGGTATGATTGTTGTATGATGAAGTTGTCCTACGGACTAAAACCCTCCGGTTTATATAGACACCGGAGAGGGTTAGGGTTACACAAAGTCGGTTACAATGGTAGGAGATCTTGAATATCCGTATCGCCAAGCTTGCCTTCCACGCCAAGGAAAGTCCCATCCGGACACGGGACGAAGTCTTCAATCTTGTATCTTCATAGTCCTGGAGTCCGGCTGAAGGTATAGTCCGGCTACCTGGACACCCCCTAATCCAGGACTCCCTCAGTAGCCCCCGAACCAGGCTTCAATGACGATGAGTCCGGCGCGTAGATTGTCTTCGGCATTGCAAGGCGGGTTCTTCTCCAAATTCCGTGTACCTGCTGAATAATGTCCAATTTTCGTAATGTAGTGCACCTTGGCTTCCACGCTCAATAATGGCCGTCTTCCACGTGTTAAACGAATGCGAAAAGTCGGGTTTTTTTTACATTCACACCCCTAGCCGCATAAACGAGCCGCCTATTTAATGGGATGGGGATTCAGATCCAAACCACACCTTCTCCTCTCCACGAGTAATCATCAGAGCGCCTCCAGCAAAGGTCCATTCCAACATGGCCAGCCATCGCAGCTCCTCCTCTCGCCCTTCCAGTCCTAAACCTGGAGACTGGGAGAGGTGCTCCATCCCGCACAGCAAGCTAGTATCGCTTCAGGCTAAAGGATTTCTCCCTCAGGCCTATATGGTCCCGGTCCGAGCCGGACTCGCCACCTATAATGGCGGAGAGCAAGTGGAGAGCACCCCCAATCCCTCCAAAGGAGAGCGGGTGTGCCTCGTCCCTTATCTAGTAAGAGGACTTGGATTTCCAATTCAACCATTTCTCCGTGGGCTTCTGGAGTTCTACGGCCTCCAGCTGCACAATCTCACGCCCGCCTCCATATTGCATATCGCGGGCTTCGTCGCCCTTTGCGAGCTATTCTTGGGTGTTGAGGCTCATTTCGCGCTGTGGAAGAGGTTATTCTGCCTGGTGCCCCGCTCTCAAGAGGGGTCTATATATCAAGTGGGCGGAGCCGAAGTGTGGCGTATCGCCGGGACCGGATATCTATCCGGAACCCCAAAGAAGGCGTCCGAGGACTGGCCTTCGAAATGGTTTTATATAGATGATGTCCCGCTGCCGGATCCTATCCGGGCCGGTCTCCCCGAATTCAACAGTGCTCGAAACGCCTAAGCTGGCGTCCGCGGAGCTCTCAAAGAGAAGGCGACAGGGACGTCCTTCGCCTGATGGGCCGGATAAGACTATTGGCTCATTCCGGACTAACCATGATTGGAGTCATGGTCGCATGCATTATGCGGGGGGTGCAGCCGCTTCAATATATAGGCCACCCCATGTGGGATTTTAACGGGGAGGATGACGCCACCCGTTATGGTCGTAAGGGGCCAGCCTCAGTTGCCGCTCTAGTAAAGATCTTATCCTCTTTGTACAAGGGAGAAGAGGAGTAATTCCTTCACGTCAACCCGCAGGGCGGATTTACTATGTACAACCCTCCGAGTTGGGTAAGTGGACAATTGTGCTTGCCCATCCGTTTTATATTCCCATGATTAAATATGTAGTCTAACGACTTCAACGCAGGAACTGCGTCAGGAAGTAAAGGATAAAAACAGCCGTCCCCCACAGCCGGAGGATCCAGAACGGTCCCTCGATCCGGACTCCGAAGAGGATCCGGACATATCGGTGGAGCTGATCGACGGGGTGTTTCATCAGCTAAGCAAGGACAACACCTTGGTGGCCATTACGGCTGATTACCCAGGGTTAATTCCGGCCTCCCAGGTAACAGAGAGCAGAGTCTCATCCCCTTGAGAAGGAATCCATTCTCACGCATTTCAGTTTTCCTGACAACGACCGTGTTTTGCAGGGGAGGTTTCCGAGGCGGGAGGCCGAACCTGCGGCGGCTAGCCAACGGGGGGCCGTAGGGCCCCGTGGGGTAAAAAGGAATGTAGTCCGGACTGAGACACCGGCGCAAAGGTATAGCGCACCCTCTTTTTCCCTGGTGTTATTCCTTCAGGGCATATTAACGTTCATGCTATCTTCAGGACGAAGAGACCTCACCGGAATACATCCGGAGAGGTTGCCCATCACGCCTCCACCAGCCAGGTTCCAACACCTGGCCCGGAAGCGGAAACGAACACAAGGTGCGCACCGGATGCTCCTTCGACACAGGATGCGGACAGGCTGTCTGCCACCAATTCCGAGGTGGAGAGTGCCATGAACCACAGGCATCGCCGGACAGTTCTCCGCGACGCTTGTTTCTCCCAAGAGGCATTAGATGCCTTCAATTCGGGAGATGCGTACCTCCGTGCCGCTCAAAATGGTTTAGCCAGAGCCACGGAGCAATATGTAAAAGACATACGGGTAAAAAATTTTTTGGTAAATATATATATATATATACCAGTAGCCCCCGAGACTTGAAACAGTTAGAATAACTGATTTAAGGATCATTTCTTATGCAGGTTCTCACAGAGAAGAATACCGTACTGTCCCAGGAGCTGGAAGAGTGCGAAGCCCAACTGGAGGCCGCACTAGCCGCGACAGGGGAGCCCAAAGAGACCCCCTCTGGTAAGATACACTTTGAAAGATTAGTATCTTGCGAAGTGCGGCGTGGGTGTAAATCAGGCAAATCATATTGCAGATGGCGCCGGACTGGATCCGGAGAGGCAACAACTCTTACGCCGGCTAAAGGCCGGTGAGAGTATGCTGACAAGGGTGAGGCAGGAGAAGAATGATCTTCAGGATGCCAACACCAAGCTGGACGTTGAACTTAAAGATGTTCGTGGCCAGCTGTCGGACTCCACTAAGGAGAATCAGCGGCTTCGACGCGGCATATTTAGTAAGTGCTTAAGCGAATCTTTGAAAGAAAAGAGTTCGGCGAGGAAGTCGACTAACAGAGTAATGTCTGTAGGTATGCTAACGGGTCGTCCTGTAGAGGAGATGCCCGGTTCTATGGGCGACCTTCTTCCCGAGCTCTCGCAACTGCACGAGCGAGTTCGGCAGGCGATGCGAGGTGTTTCCCAAGCCTTATGGCCTTCCCACTCCATGCCCGAGGGCCTTGGAGAGCTTTCGAAGAAGCTTAAGGGAGCTCGGCGGCGCTTCTGGTTGTGGAAGATATCAGCCTGCCGACAAGGCGCTAGGGAGGCCTGGGCCATGGTGAAGACGCGGTACATGAAGTCTGACCCAAACCACATGGCCGAGGTCGGACCTGTGGGGCCTGACGGGAAGGAGATCCCTGTAAGCTTAGTGTACGACCAAGTAGAATTGGCCGCCAAGTATTCCCAGCAGGACTGTAAGTTAGACAGCCTATTAGATGGTATTGAAGAGGAATACAATCAGTCAGAGTGACTATGTAATTTTTAATTGACATGTGTAATGCCTTCTAGCCGGATTGTAGATCGTTTGTCGTTGCCGACCTTTTCGCTTCAACCTCAGGACCTGACGGTCCGAAGTGTGTCCGAATACCCTACCGGTTATGTAAGAACCGGGGTATGCATGGAGACCAGGTGTAGGGGTCATTAGTGCTTTATCAGACAAGTGCCCAACTAGTTATGTTATATTACATGGTTAGTAAGAAACATCTTCTAGAGAGAATAGTTCCGTTAGGGGTTCCTTTCTCTGGGAGGCATGCCCTAAAGTGCATGTCCGGACTGCAAACGCAGGAAAATCATCTGGGGGCATATATATAAATAAGTAAAAAAGGTCATATTTTAGTTCACCGACCGAATATTCCCTTAAGAACGCTAGCTTTCGGCTTCACCCAGTCTGAGTTACACATCCGACTGATCCGGCAGTAAAAATCGCAGAGGTGCTCCCTTTACCACCTAGCCGAACAATCGGGAACGTAGGGGTAAGCACAGGAGCCAGGAAACCCAGCTTGGCCAAAACTTAAGTCATATCGATGCATATAATGGTGAAGAAAAGGTACATGCGGAAGTTTGACACATGTGGTGGGCATGAAGCCCGTATAAGTAAGCTTCTGTTAAAGAAGCCCCCAGGTTTAAGGAGCGCGAGTAGCACGTCACTTGAGGAGCCTTTAAGGGCTATAAAAGAAAAGGGGGGGGGAAGGAGAGAAATGTAAGACAGAAAATGTAAAAAATGGACAGAGGAAGGAGACAAACACAGAGTCCGGCGCTAGGCATAGAATCTTTGGAGAGGGCTGCGTTCCATGGGTTTGGCTCGAGTCGGTTATCCGACGCATCTCGCAGGCGGTATGCTCCACCAGTCAGGACTTGGTCGATTATGAAGGGACCTTCCCACTTGGGCTTCAGCTTGTCCTTTTTCTTGTCCGGCAGGCGTAGAACTAATTCGCCAACGTTGTAGTTTTTGGCCCGCACTTCTCTGCTTTGATATCTTCGAGCCTGCTGTTGATAGAATGCGGAACGGGCTTTTGCCACGTCGCGCTCCTCCTCTAAGGCGTCCAAACTGTCCTGCCGATCGAGCTCGGCTTCCCTTTCTTCATACATGCGCACACAAGGTGAGTCATGAATTATGTCGCAGGGCAAGACTGCCTCTGCGCCATACACCATAAAAAATGGTGTGTATCCGGTGGTGCGATTCGGCATGGTCCGCAGCCCCCAGAGTACGGAGTCGAGCTCCTCTACCCAGTGCGTGTTGGATTCCTTGAGGGACCGCACTAATCTGGGTTTGATGCCGCTCATGATGAGACCATTTGCACGTTCGACCGGACCGTTAGTTTGTGGGTGATAGACGGAAGCATAATCGAGCTTGATGCCCATGTTTTTGCACCAGAGTTTTACCTCATCGGCCATAAAGTTCGTGCCGTTATCGGTGATGATGCTATGGGGGACGCCATAACGGTGTACGACCCCGGATATAAAGTCTATCACAGGTCCGGATTCGGCCGTCTTAACAGGCTTGGCTTCTATCCATTTGGTGAACTTATCCACCATGACCAGTAAGTATTTTTTCTTGTGGGTTCCGCCTTTAAGGGGTCCCACCATGTCAAGCCCCCAGACCGCGAAAGGCCAAGTGATGGGGATAGTTTGGAGGGCGGTGGGTGGCATATGGCTTTGGTTTGCAAAAAGCTGGCAACCGGCGCATCGTTGGACCATGTCCTGAGCGTCCGCCCGGGCCGTCGGCCAATAAAAGCTTGTACAGAAAGCCTTGCTTACAAGGGACCGGGCTGCGGCGTGATGGCCACCGAGTCCGGCATGAATTTCAGCTAGCAGGTTCCGCCCTTCCTCTTCGGAGATGCACCTTTGAAGGACTCCGGTAGTGCTTTTCTTATAAAGTTCTCCCTCATGGACTTTATAGGCTTTAGATCGCCGCACTATACAGTGTGCCTTGTTTTGGTCCTCTGGGAGTTCCTGCCTAGTAAGGTAGGCTAGGAATGGCTCTGTCCACGGGGCGATAACGGCCATTAGTACGTGGGCTGAGGTTGTGATTTCATTGGCAGAGCCTCCGATTATGTCAGATTGTTCAGTGTCGGACAGTGCGGTTGGGTCCGGGCTAATATTGCCATGTTCCCCTTCCCATACTACGGATGGCTTGAACAGCCTTTCTAGGAAGATTTTGGGGGGGGGGATCGCATCGCGTTTTGCGCCGATGCGTGCCAAGACGTCTGCCGCCTGATTGTTTTCTCGGGCTATATGGTGAAATTCGAGCCCCTCAAACCGAGCTGACATTTTGAGGATGGCATTGCGGTAAGCTGCCATTTTTGGATCCTTGGCGTCGAACTCTCCATTTATTTGGGATATCGCAAGGTTCGAATCCCCGGGCACCTCTAGGCGTTGAATGCCCATGGATACTGCCATCCGGAGACCATGTAAAAGGGCCTCGTATTCGGCTGCATTGTTGGAGTCCATGTACATAATCTGGAGTACATTTTGAACTGTGTCTCCTGTGGGGGACGCCAAAATGATGCCGGCCCCAAGTCCGGCCAACATTTTGGAACCGTCGAAGTGCATGATCCAGTTTGAATATGTGCCGTACTCTTTAGGGAGTTCGGCCTCCGTCCATTCTGCGACGAAGTCGGCCAAAACTTGCGACTTGATAGCTCGCCGTGGCCTATAAGTTATGTCGAACGGGAGGAGCTTGATGGCCCATTTTGCAATCCGGCCCGTTGCGTCACGGTTGTTTATAATATCGTTGAGTGGTACTTCCGATTGGAATGTGACCTCTTCGGACCTATAATTATCCGGCGTGCCGAACACCACATCTAGTGTGATTTTTCCTGCACAGCGCGCTTCCTGACTGGGGATTATTCCTCTAAAGGTTGTGCTGCTTCGCTCAATGCGGTTCCAGTCTATTTCCATTTTTTGAAGGGTTTCCTCGTAAATGAGGTTCAATCCGCTGCCTCCGTCCATGAGTACCTTGGTGAGGCGAAAGTCGTCCACTATAGGACTGAGTACCAACGCGGCTGGTGCTCAAGCTGTTCGGATTTTAGGTTCATCACTGGCATTAAAAGTAATAGCCGTGTCACTCCATGGGTTTATTGTTGCTACTTGATAGACTTCGGCGAGGCTGCAGAGTGTTCTTTTTCGCATATTATTTGATGCGAAAGTCTCGAAGACTGTTAAGACTGTACTGGAGTCTCGGAGGTGGTTTTCTGCGGCCTCCGGAATTAGGAGATCTTCGCCCTTTTTGGCCACCTGCTAGAGTATCAAACATGCTCTAAGGCTACGAGTTGGTGTGGCATCCTCTGTACTATGAATTTTACAGGGTCCATTAAGCCATCCCTCCAGTACGGTTCCATGCCCTGTAGATGGTTTTGGTTTTTTGGTTTTTAACCCGAGTGTCTGATGATGATGCACCCTTTTATTTCGGACGAGGTTTCTATTCAGGGCCGGATTGTCCCAAAATTTAGTTTCGGTTTTCCGGGCGCTTTCCATTGTACAATACTTTTGTACTATGGACGCCAAGTCAGAGAAGCGTGTAATATCACGACGACCTGTGGCGTTGAGGATTCCCTTGTCCGTGCAATTATTGCAAAAGATTGAGATTGCGTCTTCCTCGCGGCAGTCCTTTATCCTGTTCATAACCAGGAGGAACCTTGCCCAGTAATGATGTACTGTTTCTTCGGGCTTTTGCCCGATTTGGGATAGATCGCTTATGTTCGGGTGGGTGGGTGGAATTAAATCCGAAACTTCACCCAATCTAAGACTCAGAGGCCAAGGAGTTTCCGAACTCTGAAGTTTGGATTCTTGGATGTTGTCTAGTGAATCTAGCCCGTTGCCTGATTCTAAGTTCAGGTCTTGAGCTACATCCTCCCCTCCACGGGTATCCGGCTTGGAGGGATCGGGAATCCGGACGTAGCTAGTCCTTAAGATAGATGAAGAGTTGCCGCACTGTGCCTCTACCATGGCAACGTGATGGGTGACATGGGGAGAATTAATTTTCTTAGATCGGGTTTAAGCCCAACCTGGTCATAATCCGTAGTGATCCCCAAGGCGGCGATGCGATCCAAGAGCTCTTTTATGGAAGAGAGCTCCATTGGATCTAACTGCTCGACGAGTTCCGAGCTGACGTGAAGATTGCTTTTGATGACCCGAGAGGTCACCGTCGGCGCAACGACCGAACAGGCAGTCATGAGAAAACCGCCTAGCCGGAGAGTTTGGCCGACAGCCAAGGCTCCCTTAGTAACGGTGTCGTCTTTAAAGACGGGAAGAGGCATCCTTCTTGATTGCGACGGCACAGAGGAACTCTCAATGAAAGCACCAATGTCGGTGTCAAAACCGGCGGATCTCGGGTAGGGGGTCCTGAACTGTGCGTCTAGGCCGGATGGTAACAGGAGGCAAGGAACACGATGTTTTACCCAGGTTCGGGCCCTCTTGATGGAGGTAAAACCCTACGTCCTTCTTGATTAATATTGATGATATGGGTAGTACAAGAGTAGATCTACCACGAGATCAAGGAGGCTAAACCCTAAAAGCTAGCCTATGGTATGATTGTTGTATGATGAAGTTGTCCTACGGACTAAAACCCTCCGGTTTATATAGACACCGGAGAGGGTTAGGGTTACACAAAGTCGGTTACAATGGTAGGAGATCTTGAATATCCGTATCGCCAAGCTTGCCTTCCACGCCAAGGAAAGTCCCATCCGGACACGGGACGAAGTCTTCAATCATGTATCTTCATAGTCCTGGAGTCCGGCTGAAGGTATAGTCCGGCTACCTGGACACCCCCTAATCCAGGACTCCCTCAGTCACAATTGCATGGCAAAGGCATAGGAGTAAAAATAACATGCAAAGTGAACATGGGAAAATGAGCATAAGGTGACAAGTGGTAAATAGCCCATAGCCGTGTGAGACACAAGTAAAAGAGATGCGCGTAGTACTTGCGCAAAAGGAATGGTGGGAATGAAAGTCCACGGGATCCCAAGTCATCATTGCTCTCAAGAGCTCGTTTCGTCAACTCATGGGAGAAGTTGACGAGTATACGTGAGTACCTACACAAAACAAAGACAAAGGGAAAATTGTGTGTGCGTGGTAGATGTACACATCATCCATCATGATGCGCACGTGCAAGTGTTGGTTAGCACAAAATAGCCAATGCTCAAATAAATGAGATGCGTGATATAGAAACATGTCATCCACCATGAGAGGTTTGTTGTTATGTATAGCATAATGGAGACTCAAATTTTGTAATGCATCACAAGAAATATGTAGAGCATTGTTATTCATGGAATGCATATGGTGCAAACGATTATGACAACATCCAAAACAAAGCATATTTGGTACAATGTGATCATGGCATGGCATAGTAGATGAATTGCGCAAATCATGTAAAGGAAGCATGGCAATATCATCACATGAAAAACAAAAGCCAATGACCATCATCTCGTCATCTATGCCATAAGTGCAAATGGGATTTATTGTAATGGGGCATGCATAGTCACTATGTGGAGATTGGAATAATGCAATATGGGATATCTCACTCATAGCATATGACAAGGTTAATGGATTGTCAAACATGATGTGACCAAAAGAATTTTCACATGATGTCCTATGGAGCATAGCATCACAACTAGGCAAATCAACATGATCATCATCATAGTCATCATAAATTGGTAAGTCATGACATGAAGAAGTCGCACTAGCATGAAGCATGGCAATAGGTGGATCAACATCATGCAAGCAATCATTCGTGAAATAGTCCACAAGTGGGACAAGAGAAGCACCATCACCTATGTTACCTATGGAGCATCGCTCATGTGTTGTAGGTGAGGTGTCGAAGACCAAGTCGTGGTCATCTTCATCTTGATGGAACCACGTGGGGGTGCATCTTCTTCCACCATGGCCATCGTTCTCTCCATTGGAGGTATGGACTCGTCGAGGATAGGCGTGTCGTCATGTAGGAGACCTAGCACCAAAGAAGAAAACACACTAGGAGTAGAGGTTAAGTCGTTAGAAATCAAAGTGGCCTCACATGCCGTCTCAACTACCTCACTCACTAAGTGTTGTGGCTCACTCACTCCCTCTTGGATGCTCTCACTCGTATGGTTGGTGGAGTCACGCAAATGGCTCTCAACCTCACATAGGATGTGTGGCATGCTCTCAAGTGTGGGGCTAGTGGTGGTCACACTCATCCTCTCATAGGAAATGCTCTCAATGTCACGTGTGGTGGAGTCACTCGTGTCACTCATGTGGTGGTAGCTCTCCTCACATGGCAATTGGGGCATCTCATCACATGTCATTGTCGGAGAGATGTTGGTGCAATTGTCTCCATGCTCAATCATGTCGTGGTCGTAGCCGTGGATGAAGGCCGAAGATGGCACATCATCACTCTCCTCGAAGACCAAAGATAAGGTCTCATGAGCGGTCTCGTAGCTTGACTCAGAGTATGAGTCCAATATGGGCGCCGTCTTCGTGTTGTTGAAGAGGTTCGTGCTTGTTGCCGTGGTCAAAGGGGATGGCCCTTGCTCGACCTTCTTGTCGCTGTCTTGTTGTTGGAGGCCCAAATGATGTGGCACCTCGTAGCTCGTCTCCAGTACTGAAGGGAAGTTCCCATGCTCGGCCATCTTCCTTGGGGGGCTTCCGAATATGGAAGTGTCGCCCTCGCTCGTAGGTAGTCGCCTTGGACTTGATGAAGTCGATGTAGGCGTACAAGTGGGAAGTAGGCGAAGATGCCGTACGTCCAAAGGCGAAGATGCCTTGAGAACACTTGGCGAATATGCCGAAGTGGTTGATGTAGCCGTAGTGCCGTCTTTGTGGTGGTCGTCTCGCGGTCTTCTTTTGTGCTCATGAAGCTTTGACTTGGCGTGAGGTAGTGCTTGATGGGACTTGTGCACTTGCACTTGTGGAGCATCTTCATGATGATGATGTCATTGTCGTGCTTGAGCTCGTAGTAGATGTCGTTCATCGTCGTCGTGCACATGATGCTTGGAGGTGACATGCCCTTCATGATGAGATGGATCACGAGCGTGATGGTGGTCGCCATGGAGTTGTGGACGTGGACGACTTGCGCTTGTGTCGCTTGGGCGCTCCGAAGAGGATCGATGTGCTTGCCGCCGCCTTGAAAATGACGAAGGGGAAGTAGACTTGATCAAGGCCCGAATCTCCTCCATCCTTGCATCTTACTCCTCCTTTTGTGCGGAAAGCTTGTTGTCGATGTAGTCCCTTTTCCTCGCTTCGGAGTAGCGAATGTCAATGGAGAGGTTCTCGATGCACTCTCGCAATCTTGATTGTGTGCCTTGCATTTGTCGTTGTAGATTGAAGATTGACGCATTGGTGATGTAGTTGTTCACGCCATCGTTGTTGTCGAAGACCGGAGATGAAATGCCTTGCCGATCCATCACTCCAAGAGAAAAGTGTGAGTGGTAGAAAGAAAAGAACGAATACCAAATGTACCTTGATCGAAGTTGAAAGTGGATCAATGATCACTTCAATGTGGACAAGGAAATAGCACAATTGGTACCAATTCTTGTCGGTTTCTCACACCTACACAAGTAAGGCTTATGGTGGAGCTCGGTGAGGATAGTGGCACAAAAATTCGATGTAAAATGTTAGCAAGAGTCAATAATGTTGAAAGAGATTCACAAATTTGCAAGTGAAACAAGTAGACCAATAGCAATATGGGTGGCACACGGAAACGCACACACGGATAGATAAATGGGGTCGTGCAACCAAGGATGAGCTCAAAATGTGGAATCCACGGAAAATTCTCTTGTTGCACAACTCTAGAGAGACGCTAGCACGATTGCTCAATAGGCGGATACGACACTTGTGCACAACCTATAGGAGACAAAAATGCAACGACTTCTATCCCAAGTATGCTATGTATATATGGTTCCCGGTGTTATGATCCAAGATGATCTTATATGACAATGTGGTATGATGCTATGGCACTTGCTTACAAGCTTCTTTGCTCTTTCTCTTTTGCTTAAAAGCTTATTCTCTTTTTTTTGTATGGCCACTTTGCGAAATGCACAAACCAAGGTAGCAATTGTATATGCGGGAACAAACTTGAGGCACACGAGATGGTATGATACCAATATGATATGGTATGTATGCAATGTATGGTGTAGATCACTAATGTGCACAAGTAACGTTGCTGGCAATACTCAAATGGCTAGTCTCGATAGGCAAGTAAGGCAAAATTAGGCTAGAAAACACAACGGGGAGACTCCAAATTCATGATAAACCTAAGCTCTGATCTAAGATGATGTAGGGTGGAACCCTAGATGGCCGATCTTTCACGAAAGGAGCGGATCCCTACGAGGAACACGAAGAACACGAGGGGGAAAACAAGGGGAAACACAAGAGAAACACTCAACCAACAAGAAATAGATGACACATATGTGCTAGATCCTCGGATACATGGAACGATACACAGTACACGATCAACTAGGGACGATACATAGGTAGCCGGTCTTCTCCGTGAGGAGGTCTTGAATCCACGAGGGGATCTTCCCTTAGAAAGGGGGCTTGAATCCAAAGGGATCTTCTCCGTAGAGGCCGCGGTCTCTCTCGTGGAGTAGATCCGATATGGATGGGCGTAGCTCTATCTCTCAAATGAGCTATCACAACGCTAACCCTAACTAGAAGGAGGTGGAGGAGTATATATAGTCTAGGCGAATGAAAGGGTAAGTGGCTTCGGCCCAACACACGGGCGGGCGCACAGGCGTCGGACGTCCGACAGGTACCGGACGTCCGGTGGCTCGCGAGGGTCCGGTCGTCCGGTGCATGTCGGACATCCGGCATTTTGGCTCTGGACAGGTGGTGTCGGACGTCCGATCGGCGTCGGTCGTCCGGGCGCTGGAGAGTGTCGGACGTCTGGTGTCTGGCGGTCGTCCGGGCGCTGGGAGTCGTCGGACGTCCGGTGGCTCCGGTCGTCCGTGGATTCGGCTCGGGTCCTCAGGGGCCGGACGTCCGGGCTGGGCCGGTCGTCCGGTGGATGTAGCTTCGCGCAGCTTCTTCTCTTGGTCCTTGTACTTGGCGTCCTTGCTAGCTGTTCCGTTGGATGTGGTGACTTCGTGGCTTTCCTCCAAGTACCTGATCATGCATAGAACACACGTTGGAGGTAGTAGCCATATCTCACATGTAGAAAGTGATGGTTCGGAGAGGAGCGAGTTCACCTTGTGTCCAATGGCGTATGTTCGAGGTCTCGTCATATGTCCACTTGGGGTTTGGAGAGTAGTCGGAGTGTACATGGGGATGAACGTGGGATGCTCCGCATCAGAAAGGACGTTTGTCCCGACGGCCCTCTAAGTGGACCTTTGTGGCAGAGCGACAGGGCAAGTTGAGACCACCTAGGAGAGAGGTGGGCCTGGCCCTGGTCGGCGTCCGCGACTACTTCAAAATAACATGCTTAACGAGATCTTGGTATTTGATCTGAGTCTAGCCACTGGGCTATACGCACTTACCAACTACGTGGGAACAGTTATGGGCACTCGATGTCGTGGTATCAGCGACTGAGCAGGGCACACCGGATTGGGCTGGAATGCCTGCTCTTGTATTAGGGAGGCTAGGTCTGCTTTCGGCCATGTTCACAACGTGCAGATGTGCAATGGGCGATGGGCCCAGACCCCTGCGCGCATAGGATTTAGACCGGCGTGTTGACCTTCTGTTGTGCCTAGGTAGGGCTGCAACGTGTTGATCTTCCGAGGCCGGGCATGACCCAAGAAAGTGTGTCCGGCCAGAGGGATCGAGCATGTTGGGTTATGTGGTGCACCCCTGCAGGGAAGTTTATCTATTTGAATAGCCGTGTCCCTCAGTAAAAGGACGACCCAGAGTTGTACCTTGATCTTATGATAACTAGAACCGGATACTTAATAAAATACACCCTTTCAAGTGCTAGATACAACCCAGTGATCGCTCTCTCACAGGGCGACGAGGGGAGTATCGCCGGGTAGGATTATGTTATACGATGCTACTTGGTGAACTTACCATCTACTCTCTTCTATATGCTTAAAGATGGAGGCTTCCAGAAGCGTAGTCTTCGATAGGACTAGCTATCCCCCTCTTATTCTGGCATTCTACAGTTTAGTCCACAGATACTACCCATTTCCATGATACCGAAGCATATGCAGTGTAGATCCTTGTTTGCGAGTACTTTGGATGAGTACTCACGGTTGCTTTGCTACTTCTGTTTCCCCCTTTCCCTGTTATTGCGATCATATGATGGAGTCCAGGAGCTAGAGGATCCCGAGGATGTTTCTACGTGGAGTTCGGCTTTGAGGAGTAGTTAGGAGGTCCCAGGCAGGAGGCCTTGCCTTTTCGATCGTTGCTACTTTTGTGCTAACCTTCTTAAGACAAACTTTATTTAACTTATGTCTGTACTCAGATATTTTTGCTTTCGCTGACTCTTGTGCATTCGAGCTTATGTATTCAAGCCCTCGAGGCCCCTGGCTTGTAATATAAAGCTTGTATTATTTTAATTCGTATCTAGAGTTGTGTTGTGATATCTTCTCGTGAGTCCCTGATCTTGGTCGTACACATTTGCGTGCATGATTAGTGTACGGTAAAATCGGGGGTGTCACATACAGTGACCATAGTACATAGATATATGTTTGTTTCATGCTATTATCCTGTCCACCTTACTACTGAACAGGTTTACCAAAATGAGTTTCGTATACTACATGCTAAACCTGTGATGTGTTTGCTTGTTTCTCTTGTAGTATGCGAACAGAATATTGGAGAAGAGCACCCCACTATGAAATGGTAGAGAAAGTAATGCAGATAAGGTTCAAGATAGTGACATAGCCCTATTGGTCTCTAAGAAAGGTGATAAAAATGATCTTGTAGACAGTGAGAAAACCCCACAGTCCTGTGTTGATGTAGTGTTCGAGTTACTGGCCAGTACCGCTGGCACAATGATGACCCACAATTATAGGGGATCTATCGTAGTCCTTTCAATAAGTAAGAGTGTCGAACCCAACGAGGAGCAGAAGGAAATGATAAGCGGTTTTCAGCAAGGTATTCTCTGCAAGTACTAAAATAAGTGGTAACAGATAGTTTTGTGATAAGATAATTTGTAACGAGCAACAAGTAATAGAAGTAAATAAAGTGCAGAAAGGTGGCCCAATCCTTTTTGTAGCAAAGGACAAGCCTGGACAAACTCTTATATAACGAAAAGCGCTCCCGACACATGGGAATATCGTCAAGCTAGTTTTCATCACGTTCATATGGTTCGCGTTCGGTACTTTGATAATTTGACATGTGGGTGGACCGGTGCTTGGGTGCTGTTCTTACTTGAACAAGCATCCCACTTATGATTAACCTCTATTGCAAGCATCCGCAACTACAACAAAAGTATTAAGGTAAACCTAACCATAGCATGAAACATATGGATCCAAATCAGCCCTTACGAAGCAACACATAAACTAGGGTTTAAGATTCTGTCACTCTAGCAACCCATCATCTACTTATTACTTCCCAATGCCTTCCTCTAGGCCCAAATAATGGTGAAGTGTTATGTAGTCGACATTCACATAACACCACTAGAGGCTAGACAACATACATCTGATCAAAATATCGAACGAATACCAAATTCACATGACTACTAATAGCAAGACTTCTCCCTTGTCCTCAGGAACAAACGTAACTAGTCACAAAGCATATTCATGTTCATAATGAAAGGGGTAATAATATGCATAAAGGATCTGAACATATGATCTTCCACCAATTAAACCAACTAGCATCAACTACAAGGAGTAATTAACACTACTAACAACCTACTAGCACCAATCCCCGACTTGGAGACAAGCATTGGATACAAGAGATGAACTAGGGTTTTGAGATGAGATGGTGCTGATGAAGATGTTGATGGAGATTGCCCTCTCCCGATGAGAGGAGTGTTGGTGATGACGATGGTGATGATTTCCCCCTCCGGGAGGGAAGTTTCCCCAGCAGAACAGCTCTGCGGGAGCCCTAGATTGGTTCCGCCAAGGTTCCGCCTCGTGGCGGCGGAGTTTCGTCCCGAAAGGTTGCTTCTGGTTTTTTTCTCGATGAAAAGACTTCATATAGCAGAAGATGGTCATCGGAGAGCCACCAGGGGGCCCACGAGGTAGGGGGGCGCGCCCTAGGGGGGCGCCCCCACCCTCGTGGAAAGGGTGTGGGCCCCCTGGTCTTCATCTTTGGCGAGGATTTTTCATTATTTATTATAAGGTATTCCGTGGAGTTTCAGGACTTTTGGAGTTGTGTAGAATAGGTCTCTAATATTTGCTCCTTTTCCAGCCCAGAATTCCAGCTGCCGGCATTCTCCCTCCTTATGTAAACCTTGTAAAATAAGAGAGAATAGCCATAAGTATTGTGACATAATGTGAAATAACAGCCCATAATGCAATAAATATCGATATAAAAGCATGATGCAAAATGGACGTATCACACAAGCTCTTCAAACTCACTGCCTAAATCACTTCGGCTTCTTCAGTCTCAGCTACAAGCTGAAAGGCATCAGTCAGCTGTGATGCGGCAAGAAGCCGAAGGACTGAGGAAGTCCCTGCAGAATTCAGATCCATACTTTATTGTGCAATAGAAAGTGCTGGAGGATTTATGCGCCAAACAAGAGAAAGTTAATAAGCTTGCTAAGCATCTTGCCAGCATTATGGGTACCCAGGATATTGTTTCTTGAGCTCTTTTGAAGTGGTTTCAGTTCTGGACTTGTTTTACTGCGGCGTTTATTTGCACTGGTCGCCAACTTTGACAACCAGTGTATATGATATGGTGCTTTGTTCCCTATATTTGCACTGGTGGCGAACTTTGATGCCTAGTGGATGTAATATGTGTAATAGCCGTGATAGCCTAGCGTAAGTTGCTTGCTTTTTTATGTCCTTGTTGTCTTGTTTATTTGTTTGCTTGTAGTCAGTGCAGTTCTTTTTCCGTGGTTTTCTAGTGGCCGCAATAAACTATTTTTTAAAACTAGGCCACAATAACCATGAGCTACATATTTAATGTAGTTACCATGGGCCTCCTATGGGCCGTAGAAACAATGGGCCTTCTAAAGGTCGTAGAAACAATGGGCCTTCTATGGACCGTAGCATCAATGGGCCTTCTACGGGCCGTATGATCGATCGGCCAAACATGGGCCAACAACGGACCGCATTATGGGCCTTAAATGGGCTAGAGTTGGAATCGTCCATAACGGGTCGTTGTTAATCAGCCGTATTTGATGACGCTATGAAAACAGCCTAACGGATTAACGGGCCACAAACGGGCCGACTGTAACCACGGGCTGACTTTGGCCCACAATCAGAAAAGGCCAGTAACAAACCGTAAGTAACCGAATGCTGGAAATGAGCCCAAGGATAAATGGGCCCTGAGAAGGCCGAAAGATAACATGGCCTTGAAAGGGCCCATTCGAATAATGGGCCATTAATGGGTATAAAGCGATGTACTGTTCATTACGACCAGTTTCACCACGGGTCATTAATGGGCCAAGAGTTACAAAGTGCCTCATATGGGCCAAAAGACGTCATGGGATAGAGATGGGCCGGAAGTTACAATGGGCTGGAGTCATATTGGACGGCCCAGATGACGCTACTGGGCCTAATTCTGATAGGCTGTAACATGCCCTGGGTTAGCAGGCTGTAAATGGGCTATGTGCGAACAGGCCGTTAACATGCTTTCCATGGGATGGCCTTTCCAAACGGGCCGGCCTGTTCACAAGAATGGGCCTCTGTTGGTCCGTGCCACATGTCGACGTATCATTGGCGCATTCTGTCCAATGAGTGGATGACATCTATCCCAACGGTGAGCCGACACATGTTTCCTCCAGCCGACGATAATTTTACACGTGGAAAATCCCATTGGTCTAGGATATTAACGGGTTATCGGATCCAAACCGGAACCCGATAGCTTAATGGCGACCCATTATAGTGGATGCCACATGTCGGTCACCCTTGACGAAAGCACTTCTATGACACGCGATTTATCATCATGGAAGTGGACACTTCTGTGATGATAATTTTGGTAATGTCATGGAACACTTCTACGACAGCATATGTATGACTATCTTGATTCTGTCATGAAATCGTCATGGATGAACATGCATGACAGAAAACATGAGCTACTATGACAAACACGTATCATCACAGAAGTGTATTTTTGTGTTGTGGAGGACTTAACCGACATGCTAGATTACACCTCCGAAGACATCGATGACACGGACGACGATGCCGGAGACGTACAAGGCCAAGACCCGCCGTTCACCGGACGTTGGACGGCCACCTCCACACATGACGTGTATATGGTAGATACACCCAAAGAGGATGACGGTGAAGGCAGGAAGGATCTGGCTGAGGACAAACCTGCGGAGGCACCACCGAAGCATCAATGCCAGCGATGCCACTCAAAATCACGTCATGAAAAGGACAGTAATACTGGCACCGGAGAAAATAACACTCCAGAGAACGCCAAAGACCCCGAAGCCCCCGTCGAGGCCACATCCAAACAGGATTGTGTGGAGGAGGGGCAAGTTAACCCCGATGATCCGGTCGGGAATGAGGATTCGGAAGGTAGCAACTATCTACCGCTCTCCAAGGATGACGTCAGCCTCGGCAACGAAGATTTCATCGTGCTAGAGGAACCCCTCGAGCAGGAGCGCTTTAAGAGCCAACTAATCGCCACTGCAAGAAGCCTAAAAAAGCAGCGGCAGTGGCTCCAAGCCGAACAGGATACACTCAACGACAGATGTACTTAGGTCCTAGCTGCCGAAGAATATGGCCTCCAACGCCCAACAAAGAGTTATCTGAAGCATCGGCTACTACCACAATTCGACGACGAGGCCTTCGAGCCAATACTGTCAAAACATGACCACACTGATGAACCAGACCGGCCACCACGTGGGCGAGATAAAGCGACCACCTACACCGAACACCAAACCGTACCACCTTGCCGTAGGGGCAGAGAGACAGTAGCTCCAGGATACACCTACGACCTACGACAAGACCTCAGCAACAGAGGAGGTCAAACCAGATCAATCTATGGATCAAGGGGGGGGCCTTCGTGAGAAGACGACCGTCAAGCCTGGCGCAATAAGCAAAACCTCACTAGGGCCGAAAACCGCATACGAATGTCATCCGAACTCCGTCGTGACGTTACGCGATACAGAGGCTCCGCACACCCCTTATGCTTTACCGATGAGGTAATGCAGCACCAGCTCCCAGAAGGGTTTAAACCCGTAAACATCGAATCATACAACGACACAACAGATCTCGCGGTATGGATTGAAGACTTCCTTCTCCATATTCACATGGCCTGCGGTGACGATCTCCACGCCATCAAATACCTCCCCTTAAAACTGAAGGGACCAACACGTCACTGGCTAAATAGCCTCCCAGAGAACTCCATTGGTAGATGGGAAGATTTGGAAGACGCCTTTAGAGACAACTTCCAAGGTACCTATGTCCGGCCTCCGGACGCTGATGACCTCAGTCATATAGTCCAGCAACCCGAAGAGTTGGCCCGAAAACTCCGGACCAGGTTCTTAATTAAAAAGAACCAAATTGTCGATTGTCCGGACGCCGAAGCCCTAGCGACTGTTAAACACAGCGTCCGTGATGAATGGCTCTCCCAACACCTCGGCCAAGAAAAACCAAAGTCCATGGCAGCTCTTACCGCACTCATGACCCGCTTTTGCGCGGGAGAAGGTAGCTGGCTAGCTCGTAGAAGCAACAACACCAGCGACCCTGGCACCTCCGAAGCAAGAGATGGAAATGGTAAGCCACGACGCAACAAACACAAATGTCGAAGCAACAATGAAGATACCAAAGACACGGCGGTCAACACCGGATTCAGTGGCTCTAAACCCGGTCAGCGAAAGAAGCCATTCAAAGTAAACAAAGATGGTCCATCCAGTTTTGACAGAATACTCGATCGGCCTTGCCAGATTCATGGCACCCCTAACAAGCCTGAATCATACCAACAGAAATTGTTGGGTCTTTAAACAGGCTGGTAAGCTAAACACCGAACATAAGGGGGAAGGGCCGCCTAGCGAGGATGACGATGAGCCTCGCCCAACAAACACAGCGGGGCAAAAAGAAATCCCCCCCGAGGTAAAAACAGTGAATATGATCTGCGTCACTCATATCCCTAAGCGGGAGCGCAAGCGTGCCCTAAGGGACGTCTATGCCATAGAGCCAGTCGCCCCAAAATTCACCCCATGGTCGGCATGTCCGGTCACTTTTGACCACAGAGACCATCCGACCAGTATCCATCAAGGAGGTTCGGCAGCATCGGTCCTCGATCCAATCATCGACGGATTCCATTCTCACGCGAGTCCTCATGGACGGCGGCAGCAGTCTTAACCTGCTTTATCAGGACACTATCCGTAAAATGGGTATTGATCCATCAAGGATCAAGCCCACTAAAACCACTTTTAAAGGAGTAACACCTGGCGTAGAGGCCTGCTGCACAGGGTCAATAATGCTGGAGGTAGTCTTCAGCTCACCTGATAAATTCCGAAGCAAAGATTTGATCTTCGACATCGTCCCCTTCCACAGTGGTTATCATGCACTGCTCGGACGAATCGCTTTCGCCCATTTCAATGCAGTCCCGTGATACGTCTCCAACGTATCTATAATTTTTGATTGCTCCATGCTATATTATCTACTGTTTTGGACTATATTGGGCTTTATTTTCCACTTTTATATTATTTTTGGGACTAACCTATTAACCGGAGGCCCAGCCCAGAATTGCTGTTTTTTGCCTATTTTAGTGTTTCAGATAAATACAATATCAAACGGAGTTCAAACGGAATAAAATCTTCGGAAACGTGATTTTCTCACCGAACGTGATCCAGGAGACTTGGACCCTACTGCAAGGGATCAAAGAGGTGGTCACGAGGGTGGGGGGCGCCCCTCCCTAGGGCGCGCCCCCTGCCTCGTGGGACCCTCGGTGCTCCACCGACGTACTCCTTCCTCCTATATATACACACGTACCCCCAAACGATCAGAACAGGAGCCAAAAAACTAATTCCACCGCCGCAACTTTCTGTATCCACGAGATCCCATCTTGGGGCCTGTTCCGGAGCTCCGCCGGAAGAGGGCCGTCATCACGGAGGTCTTCTACATCATCCTAGCCCCTCCGGTGAAGTGTGAGTAGTTTACCTCAGACCTTCGGGTCCATAGTTAGTAGCTAGATGGCTTCTTCTCTCTCTTTGAATCTCAATACAGAGTTCTCCCCCTCTCTTGTGGAGATCTATTCGATGTAATCTACTTTTTGCGGTGTGTTTGTTGAGGTCGATGAATTGTGGGTTTATGATCAAGTCTATCTATGAATAATATTTGAATCTTCTCTGAATTCTTTTATGCATGATTGGTTATCTTTGCAAGTCTCTTCGAATTATCCGTTCGGTTTGGCCAACTAGATTGGTAGTTCTTGCCATGGGAGAAGTGCTTAGCTTTGGGTTCGATCTTGCGGTGTCCTTACCCAGTGACAGAAGGGGCAGCAAGGCATGTATTGTATCATTGCCATCGAGGATAACAAGATGGGGTTTATTTCATATTGCATGAATTTATCTCTCTACATCTTGTCATCTTGCTTAAGGCGTTACTCTGTTTTTAACTTAATACTCTAGATGCATGCTGGATAGCGGTCGATGAGTGGAGTAATAGTAGTAGATGCAGAATCGTTTTGATCTACTTGTCACGGACGTGATGCCTATATACATGATCATGCCTAGATATTCTCATAACTATGCTCAATTCTGTCAATTGCTCAACAGTAATTTGTTCACCCACCGTAGAATACTTATGCTCTTGAGAGAAGCCACTAGTGAAACCTATGGCCCCTGGGTCTATTCTCATCATATCAATCTCCATCACTTTTATATTGTTTTGCTATTTATTTTGCTTTTTATTTTTACTTTGCATCTTTATATCAAAAATACCAAAAATATTCTATCTATCCGATCTCACTCTCGTAAGTGACCGTGAAGGGCTTGACAACCCCTAACCGCGTTGGTTGCGAGTAGCTATCGCTTTGTGCAGGTATGAGGGACTTGAGCGTGGGCTCCTACTGGATTGATACCTTGGTTCTCAAAACTGAGGGAAATACTTACGCTACTCTGCTGCATCATCCCTTCCTCTTTGGGAAAAACCAACGCGAGCTCAAGACGTAGCATCCCACACTATGCCTATCTAAAGCTTAAGATGCCCGGACCACGTGGTGTTATAACGGTCAATAGAAACATGGAGTGCTCCCTCCATATCGAGGAGCATACCGCGGCCCTCGCAGCTGAGGTACAGGGTGGCCTTATCAAGATGAATACTTCATCAACCATCAAACCCCCGGACACGGTCAAACGAGTCCAATCCACCTTGTAGTATGACAGTTTGGTTCATCCAGAACTTGATTAGCAATTCGGCCTCCGTCTAAACCCCCAACTAATCACGGAATATGTACCGCGTGTACATAACTACGCACTAAAAATACCATGGGCAAGGATGGAGGCACACTAAGGACAAAGTCCTCAATACGGCTCGACCCTATTTGGACCTTCATTTTCTTCCTTTTTCTCTTTTTTCTTCTTTTCCAGGTTCTTTAAAACCCAAGTCACTTTTCGGTGGTACAAATGGCCCTTTCCCAGGTCCCTTCTGTATAGCTGATCGTTGATCCTCTCAAAGGGTCCTACACCAAGGTGAAAAGCGGCGCAGACGTGCGGCAGGGTGTCGAAAGGATCTTCAAGACCACCTTTTTTAGGACATGTATATAGCTTTCCATTGTTCTCAAATTCTTGGCATGTAAAATAGCCTTGATGATTATGGCATTCTCTGTAAGAACACGTTTGACGTATCAATTAGACTATAGCGAAAATAGTTTTGTCCAACCTTATTCGGTATTGGCTTATTTCATAATCTATATTCCGTCTTCACGATGGATTGACATATACACCCCGGCACAAATTGCCAGGGGCTCTATTCAGCCACATATATTTTTCAAAAACAAAAAAATCTGAACACTTTTATAGTATATTTCGGCGTCCCGAATAGTGCATTATATGCATCGGCTCCAAATCATGTCTTTGGTCAATAGTTGGGTTGCCCGGCTCCTATGGTTACCACCTTACGTTCCGCTTGTTCGGCTAAGGTAGTAAAGGGAGAACTACTGCGATTGTGTTTCTGGCTCATTCGGTCAAACACCTCCTTAGAGAAAGCCGAAAACTGACTGTCATGATATAGCGAGAACGGGTCAGCGGTTCGGTGACTTCTTTTGTGATTTTTTCCGTATTATACGAAGGACTGGCCTCCACCCGGTCATGCGCCTAAAGCATCCAAGTTTGCATAGGCGAACGAACACGAGGGGCTAGCCTATAGTCCCATTGTCAAACTCCTATGGCTAAGTGAGAGTGATAAAGCCGCATAGTCTGATTGCCTGGTTCGCTGACACCTCCTTCACGGACCAAGACGTTGGGTCAAGTGTGCTCATGTGCTATTCAGAATACCCTCGTAGTATCTACATGGGGGCTGAAGCCGACGACTGGCAAACTTTCAGAAATAAATACGGCCACACAGGAGGAAAATAATTTCAGATAAAAGCACAAGTTTATTACAAATGCCTTGTTTCATAACACAAAGTCTAGGCAGCCCGGATACACTCATTCAAACATAATATCCTTCGAGCATTGACCCCCTATTAAACAGGCGCCCTCTAGGACGTCCTTGAAGTATCGCTCCGGCTTGCTGTAGTCCTTGCCCTCGGGTGGACCCTCAACTGCCACGGCGGCGGTCTTCATCTTCGTACATTGCATCTTGACGCGGGCAAAGGCCATCCGCGCACCCTCTATGCACGTCGAGCACTTCACAGCTTCAACTCAGGGCAGGGCGTAGCCGAGTCGCTTGACCAAGCCGAAGTAGCTGGTCGGAATGGGTCCGGCTGGCCATAGCTGGACTATGATGTCCTTCATGGCCAAACCGGGCATCCCATGCAGCTCCGCCAACTGCATCATCTGGTTGTTCAGCAGCACTGGCCTTTCTGGTGCCAGGTACTGGGACCAAAAGAGCTTCTCCGTGGTGTTTCCCTCCTGAGACCGGAAGAATTGCTAGGCGTCGGTGTCGGATCACGGGTTCCGGCAAAACCCTCAAGGTTCGAACACTGGGGTGCACACAAAGATTCCCCCCTACCGATCCCTTCTTAGGTTTGCTAAAATCTTACGGACTACTCGACGAACT
The DNA here is from genome assembly GCF_056163025.1 of Triticum urartu. Classification (NCBI taxonomy): domain Eukaryota; kingdom Viridiplantae; phylum Streptophyta; class Magnoliopsida; order Poales; family Poaceae; genus Triticum; species Triticum urartu. The sequence continues at coordinate 302,309,245 of NC_141877.1, forward strand.
CACAACACAAGGGACACAAGATTTATACTGGTTCGGGCCACCATTGTGGTGTAATACCCTACTCCAATGTGTGGTGGTGGATTGCCTCTTGGGATGATGATGAATAGTACAAGGGGAAGAACAGACTCCTGAGGAGAGGTGTTCTTGTGCTTGGTGAACTTGTGGTTGTGGATCGGAATCAGCCCTCCTTTTTTCTAGATATGGTGGTGGCTAGTCCTATTTATAGAGGCCCTGGTCCTCTTCCCAAATATTGAGTGTGAAGGGAGCCAACAACGGCCAATTTGAAAGGGGACAACTAGTACAACTTATCCTGACAAAAGTGGTCTTTGCCTGCAAAAGGCTCTGGTGGTGACGCCGCCTTGGGCTCCATGATGACCTCCGTCTTGCCGTCCTTCTGGTCTTGGTCTTGTTGCACCAATATGGAAACCTTTGCTTGATGCCTCGGTACTCCGCGCCTGCGCTTGCCCCCTTAGCACCAAAGAGGAAACAAGGACACTGTGCGCTGGCTCCCGCCTGGTGCTAGCCTGGTCTCGATCGTCATGGCTCACGTCATGAGAACCTCGCGAGGTTTTCCCTGCCTTCATCTCTCCGCCCCTCGCGAGCCAACCTGGTGAGGCCGCTCCTGAGGAGGTCTTGCGTTGTCCGCCTCGCGAGGCTTGGCCCCTCGCGAGGGTCTTAAATGCCTTACTGATGAAGATGGGCCATATGGGCCTGCTAGCAAAGCCACACCATGGGCCGCAGGCAAGCAAGTCTGGGGACCCCCGTCCCCAGAACACCGACAGTAGCCCCCGGGCCCAAGGCACGCTCGGGCTTGGCTTCGAGGCAAAGCCAAAGGTCTAGGGAGGAGCGCTGTGGGCGCCAATAGCCTATGGCCTTGGTCGATGTGTGGCGGTTGATTGGACGTGGGCGTCTCCGCTTCCTCACGCTTCCTTGGAGTCCGCCTGGCTATGCGGCCCCCGCCACATACACAATTATTCTTCCATCGCCCACGCCTTACTCCCCCGGTTCCTCTGCTTCCCCAAGACTCTGCTCCTCCTCTCCAATCTGACATGTGCTCTGCCTGCTTCATCGCCATGGCGCAGAAACAAGCACACAAAGGGAAGAAGCCTCTGTCTTCGCCAAGTGCGCCTCCAGCCGTCGAGCCCACAGTTGGCCGATCACTGGTGCTCAACGATGAGGCCCTTGGCATGGTGCGTACCATGCTTGCTACCAGCTTCAACGAGTGGGGAAAGACGGTGGCTTGGCCTATGTCTCACGCTCGCATTGACCGGGCAGCCACCGAGGCCCCAGTCTTCATCGATGCTCTTTGGGCCGGCCTGATTCCCCCTTCTCCGCCTTCTTCAACATGGTGCTTGAACATTACCAGATCCACATGTTGCATCTCGACCCCCAATCCGTGACTCTCCTTGCCGTCTTCACCTTTGTTTGCGAGGCCGTGGCAGGCATTGCTCCTTCTGTGGCTCTTCTCTGTCACTTCTTCTCGTTGCACCTGATTGATCCTCGGCAGAGCTTCGGATGCCTGAGATTTCAGGACGTGGCAGCGACGGCCGGCGATGGGATCGACTTTGAACTTCCACCATCCACGAGCGAGTTTCGAACATGGTGGGTTTTTGTTGATGCCGGAGTGCTCAGCCCCTTGCTCTCTTCTCCGTCAGCGCCCACTGTTCCCAACTCCGGCTTGTGCCACCAAAGGCTTGCCGATCCTCGCCTTGTCCCAGTCTGGCTCAAGTTGAGGTGGCTCAAAGACCTTGGTGTGACTGCGCCTAGGGTGGTGAAGGAGTTCGTCCGGCGCCGAATCGCTCCGTTTCAGCGCCACTCCTGGCCGATGTGGCCCTTGCTCAATAGCGAGGACCACACGAGACTTCAAGAGACTGGGCTCCCTCTCGAGGCGCGGCAAATGGTGCTCGAGGTCCTGACGGGCGTCTCATCGCCAGACGATATGCCAAGGAATAGTTGCCTTCTGTACCACTGCTTGAACAAGCAGACCTTCGCGGAGCAGATGTCCTCCTTCGACGAGCGGGGGCTACGCCCAGTCGGTCTGGTGGGGCCTCGTGAGAACCCTGTCGACGTGGTTCCCCTCCTTGCTGCCATCATTGTGATCGAACCAGATGTGGATGCAAGGGGGCGAGCACCGCTGGGGGCCGATGGTGAAGGAGCCGAGATGCTGATGCCTCCCAGGGCTCCCAAGGCGTCATCCTCGGGAACCCGCGATCCTTTCCCTAGGGCTGCAGTTGAGGTGGCGATGCAGCCTGCGTCTCCTGAGCCCGGGGCTCCTGAGGCCTTGGCAAGTCACTGCGAGGCAGAGCCCGATAGCTCCCCTAAGCTTGGCGCTTCTGAGGCTGCCCCCCATGTCGGCTGCCATGTCCAGCGCTTCGGTCGGCTTTGCATGGACTTCGAAGAACTCCGCAAGAGGATGGGATCCACGAGCTACGGCAGCGACACATTTGGGTCATTAAAACGAAGGAAGTACATCGCTGTTGGCGAGTAAGTACCTCATCTTGGTGATCTTCTGCGTGTTGCTTTCCTTCCTGACGATTGTCTCCTCAGGACCCCTTCTGCCAAGGCCGCAAAATCTAATGAGAAGCAGCTTCCTCTCGCCCTGTTTCCCTCACCATACTCGAGTGCCGCAGGCTCGTGCGCTGCCCACGGCGTGGGGTCAACCGTGGGAGTCGACCTGTCGTCAAGGTGTCTTGAGCTCGCGCCTTCGTCGTCCCTTCTCGGTAGCCTTTCTTGGAGCACAACAAGCGTACCAAGGGCTCCTACCCTGGTCGTGGACGACGACTGGTTGGCTTCGATCCTGGGGTCCTCTTCAAACAGCAGACCTCAATTGGCTAGGGCCCCTCGTGAGGCCCGGCTGATGCCTGGGGCAGCACCAGCCCCCAGCCCCCTGCCGGGAGGAGGTGCGCCGCTTCACGTCCCGCCCGAAGCCCCCGTGGTGGAGGACGAGGTGGGCCGCGCGCTTGAGTTTGAGCGCGAACGAAGCATCGTTCGCCACGAGCTCTTTCGGGAGGCGATGGGCGCGATGAACCGGCTTGGTGAAGAGCTCGTGGATGTGGACGCACGCCTCGTGACCGAGGGTCTTCGGCTGGTGGAGGAGGGGCGTAAGCCAAAGGTGGCCATCAACCTCGGGCACCACCAACGCGAGCTTGATAATGCGAAGGCCGAGGCATCCCTCGCGACCTCGCGCGAAGCCTGCTCCCAAGCCTTGGAAGAAGCTTGGGAAGCTGACCACCACCGCGAGGCCGCGGAGGAACGCTCGCGGGAGCTCCAAGCCTGGAACGCCTCCTTGGAGCAGCAGGTGGATACGGGTAAAGCCATCCTGGCATCAATGAGAGGGACGCCCGCCAAAGAGGAAGAGGTCCGGAGGCGCGAGGAAGCCCTGGCGCTGGAAGCCGTGGAGCGCAGCCTCGAACTTGAGGGGCCAGAGACAAGGGAGTGTCAAGTTGCCCAAGCGGAGGATGTCGTTGGCGCGCGCGAGGCTAGGGCCCAGGAGGAGGTCGATCGCCGGGTGGCCGAGGCTCGCGCCGGTCTTGAGGATATGTTCGGCCTGAAGTTGAAGCTCGTAGAGGCTGAGGCTGTAGGTAGGACCACTGCCCTCAAGTCCAGGTTGGTCAAGGTGGAGCGGCGCGAGGAGGCCGCCGCAGCCGCCCTGGCCTCGGCGCAGGCTGAGCTGGCCTTTGCCCGCGCCGAGCTGCTCCCTCTCCGGCAACGGGTCGCCGACACCGAGTCCGTTGCGTAGCAAAACAGGGAAGAAGTGCTTCAGCGGCAGACGTTCGAGCGCGTGCACGCTCCCATGGTCCAGGACCTCAGGAACCGGGCCAACACCGCCCTTGGCCATATTCGTGATGAGAATGCTCCTCATCCCCACGCCAACGACTACGCCAGCCAGCTCCGCTTCTTCGCCGGCGTGGTGACGCGCCTGCAGAACCGTTACGAGAGGGCTTGCCAGCTTGTTGAAGAGAGGAGTCATAGCCTGCTCGGGCGCGCATTCTCCCGAGTCTTCAGCTATCTCCATAACGCCGATCCCAACTTCAATTTCGACGCCGCCATTGCTCCCGTACCCGAAGCCATCCAGGGTGACCTGGCGTGATGGGTTGAAGACAACGTGGATGCGCTGGTCAGGGCCTTCACTTCTTATGACGACGGGGTGGTAGTCGTGGCTGCAAAGGTGACGTGGTCGATGATGGCGATGGCGGCGCCGAAAGAGGTGATGGTGATGCCAATGATACGGCAGCGATGCCAGTGACACGCCCGAGGGTGATCCTGGGGACGAGGCGAGCGACCTGTCCAATTGACTCCGTGCTTCTCACTTGTTTGCCCTGCACGTAGAAGCTCAGGCGCGGCCCCAGAGGTTGTAAGAGCATTTTGGGAAGGGGGCCCTCATGTAAATATACTACTGCCTCTATCCCTTTAGGTTGAATTGAATATGTGTCTTTATGAACTCACGTATGCTGGGGCAAGGTTGCTATTGCGGTTTACCTTAGCCTGGATGAGCCCAAAACCGTCTCATGAGATTGTGGGTTTCTGGGAAGCTCCTGAGGAATTCGTCGACACGCCCGAGGGGGCCGCGTAATAAGCGAGCGCCAGCCGCGGTGCGACACGTGTGTGGCTCGTGTGCTTCATGCCCAGCCCCGCTCGTGAGGGGCCCGCGAGGGGGGAGCGACAGGCGCGAACTCCGAAATAAGGCAAGAACCAGACTGCGAGAAACAGCTTGAACGAGAAAAAGGCATCCCCCTTGCGCGCACCAATAAAAATTCAACTTCAACTTAAATCCGAATCCAGAAGGCAAGGCTATAGAAAGGAGATCCAAAGCAAATGACCGCGTCCGGCGCCTAGTCTAGTCTTCTGGTCTTCGAGTCTTCTCACCAGCGCGGAGCTAAGTGCTGCCACTATGACGTGGGAGGGAGCCCCCGAGGCCCGAGGGCGGCACTCCTGAGACTCCAGGGCGTGTACAGCCCCACTAATTTAGGAATCATTTTAATATTAAATAAAAACTAAATGCAAAAGAAAGTAAAATAAAAACAGAAATGAAATGAAAACTAAATAAATAAAATCAAAGCAAAGCCCCCTGCGTCACCCCCTGGACCTAGCTCACTTGGTCCGGCCTAGCCGGCCCAGCTCCTCACACCGAACGCGCCCCCTCCCTGTTCCTTGGTTACGTGCCGCTACAGGGCGCGTCCCCGCCGGATCGCGTCGACGGCGCCGTCCCGAGGGGATAAGGGCGACAGCCGCGCCCCCTCGATCCCCTCTCCCACTCGGTCCCTGTTCCCGTCGCCCTCTCCTCCTCCCTATCGCCCTCGCGCTCCAGATCCGCTGCAGCCGACGCGCCATCAACATGGCCACCGTCGCCCTCGTGCTCATCGTCGCCCCACTACCTCAGAGCTCGCCAGAAGCCCTGCCATCGACCGCGCACGAGCTGGGGAGCCCCCCCCCCAGTGTCGCTGCGTCACCTTCTTCTTCCTCATCAGCTCGGCACCTCGTCCGTCGACCTCGAGCGCTCTGCAGCTACTAACCCTCTCGCCGGGCCTCCTTGTGCCCTCCCGGTGAGCCTCGTGGCCCCCTCTCTCCCTGCGCTTCGTTCCCCCTCCTAGCTAGCCTCCCCGCTGCATCACGAGCTCACCGCCGCTGCCCGTCGACACACTGCTCAACCCCGGCCTCCCCTGTGCCTGCGACCACTGCCACTCGATGGGCGCCGTCGCATGTGTTCAAACGCACCCAGCACCACGACGAACCGTGCCCCACAGCCCCACCTTCGAATTCGCCTGAGCCTTGGCGTCCGCACCGCTCGTCGCTGGTGACGCTGCGGCCCTCCTCCAGCCAAGCCGCCGCCTCCATTCAATGCGCCCCGGCGCGGGCATTCGAAAGAGCCCACCCACGCCCCCTTACTTGCACCATGGCGTGATTCTGGCGAGGTCTGCGCCCCTCCGCCCCATTTTCTGTCACCGACGATGAACCTCCGCCGCCCGCTGATGTGGCCTACCGCTGGGGCCCATCTGGGTAACTGGTTGGTGGCCCCAGGGGCCCAGCTGGCCTAGTTGACCATGGTCAACTTGCTGACTCGGCCAGTACCAGCACCTGACCAGTGGCCCCCACCTCCTGAAACTAATTAAATGGGTTAATTTAATAAATATAGACTAATTAGTCACTGACAGTCCAGGCCCACATCCTAATTAAACTTAATTAGGTTAATTTAAATATTGTTACACAATTAGTGTATGACATGTAGGACCCAGCAGGACCATTGACTAGTCAACTGGTCCATGTTGATTGCTGACTAGGCAGTCAACTAGACCCCACCAGTCAGCCTCATAGATGAACTTCAGGGTACACTCTCTGTGTGCCCATAGCATTTTACACATTTTATTTTGGATTTAAGTCAATTCAGGGGATTTAGAAAATGAATTCAAAAATTAATATAAAATAATCCGTAACTCGGATGAATATACTTTGTACATGAAAGTTGCTCAGAACAACGAGACAAATTCGGATACGCAGCCCGTTCGTTCGCCACACATCCATAGCATAGCAAACACGCAACTTTCCCTCTCTGGTTTATCTATCCGAAAACGCGAAACACCAGGAATACTTTCCCGGATGTTTCATCCTTTCGCCGGTATCACCTGCTACCACGTTAGGGCACGCCTAGCACCGCTCGTTGTCATGTCATGCATCGTCATGCATATCTTTGCATTATATTTATTGTTTCTTCCCCCTCTTCCCTCGCTAGACACCGAGACCAACGCCGATGCTACCCAGTACAACTACGGTGTTGACGACCCCTCCTTCTTGCCAGAGCAACCAGGCAAGGCCCCCCCTTGATCACCAGATATCGCCTATTCTTATGTCTACTGCTTGCATTAGAGTAGTGTAGCATGTTACTGCTTTCCGTTAATCCTATCCTGATGCATAGCCTATCTTTGCTACTACTATTGTTACCTTTACCTGCAATCCTAAATGCTTAGTATAGGATGCTACTATTCCATCAGTGGCCCTCCATTCTTGTTCGTATGCCATTCTATACTATCGGGCCGTGATCACTTGGGAGGTGATCACGGGTATATACCTATATACATAATATATGATACTTGTGGTGAATAAAGTCGGGTCGGCTCGAAGAGTACCCACAAATGATTCACGGATTGGGACCGAAAGGACGTTTGTCCCGACGGCCCTCTGAGTGGACCTTTGTGGCGGAGCGACAGGGCAGGTTGAGACCACCTAGGAGAGAGGTGGGCCTGGCCCTGGTCGGCGTCCGTGACTATTTCAAAATAACACGCTTATCGAGATCTTGGTATTTGATCTGAGTCTAGCCACTGGGCTATACACACTAACCAACTACGCAGCAACAGTTATGGGCACTCGATGTCGTGGTATCAACCGAAGCCTTCTTAACGTGAGCGACTGAGCGGCGCACGCCGGATTGGGCTGGAATGCCTGCTCTTGTATTAGGGAGGCTAGGTCTGCTTTTGGCCGCGTTCACAACGTGCAGATGTGCAATGGGCAATGGGCCCAGACCCCTGCGCGCATAGGATTTAGACCGGCGTGTTGACCTTCTGTTGTGCCTAGGTAGGGCTGCAACGTGTTGATCTTCCGAGGCCGGGCATGACCCAAGAAAGTGTGTCCGGCCAGAGGGATCGAGCATGTTGGGTTATGTGGTGCACCCCTGCAGGAAAGTTTATCTATTTGAATAGCCGTGTCCCTCGGTAAAAGGATGACCCAGAGTTGTACCTTGATCTTATGATAACTAGAACCGGATACTTAATAAAATACACCCTTTCAAATGCTAGATACAACCCAGTGATCGCTCTCTCACAGGGCGACAAGGGGAGGATCGCCGGGTAGGATTATGCTATACGATGCTACTTGATGAACTTACCATCTACTCTCTTCTATATGCTTCAAGATGGAGGCTCCCAGAAGCGTAGTCTTCGACAGGACTAGCTATCCCCCTCTTATTCTGGCATTCTACAGTTCGGTCCATGGATACTACCCATTTCATTGATACCGATGCATATGCAGTGTAGATCCTTGCTTGCGACTACTTTGGATGAGTACTCACGGTTGCTTTGCTACTTCTCTTTCCCCCTTACCCCATTATTGCGATCATATGATGGAGTCCAGGAGCCAGAGGATCCCGAGGATGTTTCTACATGGAGTTCGGCTTCGAGGAGTAGTTAGGAGGTCCCAAGCAGGAGGCCTTGCCTTTTCGATCGTTGCTACTTTTGTACTAACCTTCTTAAGACAAACTTTATCTAACTTATGTCTGTACTCAGATATTGTTGCTTTCGCTGACTCTTGTGTATTCGAGCTTATGTATTCGAGCCCTCGAGGCCCCTGGCTTGTAATATAAAGCTTCTATTATTTTAATTTGTGTCTAGAGTTGTGTTGTGATATCTTCTCGTGAGTCCCTGATCTTGGTCGTACACATTTGCGTGCATGATTAGTATACGGTCAAATCGGGGGCGTCACATACAGTGACCATAGTACATAGATATATGTTTGTTTCATGCTATTATCCTGTCCACCTTACTATTGAACAGGTTTACCAAAATGAGTTTCGTATACTACATGCTAAACCTGTGATGTGTTTGCTTGTTTCTCTTGTAGTATGCGAACAGAATATTGGAGATGAGCACCCCACTATGAAATGGTAGAGAAAGTAATGCAGATAAGGTTCAAGATAGTGACATAGCCCTATTGGTCTCTAAGAAAGGTGATAAAAATGATCTTGTAGACAGTGAGAAAACCCCACAGTCCTGTGTTGATGTAGTGTTCGAGTTACTGGCCAGTACCACTGGCACAATGATGACCCACAAGTATAGGGGATCTATCGTAGTCCTTTCGATAAGTAAGAGTGTTGAACCCAACAAGGAGCAGAAGGAAATGATAAGCGATTTTCAGCAAGGTATTCTCTGCAAGTACTGAAATAAGTGGTAACAGATAGTTTTGTGATAAGATAATTTGTAACGAGCAACAAGTAATAAAAGTAAATAAAGTGCAGCAAGGTGGCCCAATCCTTTTTGTAGCAAAGGACAAGCCTGTACAAACTCTTATATAAGGAAAAGCGCTCCCAAGGACACATGGGAATATCGTCAAGCTAGTTTTCATCATGTTCATATGATTCGCATTCGGTACTTTGATAATTTGACATGTGGGTGGACCGGTTCTTGGGTGTTGTTCTTACTTGAACAAGCATCCCACTTATGATTAACCTCTATTGCAAGAATCCGCAACTACAACAAAAGTATTAAGGTAAACCTAACCATAGCATGAAACATATGGATCCAAATCAGCCCCCTACGAAGCAACACATAAACTAGGGTTTAAGATTCTGTCACTCTAGCAACCCATCATCTACTTATTACTTCCCAATGCCTTCCTCTAGGCCCAAATAATGGTGAAGTGCTATGTAGTCGACGTTCACATAACACCACTAGAGGCTAGACAACATACATCTAATCAAAATATCGAACAAATACCAAATTCACATGACTACTAATAGCAAGACTTCTTCCTTGTCCTCAGGAACAAACGTAACTACTCACAAAGCATATTCATGTTCATAATCAGAGGGGTAATAATATGCATAAAGGATCTGAACATATGATCTTCCACCAATTAAACAAACTAGCATCAACTACAAGGAGTAATTAACACTACTAACAACCTACTAGCACCAATCCCCGACTTGGAGACAAGAATTGGATACAAGAGATGAACTAGGGTTTTGAGATGAGATGGTGCTGATGGAGATGTTGATGGAGATTGCCCTCTCCCGATGAGAGGAGTGTTGGTGATGACGATGGCGATGATTTTCCCCTCCAGGAGGGAAGTTTCCCCAGTAGAACAGCTCTGCCAGAGCCCTAGATTGGTTCCGCCTCGTGGCGGCGGAGTTTCGTCCCGAAAGGTTCCTTCTGGTTTTTTTCTCGATGAAAAGACTTCATATAGAAGAAGATGGTCATCGGAGGGCCACCAGGGGCCCACGAGGTAGGGGGGCGTGCCCTAGGGGGGGCGCCCCCCACCCTCGTGGAAAGGGTGTGGGCCCCCTGGTCTTCATCTTTGGCGAGGATTTTTCATTATTTATTATAAGGTATTCCGTGGAGTTTCAGGAATTTTGGAGTTGTGCAGAATAGGTCTCTAATATTTGCTCCTTTTCCAGCCCAGAATTCCAGCTGCCGGCATTCTCCCTCCTTATGTAAACCTTGTAAAATAAGAGAGAATAGCCATAAGTATTGTGACATAATGTGAAATAACAGCCCATAATGCAATAAATATCGATATAAAAGCATGATGCAAAATGGACGTATCAACTCCCCCAAGCTTAGACCTCGCTTGTCCTCAAGCGAAAGCCGATAACAATAAATATGTCCCCATGTTTAGAGGTAGAGGCGTCGATAAAAATAAAATACGGACATGAGGGCATCATGATTTTTGTCATAACAGCAACATATATAGATATTGTCATATGATTACTTATGTTCAAGTGATGATCTATTCACAATGCAAAAGTATGAATCAGAAACCTTATTGAGAACCAACAAACTATAACCTCAGTCATCGAAGCAATTGCAATTTATCATAACATCAGAAAGAGTCTATGTCAGAGCTAAAAAGCAAGTCCACATACTCAACTATCATCTAGTCCTTCATAATTGCTAACACTCACGCAATACTTGTGGTTACGGAGTTTTAATCGGACACAGAGAAAGATAGGGGCTTATAGTTTCGCCCCACAACCTTTTACCTCGAGGGTAATGTCAACGATAATAACTCATGTCCCCCTACATCCAATTAGATATATTTATCAGGTTCTTTCCAACATGCTGGGCTTGCCAAAGGATAAAATGAAAAAGGAAAGGTGAAATCACCATGACTCTTGCATAAGGTAGAAGGTAATAATAAAAGATAGGCCCTTCGCAGAGGGAAGCAGAGGTTGCCATGCACTTTTATGGTTGGATGCACAAAATCTTAATGCGAAAGAACGTCACTTTATATTGCCCCTTGTGATATGAACCTTTATTATGCAGTCTGTCACTTTTATTACTTCCACATCAGAAGATCGTATAAAGCTTATTTCTCCCACACTAATAATACATATTTAGAGCAATTTTTATTGCTTCGCACCAATGACAACTTACTTGAAGGATCTTACTCAATCCATAGGTAGATATGGTGGACTCTCATGGAAAAACTGGTTTAAGGGTATTTGGAAGCACAAGTAGTATCTCTACTTGGTGCTGATAATTTGGCTAGCATGAGGGGGAAAGGCAAGCTCAACATGTTGGATGATCCATGACAACACACTTTATCTCAGATATAAGAAAACATAACCCATTACGTTGTCTTCCTTGTCCAACATCAACTCTTTAGCATGTCATATTTTGATGAGTGCTCCCAATCATAAAAGATGTCCATAATAGTATATTTATATGTGAAACCTCTCTTTCCTTATTACTTCCTATTAATTGCAACGATGACCAAAGCTATGTCTTCCAACTCCCAACAACTTTTAATCGTCACACTCTTTCTATGTGAAGTCATTACTATCAATAAGATCAATATGAACTCTTTGTTTCTTCTTATTCTTTTTCTCTTTCCTTTTATTCACCCAAGATCATAGAAAGAAGATCAAGCCCTTGACTCAACACTAATCTTTATTATATAGCTCACGGACTCGTACATAGAGAGATCATAAGGCAAAACTCAAAACTAGATCATGCCATAAACTTTATTCTACTAAATCAAAATACTACTAATAGGATTGAACTAAGGAAAACGGTAAAGATAGGAGTTGTGATTGTGATACGATACCGGGGCACCTCCCCCAAGCTTGGCTGTTGCCAAGGGGAGTGCCCATACCCATGTTATTATGTCTCCTTCTTTGTTGTTGGTGAAATATTATTGGCGATGATTCCTCTCAGGATACGATTCTCCTCCTCGAGCTTGTTGACTTGCTGCTTGAGGTCCATTGTTTCCTTACGAAGCTTTCCTATGACAGCTAAAGCTCCTTGCACCCAAGGGTGTTTCATTACTGCGGGAGAACAAGTGACACTCCTCTTCATATTTTCATAAGAAAGAAATTTAACATTGGAAGGGATAACCGAGTTTGGAATAGTTGAGCTCTGTAGTTCCCCCATCGTGAACCCATCTCGGAAGCAAGAAGTGACTTCTTGATCCTCCATGGCATCTACCCTCATTATGTCAGCCTCCATCTATTCCTCCGTTGCTGGCCCAAAGTGGTCAGGGCCGCTGTTTGCCCTTGGTTCCGGTGCCGGATTAGATACCCGGCTCTCCCTGACTGACTCTTGAGAAGACATCTTGCTCTAATCTGCAGCAGCAACAGCTCGAAACAAAACAGAGGATATTTGCGTGATACCGGAGTCAAAACCTTCGGGAGAATATATAGTGAATTTTTACTGACCAAAATACGTATCGTGCAAGAAAACGGAGTCCGAAAGGCACATGAGGTGCTCATGAGGTAGAGGGCGCGCCCAGGGGGGTAGGGCGTGCCCTCCACCCTCGTGGGGCCCTCGTGTCCTTCCCGAACTGCTACTTAATTTTCTATTTTTCTAAATATTCCAAAACGGAGAAATATTGCCTTAAAAATTGTTTTGGAGTCGGTTTACTTACCGTACCACATACCTATTCCTTTTCAGAGTCTGAAATGTTTCGGAAAGTGTCCCTTATGTATTCCTCTGGGGTTACGGTTTCAATAATATTGGTTTCAATATTTATGGGATTACCTGAGATATAATGTTTAATTCTCTGACTGTTTACCACCTTCGGATTTGTGCCTTCGAAGTTGTTGATTTTTATGGCACCGGAACGATAGACCTCCTTGATAACATAGGGGCCTTCCAATTTAGAGGGAAGTTTTCCTGCAAAAAATCTTAAACGAGAGTTGTATAGCAATACATAATCACCTACATTAAACTCACGCTTTTGTATCCTTTTGTCATGCCATCTTTTAACCTTTTCTTTAAACAACTTGGCATTTTCATAAGATTGGGTTCTCCATTCATCAAGTGAGCTAATATCAAATAACCTCTTTTCACCGGCAAGTTTGAAATCATAGTTGAGCTCTTTAATAGCCCAATATGCCTTATGTTCTAGTTCGAGAGGTAAGTGACATGCTTTTCCATATACCATTTTATACGGAGACATACCCATAGGATTTTTATATGCAGTTCTATAGGCCCATAATGCATCATCAAGTTTCTTGGACCAATTCTTTCTAGACCTATTGACAGTCTTTTGCAAAATTAATTTGAGTTCTCTATTACTCAATTCTACTTGACCACTAGACTGTGGGTGATACGGAGATGCAATTCTATGATTGACGTCATATTTAGCAACCATTTTACGGAAAGCACCATGAATAAAATGTGAACCACCATCAGTCATTAAATATCTAGGGACTCCAAACCTCAGAAAAATAACTTCTTTAAGCATTTTAATAGAAGTGTTATGATCAGCACTACTAGTTGGAATAGCTTCTACCCACTTAGTAACGTAATCAACAGCAACTAAAATATGTGTATATCCATTAGAGGCAGGAAAAGGTCCCATATAATCAAAGCCCCAAACATCAAATGGTTCAATAACAAGTGAATAATTCATAGTCATTTCTTTACGTCTACTAATATTACCAATTCTTTGACATTCATCACAAGATAGGACAAACTTACGGGCATCCTTGAAGAGAGTAGGCCAATAAAAACCGGATTGCAATACCTTATGTGCAGTTCTATCAACCGCGTGGTGTCCTCCATAAGTTTCGGAGTGGCACTTGCGTAGGATCTGTTCCTGTTCATGCTCAGGTACACAACGTCTAATAACACCATCTACTCCTTCTTTATAAAGATGTGGGTCATCCCAAAAGTAATGTCTCAAATCATAGAAGAACTTTTTCTTTTGTTGGTATGTGAAACTAGGTGGTATAAATTTAGCAACTATGTAATTAGCATAATAGCATACCAAGGGGTACTACGAGAAGCACTTATGACATTTAATTGTTCATCAGGAAAGCCATCATCAATAGGTAGTGGGTCATCAAGAACATTCTCTAACCTAGATAAGTTGTCTGCAACGGGGTTCTCAGCTCCTTTTCTATCAACAATATGCAAATCAAATTCTTGTAGCAAGAGAACCCATCTAATAAGTTTAGGTTTAGCATCTTTCTTTTCCATAAGATATTTAATAGCAGCATGATCAGTGTGAATAGTCACTTTAGAATGAACAATAGAAGGTCCGAACTTATCACAAGAAAATACAACTGCTAAAAGTTCTTTTTCAGTAGTAGCATAATATCTTTGAGCATTGTTTAGAGTCTTACTAGCATAATGGATAACATTTAATTTCTTATCAACTCTTTGCCCTAGAACAACACCTACATCATAATCGCTAGCATCACACATAATTTCAAAGGGTAAATTCCAATCAGGTGGCTGAACAATAGGTGCAGAGACTAATGCTTTCTTAAGTATTTCAAATGCTTCTACACAATCATCATCAAAGACAAATGGTATATCTTTTTGTAATAAATTAGTCAGAGGCCGAGAAATTTTTGAGAAGTCCTTAATGAACCTCCTATAAAATCCGGCGTGACCAAGGAAACTTCTTATACCTTTGATGTCCTTGGGACATGGCATCTTTTCAATAGCATCAACCTTGGCTTTATCAATTTCAATACCTCTTTCAATAACTTTATGCCCCAAGACAATACCCTCATTAACCATAAAGTGGCACTTTTCCCAATTCAAGACAAGATTAGCTTCTTCACATCTCTGCAAAACCCGATCAAGATTGCTCAAGCAATTATCAAAAGAAGATCCATAGATGGAAAAGTCGTCCATGAAAAGCTCACAAATCTTTTCACAAAAGTCAGAGAATATAGCCATCATGCATCTTTGAAAGGTAGCGGGTGCATTACATAAACCAAAAGGCATACGTATATAAGCAAAAGTACCAAAAGGGCATGTAAAAGTAGTCTTTGATTGATCTTTAGCCGACACAGGTATTTGAGAGAAATCGGAATAACCATCTAGAAAGCAGTAGTGTGTATGTTTGCTTAATCTTTCTAGCATTTGATCGATAAAAGGTAAGGGGTAATGATCTTTCTTAGTAGCCTTATTTAATTTGTGGAAATCAATTACCATCCTATAACCTGTAATAATTCTTTGTGGAATCAATTCATCTTTATCATTAGGAACAACAGTAATACCTCCCTTCTTAGGGACATAATGAACAGGACTTACCCACTGACTATCAGCAATGGGATAAATTATACCTGCCTCCAGAAGCTTTAGTATTTCTTTTCATACCACTTCTTTCATTTTAGGATTCAGACGTCGTTGAGGATCACAAACTGGTTTGGCATCTGCTTCCAAATTTATTTTATGTTGACATAGAGTGGGACTAATGCCCTTAAGATCATCAAGAGTATATCCAATAGCAGCACGATGCTTCTTCAGAGTTTTCAATAATCTTTCTTCTTCATGCTCTAAAAGGTTAGCACTAATAATAACAAGATATATCTTGTTTTCATCAAGATAAGCATATTTAAGATTATCAGGCAACGGTTTAAGCTCAAACACGGGATCACCTTAGGTGGAGGGGGATCCCCTTCAACAGGCAAATTGTGTTTCAGAATAGGTTCCTGTTTAAAGAATACTTCATCTATTTCCCTTCTTTCATTCATAAACATATCATTCTCATGGTCTAGCAAATATTGTTCTAAAGGATCACTAGGGGGTACGGCAATAGAAGCAAGACCAATAATTTCATCCTTACTAGGCAATTCTTCTTCACGGTGTTTTTTACTAAATTTAGAGAAATTAAACTCATGATTCATATCATCTAAGCCGACAGTAACAACATCCCTTGTGCAATCTATGGTAGCATTAACAGTATTCAAGAAGGGTCTACCAAATATAATGGGACAAAAGCTATCTTGTGGGGAACCAAGAACCAGAAAATCAGCAGGATATTTAGTTTTCCCACACAAGACTTCAACATCTCTAACAATTCCCATTGGTGAAATAGTATCTCTATTAGCAAGTTTAATAGTGACATCAATTTCTTCTAACTCAACAGGTGCAATGTCATGCATAATTTCTTTGTATAAGTCAATAGGTATTGCACTAGCACTAGCACCGATATCACATAAGCCATGATAACAATGATCTCCTATTTTAACAGAAATAACAAGCATGCCTACCACAGGTCTGGGTTTATCTGTATCACGGGGTTTAGCAATTCTAGCAGTTTCATTACAGAAGTAAATAACATGCCCATCTATATTATCAGACAAGAGATCTTTAACAATAGCAATATTAGGTTCAACTTTAACTTGCTTAGAAGGTGTATGTGTTTTAATATTGCTTTTACGAACCACAGTTGAAGCTTTAGCATGATCCTTTATCCTAACAGGGAAAGGTGGTTTCTCAAAATAACAAGTAGGAACAATAGGATCATTATAAGTGACAGTCTTTTCTTCAACTTTAATAGGTGCAACTACTTTTACTTCTATGGGAGGATGATATTTAAACCACTTCTCCCTAGGGAGATCAACATAAGTAGCAAAAGATTCACAGAAAGAAGCTACTATCTCAGAATCAAGTCCATATTTAGTGCTAAATTTACGGAAAATATCGGTATCCATAAAAGATTTAACACAATCAAACTTAGGTGTCATACCTAACTCCTTACCTTTGTCGAGATCCCAATCTTCAGAGTTGCGTTTAATTCTATCCAATAAATCCCATCTAAATCCAATAGTCTTCATCATAAAAGAGCCAACACAAGAAGTATCGAGCATGGTGCGATTGTTTTCAGAAAGCCGAGCATAAATTTTTTAAAGAATTGTTTCTCTTGGGAGCTCATGATTGGGGCATGAATATAACATTGATTTAAGCCTCCCCAAGATTAAGCAATGCTTTCTCCTTCGTGAGGCCAAAAATTATATATATAATTGTGATCACGATGAACAAGATGCATAGGGTAATACTTTTGATGAAATTCCAATTTCAATCTTCTATAGTTCCATGATCTCGTATCATCACATAGCCTATACCATATCAATGCATCTCCCTTCAAAGATAAAGGGAAGACCTTCTTCTTAGCAACATCATCGGGTATACCTGTAAGCTTAAATAATCCACAAACTTCATCCACATATATTAGGTGTTCATCAGGATGCTTTGTTCCATCTCTTGTAAAAGGATCAGCTAGCAGTTTTTCTATCATACCCGAAGGATACTCATAAGGAATTTCATTTTCAATAAGTTCAGTAGGTTGAGGAGCAACTCTTTGGTCTGCTGGTCGGGGTGAAGATACCCCGAACAAGCCCCTCAGAGGATTACTTTCCATAGTAACAAGTGACAGTAAATTTCAGCACACTATATAAATTTTTCCTTACCAAATTCCACCTACCAAAGGCGCTTCACTCCCCGGCAACGGCGCCAGAAAAGAGTCTTGATGACCCACAAGTATAGGGGATCTATCGTAGTCCTTTTGATAAGTAAGAGTGTCGAACCCAACGAGGAGCAGAAGGAAATGATAAGCGGTTTTCAGCAAGGTATTCTCTGCAAGTATTGAAATAAGTGGTAACAGATAGTTTTGTGATAAGATAATTTGTAATGAGCAACAAGTAATAAAAGTAAATAAAGTGCAGCAAGGTGGCCCAATCCTTTTTGTAGCAAAGGACAAGCCTGGACAAACTCTTATATAAGGAAAAGCGCTCCCGAGGACACATGGGAATATCGTCAAGCTAGTTTTCATCACGTTCATATGATTCACGTTTGGTACTTTGATAATTTGACATGTGGGTGGACCGGTGCTTGGGTGCTGTTCTTACTTGAAAAAGCATCCCACTTATGATTGACCTTTATTGCAAGCATCCGCAACTACAACAAAAGTATTAAGGCAAACCTAACCATAGCATGAAACATATGGATCCAAATCAGCCCCTTACGAAGCAACACATAAACTAGGGTTTAAGCTTTTGTCACTCTAGCAACCCATCATCTACTTATTACTTCCCAATGCCTTCCTCTAGGCCCAAATAATGGTGAAGTGTTATGTAGTCGATGTTCACATAACACCACTAGAGGCTAGACAACATACATCTCATCAAAATATCGAACGAATACCAAATTCACATGACTACTAATAGCAAGACTTCTCCCTTGTCCTCAGGAACAAACGTAACTACTCACAAAGCATATTCATGTTCATAATCAGAGGGGTAATAATATGCATAAAGGATCTGAACATATGATCTTCCACCAATTAAACCAACTAGCATCAACTACAAGGAGTAATTAACACTACGAGCAACCTACTAGCACCAATCCCGGACTTGGAGACAAGAATTGGATATAAGAGATGAACTAGGGTTTTGAGATGAGATGGTGCTGATGAAGATGTTGATGGAGATTGCCCTCTCCCGATGAGAGGAGCGTTGGTGATGACGATGGCAATGATTTCCCCCTCCGGGAGGGAAGTTTCCCCGGTAGAACAGCTCCTCCGGAGCCCTAGATTGGTTCCGCCAAGGTTCCGCCTCGTGGCGGCGGAGTTTCATCCCGAAAGGTTGCTTCAGGTTTTTTTTCTCGACGAAAAGACTTCATATAGCAGAAGATGGTCATCGGAGAGCCACCAGGGGGCCCACGAGGTAGGGGGGCGCCCTAGGGGGCGCACCCCGTACCCTCGTGGAAAGGGTGTGGGGCCCCTGGTCTTCATCTTTGGCGAGGATTTTTCATTATTTATTATAAGGTATTCCATGGAGTTTCAGGACTTTTGGAGTTGTGCAGAATAGGTCTCCAATATTTGCTCCTTTTCCAGCCCAAAATTCCAGCTGCCGGCATTCTCCCTCCTTATGTAAACCTTGTAAAATAAGAGAGAATAGCCATAAGTATTGTGACATAATGTGAAATAACATCCCATAATGCAATAAATATCGATATAAAAGCATGATGCAAAATGGACGTATCACACAAGCTCTTCAAACTCGCTGCCTAAATCACTTCGGCTTCTTCAGTCTCAGCTACAAGCTGAAAGGCATCAGTCAGCTGTGATGCAGCAAGAAGCCGAAGGACTGAGGAAGTCCCTGCAGAATTCAGATGCATACTTTATTGTGCAATAGCAAGTGCTGGAGGATCTATGCGCCAAACAAGAGAAAGTTAATAAGCTTGCTAAGCATCTTGCCAGCATTATGGGTACCCAGGATATTGTTTCTTGAGCTCTTTTGAAGTGGTTTCAGTTCTAGACTTGTTTTACTGTGGCGTTTATTTGCACTGGTCGCCAACTTTGACAACTAGTGTATATGATATGCTGCTTTGTTCCCTATATTTGCGCTGGTAGCGAACTTTGATGCCTAGTGGATGTAATATGTGTAATAGCCGTGATAGCCTAGCATAAGTTGCTTGCTTTTTTATGTCCTTGTTGTCTTGTTTATTTGTTTCCTTGTAGTCAGTGCAGTTCTTTTTCCGTGGTTTTCTAGTGGCCGCAATAAACTATTTTTTAAAACTAGGCCACAATAACCATGGGCTACATATTTAATGTAGTTACCATGGGCCTCCTACGGGTCGTAGAAACAATGGGCCTTCTAAGGGTCGCAGAAACAATGGGCCTTCTATGGGCCGTAGCATCAATGGGCCTTCTACGGGCCGTATGATCGATCGACCAAACATGGGCCAACAACGGACCACATTATGGGCCTTAAATGGGCTAGAGTTGGAATCGTCCATAACGGGTCGTTGTTAATCAGCCGTATTTGATGACGCTATGAAAACAGCCTAACGGATTAACGGGCCACAAACGGGCCGACTGTAACCACGGGCTGACTTTGGTCCTCAATCAGAAAAGGCCAGTAACAAACCGTAAGTAACCGAATACTGGAAATGAGCCCAAGGATAAATGGGCCCTGAGAAGGCCGAAAGATAACATGGCCTTGAAAGGGCCCATTCGAATAATGGGCCATTAATGGGTATAAAGCGATGTACTTCTCATTACGGGCCAGTTTCACCACGGGTCATTAATGGGCCAAGAGTTACAAAGTGCCTCATATGGGCCGAAAGATGTCATGGGATAGACATGGGCCGAAAGTTACAATGGGCTGGAGTCATATTGGACGGCCCAGATGACGCTACTGGGCCTAATTCTGATAGGCCGTAACAGGCCCTGGGTTAGCAGGCTGTAAATGGGCTATGTGCGAACAGGCCGTTAACAGGCTTTTCGTGGGCCGGCCTGTTCACAGGAATGGGCCTCTGTTGGGCCGTGCCACGTGTCGACGTATCATTGGCGCATTCTGTCCAATGAGTGGATGACATCTATCCCAACGGTAGGCCGACACGTGTTTCCTCCAGCCGACGATAATTTTACACGTGGAAAATCCCATTGGTCTGGGCTATTAACGGGTTATCGGATCCAAACCGGAACCCGATAGCTTAATGGCGACCCATTATAGTGGATGCCACATGTCGGTCACCCTTGACGAAAGCACTTCTATGACGCGCGATTTATCATCATGGAAGTGGACACTTCTGTGATGATAATTTTGGTAATGTCATGGAACACTTCTACGACAGCATATGTATGACTATCTTGATTCTGTCATAAAATCGTCATGGATGAACATGCATGACAGAAAACGTGAGCTACTATGACAAACACGTATCATCACAGAAGTGTATTTTTTTGTTGTGGAGGACTTAACCGACATGCTAGATTACACCTCCGAAGACATCGACGACATGGACGACGATGGCGGAGACATAAAAGGCCAAGACCCGTCGTTCACCGGACGTTGGACGGCCACCTCCACACACGATCTGTATATGGTAGATACACCCAAAGAGGATGACGGTGAAGGCAGGAAGGATCTGCTGAGGACAAACCTGCAGAGGCACCACCGAAGCGTCGACGCCAGCGACGCCACTCAAAATCACGTCATGAAAAGGACAGTAATACCGGCACCGGAGAAAATAACACTCCAGAGAATGCCAAAGACCCCGAAGCCCCAGTCGAGGCCACATCCGAACAGGATTATGTGGAGGAGGGGCAAGTTAACCCCGATGATCCGGTCGGGAACAAGGATTCGGAAGATAGCAACTATCTACCGCTCTCTGAGGATGATGTTAGCCTCGGCAACGAAGATTTCATCGTGCTAGAGGAACCCTTCGAGTAGGAGCGCTTTAAGAGCCAATTAATTGCCACTGCAAGAAGCCTAAAAAAGCAGCGACAGCGGCTCCAAGCCGAACAGGATACACTCAACGACAGATGCACTTAGGTCCTAGCTGCCAAAGAATATGGCCTCCAACGCCCAACAAAGAGTTATCTGAAGCGTTGGCTACTACCACAATTCGACGACGAGGCCTTCGAGCCAATACTGTCAAAACATGACCGCACTGATGAACCAGACCGGCCCCCACGTGGGCGAGATAAAGCGACCACCTATGCTGAACACCAACCTGTACCACCTCGCCGTAGGGGCTAGAGACAGCAGCTCCAGGATACACCTACGACCTACGACAAGACCTGAGCAATAGAGGAGGTCAAACCAGATCAATCTATGGATCAAGGGGGGCCTTCGTGAGAAGATGACCGTCAAGCCTGGCGCAATAAGCATAACCTCACCAGGGCCGAAAACTGCATACGAATGTCATCCGAACTCCGTCGTGACGTTACGCGATACAGAGGCTCCGCACACCCCTTATGCTTTACCGATGAGGTAATGTAGCACCAGCTCCCAGAAGGGTTTAAAACCGTAAACATCGAATCATACAACGACACAACAGATCCCGCAGTGTGGATTGAAGACTTCCTTCTCCATATTCACATGGCCCGCGGTGACGATCTCCACGCCATCAAATACCTCCCCTTAAAACTGAAGGGACCAGCACGACACTGGCTAAATAGCCTCCCAGAGAACTCCATTGGTAGATGGGAAGATTTGGAAGACGCCTTTAGAGAAAACTTCCAAGGTACCTATGTCCGGCCTCCGGACGCCGATGACCTCAGTCATATAGTCCAGCAGCCCGAAGAGTCAGCCCAAAAACTCCGGACCAGGTTCTTAATTAAAAAGAACCAAATTGTCGATTGTCCGGACACCGAAGCCCTGGCGACCGTTAAACACAGCGTCCGTGACGAATGGCTCTCCCAACCCCTCGGCCAAGAAAAACCGAAGTCCATGGCAGCTCTTACCGCACTCATGACCCGCTTTTGCGCGGGAGAAGATAGCTGGCGAGCTTGTAGAAGCAACAGCACCAGCGACCCTGGCACCTCCGAAGCAAGAGATGGCAATGGTAAGCCACGACGCAACAAACACAAATGTCGAAGCAACAATGAGATACCGAAGACACGGCGGTCAACGCCGGATTCAGTGGCTCTAAACCCGGTCAGCGAAAGAAGCCATTCAAAGTAAACAAAGATGGTCCATCTAGTTTGGACAGAATACTCGATCGGCCTTGCCAGATTCATGGCACCCCTGACAAGCCTGAATCATACCAACAGAAATTGTTGGGTCTTTAAACAGGCTGGTAAGCTAAACACCGAACATAAGGGGGAAGGGCCGCGTAGCAAGGATGACGATGAGCCTCGCCCAACAAACACAGGGGGGCAAAAGAAATCCCCACCCGAGGTAAAAACAGTGAATATGATCTGCGTCACTCATATCCCTAAGCGGGAGCGCAAGCATGCCCTAAGGGACAACTACGCCATAGAGCCAGTCGCCCCAAAATTCAGCCCATGGTCGGCATGTCCGGTCACTTTTGACCGCAGAGACCATCCGACCAGTATCCATCATGGAGGTTCGGCAGCATCGGTCCTCGATCCAATCATCAACGGATTCCATCTCACGCGAGTCCTCATGGACGGCGGCAGTAGTCTTAACCTGCTTTATTAGGACACTATCCGTAAAATGGGTATTGATCCATCAAGGATCAAGCCCACTAAAACCACCTTTAAAGGAGTAACACCTAGCGTAGAGGCCTGCTGCACAGGGTCAATAATGCTGGAGGTAGTCTTCAGCTCACCTGATAAATTCCGAAGCAAAGATTTGATCTTCAACATCGTCCCCTTCCACAGTGGTCATCATGCACTGCTCGGACGAATCGCTTTCCCCCGTTTCAATGCAGTCCCGTGATACGTCTCCAATGTATCTATAATTTTTGATTGCTCCATGCTATATTACCTACTGTTTTGGACTATATTGGGCGTTATTTTCCACTTTTATATTATTTTGGGACTAACCTATTAACCAGAGGCCCAGCCCAGAATTGTTGTTTTTGCCTATTTCAGTGTTTCGAATAAACAGAATATCGAACGGAATAAAATCTTCGGAAACGTGATTTTCTCACCGAACGTGATCCAGGAGACTTGGACCCTACTGAAAGGGATCAAAGAGGTGGTCACGAGGGTGGGGGGCGCCACCCCTAGGGCGCGCCCCCCTGCCTCGTGGGCCCCTCGGTGCTCCATCGACGTACTCCTTCCTCCTATATATACACACATACCCCCAAACGACCAGAACAGGAGCCAAAAAACTAATTCCACCGCTGCAACTTTCTGTATCCACGAGATCCCATCTTGGGGCCTGTTCCAGAGCTCCGCCGGAAGAGGGCCGTCATCACGGAGGGCTTCTACATCATCCTAGCCCCTCCGATGAAGTGTGAGTAGTTTACCTCAGACCTTCGGGTCGATAGTTAGTAGCTAGATGGCTTCTTCTCTCTCTTTGAATCTCAATACAAAGTTCTCCCCCTCTCTTGTGGAGATCTATTCGATGTAATCTTCTTTTTGCGGTGTGTTTGTTGAGACCGATGAATTGTGGGTTTATGATCAAGTCTATCTATGAATAATATTTGAATCTTCT
Source organism: Triticum urartu (assembly GCF_056163025.1). Taxonomy (NCBI): domain Eukaryota; kingdom Viridiplantae; phylum Streptophyta; class Magnoliopsida; order Poales; family Poaceae; genus Triticum; species Triticum urartu. Next base: position 302,333,111 of record NC_141877.1, read on the forward strand.
CTGAATTCTTTTATGCATGATTGGTTATCTTTGCAAGTCTCTTCAAATTATCCGTTTGTTTGGCCAACTAGATTGGTAGTTCTTGCTGTGGGAGAAGTGCTTAGCTTTGGGTTCGATCTTGCGGTGTCCTTACCTAGTGACAGAAGGGGCAGCAAGGCACGTATTGTATCGTTGCCATCGAGGATAACAAGATGGGGTTTATTTCATATTGCATGAATTTATCTCTCTACATCATGTCATCTTGCTTAAGGCGTTACTCTGTTTTTAACTTAATACTCTAGATGCATGCTGGATAGCGATCGATGAGTGGAGTAATAGTAGTAGATGCAGAATCGTTTCGATCTACTTGTCACGGACATGATGCCTATATACATGATCATGCCTACATATTCTCATAACTATGCTCAATTCTGTCAATTTATCAACAGTAATATGTTCACCCACCTTAGAATACTTATGCTCTTGAGAGAAGCCACTAGTGAAACCTATGGCCCCCGGGTCTATTCTCATCATATCAATCTCCATCACTTTTATATTGTTTTGCTATTTATTTTGCTTTTACTTTTTACTTTTCATCTTTATATCAAAAATACCAAAAATATTCTATCTATCCGATCTCACTTTCGTAAGTGACCGTGAAGGGCTTGACAACCCCTAATCGCGTTGGTTGCGAGTAGCTATCACTTTGTGCAGGTACGAGGGACTTGAGCGTGGGCTCCTACTGGATTGATACCTTGATTCTCAAAAACTGAGGGAAATACTTACGCTACTCTGCTGCATCATCCCTTCCTCTTCGGGAAAAACCAACGAGAGCTCAAGACGTAGCATCCCGCACTATGCCTATCTAAAGCTTAAGATGCCCAGACCACGCGGTGTTATAACGGTCAATAGAAACATGGAGTGCTCCCTCCATATCGAGGAGCATACCGCGGCCCTCGCAGCTGAGGTACAAGGTGGCCTTATCAAGATGAATACTTCATCGGCCATCAAGCCCCCGGACACGGTCAAACGAGTCCGGTCCACCCTGTAGAATGACAGTTTGGTTCATCCAGAACTTGATTAGCAATTCGGCCTCCATCTAAACCCCCACCTAATCGCGGAATATGTACCGCGTGTACATAACTACGCACTAAAAATACCATGGGCAAGGACAGAGGCACACTAAGGACAAAGTCCTCAATACGGCTCGACCCTATTCGGACCTTCATTTTCTTCCTTTTTCTCTTTTTTATTTTTTTCCAGGTTCTTTAAAACCCAATTCACTTTTCGGTGGTACAAATGGCCCTTTCCCAGGTCCCTTCTGCATAGCCGATCATTGATCCTCTCAAAGGGTCCTACACCAAGGTGAAAAGCGGCGCAGACGTGCGGCAGGGTGTCGAAAGGATCTTCAAGACCACCTTTTTTAGGACATGTATATAGCTTTCCATTGTTCTCAAATTCTTGGCATGTAAAATAGCCTTGATGATTATGGCATTCTCTGTAAGAACACGTTTGACGTATCAATCAGACTATAGCGGAAACAGTTTTGTCCAACCTTATTCAGTATTGGCTTATTTCATAATCTATATTCCGTCTTCACGACGGATTGACATATACACCCCGGCACAAATTGCCAGGGGCTCTATTCGGCCACATATATTTTTCAAAACCAAAAAAGTCTGAACACTTTTATAGTATATTTCGGCGTCCCAAATAGTGCATTATATGCATCGGCTCCGAATCATGTCTTTGGTCAATAGTTGGGTTGCCCGGCTCCTATGGTTACTACCTTACGTTCCGCTTGTTTAGCTAAGGTAGTAAAGGGAGAACTATTGCGATTGTGTTTCTGGCTCGTTCGGTCAAACACCTCCTTAGAGAAAGCCGAAAACTGACTGTCATGATATAGCGAGAGCGGGTCAACGGTTCGGTGACTTACTAAATATTTTGCGATTTTTTCCGTATTATACGAAGGACTGGCCTCCACCCGGTCACGCGCCTAAAGCATCCATGTTTGGATAGGCGAACAAACACCAGGGGCTAGCCTATAGTCCCATTGTCAAACTCCTATGGCTAAGTGAGAGTGATAAAGACGCATAGTCTGATTGCCTGGTTCACTGACACCTCCTTCACAGACCAAGACGTTGGGTCAAGTGTGCTCATGTGCTATTCAGAATACCCTCGTAGTATCTACGTGGGGGCTGAAGCCGACGACTGGCAAACTTTCAGAAATAAATACGGCCGCATAGGAGGAAAATAATTTCAGATAAAAGCACAAGTATATTACAAAGGCCTTGTTTCATAACACAAAGTCTGGGCAGCCCGGATACACTCATTCAAACATAATATCCTTCGAGCATTGACCCTCTATTAAACAGGCGCCCTCTAGGACGTCCTCGAAGTATCGCTCCGGCTTGCGGTAGTCCTTGCCCTCGGGTGGACCCTCAACTACCACGTCGGCGGTCTTCATCTTCGTCCATTGCATCTTGACGCAGGCAAAGGCCATCCGCGCACCCTCTATGCACGTCAAGTGCTTCACAGCTTCAACTCGGGGTAGGGCGTAGCCGAGTCGCTTGACCAAGCCGAAGTAGCTGCTCGAAATGGGTCCGGCTGGCCATAGTTGGACTATGATGTCCTTCATGGCCAAACCGGGCATCCCATGCAGCTCCGCCAACTGCATTATCTGGTTGTTCAGCAGCGCTGGCCTTTCTGGCACCAGGTACTGGGACCAGAAGAGCTTCTCCGTGGTGTTTCCCTCCTAAGACCGGAAGAATTGCTAGGCTTCGGTGTCGGATCACGGGTTCCAGCAAAACCCTCAAGGTTCGAACACTGCGGTGCACACAAAGATTTACCCCCTACCGATCCCCATCCTAGGTTTGCTAAAATCTTACGGACTACTCGACGAACTCACAACACAAGGGACACAAGATTTATACTGGTTTGGGCCACCATTGTGGTGTAATACCCTACTCTAGTGTGTGGTGGTGGATTGCCTCTTGGGCTGATGATGAACAGTACAAGGGGAAGAACAAACTTCTGAGGAGTGGTGTTCTTGTGCTTGGTGAACTTGTGGTTGTGGATCAGAATCAACCCTCCTTTTTTCTAGATATGGTGGTGGCTAGTCCTATTTATAGAGGCCCTGGTCCTCTTCCCAAATATTGAGTGGGAAGGGAGCCAACAACGGCCAATTTGAAAGGGGACAGCTAGTACAGCTTATCCTGACAAAAGTGGTCTTTGCCTGCAAAAGGCTCTGGTGGTGACGCCGCCTTGGGCTCCATGATGACCTCCGTCTTGTCGTCCTTTTGGTCTTGGTCTTGTTGCACCAATATGGAAACCTTTGCTTGATGCCTCGGTACTCCGCGCCTGCGCTTGCCCCCTTAGCACCAAAGAGGAAACAAGGACACTGCGCGCGCTGGCTCCCGCCTAGTGCTAGCCTAGTCTCGATCGTCATGGCTCACGTCATGAGAACCTCACGAGGTTTGCCCTGCCTTCATCTCTCCGCCCCTTGCGAGCCAACCTGGTGAGGCCGCTCTTGAGGAGGTCTTGCGTCGTCCGCCTCGCGAGGCTTGGCCCCTCGCGAGGGTCTTAAATGCCTTGCTGATGAAGATGGGCCGTATGGGCCTGCTAGCAAAGCCACACCATGGGCCGCAGGCAAGCAAGTCTGGGGACCCCCGTCCCCAGAACACCGACAGTAGCCCCCGGGCCCAAGGCACGCTCGGGCTTGGCTTCGAGGCAAAGACAAAGGTCTAGGGCGAAGCGTTGCGGGCCCCAATAGCCTGCGGCCTTGGTTGACGTGTGGCGGTTGATTGGACGTGGGCGTCTCCGCTTCCTAACGCTGCCTTGGAGTCCGCCTGGCCATGTGGCCCCCGCCACCTACACAGTTATTCTTCCATCACCCACGCCTTACTCCCCCGGTTCCTCTGCTTCCCCGAGACTCTGCTCCTCCTCTCCAATCTGACATGTGCTCTGCCTGCTTCATCGCCATGGCGCAGAAACAAGCAGACAAAGGGAAGAAGCCTCTGCTTCGCCAAGTGCGCCTCCAGCCGTCGAGCCCGTAGTTGGCCGATCGCTGGTGCTCAACGACGAGGCCCTGGGCAAGGTGCGTAGCATGCTTGCCACTAGCTTCAACGAGTGGGGAAAGACGGTGGCTTGGCCTGCGTCTCACGCTCGCATTGACCGGGCAGCCACCAAGGCCCCAGTCTTCATCGATGCCCTTTGGGCCGGCCTGATTCCCGCCTTCTCCGCCTTCTTCAATGCGGTCCTTGAACATTACCTGATCCACATGCTGCATCTCGACCCCCAATCCGTGACTCTCCTTGTTGTCTTCGCCTTTGTTTGCGAGGCCATGGCAGGCATTCCTCCTTTCGTGGCTCTTCTCCGTCACTTCTTCTCGTTGCACCTGATTGATCCTCGGTAGAGCTCTGGATGCCTGAGATTTCAGGCCGTGGCAGCGACAGCCGGCGATGGGATCGACTTCAAACTTCCACCATCCACGAGCGAGTTTCGGACACGGCGGGTTTTTGTTGATGCCGGAGTGCTCAGCCCCCTGCTCTATCTCCGTCAGCGCCCACTGTTCCCAACTCCGGCTGGTGCCACCAAAGGCTCGCCGATCCACGCCTTGTCCCCGTCTGGCTCAGGTTGAGGTGGCTCAAAGACCTTGGCGTGACTGCGCCTATGGTGGTGAAGGAGTTCGTCCGGCGCCGAATCGCTCCGTTTCAGCACCACTCCTGGCCGATGTGGCCCTTGCTCAGTAGCTAGGACCACATGAGACTTCAGGAGACTGGGCTCCCTCTCGAGGCGCGGCAAACGGTGCTCGAGGTCCTGACGGGCGTCTTGTCGCCAGAAGATATGCCAAGGAAGAGTTGCCTTCTATACCACTGCTTGAACAAGGAGACCTTCGCGGAGCAGATGCCCTCCTTCGACGAGTGGGGGCTATGCCCAGTCGGTCTGGTGGGGCCCCGTGAGAACCCCGTCGACATGGTTCCCCTCCTTGACGCCATCGTTGTGCTCGCCCCAGATGTGGATGCAAGGGGGCGAACACCGCTGGGGGCCGATGGTGAAGGAGCCGAGATGCTGATGCCTCCCAGGGCTCCCGAGGCGTCATCCTCGGGAACCCGCGATCCTTGCCCTGGGGCTGCGGTTGAGGTGGCGATGCAGCCTGCGTCTCCCGAGCCCGGGGCTCCTGAGGCCTTGGCAAGTCACTGCGAGGCAGAGCCGGATAGCTCCCTTCAGCTTGGCGCTTCTGAGGCTGCCCCCCATGTCGGCCGCCAGGTCGAGCGCTTCGGCCCGCTTTGCGTGGACTTCGAAGAACTTCGCAAGAGGATGGGGTCCCCGAGCTACGGCAGCGGCACCTTTGGGTCGTTAAAACGGAGGAAGTACATCGCCGTTGACGAGTAAGTACCTCATCTTGGTGATCTTCTGCGTGTTGCTTTCCTTCCTGACGATTGTCTCCTCAGGACCCCTCCTGCCAAGGCTGCAAAATCTCCTGAGAAGCAGCTTCCTCTCGCCCTGTTTCCCTCACCAAACTCGAGTGCCGCAGGCTCGTGCGCTGCCCACGGCGTGGGGTCAACCGTGGGAGTCGGCCCGTTGTCAAGGTGTCTTGAGCTCGCGCCTTCGTCGTCCCTTCTCGATGGCCTTTCTTGGAGCACAGCAAGCGTACCAAGGGCTCCTACCCTAGTCGTGGACGACGACTGGTTGGCTTCGATCCTGGGGTCCTCTTCAAACAACGGGCCTCAATTGACTAGGGCCCCTCGTGAGGCCTGGCTGACGCCTGGGGCAGCACCAGCCCCCAGCCCCCTACCAGGAGGAGGTGCGCCACTTCACGTCCCGCCCGCAGCCCCCGTGGTGGAGGACGAGGTGGGCCGCGCGCTTGAGTTTGAGCGCGAACGAAGCATCGTTCGCCACGAGCTCTTTCAGGAGGCGATGGGCGCGATGAACCGGCTTGGTGAAGAGCTCGGGGATGTGGACACGCGCCTCGTGACTGAGGGTCTTCGGCTGGTGGAGGAGCGGCGTAAGCTGAAGGTGGCCATCAACCTCGGGCACCACCAACGCGAGCTTGATAATGCGAAGGCCGAGTCATCCCTCGCAACCTCGCGTGAAGCCTGCTCCCAAGCCTTGGAAGAAGCTTGGGAAGCTGACCACCACCGCGAGGCCGTGGAGGAATGCTCGCGGGAGCTCCAAGCCTGGAACGCCTCCTTGGAGCAACAGGTGGAGGCACGTAAAGCCATCCTGGCATCAATGAGAGGGACGCCCGCCAAAGAGGAAGAGGTCCGGAGGCACGAGCGCTGGCGCTGGAAGCCGTGGAGCGTAGCCTCGAACTTGAGCGGCCGGAGACGAGGGAGCGTCAAGTCGCCCAAGCAGAGGATGCCGTTGGCGCGTGCGAGGCTAGGGCCCAAGAGGAGGTCGATCGCCGGGTGTCCGAGGCTCGCGCCGGTCTTGAGGATAAGTTCGGCCTGAAGTTGAAGCTCGTAGAGGCCGAGGCTGTAGGTAGGACCACTGCCCTCAAGTCCAGGTTGGTCGAGGTGGAGCGGCGCGAGGAGGCCGCCGCAGCCGCCCTGGCCTCGGCGTAGGCTGAGCTGGCCTCTGCCCGTGCCGAGCTGCTCCCTCTCCAGCAGCAGGTCGCCGACACCGAGTCCGTTGCGTAGCAGAATAGGGAAGAAGTGCTTCAGCAGCAGACGTTGGAGCGTGTGCATGCTCCCATGGTCTAGGACCTCAGGAACCGGGCCAACACCGCCCTTGGTCATATCCGTGATGAGAATGCTCCTCATCCCCATGCTAACGACTATGCCAGCCAGCTCCGCTTTTTCGCCGGCGTGGTGACGCGCCTGCAGAACCGTTACGAGAGGGCTTGCCAGCTTGTTGAAGAGAGGAGACGTAGCCTGCTCGGGCGCGCATTCTCCCGCGTCTTCAGCCATCTCCATAACGCCGATCCCAACTTCAATTTCGACGCCACCATTGCTCCCGTACCCGAAGCCATCCAGGGTGACCTGGCACGATGGGTTGAAGACAACGTGGATGCGCTGGTCAGGGCCTTCACTTCTGACAACGACGGGGTGGTAGTCGTGGCTGACAAAGGTGACGTGGTCAATGATGGCGATGGCAGTGCCAAAAGAGGTGATGGTGATGCCAATGATACGGCAGCGATGCCGGTGACACGCCCGAGGGTGATCCTGGGGACGAGGCGAGCGACCTGTCCGATTGACTCCGTGCTTCTCACTTGTTTTCCCTGCATGTAGAAGCTCGGGCGCGGCCCCAGAGGTTGTAAGAGCATTTTGTGAGGGGGAGCCCCTCATGTAAATATACTACTGCCTCTATCCCTTTAGGTTGAATTGAATATGTGTCTTTACGAACTCACGTATGTTGGGGCAAGGTTGCTATTGCAGTTTACCTTAGCCTGGATGAGCCAAAAACCGTCTCATGAGATTGTGGGTTTCTGGGAAGCTCCTGAGGAATTCGTCGAACACGCCCGAGGGGGCCGCGTAATAAGCGAGCGCCAGCCGTGGCGCGACACGTGTGTGGCTCGTGTGCTTCATGCCTAGCCCCGCTCGCGAGGGGCCCATGAGGGGGGAGCGATAGGCGTGAACTCCGAAATAAGGCAAGAACCAGACTGCGAGAAATAGCTTGAATGAGAAAAAGGCATCCCCCCCGCGCGCACCAATAAAAATTCAACCTCAACTTAAATCCGAATCCAGAAGGCAAGGCTATAGAAAGGAGATCCAAAGCAAATGACCGCATCCGGCGCCTAGTCTAGTCTTCTGGTCTTCGAGTCTTCTCACCAGCGCGGAGCTAAGTGCTGCCACTATGACGTGGGAGGGAGCCCCCGAGGCCCGAGGGCGGCACTCCTGAGACTCCGGGGCGTGTACAGCCCCACTCATTATTACGTGAGAGTGTCACGGGCGGCGATCTTCACAGGCGTGAGCCTTACTTCATATCACCAGACGAGGACCCCGCCTTGCGCCACCCCTACCACCGCCTGGACGACCGGAAACCAGGACGGCCCAACGAGGGCAGAGGGGACGCCAGCGGCGCCCTCAGCGACCACGGGTCCTATGCCGGGGGAAGGGTCGCCGACGCCACCCCGGCAGAGGGCCTACCTCCGGGCGTTGCCTTGCTTTGTGCGACGTGGGGAGGGATCCGGCTCCCGACCCCTCTCCTGCAGCCCCCAGCGTGATCCCCCTGGCGGAAGGGGGCAGCCGAGCTAGGGCCGCCAGCTGCCGTGGTGACCTGATCCCCCTGCGACTCATAGTTAGCGTAAGCTTGCTCCTGAGGGATTAGTGGTACCCTGTATCTGTTGTCGACGGCGCGGTTGGTGGGACTCTCTAGTGGCTCCTGGAAGGCTTCAGCTCCTAGCGCCTCCTCCTCCCAACCTGGCCCGAGGAACGAGCCAGGTTCGTCCTCCAGCGTGTACTCCTGGTCCATCATGCAGGGCACGTAGGCCTTCGAGGCTGCTGCCCCGAAGACCTCGCCGAAGTGCCCCACGCTCCATGTTGCCCAGCCTGTCATGCCGTCCTGAGGATGGCAGGGCAGCGCTTGGGGCCATACGCGGCGACGCTCGTGCCCACGCCCACCTGGGGTGGCATGGCGCGGCAGGGCGCCCCCCCACCATGGATCGTGTTGATGTCGACGAGGCCCCCGGGTGTGCCCGGGAGCATGCGGGCGTGGTGAGGTCCACTGTGGGACCCTGCCGCCGCCCAAGGCGTGAGCTGATAGCAGAAGGGCGGCGCTCCCGTGGCCACTGCGTCCAGCTGCTCGGCGACACGCTCCAGCAGCGCATCCCGGCCGCTCTCCATCAGTCAGCACCACAACAGCTCCCGTGCCACTTTGAGTGCGGCCCGCATGTTCGCCTGCTCCCACCGGGTGTGTGGCGCTGTTACCGCGGCATGGCTTGCGGCTCTTGCAGCAGCTCGCGCTTGTTGTGGAGTAAGGTCGGACGGCGCCTGGCCGCGCCGCCCGCGCCCAGCGGCGTTAGGTGGTGCCCGTGCCACCTGGAGGGCGAGGTTGAGATCTTCCTGGGTAGGCGGTGCCGCTTGGGCAGGCCAGGTGGCCCAGCGGTCGACGTTAGCCCTCGGGTTGCCGGACATCGGAACCGCGGGGCGGTAGCGGATCAACTGGTGGGGAAGAAGCTCCGGCGCACCCTTACTAGGCGCGCCAGATGTCGGATCACGGGTTCCGGCAAAACCCTCAAGGTTCGAACATTGGGGTGCGCATGAAGATTTCTCCCCTACCGATCCCCGTCCTAGGTTTGCTAAGATCTTACGGGCTACTCGACGAACTCACAACACAAGGGACACAAGATTTATACTGGTTCGGGCCACCGTTGTGGTGTAATACCCTACTCCAGTGTGTGGTAGTGCATTTCCTCTTAGGCTGATGATGAACAGTACAAGGGGAAGAACAACCTTCTGAGGAGAGGTGTTCTTGTGCTTGGTGAACTTGTGGTTGTGGATCAGAATCAGCCCTCCTTTTTTCTAGCTATGGTGGTGGCTAGTCCTATTTATAGAGGCCCTGGTCCTCTTCCCAAATATTGAGCGGGAAGGGAGCCAACAACGGCCAATTTGAAAGGGGACAACCAGTACAGCTTATCCTGACAAAAGTGGTCTTCTCCTGCAAAAGGCTCTGGTGGTGACGCCGCCTTGGGCTCCATGATGACCTCCGTCTTGCCATCCTTTTGGTCTTGGTCTTGTTGCACCAATATGGTAACCTTTGCTTGATGCCTGGGTACTCCGCGCCTGCGCTTTCCCCTTAGCACCAAAGAGGAAACAAGGACACTGCGCGCACTGGCTCCTGCCTGGCGCCAGCCTGGTCTCGATCATCATGGCTCACATCATGAGAACCTCGCAAGGTTTTCCCTGCCTTGATCTCTCCGCCCTTCACGAGCCAACCTGGTGAGGCCACTCCTGAGGAGGTCTTGCATCGTCCGTCTCGCGAGGCTTGGCCCCTCGCGAGGGTCTTGAATGCCTTATTGATGAAGATGGGATGTACGGGCCTGCTAGCAAAGCCACGCCGTGGGCCGCTGGCAGGCAAGTCTGGGGACACCCGTTCCCAGAACGCCGACAGTTAGCCGCACTCCTTGGGAGATCCGCAAATGCATCTGGAGAACTCCATAGTCGATTAAGCAAGGCATATCTCCGACCGCCAAATATACTATGTAAAAGAAAGGGCTTACCAGTCGCTATCTGTTCATCTTGCTTGATCTCCTCGCGAGCTGCCTGGGAATCAGTCCGCGCCTCCTCAGCCTCTGGAAGAGCCTTGGTGAGATCGACTGCTTGGGCGTTATTCTTCTCCTCCAAGGCCTCGCACTTGTTGGCGACATCCTAGAGCTCCTGCTCCACTTCGGTCACCCGCTCCTCATACTTGCGGCGGGTGACCTGCTAGGCCTCTAAGTCCGCAGCCGTTTTGTCAGCAGCCGGTTGGCTCACCCGCACCTGCTCCTTGGCTTGTGCAAGGGCGCTCTTCAGGTTCTCGACCTCAGCTGCATTACTTTAGGTGTGTAAACATTTTTTTTCAAAACATACCTTGCGCCTCATCAAATCGCTTGTTGATACGGACGAGGTCCTCATCGGCCCGTTCCAGCTTCGGCTTGAGCTTGGACACTTTGGCGGCCTAGGCGGTTCCCGCTAACAGTGAATCCTATTTATCAAAATAGAAAAGTATGTTATGTCCTATGAATATTACTTGATCCTCTGTTCAGCCCTTCTTTTCAAAAGTCGAACAGAGTCTCAGGGGCTACTATATATACATAGGCATATTCTTTGCATATGCAAAGCAGCTAAGAATATTACATCTCGTACCTCAAAGCCTGTTAATAGGCTGGTAAAGGCTTCGTTCAGCCTGCTTTTGGCGGACTAAACCTTCTCAACCACCGTACCCATGAGGGTACTGTGCTCCTCCACAATGGAAGCGCGTCGAAGCACTTCCACCAGAGTGTCCGTCGCCTCTGGATTGATAGAAGTCACCGGTGGAGTCAACGCTCCCCCCTCCATCAAAGGAGGTCGCTCGCTCGATTCCAGAGCCGTACGGGTCTCCAGAATAATATCCGGCTAGGGGCCGGATTGGTCATGGTCCCCGTTAGCAGTCTCCATGGGGGTCGGTTCCCTCATGTTCTCGGCAGCCGAGGTTTTACCCTCTGGCGCCATCTGGGCGGCCTCCCGCACCTCTCCATGGCCCGGAGAGGCTCTTCGGGGCAACACTTCGGTGTTGTCTGTGGCAGTTGGCGGGGAGGCTCGCGGAGGCGTCTCGCTCTCCACCATCTCTGGCCCCAGCGAGTTCCCAGAAGACGATGATAGTTGGGGCAGATCATGGGCCGGACTACAACACGCAATTTAAATGTGTTAAAACTGCAATCATAAAAACCATGTATATATACAGTGTCCTTGGACACTTACGATGCGGACAGGGGCTTCAACCTGGGGCACCACTCAGGGACGGCTTCAGCATCCGACTCCGAGTCGTCCGAAAGGGAGATCATCCCCTTCTTGGACACCTCCGCCTCTAGGTCCACGGAGGCTGCCCTTTTCTTAGTCCCCCTTAAGGGGAGAATTGCTCTCCTCCTCCTCCTCTTCATCTTCATCTCCCTCGTGGGAGGAGGGAGCTTCAGTATGTCCAGACGCAGCATCCGAAGTACCTTTACGATGGTGGCCACTTTTGACCTCCTTGCCCTTCTTCTTGGCCTTCTTCTCCGGCGCCTGGTACGGCACTAGGACCAGCATCCTCGTTAGCAGAGGAATGGCTGGTTCTTCGGGTAGCGGAGCCGGACACTAGATCCGCCCCGCCTTCTTTATCCAGCCCTGATGGAAGGATGAGGCTCGGCATACCTTTTGATCTACGAATTGAAGTTGTGTTCGGAAATTAGAAAACTTACTGGGGTGGCCGGATGAGCACAGTCGCGGCCGATGTCTTCGGTCGTCTCCGGCCACGACTTCCGGGCCTTGAAAAGCAGCTTCCAGATCTCTTCATGTGTCAAGCTGAAGAATCGCTGCAGGGTCCGCGGACCAGTCGGATTGAACTCCCACATGTGGAGAGGCCGGCGCTGGCAGGGGAGAATCTGGCGGAAAAGCATCACCTGAATCACATCAGCGAGACTAGTGTTCTTCTCCATCATATTTTTTATGCGCTTCTGCAGCACCATCACCTCATCGGACGATGCCCAATCCAGACCCTTCTTAATCCATGACGTGAGCCACATTGGGGGTCCAGATTTAAACTCAGGAGTGGCTGCCCATGTGGCGCCGCGAGGTTCGGTGATGTAGAACCACTCCTGTTGCCATCCCTTCACGATCTCCACGAAGGCCCCTTTGAGCCAGGTGACGTTGGGGAGCTTGCTCACCATGGCGCCGCCGCAGTCCGCATGTTGCCCGTCGACCACTTTCGGCTTCACATTGAAGACCTTAAGCCATAGGCCGAAGTGGGGGGATGCAGAGGAGCGCCTCGGACACGACGATGAACGCCGAAATGTGGAGGAAGGAATTTGGGGCTAGATGGTGAAAATCTAGCCCGTAATAGAACATGAGGCCGCGGACGAAAGGGTGGAGAGGAAACCCTAGTCCGCGGAGGAAGTGGGGGATAAATACCACTCTCTCACCGGGCTCCGGAGTAGGGATGATATGTTTTTTGGCACGGAGCCGGTGCACGATACTCGCGGCTAGGTACCCCGCTTCCCGGAGTTCCTTGACGTTCCTCTCTGTGATGGAGGAAGTCATCCACTTGCCCTGCGAGCTGGATCTGGCCATGGCTGGAAAGGTTGGGCGGTGGGAAAGATTGAAGCTTGGGCGCTGGAGCTCGAGGACGGGAAGGCTGAGGAAGGAAGAAGGCATGGGGTAAAAATATAGATCTTTATCCGCTTATATAGGTAGTGAATATCAAACACCCCCACTAGCCTTAAAACTCGCCTATTCCCAAGGGGTCGTGCGAATGGCATGGTTGGATTACCCAAACTCGTATTGATGAAAATCTTGCAATAAGGGGACACAATCTCTGCTTTGACAAGACGTGTCAATGGAGGCTGCGCCTCAAAACACAATCTCTGCTTTGCGGACATCACTCTTCGTCGCGCACCCTCGTGGGAAAGGCGTTATGCACTGGGTTCTACTGGCCCACAATGCTCAATGATGCTACCGAGTTGGTGAGATCCTGTGAAGCCTGCCAATTCCATGCCAAGCAGATCCACTAGCCCGCTCAGGGTCTCCACACCATCCCACTCTCGTGGACGTTTGTGGTCTGGGGGCTGGACATCTTGGGCTCGTTCCCTCGGGCGCCTGGGGGCTACCGCTACCTCTACGTCGCCATCGACAAGTTCACCAAGTGGGAAGAGGTGGAAGACGTCCGCACCATCCCAACCGACTCGGTAGTCAAGTTCATCAAGGGCCTCATGAGCCAGTTCGGGGTCCCTAATCGCATCATCATCGACAACGGCTCGTAGTCCACTAGCAACCTTTTCAAAACATATTGTGCTAATCTTGGAACGCAAATATGCTATGCCTTAGTGGCACACCCCAGGAGCAACGGCCATGCCGAGCGTGCCAATGCGGAGGTCCTGAGAGGCCTCAAGGCAACAACCTTCAAGAAGAAGCTCAAGGCATGCAGTAGTGGCTGACTCGACGAGCTCCAGTCTGTGCCGTGGTCCATCCGCACTACCGCGACCAAGCCGACGGGCGGAACTCCATTCTTCCTCGTCTACGGAGCTGAAGCGGTTCTCCCTCATGAGGTCAGGCATCGCTCCGCGCGGGTCTTGGCGCTTGATGAGGCACACCAGGACACCTCGCGGAGGATGGACCTCGTGCCGAGGGAGGAACGCCACCGTGAAGCCTCGCTCCGAGCAGCGAGGTACCAGCAGGCACTGCGGCGGTACCACTGTCGTAGTGTCCGCTCCAGGACGCTCGAGGTGAGTGATCTCGTCCTATGGCGGGTGCTCTCCAGGGAGGGGCTGCATAAGCTCTCACCCATGTGGGAGGGCCCATTCAAGATCGCCCGCATCTCCAGGCCTGGCGCCATGTGCCTAGAGACGCAGGACGGGATCCCCATCCAGAATGCCTGGAACATCCAGCATCTTTTGAAGTTCTACCCATGAAGCAAGGCCCCGTGCCTGTGAAGGTCTCCGCTCATGAAACTCTCACGTAATAATTAGTGGGGTTGTACACGCCTCGGAGTCTCCTGAGCGCCGCCCGCGGGCCTCACGGGGCTCCCTCCCGCGTCCTAGTGGCAGCACTTAGCTCTGCACTGGTGAGAAGACTAGACTAGGTGCCGGACGCGGCCATTCTTTTGCTTGCTTTATGTAGTTGGTTGCAACTTTTTAATGGAATTCAGAGTTTCCGTGTTTTTCCGTTCGCCTAAGTTGGATTTTTCTCCTCTTACTTCACTCGCCTCTCAGTCTTAACCCGGGAAGACTGGCAGTTGCCCGTCGCTCCTCCTAGAGCATCCCGCGCGGGGGCTAAGCAGGTTTGCACGTTTGGGTTCGCCCGCACGCAAACACACTTCGCCGAAACCCCGTTGCCCCAGTGCTTCGGCTTTCTTAATCCTCACAAGATGCTCCCGAATGAGCTTGTGGACATGCGCACCCTCTCAAGTCCGTGCCCCCGAGCATCACGACGCGGTGCATTAGCCACAACCAACCCATGCCTGGGGGCTCGCGCGAGGAAGAACAAGGCGCCCCATCAAGTTTTCTAACAACTCTGTAGCTCTACAACGCCTCCTGAGGTCGGCAGCTCCTGAGTCATGGGGAAGGAGGCTTCGCCAGGTGCCGTTGCAAGGGTGCGCCCTTGTGAGGTGGGAAACTACCGCAAACACTTCAAGCTAAGTTACCCTAACCGCACGTACTCGGGACATGGATGTCACGGCATAACATCAAAATAACAAACATAGCGTAGCGGCATAAGTGCCATGGTCCATTACACACACTAGCGGGGTACTCTACTTTTTCGAAATGCAGGAGAAAGGAAAGGTTAAACAAAAGCAGGTCGCACACCTGTAGCATCTCCCGAGGCCAGGCTCCAGCAATGCCCAAAGCTCAGTTCGAGCCTTCCTCCCGCTTCACCGGAGCATGGCGGCAAGATGGCCCGTCGCCTTCCCCGATCTGAGCCCGTCAGTGGGGCGGCTGATCATAGCCGCCGCCGCCGCAGGGGCTGCTACGGCCGTCGCCAAGGGCAAGCTCACCCTCGTCGTCGTCACGGCCATCGTCAAGGCCAAGCTCATCACCGCTGCTATCGTGTTCGGGGCAGCACCCCACGCGGCGGCCGTCTTCCCCAAACACCCTCACATAGAGGATCGCAAGGCCGTCGTACTTGAAGTGGAGGGTGCACCTCCGGCTCAGGCCACGCGCGCGGGCAAACGCCTGCCAGCCACGAGTCAAGGACACGCTGCCGGTGGCGGTGACCTCAACCCCAGCCCATGAGAGCCTGCTACAGCAACCATCCGCCTGCAGCCAGAGCCCATCAAGCCCTGTGGTCGCAAGCGCACCCGCAAAGAAGCACGGGAGCAGGAGCCAGGTGCTTGCGGGCCTCTCTGACCACACGACGAACTCTGGGAACGCGTCTGCCGAGTAGAAGCGTGGTTGGGGAGGTCGGGCAACCATGGCCCGCCTTCCCTCGTCATAGGAGCTGCCTCGGCCACGACGCCTCCGGCCACAAGAAAAAGCGCCGCCACGGCCGCCGGAGACAGCGCCCACTCTTGGAGAAGTGCGCCTGTGCCCCTGAGGGACCACCACCGGGGTCGTGGCAAACTTGCAAGGGTGTTTGTGGCCCCTCTTGGGCGGTGGCGAACTCAACACCTCCTTGGGGGCCTTCCCCTTCTCAGCGCCGGAGAACTTCCTCATCGGCGCAATGAGGACTTCGGCAAGACGGCGAGACGAAGAAGAAGAAGAAGGAGCGGGCAGCGAGAAGATGAGCATGAGCGACGAGGACTCTACCCTTCCCCTCATTTATAACCAAAGGGAGGCTAACCACCAGCCTCCACGATCCCACGCAATGATGGTTTTATCTCTGCATGCAACAGAGTCTCGTTAGGTGGAATGGTTGCCGAGGCTGCATGGGGAAGTGGAGACGCCCACGTCCCACCAATCGCCATGCTCGACCAAGACCGCAGGCGGTTAGGGCTTGCGCCGCTCTGCACTTGCCCCTTGGCTTCGCCTTGAAGCCAAGTTCGAGCGCGCCTTGGGCCCGAGGGCTATTGTCGGCGTTCTGGGAAACGGGGTACCCAGACTTGCCTGCCTGTGGCCCACGACGTGGCTTCATCGACGGCCTGGTATGGCCCAGCTTCAGCATCAACAACTCAAGGCCCTCGTGATGGGCCAAGCCTCGTGAGGCGGGCGACACCAAGACCTCCACGAGGAGCGGCCTCCTCAGGTTGGCTCCCAAGGAGCGGAGACTTCTATGCAGGCTTCACCTCATGAGGTTCGGGTGACATGAGCCATGACGACCAAGGCCTAGCGGGCGCCAGCGGGTGTAGTGTACCGGTTTCCTCTTTGGTGCTAAGGAGGCAAGCGCAAATGTAGAGTCCTGAGGAATCATCCAAAGGTTTCCATTCCAGTGCAGCAAGACCAAGACCGCTAGGACGGCAGGACGGAGGTCATCGTCGAGCCCACCGCAGTGTCATGACCAGAGGCTTTTGCAGGCGGAGACAACTTTTGTCAGGATAGCATGTACTAGTTGTCTACCTTCGAATTTGGCCGTTGTGGGATCCCTTCCCGCCTTCATTTGGGAATAGGACCAAGGCCACTATAAATAGGACTTAGCCACCAACATGGACCGGATCGGATCCATTCCATCCTCACACTCACCAGCTCACTCGCGCCCAAGAACACTCCTCCTCTTGAGGTTGTTCTCCCACTGTACTAGTTCATCCTCAGCCCCTTGAGGCCAATCCACCACAAAGCAGGAGTAGGGTTTTACACCGCAAGGTGGCCCAAACCTAGGTAAACTGTTGTGTCTCGTTTCCTTCCTGTTCATCGAGATAGGCCGACAGATTGGTGAGTAGGCATACTGGGGAGGTTGAGTTCTTCGCATGCACCCCGGACTTCAAACCTCTTAAGGGTCTGTGGAACCCGAAATCCGACAGCACCAAGTAGAGATACTACTTGTGCATTCAAAAACCCTTAAACCCAAATCTTATTTTCAAGAGTCCACCATACCTACCTAAGGATTGAGCAAGATCCTTCAAGTAAGTTGTCATCAGTGCAATAAGGCAATAAAAATTGCTTCTAAAAGTGTTAGATCATTTAGTGTAAGAGAAAATTGAGCGTTGTACGAACTTGTGATGGCAAAGAATAAAAGCGACTGACTGCAAAATAAAGGTTGCTATCATAAGGGACAATATAACGTGATGTTCTTTTGCACTAAGAGATTGAGCATACAAACAAAAAGCGCATGGCAACCTCTGCTTCCCTCTGCGAAGGGCCTACCTTTTACTTTTATGTATTTACTTTCATGCAAGAGTCAAAGTTTTTCTCTCTATTCCTTTTTATTTTTCTCTTTTTGGCAAGCATCATGTGGTGAGGAAAGATCTAGGCACATATATCCAGTTGGATGTGGGTAGCATGAGTTATTACTGTTGACATCACCCTTGAGGTGAATACGTTGGGAGGCGAAATTATAAGCCCCTGTCTTTCTATGTGTCCGGTTGAAACATTTTGCTCATGTGTATGCGGTGAGTGTTAGCAATCATAGCAGACTATATGATGGTTGAGTATGTAGAGCTCTTACTTAAACTCTGTTGAATAAGTTGAATTATAATTGCTTGGTGACTGAGAACATAGGTTGTTGAGTTTCAAGAGAATTCGTTATTTGAACCTTAACATGTGAATTGGTTGATACTTTAACATGAGAAGTTTTATAGGAAAGAATTGTTGTTATGATGCTAGGAAAAGTGATTGAAATTTTCATTGATCAAACTTGTGCACTTTGCTAGCATTCACACTTCATAAATTATTTCGTTTATCATCTACCTACTCGAGGACGAGTAGGAATTAAGCTTGGGGATGCTGATACATCTCCAATGTATCTATAATTTATGAAGTATTCATGTTGTTATATTATCATTCTTGGATGTTTTAGAATAATTTTATAACAACTTTATATCATTTTTGGGACTAACCTATTGACCCAATGCTCAGTGTCAGTTGCTGTTTTTGCTTGTTTTTTACATTGCATGAAATCAATATCCAACAAAGTCCAAACACCGTGAAACTTTTTCTGGATTTTTTATGGACCAGAAGACATCCAATGGGCCAGAGCAGCACCTGGGTGTGCCCCGAGGGGGCACAACCCATCAGGGCGCGCATGGGCCCCCAGGCACGCCTCGGTGGCTTGTGCCCACCTCGGTGGCCTCCCGTACCCCCTCTTCGCCCTATAAATCATCAAATGTTCCAAAAACCCTCGGGGTTACCCTAGATCAGAAGTTCCACCGCCCCAAGCCTCTGTAGCCACGAGAAACCAATCTAGACCCCGTTTCGGCACCATGCCGGAGGGGGAATCATCACCGGTGGCCATCTTCATCATCCCGGCGGCCACCACGATGAGGAGGGAGTAGTCCACCCTCGGGGCTGAGGGTTTGTACCAGTATGTATGTGTTTAATCTCTCTCTCTCTCTCGTGTTCTTGAGATGTCACGATCTTGATGTATCACGGACTTTCTTAATATAGTCGGATAATGTGGTGTTTTCCCCTCTCTATCTTGTTGTGATGAATTGAGTTTTCCCTTTGAGATTTGTTTTATCGGATTGAATACTTCTATGGATTTGAGAGCACTTGATATATGTCTTGCATATGAATACCCTGGTGACAATGGGGTACTATTTTGATTCACTTGATATATGTTTTGGCACTAAACTCGTGGATTCCCGAGGTGACATTGGGGTAATCTACGCATAGGGGTTGATGCACATTCTTGTCTTTGTTTCTCCGGTAGAAATCTTGGGGCACTCTTTGAAGTTCTTGTGTTGGATTGAGTATTATGAATCTGAAATTATTTGGTGTTATTTTAGTACGAACTCTTGGATAGATCGATCAGAAAGAATATCTTCGCGCTGGTTTCATACCCTACATACGATTTCTTCTTATGTTCTCCGCTAGGTAGGAACTTTGGAGTGATTCTTCGTTGCATGTTGAGGGATGGTTATATGATCCAATTATATTAGCATTGTTGAGAAATTGCACTAGCGAAAGTACGGACCCTAGGCCTCATTTTCAAGCATTGCAATACCGTTTGTGATCCGTTTTATCAATTGCTACCTTGCTATTTTTTATTGTTCCTATTACAAAAATCAATATCTACTATCATTACTACACTTGTATCACCATCTCTTCACCGAACTAGTGCACCTATACAAATTACCATTGTATTTGGTGTGTTGGGGGCACAAGAGACTTTTTATTATTTGGTTGCAGGGTTGTTTGAGAGAGACCATCTTCATCCTACACCTCCCACGGATTCATAAACCTTAGGTCATCCACTTGAGGGAAAATTGCTACTGTCCTCCAAAACTCTGCACTTGGAGGCCCAACACGTGTCTAGAAGAATAAAGTTGCATAGTAGACATCATGCCCCACCAACGAAAAGGAAACTGTTGAATACACTGTTGGTGGTCCTTCTGCACCACGCGACCCTAACAATGCTGGCGCTCCCTTGACCTCTCCATGATATTTTTCTTTAGGGGTGCTAGTTCTCAAATTCCTCACCTTTTGGTCATTTGATGACAAGGGGGGGTTGAGTTAGTCTTCAAGCGGGTCATTATATGGGCTATTTGTGCTTAAGTTGCAACTCTTGAACTTTTCTGGATGTGCTCTTGATGATTTGTAACTTAATAACTATTGGATGTCTGACTCTTATGTTTCATTTGACACGCATGCTTTATTCTTCAATATATCTTCTCATGCATGCACAATCTCGTCAGACACCAATTTTGATCATGCATCATATTCTTCAAATATCTTATGATCATGCATGATTGGATTCCAAAATATAGGGGGAGATCTCCACAAATTCAACCTGCCATGTGCATTTGCAATCCAAAGCAAATTCCTCATATGCACATCTTCTAGGGAGTTCCTCAATATCTTGTAACCAATTTCTTCTAACTCTACACTTACACTTCAGTTATTTGTACTCCCATTGAAACCTAACCAATTTGTCATCAATCACCAAAAAGGGGGAGATTGTGTAACATCCCAAATTTTCAATTTGGAATGTTATACATTAGATCATCATTGCATATCATGTTTTATTGCATTTTGGTTGAGCCTACAAATTTCACGCAACTCAAGGGCCTACGGAGAGAGTTGGGGATTTCGTTGTTTTCATATTTGAGTTTTTCTCGAATTATGAAAAGAGGATCATTTGATTTTAATTATTTTTCTCTGAAATATTTATTTTATTAAAAATAAAAGAGAGAGTATAAAATGACATCCTCAAAATAAAGAAATATCAGAGATTTAATATTAAAATCAAATAAGATTTTTATTCGGAGTTTTGTCGCTATTTTATTTAAATTAGGAAAAATATGTGTTTTCCAAAATTGCATTTTAGGCCCAAATAAATGTTCATCTTGTCTGGCTTATTTTTAGAGGACGGGGAAAATTTATTTCAGGATTTTTGGAGTCTGTTTAGTATTTCTTTTCTTTCTTTTTCTGCACGTCGAAATTATTTTAAAACAAGTCAAACCGACTTAGGGACGTATTCGGCCAGGACTCTCCGGGCCGGCCCCTTATAAGCCGCTCCCCGCAGCCCGTTAGCCCCGCCCCAAATCCTAAGCCGCCCCGCCGCCGCTGCCGCCACCCCGCGCCGCCACGCCGCACGCCGCCGCCACCACGCCGCGCCGCCCCACGCCGCACGCCGCGCCACCGACCCGCCGCCCTCGCCGGACTCGCCGGAGGTAGCGCAGTCGCCGCCGGTTTTCTTCAGAAAACCAAATGGTTTTTTAGATCCGCGGTTTTATTTTATTTTATTTAGATCGGTTTTATTTTTCGGTTTAGTTATTTAGCAGATGTTCGTCTGTACATTCGTTTTTACGAACGGTTTTCACCGGTTAGCCGCAGACAGCGAACGTTCGTTCGTTAGCCTGTTCGTCAGTTTTTCTTTTTCTCGGATTTTCCGCGATTATTTTCGATCGCGATTCCTGATCCGATTTTCGTTCTAGTATAACCTTAGTCCAGATTAGTAAACGAAGCTTGTTTCTCTCGCCGTTTGCGTTTTGTTGCTTCGTTTGATTTGATTCTTTTTGCAAACCGGAGTTCTTAAGTTGAACTTTCTGGTTAGATCTCTTATTTGAGTTTTACCCGTGCTTTTGCTTGATTGCTTATTGTATGCTTGTTTGTTTGCGATAGAGTACCCGGAGTGCGAAGCGTGCTACATCGAGTCTCTAGGTTTCGCGGATCATCAGCAAGGCAAGTAACACTTTGATCATACTTCTTACTACCCAGTTTATATTGCATTAGATCAACCCTCAAACATTGCATGGTTAGGATCTGAATTAAATTGTGGGGTTTGAGAAGTAGATGAGGTAGTACCTATTCACCTGTTTATTATCAAACCCCGGGAGTTACCTCTACGTTGCTTATATTGCTATGCTATGCTTGTAGACATGGATTGGGTTTGAGTGTATTCCTAATGGATGTGAGTTGTTAATAAATGGTTAACTTAAGGTGGCAACTTTAATACACATCTGGGTGGATTGAGGCACCTGGGGAACCCAGTGATTGCCTGTATTTTTGGAAATCCCGGGGTACCGTGTGATTCTCCTATGGACCGCCACCAGGCTCAAAGGGATCGTAAGATTATTCATACTAGAAACTTCTGTGTGCAGCCACATGCCATTATGGGCTCTGGCATAGTTGAGTAAGTTGTGGGAAACCTTTCCATGATGGGCTAGCAGATGTAGGGGATTGTAGGTGTACCGGCCTATCTATTGATTAAGGGGACCTCTTCGGAAAGACTGTGTCTCGGTCATCCGTTTCTCAAACACCATGTAGTACGAGAACTCCAACAGAGGAGATCGAGTCTTCTGGGGAAAAGTTCACAAACCTCTGCAAAGTGTACAAACTAATCATGGTTAGCCGTGTCCCCGGTTATGGACATCTTGAGTATCTAGTTCTTGGATTATTATGTGGATCTCATCACTCTTAATATAATTTGATTGGGTTTAATGATGATTACTTTTTAATGGGGATTGATTTGGGTGAACCTTCTCAATGTTTAACAACCACCATGATAGTTAAATAAAATTTATTACTTTGCAGTAGGGAAAAATTGGCTTTTCGCAAAACCTTTAACCTTACAAACTCCACCAAACCATATATGCATGTAGTGATAGCTTTACATTGTTCATTACTCTCTTGTGTTACCTTGCGAGCATATTCTATGTGCTGATCCGTTTGTCGGGCTACAACTATCATGTTGCAGACTTTTCAGATGACGATTAAGGAGTCTTAGGTCATGGTCTTTCACTCAGTGATGCCGTTGGAGTTGATGGACTCACTTTATCTTCCAAGCCTTCCGCTGTTATCGTATTAGATGGCCTTAAGCCATATTTATTGTAATAAGTTCTCTTTTGAGACATTCGATGTAATAAGTGTGTGATTGCCACTCTGTTATAAATCCTTCAAGTACTGTGTGTGTCAGCATTACCGGTCCAGGGATGACACTTATACATAGAGATCAGACTGTATGAGGTCTGGTCGCTACAAAGATGGTATCAGAGCCAGGTTGACTGTAGGACACGACCACTAAGCTAAAGTCCTAGATCACTATTCTCTTCTCATTTCTAACTCCTCTCCTTTTTTCTACTCTTTAGGATGGCGGACGCAAGGAACAAGTTTGTGCAACCGGATGAAGACGCCCCCTTTGGAAGACACTTGAAGTGATGAGGACATCAATACCATTGTTACACCCACAGCCCTTGCTACTATATATATTGGACCAATTACTAGAGCTCGCGCACGCCAATTGAATTATCAGGTACTTTTGTTTCTTGGTAACGATTCTAATGTTCAGGAGAATATGATGCTGCCTAAATTGGATACATTTGTCTTGCTTACAAATGAAGGGCCTAGCTTGGACAAGAAGGATGAACCTTGGAACAAGTTCAAGCGTGGAGATGATGGCATGCGCAAGGGGATCCAGAACGGAGTTACAAGTGATGATTTCAAGACTTTGAAGCCACCACAAGGAGTGCATGAAGCCTTGGACGAAATATACAAGATGCCACTTAATAAATTTCGTTCAGAGGCTATTTTAGGTGTTGCATCACCTTATTATTGGGCCAGGCCCATGTATTTTTGAAATACTTAAGTATAGGTTGTTTTTAGAGTCCGTATGTGTGGGGAAACAAGAGTTAGGGTTGGTTTCAGACCCCTCCTCCAAGGGCCACGAAATTCCCCCCCTCCTCTTCCTCCATATATACAGCCCTTAGGGTGTCGTTTAGACGTTGGGATTTGTTTAGTTAAAAGTTAGGCATTGCAACTTCGTGTACTTCGTTTGTGTCCAACGACCAGACCAAGACCGCTTACGGATCCACACCATCATCAATACTTCATATATATTTGCAATATTCAGATTGCTTTATCATATTCTTGCTCGTTCTTCGATTGCTTGCAGGAATAGACCTTCGTGGTCAGGCTGACCGTGCTTTCGGCATCGTCAGTAACCTCAGGAGATTGGTTTAGCGATTGCTAAGGCGCAACGTCATGCACGTTTGTAGTCGGATCATTAAAGTCGTCTCCACCAAATCGATAGTTATCTTCTCATCGAAAGATCAGGACACCCTCGCCTCTATCATGAAGGAAGTCACTAGGTACTTGAACATTGGAATACCAAGCTTCATCGAGACTTACAATGCCACTTTACCAGAAGAGGAGCGCTGGATGATTCAAGTTCAAGTTCTGGGAAGGACATCCACACCAGTCACTGAGCCCATAGAGTTTTCTTTCGATGCACCAACCTAGAGTCTAGGAAAGAGTATGGCAGCTCACATCACCATGTGACGCATTGGAGAAGTTTACCACAAGGATCTCAAGGATACTATCTACCATATTTGTGGGCGCTGAGATGAGCAATGGGAGATGATCAGCACCAGGAAGGATAGATCCATTGCAGCTTTCATCCAGGAGTTAAACCAGCATATTAGCCGCCAGGAGAACCAGATGTGCGTAGGCATGATAGATCTGAAGAAGGCGATGACCAAGATCACGGAGCTTGAAGAAGAACTGAAGGCAACTCGCGAAGATTATGAGGAGGAAATCATTGTACTAGTGGAGAGGAATGACAATCTGGAAAGGAAGCTAGGAGTATTCATGGGAGACCCCGCGCTAGGAGGAGAAGACGAAGAACCCAAGGAGATTCGTCCGGAGGATTACATCATCATCTACGACACCGATTCGGACCCCGACGATAGCGATGATGACTATGTTGATGAAGCTGGAGCAGATATCATGGAGTCTTCGACCTATCAATATTTCTAGTTGACCACCAAAACAGTAGTAGTAGTCTACCATGTAAATATTATAGTCCAAGAACTTCGTAACGATAGTTTTAGACCGATTGTATGCCTTTGCTTGATTGAGTGAGTGATATGATTGTATTTGTCTCATGTGCATATGGGTAGTGTTTTCTCACTAGACCTCATTCTATTCTATTCTATTCTCTCTAAACCCTCAGATGCCTCCGAGACGTGACCCCGGATTTACCTTTCCACCGGAGCTCACTCAGTTGATCCAGCAGCAGAATACCCTGATGCAGTTGTTAGTTCAGAACCAAGGCAACAACAACAACAACCCACCACATCCACCACCACTAGTGGACAACTTAGCCCGTTTTCTAAGGTTGCAGCCGCCGGTGTTTTCCAGTATCACCGAGCCTATAGTTGCAGATGATTGGCTCCGCAGGATTGGAAGGGAGTTAACCACTGCAGGATGCGCAGATGCTGAGAAGGTGCCTTTTGCCGCACACCAATTGGATGGACCAGCAGCCTCATGGTAGGAGAATTACACAGTCACCTATCCTATAGCCACTGTCACATGGGATTAGTTCCAGCAAGCTTTCCGTACTGCCCATGTATCAGCAGGAGCTATGGCCATGAAGAAGCGTGAGTTTCGCAACTTACGC
This sequence comes from Triticum urartu, assembly GCF_056163025.1. Lineage (NCBI taxonomy): Eukaryota > Viridiplantae > Streptophyta > Magnoliopsida > Poales > Poaceae > Triticum > Triticum urartu. Next base: position 302,358,169 of record NC_141877.1, read on the forward strand.
CAGGGAGGACGCACTGTTGGCCAGTATGTGGATGAGTTTAGTAAGTTAGCACGTTATGCCCCAGATGACATTGCTACAGATGCAGCTAAGAAGGAGAAGTTTTTGGAGTGACTAAATGATAAGCTAAGCATGCAGTTGATGGTAGAAATTTTCAATAACTACCAAGAGTTGGTAGATAGAGCTCTCATGCTTGAAGGGAAGCAGCAACAGATTGACAGCCGCAAGAGGAAGTATGGACTGGGGAAGTATAATTCTAGAGCCCAACAGAGACCCCGTTTCACCCCAAACTCGTGAGGAATTGTTCATAACCATGGAGGCCACACTCATAATGGAGGAAGTTCGCACAATCATAGTGGCCCCAAGAACGGCAATGGTAATTGAGGAAGTAGCGCACAGAACCGTTCCAACCCGGCAACACCCACCAAGAAGGATCTAAGCCACCTTACTTGCTACAAGTGTCAGAAGACCGAACATTATGCCAATGAATGTCCTGAAGCTAAGAATGGACATGGCAATGGAAGCGCTGGGAAGAAGCCCAACCCTTTCAACAGGGGACAAGTGAACCACGTTAACGTGGAGGAGATTGAAGCCCAGACAGATGTAGTAATTGGTAAGTTTTTGGTTAAGTCATTTACTGCAGTAGTTCTTTTTGATACCGGTGCATCTCATTCATACATATCGAGGGGATTTGTGGATAAGTATAGCCTGCCCACTAGAGTACTTAAGACACCCATGTTAGTAACCTCACCCGGAGCAGAGTATATGGCAAGCCATGGATGTTTTCAGATGCCATTGACCATAGGTAGGCATGTTTTCCTCTCCGATCTGATAATTTTGGAATCACAAGGTTTGGATGTGATTCTGGGTATGGATTGGCTATCGATGTATGGAGGAAACATCGATTGTGCCAGTAAGACAATTTTACTCACCACCCCAGAAGGAAGAAGGATCAAGTATGTATCCCGGCATGTACCGAATAGGACTCAAGTAAATTGCTTATCGGGAGTAGTATAGGAGGAAGTACCAGTGGTGAAGGAATTTCCGGATGTATTTCCAGAAGAGTTGCCAGGCATGCCACCGGATAGAGACATAGAGTTTTTGATAGAGCTTTTGCCAGGCACTGGGCCAATATCTAAGAGACCGTACAGGATGCCCACACAGGATTTAGAGGAAATTAAGAAGCAGATTAAGGGGTTACTGGATAAGGAATATATTCGCCCAAGCTCGTCACCTTGGGGATCACCAGTACTTCTAGTGGAGTAGAAGGATGGATTGTTAAGGATGGTTGTTGATTTTATCGTGGATTAAATGAACTAACGATCAAGAACAAGTACCCACTGCCGATGATCAATGATTTGTTTGATCAGCTGCAAGGAGCTAAGGTGTTTTCCAAGATCGATCTGCGATCAGGTTATCACCAGCTGAAGATTCGAGAGCAGGACATACCTAAGACAACTTTTACCACAAGGTATGGGCTATATGAGTATACCATTATGTCATTTGGCCTGACTAACGCACCTGCCTACTTTATGAACATGATGAATAAGGTGTTTATGGAGTTATTGGGTAAGTTCGTCGTAGTGTTCATTGATGATATTCTGGTTTACTCGAAGAATCAAGAAGAACATAAAGAACATTTGCGTTTAGTACTTGGCAAACTCAGGGAACATCAATTATACGCCAAGTTCAGCAAGTGTGAGTTTTGGTTGAAGGAAGTTGGATTTCTTGGACATGTTATATCCGGAGAAGGAATATCAATAGACCCCAACAAAGTTGTCACCATGACAAATTGGGAAGCACCCACGATAGTTGGAGAGATCCGGAGTTTTCTTGGACTCATAGGATACTATCGGAGGTTCATTGAGATTTTCTCAAAGATTGCAAAGCCCATGACAGAGTTGTTAAAGAAGGACACCAAGTTCAATTGGACTGAGGAATGTGAGGCCAGTTTTCAGGAGTTAAAGAGACGCTTGGTTACATCGCCAGTGTTGATCCTGCCAGATCAACGCAAGGATTATGAAGTGTATTGCGATGCTTCTCGTCGAGGACATGGAGCCGTACTTATGCAGGAGGGAAGAGTTGTTTCATATGCCTCACGACAGCTTAAACCCCATGAGTTAAACTATGCTACACATGATTTGGAGTTAGCAGCCATAGTGCATGCGTTGAAGACATGGAGACATTTTCTCATCGGAAACCATTATGAGGTATACACGGATCACAAGATTTTGAAGTATATCTTCACACAGAAGGAGTTGAATCTCAGGCAGAGGAGATGGTTGGAACTCATTAAGGATTATGACATGAAGTTGCACTATCATCCCGGAAAGGCTAACGTAGTAGCCGATGCATTGAGCCGCAAGAGTCATGTCAATACACTCATGACCGGAGAGTTACCCAGGGAGTTAGAAAAAGACCTTCGTGAGCTATGTTTGGAGATAGTTCCGAGAGGTTATGTACAGAACCAAGGCAACAACAACAACAACAACCCACCGCATCCACCACCACTAGTTGACAACTTAGCCCGCTTTCTAAGATTGCAGCCGCCGGTGTTTTCCAGTATCACCGAGCCTATAGTTGCAGATGATTGGCTCCGCAGGATTGGAAGGGAGTTAACCACTGCAGGATGCACAGATGTTGAGAAGGTGCGTTTTGCCGCACACCAATTGGATGGACCAGCAGCCTCATGGTAGGAGAATTACACTGTCACCTATCCTACAGCCACTGTCACATGGGATTAGTTCCAGCAAGCTTTCCGTACTGCCCATGTATCAGTAGGAGCTATGGCCATGAAGAAGCGTGAGTTTCGCAACTTACGCCAGGGAGGACGCACTATTGGCCAGTAAGTGGATGAGTTTAGTAAGTTAGCACGTTATGCCCAGATGACGTTGCTACAGATGCAGCTAAGAAGGAGAAGTTTTTGGAGGGACTAAATGATGAGCTAAGCATGAAGTTGATGGTAGAAGTTTTCAATAACTACCAAGAGTTGGTGGATAGAGCTCTCATGCTTGAAGGGAAGCAGCAACAGATTGACAGCCGCAAGAGGAAGTATGGACTGGGGAAGTATAATTCTGGAGCCCAGCAGAGACCCCGTTTCACCCCGAACTCGTGAGGACTTGTTCATAACCATGGAGGCCACACTCATAATGGAGGAAGTTCGCACAATCATAGTGGCCCTAAGAACGGCAATGGTAATTGAGGAAGTAGCGCACAGAACCGTTCCAACCCGGCAACACCCACCAAGAAGGATCTAAGCCACCTTACTTGCTACAAGTGTCAGAAGACCGGACATTATGCCAATGAATGTCCTGAAGCTAAGAATGGACATGGCAATGGAAGCTCTGGGAAGAAGCCCAACCCTTTCAACAGGGGACAAGTGAACCACGTTAACGTGGAGGAGATTGAAGCCCAGACAGATGTAGTAATTGGTAAGTTTTTGGTTAAGTCATTTACTGCAGTAGTTCTTTTTGATACTGGTGCATCTCATTCATACATATCGAGGGGATTTGTGGATAAGTATAACCTGCCCACTAGAGTACTTAACACACCCATGTTAGTAACCTCACCCGGAGCAGAGTATATGGCAAGCCATGGATGTTTTCAGATGCCATTGGCCATAGGTAGGCATGTTTTCCTCTCCGATTTGATAATTTTGGAATCACAAGGTTTGGATGTGATTCTGGGTATGGATTGGCTATCGATGTATGGAGGAAACATCGATTGCACCAGTAAGACAATTTTACTCACCACCCCAGAAGGAAGAAGGATCAAGTATGTATCCCGACATGTGCCGAATAGGACTCAAGTAAATTTCTTATCGGGAGTAGTATAGGAGGAAGTACCAGTGATGAAGGAATTTCCGGATGTATTTCCAGAAGAGTTGCCAGGCATGCCACCGGATAGAGACATAGAGTTTTTGATAGAGCTTTTGCCAGGCACTGGGCCAATATCTAAGAGACCGTACAGGATGCCCACACAGGATTTAGAGGAAATTAAGAAGCAGATTAAGGGGTTACTGGATAAGGAATATATTCGCCCAAGCTCGTCACCTTGGTGATCACCAGTACTTCTAGTGGAGTAGAAGGATGGATTGTTAAGGATGGTTGTTGATTTTATCGTGGATTAAATGAACTAACGATCAAGAACAAGTACCCACTGCCGATGATCAATGATTTGTTTGATCAGCTGCAAGGAGCTAAGGTGTTTTCCAAGATCGATCTGCGATCAGGTTATCACCAGCTGAAGATTCGAGAGCAGGACATACCTAAGACAACTTTTACCACAAGGTATGGGCTATATGAGTATACCATTATGTCATTTGGCCTGACTAACGCACCTGCCTACTTTATGAACATGATGAACAAGGTGTTTATGGAGTTTTTTGGTAAGTTCGTCGTAGTGTTCATTGATGATATTCTGGTTTACTCGAAGAATGAAGAAGAACATAAAGAACATTTGCGTTTGGTACTTGGCAAACTCAGGGAACATCAATTATACGCCAAGTTCAACAAGTGTGAGTTTTGGTTGAAGGAAGTTGGATTTCTTGGACATGTTATATCCGGAGAAGGAATATCAGTAGACCCCAACAAAGTTGTCACCGTGACAAATTGGGAAGCACCCACGATAGTTGGAGAGATCCGGAGTTTTCTTGGACTCATAGGATACTATCGGAGGTTCATTGAGATTTTCTCAAAGATTGCAAAGCCCATGACAGAGTTGTTAAAGAAGGACACCAAGTTCAATTGGACTGAGGAATGTGAGGCCAGTTTTCAGGAGTTAAAGAGATGCTTGGTTACATCGCCAGTGTTGATCCTGCCAGATCAACGCAAGGATTATGAAGTGTATTGCGATGCTTCTCGTCGAGGACTTGGAGCCGTACTTATGCAGGAGGGAAGAGTTGTTTCATATGCCTCACGACAGCTTAAACCCCATGAGTTAAACTATGCTACGCATGATTTGGAGTTAGCAGCCGTAGTGCATGCGTTGAAGACATGGAGACATTTTCTCATCGGAAACCATTATGAGGTATACACGGATCACAAGATTTTGAAGTATATCTTCACACAGAAGGAGTTGAATCTCAGGCAGAGGAGATGGTTGGAAGTCATTAAGGATTATGACATGAAGTTGCACTATCATCCCGGAAAGGCTAACGTAGTAGCCGATGCATTGAGCCGCAAGAGTCATGTCAATACACTCATGACCGGAGAGTTACCCAGGGAGTTAGCAAAAGACCTTCATGAGCTATGTTTGGAGATAGTTCCGAGAGGTTATGTTCAGAACCAAGGCAACAACAACAACAACAGCCCACCGCATCCACCACCAATAGTTGACAACTTAACCCGTTTTCTAAGATTGCAGCCGTCGGTGTTTTCCAGTATCACCGAGCCTATAGTTGCAGATGATTGGCTCCGCAGGATTGGAAGGGAGTTAACCACTGCAGGATGCACAGATGTTGAGAAGGTGCGTTTTGCCGCACACCAATTGGATGGACCAGCAGCCTCATGGTAGGAGAATTACACTGTCACCTATCCTACAGCCACTGTCACATGGGATTAGTTCCAGCAAGCTTTCCGTACTGCCCATGTATCAGCAGGAGCTATGGCCATGAAGAAGCGTGAGTTTCGCAACTTACGCTAGGGAGGACGCACTATTGGCCAGTATGTGGATGAGTTTAGTAAGTTAGCACATTATGCCCCAGATGACGTTGCTAGAGATGCAGCTAAGAAGGAGAAGTTTTTGGAGGGACTAAATGATGAGCTAAGCATGCAGTTGATGGTAGAAATTTTCAATAACTACCAAGAGTTGGTGGATAGAGCTCTCATGCTTGAAGGGAAGCAGCAACAGATTGACAGCCGCAAGAGGAAGTATGGACTGGGGAAGTATAATTCTGGAGCCCAGCAGAGACCCCATTTCACCCCGAACTCGTGAGGACTTGTTCATAACCATGGAGGCCACACTCATAATGGAGGAAGTTCGCACAATCATAGTGGCCCCAAGAACGGCAATGGTAATTGAGGAAGTAGCGCACAGAACCGTTCCAACCCGGCAACACCCACCAAGAAGGATCTAAGCCACCTTACTTGCTACAAGTGTCAGAAGACCGGACATTATGCCAATGAATGTCCTGAAGCTAAGAATGGACATGGCAATGGAAGCGCTGGGAAGAAGCCCAACCCTTTCAACAGGGGACAAGTGAACCACGTTAACGTGGAGGAGATTGAAGCCCAGCCAGATGTAGTAATTGCTAAGTTTTTGGTTAAGTCATTTACTGCAGTAGTTCTTTTTGATACTAGTGCATCTCATTCATACATATCGAGGGGATTTGTGGATAAGTATAACCTGCCCACTAGAGTACTTAAGACACCCATGTTAGTAACCTCACCCAGAGTAGAGTATATGACAAGCCATGGATGTTTTCAGATGCCATTGGCCATAGGTACGCATGTTTTCCTCTCCGATCTGATAATTTTGGAATCACAAGGTTTGGATGTGATTCTGGGTATGGATTGGCTATCGATGTATGGAGGAAACATCGATTGCGCCAGTAAGACAATTTTACTCACCACCCCAGAAGGAAGAAGGATCAAGTATGTATCCCGGCATGTGACGAATAGGACTCAAGTAAATTGCTTATCGGGAGTAGTACAGGAGGAAGTACCAGTGGTGAAGGAATTTCCGGATGTATTTCCAGAAGAGTTGCCAGGCATGCCACCGGATAGAGACATAGAGTTTTTGATAGAGCTTTTGCCAGGCACTGGGCCAATATCTAAGAGACCGTACAGGATGCCCACACAGGATTTAGAGGAAATTAAGAAGCAGATTAAGGGGTTACTGGATAAGGGATATATTCGCCCAAGCTCGTCACCTTGGGGATCACCAGTACTTCTAGTGGAGTAGAAGGATGGATCGTTAAGGATGGTTGTTGATTATCGTGGATTAAATGAACTAACGATCAAGAACAAGTACCCACTGCCGATGATCAATGATTTGTTTGATCAGCTGCAAGGAGCTAAGGTGTTTTCCAAGATCGATCTGCGATCAGGTTATCACCAGCTGAAGATTCGAGAGCAGGACATACCTAAGACAGCTTTTACCACAAGGTATGGGCTATATGAGTATACCATTATGTCATTTGGCCTGACTAACGCACTTGCCTACTTTGTGAACATGATGAACAAGGTGTTTATGGAGTTTTTGGGTAAGTTCATCGTAGTGTTCATTGATGATATTCTGGTTTACTCGAAGAATCAATAAGAACATAAAGAACATTTGCGTTTGGTACTTGGCAAACTCAGGGAACATCAATTATACGCCAAGTTCAGCAAGTGTGAGTTTTGGTTGAAGGAAGTTGGATTTCTTGGACATGTTATATCCGGAGAAGGAATAGCAGTAGACCCCAACAAAGTTGTCACCATGACAAATTGGGAAGCACCCACGACAGTTGGAGAGATCCGGGGTTTTCTTGCTCCGGTAGGATACTACCGGAGGTTCATTGAGAATTTCTCAAAGATTGCAAAACCCATGACAGAGTTGTTAAAGAAGGACACCAAGTTCAATTGGACTAAGGAATGTGAGGCTAGTTTTCAGGAGTTGAAGAGACGCTTGGTTACATCGCTAGTGTTGATCCTGCCAGATCAACGCAAGGATTATGAAGTGTATTGCGATGCTTCTCGTCGAGGACTTGGAGCCGTACTTATGCAGGAGGGAAGAGTTGTTTCATATGCCTCATGACAGCTTAAACCCCATGAGTTAAACTATGCTACGCGTGATTTGGAGTTAGCAGCCGTAGTGCTTGCGTTGAAGACATGGAGACATTTTCTCATCGGAAACCATTGTGAGGTATACACGGATCACAAGAGTTTGAAATATATCTTCACACAGAAGGAGTTGAATCTCAGGCAGAGGAGATGGTTGGAACTCATTAAGGATTATGACATGAAGTTGCACTATCATCCCGGAAAGGCTAACGTAGGAGCCGATGCGTTGAGCCGCAAGAGTCTTGTCAATACACTCATGACCGGAGAGTTACCCAGGGAGTTAGCAGAAGACCTTCGTGAGCTATGTTTGGAGATAGTTCCGAGAGGTTATGTAGCAGCTTTGGAGATTCAGTCCACTTTGATGGATAAGATCAGAGAAGCGCAAAAGATGGACAAGGGGATCGCCGAAATAAAGGAAAGGATGAGCAAAGGAAAAGTCAAAGGATTTCGTGAGGATGAGCACGATACCTTATGGTTTGAGGACTGCATATATATACCAAATGATCAGGAGATCAGGAAGTTGATTCTGCAAGAGGCCCAGGATTCTCCATATTCGATTCACCCAAGAAATACCAAGATGTATCTGGATTTGAAGGACGGTTTCTGGTGGACCGGTATGAAGAAGGATGTTGCAGAGTATGTAGCAGTTTGTGATGTATGTCAGAGAGTGAAGGCAGAACATCAGAAGCCAGCAGGATTGCTACAGCCATTGCCTATACCCGAATGGAAGTGGGATAAACTAGGCATGGATTTTATCATGGGATTGCCCAGGACTCGTTTAGGCTATGACTCGATATGGGTTGTAGTCGACCGATTGACGAAAGTAGCTCATTTCATCCCAGTAAAGACCACTTACACCAGTGCTAAGTTGGCAAATATCTATATGACCATGATCGTATGTCTGTATGGAGTTCCGAGGACCATTGTATCAGATAGAGGAACCCAATTTACTTCAAAGTTTTGGAATCAGTTGCATGAAACTTTGGGAACTAGACAAGAGTTCAGTACAGCTTTTCACCCGCAAACAGATGGACAGACTAAAAGAGTAAATCAAATTCTGGAGGACATGTTGAGAGCTTGTGCGCTAGAGTATGGATCTAGTTGGGACGATAATTTTCCTTATTCAGAGTTCTCTTAAAACAACAGTTATCAAACAGTTTGAAGATGGCCCCTTTCGAAGCATTGTACGGAAGGAGCTGCAGAACACCATTGTTGTGGGACGAAGTTGGAGACCGACAGCTGTTTGGACCAGATTTGATTAAAGAGTCTGAAGAGAAGGTTAAGCTGATTCACAATAGACTCAAGGTAGCTCAATCCAGGCAGAAGAGTTATGCGGATTCAAAACGCAAGGAGACAATCTACGAAGTCGGAGACAGAGCATATCTTCGAGTATCACCACTCCGAGGAGTGAAGCATTTTGGAGTTAAGGGAAAGTTAGCACCACGTTTTGTTGGACCATACAGAGTTTGGAATGTATGGGAGAAGTTGCTTACAAGTTGGAATTACCCGAAGGAATTTCCGGAGTTCACGATGTCTTCCAAGTTTCTCAGTTGAAGAAGTGCCACGCGGAGATGGCTGAAATTCCTCTGAGAGATACAGTGCCGCTAGAAGCGATACGGTTGGATTGTGATTTAACTTATGAGGAGAAACCAATGAAGATACTCGAGTTTGCCAGCCAAGTTACACGCAACAAGGTTATCAAGTTTTGCAAGGTTCAGTGGAGTCACATGCCGAGGATGAAGCCAATTGGGAACGAGAAGAAGACTTACGAAAGGATCACCCTCACCTATTTTCTAGCCAACCCGAATCTCGAGGGCGAGATTCATCTTAAGGAGGGTAGGTTTGTAACATCCCAAATTTTCAATTTGGAATGTTATACATTAGATCATCGTTGCATATCATGTTTCATTGCATTTTGGTTGATCCTAGAAATTTCACGCAACTCAAGGACCTACGGAGAGAGTTGGGGATTTCGTTATTTTCATATTTGAGTTTTTCTCGAATTATGAAAAGAGGATCGTTTGATTTTAATTATTTTTCTCTGAAATATTCCTTTTATTAAAAATAAAAGAGAGGATAAAATGACTTCCTCAAAATAAAGAAATATCACAGATTTAATATTAAAATTAAATAAGATTTTTATTCAGAGTTTTGTCGCTATTTTATTTGAATTAGGAAAAATATGCGTTTTTCAAAATTGCATTTTAGGCACAAATAAATGTTCATCTTGTCCGGCTTATTTTTAGAGGACGAGGAAAATTTATTTCGGGATTTTTGGAGTCTGTTTAGTATTTCTTTTCTTTCTTTTTCTGCACGTCGAAATTATTTTTAAAAAAAAGTCAAACCGACTTAGGGCCGTATTCGGCTAGGACTCTCCGGGCCGGCCCCTTATAAGCCGCTCCCCCGTAGCCCATTAGCCCCGCCCCAAACCCTAAGCCGCCCCTCCACCGCTGCGCGCCGCCGCTCGCGTCGCCACGCCGCCACGCCACGCCGCCCCACGCCGCCGACCCGCCGCCCTCGCCAGACTCGCCGGAGGTAGCGCCGCCGCCGCCGGTTTTCTTCGGATAACCGCACAGTTTTTTTAGATCCGCGTTTATTTTATTTTATTTAGATTGGTTTTACTTTTTTCGGTTTAGTTATTTAGCGGATGTTCGTCCGTACGTTCATTTTTACGAACGGTTTTCACCGTTTAGCCGCAGACAGCGAACGTTCGTTCGTTAGCCTGTTCGTATTTTCCGCGATTATTTTCGATCGCGATTCCTGATCCGATTTCCGTTCTAGTATAACTTTGCGCTCATTTATTGGAATTAGGCGATTCAAGCGCCTAGAGTTTCGTCTCGAAACCCTCTTTCCGTTTAACCAACTTAAACAAGTTTTTGCTACTTTAAAATTTGACCTTAGTCCAGATTAGTAAACGAAGCTTGTTTCTCTCGCCGTTTGCGTTTTGTTGCTTCGTTTGATTTGATTCTTTTTGCAAACCGGAGTTCTTAAGTTGAACTTTCTGGTTAGATCTCTTATTTGAGTTTTACCCGTGCTTTTGCTTGATTGCTTATTCTATGCTTGTTTGTTTGCGATAGAGTACCCGGAGTGCGAAGCGTGCTACATCGAGTCTCTAGGTTTCGCGGATCATCAGCAAGGCAAGTAACACTTTGATCATACTTCTTACTACCCAGTTTATATTGCATTAGATCAACCCTCAAACATTGCATGGTTAGGATCTAAATTAAATTGTGGGGTTTGAGAAGTAGATGAGGTAGTACCTATTCACATGTTTATTATCAAACCCCGGGAGTTACCTCTACGTTGCTTATATTGCTATGCTATGCTTGTAGACATGGATTGGGTTTGAGTGTATTCCTAACGGATGTGAGTTGTTAATAAATGGTTAACTTAAGGTGGCAACTTTAATACACATCTGGGTGGATTGAGGCACCTGGGGAACCCAGTGATTGCCTATATTTTTTGAAATTCTGGGGTACCGTGTGATTCTCCTATGGACCGCCACCCGGGCTCAAAGGAATCATAAGATTATTCATACTGGAAACTTCTGTGTGCAGCCACATGCCATTATGGGCTCTGGCATAGTTGAGTAAGTTGTGGGAAACCTTTCCATGATGGGCTAGCAGATGTAGGGGATTGTAGGTGTACCGGCCTATCTATCGGTTAAGGGGACCTCTTCGGAAATACTGTGTCTCGGTCATCCGTTTCTCAAACACCATGTAGTGCGAGAACTCTAACGGAGGAGATCGAGTCTTGTGGGAAAAAGTGCACAAGCCTCTGCGGAGTGTACAAACTAATAATGGTTAGCCGTGTCCCCGGTTATGGACATCTTGAGTATCTAGTTCTTGGATTATCATGTGGATCTCATCACTCTTAATATAATTTGATTGGGTTTAATGATGATTACTTTTTAATTGGGATTGAGTTGGGTGAACCTTCTCAATGTTTAACAGCCACCATGATAGTTAAATAAAATTTATTCCTTTGAAGTTGGGAAAAATTGGCTTTTCGCAAAACCTTTAACCTCACAGCCTCCACCAAACCATATATGCATGTAGTGATAGCTTTACATTGTTCATTACTCTCTTGTGTTACCTTGCCAACATATTCTATGTGCTGACCCGTTTTTCGGGATGCAACGTATCATGTTGCAGACTTTTCAGACGACGAGTAAGGAGTCTTAGGTCATGGTCTTTCACTCAGTGATGTCGTTGGAGTTGATGGACTCACTTTATCTTCCAAGCCTTTCGCTGTTATCGTATTAGATGGCCTTAAGCCATATTTATTGTAATTAGTTCTCTTTTGAGACATTCAATGTAATAAGTGTGTGATTGCCACTCTATTATAAATCCTTCAAGTATTGTGTGTGTCAGCATTACCGATCCAGGGATGACACTTATACACATAGATCAGACTGTTTGAGGTCTGGTCGCTACAGATTGTAAGTGCATCAAGTGCCCCCTTAGTGTTTTTGGAGTATTGACGACAAATAAGTTGAGGAACTAATGTGTTTGTGAGTATACACAGGAGACAAAGTCCCATAAGATTTGACTTAACACCTGGAAGATGACCCCTAAAAATGAATTTCTTCAAGTGAAGAATTTGATGATGAAATTGGTACGGCCTTTGAAGAAATTGATGTGAAGACTTCGAATCTTGAAGACTTTGCTTCCATAGTTTCTTTTATTCTTCTTTGAGTCATAGGAAAAAAGGTATTGTTAAAGGGGGGTCTAGGTGAATCATATTTCACGTGTCCAAAGTGATGCTCAAACCTATACACAAAAGCTGCTTCGAGTGAAGCCTTTGGAAATTTCTAGTACAGCTGACGCAATTGCTAGCGACAGTAACGAAGTTCATCTGGTCGCTGGAGAATTTGGTCACACCGAGGAGTTAGGAGTTTGCTAGTGCGATCTGCCTAAAAGTGAGGAAACTGAGTGCCCCGACGAATTTGAGAGTTCAAATTTCGAACGTTGCCGCATCACATGCCAGCTGTTGAGTGGATCCTTATCCTGACAACGGTCGAATGAGAGAAGGGCATTTCTGACAATTCATGTCGGGTTGCCCCTGGCTATGAATAGCCGCCCCCCACAACCACTTGTTGGTTGGCTGCTCCGAGAGAACTTGACACTTGTCATAAGAGAGCAACCCACCCACTGACAATTTTGAGAGAATCCTAAGTGAGGAAAAACCCAGAGCCAAAGTGATTGAGCATCACTGAAGAGATCGATCCGTGTGATCCGACGGTTGTTACCTTTTAAGATTGTCATTCTTCCTGATGGTTAGGTGTCAAGTTCTGAGTACACCAAGAGTCGTTGTGGTGTGCCGGTGAACAAGTATATGAAGGTTTTGGAAGTCTACCTTGAAGACTTACCACGAGTGATTGGGCGAGGACTAAGTGACCTTAGCTCAAGAGGAATACAGTGAGGACTGTGTGTCCTCTGAGTTGCGACTCAGCCACCTCAACCAGATGTACAGTTGATGCAGCAACTAGAACTGCTCTACCAAATTCCATTGTCTTCACCTAGCCAACCTGGTTTCAAATTCCTCAACCCTCTCTTACTTTATTCCGCTGTTGAAGAATTTGTGATTTGTGCTCTGACAAATTTGAACTGAAGTATTTCATCACGGTATCTTTCATTTCCTCGGTTCATATTCTTCATGTGTTTATGAATGTATGATTGCTTGTTCTTCACTCTTACATATCCTGATTTCATGTACTCTGATTCTGTGATGACTTAGTTTCCCTTGTGTTTTCTATTTCTTCACTCTCATATTTGTCAAATTCATCAAAGTTTGATGAATTTCTAAAAATCTCCCATTCACCCCCCTCTGGAAGATTACCTGTGCTTTCAATTTACTTTTATTTAGTTTTGCAATTTATATGTTTACCACTATCATGATTAATCCTTGCAATTAACGAGAACAAGGGGATTGACAACCCTCTTGCCCGTGTTGGGTGCAAGTATTTGTTTGTGTGTGTGAAGGTACTGTCGACAGTTGTTTTCATGAATCTCCAACTGATTGGATGAACCTTGGTTATCTACTAAGGGAAATACTATCTGCTACTATATTACTTCACCCTTCCTCTTCGGGGAAATCCCAACGCCTATCAGAAGTAGCACATCTCAAAACCTGCAAAAAGATATTTGTTTTGTGTGCCCGTATAGCTCATCGAGTGGGTACGGGAGAGCGTTATCTTCTATGCTAAATGTGTGACCCTATAAATGAGCATGAAATGGATGCCTAGTCCCAAATTTATTAAATAAATAAAAATCACTCCATCAGAAAGTTAAAGTTCATACGCGCTCATGGATTCGGCTAGCCATGGCTTGTGTTAAGTAAATATGGAGGAGGAGTGTTAAGAAAACCGCTCTCACATGTCTTTAGCATCGAAGATAATGATATCCTTTTTCATTAAACCATTTATAGAAAACCACACCTCTCAAAATAAATTTATTTCTATTTTAGCCAATGAGCACTGGTACTTGTTAATCTCTGCTTCCCACAGCAAAGGGCCCTTCTATTTTATTTTTATTTTACTGTTTCTTTTACTTTGAGTCATCACCTTCTTCTTCAACCATGAAAATAGAGAGAGTAATTTTCATTCTTGGTGTGACATGAATTGTGTCTAATTAATGCTACGAGAAGATGAGTAGATGTTCTTTTTGCTGAATTAAAATGTTTAGACGCTGCTTGAACTTCAAGGTGCTTGCTACCTCTTGAGCACTACGTTGGTTTTCCCTTGAAGAGGAAAGGGTGATGCAGCAAAGTAGCATAAGTATTTCCCTAAGTTTTTTAGAACCAAGGTATCAATCCAGTAGGAGGCCACACGCAAGTCCCTCGTACCTACACAAACAAATAAGAACCTCGCAACCAACGCGATGAAGGGGTTGTCAATCCCTTCACAGCCACTTACGAGAGTGAGATCTGATAGATATGATAATGACAAGATAAATATTTTTGGTATTTTTATGATATAGATTGAAAGTAAAAATTGCAAAGTAAAATAGATTGGAAACTTATATGACGGAGAATAGACCCGGGGGTCATAGGTTTCACTAGTGGCTTCTCTCAAGATAGCATAAGTATTACGGTGGGTGAACGAATTACTGTCGAGCAATTGATAGAATTGAGCATAGTTATGAGAATATCTAGGCATGATCATGAATATAGGCATCACGTCCATGACAACTAGACCGACTCCTGCCTGCATCTACTACTATTACTCCACACATCGACCGCTATCCAGCATGCATCTAGAGTATTAAGTTCATAAGAACAGAGTAACGCATTAGGTAAGATGACATGATGTAGAGGGATAAAATCAAGAAATATGATATAAAACCCATCTTTTATCCTTGATGGCAACAATACAATACCTATCGTTTCCCTTTCTATCACTCGTATCGAGCACCGCAAGATTGAACCCAAAGCTAAGCACTTCTCCCATTGCAAGAAAGATCAATCTAGTAGGCCAAACCAAAATGATAATTCGAAGAGACTTACAAAGATAACCAATCATGCATAATAGAATTCAGAGAAGATTCAAATATTGTTCATAGATAGACTTGATCATAAACCCACAATTCATCGGATCTCGACAAACACACTGCAAAAAGAGTTACATCAAATAGATCTCCAAGAAGATCGAGGAGAATATTGTATTTAGATCCAAAGAGAGAGAAGAAGCCATCTAGCTACTAGCTATGGACCCGAAGGTCTGAAGTAAACTACTCACACATCACCGGAGAGGCCATGGAGATGATGTTGAGGCCCTGCTTGATCGATGCCCCCTTCGGCGAAGCTCCGGAAAGGGCCCCAAGATGGGATCTCTTGGGTACAGAAGGTTGCGGCGGTGGAAATAGGGTTTCGTGGTGCTCCTGGATGTTTTCGGGGTATATGAATATATATATAGGAGGAAGAAGTAGGTCGGTGGAGCAACGAGGGGCCCACGAGGGTGGAGGGCACACCCAGGGGGTAGGCGCGCCCCCTGCCTCGTGGCCTCCTTGATTGTTTCTTGACATCCACTCCAAGTCCCTTGGATCACGTTTGTTCCAAAAATAACTCTCCCGAAGGTTTCATTCCATTTGGATTCCGTTTGATATTCCTTTTCTACGAAACACTGAAATAGGCAAAAAACAACAATTTGCACTGGGCCTTGGGTTAATAGGTTAGTCCGAAAAATAATATAAAAGTGTAAAATAAAGCCCATTAACATCCAAAACAGAATATATAATAGAATGGAACAATCAAAAATTATAGAAATGTTGGAGACGTATCAACATCCCAAGCTTAATTCCTGCTCGTCCTCGAGTAGGTAGATGATAAAAACAGAATTTTTGATGTGGAATGCTTTCTATCATATTCTCAATGTAAATCTCTTTATTTTGGCATGAATAGTCAGATCCGAAAGATTCAAGATAAAAGTTTAATATTGACATAAAGATAGTAATACTTCAAGCATACTAACTAAGCAATCATGTCTTCTCAAAATAACATGGCCAAAGAAAGTTATCCCTACAAAATCATATAGTCTGGCTATGATCTATCTTCACCACACAAAATATTTAAATCATGCACAACCCCGATGACAAGCCAAGCAATTGTTTCATACTTTTGATGTTCTCAAACTTTTTCAATCTTCACTCCATATATGAGCGTGAGCCATGGATATAGCACTATAGGTGGAATAGAATGGTGGTCGTGGAGAAGACAAAAAAGGAGAAGATAGTCTCATACCAACTAGGCGTATCAACGGGCTATGGAGATGCCCATTAATAGATATCAATGTTTGTGAGTAGGGATTGCCATGCAACGGATGCACTAGAGCTATAAGTGTATGAAAGCTGAACAAAAGAAAATAAGTGGGTGTGCATCCAACTTGCTTGCTCATGAATACCTAGGGCATTTTGAGGAAGCCCATCATTGGAATATACAAGCCAAGTGCTATAATGTGAAATTCCAACTAGTATATGAAGGTGACAATATAGGAGACTCTCTATCATGAAGATCTTGGTGCTACTTTGAAGCACAAGTGTGGTAAAGGATAGTAACATTGTCCCTTCTCTCTTTTTCTCTCGTTTTTTTATTTAGGCCTTTTCTCTTTTTTTATGGCCTCTTTTTTCCCCTTTTTCATCCGGAGTCTCATCCCGACTTTTGGGGGAATCATAGTCTCCATCATCCTTTCCTCACTTGGGACAATGCTCTAATAATGATGATCATCACACTTTATTTACTTACAACTCAAGAATTACAACTCAATACTTAGAACAAAATATGACTCTATGTGAATGCCTCCGGCGGAGTACCGGGATTATGAATCAAGAGTGACATGTATGAAAGAATTATGAACGGTGGCTTTGCCACAAATACGATGTCAACTACATGATCATGCAAAGCAATATGACAATGATGAAGCGTGTCATAATAACGGAACGGTGGAAAGTTGCATGGCAATATATCTCGGAATGGCTATGGAAATGCCATAATAGGTAGGTATGGTGGCTGTTTTGAGGAAGGTATTTGGTTGGTTTAAGGTACCAGTGAAAGTTGTGCGGTACTAGAGAGGCTAGCAATGGTGGAAGGGTGAGAGTGCGTATAATCCATGGACTCAACATTAGTCATAAAGAAATCACATACTTATTGCAAAAATTTATTAGTTATCGAAACAAATTACTACACGCATGCTCCTAGGGGGATAGATTGGTAGGAAAAGAGCATCGCTCGTCCCCGACCGCCACTCATAAGGAAGACAATCAATAAATAAATCATGCTCCGACTTCATCACATAACGGTTCACCATACGTGCATGCTACGGGAATCACAAACTTTAACACAAGTATTTCTCAAATCCACAACTACTCAACTAGCATGACTCTAATACCACCATCTCATCTCTCAAAACAATTATCAAGTATCAAACTTCTCATAATATCCAATGCACTTTTTGTATGATAGTTTTTATTATACCGATCTTGGATGCCTATTATATTAGGACTAAATTCATACCCAAAGCAAATTACCATGCTGTTCTAAAGGACTCCCAAAATAATATAAGTGAAGCATGAGATATCAATTATTTCTATAAAATAGAACCACCACCATGCTCTAAAAAGATATAAGTGAAGCACTAGAGCAAAATTATCTAGCTCAAAAAATATAAGTGAAGCACATAGAGTATTCTAACAAATTCCAATTTATGTGTGTATCTCTCAAAAGGTGTGTACAGAAAGGATGATTGTGGTAAACTAAAAATGAAATACTCAAATCATACAAGATGCTCCAAGCAAAACACATATCATGTGGTGAATAAAAATATAGCTCCAAGTAAAGTTACCGATGGACGAAGACAAAAGAGGGGATGCCTTCCGGGGCATCCCAAGCTTAGGCTTTTGGTTGTCCTTGGATTTTATCTTGGGGTTCCTTGGGAATCCCCAAGCTTAGACTCTTGCCACTCCTTGTTCCATAATCCATCAAATCCTTACCCAAAACTTGAAAACTTCACAACACAAAACTCAAATAGAAAATCTCATGAGCTCCGTTAGTAAAAGAAAACAAACTACCACTTCAAGGTACTGTAATGAACTCATTCTTTATTTATATTGGTGTTAAAGCTACTGTATTCCAACTTCTCTATGGTTCATAAACTCTATTACTAGCCATAGATTCATCAAAATAAGCAAACAACACACGAAAAACAGAATCTGTCAAAAACAGAACAATCTGTAGTAATATGTAGGTTTCGAATACTTCTGGAACCCCAAAAATTATAAAATAAATTTCTGGACGTGAGGAATTTATCTATTAATCATATTCAAAAATAATGAACTAAATATCACTCTTCAATAAAAAATGGCAGCAATTCTCGTGAGTGCTAAAGTTTCTGTTTTTTTACAGCAAGATCACAAAGACTTTCCCCAAGTCTTCCCAAAGGTTCTACTTGGCACAAACACTAATTAAAAGCATAAAAACACATCTAAACAGAGGCTAGATGTATTATTTATTACTAAACACAATCATAAAGCAAGGAACAAAAATAAAATTGGGTTGCCTCCCAACAAGCGCTATCGTTTAACGCCCCTAGCTAGGCATAAAAGCAAGGATAGATCTAGGTATTTCCATCTTTGGTAGGCAATTCTTTAATAGAACACTTATACCCATTTGGAATTTCCTTTTTATTAATGATCAAACTCCTAGACAAGAAATCAAGAAAATCATTTGTAGCAAAAGGTTCCTTAATGATAGCGAGAAAGTTGGGGTGAACGCTTATGGATTTAAGATCCGCATTTTCGTTACTAGAAGTTTCACCCTTATTCTTAGGAACGTACATTAGTTTGGCAAATTTGGTAGGGGGGGTTGAAGTTCTCCTAACGGCAGAAAAAGCGGACCCTAAATTGGTGATAATACCCTCAAGTTTGTAAATTCTTTCGGAATCTTGGTCTATTCTTTCATTCACTACGGGTTCTTTTTCTTTAAAACTTTTCAAAATGACTCCTACCTTAGATCCATATTGGGTAATTTGATTGTGGATCTTTTTATCCAAATTCTCAATCAATTCAAAAGTGGAAACTTTATTTTCAATAATATCGACCCTTTGCATAATTTGTTCCAAAGTTAACATAGTTCCATTAACCAAGAGAGGTGGTGTGCCAAACAAATCTATCAGAGCATTATAAGAATCAAAAGTGTGGCTACCCAAGAAATTTCCTCCGGTAATGGTATCAAGAATATATCTATTCCAAGGAATGATGCCTACATAAAAATTGCGAAGAAGAACGGAAGTAGATTGCTTCCTAGTAGATCTATTTTGCGCATTGCAAATTCTGTACCAAGCATCTTTTAGATTTTCTCCCTCCCTTTGTTCAAAACTAAGGACCTCATTCTTGGGAGATAAAGGAGTAGATAAAGGACTAGCCATAATGACGAAGCACGCGATCCAACACACAAGCAAACAAGAAACGAGCAAAAAGAGAAGAACTAGAAAAGAGAAGGGGAACGGAGAAAGAGGGCGAATAAAACGGCAAGGGTGAAGTGGGGGAGAGGAAAATGAGAGGCAAGTGGAAAATAATGTAATGCGAGGGATAAGAGTTTGTGATGGGTACTTGGTATGTCTTGACTTGTGCGTAGACTCCCTGGCAACGGCACCAGAAATGGCTCGTTGACGGGACATCAATTCTTGACTTGACTTGGTGCAACCTCCCCGGCAACGGCGCCAAAAATACTTCTTGCTACCTCTTGAGCACTGCGTTGGTTTTCCCTTGAAGAGGAAAGGGTGATGCAGCAAAGTAGCGTAAGTATTTCCCTCAGTTTTTCAAAACCAAGGTATCAATCCAGTAGGAGGCCACACGCAAGTCTCTCGTACCTACACAAACAAATAAGAACCTCGCAACCAACGCGATAAAGGGGTTGTCAATCCCTTCACGGCCACTTACGAGAGTGAGATATGATAGATATGATAATGATAAGATAAATATTTTTGGTATTTTTATGATATAGATTGAAAGTAAAAATTGCAAAGTAAAATAGATTGGAAACTTATATGACGGAGAATAGACCCGGGGGCCATAGGTTTCACTAGTGGCTTCTCTCAAGATAGCATAAGTATTACGGTGGGTGAACGAATTACTGTCGAGCAATTGATAGAATTGAGCATAGTTATGAGAATATCTAGGCATGATCATGAATATAGGCATCACATCCGTGACAAGTAGACCGACTCATGCCTGCATCTACTACTATTACTCCACACATCGACCGCTATCCAGCATGCATCTAGAGTATTAAGTTCAGAAGAACAGAGTAACGCATTAGGTAAGATGACATGATGTAGAGGGATAAACTCAAGCAATATGATATAAACCCTGTCTTTTTATCCTCGATGGCAACAATACAATACGTGTCGTTTCCCTTTGTCACTGGGATCGAGCCCCGCAAGATTGAACCCAAAGCTAAGCACTTCTCCCATTGCAAGAAAGATCAATCTAGTAGGCCAAACCAAACTGATAATTCGAAGAGACTTGCAAAGATAACCAATCATGCATAAAATAATTCAGAGAAGATTCAAATATTGTTCATAGATAGACTTGATCATAAACCCACAATTCATCGGATCTCGACAAACACACCACAAAAAGAGTTACATCGAATAGATCTCCAAGAAGATCGAGGAGAACATTGTATTGACATCCAAAGAGAGAGAAGAAGCCATCTAGCTACTAGCTATGGACCCTAAGGTCTGAAGTAAACTACTCACACATCACCGGAGAGGCCATGGAGTTGATGTAGAGGCCCTCCGTGATCGATGCCCCCTCCGGCGGAGCTCCGGAAAAGGCCCCAAGATGGGATCTCTTGGGTACAAAAGGTTGCGGCGGTAGAAATAGGGTTTCGTGGTGCTCCTGGATGTTTTCGGGGTATATGAATATATATATATATATATAGGAGGAAGAAGTAGGTCTGTGGAGCAACGAGGGGCCCACGAGGGTGGAGGGCGCGCCCAAGGGGGTAGGCGTGCCCCCTGCCTCATGGCCTCCTCGATTGTTTCTTGACGTCCACTCCAAGTCCCCTGGATCACGTTTGTTCCAAAAATAACTCTCCCGAAGGTTTCATTCCATTTGGATTCCGTTTGATATTCCTTTTCTGCGAAATACTGAAATAGGAAAAAAACAGCAATTTGCACTGGGCCTTGGGTTAATAGGTTAGTCCCAAAAATAATATAAAAGTGTAAAATAAAGCCCATTAACATCCAAAACAGAATATATAATAGCATGGAACAATCAAAAATTATAGATACGTTGGAGACGTATCAGTGCTCTGCATTTATGTTTTGCGGCCTCGGAAAGGGCTAGCGAGATATTATTCTATCATATGATGTTTTTCCCATTTTGACCATGTTGATGTTTGAAATGTCGTATTATTCTCTTCTATTTTGTTATGATCTGGTCATGAGTGAACATGATTGTTAAGTGTTATCATGCATATGGTTTCTCTATAATATTTCTTGTAATTAGATCATTGACTAAATTTCTGTACATCTACAAAATCAATCGAGTTTGTAAAAGTTTCCTTTGTCGCGTTAAGTTTATCAATTGAATTGCCTGAGCACAAGAAATAGGCTAAGCTTGGGGGAGTTGATACACCTCAAACATATCCACTTTTCTAAACACTTTTGTTATTGTTTTGGCCTCTGATTTGCATGATTTGAATGAAAATAACTCGGATTGACACTATTTTCAGCAGAATTGCCATGGTGTTATTTTTGTTCAGAAATAAAAGTGCTCTAAATTAGACAAGGACTTTTGAAGAATGTTCCCAGAAAATAAGAAGACTAGTGGACCGAAGATGGACTAGAGGGGGCCACCAGGGTTCCATGCGTCCTGCTTGCGCGAGTCCCCCTGACAGCGCCACGTGGCTGCATAGGGCCCTCGAGCATCGCCTTACGACAATTACTTCGCCTATAAATCCCATATATCCCAGAAAAATTATAGAAAATGCCCAATGCTTTTTATGATACATAGACGCTGCCACCTCCTGTTCTTCCTCCGGAGATCTGATGTGGAATCTTTCTTGGACTCCGAAGAGGGGGATTCATCGTCATAGTTGCTACTTGTGAGTAGTGTTGGGATTTTCCCCGAAGAGGAGGGGAGATGTAGTACAATAGAGATAAGTATTTTCCTCAGTGAGAACCAAGGTTTATCGAACCAATAGGAGAATCACACAAAGCCTCGTGAACAGCACCTACACACAAAAGAAAATACTTGCACCCAACGCAGACAAGAGGGTTGTCAATCCCCTTGAACTCGTTACTTGCAAGGATCAAATCTTGTAGTGGTAGATAGATAAATTCCAAAGCAAAATAAAATAAGTAAAATTGCAACAAAGGTATTTTTTATAATATGATAAAGGCATATGGTGGGTGAACAAATTACTATTTGGCAGTTGATAGAAAAGCACATAATTATGACGATATTCAAGGCAATGATCATGTATATAGGCATCACGTCCGAGACAAGTAGACCAACTCCTACCTACATCTATTACTATTACTCCACCAATTGACTGCTATCTAGCATGCGTATATGGTATTAAGTTCATAAAAATGGAGTAACGCCTTAAGCGAGATGACAAGATGTAGACAAAGTAAACCCAATTAATATGAATAAACCCCATCGTTTTACCCTCAATGGCAACAATACAAATATGTATGGCCCACCGTACTCACAAGGAAAGACTCGGAAGCCTCGCACTTTGACGTGATCGAGATGGGCTCTGACGAAGACTTGACGTGTACTCCAA
The DNA here is from genome assembly GCF_056163025.1 of Triticum urartu. Classification (NCBI taxonomy): domain Eukaryota; kingdom Viridiplantae; phylum Streptophyta; class Magnoliopsida; order Poales; family Poaceae; genus Triticum; species Triticum urartu. The sequence goes on from NC_141877.1 coordinate 302,381,220, forward strand.
GGACAACATCGGAAGCCGACATGTTTATCCCTAGTTTGGTGCGACTTGTGAGGTGCGTTCGAATTTTCCCCGAATAGGAGGGGAGATCCAGTATAGTAAAGATAAGTATTTCCCTCAATGAGAACCAAGGTTTATCGAACCAATAGGAGAATCACACAAAGGCTCGTGAACATCACCTCCACACACAAAAGCAAATACCTGCACCCAACACAGGCAAGAGGGTTGTCAATCCCCCTGAACTCGTTACTTGCAAGGATCAAATCTTATAGTGGTAGATAGATAACTTGCAAAACAAAATAAAAGAAATAAAATTGCAACAAAGGTATATTTTCTTTTATAATATGATAAAGGTTGACCGGGGGGCATAGTTTTCACTAGAGGCTTCTCACTCAAACACATAGCATACGGTGAGTGAACAAATTACTGTTGGGCAATTGATAGAAAAGCGCATAGTTATGATGATATCCACGGCAATGATCATGTATATAAGCATCACGTCCAAGACAAGTAGATCGACTCATGCCTGCATCTACTACTATTACTCCACCAATCAACCGCTATCCAACATGCATCTATGGTATTAAGTTCATAAAAAACAGAGTAACACCTTAAGCAAGATGACATGGTGTAGACAAAGTAAACCCAATCAATATAAATAAATCCCATCATTTTACCCTTAATGGCAACAATACAAATACATGTCTTGTCCCCTTCTGTCACTTGGATATAGAGCACCGCAAGATTGAACCCATCACAAAGCACCTGTCCCACTGAAGATAAATCAATCTAGTTGGCCAAACCAAACGGATAGATCGGAGAGAAATACAAAGCTATAAAAATCATGCATAATAAAGTACAGAAAAGACCCAATTGCTTCTCATGAATATTCAGATCATAAAACCACAATTTATCAGATCCCAACAAACACAACGCAAAAGAAGATTACATCGGATAGAACTCCAAGAACACCGAGGAGAACATTTTATTGAAGACCAAAGAGAGAGAAGAAGCCATCTGGCTACTAGCTATGGACTAGTAGGTATGTGGTGAACTACTCACGCATCATCAAAAGGAAACAAGGATGATGTAGAAGCCCTTGGTGATCAATTCCCCTTCCGACGAAGTACCGGAAAAGGCCTCCCGATGGGATCACGGAAGAATACAAGCTTGCGGAGGCAGAAAGAGTGTTTCGGGTGGCTCTATGTTGGTTTGGGAATATTTCTAAATTTATAGAGGTGGAATTATGTCAAGGGGTCCTAAGGGGGCCCACAAGCATGGAGGTCACGCCTACCCCCCTGGGGCGCACCCTGTGAGCTTGTGGCTCACCCGTAGTTCTTCTGGCCTCCTCCCAAACCTTCTAGGGCCCCTTCTAGTCCAGAAAAAATTATCATAAAGTTTCATCGCATTTGGACTTCGTTTGGTACTGATTTTTTGAAAAGCCAAAAACAAGCAAAAATAGGAACTTGCACTGGGCACTAGGTTAATATGTTAGTCCCAAAAAATGATATATAATTGCATATAAAGCATCCAAGATTGATAATATAATAGCATGGAAAAATAAAAATATATAGATACGTTGGAGACTTATCAGTCATCATCATCACCAACCCTTTTCCACAACAATCTCATGATGCATGAGTAATTCCTCTGTAGGTACATGGGGGTAGATGGGAATTGAATGAGAATTCATATGTAATAGATGTCAGATTTTTAGGCCTTGATGCCTAGTGTGCACTATGTTCTGAGATTGATTTTGCTATGACTATGCTACCCTTAATGCTTGTCACTAGGACCCGAGTGCCATGATTTCATATCTGAACCCTTTATATGTTCAGGAATATATTAGTGTGTTTTTTATCATACATGAAAGTTGTATGCACATGTTAATGTTCTGAACTAGAGACCCCAAGGTGACAATAATTGTGATATCCACGGGGATGACTTTACCTTGAGGATTACATATATCATTGATTGCTAATGCTTTGATCCGGTTCTCTATTGAAAGGAGCACCTTAATTACCCTTAATTTCCATTAGGATCTCGTTGAAATGGGAAGGTAGGGCAAAAGTTTTTTTTGCAACTTCTTATCGCAAGCACGTACAACTACCTATGGACTACATGCCTACATATGATTGATGAATTGGAGCTATGACTATTGCATAAAGATTCTAATCTGAAGAAAACTCACTATCTACTTTCATGCCTACGCTTTCTACTTTGTTGCTCTATTTACAATTACTACTACTGCAATCTGTCACTTTACTGTTCCAACACTACTGCTATCATATTACTTTCCTACTAATAAATTGTGCCAAACAAGTTATATATCCAGGTGTGGTAGAATTAATAACTCAACTGCTAAAGTTTATAAATGTTCATTGGATCCCCTTATGTCGAATTAGGGTTGAAATACTTCCCTCGAACACTATTGTGATCCCCTGCACTTGTGGGTCATCAGTCCCTTACTTGCTCTAATTTCCTAATTCTTCAATATCCAAATGATATGTTGATTCAAGGCTTTAGGCCTCAAGTTTAATTAACAGAAATCTAGTTTGCTTCCTATCAATGTTACTAATGAAGAGGTTCAATAACTATCCAATTTATTGGGCCGTACCATTGGGACTTTCCCTTCCACATATCTTGGCACTCCCCTCAGCTGTACTAAACCCAACATGGAATTTTTCATGTATATAATTGAGAGGATTCAGTGAATGTTGTCTGTTTGCTCGCGATACCTAAGCTATGATGACTGATTGCTGATGGTCGGTGCCATTTTCTCAGCTTTACCAACTTCATCACGAGTTGCCTGCTTCTCTACAAACGTATTATTGAACAAATTGAAAAAATACAAGAGTTATTATTTCTAGAGGCAAAGACATGTAGAAAAAGAACACCCGTTTGGCAGCTTGGGACTTGATTTGTAGGCCAAAAGATAGGAGAGGGCTTGACATTCTCAATCTAAATACATAGAATACATGTCCGCTCATGAAGATGGTGCATAAATTCCTTAATCATTTGGACATACCTTGGGTTAATTTGGTACGGGAGGTTTATCACCATCAAGGCATTTGTAACACCCATGATGCGGCTATATCTCCCATGTGTCGAGGCACGACTTAGAGGCATAACCGCATGGTGGTTTAGTCGCAAGTGGGTTAATCTTCACACAATTCCATGTACTGAATAAGAATGGGATAAAGAGTTGGCTTACAATTGCCACTTCACACAATACATAAATAATTCATACATCATCCAAATACACTCAAAGACCGACTATGGTCAAATCCAAAAGAAAAGGAAGATAAACCCCAAATGCTAGATCCCCGATCGTCCCAACTGGGAACCACTACTGATCATCCGGAAAAGTCACATAACAACAACCAAAATCTTCATCGAGCTCCCACTTGAGCTCGGGTGCGTCACCTGCACTGGCATCATCAGCACCTGCAACTGTTTGGAAGTATCCGTGAGTCACAAGGACTCAACAATCTCACACCCGCGAGATCAAGACTATTTAAGCTTATGGGTAGGGTAAGGTAATGAGGTGGAGCTGCAGCAAGCGCTAAGCAAGTATGGTGGTTAACATACACAAATAAGAGCGAGAAGAGAAGCAACACAACGGTTGAGAAGCTAGAAGTGATCAAGAAGTGATCCTGAAACTACTTACGTTCAAGCATAACACAAGACCGTGTTCAACCGCCGAAAAGAGACCATCAAGGCTACACACACGGTTGATGTATTTTAATTAAGTCAAGTGTCAAGTTCTCTACAACCGGACATTAATAAATTCCCATCTGCCACATAACCGCGGGCACGGCTCTCGAAAGTTTAAACCCTGCGTGTCCCAACTTAACCCATCACAAGCTCTCACGGTCAACGAGGGATATTCCTTCTCCCGGGAAGACCCGACCAGTCTCGGAATCCCGGTTACAAGATATTTCGAAAATGGTAAAACAAGACCAGCAAAGCCGCCCGATGTGCCGACAAATCCCGATAGGAGTCGCACGTATCTCGTTCTCAGGGCACACCGGATGGGCCAGACGTCGGGTTCGGGACAACTTTCGGACGCGCACGAGGGGTCTGAGCACTGTGCAAGGAGGGGTTTCGTGGCCTGGCGGTTGGTAGAGAGTGGGTTGGGCTAAGAAGAGAGAAGAGAAGGAGAGGCCCAACACAGTCTTTGGAGACCGAAAATGTCTGACGTATGACCGGCTATAATGCCGCTATATGTTTAGCGGTTGGGCTATCAAACGAACTCCGAATGCGACGAAATTTGACAGGTGGTCTATCTACACTATTATAAGACCGCACGCCAACTTTCAACCCATTCCGAGAACATTTTCCAGCCACTTATAAAATAATATTTCGGACGTCCCGCGGGCGCATGCAAGTGTGTCTGGGTTCAGAACGGACAATGAAGAGAACTAGGGAACCCGGACGAATGCAAGTTTTGAAAACATGCAGATGCAATGCAGATGATGACATGGCAAGATGCGACACAAGCGAATGACAAGGCAACAACAGCGAATAACTGGAAGACACCTAGCGCATCGGACTCGGGGCGTTACAGCATTCCCTCTACTCCTCTACAAAATTGTTCTTTCTGGTGGAAGGGTTGCTCAAAACTACTTGCCACCTACAAGCAACATGTTGTTTGGATTCCAGAGAATGGAAAAACCCTTGAATTTTGTACAGATGTATCTGATGGAGTGCCTAAATTGCAGTTATGGTCCCATTTGCACTCTTTCTCTCAGAGACAACATATCCCCATTCATGAACTATGTCATTTGAAGGGTTTGCTAAATCATTTCCATTTGCCCCTACCATAAGAAGACTATGCAAAATACCAGGAGTTGGAACAATTTATACATGAGTTGAATTTAACTAATGCTCATGATCTATGGCAATTTTCTCCTGGTTTTGCCATTTATAAGGTTTCCAAGGCATATAAATCTTTGTCGATAGCCCAGAGATTTTGCTGGTTCTAAAATAGCTTTGGAAAACTTGTTGTCAGCTCCAGCATAAAATTTTTTTTTGGCTTCTGGTTAATAACATACTGAATACTAGAGCTCTTTTGCAGAGGAAAAACTTCTATATACATGACTATACTTTTGACATGTGCCACATGCAGGAACTGAAACAAGATATCATGTCTTTTTCTACTGTCCTTTTGCATAATTGTGTTGGCAATACATATATTCCAATTGGACCCCCAATCATTCTGGCATACATGAGGAAATTGACAATAATAAACAACTCCTGAATGTGCCTTTTGCTATTGAGATCATCATTTTAGTTTCATAGGCTATTCGGAATAACTTCATTTTTAAATATATCACCCCAAACCTGTATGCTCGCAGGAGAAAATTCAAACAGAAACTCAAATGGATCATTTACATAGTTAGGAAGGAATACAATGGCTTTGAAGACTAGATCAAGGCTTTTAGATGAGTCACTCTTGATGATGTATTTTAGTGTTTTCTCCTTTTCTTATCTTAGGTTCTTTTTTCTGTACTTAGGGCCTCTATAGTTATGCTTTCATTCTTTGGACCTTATTTTTGTATCATTTGAAAATTAACAAAAATAAACAACACAGTTTTGTTGTTTCCCTCAAGTTAAAATTAATGGGCTAGCCATTGCATTCAACTGGTATGCACTAAGAATGGCCATGCACATGCATAGAACCCACGTTTTTCTAGCTAGCTAGTTGCTACCTATTACCGTTCGCATGCATAAGAACAACGGAATGCACAAACCAAGAACGATACTGAATAGCCATGCTCAAGGCTTTTAGCTTACCAAAGAGCACGCTCCTGTACGGGCGTAGCCAGCAGTTCACCAGGCGGTGGAGTCGCGCTGGACATGCATCTCCGGTGACCACAATGTGGTGGCCGCTAAAAGAGATAACGATAAACGACTACTCGTTCTTTTTGGCTGCTCAGTTTGATAGAAAAGGTCCGGGGTTCTTTTTTTTAGACAGAGAAAATACTCGTTTTCATAAATACTTTGGTATTAGTGCCAGAGTTTTTAGTGGTAGCCAAACACCTCAATCAAAGTAAATAAAACTATTGTATTCTGAAAAGCTGTAGTAAAATAGTTTGAAATTACTTACTTTGCTATATCAAACAGGGCCTTAAGGGTTTAATTTGTTGTCGTCAGAAAATTGCGTTGACAACTGTTGACCAGGGCCAGGGGTGGTAGCCCCCACACCTCAGTGAAATACAATGACCGGACTGACTGGCTGGTGGCCCCACCAGTCAGCGAACGGGCCTGCGCTTCGGAGCGGCGCCTCCTTGAAACGATCCGCTTGGCGCCTAACCGTCGTAACAAACTCTTCTTCCCCTCTGCTCGTCTTCCTCGCAACGCCAAGAAACCAAGAAAGCCGAGGAGAATCAAGCCACCCGCCTGCACCCCTCCCTGAGCGAAGCTTCGATCTTCAGCGGAGAGCGATGGAGGTGTTCGAGGGCGTGGACTTCGTGCGGCTGCGGAGCATGCAGCACGGCGGCGCGTACGTGCACGCCGCCAAGGACGGGCGCTCCGTCCGCCTCCACCGCACCGGCCTATCGTGGTCGTACAACGCGGTGTGGGCAGTGCAGCGGCGTATCTCCGCCTCAGGCACGCTCTACGTCCTCCTCCGCGGCGCCTACGGCCGGTACCTCGGGGCCCCCGACGCCAGCACGCGCGGCTCCCTCTGCCCGTTCCCTCCCCCCTGCCGGGTTGCCGCGCAGCGCGACTTCGACGAGCCGGAGGTCCTCGCCATCATGTGGCGGGCCGTCGCCACGGGCCGCCGCGGCCGGGGCGCATTCCTGCTGCACGACGCGTCCGGGCGCTACCTCCGCGCCAACTCGAGGTGCCTCCTGCCGTGCCGCTCCAGCGTCTCCGTCTCCTCCTGCAGCAGCCTCGGCACGGCGGTCCAGTGGGCGGTGGAGGCCGTCCCCCGGCTCCAGGCCAGGCCATACCTGCCGATAGCGCGTGATGTGAGTTCCTTACTCGTCCCCTGCACTCTTCCACAATCTCGTCACCTCGTCCTTTGCATGTGATTCTTGAGATCGTCGTAATATCATTCTTGCGAAAAAATCTGCTAGAGTTATTTCTGGCGCAGTTCTTTGATTCCCGTGCTTGCTCGTGTGAAAGAATCAATCAATCAATCACAGTATCATTCTTGCAAAAGAAACTCTGCTACTAAATTCAGTTGGAGTTCTTCTTTTCGGCGCAGTTTCTTGCCCGAAACTTTCATCGCTTGCAGTTAGATTTGGTGCCAAGATTTCCAGTTGATTTTGTGATGATGTGCAGTCGGAGTGGGGCAAGCTCTTCGCCCTGGTGTGCCCACCGCTGTCCCGCCTCTGGGTGCGGTGGTTCTCCTTGGAGCGGGAGATACGGTGGGTGCGGGCCGACGACTCCGGCGCCTTCAGCGAGGACGACTGGGCCTCGATACGGTACACCGGGAGGCACACGATCCTGATGAAGGGACAGGTGGTGAACCTGCTGGACCCTCCGGAGTCCGCCTCCAGCTGCACTCTCTGCGCCCGCGCCGGTCGCTACGGGGAGCCGAGCCCTCTGGCCATCAACCTGCCTCGCAGCCGGGAGCCGTTGGACGTCGTGATTTTCCGCGTCGGCTCAAGAGGTCAGTGTACTTCTGAATTTACTTACTGTGGCCTGTGGCTGCTAATGCCTTTTGCAGTTCTGAATCACGAATTTGTCAGCTTGATTTTTGCTGGCTTAGTTTAGATTAGTAATCTGACATTTCTGAGAATTGAGGGCTTACCTGAAGAATGTTGTGGATTATCTGAAACTAGCGATATGCACTAAGAAAGCAGTTGATGATCTGAAGCTAATTACATGCAATGCAACTTGTTCCAGATAACCTTGTGAATTTACTGTGGCCTGTGGCTGCTAATGCCTTTTGCAGTTCCGAATTAGGAATTTGTCAGCTTGATTTCTGCTGGCTTAGTTTAGATTAGTAATGTGACATTTCTGAGAGTTGAGGGCTTACCTGAAGAATGCTGTGGATCATCTGAAACTAGCGATATGCACCAAGAAAGCAGTAGATGGTCTGAAACTAGTTACATGCAATGGAACTTGTTGCAGATAACCTTGTGTTGCTCTGCATTCTTTCCTATTACCCGCTTTCACATTTTAGGGCTTTTTAGTTTTTACCACTTGCCATGTAGCAGCAGGCCGTGCCTAACTGACTGCATCTGTGGCTGCAGCGGATGATGAGCTGATATACCCAGATGTGATGGCACCGGAGATGGCATGGGCAGCGCCAGCGGACGACGACGAACCACTACTCTGACGACCGACTGCGCCCTCTTCGAAACCATCGCAACTTGTTCCAGATTTTATAGCTTGTAGGGATTACAAGGGATGAATGATCCTGTTTTCCTTTTTTTCTGAACTCCAACTTTTAGCAGTTTCAGTGTTTGGTATTCCTGAAGTGATATGAAACACGCTCCCATATGAATGTCACCTGTAGAATGCATCTCTGAATTCTGCCTTGCACACTGACATTGATTACATTTTTCTTCCGACCAAAATAGATGTTGCAGTTACCGTCTTCAGTCTTCATTGGCTCTGTTGTTGTTGCCATGTGCTCTGGGACAAACTCTCCTGAAATTGCATATGTACATGTGCAATATATTAGGTTTCTTAATACTGGAACTCAGAAATCTCGGAACAGTCAGGTGTGTATTTCATTTTCTCAGCTATAGTTATTTTAGTCTGAATACTGATAAAGGTAGCAATGCGCTATCAGGTGTTTCATTCTTGTTAGTATAATTTAGTCGCCTGCAAAAAACGCTGCCACGCTGCCATGGCAGCGAAATCCATAGGAGCATCTTTCTGTTAGCATTTCTCCAGTTTTCAGTTAAGTTTCAGTGTCGGTTTGGGGAACGTGGGCCATTAGAATTAAGGATTGGAGGAGGAAGGGCCCGCACCCCCTGAAAATCAGGGGGCAAAAAAATTAGTTAGAAGGGAGCCCTGTAAAACGTCCGTAATTATCCGTGAGTCTAGCATTATTGCTGCACGAGGGCATGCTTCGTTGTGTGCTCAGTGCGCTTAGGTAGTACCCGACGTGGCTCAGCTACAGGACCTAGTCCCTGGGATGGCACGGGCATGATGTGGTTGTTGAGAGTTTAGTGGCACGATTGATTTCCCTTCGAGAATAAAAGGAAGAGAAGAAACTACGCTACACAAATCCTTGTCTCACTCTCTGAATTTCGTTCGTGATCGATGTGCTGACAGTGAGAGTCTACAACAACACGCGGCATCAGAGCTTCGGGTTCAGCCAGGGACCATGGCGATCGGCGGCAACGGCTCACACAACTGTGCGTGGAACGCCAACCTCGCATCGCTCGACTTCACCTGCAGCTACACGGGTACATGCGCGGCACTGGCACAGACCAGCTCCTCGTTGGTGTGTACGTGGATAACCTCATCTTCACCGGCGAGAACCTGGAGGAGTTGCACTACTTCAAGGACGAGATGAAGAGCATCTTCCAGATGAGCAACCTCGGGTTGCTGACATACTACCTCGGTGTCAAGGTGTACCAGACTGAGCACAAGATCACTATCGATCAGGCCGCGTACGCAGCCAAGTTGTTGGACAAGGCAGGCATAGCGGCTGCAACCGGTGCGAGGTTCCGCTCGAGCTGAAGTGTAGGTTCAGCACGGCGATCTCAACTCCACCCACCGATGCCATGTTCTATCGCATCGCAGTCGGAAGTCTCAGGTATCTCGTGCATACTCGTCCTGATATCGCCAATGAAATGGGCCTTGTTAGCCGTTTCATGGAGGTGTCGATGATTGCGCACCTCGCCGCGGTGAAGCATGTGCTCTAGTACTTCACTGGGACACTCAACTATGGATACACATTCCGTCGTGGGGACAACCTGGAGCTTAGGGGCTTCAGCGATTCAGACATGGCAGGCGATCTGGATGACATGAAGAGCACCTCAAGCATGCCATTCGTCCTCGGGCGGAGCCCCATCAACTGGCAGTCCCAGAAGCAGCATGTGGTTTCTCTCTGCTCGTGCGAGGCAGAGTACATCGTCGGCTCCACTGCAGCTCTAGGGGCATCTGGTTGGCTCGTCTGCTTGGCGAGTTACTGAACCAGGACACGGGCGCTACAAAGATTCTCATTGACAACAAATTTTCCATCTCGCTCGGGAAAAATTCGGTGCTGCACAATCGGAGCAAGCACATCCGCAACAACATCAAGAGTGGAAAGGTGGTGGTTGAGCTCAGGAGGTTCGGCGAGCAGATGGCAGACACTCTGACCAAGCCGCCCAGGTGCGTCCGCTTCCAAGAGGCAAAGTATATTTTATGAGCAAACTTACAAAAGTTAAGGACCCGATCCTAAGGATTTGGTATCTTCAACGGCAACCCGCAAATTTTCTCTCGTATCCGTCCGCGGACATGGATGTAGGAGGCCGTCATCCAACGATGTCCGCATACTTTCGGTCAACAATTCGAATTAACATGACGAAATTCGTTCAAACGCGGCTGGATTTCATATAAGCATGACGGACTTCATTACATTTACATTAACTAAGTGGTGTTATTCCGGCTTTGGAGGTATATTTAATATCTACTCTAAATGGTCGTCGGCGCTCGTTCCTCGTGTCCGGCTATGAGCCTCGAGAATTGAAGCTTCGCCTTCTCCAGCTCCGCCTCCGGAGACCCGGAAAATAAACCTGTCCGCCTCCACGTCGCCCCTAAGCGGCTAATCGGCCACCAATCATGAGCCCACCAAGCTTGGCATCGATGGGAGGCGAGGAGTGGTGGCCTTTTAGGGACCCGAGCGGCGACATCCTACCGTGCACTATTCTTCCTCGCTACCGGCAGCGCCCGCGGACGTGCCTGCTTCGTGGTCGTGGTGGCCGGGCACGGCCTCGGAAGAGCCGGTGATCACCTCCACCTCGTCGTCGGTCTCGCCGAACACTGCCTCATCGCACTCCTTGTAGGCGGCCGCAACCTCCACTGCCTTCTGGCGGTACCGCCAACGGGCGAGGCGTATCTTGCGGGCAGAGCAGTAGGAGTCAAGCAGCGCTGCCTCCCGGGACTGCTCCTCCCAGTCCTCCCGCCCCATGTCCATTTCATGGGCACGGGCATCGCTGATGGTCATGGTGCAATGCACCGGCGAGGGTAGCACGGAGGAGGTGGAGGGTGGCACCGACTCGTCATTGGTCGCGTCCTCCATTGGGGCGTCGTCGTCCTTCGGTTGCCTGCCTGCAAGCCAGTCGGCAGTAATGGCGGCCATCTCCTTCTGGTCCGACGTCATCCCATCCCAGAGAGCTTTGGCGGGGGAGGAATTTGTGGTGGGAATGGTGCGGAGAGGGATTAGAGGTGGATGACTGTGACTATGGCCGGGGCAATAGTTTATATAGCATTGATGGATGGCAGAGGGACGGACGGGTGGCGCCGGAGTAGCCGCCTCGGCAACCGCGTGTCATTAATGTGGGTGACAAACGGACGGACGTGCGGTCGTCGTGCCAATTTGAACACGGAGTAGTCGCCTGCACTGAGAAGCGACGCGGGCGGCGATCTCTCGGCCGATGCGCTGCTTCAATGCCAACCCCAATGGGCGGTCACGTCTGCTCTGGCCGGGCATGAATGCAGGCACTGACGCTCTGGAGCGGCACTGACCGTTTCTGACGGGAAGCACGCGTGGGTGAGGAAGGGTGTTTGGATGGGCCAGGTCGGTCAGAACCGAGCGTAGGTTGCGTCCAAGCGCTCACAAAGCCCCCCACGTTCCGATTTGTGGGAGAAAGTACATCTGCGCGGACCGATGCAAGATCGTGTTGGATGGCTTCCGCGGCCCAGACGGATGCGGGCGGTTTAAGGGTCGACGTTGAAATGCCCTTGCATGAGAATTATATATTTTACGAATTCTTCTGTAAAGCTTGATCATTTGTAGGATATAAAATGAACTAGTATACTTCTACATAAATCGTTTGTGTGTGCTCAGTCTCATAAAACAAATTACCCATGATCGTTTTCTTTCTTCCACGGAAAGAAAAAGGACCCTTTGGCTAGGGTTTCTCGTGCCTCCCACCAGTGCTGCCGACGGTCTACCTCGTCTTTTGTGGTCTTAGGGGGCATGGAGGTGTGGTGGATCCCGGCCCTTACCAGCGGGAGGGTTTCCTTTTTTCTTACTCCTTTGAGTTAGGGTTCATGTTCTGCTGAGAGGGGCGAGGCGGCGGCGGCTCTCAGAAAATGGAATAAGATTCTCCCCACCTTGTTCCGTCCAGGTGGTGTTTCTATCATCGTCAGAGGCGTGTGGAGTTTTGTCTCCGGTGGATCTCGTGGTATTTGGTCAGCGTTTGTCTTCGGTGGATCCACATAGATCTTGTCTTCGTTTGTCTTTGTTCGTGTGTCTACAGGTTGGATCCTTCGGATCTATACTTCACTTCATCGACGGCAGTTGATATTCTGGTGTGCTGGTTCTATGGAGTCTTAGCACGACAACTTTCCTACTATCTAATACAACAAGGTTTGCCCGGCTTCAATGAGGGAAGGGCGAAGACGGCAGCGGCTCGCTCCAGTGCTACTAGTCGTTGCTAGTGGACTACGAAACTAGATGTATTTTTTATTTCTAGTGTTCTTTGTACTACTTTGACGGTTGATAAATAGGTTGGAAGTTATCCTCACAAAAAATCTCATAAAAAAATTGTTGTATTTTGATGTCGACTAGGACAAACGCATAATGTTCTAACAAAATTATTGTATTTTACTTTTATGATGATCCATGCTTGGATCGGAAATTCTTGAGGTATGGTAACACGCCTCTATTTGACCCCTACATTCCTAGATTTGGAAAGCTCCCGTACACACTTCATTTCTTAACATTTTTGCTGGTCCGATGTTTTGGAGAAAGTTGCAAATCAAACATACCTTAATATTCTTTTTGGCCTCTTCGTCGTGATTAGTTGGCCGGTCGAGTGATTTCATCACCATGAGTGCACAACCACATCGAAAATCAAGAACAAAACCTAATTTACTCACTAATAATGAACGAACAACGGTAGCTAGGCTGCTAGTATAATTTAGATAGGGACGTATCATCAACAATTCACGGCGCAAGCATCATCATGCGGGTAAACTCGTTGAAGCAGACGAAGCCGTCGCCGTCGGTGTCGACGCCGCCGATCATGCGGCCGCAGTCCTCGACGGAACACCGCTCGTCGCCGAGGGAGGCCAACACGGCACGGAGCTCCTCGGCGGAGATCCTCCCGTCCCCGTCAGCGTCAAACACCGCAAATGTGTCCCTCAGCTCGCCCTCGTCCGCGGCCTCCGCGGCCACGATCCCATCAAGCGCGAGGCCGGCCTCCGCCTCGGCGAGCATCGCGGCCAGCTCCTCCTCTGTCGACACGACCGTACGCAGCGCCACCTCCAGCTCCAGCCGCGTCACGGCGACCAGGGCCGGTTTCTTGGTCGTCCCGGAGCCGGATGGTGCCGCCGGCCCCGAAGACGACGGCAGGACAGATCTCGGCGTTGTGACAGACTGGTCATCTGATGCCGACGACGACGCGGTGGAGGCGAAGGAGCCGCCGTTGCCGCTCCTTTTGGATCTCTTCTTCCCCTTGTTCTCCTTCTTGGACGTGGAGGAACCGAAGAACTTCATGGCTGTTCTAGGCTCGTACGTATCTCGCGAAAGAGTGGACAGGAGGAGGGAGAGAGGAAGGCGGGGATGGTGGCGGAGCTGCGGAAGAGTAGACGGCCGGGGGAGAATTATAAGGGTCATCGCAGACGCGGAGGAGGTGAGCTTCGACGAAGCTTCGCGCGGGAAAAACGTACTGGTTCGCCCGGGCCTACCTTTCCTGCGATTTATTCGGCTCCTCCGCTTTGAAGGCTTCTTTCATTCGTTTGCATGAAACCTACTTACCAATTTAGCCTAAATTTTAACAGTGTCATGAAGGTGAGAGGTGGACAAATCATGGAGGGTTTAATTAAATTTAGCCAGCCCTCTTCGTCGAAGATGACCAGATACATATCAAATGCGAAAACGAAGACACACTAATCATGCAAACTCTCCACTAAGTATTCAACGTAGATTTTCTTTTTAATTTTGAATGGCATCCAATCTTACGATAAGATTAATGGAGATTTTCACGTCGCCATTGCGTGGAAAGTGGCAACTAGGGTTTTTTTTGCTGCCGTCACCCGCTAGTGGGCATGGACTAACTCTTTGTGGCCACTCTATCAGCCTAGTGCAGCCATGCCAACCCCCTCCAGACATGGTAGTTCCGACCAACTTTGGCTTCCACATCTTCAATTCCGGACTAGGCGGCTATGGGATTGTTCAGCTTCGGGCCAGGGAGAGATCCCTGCTTGGCTTGCCGGTGCTGGTAGCAGCGGCGCCCGCAGGTGTCGCTTCCTTCTTGGAGGCGCTGTCAAGGCCTTCAGCCGTGTCCCTCTTCAAGCTCAGGGGAAACCCTAGGTCCGACTCCCCCGAACCGGATAGCGATGGTGTCCCGGCGTTGTCTTCCTTCTTGAAGGCGTTATCTTGCGAGCTTGCAGTGTCCCTGATTCTGGCTTGGTAGATGTTTGAATTCTTGTGTAGGTTCGGTATTGCCGCTTGGTTCGGGTTTGGTAGGTCTAGTTGTGATGTATCCTCCGTTCGGGCCGAGCATCTCCTTCTCTCTGTTCCGGGCATCATGTTCACGCCTGCCTGTGTCCGTGTCATATGTTGTACCCCCTTTGTACTCATTCTACTCCTTTTATCAATGAAAAGATACGCAAGCTTTACATATTCACGAAAAAAGTGTTGGTGGTCTAGCTGGTTGATGCATGGAGGTGCCACTCCTCTCGGCGTCAGGTGTCACGGTTGTCATTGCTGTACTCGGCCATCGTTATTGTCGTGGGCTGAGGTCAGACCTCGCAATGACATGAGAAGGCATTGTCACGCCACTAGATCTAGCCAAGGGGGTTAGTGCACAGTCATTGTTGACCGCCTCTACGCTAGACCTGATGTGAGTGACCCTTGCCTATTCACACATATGGGAGATGTGCAATATTCGTCTTTGCATGGGTGGTCGTTTGCGAGAGGATGGTATTATAGTTGTGGAGGAGCGTTGGCACAACAGCGAGGCTAACCAGCTACGCATATGTAATGCCTCTCGGTGCAAGACACATAAGGTTGGCTTCTCAGCCTTCATAGTGATAGCTCTAGGTGGTGGGCATGTTGACACCCTATCAGCTGGTGGTGGTTTGTTATCTCGGCTATGAGGACAGTGATGTGGTTTGTGTGGGAGACACTCGTGGTGTGGGAGTTGCAATCATGGTCGATCCTGCCGAGATATGGATGTCGTCCATAGCAACCCTCTCCCTAGTCTACCTCGCCTCCTAGTGGCCCTTGGTTTGGTGACAGTGCTTGGATTGGTTGCTCTATCGACCTTGCCGATGGTTGTCTTAGCTAGAGTTGTTACTACACCGATGGGCTATGTTGGGATGCATCTTGATAAGTGTGAGGTAGTGTGGCTGGTAGATTTTGAATTATAGGCGGTCGGTTCCTAGATTTGAACAACGTTGTTGATAATGGTGACTATGACACTCTATTGCTAATGATGGTTAGTTTTTGTTGGGCTCCCTAGCGTAGAAATTTGTAGCATGCAACAAAGTTTTCTACCTGGTGACTCCGGCTGTGTTGATATCTTTCTTTCTTTATTTTGAATATAATCCCACTTACCTTTTTTTAATCTTTTCTCAAAAAAAGAAAACTATTTCTGCTTGTTTGATCCAGGTTCGGTTATTCTCCTTGATGGATTCTATCTTAAAACATACGTAGTACATTGATAAAAAAATCATTTCTTTACATTGAGATGTACTCCCTCCGTCCCAAAATTCTTATCTTAGATTTCTCTAAATACGGATGTATCAAGTCACGTTTTAGTATTAGATACATCCGTATCTAGACAAATGTAAGACAACAATTTTGGAACTGAGGGAGTAAAAGAAGAAAAGTGAATTTCTAGTCACAGACCGCAAAATTGATGAGACCGTTAACTAGAATTATCATATTTTTAAAATTCCATCGCAGTAGTGAACGACTCCTAAAGCTTAATCCATGTATAGGTAAAGTTTACGTCTAAACAACTAAGAATCATCATATTGTTTTGATTTGGTTTTCGTAACCTAGATTTTGTAGTCTGAAGCTGACAACACAAAATATAGAGGTGATATCAAAACTGTTTTCTACTTTTCTTTTGGCGGGTAAACTAGCTAGGGACGGGAGAGTTTTCCTAGGGACACGTAGACCATGCAAAATCAGACTCTGATCAAGTTATGGGCGCACGTATGCCTTCGTACCATCAAGTCGGCACAGCATCTGTTTAGTACTCCTGGACGGAGGGGCGAGACGTGTGACGGGTTCGGTTGGCGGGGAAGGCGCAGCGAAACTTCCTCTGTTGGCGGGAGCGCCGACCCTGAATCCGGTCGAGTTGGTTCCTCAGGAAACTGGGAAGGAATTTCGGCCGGGCTACGTCGGAAGCGCCTCGAAAATAACGAAAGCAAAGTCCTATCGGCTTGTCTCCTCCGCCGCGTGTCTCCGTTTTAAAATAGATGACTCAATTTTATATTAATTTTATATTAAAATTAATATAAAATTGAGTCATTTATTTTGAAATGAAGGAAGTATATGCGTGTTTAGTTTACCGTGCATGTCATGCATGGTTCAAAATCGGTGCAGGTTTCAAAGGCAAGCCATACTGCTTTGTGTACAATACTTTTAATTTAGTGCAAAGCGTGAGATTAGTTAGCCTAGGTGCTGCGAACTGGTCTAGGTTCTTTGTGGTTGTACGTGTCCATCAAGATTGAAGTCTTAGACTTAACATTGATGCTCGCGGGTGTATGTTTGTGCATTTTTTTTGCGAATACGCAAGATGCGTATCTTTTCATTGATAGAAGAAGAGAACAAGCATAGGGTTACAACGCTTACAAGGTCATGTACGCACTAGGCATGGTGTATAAGCATAGGAGCACAACAGAAAGTGGGGTATGCTCAGCCCCACAACAAAACTAGAGACTAAGCGCCGGGATGATGTTTTGTAGTCCTGTGGCACCCGCCTTGGCCCAGAGGCGCGCCTCGTCCTTGATGGTGTCGGAGGTGATGGTGGTCGATGGCCTAGCTCCCTCAAAAATGCAAGCATTGCGGTGCTTCCATATCCACCACGCTGACAGGATTATGAGGGAGGATAGGCCCTTGCGCATGGATGCCGGCGCGAGGTCGAGAGAGAAGCTCCATCAGATCTAAAATGACGTGTCGGGGGCGGGAATGGCGATCGGCGCACGATCCCAACCGAGAATCTCATGCCAAACTTGGCGAGAGAAAGAGCAGCCAACAAGGAGGTGCTGCATGGTCTCCTCCTCCTGATCACAGAGAGCGCATGCATCTTCGTGTGGTAGTCCGCGGCGTGCTAGGCGCTCCGCGGTCCAGCAGCGGTCTTGCATGGCCAACCATAAGAAAAACTTAACGTGGAGAGGAGCCCAAGGTCGCCAAGTGAGCGGCCAATGTGGGTCTTCGCAAGCACCAATGAACAGAGCTTTGTAGCAGGAACTCGTAGTGTATGTAGTAGAAGAAGTCCAACGCCAACGCACCGAATCAGGCTCGATGGAGAGATGAGTGTGTCGCACCAGGCGCCAGAGCTCGACGTACTGCACCATGGCCGCCGGCCCAAGCGCGCCTCGAATGTCCTGCACCCAGGAGCGCAGGTGCAGGCCGTCTCGTACGCAACGCTCCTTCCGCATACGCCTAGGGACGAGAGCGAAGACGAGTGGGGCAATCTCGGCCGCTGACCTGCCATCAATCCAGTGGTCGGTCCAAAACCTGCAAGTATCTCCAGCACCAAGCTGCCAAGTCGTGGAGGCCCTGAAATTGCACTCCAACTTTGACAAGTGTTCGGCCACTCCGATCCAATGCACCGACGGCCACATCGCCACGATCGCCCCGGAGATGCAGTGCCCCGTTGCTCGCTTCCCTATCACCTACCTCGGGTTTCCCCTCTTAGTCCGTAAGGCCTCATCGACGAGCTTGCAGCCGATCATCGACAAACTAGGACGCAAGCTTTCCACATGGCGGGCATCTGTGCTTTCCAAAGGAGACCGCCTATCCCTTGTGCGCCATGTCCTAAGTGTCATCCCCACACACTTCCTCACCGCCATCACCTTCAACAACGCTGCCATCAAGAAAGTGAACCGGATCATCCGAGGATTCCTCTGGGCAGGATCCGACAAGGCCAATGGTGGGTAGTGCCCTATCAACTGGCAGCGTGTTTGCCGGCCCATCTCCCTCGGTGGCCTTGCATCCGAGATATCCATCGTATAGGCATCTCTCTCTGTGTTCGTTGGCTATGGCTGCAACGAACTGATACTTCTCGCCCTTGGATCCACCTGCACATACCCCATGACGCGGACGTGTGTGCATTCATAGTGCTAAATGTGTTGATTGTACCGCGTTAAGAAGAAGTTAGCCTAGGTGCTTTCTTTGTCGGTGTAGTCATCATCCAACTGCGGCTAAACCAAGGCACACTCTCAAACTGGACGACCTAGCATGGCACGCTAAAACAAAGATTCAAACAGGAAGACGACACATTTTTTTTCTGTAAAACCGTACGCTAGCCCTTGATATATTTTTTTCTCTTGCTCCTGCCAGTGTTTTGGAACCGAAAGATCATAAGGATGTTCCGTGTTATAGTAGGGCCGATGAGGGAAATGAAGGTCATGCGGGCCAACCAAAACCTTTGGCAAAGGTGGGGCGTACTCGTAAGCAAAAACAATACGACATATCTGTTGTGCATAGGTTCAAAGTTAAATTTTGAGTTGCGAGAGGCATCTTTTGGAATAGAAGAGATCTTCTGGACTTGGCTAAATTAAAATTCTTAGAGGAAACGGCTAGGGAACAAAAGTTGGATTTTATCGCTTTGTTAGAAACCGATAGGTCAAACTTTACTTCTCAATTTTTGGTCACTATTTCGGGTGGTTTGGCTGCTTCCCGCCTTGAGGGAGATCTCAAGGGATCTTACTTGCGGTGAACACGGCATCACTTGAGGTAAGAAAGATGGCGTCGGGTGATTATGCTGTCAAATTTCATGTGCGTTCCAAAGTTGACAGCTTCGACTGGGCCATGGTTGTCGTCTATGGAGCGGCTCAACCAGAGTTCAAATCGGAATTCCTTTCGGAATTAGTTTGTATTTGTGGAGTGGGAGGGGATTTTAATATTATTCATAGGAGGGAGGAGAAAAATAATGATAACTCTGATGGTCGCTAACCATTTATGTTCAATGCAATTATTGAGAATCTGGACCTGAGAGAGGTAGCTCTCACAGGTAGACAATATACTTGGGCAAACAATCTCGAGGTTCCAAAGTATAAAAATTGGACTGTGTTTTGGCTTGTGTGGAGTGGGAACAAAAAATTCCCTCTAGTAACGGTGCATGCGCTACAAAGGGGATTGTCTGACCATACTCCTCTACTCGTTGACTCGGGTGAGGCGGCTCGTGGGGAACAAGATGGTCTTCTCTTTCGAACTATCGTGGTTTGAAAGAGAAGAATTTCTAGAGTTGACCGCAACAAAATGGGCTAAAGAAAATAGAGGGGTTTCTAATATTGAGCGATGGCAGTATAAAACCAGGCATCTTAGACAATTCTTGCGGATTAGGCTAAGAATGATAGTGGGATCTACAACTTGAAAAAGAAAGCATTCTTCAACTTATTAATAAGCTTGACATCAAAGCTGAAGCGACACCCCTCCTTGTGGCAAAATGTGCGACCAAGCGAGAAGAAGAGGAGGGTCTAAGTTATTGAGAGAGGGACAGATTAAATGGGCCTAGAGTGCTAAAGTAAAAGGTGTCAAGGAGGAAGACAATAGCACTCTGTTTTTTCATCTACTGCGAATGAAAAACATAGAAATAAAAGAATTATCCAACTTGAGCAAAATGAGGGTACAATTGTAGGTCAAGAGAACCTGAAGTTGTACATCTCCGATTTTTATAAGAAGCTCTTCGGTGCCCGAGTATCAAATGTTGTGTCGATGAATGAGGGCCCAATGGGGGATATTCTGAAGTTGATGTGTTGACCACTCCCTTTACAGATAAGGAGATGTATGAGGTTATTTTACACAAGAATAATAATAAGGCACCTGTCTCAGATGGGTTCCCCGTGGAATTTTATAGGGGCGATGCTGGGGAACAGTTAAGTGGGTCTAATGCCTATGTTTCAGATTTGTTTAGTGGTGAGCTTCAGTTGTTTAAACTCAATTTTGGAACTAGTAATTACTTTATTGCCTAAGAAGGAAGAGGTGGTGAGAATGAGCAGTTCACCCCTATTTTCTTACTCAATGTTAGCTTCAAGATTTTTACCAAAGTGGGTACAAATCAACTAACCAAGCTTGCTCACGCAGCGATTCTCCCTAATCAAACTGCTTTCATGCCAGGAGGTCATATACTGGAGGGTGTAGTCGTTCTACATGAAATTCATCCGGTGAAACTTTACGCAGTTATCTTTAAAATGGACTTCGAGAAGGCATGCCATAAGGTTAACTGCTCCTGTTTGAAGTAGCATTGCATATGAAAGGTTTTGATCCGGCTTGGAGGCAGCAGGTCAAGACTTTTGTCGGGGGGTAGTGTAGGGATTGAAGTTAATGGTGATATTGGACCTTTTTCCGACCTAAAAAGGGTTGAGGGAGGGTTTTTCAATATTGTGGCTAATATGTTGGCAGTCGAGAGCTTCGCCTTTGGATGTGCCAGCAGCATAGGGCGGCCGGGCCAGTTCTCATTGGTAGAGCCAAGGACAACAATCGGGTAGGTGGTTTAATCCTGCATCTAGTGGGTGTGGGGGGTTTCCATTCTACAATATGTTGATGGCACGATCATCTTCATGGATCGTGGTACGGAGAAAAGGCATATCCAACACCGACCCTCAAACCACCCCCAACCATCCGGACCGCGTGGTCCGGACGTGTTTTGCCATCCAACACGGTCTTGTATCAATCCGCATGCCACTCCAGATGTTTTTTAATGCAAACCAGAGACAAAGTGTGGGGGTGATGTCGCTTGAACTACGTCGTATTTTCCCAAAGAGGAAGGGATGATGCAACACAACTACGGTAGGTATTTCCCTCAATTATGCAACCAAGGTATCAATCCAATAGGAGAACCAAGCAACACTATGTAAACGGTACCTGCACACAAAGAACAAATACTTGCAACCTGACACTTATGAGGGGTTGTCAATCCCTCTTACGGGTAATGGCGTAGGAAATTGTCAAGCTGAAGGGATAAAAATTGTGTATATTAGATAAAATAGATCTCGAATAAAAGATGCAAATAAAATACTTTTGGGTTTTTGGAATAATAGATCTGAAAATAAAAGCAAATAAAAATATATCTCAAAGGCAAATAATAGATCAGAAAGCAAATATGATAAAGAATAGACCCGGGGGCCATAGATTTCACTAGTGGCTTCTCTCGAGAAATAAAACATGGTGGGTAAACAAATTACTGTTGGGCAATTGATAGAACCTCAAATAATTATGACGATGTCCAGGCAATGACCTATATATAGGCATCACGTCCAAGATTAGCAGATCGACTCCTGCCTGCATCTACTACTATTACTCCACACATCGACTGCTATCCATCATGCATCTAGTGTATTAAGTTCATGGAAAAACGGAGTAATGCAATAAGAACGATGACATGATGTAGACAATATCTATTCATGTAGGAATAGACCCCATATTGTTATCCTTCATGGCAACGATCAATATGTGTCTTGCTGCCCCTTCTGTTAGTGGGAAAGAACATGTCACCACCGAACCCATCACAAAGCACCTCTTCCCATGGCAAGAGAAATCGATCTAGTCGGCCTAACTAAACCAAAGATTCGAAGAAGAAATACGAGGCTATAAATAATCATGCATATAAGAGATCAAAATTAAAATAACTTTCATCGGTAAAATAGATCTGATATAAACTCAAAGTTCATCGGATCCCAACAAACACACCGCAAAAAAGAGTTACATCAAATAGATCTCCAAGAGACAATTGTATTGAGAATCAAAAGAGAGAGAGGAAGCCATCTAGCTACTATCTACAAACCCATAGGTCTACAATGAACAACTCACGCATAATCCAAGAGGCACCAATGAGGATGATGAACCCCTCCGTGATGGTGTCTAGATTGGATGTCGTGGTTCTAGAACTTGCGGCGGCTGGAATTGTGTTTCATTGACTCCCCTAGGGTTTTTGGAATATTTGGGTATTTATAGGGCGAAGAAGCAGTGCGAGAGGCCACCGAGGTGGGCACAACCCACCAGGGCGTGCCCAGGTGGGTTGTGCCCCCCTCGGGGCACCCCTTTGGTACTTCTTTGGCCCATGTTGTTCCTTCTGGTACAGAAAAAAATCTCCAAAAAGTTTCGCTGCGTTTGAACTCCGTTTGGGATTGATTTTTTGTGATGTAAAAAACAAGCAAAAAACAACAACTGACACTGGGCACTAGGTCAATAGGTTAGTCCCAAAAAATGATATAAAGTTGCTATAAAATGATTGTAAAACATCTAAGAATGATAATATAACATCATGGAACAATAAAAAATTATAGATACGTTGGAGACGTATCAGGAGGGCTTTGAGGGTGTCCGGATCACTACCGCGCCTGCTCCTGACTACCCTGGCCCACCAAAAAACCACCCGCCTCTCCCACGCTTTCCAACAAATGCCCACGCCTCTTGTCGCGCTGCATTCATGCTGGCCCAAAGCATGCAACGTCCGACATTGGTGCCGCTTGACGTGACCGGATGTGAGGGCGGCGCTAACTGACACAACCTCTCGAGCCTCGCCGCTTCAATGTGGACGTTGCGTCCCGAGAAACCAACTCCGACCCCTGCGCCGCATTAAAGTGGGCTGACCTCCCATTCACATGTTATGGTCGTGGCTATTTAAATCGCGTGCCGGCGATGTACATCCACACCTCCTCCTCTCTGAGACACTCCTCCTCTTCGAGCCCCTCCTCCTCTCCGAACCCCCAAAACTCCAGAGGTAATGCCGAAGTCGTGGTTCTCTGTGTTGGCAAGCAGAGGCGGTGGCAGTTCTTCACATTGGGCAGATCTTGGCACCGCCGCCCTCGCTTCTTGGGCCCCTAGGCATCCACGATGGTCGTCTCCTCCAGAAACTAGGAGATCATGTTCTCCTCCAGTGATGAGAAGGGCTAGACATTGCAGTAGCAACTGGAGCAGCGGCCCCGCCTCCTCGTGGAGGTCGCTCTGATGGACGAAGAATTCGTTCGTTAGATGGAGATCTGTTGGGTTTCGTAGTAATTTCAAAATTTTTCCTACGCACACGCAAGATCATGGTGATGCATAGCAACGAGAGGGGGAGAGTGTGATCTACGTACCCTTGTAGATCGACAACGGAAGCGTTAACTTGGTTGATGTATTCGTACATCTCCACGGCCCGACCGATCAAGCACCGAAACTACGGCACCTCCGAGTTTTAGCACACGTTCAGCTCGATGACGATCCCCGGACTCCGATCCAGCAAAGTTTCGGGGAAGAGTTCCGTCAGCACGACGGCGTGGTGACGATCTTGATGTACTACCGTCGCAGGGCTTCGCCTGAGCACCGCTACAATATTATCGAGGACTATGGTGGAAGGGGGCACCGCACACGGCTAAGAATATGATCACGTGGATCAACTTGTGTCTCTAGGGGTGCCCCATGCCTCCGTATATAAAGGCTCAAAGGGGGGAGCTGGACGGCCAAGAGGTGGCGCGCCAGGAGGAGTCCTACTCCTTCCGGGAGTAGGACTCCCCCCTTTCCTAGTTGGAATAGGATTCGCGGAGGGGGGGAAAGAGGAGAGAGAGGAGGAAGGGGGGCCGGCCCCCTCTCCTTGTCCTATTCGGACCAAAGGGGGGAGGGGCGCGCGGCCCATCTCTGGCCACCTCTCCTCTTTTCCACTAAGGCCCACTAAGGCCCATATACCTCCCGGGGGGTTCCGGTAACCTCCCGGTACTCCGGTAAAATCCCGATTTCACCCGGAACACTTCCGATATCCAAACATAGGCTTCCAATATATCAATATTTATGTCTCGACCATTTCGAGACTCCTCGTCATGTCCGTGATCACATCCGGGACTCCGAACAACCTTCGGTACATCAAAATGCATAAACTCATAATATAACTGTCATCGTAACCTTAAGCGTGCGGACCCTACGGGTTCGAGAACAATGTAGACATGACCGAGACACGTCTCCAGTCAATAACCAATAGCGGAACCTAGATGCTCATATTGGCTCCTACATATTCTACGAAGATCTTTTATCGGTCAGACCGCATTACAACATACGTTGTTCCCTTTGTCACCGGTATGTCACTTGCCCGAGATTCGATCGTCGGTATCCCATACCTAGTTCAATCTCGTTACCGGCAAGTCTCTTTACTCGTTCCGTAATACATCATCCTGCAACTAACTCATTAGTTGCAATGCTTGCAAGGCTTCAGTGATGTGCATTACCGAGAGGGCCCAGAGATACCTCTCCGACAATCGGAGTGACAAACCCTAATCTCGAAATACGCCAACCCAACATGTACCTTTGGAGACACCTGTAGAGCACCTTTATAATCACCCAGTTACGTTGTGATGTTTGGTAGCACACAAAGTGTTCCTCCGGCAAACGGGAGTTGCATAATCTCATAGTCATAGGAACATGTATAAGTCATGAAGAAAGCAATAGCAACATACTAAACGATCGGGTGCTAAGCTAATGGAATGCGTCATGTCAATCAGATCATTCAACTAATGATGTGATCCCGTTAATCAAATGACAACTCTTTGTCCATGGTTAGGAAACATAACCATCTTTGATTAACGAGCTAGTCAAGTAGAGGCATACTAGTGACACTCTGTTTGTCTATGTATTCACACATGTATTATGTTTCCGGTTAATACAATTCTAGCATGAATAATAAACTTTTATCATGATATAAGGAAATAAATAATAACTTTATTATTGCCTCTAGGGCATATTTCCTTCAGTCTCCCACTTGCACTAGAGTCAATAATCTAGATTATACTGGAATGATTCTAACACCCATGGAGCCTTGGTGCTGATCATGTTTTGCTCGTGGAAGAGGCTTAGTCAATGGGTCTGCTACATTTAGATCCGTATGTATCTTGCAAATCTCTATGTCTCCCACCTGGACTAGATCCCGGATGGAATTGAAGCGTCTTTTGATGTGCTTGGTTCTTTTGTGAAATCTGGATTCCTTCGACAAGGCAATTGCACCAGTATTGTCACAAAAGATTTTCATTGGACCCGATGCACTAGGTATGACACCTAGATCGGATATGAACTCCTTCATCCAGACTCCTTCGTTTGCTACTTCCGAAGCAGCTATGTACTCCGCTTCACATGTAGATCCCGCCACGACGCTTTGTTTAGAACTGCACCAACTGACAGCTCCACCGTTTAATGTAAACACGTATCCGGTTTGCGATTTAGAATCGTCCGGATCAATGTCAAAGCTTGCATCTACGTAACCGTTTACGATGAGCTCTTTGTCACCTCCATACACGAGAAACATATCCTTAGTCCTTTTAAGGTACTTCAGGATGTTCTTGACTGCTGTCCAGTGATCCACTCCTGGATTACTTTGGTACCTCCCTGCTAGACTTATAGCAAGGCACACATCAGGTCTGGTACACAGCATTGCATACATGAGAGAGCCTATGGCTGAAGCATTGGGAACATCTTTCATTTTCTCTCTATCTTCTGCTGTGGTCGGGCATTGAGTCTGACTCAACTTCACACCTTGTAACACAGGCAAGAACCCTTTCTTTGCTTGATCCATTTTGAACTTCTTCAAAACTTTGTCAAGGTATGTGCTTTGTGAAAGTCCAATTAAGCGTCTTGATCTATCTCTATAGATCTTAATGCCTAATATGTAAGCAGCTTCACCGAGGTCTTTCATTGAAAAACTCTTATTCAAGTATCCCTTTATGCTATCCAGAAATTCTATATCATTTCCAATCAGCAATATGTCATCCACATATAATATCAGGAATGCTATAGAGCTCCCACTCACTTTCTTGTAAATACAGGCTTCTCCGAAAGTCTGTATAAAACCAAATGCTTTGATCACACTATCAAAGCGTTTATTCCAACTCCAAGAGGCTTGCACCAGTCCATAAATGGATCGCTGGAGCTTGCACACTTTGTTAGCTCCCTTTGGATCGACAAAACCCTCTGGTTGCATCATATACAACTCTTCTTCCAGAAATCCATTCAGGAATGCAGTTTTGACATCCATTTGCCAAATTTCATAATCATAAAATGCGGCAATTGTTAACATGATTCAGACAGACTTAAGCATCGCTACGGGAGAGAAGGTCTCATCATAGTCAATCCCTTGAACTTGCCGAAACCCTTTTGCGACAAGTCGAGCTTTGTAGACAGTAATATTACCGTCGGCGTCAGTCTTCTTCTTGAAGATCCATTTATTCTCAATTGCTTGCCGATCATTGGGTAAGTCAACCAAAGTCCACACTTTGTTCTCATACATGGATCCCATCTCAGATTTCATGGCTTCAAGCCATTTTGCGGAATCTGGGCTCACCATCGCTTCTTCATAGTTCATAGGTGCATCATGATCTAGTAGCATGACTTCCAGAACAGGATTACCGTACCACTCTGGCGCGGATCTCACTCTGGTTGATCTACGAGGTTCAGTAGTATCTTGTCCTAAAGTTTCATGATCATCATCATTAGCTTCCTCACTAATTGGTGTAGGTGTCACAGAAACAGTTTTCTGTGATTCACTACTTTCCAATAAGGGAGCAGGTACAGTTACCTCGTCAAGTTCTACTTTCCTCCCACTCATTCTTTCAAGAGAAACTCATTCTCCAGAAAGTTTCCGAACTTAGCAACAAAAGTCTTGCCTTCGGATCTGTGATAGAAGGTGTATCCAATAGTCTACTTTGGATATCCTATGAAGACACATTTCTCCGATTTGGATTCGAGCTTATCAGGTTGAAGCTTTTTCACATAAGCATCGCAGCCCCAAACTTTCAGAAACGACAACTTTGGTTTCTTGCCAAACCATAGTTCATAAGGCGTCGTCTCAACGGATTTTGATGGTGCCCTATTTAATGTGAATGCGGCTGTCTCCAAAGCATAACCCCAAAACGATAGCAGTAAATCAGTAAGAGACATCATAGATCGCACCATATCTAGTAAAGTACGATTATGACGTTCGGACACACCATTACGCTGTGGTGTTCCGGGTGGCGTGAGTTGCGAAACTATTCCGCATTGTTTCAAATGTACACCAAACTCGCAACTCAAATATTCTCCTCCACGATCAGATCGTAGAAACTTTATTTTCTTGTTACGATGATTTTCAACTTCACTCTGAAATTCTTTGAACTTTTCAAACGTTTCAGACTTATGTTTCATTAAGTAGATATACCCATATCTGCTTAAGTCATCTGTGAAGGTGAGAAAATAACGATATCCGCCACGCGCCGCAATATTCATTGGACCACATACATCTGTATGTATGATTTCCAACAAATCTGTTGCTCTCTCCATAGTACCGGAGAACAGCGTTTTAGTCATCTTGCCCATGAGGCACGGTTCGCAAGTACCAAGTGATTCATAATCAAGTGGTTCCAAAAGTCCATCAGTATGGAGTTTCTTCATGCGCTTTACACCGATATGACCTAAACGGCAGTGCCACAAATAAGTTGCACTATCATTATCAACTCTGCATCTTTTGGCTTCAACATTATGAATATGTGTGTTACTACTATCGAGATTCAATAAAAATAGACCACTCTTCTAGGGTGCATGACCATAAAAGATATTACTCATATAAATAGAACAACCATTATTCTCTGATTTAAATGAATAACCGTCTCGCATCAAACAAGATCCAGATATAATGTTCATGCTTAACGCTGGCACCAAATAACAATTATTTAGGTCTAATATTAATCCCGAAGGTAGATGTAGAGGTAGCGTGCCGACCGCGATCACATCGACTTTGGAACCGTTTCCCACACGCATCGTCACCTCGTCCTTAGCCTATCTTCGCTTAATCCGTAGTCCCTGTTTTGAGTTGCAAATATTAGCAACAGAACCAGTATCAAATACCCAGGTGCTACTGTGAGCATTAGTAAGGTACACATCAATAACATGTATATCACATATACCTTTGTTCACCTTGCCATCCTTCTTATCCGCCAAATATTTGGGGCAGTTCCGCTTCTAGTGACCAGTCTGCTTGCAGTAGAAGCACTCAGTTTCAGGCTTAGGTCCAGACTTGGGTTTCTTCTCTTGAGCAGCAACTTGCTTGCTATTCTTCTTGAAGTTCCCCTTCTTCTTCCCTTTGCCCTTTTTCTTGAAACTAGTGGTCTTGTTGACCATCAACACTTGATGCTCTTTCTTGATTTCTACCTCCGCAGCTTTCAGCATTGCGAAGAGCTCGGGAATAGTCTTATTCATCCCTTGCATATTATAGTTCATCACGAAGCTCTTGTAGCTTGGTGGAAGTGATTGGAGAATTCTGTCAATGACGCTATCATCCGGAAGATTAACTCCCAGTTGAATCAAGTGATTACAATACCCAGACATCTTGAGTATATGCTCACTGACAGAACTGTTCTCCTCCATCTTGCAGCTATAGAACTTATTGGAGACTTCATATCTCTCAATCCGGGCATTTGCTTGAAATATTAACTTCAACTTCTGGAACATCTCATATGCCCCATGACGTTCAAAACGTCGTTGAAGTCCCGGTTCTAAGCCGTAAAGCATGGCACATTGAACTATCGAGTAGTCATCAGCTTTACTCTGCCAGACGTTCATAACATCTGGTGTTGCTCCAGCAGCAGGCCTGGCACCCAGCGGTGCTTCCAGGACGTAATTCTTCTGTGCAGCAATGAGGATAATCCTCAAGTTATGGACCCAGTTCGTGTAATTGCTACCATCATCTTTCAACTTTGCTTTCTCGAGGAACGCATTAAAATTCAACGGAACAATAGCACGGGCCATCTATCTACAATCAAACATACATAAGCAAGATACTATCAGGTACTAAGTTCATGATAAATTTAGGTTCAATTAATCATATTACTTAAAGAACTCCCACTTAGATAGACATCCCTCTAATCCTCTAAGTGATTACGTGATCCAAGTCAACTAAACCATGTCCGATCATCACGTGAGATGGAGTAGTTTCATTGGTGAACATCACTATGTTGATCATATCTACTATATGATTCACGCTCGACCTTTCGGTCTCCGTGTTCCGAGGCCATATCTGTATATGCTTGGCTCGTCAAGTATAACCTGAGTATTCCGCGTGTGCAACTGTTTTGCACCCGTTGTATTTGAACGTAGAGCCTATCACACCCGATCATCACGTGGTGTCTCAGCACGAAGAACTTTTGCAATGGTGCATACTCAGGGAGAACACTTCTTGATAATTAGTGAGAGATCATCTTATAATGCTACCGTCAATCAAAGCAAGATAAGATGCATAAAAGATAAACATCACATGCAATCAATATAAGTGATATGATATGGCCATCATCATCTTGTGCTTGTGATCTCCATCCTCGAAGCACCGTCGTGATCACCATCGTCACCGGCGCGACACCTTGATCTCCATCGTAGCATCGTTGTCGTCTCGCCAATCTTATGCTTCCACGACTATCGCTACCGCTTAGTGATAAAGTAAAGCATTACAGCGTGATTGCATTGCATACAATAAAGCGACAACCATATGGCTCTTGCCAGTTGCTGATAACTCGGTTACAAAACATGATCATCTCATACAATAAAATTTAGCATCATGTCTTGACCATATCACATCACAACATGCCCTGCAAAAACAAGTTAGACGTCCTCTACTTTGTTGTTGCAAGTTTTACGTGGCTGCTACGGGCTTAAGCAAGAACCAATCTTACCTACGCATCAAAACCACAACGATAGTTTGTCAAGTTGGTGCTGTTTTAACCTTCGCAAGGACCGGGCGTAGCCACACTCGGTTCAACTAAAGTTGGAGAAACTGTCACCCGCTAGCCACCTTTGTGCAAAGCATGTCGGGAGAACCGGTCTCGCGTAAGCGTACGCGCAATGTCGGTCCGGGCCGCTTCGTCCAACAATACCGCCGAACCAAAGTATGACATGCTGGTAAGCAGTATGACTAATATCACCCACAACTCACTTGTGTTCTACTCGTGCATATAACATCAACACATGAAACCTGGGCTCGGATGCCACTGTTGGGTTTCGTAGTAATTTCACAAATTTTCCTACGCACACGCAAGATCATGGTGATGCATAGCAACGAGAGGGGGAGAGTGTGATATACGTACCCTTGTAGATCGACAACGGAAGCGTTAACTTGGTTGATGTAGTCGTACGTCTCCACGGCCCGACCGATCAAGCACCGAAACTATGGCACCTCCGAGTTCTAGCACACGTTCAGCTCGATGACGATCCCCGGACTCCAATCCAGCAAAGTGTCGGGGAAGAGTTCCGTCAGCACGACGGCGTGGTGATAATCTTGATGTACTACCGTCGCAGGGCTTCGCCTGAGCACCGCTACAATATTATCGAGGACTATGGTGGAAGGGGGCACCGCACACGGCTAAGAATATGATCACATGGATCAACTTGTGTCTCTAGGGGTGCCCGTGCCTCCGTATATAAAGGCTCAAAGGGGGGGGGGCTGGCCGGCCAAGAGGTGGCGCGCCAGGAGGAGTCCTACTCCTTCCGGGAGTAGGACTCCCCCCCTTTCCTAGTTGGAATAGGATTCGCGGAGGGGGGAAAAGAGGAGAGAGAGGAGGAAGGGGGGCCGGCCCCCTCTCCTTGTCCTATTCAGACCAAATGGGGGAGGGGCATGCGGCCCATCTCTGGCCACCTCTCCTCTCTTCCACTAAGGCCCACTAAGGCCCATATACCTCCCGGGGGTTCCGGTAACCTCCTGGTACTCCGGTAAAATCCCGATTTCGCCCGGAACACTTCCGATATCCAAACATAGGCTTACAATATATCAATCTTTATGTCTCGACCATTTCGAGACTCCTCGTCATGTCCGTGATCACATCCGGGACTCCGAACAACCTTCGGTACATCAAAATGCACAAACTCATAATATAACTGTCATCGTAACCTTAAGCGTGTGGACCCTGTGGGTTCGAGAACAATGTAGACATGACCGAGACACGTCTCTGGTCAATAACCAATAGCGGAACCTGGATGCTCATATTGGCTCCTACATATTCTACGAAGATCTTTTATCGGTCAGACCGCATAACAACATACGTTGTTACCTTTGTCACCGGTATGTCACTTGCCCGAGATTCGATCGTCGGTATCCCATACCTAGTTCAATCTTGTTACCGGCAAGTCTCTTTACTCATTCCGTAATACATCATCCCGCAACTAACTCATTAGTTGCAATGCTTGCAAGGCTTCAGTGATGTGCATTACCGAGAGGGCCCAGAGATACGTCTCCGACAATCGGAGTGACAAATCCTAATCTCGAAATACGCCAACCCAACATGTACCTTTGGAGACACCTGTAGAGCACCTTTATAATCACCCAGTTACGTTGTGACGTTTGGTAGCACACAAATTGTTCCTCCGGCAAACGGGAGTTGCATAATCTCATAGTCATAGGAACATGTATAAGTCATGAAGAAAGCAATAGCAACATACTAAACGATCGGGTGCTAAGCTAATGGAATGCGTCATGTCAATCAGATCATTCAACTAATGATGTGATCCCGTTAATCAAATGACAACTCTTTGTCCATGGTTAGGAAACATAACCATCTTTGATTAACGAGCTAGTCAAGTAGAGGCATACTAGTGACACTCTGTTTGTCTATGTATTCACACATGTATTATGTTTCCGGTTAATACAATTCTAGCATGAATAATAAACTTTTATCATGATATAAGGAAATAAATAATAACTTTATTATTGCCTTTAGGGCATATTTCCTTCAAGATCATGATGGAGTTTTTGCTCTGTGACATAAGCCCGACGCCACCATCACCAGCGCGAGTGAAGGAGGAGTCGGTGTCGCCCCAGCGCCACCGCGTGAAGCACGGGCCGCAGACCCCACTTAGGCTGGTCAAGGAGGAACCAATGTCGCCCTCATGCAAGCACAAGATCTAGATTGGGCGCCGCATCAAAGAGGATCCGGCATCGCCCCTGCACAACCCAGGCATCCAGATCGGAGGAGCGTCAAGGACGAGCACATGGCTGCCGGCGCACAACCGGTATGCCCGCATTGACGGACCCACATCGTCGCCCCGGCGCAACCGCCGCCGCATCAAGGAGGAATTGTCGCCCGCCATCATGAAGGCACGGGGCCGCATCCTCCACTACCTCGGAGGCGGCGGTGTCGGCGGTCCCTCGAGCTCGAGGGTCATCATTTCCAAGGAGGAGCAAGAGGCGAGGCAGCATACATGGTACGACCGGTGCAATGCCGCCCGCTGCTCTATGTCCGCGAAGTCCAACTAGCGCCTAAATGGGTCCGCAACAACCCATACCTCGCCTCGGCATGAGTCCTTGACCGCTCCATCACCACCACGGAGACGACCGCCAGGCGCCGCCGCCACCTTGATGGTGAGCATGCCAGGATCAGTGAGGAGTGGTTGCTTAGTGACTGCTCTGCCAATGCCGGCATGGGCAAGGCTGCCACCAGGGCATCGCTAGTGCCGCTAGCATTGGACGTGGTGACCCTCAGCACCGTGCAGCAGGAGATGGAGCGGCTCCTCCACAAGCGGCAAGCAACCGTTAGATAAGGCTGTTGCGGTCCTCCAATGCCCTTCTGCCACTAGAGGAACATCAATGATGACGATGGCAAGGACACCGATGACAGCGTGGCATGGTAGGGCAGCCATGCGAACGAGGTGGTCGTCCGTTGTAGGGTTTATGTTTTTTTATTTTTTAGTTAAAATGGTCGAAATATCAACCTTTTATGTAAATTACGATTCGAGCTTAAGTAAATTTTGTCTTATTAGCATGAGTTTCAGCTGGTATGTTTAAACTCGCTTTGAATTATATGCAGGTCACATTGTATGGCTGGCTCCCGCATCTGTGTTCGTGGACTAGTCCCCACTCTGTCTGTGGATGTATGCGGGAGCAAATTTGTGACCAGCATTGGAAATTCCCTAAGGCCACAAATATGAAAATAATTTGTGCCTTTTCAAACAACTTTTCATCCTTAAAATTAATTTTCATAAAAGTGAACTTTTCTTCTTTGGACGTGCGAAAGAGGAATTCGTGAAATTGGTAAACTTCCTTTTAGTTACCCTTGGGATACCGATTCATCACCGCAAGTTAACAAATAAAGAATGGAAATTGAAGATAGTTTTGAAAAGAAACTTAGTTGTTGGAAAGGCTAAGTTAATGTCCTATGGAGGTCGGCAGGTACTCATGAATTCGGTGCTCTCGAGTCTTCCTATGTTCATGCTTTCATTCTTTGAAGTAACCATAGGGCGCGGCAAAGACTAGATTTCTATATGACCCACTTTTTGGCAAAGTGGTGAGAATAAGGCCAAGTACCGCCTAGCGAGGTGGGTATTTTGTACCACCCTAAAGACCAAGAGGTATAGGTATCAAAATTAAATTATTGACATCACAAATAAATGTCCGCTTAGTAAATAGCTATATTCACTCTCCTCCAAGGAGGACGGAGTGTGGATACAGTCGTGGTGTAGCAAGTATCTGTCATGACCCAGATCCCAAGTCACACCGATCTAGCATGTAACACATCATATTACTTTGCGGCCTCACGCACGGTAACCCACGGCTGCCGCCTTTACTTGGGCCGGTACAGTTTGCGCCTTTTGGCTCATGTATATGATAGTGTCGCTGTTGGGGAATGCAGTATTTCAAAAAATTTACCTACAATCACGCAAGATCTATCTAGGAGATGCATAGCAACGAGAGGGGAGATTGTGTCTACGTACCCTCGTAGACCGAAAGCGGAAGCATTTAGTAACGCGGGTGATGTAGTCGAACGTCTTCGCGATCCAACCCATCCAAGTACCGAACGTACAACACCTCCGCGATCTGCACACATTCGGATCGATGACATCCCTCGAACTCTTGATCCAGTTGAGGCCGAGGGAGAGTTCCGTCAGCACAATGGCGTGGTGATGGTGATGATGAAGTTACCGACGCAGGGCTTCGCCTAAGCACTACAACAATATGACTGAGGTGTGCAACTGTGGAGGGGGGCACCGCACACGGCTAAAAGATCAACTTGTGTCTTTGGGGTGCCCCCTGCCTCCGTATATAAAGGAGGGAGAGGGAGAGGCAGCCGGCCCTAGGGGCGCGCCAAGGTGTGGAGTCCTACTAGGACTCCCTAGTCCGAGTAGGATTCCACCTCCCACACGGAGTAGGAAAGGGGGAAGGGAGAAGGAAAAGGAAAAGGGGGGCGGCCCCCTTCTCCTAGTCCTAATCGGCCTCCTGCCCAAGGGGGGCGCACCAGATCCTTGTGGGCTGGTGTGCTTCTCTCTTATGGCCCATAAGGCCCATAACTTCTCCCGGGGGGTTCTGGTAACCTCCCGGTACTCCGGAAAAATGCCTGAACCACTCGGAACCATTCTGATGTCCAAATGCAACCTTCCAATATATGAATCTTTACCTCTCGACCATTTCGAGACTCCTCATCATGTTCGTGATCTCATCCGAGACTCTGAACAAACTTCGGTACATCAAATTACATAACTCATAATACAAATCGTCATCGAACGTTAAGCGTGCGGATCCTACGGGTTCGAGAACTATGTAGACATGACCGAGACACATCTCTGGTCAATAACCAATAGCGGAACCTAGATGCTCATATTGGTTCCTACATATTCTATGAAGATCTTTATCGGTCAAACCGCATAACAACATACGTTGTTCCCTTTGTCACCGGTATGTTACTTGACCGAGATTCGATCATCGGTATCATCATACCTAGTTCAATCTCGTTACCGACAAGTCTCTTTACTCATTCCGTAATGCATCATCCCATGACTAACTCATTAGTCACATTGCTTGCAAGGCTCATAGTGATGTGCATTACCGAGAGGGCCCAAAGATACCTCTCCGATACACGGAGTGACAAATCCTAATCTCGATCTATGCCAACTTAACAAACACCATCGGAGACAGCTGTGGAGCATCTTTATAATCACCCAGTTACGTTTTGAAGTTTGATATCACCCAAGGTGTTCCTCCGGTATTCGGGAGTTGGATAATCTCATAGTCTGAGGAACATGTATAATTCATAAAGAAAGCAATAGCAATAAACTAAACGATCATAGTGCTAAGATAATGGTTGGGTCTTGTCCATCACATCATTCTCTAATGATGTGATCCCGTTCATCAAATGACAACACATGTCTATGGCTAGGAAACTTAACCATCTTTGATTAACGAGCTAGTCAAGTAGAGGCATACTAGGGACACTCTGTTTTTCTATGTATTCACACATGTACTAAGTTTCCGGTTAATACAATTCTAGCATGAATAATAAACATTTATCATGATATAAGGAAATATAAATAACAAATTTATTATTGCCTCTAGGGCATATTTCCTTCAGTCTCCCACTTGCACTAGAGTTAATAATCTAGTTCACATCATCATGTGATTTCATACCAATAGTTCACATCTTTATGTGATTAGTTCACATCTCCATGTGACTAATACCAAAGAGTTTACTAGAGTCAATAATCTAGTTCACATCGCTATGTGATTAACACCCAAAGAGTGATCATGTTTTGCTTGTGAGAGAAGTTTAGTCAACGAGTCTGCCACATTCAGAGCCATATGTATTTTGCAAATTTTCTATGTCTACAATGCTCTGCATGGAGCAACTCTACCTAATCGCTCCCACTTTCAATATGTATCTAGATCAAGACTTAGAGTCATACGGATCGGTTTCAAAGCTTGCATCGACGTAAATATTTACAACGAACTATTTGTCACCTCCATGACCAAGAAATATTTCCTTATTCCACTAAGGATAATTTTCACCATTGTTCAGTGATCCACTCCTGGATCACTGTTGTACCCTCTTGCCAAACTCATGGTGAGGTACACAATAGGTCTGGTACACAACATAGCATAGTTTATATAACCTATCATTGAGGCATAGGAAATGATTTTTCATTCTCTTTCCATTTTCTGTCGTGGTCGGGTTTTGAGTCTTTACTCAACTTCACACCTTGCAACACAGGCAAGAACTCCTTCTTTGACTGTCCCATTTTGAACTACTTCAAAAAACTTGTCAAGGTATGTACTCATTGAAAAAATTTATCAAGCGTCTTGATCCATCTCTATAGATCTTGATGCTCAATATGTAAGCAGCTTCACCGAGGTCTTTCTTTGAAAAACTCCTTTCAAACACTCCTTTATGCTTTCCATAAAATTCTACATCATTTTCGATCAACAATATGTCATTCACATATACTTATCAGAAAGGTTGTAGTGCTCCCACTCACTTTCTTGTAAATACAGGCTTCACCGCAAGTCTGTATAAAACTATATGATTTGATCAACTTATCAAAGCGTATATTCCAACTCCGAGATGCTTGCACCAGTCCATAGATGGATCGCTGGAGCTTGCACATTTTGTTAGCACCTTTAGGATTGACAAAACCTTCTTGTTGCATCATATACAACTCTTCTTTAAGAAAACCATTAAGGAATGTAGTTTTGACATCCACTTGCCAGATTTCATAAAATGTGGCAATTGCTAACATGATTCGGACAGACTTTATGCATCGATATGAGTGAGAAAATCTCATCGTAGTCAACATCTTGAATTTGTGAAAAACCCTTTTCGACAAGTCGAGCATTGTAGATAGTAAAACTACTATCAGCGTCTGTATTCTTCTTGAAGATCCATTTATTCTCAATGGCTTGCTGATCATCGGGCAAGTCCACCAAAGTCCACACTTTGTTCTCATACATGGATTCTATCTCAGATTTCATGGCCTCAAGCCATCTGTCGGAATCTGGGCTCATCATCGCTTCCTATAGTTTGTAGGTTCATCATGGTGTAGCAACATGACTTCTAGAACAGGATTATCGTACCACTCGGGTGCGGATCATACTCTGGTTGACCTACGCGGTTCGGTAGTAACTTGATCTGAAGTTTCATGATCATCATCATTAACTTCCTCACTAATTGGTATAGGCATCACTGGAACTGATTTCTGTGATGAACTACTTTCCAATTCGGGAGAAGGTACAATTACCTCACCAAGTTCTACTTTCCTCCCACTCACTTCTTTTGAGAGAAACTCCTTTTCTAGAAAGGATCCACTCTTAGCAACAAAGATCTTTGCCTTCGGATCTGTGATAGATGGTGTACCCAACAGTTTCTTTTGGGTATCCTATGGAGACGCACTTCTCCGATTTGGGTTTGAGCTTATCAGGCTGAAACTTTTTCACATAAGTATCACAACCCCAAACTTTAAGAAATGACAGCTTGGGTTTCTTGCTAAACCACAGTTCATATGGTGTCATCTCAACGGATTTTTAGACGGTGCCCTATTTAACGTGAATGCAGCTGTCTCTAATGCATAACCCCAAAACAATAGTGGTAAATCGGTAAGAGACATCATAGATCACACCATATACAATAAAGTATGGTTACGACATTCGGACACACTATTATGCTGTGGTGTTCCAGGTGTCGTGAGTTGTGAAACTATTCCACATTGTTTCAAATGAAGACCAAACTCATAACTCAAATATTCACCTCCACGGTCAAATCATAGAAACTTTATTTTCTTGTTATGATGATTTTCCACTTCACTCTAAAATTCTTTGAACTTTTCAAATGTTTCAGACTTATGTTTCATTAAGTAGATATATACCCATATCCGCTCAAATCATCTGTGAAGGTCAGAAAATAATGATACCCGCCGCGAGCCTCAACATTTATCGGACCGCATACATTAGTATGTATTATTTCCAATAAGTTAGTTGCTCGCCCCATTGTTCCGGAGAACGGAGTCTTAGTCATCTTGCCCATGAGGTATGGTTCACAAGCATCTAGTGATTCATAATCAAGTGATTCCAAAAGTCCATCAACATGGAGTTTCTTCATGCGCTTTACACTAATATGACCTAAACGATAGTGCCACAAATAAGTTGCACTATTATTATTAACCTTGCATCTTTTGGCTTCAATATTATGAATATGTGTATCACTACAATCGAGATTCAATAAACCATTCACCTTGGGTGTATGACCACAGAAGGTTTTATGCATGTAAACAGAATAACAATTATTCTTTGACTTAAATGAATAACCGTATTGCAATAAACAAGATCCAATCATATTATGCTCAACGCAAACACCAAATAACATTTACTTTAGGTTCAACACTAATCCCGAAGGTAAAGGGAGTGTGCGATGGTGATCTTATCAATCTTGGAATCACTTCCAACACACATCGTCACATTGCCCTCAACTAGTCTCTGTTAATTTTACAACTCCTGTTTCAAGTTACTAATCATAGCAACTGAACCAGTATCAAATACCCATGGGATACTATGAATACTAGTAATGCACACATCAATAACATGTATATCATATATACTTTTGTTCACTTTGCCATCCTTCTTATCCGCCAAGTATTTGGGGCAGTTCCGCTTCCAGTGACCATTTCCTTTGCGGTAGAAGCACTCAGTTTCAGGCTTGGGTCTAGCTTTGGGATTCTTCATGGGAGTGGCAACTTGTTTGTCATTCTTCTTGAAATTCCCTTTCTTTCCCTTGCCCTTTTACTTGAAACTAGTGATCTTGTCAACCATCAACACTTGATGCTTTTCTTGATTTCTACCTTCGCTGATTTCATCATCGCGAAGAGCTCGGGGAATCATTTTCGTCATCCCTTGCATATTATAGTTCATCACGAAGTTCTAGTAACTTGGTGATAGTGAATAGAGAACTCTGTAAATCACTATCTTATCTAGAAGATTAACTCCCACTTGTTTCAAGCGATTGTAGTACTCAGACATTCTGAGCACATGCTCACTGGTTGAGCTATTCTCCTCCATCTTTTAGGCAAAAATACTTGTCAGAGGTCTCATACCTATCGACTTGGGCATGAGTCTGAAATACCAATTTCAACTCTTGGAACATCTCATATGCTCCATGGCGTTTCGAAACATTTTTGAAGTCCCGGTTCTAAGCCGTAAAGCATGGTGCACTAAACTATCAAGTAGTCATCATAACAAGCTTTGTCAAACATTCATAACGTCTGCATTTGCTCCTGCAATAGTTCGGTCACCTAGCGGTGCATCAAGGACATAATTCTTCTATGCAGCAATGAGGATAATCCTCAGATCATGGACCTAGTCTGCATCATTGCCACTATCAACTTTCAACTTAGTTTTGTCTAGGAACGTATCATAAATAAAACAGGGAAGCTATAGGCGAGCAATTGATCTACAACATAGATATGCAAATACTATCAGGACTAAGTTCATGATAAATTTAAGTTCAATTAATCATATTACTTAAGAACTCCCACTTAGATAGACATCCCTCTAATCATCTAAGTGATCACGTGATCCATATCAACTAAACCATGTCCGATCATCATGTGAGATGGAGTAGTTTTCAATAGTGAACATCACTATGTTGATCATATCTACTATATGATTCATGCTCGACCTTTCGGTCTTAGTGTTCCGAGGCCATATCTGCATATGCTAGGCTTGTCAAGTTTAACCCGAGTATTCTGCACATGCAAAACTGGCTTGCATCTGTTGTATGTGAACGTATAGCTTATCACACCCGATCATCACGTGGTGTCTCGACACGACGAACTGTCGCAATGGTGCATACTTAGGGAGAACACTTATACCTTGAAATTTTAGTGAGGGATCATCTCATAATGCTACCGGCGTACTAAGAAAAATAGGATGCATAAAAGATAAACATCACATGCAATCAAAATATGTGACATGATATGGCCATCATCATCTTGTGTCGTTGATCTCCATCTCCAAAGTACCGTCATGATCTCCATCGTCACCGACATGAAACCATGATCTCCATCACATTGATCTCTATCAACATGTCGTCACATGGTCGTCTCGCCAACTATTTCCTTTGCAACTATTGCTATCGCATAGCGATAAAATAAAGCAATTATGTGGTGCTTGCATCTTATGCAATAAAGAGACAACCATAAGGCTCCTGCTAGTTGCCGATAACTTCTACAAAACATGATCATCTCATACAACAATTTATTTGTCATTACGTCTTGACCATATCACATCACAACATGCCCTGCAAAAACAAGTTAGACGTCCTCTACTTTGTTGTTGCAAGTTTGACATGGCTGCTATGCGCTTCTAGCAAGAACCGTTCTTACCTACGCATCAAAACCACAACGATTTTTTTTCAAGTGTGCCGTTTTAACCTTCAACAAGGACTGGCCGTAGTCAAACTCGATTCAACTAAAGTTGGAGAAACAGACACCCGCCAACCACGTGTGTGCGAAGCACGTCAGTAGAACTAGTCTCATGAACGCGGTCATGTAATGTCGGTCCGGGACGCTTCATCCAACAATACCACCGAATCAAAGTAAGACGTTGGTGGTAAGCAGTATGACTATTATTGCCCACAACTCTTTGTGTTCTACTCGTGCATATAGCATCTACGCATAGACCTGGCTCTGATAGCACTGTTGGGGAACGCAGTATTTCAAAAAATTTACCTACGATCACGCAAGATCTATCTAGGAGATGCATAGCAATGAGAGGGGAGAGTGTGTCTATGTACCCTCGTAGACCGAAAGCAGAAGCGTTTAGTAACACGGTTGATGTAGTCGAACGTCTTCGCGATCCAACCGGTCCAAGTACCGAACGTATGGCACCTCCGCGATCTGCACACGTTCAGCTCGGTGATGTCCCTCAAACTCTTGATCCAGTTGAGGCTGAGGGAGAGTTCCGTCAGCACGACAGCATGGTGATGGTGATGATGAAGTTACCGGTGCAGGGCTTTGCCTAAGCACTACGATGATATGACCGAGGTGTGTAACTATGGAGGGGGGCATCGCTCACGGCTAAAAGATCAACTTGTGTGTCTTTGGGGTGCCCCTACCTCCGTATATAAAGGAGGGAGAGGGAGAGGCAGCCGGCCCTAGGGGGCGCGCCAAGGTGTGGAGTCCTACTAGGACTCCCTAGTCCCAGTAGGATTCCACCTCCCACACGGAGTAGGAAAGGTGGAAGGGCGAAGGAAAAGGAAAGGGGGGGCTTCTCCTAGTCCTAATCAGCCTATTTCGAGGCTCCTCGTCCTGTCCGTTATTTCATCCGGGACTCCGAACAAACTTTGGTACATCAAATCACATAACTCATAATACAAATCATCTTCGAACGTTAAGCGTGCGGACCCTACGGGTTCGAGAACTATGTAGACATGACCGAGACACATATCCGGTCAATAACCAATAGCAGAAACTGGATGCTCATATTGGTTCCTACATATTCTATGAAGATCTTTATCGGTCAAACCACATAACAACATACGTTGTTCCCTTTGTCATCGGCATGTTACTTGCCTGAGATTCGATCGTCGGTATCATCATACCTAGTTCAATCTCATTACCGGCAAGTCTCTTTACTCGTTCTGTAGTGCATCATCCTGTGACTAACTCATTAGTCACATTGCTTGCAAGGCTCATAGTGATGTGCATTATCTAGAGGGCCCAGAGATACCTCTCCGATACACGGAGTGACAAATCCTAATCTCGATCTATGCCAACTCAACAAACACCATCGGAGACACCTATAGAGCATCTTTATAATCACCCAGTTACGTTGTGACATTTGATAGCACACAAGGTGTTCGTCTGATATTCTGGAGTTGGATAATTCCATAGTCCAAGGAACATGCATAAGTCATGAGGAAAGCAATAGCAATAAAGTAAACGATCATAGTGCTCAGCTAACGATTGGGTCTTGTCCATCACATCATTCTCTAATGATGTGATCCCATTCATCAAATGACAACACATGTCTATGGCTAGGAAACTTAACCATCTTTGGTTAATGAGCTAGTCATGTAGAGGCATACTAGGGACACTCTGTTTGTCTATGTATTCACACATGTACTAAGTGTCCGGTTAATACAATTCTAGCATGAATAATAAACATTTATCATGATATAAGGAAATATAAATAACAACTTTATTATTGCCTCTAGGGCATATTTCCTTCAGTCGCTAGCATCCATATGACAAAGAATACGGACCGACATGACTAGTCGTAAACCCAAGATGGAACAAACTTACAGGGACATGCATACATGACCCAACAATGCATGTGTCGGTCAACAGCGAGTGTAACTGGGCTGTAGCTAGCTATCAGGACTCTGGTAAACACCGCATGACATTTCCCCATAGGGACAGACATACGAGCAAGGAAGGACATGTGCCAGTCAATCCATGTGTTCCGGATGGAAGCACTAGGAGGCATTTCCCCATAAGAAAGGCTACTAAGAATAAACAACTAGGTGTCGGATCCCACACATACCAAGCATTTCAATAACATACACACAATATGCTCGATATGTGTAAATACAACATGGCATCACAACTAAACTCTACGACTCAAAATATTTATACAAAGCCTCCGAAGAGCCATACATAGCATGATATTACAACCATGGGTCCCATGACCCAACATACAAAGTCATACAAGCAACAGAAGCATCAACATGTCTGAGTAGAGAAATCTACAAAAGAAGAAGGCTAGAAAGCCTAACTCACTACAGGAATGAGCTTATTTGCCGTCCGCCATGGCAGACGGCAAAGGCACCAAAAGCGGACGGCAAAGTACATTGTCATCCTCCACCGATGACAAACCTTGCCGACAAAGAGAGTGACGGTAAACATGTGCTTTGCCATCTACTTCC
Organism: Triticum urartu; assembly: GCF_056163025.1. Lineage (NCBI taxonomy): Eukaryota > Viridiplantae > Streptophyta > Magnoliopsida > Poales > Poaceae > Triticum > Triticum urartu. The sequence goes on from NC_141877.1 coordinate 302,424,177, forward strand.
TCAAAGCGGACGGCAAAGGCACTTTGCTGTTGGTGGCGGACGACAAAGAACAGGGACGATAAAAACCATGTATTAGCCCCGTTAGGTGGCTAACGGGAGGCTGTCTGCCACCGACGGCAAAGAACTGGATCGTCAGCACATACGTCACCTCCAGGACGTCAGCATATGCGTCGTGCGGCTCGCGTGGCGTCGTGCGGCCCGCCCGTACGACTCCCGACGCGCCATTAAGACCATCGTTACTTTGATGGGTCACCGCCCACCTACCCCGCCGCTTGTCCGCCTATATAGGCCCCCGTCGACCTCCCTCCTCCACACCGATGCCCTTCACTCCACCCCCCGATGCCCTTCCCTCTCTTGCCGCCCTCCTCCACCCGGACGCCCTTCCCTCTCTCGACAGCGACCATGGCGTCTGGCGACAGAGGCATTCCTTCGAGGGGCAGCTCTGAAGGAAATATGCCCTAGAGGCAATAATAAGGTTGTTATTTATATTTCCTTATATCATGATAAATGTTTATTATTCATGCTAGAATTGTATTAACTGGAAACTTAGTACATGTGTGAATATATAAACAAACAGAGTGTCCCTAGTATGCCTCTACTTGACTAGCTCGTTATCAAAGATGGTTAAGTTTCCTATCCATAGACATGTGTTGTCATTTGACGAACGGGATCACATCATTAGAGAATCATGTGATGGACAAGATCCATCCGTTAGCTTAGCACTATGATCGTTTAGTTTATTGCTATTGCTTTCTTCATGACTTATACATGTTCCTATGACTATGAGATTATGCAACTCCCGAATACCGAAGGAACACTTAGTGTGCTATCAAACATCACAACGTAACTGGGTGATTATAACAATTCTCTACAGGTGTGTATGATGGTGTTTGTTGAGTTGGCATAGATCGAGATCAGGATTTGTCACTCCGATTGTCGGAGAGGTATCTCTGGGCCCTCTCGGTAATGCACATCACTATAAGCCTTGCAAGAAATGTGACTAATGAGTTAGTTGCGGGACGATGCATTACGAAACGAGTAAAAGACTTGCCGGTAACGAGATTGAACTAGGTATGATAATACCGATGATTGAATCTCGGGCAAGTAACATACCGATGACAAAGGGAACAAAGTATGTTGTTATGCGGTTTGATCGATAAAGATCTTTGTAGAATATGTAGGAACCAATATGAGCATCCAGGTTCCGCTATTGGTTATTTACCGGAGATGTGTCTCAGTCATGTCTACATAGTTCTCGAACCCGTAGGGTCCGCACGCTTAACATTCGATGACGATTTATATTATGAGTTATGTGATTTGATGACTGAAGTTTGTTCAGAGTCCCGGATGAGGTCACGTACATGACGAGGAGTCTCGAAATGGTCGAGACATAAAGATTCATATATTGGAAGGTTACATTCGTACACCAGAATGGTTTGGGTCGTTTCGGATAAGTTTCGGAGTACTGGGGGTTAGCGGACCCCCCCGGGAAGTTATTGGACCTTATGGGCCTAGTGGTGGAAGAGAGGAGGCAGGCCAGGGAGTGGCGCCCCCCTTATCCCAAACCGAGTTGGACTAGGGTTGGGGGGATGGCCCCCCTTTTCCTTCTCTTCTCCTCCTCCTTCCCCCTTCTCCTTATGGGAGTAGGAAAGGGGGGAATCCTACTGGGAGTAGGACTCCCCCCCTTGGGCGCGCGACACCTTGGCCGGCCTCCTCCTACCTCCCCCTTTATATATGTGGGAGGGGGCACCCCATAGACACACAAGTTGATCTTTTAGCCGTGTGCGGTGCCCCCCTCCACAGTTACACACCTCGGTCATATCGTTGTAGTGCTTAGGTGAAGCCCTGCGTTGGTAACTTCATCATCACCGTCAGCATGCCATTGTGCTGACGGAACTCACCTCGGCCTCAGCTGGATCAAGAGTACGAGGGACGTCACCGAGCTGAACGTGTGCTGATCGTGGAGGTGTCGTGCGTTCGGTACTTAGATCGGTTGGATCGTGAAGACGTTCGACTACATCAACCGCGTTACTAAACGCTTCCGCTTTCTGTCTACGAGGGTACGTAGACACACTCTCCCCTCTCATTGCTATGCATCTCCTAGATAGATCTTGCGTTATCGTAGGTAATTTTTTTGAAATACTGCGTTCCCCAAATGTGGCATCCGAGCCAGGTCTATGCGTAGATGTTATATGCATGAGTAGAACACAAAGAGTTGTGGGCGATAATAGTCATACTGCTTACCAGCATGTCATACTTTGATTCGGCGGTATTGTTGGATGAAGCGGCCCAGACCGACATTGCATGACCGCGTTCATGAGACTGGTTCTACCGCCGTGCTTCGCACACTTCTCACACAGGTGGCTAGTGGGTGTCTGTTTTTCCAGCTTTAGTTGAATCGAGTTTGACTACGCCCGGTCCTTGTTGAAGGTTAAAATAGCACACTTGACGAAAAATCATTGTGATTTTGATGCGTAGGTAAGAACGGTTCTTGCTAGAAGCCCGTAGCAGCCACGTAAAACTTGCAACAAAGTAGAGGACGTCTAACATGTTTTTGTAGGGCTTGCTGTGATGTGATATGCTCAAGACGTGATGATATATAAATTGTTGTATGAGATGATCATGTTTTGTAACAGTTATCGGCAACTGGCAGGAGCCATATGGTTGTCGCTTTATTGTATGAAATGCAATCCCCATGTAATTGCTTTACTTTATCACTAAGCGGTAGATATAGTCATAGAAGCAATAGTTGGCGAGACAACAATTATGCTTTGATGGAGATCAAGGTGTCAAGCTGGTAAGGATGGTGATCATGACGGTGCTTTGGAGATGGAGATCAAAGGCATAAGATGATGATGGCCATATCATATCACTTATATGATTGCATGTGATGTTTATCTTTTTATGCATCTCATTTTGCTTAGTACGGCGGTAGCATTATAAGATGATCTCTCACTAAATTTCAAGGTACAAGTGTTCTCCCTGAGTATGCACCATTGCTACAGTTCGTCGTGCCGTGACACCACGTGATGATCGGGTGTGATAAGCTTTATGTTCACATACAACGGGTGCAAGCCAGTTTTGCACAAGCAGAATACCCAGGTTAAACTTGACATGCCTAGCATATGCAGATAGGGCCTAGGAACACTAAGACCGAAAGGTCGAGCGTGAATCATATAGTAGATATGATCAACATAGTGATGTTCACCATTGAAAACTTCTCCATATCACGTGATGTTCGGACATGGTTAAGTTGATATGGATCACGTGATCATTTAGATGACTAAAGAGATGTCTATCTAAGTGGGAGTTCTTAAGTAATATGATTAAATTGAACTTTAATTTATCATGAACTTAGTACCTGATAGTATTTTGCATGTCTATGTTGTTGTAGATAAATGGCCCGTGCTACTATTCCTTTGAATTTTAATGCATTCCTAGAGAAAGCTAAGTTGAAAGATGATGGTAGCAACTACACGGACTTGGTAGTCCGTAACTTGAGGATTATCCTCATTGGTGCATAGAAGAATTACGTCCTGGAAGTACCGCTAGGTGCAAAGCCCGCTACAAGAGCAATACCAGATGTTATGAACGTGTGGTAGAGCAAAGCTGATGACTACTCGATAGTTTAGTGTGACATGCTTTACGGCTTAGAATCGGGACTTCAACGAAATTTTGAACGTCATGGAGCATATGAGATGTTCCAGGATTTGAAGTTAATATTTCAAGCAAATGCCCGAATTGAGAGGTATGAAGTCTCCAATAAGTTCTATAGCTACAAGATGGAGGAGAATAGTTCTGTCAGTGAACATATACTCAGAATGTTTGGGTTCCACAACCACTTGACTCAACTGGGAGTTAATCTTCCTGATGATAGTGTCATTGACAGAGTTCTTCAATCACTACCACCAAGCTACAAAAGCTTCATGATGAACTATAATATGCAAGGGATGGATAAGACAATTCCCGAGCTCTTCGCAATACTGAAAGCTGTGGAGGTAGAAATTAAGAAGGAGCATCAAGTGTTGATGGTCAACAAGACCACTAGTTTCAAGAAGAAGGGCAAAGGGAAGAAGGGGAACTTCAAGAATAACGACAATCAAGTTGCTACTCAAGTGAAGAAGCCCAAGTCTGGACCTAAGCCTGAGACTGGGTGCTTCTACTGCAAAGGGACTGGTCATTGGAAGCGGAACTGCCCCAAGTATTTGGCGGATAAGAAGGATGGCAAAGTGAAAGGTATATTTGATATACATGTTATTGATGCGTACCTTACTAATGCTCGCAGTAGCGCCTGGGTATTTGATACTAGTACTATTGCTCATATTTGCAACTTGAAACATGGGCTATGGATTAAGCGAAGATTGGCTAAGGACGAGGTGACGATGCGCGTGGGAAATGGTTCCAAAGTTGATGTGATCACGGTCGGCATGCTACCTCTATATCTACCTTCGGGATTAGTTAGACCTGAATAATTGTTATTTGGTGCCAGCGTTAAGCATAAACATTATATCTGGATCTTGTTTGATGCGAGACGGTTATTCAGCTAAATTAGAGAATAATGGTTGTTCTATTTATATGAGTAATATCTTTTATGGTCATGCACCCTTGATGAGTGGTCTATTTTTATTGAATCTCGATAGTAGTGATACACATATTCATAGTATTGAAGCCAAAAGATATAAGTTTAATAATGATAGTGCAACTTATTTGTGGCACTGCCGTTTTGGTCATATTGGTGTAAAGCGCATGAAGAAACTCCATGCTGATGGGCTTTTGGAACCACTTGATGCTTGCGAACCATGCCTCATGGGCAAGATGACTAAGACTCCGTTCTCCGGAACAATGGAGCGAGCAACAAACTTATTGGAAATAATACATACTGATGTATGCAGTCCGATGAGTGTTGATGCTCGCGACGGGTATCGTTATTTTCTAACCTTCACAAATGATTTGAGCAGATATGGGTATATCTACTTGATGAAACATAAGTCTGAAACATTTGAAAAGTTCAAAGAATTTTAGAGGAAAGTGGAAAATCACCGTAACAAGAAAATTAAGTTTCTACGATCTGATCGTGGAGGTGAATATTTGAGTTATGAGTTTGGTCTTCATTTGAAACAATGCGGAATATTTTCGCAACTCACGCCACCTGGAACACCACAGCGTAATGGTGTGTCCGAACATTGTAACCGCACTTTTTTAGATATGGTGCGATCTATGATGTCTCTTACTGATTTACCGCTATCGTTTTGGGATTATGCTTTAGAGACGGCTGCATTCACGTTAAATAGGGCACCATCGAAATCCGTTGAGACGACACCATATGAACTATGATTTAGCAAGAAACCCAAGTCGTCGTTTCTTAAAGTTTGGGGCTGCGATGCTTATGCGAAAAAGCTTCAACCTGATAAGCTCGAACCCAAATTGGAGAAATGTGTCTTCATAGGATACCCAAAGGAGACTGTTGGGTACACCTTCTATCACAGATCCGAAGGCAAGATATTCGTTGCTAAGAATGGATCCTTTCTAGAGAAGGAGTTTCTCTCAAAAGAAGTGAGTGGGAGGAAAGTAGAACTTGATGAGGTAACTATACCTTCTCCCTTATTGGAAAGTAGTTAATCACAGAAATTAGTTCCAGTGATTCCTACCCCAATTAGTGAGGAAGTTAATGATGATGATCATGAAACTTCTGATCAAGTTACTACCGAACGTCGTAGGTCAACCAGACCAAGATCCGCACCAGGGTGGTACGGTAATCCTGTTCTGGAGGTCATGTTACTTGACCATGACGAACCTACGAACTATGAGGAAGCGATGATCATCCTAGATTCCGCAAAATGGCTAGAGTCCATGAAATCTGAGATGGGATCCATGTATGAGAACAAAGTATGGACTTTGGTTGACTTGCCTGATGATCAGCAAGCCATAGAGAATAAATGGATCTTCAAGAAGAAGACTGACGCTAACGGTAATGTTACTATCTACAAAGCTGGACTTGTTGCAAAATGTTTTCGACAAGTTCAAGGAGTTGACTACGATGAGACCTTCTCACCCATAGTGATGCTTAAGTCTGTCCAAATCATGTTAGCAATTGCCACATTTTATGATTATGAAATTTGGCAAATGGATGTCCAAATTGCATTCCTTAAAGGATATCTTACAGAAGAGTTGTATACGATGCAACCAGAAGGTTTTGTCGATCCAAAAGGTGCTAACAAAGTGTGCAAGCTCCATCGATCCATTTATGGACTGGTGCAAGCCTCTTGGAGTTGGAATATACGCTTTGATAGTGTGATCAAAGCATATGGTTTATACAGACTTTTGGAGAAGCCTGTATTTACAAGAAAGTGAGTGGGAGCTCCATAGCATTTTTGATATTATATGTGGATGACATATTATTGATCAGAAATGATACTAAATTTCTAAATAGCATAAAAGGATACTTGAATAAGAATTTTTCAATGAAAGACCATGGTGAAGCTGCTTATATATTGGGCATCAAGATCTTTAGAGATAGATCAAGACACTTGATTGGACTTTCACAAAGCACATACCTTGATAACATTTTGAAGAAGTTCAAAACGGATCAGTCAAAGAAAGGGTTCTTTCCTGTGTTACAAGGTGTGAAGTTGAGTCAGACTCAATGCCCGACCACTGCAGAAGATAGAGAAAAAATGAAAGTCATTCTCTATGCCTCAGCCATAGGTTCTATCATGTATGCAATGTTGTGTACCAAACCTGATGTGTGCCTTGCTATTAGTTTAGCAGGGAGGTACCAAAGTAATCCAGAAGTGGATCATTGGACAACGGTCAAGAACATCCTGAAATACCTGAAAAGGACTAAGGATATGTTTCTCGTTTATGGAGGTGACAAAGAGCTCGTCGTAAATGGTTACGTCGATGCAAGCTTTGACACTGATCCGGATGACTCTAAGTCACAAACCAGATACGTATTTTTATTGAATAGTGGAGCTGTCAGTTGGTGCAGTTCTGAGCAAAGCGTCGTGGCGAGATCTATGTGTGAAGCGGAATACATAGCTGCTTCGGAAGTAGCAAATAAAAGAGTCTGGATGAAGGAGTTCATATCCGATCTAGGTGTAATACCGAGTGCATCGGGTCCAATGAAAATCTTTTGTGACAATACTGGTGCAATTGCCTTGGCAAAGGAATCCAGATTTCACAAGATAACCAAGCACATCAAGAGACACTTCAATTCCATCCATGATCAAGTCAAGGAGGGAGACATAGAGATTTGCAAGATACATATGGATCTGAATGTTGCAGACCCAATGACTAAGCCTCTCTCACGAGCAAAACATGATCAGCACCAAGACTCCATGGGTGTTAGAATCATTACTGTGTAATCTAGATTATTGACTCTAGTGCAAGTGGGAGACTGAAGGAAATATGCCCTAGAGGCAATAATTAAGTTGTTACTTATATTTCCTTATATGATTATAAATGTTTATTATTCATGCTAGAATTGTATTAACCGGCAACTTAGTACATGTGTGAATACATAGACAAATAGAGTGTCCCTAGTATGCCTCTACTTGACTAGCTCGTTAATCAAAGATGGTTAAGTTTCTTAGCCATAGACATGTGTTGTCATTTGATGAATGGGATCACATCATTAGAGAATGATGTGATGGACAAGACCCAACCATTAGCTTAGCACTATGATCGTTTAGTTTATTGCTATTGCTTTCTTCATGACTTATACATGTTCCTATGACCATGAGATTATGCAACTCCCGAATACCGAAGGAACACTTAGTGTGCTATCAAATGTCACAACGTAACTGGGTGATTATAACAATTCTCTACAGGTGTGTCCGATGGTGTTTGTTGAGTTGGCATAGATCGAGATCAGGATTTGTCACTCCGATTGTCGGAGAGGTATCTCTGGGCCCTCTCGGTAATGCACATCACTATAAGCCTTGCAAATAATGTTGCTAATGAGTTAGTTGCGTGATGATGCATTACGGAACGAGTAAAGAGACTTGCCGGTAACGAGATTGAACTAGGTATGATGATACTGAAGATCGAATCTCGGGCAAGTAGCATACCGATGACAAAGGGAACAATGTATGTTGTTATGCGGTTTGACCGATAAAGATCTTCATAGAATATGTAGGAACCAATATGAGCATCCAGGTTCCGCTATTGGTTATTGAGCGGAGATGTGTCTCGGTCATGTCTACATAGTTCTCGAACCCATAGGGTCCGCACGCTTAACGTTCGATGACGATTTATATTATGAGTTATGTGATTTGAGTAGGACTCCTCCCCTTGGGCGCACCACACCTTGGTCAGCCTCCTCCTCCCTCCCCCCTTTATATACGTGGGAGGGGGGCACCCCATAGACACACAAGTTGATCTTTAACCGTGTGCGGTGCCCCCCTCCATAGTTAGACACCTTGGTCATATCATTGTAGTGCTTAGGCGAAGCCCTGCGTCGATAACTTCATCATAACCATCACCACGCCTCGTGCTGACAGAACTCGCCCTCGGCCTCAGCTGGATCAAGAGTACGAGGGACGTCACCGAGCTGAACGTGTGCTGATCGCGGAGGTGCCATGCATTCGGTACTTGTATCGGTTGGATCGTGAAGACGTTTGTTAGTGCTCACCGTGGGGCTATCGCACGATGGTTTCGAGTTCTTAAAGGGATACACTGTGGGCCGGATGACCAAGAGTCGTCACGGCAAGCTCTACATCGACGACGCAGGCTAGGGCCCCGAGGTCGGCTCAATTGAGTACGGGTACCGGGTCCCCTTCAGCGGAATCCACGTCTTCATCGGCAAGATATGTGAACCGGGCCCTGAGCCGGACATCTGCACCAACATCGTCGAGATGGCTCAGCGTGCGAGACCCGCCTGGGTTTGGCCTGCCATGAATCGTGCCTTCGTGGGATTTATCCATGGAGTGGAATCTGAGGACAGACCAGCATCTGGTGATGAGACCGTCGTTTACTCTGATGGCGAGTCATCCACTGGTGAGACAGAGTCATTGTATCAACTTCCAGACCTCTGGCTTGGGGTCTGTTCCGATGGCGACAGTATTCCGGACCCCTGTGAGCCGCCGAATCGGGTTGCAATCTTCATGGCCGGTACACAGCCTGTAACATCCCAAATTTTCAATTTGGAATGTTATACATGTTGGTGAATGTTGCAAAAAACAAAAAAATTTCCTACGTTTTCACCAAGATCCATCTATGAGTTCCTCTAGCAACGAGTGATCGGATGCATCTACATACCTTTGTAGATCGCGAGCGGAAGCGTTCAAAGAACGGGGATGAGGGAGTCGTACTCGTCATGATCCAAATCACCGGAGATCCTAGCGCCGAACGGATGGCACCTCTGCGTTCAACACACGTATGGTCAGCGTGACGTCTCCTCCTTCTTGATCCATCAAGGGGGAAGGAGAGGTTGATGAAGATCCAGCAGCACGACGGTGTGGTGGTGGATGCAGCAGTCACCGCAGTAGGGCTTCGCCGTTCTTCTGCGAGAGGGAGAGGTGTAGCAGGGGAGAGGGAGGCGCCAAGACTTCAGGGTGCGGTTGCCCTCCCTCCCCCCTTTTATATAGGCCCCCTAGGGGGGTGTGCCGGCCCTAGGAGATGGGATCTCCTAGGGGGAGCGACGGCCAAGGGGGAGGAGTGCCCCCCAAGGCAAGTGGAGGCGCCTCCTCCCCTAGGGTTCCCAACCCTAGGCGCATGGGGGGCCCAAGGGGGGGCACACCAGCCCACTATGGGCTAGTTCCCTCCCCACTTCAGCCCATGGGGCCCTCCGGGATGGGTGGCCCCACCCGGTGGACCCCCGGGACCCTTCCGGTGGTCCCGGTACAATACCGTTGACCCCCGAAACTCTCCCGATGGCCGAAACTGCACTTCCTATATATAATTCTTCACCTCCGGACCATTACGGAACTCCTCGTGATGTCCGGGATCTCATCCGGGACTCCGAACAACTTTCGGATTACTGCATACTCATATCCATACAACCCTAGCGTCACCGAACCTTAAGTGTGTAGACCCTATGGGTTCGGGAGACATGCAGACATGACCGAGACGGCTCTCTGATCAATAACCAACAGCGGGATCTAGATACCCATGTTGGCTCCCACATGCTCCTCGATGATCTCATCGGATGAACCACGATGTCGAGGATTCAAGCAACCCCGTATACAATTCCCTTTGTCAATCGGTACGTTACTTGCCCGAGACTCGATCGTGGGTATCCCAATACCTTGTTCAGTCTTGTTACCGGCAAGTCACTTTACTCATACCGTAATGCATGATCCCGTGACCAGACACTTGGTCACTTTGAGCTCATTATGATGATGCATTACCGAGTGGGCCCAGAGATACCTCTCCGTCATATGGAGTGACAAATCCCAGTCTTGATCCGTGTCAACCCAACAGATACTTTCGGAGAGACCCGTAGTATACCTTTATAGTCACCCAGTTACGTTGTGACGTTTGGTACACCCAAAGCACTCCTACGGTATCCGGGAGTTGCACGATCTCATGGTCTAAGGAAAAGATACTTGACATTGGAAAAACTCTAGCAAACGAACTATACGATCTTGTGCTATGTTTAGGATTGGGTCTTGTCCATCACATCATTCTCCTAATGATGTGATCTCGTTATCAATGACATCCAATGTCCATAGTCAGGAAACCATGACTATCTGTTGATCAACGAGCTAGTCAACTAGAGGCTTACTAGGGACATGTTTGGTGTCTATGTATTCACACATGTATTACGATTTCTGGATAACACAATTATAGCATGAATAAAAGACAATTATCATGAGCAAGGAAATATAATTATAATCCTTTTATTATTGCCTCTAGGGCATATTTCCAACAATACATAGATCATTCCTGCATATCATATTTTATTGCAGTTTTTTCGCGAATCCTCGAAATCCTAAGCAACTCAAGGACCCTCGGAGAGAGTTGGGGATTTCCCTGTTTTCATATTTGAGTTTTATCAAATATTGAAACGAGGATTTTTGGTTTTAATTATTTTTCTCTCCAAAAATATTTCATATTAAAATATATGAGAGGAGATAATATGACTTCTCCAAAATAAATGAAAGATTGGAGGAAAAATATTAAAATCAAATATTTGATTTTGTTCGGAGTTTATTGCTATTTTATTTGAATTAGAAAAATTGCACGTTTTTCAAAGTTGCATTTTAGAGCCAAGAAATGTTCATCTTGTTCTAGATATTTTATTTATACGGTGAAAATTTGTTTTGGCATTTTTAGTTTTTATTTTATTTTCTAGGATTTATTTGGTTTCGGCAGAATTATTAAGGAAACACAGTGCCCGACTAGGCCGAGGCCCGGCCGAGCCAGGCCGCCGGCCCACCTCCCCGCGCCGCCGTCTCCCACCTGGAGACCGCGCCCGCCGCTGCCGCACGCCGTGGCCGAGTTGGCCATGACCCCGCCCCCTTCCCCAAGCCACGCCACCCCCCCCTCTTATAAGCCGACCCGGGGCCCCCCTTGGAGCCCCGAAGCCGCCCCGCCGCCGCAAGCCGCACGCCGCTACTGCCGCACGCCGCCGCCGCCCCGCCACCGCACTCCACACCCCGCCGCCCCGCCTCACCGTGGAAGCCGCCGGAGGTGTACGCCGCCGCCGCCGCCGCTCGTTTGTGTTTTTAAAACCGATCCGGTTTTTTTAGAAACCCTAGTTCGTTTTTTAGATCGGTTCGCCGGTTTTTCTCGGTTTAGTTACTTTGCGGATGTTCGTCCGTATGTTCATTTAAACGAACGGCTTCCGCTCGTTAGTTACAGACAACGAACGTTCGTTCGTTAGCCTGTTCGTCAGTTTTCTTTTTCTCGGATTTTCCGCGATTATTTTTAATCGCGATTTCTGATCCGATTTTCGTTTCAGTTTATCTTTTCGCTCGTTTATCGGAATCAGGCGATTCAAGCGCCTAGATTTTTGTCTCAAAACCCTCTTTCCGTTTAATCAACTTGAACTTGATTTTAGTACTATAAAATTTGACCTTAGTCCAGATTAGTAAACGGATCTTGTTTCTTTTGCAGTTTGAGTTTCGTTGCTCTGTTTGATTTGATTCTTTTCGCAAACCGGAGTTCTTAAGTTGCACTTTCTGGTTAGATCTTCCTATTTGAGATTTACCCGTGTTTCTTTGTTTGATTGCTTATGTATGCTATTGTTTGTTTGCGATAGAACACCCGGAGTGCGAAGCTTGCTACTACGAGTCCCTAGGTTTTGCGGATCATCAGCAAGGCAAGTAACACTTTGATCATACCCTTTATCCCCCAGTTTTTATGCATTAGCTCCTATCCTCAAACATTGCATGATTAAGATGTGATTAAGATGTGGGTTTGGAAGTAGTTGATGAGGTAGAACCTATTGCCCTGTTATATTCAAACCTTGGGAGTTACTTCTAGGTATTGCTTATATTGCTATGCTATGCTCGTAGATTTGGTTTGGGTGAGTGAAATCTATGACAGATGTGAGATTGTTAATTAAGGGTTCAACTTAAGGTGGCAACTTGAATACACATCTGGGTGGATTGTTTGTTGGGCACCTGGGGAATCCAGTGTTGTCCTAGGATATCCCGGAGTACCCGTGTGATAATCCTATGGTCCGCCACCCAGGCTCAAAGGGAACTGAGATATTTTCATGCTAGAAACTTCCGTGTGCAGCCACAAGCTATTATGGGCTCTAGCATAGTTGAGTAAGTTGCGTGAAGCGCCCAAAGAGGTGGATCAGTAGGTAGAGGGATGTAGGTTGGTATGGTCTTCCCGGAGTAAGGGGTTAATGCTTCTGAAAGACTGTGTCTCGGTCATCCGTTTCTCAAACATCATGTAGTGCGAGAAATCCAACGGAGGAGACCGAGTCTTGTGGAGAAAAGTGTGCAAACCTCTGCAGAGTGTGTAAACTAATCATGGTTAGCCGTGTCCCCGGTTATGGACATCTTGAGTATCTAGTACTTGGAGTATCCTAAGTATCTCATCACTATTAAATAATATTGTTGGGTTGTTAATTACTTTAATTGGGATTGAGTTGGAGGAACCTTCTCAATGATGTTTCAACTACCATGATAGTTAAATAAAATCTATTCCTTTGTTGTAGGGAAAAATTGGCTTTTCGCAAAAATTATAACCATAGAGCTTTCCACCAGCCAAATATGCATGTAGTGATAGCATTATTCTGTTCTTGCTCTACTGTGTTATTTTGCCAGCATATTCCATGTGCTGACCCGTTTTCGGGCTGCAACGTATTATGTTGTAGACTTTTCAGACGAGGAGTAAGGTTTGTTAGGTCGTTGACGTGCAGCTCAGCTATGCCGTTGGAGTTGATGGACTCACTTTATCTTCCAAGCCTTCCGCTGTTATCGTATTAGATGGCCTTAAGCCATATTTATTGTAGTAAGTTCTCTTTTGAGACACTCGATGTAATAAGTGTGTGATTGCTACTCTGTTATAAATCCTCGAGTACTGTGTGTGTCAGCATTACCGATCCAGGGATGACACTGAAGCATAGAGACTTGACCGTTTGAGGTCGGGTCGCTACAAGATGGTATCAGAGCACATGCTCAGTGTAGGACACGACCACTAAGCTAAAGCCCTAGACCACTGTTCTCTTCTCATTTCTGACTCCTCTCCATTTTCTACTCTTTAGGATGGAGGACGCAAGGAACAAGTTTGCACAACCAGATGAAGACGCCCCCTTTGGACGACACTTGAAGGAAGTCACTAGGTACCTGAACATTGTAATACCAAGCTTCATCGGGACTTACAACACCACCTTACCAGAAGAGGAGTGATGGATGATTCAAGTTCAAGTTCCAGGAAGGACATTCACGCCAGTCACTAAGCCCATAGAGTTTTCCTTCGATGCACCAACCTAGAGTCTAGGAAAGAGTATGGCAGCTCACATCACCATGGGACGCATTGGAGAAGTTTATCATAAGGAGCTTAAGGATACTATCTATCAAATATGTGGCTGCTGAGATAAGCAATGGGAGATGATCAGCACCAGGAAGGATAGATCAATTGCAGCTTTCATTCAAGAGTTAAACGAACACATTCGTCGCCAGGAGAACCAGATGTGCGCAGGAATGATAGACCTGAAGAAGGCGATGACTAGGATCACGGAACTGGAGGAAGAACTCAAGGCTACTCATGAAGATTATGAGGAGGAAATTATCGTACTAGTGGAGAAGAATGACGATCTGGACAGGAAGCTAGGAGTATTCATGGGAGACCCCGCACCAGGAGGAGAAGATTAAGAACCCAAGGAGATTCGCCCGGAGGACTACATTATCATCGACGACACCGACACGGACCCCGACGATAGCGATGATGACTATGAAGACGAAGCTGGAGCAGACATCATGGAGTCTTCAACCGAGGAATATTTTTAGTAGACCACCACATCAATAGTAGTATTCCACCATGTATATAGTATAGTCCGAGCACTTTTGTAACGATAGTTAGATCGATTGTATGCCCTTGCTTGATTGATTGAGTGAAATGATTGTGTTTGTCTCATGTGCATATGGGTAGTGTTTTCTCATTAGACCTCATTCTATTCTACTCTCTCCCCTCTAAACCCATCAGATGCCTCCAAGATGTGACCCCGAATTTACTTTCCCGCCGGAGCTCACTCAGCTGATCCAGCAGCACAATACCTTGATGCAGTTGTTAGTTCAGAACCAATGCAACAACAACAACAACAATCCACCACCACCACCACCAGTTGATAACTTAGCCTGTTTTCTGAGGTTGCAGCCGCCGGTGTTTTCCAGTAGCACCGAGCCGATAGTGGCAGATGATTGGCTATGCAGGATTGGAAGGGAGTTAACCACTGCAGGATGTACAAATGCTGAGAAGGCGCGCTTTGCTACACATCAGTTGGATGGACCAACAGCCTCATGATGGGAGAATTACACTGTCACCTATAGCCACTGTTACATGGGATCAGTTTCAGCAAGCTTTCCGTACAGCCCATGTCTCAACTGGAGCTATGAGTATGAAGAAGCGTGAGTTTCGCAACTTACGCCAGGGGAACCGTACTGTGGCTCAGTACGCGGATGAGTTTAGCAAGTTATCTTGCTATGCCCCTGATGATGTGGCCACGGATGCCCCATAGCAGGAGAAGTTTATGGAAGGGCTGAATGATGAGATGAGCATGCAGTTGATGGTGGCAACATTCAACAACTACCAAGAGTTGGTAGATAAGGCTCTTATGATTAAAGGGAAGCAGCAGCAGATTGAGAGCCGTAAGAGGAAGTATGGGCAAGGAAGGTATAATTTAGGAGTTCAACAGAAACCTCGCCTAACCCCAAACACGGGAGGACTTGTTCATAACCATGGAGGCCACACCCACAATGGAGGAAGTAACCATAATCATACTGGCCCAAGGAATGGGAATGGGAATGGAGCAAGCAACAATCAGAACCGTTCCAATCCAGCCACACCCGCCAAGAGAGACCTAAGCCACGTTACTTGTTTCAAGTGCGGGAAGAATGGACACTATGCCACGGAGTGCCATGAAGCGAAGAATGGAAATGACAATGGGAGCTCTGGAAAGAAGCCCAATCCATTAAACAAAGGACAAGTGAACCACGTCAAAGGACAAGTGAACCACGTCAACGTGGAGGAGGTTGAAGAGCAGCCAGATGCAGTTATTGGTAAGTTTTTGGTTAAGTCTTTTACCTCCCTTGTTCTTTTTGATACTGGTGCATCGCATTCATACATATCAAGGGAATTCGTGGATAAGTTTAAACTACCAACCCAAACCCTTAGGACCCATCTGTTAGTGAGTTCACCAGGAGCAGAGTATATGGCTAGTCGATGGTGCGACCAGATACCCTTAACCATTGGTAGCCATGTTTTTCCGTCTGACCTAATAATCTTGGAGTCACAAGGATTCGATGTGATATTAGGCATGGACTGGATGTCAAAATATGGAGGAAGCATTGACTGTGTTAGTAAGTCAATTTGTCTCACCACCTCTGGGGGAAAAAGGATCAAGTATGTATCTAGGCATGCGCCAAGGAGTAGCCAAGTAAATACCCTCACGGGAGTTGTTCAGGAGGAAGTGCCTGTAGTCAAGGATTACCTGGATGTTTTTCCAAAGGAATTACCAGGCATGTCACCGGATCGAGACATTGAGTTCTTGATAGAACTGTTGCTAGGCATCGGGCCAATATCAAAGCGACCATATCGGATGCCCCCAAATGATCTGGAGGAGATTAAGAAACAGATCAAGGAGTTATTGGAGAAAGGTTACATTCGACGGAGCTCATCACCATGGGGAGCCCCAGTGCTTTTGGTCGAGAAGAAGGATAAGTCTCTAAGAATGGTTGTTGATTATCGTGCGTTAAATGAGGTGACGATCAAGAACAAATACCCACTATCGATGATCAATGATTTGTTTGACCAGCTGCAAGGAGCTAAGGTGTTTCCAAAGATCGATCTGCGATCTGGATATCACCAGCTAAAGATACGAGAGAAGGACATACCAAAGACAACATTCACCACACGGTACGGGTTGTATGAATATACGGTCATGTCGTTTGGACTGACTAATGCCCCTGCCTATTTCATGAGCATGATGAACAAGGTGTTCATGGAATATTTGGATAAGTTTTTTGTGCTGTTCATTGATGATATTATGGTATACTCGAAGAATGAGGAAGAGCACGAAGAGCATTTGCGTTTAGTTCTCGAGAAACTCAGGGAACACCAGATGTATGCCAAGTTCAGCAAATATGAGTTTTGGTTGAAGGAAGTCGGATTCCTTTGACATGTTATATCAGGAGAAGGTGTAGCAGTAGATCCCACCAAGGTTCAGTCAGTCACTGAATGGTTGGCACCCACTTCAGTTAGCGAGATCCGCAGTTTTCTTGGACTCACAGGATACTATCGGAGATTCATTGAGAATTTTTCCAAAATTGCGAAACCAATGACGGAGTTATTGAAGAAGGATACCAAATTTCAATGGACAGAAGAATGTGAGGCGAATTTTCAGGAGTTAAAGAAAAGTTTGACCACAGCCCTAGTGCTGATTCTGCCGGATATACATAAGGAGTTTTAAGTGTATTGTGATGCCTCTCGCCTAGGACTTGGAAGTGTGCTTATGCAGGACGAAAGAGTTGTTCTATATGCCTCACGACAACTAAAACCGCATGAATTGAATTATGCCATGCATGATTTGGAGTTGGCTACCGTAGTGCATGCGTTGAAGACTTGGAGACATTATCTTATTGGAAATCGTTATGATGTATACACGGATCATAAGAGTTTGAAGTACATTTTCACACAGAAGGAGTTGAACCTTAGGTAGAGGAGATGGTTGGAGCTTATAAAGTATTATGACATGAAGCTTCACTATCATCCAGGCAAGGCCAATGTCGTAGCCGACGCTTTGAGGCAGAAGAGTTATGCTAATACCCTAGTGAGCACGGGATTGCCGAAGGAGTTAGCGGAGGATCTCAGGGAACTTCGATTGGAGATTGTTCCTAGAGGTTTTGTTGCAACAACGGAGGTTCAGTCTACATTGTTAGCAAAGATTCGAGAAGCTCAGAAGCATGACAAAGAGATTGCCGAGATAAAAGAGAGAATGAGCGAAGGAAAGGCCAAAGGTTTTCGTGAGGATGAGCATGACACCTTATGGTTTGAGGACCGTGTTTATGTGCCCAATAACCCAGTGATCAGGAAGTTAATACTTCAGGAGGCTCATGACTCACCATACTCGATATACCCCGGAAACACCAAGATGTATTTGGATTTGAAGGAACATTTCTGATGGACTGGCATGAAGAAGGATATTGCCGAGTATGTAGCTGTATGTGATGTATGTCAGAGAGTGAAGGCTGAGCATCAAAAGCCAGCAGGATTGTTACAGCCTATGCCGATACCCGAATGGAAGTGGGATAAACTTGGCATGGATTTTATCACCGGATTACCCAGGACCAAATTAGGATATGATTCTATATGGGTAGTAGTTGATCGCTTAACCAAAGTAGCTCACTTTATCCCAATGAAAACCACATATACAAGTGCTAAGTTGGCCAAGATGTATATGACCAGGATCATATGTCTGCATGGAGTTCCAAGGACCATCGTATCAGATAGAGGAACACCGTTTACTTCAAAGTTTTGGCATCAGTTGCACCAAACTTTGGGGACAAGGTTGGAGTTCAGTACAACATTCCACCCGCAGACCGGACAGACCGAGAGAGTCAACCAGATTCTGGAGGATATGTTGAGAGCCTGTGCGCTAGATTATGGATCAAGTTGGGATGACAATTTGCCCTATGCGGAGTTCTCATACAACAAGAGCTATCAAGCCAGTTTGAAGATGGCACCGTTCGAAGCCCTGTATGGATGAAGGTGCAGAACACCGTTGATGTGGGATGAAGTTGGAGACAGACAGTTGTTTGGACCAGATTTGATCAAGGAGTCTGAAGAAAAAGTTAAGCTGATCCGAGATAGACTGAAGGTAGCTCAGTCCAGACAGAAGAGTTATGCAGATTCGAAATGCAAGGAAATAACCTATGAAATTGGAGACAGAGCATATATGCGAGTGTCACCCCTGCAAGGAGTGAAACGTTTTGGAGTTAAGGGAAAGTTAGTCCCGAGATTTGTAGGACCGTATCAAATTTTGGAACGTATGGGAGAAGTTGCCTACAAGTTGGAGTTACCTGAAGGACTGTTAGGAGTTCATGATGTATTTCATGTTTGACAGCTGAAGAAGTGTCATGCTGAGATGGTCGATGTACCATTAAGAGATATAGTACCCTTGGAGGCGATTCAGTTGGACAGTGATTTGACCTATGAGGAGAAGCCAGTCAGGATTCTTGAATTTTCCAGCCGAGTCACCAGCAGCAAGGTTATCAAGTTTTGCAAAGTTTAGTGGAGCCACCATACCGAGGATGAAGCCACCTGGGAACGAGAGGATGATCTTCGCAAAGGCCACCCACACCTATTCTCTAGCCAACCCGAATCTCGAGGGCGAGATTCATCTTAAGGGGGGTAGGTTTGTAACATCCCAAATTTTCAATTTGGAATGTTATACATAGATCATTCATGCATATCATATTTTATTGCATTTCATTTCGCGAATCCTCGAAATCCTAAGCAACTCAAGGACCCTCAGAGAGAGTTGGGGATTTCCCTGTTTTCATATTTGGGTTTTATCAAATATCGAAACAAGGATTTTTGGTTTTAATTATTTTTCTCTCAGAAAATATTTCATATTAAAATATATGAGAGGAGATAATATGACTTCTCCAAAATAAATGAAAGATTGGAGGAAAAATATTAAAATCAAATATTTGATTTTATTCGGAGTTTATTGCTATTTTATATGAATTAGAAAATTGCATGTTTTTCAAAGTTGCATTTTAGGGCCAAGAAAATGTTCATCTTGTTCTATATATTTTATTTAGACGGTGAAAATTTGTTTTGGCATTTTTAGATTTTTATTTTATTTTCTAGGATTTATTTGGTTTCGGCGGAATTATTAAAAAAACACAGCGCCCGACTAGGCCGAGGCCCAGCCGAGCCAGGCCGCCGGCCCACCTCCCTGCGCCGCCATCTCCCACCTGGAGACCGTGCCTGCTGCCACCGCACGCCGTGGCCGAGTCGGCCACGACCCCGCCCCCTTCCCCAAGCCACCCCCTCTTATAAGCCAACCCCCCCTTGGAGCCCCAAAGCCGCTCACCGCCGCCGCCGCACGCCGCCCCGCCGGGGAAGCCGCCGGAGGTATACGCCGCCGCCGCTGCTCATTCGTTTTTTTAAACCGATCCGTTTTTTTAGAAACCCTAGTTCATTTTTTAGATCGGTTCACCGGTTTTTCTCGGTTTAGTTACTTTGCGGACATTCGTCCGTACATTCATTTTAACGAACGAGTTTCACTCGTTAGTTACAGACAACAAACATTCGTTCGTTAGCCCGTTCGTCATTTTTCTTTTTCTCGGATTTTCCGCGATTATTTTCAATCGCGATTTCTGATCCGATTTTCGTTTCAGTTTATCTTTTTGCTCGTTTATCGGAATCAGGCGATTCAAGCGCCTAGATCTTCATCTCGAAACACTCTTTCCGTTTAATCAACTTGAACATGATTTTGGTACTATAAAATTTGACCTTAGTCCAGATTAGTAAACGGATCTTATTTCTTTCGCAGTTTGAGTTTCGTTGCTCCGTTTTGTTTGATTCTTTCTGCAAACCAGAGTTCTTAAGTTGAACTTTCTGGTTAGATCTTCCTATTTGAGATTTACCTGTGTTTCTTTGTTTTATTGCTTATGTATGCTATTGTTTGTTTGCGATAGAACACCCGGAGTGCGAAGCGTGCTACTACGAGTCCCTAGGTTTTGCGGATCATCAGCAAGGCAAGTAACACTTTGATCATACCCTTTATCACCCAGTTTTTATGCATTAGCTCCAATCCTCAAACGTTGCAGGATTAGGATGTGATTAACATGTGGGTTGGGAAGTAGTTCATGAGGTAGAACCTATGGCCCTGTTATGTTTCAACCTTGGGAGTTACTTCTACGTATTGCTTATATTGCTATGCTACGCTCGTATACGTGGTTTGGGTGAGTGAAATCCATTACAGATGTGACATTGTTAATTAAGGGTTCAACTTAAGGTGGCAACTTGAATACACATCTGGGTGGATTGTTTGTTGGGCACCTGGGGAATCCAGTGTTGTCCTAGGATATCCCGGAGTACCTGTGTGATAATCCTATGGTTCGCCACCCAGGCTCAAAGGGAACTGAGATATTTTCATGCTAGAAACTTCCGTGTGCAGCCACAAGCTATTATGGGCTCTAGCATAGTTGAGTAAGTTGCGTGAAGCGCCCAAAGAGGTGGATCAGCAGGTAGAGGGATGTAGGTTGGTATGGTCTGCCCGGAGTAAGGGGTTAATGCTTCTGAAAGACCGTGTCTCGGTCATCCGTTTCTCAAACATCATGTAGTGCGAGAAATCCAACGGAGGAGACCGAGTCTTGTGGAGAAAAGTGTGCAAACCTCTGCAGAGTGTATAAACTAATCATGGTTAGCCGTGTCCCCGGTTATGGACATCTTGAGTATCTAGTACTTGGAGTATCCTAAGTATCTCATCACTATTAAATAATATTGTTGGGTTGTTAATTACTTTAATTGGGATTGAGTTGGAGGAACCTTCTCAATGATGTTTCAACTACCATGATAGTTAAATAAAATCTATTCCTTTATTGTAGGGAAAAATTGGCTTTTCGCAAAAACTATAACCATAGAGCTTTCCACCAGCCAAATATGCATGTAGTGATAGCATTATTCTGTTCTTGCTCTACTGTGTTACTTTGCCAGCATATTCCATGTGCTGACCCGTTTTCGGGCTGCAACGTATTATGTTGCAGACTTTTCAGACGAGGAGTAAGGTTTGTTAGGTCGTTGTCGTGCAACTCAGCTATGCCGTTGGAGTTGATGGACTCACTTTATCTTCCAAGCCTTCCGCTGTTATTGTATTAGATGGCCTTAAGCCATATTTATTGTAATAAGTTCTCTTTTGAGACACTCGACATAATAAGTGTGTGATTGCTACTCTGTTATAAATCCTCGAGTACTGTGTGTGTCAGCATTACCGATCCAGGGATGACACTGAAGCACAGAGACTTGACCGTTTGAGGTCGGGTCGCTACACAGCCCGTGCAACATTCATCAACGGTAGCAGAGTTGATTTTTGGGTCAGCAGTGGCAGCGGCTGCCGGGGCAGGAGGCCCTAAGCGCTCGCCGGCTCAGGTCTTAACTGACTTACTGGACAAGCTGATAGCACTGTTAACAGTGGTGGTTAACCTGGCGGATCAAGATCAGCATAATGCGGCAATCACAAAGCTGCGTGATGAGATAGCGCAGGCCAAGGAGGAGCTAAGCGCAGAAAACGCCAGGATGGCCGAGGAGCGGACCGCTTTGGATGCTCAAGCACAACGGATTCAGTCACAATCTTACCGGCTCATGCTAG
Organism: Triticum urartu; assembly: GCF_056163025.1. Classification (NCBI taxonomy): domain Eukaryota; kingdom Viridiplantae; phylum Streptophyta; class Magnoliopsida; order Poales; family Poaceae; genus Triticum; species Triticum urartu. The sequence goes on from NC_141877.1 coordinate 302,446,177, forward strand.
ATCAGAACCTTCCAATAAAGTCATGAGGAGGAGGCATCAGACTCATCTACCTTCGGTTTATGAGGCAAGGAATCTCTTTAATACGCCAGGGGCAGGAACCAATGACCCGACATTAGCAAACCGGGTCGAAGCGCCTGGGACGGGTACGTCGGTTCAGCCGCGCACGATAGACCCGCCTCGTCATAACAATAACCCACCGCAGCACGTGCCGACGCCATCGGGTCATTACTCTAACCCTTTGGATAACATGATTGCTGCGGCGTCATGATTGGCAACTATCCCGGTTGAAGGTGAGTCACCAGCGGCGGTTGAAACACGGAGGGCTAGAGACCCCCTTCAGACAGTGCTGGTTCAGCAGCAGGCTTATTCTTACAGCTGTGATAGGGTTCATTCCACCCCTCGCCCAAGCCGGAGTTACAGCAGGCATATTGATGAGCCAGCTGTATCAAGCAGTGGGCCGAACTGTAACCCGCCCCATGGACATGACTCGGCGGGCGATGGTGCTAATGCTCAGAACGTAGTGGATCAAGGTAGAGCGCATTGAGAGGCCGAGCTGGCGGCTCAATATGCGGCTCGTCAACCAACTCCGGTTCGTCCAACCACCTCTGTGGAGCCAGGTGTAACCTTTAGAAACTTGGGTGTGCCATGCTTAGTGCCGGATCTGCGTAATGATTGCCTGCCCAAGGATTTCAAAGGTCCTCACAAGGTGCCTAACTATATAGCCGATTTAAGTCCTGAGGCATGGGTTGAGAGTCATGAGATGACCATGGAGTTGCTGGATGTCAGCGAGGCTGCATGTGCTAAATATTTCCCCCTGATGTTAGAAGGGATGGCCCGCACTTGGTTGAAAGGGCTCCCTGCCAAGTCCATCGGGTCATGGGCCGAGTTAAAGGCCCGATTCATCCAGAACTTCAAATACACATGTAAAAAGCCCATGTCAATTGTGGATCTGACATCCCGTGTTCAAGAAAAAGGTGAGTCAACAACCCATTGGGTGTGCCGGGTCTCAACAATCTTGCACTCGTCGGATCGCATCAATGTCGACTCAGCGGTGTTGATGTTGGAGAACAATTGTCGTTTCACGCCCTTGAAGCAGAAACTAGGGCGGCTCAAACGCCACTGCAATGACAGGGGACACTCATGGCGGCTCTGGTTAAGTATGCTGACTCTGATAGTACCAAAGACGCCGAGTCTGATGACGAGAAAATGGGGAAGGGAAAGCGGAGCAGCAATGTGAAGGGGCAGCAGTATAACCCGGGAGGCAACGGTAAGTGCAAGGCTGATAATAGTTTTGACTTTGTGGCTAACACCAATGCACAGAATAATGGTCAGCGTCGTAAGGGTAAACCGCCCCCACGGGCCGGAGGATCCGGTATCAATCTTGAACATATGTTAAATCAGCCCTGCCCAAAACATGGTATGAAAGAAAGACCATCCGGGCACCTATGGAAGGATTGTCACATTATGAAGGAGTACAAAAATTCAAATCTTTTTCATGACAGCCATGGGCCAGGTGGTGGTTCTGGGCCCGGCTCTCATGGTCCGGGTTATGGCAGTGGCGGTTCTAACTCTAGATTCCAAGGAAATCAGGGCAATCACAACAACTAGGGTGGTTACAACCAGCAGAGTAATCAGGGGGGTCAACAGCAGCAACAGTCTGGTTATCAGAGCAACCCGAAGCAGTTGAATAGTGGGCAATATCATGTGTTTACCACTAGCTTGTGTAAGCATGACCAGAAGCTTCATAGGAGTCCAGTCAATGCTGTTGAGCCGGTGGTTCCTCATTATCTATGTTGGTCTGAGCAGCCCATCGTGTCGAGTCAGGAAGATCACCCGCCCCGGGTTGATAATCCGGGTCATTTGGCTTCGGTAGTCGCACCTCAGGTCGGAGGGTATAAGTTTACCAAAATACTCATGGACGGGGGGAGCAGCATCAATATCCTTTATTATGAAACTTTCCGTCGCATGGTGTTGACTGATAAAAAACTCAAGCCGTCAAACACTGTTTTCCATGGCGTGGTGCTTGGTAAGTCGGCATATCCAGTTGGTAAGATAGCTTTGGAAGTTGTTTTTGGAGATGATCATGACTCTAGGTCAGAGACGTTGACCTTTGAAGTGGTCAAGATCCACAACCCATATCACGCTCTGTTTGGACGGCCGGCTTATGCCAAGTTCATGGCACGGCCTTGTTATGTGTATCTGCAGCTTAAGATGCCGGGTCACAAGGGAACTATCACGATGCATGGGAGCCATAAGATAGCTCTGGAATGTGAAGAAGGGGATGCGGCTTATGCTGAGTCAGTTTGTGCAACAGAGGAGTTAAAATTTTACAAGGATAATGTTGATCCGGCGGATATGACGTCCTTAAAAAAGCCAACTACAGAGCATGATCCGGTTTTAAAGTTTAAATCGGCAGATGACACCAAAATGGTCGATTCTGTTCCGGGCGATTCATCCAAGCAGTTCAGTATTAGCGCGCTCATCGAGTTCATCCGTGAGAACCGGGACATCTTTGCATGGAAGCCTTCAGACATGCCGGGTGTACCGAGAGAACTCGCTGAGCACACTCTTAATATTGATCCAAAATTTAAGCCAGTTAAACAGTTTCTTCATAGGTTTAATGAGGAGAGGCAGAAGGCCATTGGAGAGGAAGTAGCCCGGCTCTTGGCAGCTGGGTTTATCATTGAAGTTTTTCATCTTGAGTGGTTGGCTAACCCGGTGCTAGTACTTAAGAAGAACATCACTTGGCGCATGTGTGTGGATTGCACGGATTTAAACAAATCTTGTCCGGCTGATCCTTTTGCTCTCCCTCGTATTGATCAGATTATTGATGCTACGACGGGTTGTGAGCGTTTGAGTTTTTTGGATGCGTATTCTGGTTATCATCAGATCAAGATGGCAGTTAAGCAACAGGAGAAGACAGCTTTCATAACTCCCTTTGGAGCCTTTTGCTATGTGTCTATGCCTTTTGGGCTCAAGACTACCCAGGTGACTTATCAGAGATGAGTGCAAAATTACCTTCATAATCAAATTGGGCGTAATGTTCATGCTTATGTGGATGATATTGTGGTAAAGTCCAGAGAGAAAGAGACATTGATATATGACCTGAAGGAAACCTTTCATAATCTCCGGGTAAGATGATGCTTAACCCGGCCAAATGTGTTTTTGGTGTGCAAGCGGGCAAACTCTTGGGTTTTTTGGTATCTAACAGAGGTATTGAAGCTAACCCGGAGAAGATCAAAGCCATCACTTCACTGGCTAAACCAGCGTGTATCAATGATGTGCAATGTCTGGCGGGTAGTATTGCGGTGTTGAGCTGGTTCATAAGCTTCTTGGGAGAGAAGGCTATCCCTCTGTATCAGATGATGAAAAAGACAGATAATTTTGTCTGGAGTGATGCTGCTAATACAACATTTGAGGATTTCAAGAAGCAGCTGGCTGAGCCGCCCGTGATTGCCGCCCCTATTGATAAATAACCTTTGTTGTTATATGTGGCCGCTAATAGCCGGGCTGTTAGTGTAGCTATTGTGGTGGAAAGGAAGGAAGCAGGCAAGGAGTATCCGGTTCAAAGGCCGGTTTATTATATCAATGAGGTGCTTATTGAGTCCAAGTAGAGATATCCGCACTAACAGAAGCTTGTATATGGGGTGTTCTCGGCCAACCGGAAGCTTATACGCTATTTTTTGGGTCATCCCATCACTATGGTTAGCTCTGCTCCTTTGGGAGATATCATCCAAAACAGGGAGGCAACTGGCCGGGTTGCTAAGTGGGCTATTGAGCTTGGAACTCACGGGTTAAAATATGTGCCTCGCACGGCCATCAAGTCTCAGGCGCTGGTGGATTTCATCAATGATTGGACAGAGCTGCAAATGCCTGATGAAAAGCTAGATAACACGCATTGGACTGTTCACTTTGATGGGTCCAGGCAATTGGAGGGCTTGGGGGCTGGAGTTATTCTTGCTTCCCCTCGAGGTGATTTTTTTTATGTTCTTCGTTTGATGTTTCCTTGTACTAACAATGCAGCTGAGTATGATGCCTTACTCCACGGTCTTCGGATGGCTATGGAGATGAATTTAAGCCAGGTTAGGTGCTTTGGCGACTCAGAATAGGTGGCTTAGCAAGTCTCTGGTAATTGGGATTCTAAGGATCCACTCATGGCGGCTTATCGACGAGAGGTGGACGTTATTGCTGGTCATTTCAAGGGCTATCAAGTTGAGCATATTGATCGGGGGGAAAATGAAGCGGCGGACACTTTAAGCCGGTTGGGTTCTTAGCATAAACCGGTGCCACCTAATGTCTTTCTTGACGTTTTGCATAAACCGTCGGTCAAGTTACCTATAGAGGAGGATTTGGCTATTCCTGACCCGGAAGCTCAGTTGGTGGTGGCTCTTCATGTAATCCCGGATTGGACAGTACCTTACTTGGCTTATATGACCCGGGCCGAGTTACCTGAGAATGAAACCTTAGCCAGGCTGATAACCTGGCGGTCTAAGTTAATGACAATTGTTAATGGAGAGTTACATCATCATAGTGTCACAGGGGCGTTTCAACGTTGTGTTTCTCCAGAAGAGGGCTGTGAGATCTTACGAGAGATTCATGAAGGAGATTGTGGTCATCATGCCAGTTCAAAATCCCTCATGGCCAAAGCTTTCCATCATGGGTTTTATTGGTTAATAGCTCATGCTGATGCAGAGGACCTCATCAGCAGGTGTGATGGATGTCAAAAATTTGCACGACGAGCCCATGTGCCACTTCAAGAATTGACGATGATTCCAATTACTTGGCCGTTTGCAGTTTGGGGGCTTGATATGGTTGGGCCTTTCAAAATATGCAAGGACAAGAAGACCCACCTGTTGGTGGCGGTTGATACGTTCACTAAGTGGGTAGAGGCAGAGCCAGTCAGTAAGTGTGATGCAGCAACGGCGGTTCAATTCATGAAAAAGGTGATCTTCTGTTTTGGCTTTCCACACAGCATTATAACAGACAATGGCACTAATCTCTCTAAGGGTGCTATGGAAGAATTTTGTCAACGTGAGCATATCCGGCTCAATGTATTGTTAGTGGCTCACCCCCAATCCAATGGTCAAGCTGAGAGAGCAAACCAAGAGATATTGAAAGGCATCAAACCCCGGCTTATGGTTCCCCTGCAGAGGACGCCTGGTTGTTTGGTGGAGGAGTTACCTTCCGTGTTGTGGAGCATCAATACCACCCCAAACAGATCTACGGGATATACACCTTTCTTCATGGTTTACGGAACAGAGGCAGTTCTCCCTAGTGACATTCGTCATGACTCACCTCGTGTGGTGGCTTATGTTGAGGCTGACAATGAAAGAGCACGTCAAGAAGCACTTGACCTATTGGATGAGGAGTGTGACATCATAGCAGCTCGTTCGGTGATTTACCAGCAAGATCTGCACCATTATCATAGCCGTCGGGTTAAAACCAGAACTTTCCAAGAAGGCGATCTGGTGCTCCAGCTTATCCAGGATCAGACTGATATGCACAAGTTATACCCACCTTGGGAAGGACTCTTTGTGGTCAGCAAGAATCTAAACAACGGGTCATATTACCTTATTGATGTTCGAGACCACAAGGACTCATGCATGTCGGAGGAAGAGACCTATCGGCCCTGGAATATTGCTCACCTTAGGCCTTACTACACTTGAGCCACCGGCTCTTCCAATGTACATATTTTGACAATGTATATATTATGATCGATATAATAAAGCCGGCATCCCTACTAAGGCAGGGCCTCTGTCGTTTTCTCCTCTTTAAATAATGAGTTTTTGGTCACATGGGGGCTTCTGCTTTATACAGCAAAGTTATGATTATGCTTTGATCCGGCTTATAGGCCACATAAGAAAACTTGGGGGCTTACTACCCAGGTTAAAGGGACCAAAGAGAGTCCGTTGCAAAAGCACAACTCAAACATAGGTACCCCTTGAGCACAGCTCAAAATATTGCTTGGGGGCTCTTTTTTTCTAAACAACAAAGAGTTCATAACCTTGTGATAGGCTATAAAAGCCAGGCTTGGAAGCCAGGTGTATTCACCTAAAACCCTGGGTTATCTTGCCTATATGCCAGATGCTTCTCCATCAGGTAATCCTGATTGACCTGCCGAACTCTTAACAGTCAATCTTTTAAACAAGACCCTGAACTCGTTAAGGTTAAAACATCGGTTCGTCATGAGAGGGCATGGTTTACGAAAAGCAAGGAGAAGCTCAGGCTGATAAAGCCGCCTTCCTTGAAACTTGGATAAATCAGCATGTGATGCATGATGCTACTCTGACCCCGCGTACTCCTGATAAGTCTATCTTTAAATAAGAACTGCACTTATCTGGGTTAAAATGTCAATTGGGTAATGTGAGTGCCGGCTCACGGAAAGCGCGTACCTTCCAGTGGCTAATGCTAGTTTCATTGAAGAAGATATTTTGGCTTGGCGGCCTATGAAAGCCTTGGATTTGCTGTTGTTTGTTGCTTTGAACGTCTTTTTGAGATTTTTTCTTTTGTGACATAGTAATATATGGTTGAAAACCAATAAGGCTTATAATGCCTTCTTAGTCATATATGACATTAACCGGTGTTCATTAACCCGGCCTGGTCTTTGACTATAAGTCGCCAGTATGAAATAAAGATACTATCCGGTGTTTATTAACCTGGTCCGACTTTGTTCATAAGCCGGCAATCTCGGATAATTACCAGTGTCCAAAGTATTGGGTTATCGCCCTTACTGCACTGGCCTGGTAAACCAACAGGGGTGATCAAATATCATAGGTATGACATATTTTTAATCGTATATGATTATTATTTAGTCCAGTCTTGATTATAAATCATGATAAGATTATACTGGGGCCTTATAACCCGTCCAGCGGTAAACCACCAGGATACTTTTCACCTGTTGTATGCAGGAACATATTCAAAATTGATAATATCATCGAGCACATATGGAATATCTTCGCATAACGGATAAATAGTGTCATGAATAGCACAATATGCACGATGGCATAGAAGAACAAGAAGTTTTAAAGCTAGCCTATTACAAGGCGCTTGGTGCCCAAAAAGATGATTGTTTTTAAACATCGCAACGAGCAGATAATAAACCGGCCCAGGTTCATGAGTCTTGGCCTGGCTGACTTGAAGGTTGCGGCTCATCCCTTGCTGGTTCGTCCTCCTCCTCCACCATCTGGAAGTTGGGTTTGGACCAGTCAAAGCCATGTAGGGCGACGAATTCAGCCTCATCATCAATCAGATCATACAGATCAATATCAGGGGTGAAAGTGTGCTTACGAATCGGCGGGATTAAGTCGATCACTTTATATGAAGGAGTTGCCATCTTCTGATTATCTGTGTCATAACCCGGCTGATACTTAGTGAGTTGGTCTCTTCGGCAATGATTGTTGCATGAGGGCGAATCTCCTTGACACAAGCAGCAAAGTCTTGTTGGTCAAAAGGAGTTCCATCTTCCTTGAGACTGGGATATCCACTGGCTACATCCGCCGGGTCTAACTCCGGTACCCAGGCTTTGGCACGGTTCAAAGCTGTCACAGCTCCGGCTCTAGCACAAGATCGCTTGATTTCTTGGAACGTAGTGGGTAAGATGGACAGCTTCTTCAAGACATCCTTGATTTGCTGGGGAGATAGTGGCAAGAGTCCGCTGAGCTCGAGTGTATAATTGTTCAACAAGCCGGTAAACCGCCTTGAGCTTTACTAGTGTATCCCGGCTCAAATTGTTACTCCTGGGACCTGTAAAGTTTACACAATTGGTTAAGAGGCGGCCTATATTATGATGACAAATACTCACTTTGGGTAAATAACGTGGTGACTTACCGAAGATTGTAGAAACCATCTGAGACACACAGTTCTTTAAACCGGTGAGTTCAGTGGTAACCTCTTCCAGAGCCGCCTCGGCTTTCTCAGCATGCTGCATCAAGGAGGTTTTCTCATTTTCCCAAGCCTCTTTCTCCGCAGTAAAGCTGGTCTTCAATTTTTCTGCTTTAGACACACTCAAATGGAATTTTGATTCAGCCTTTTTTGTCTCAGTCTCCTGAGTCGCCAGCCGGGTCTTGGCTTCAGACAATTGAGCTTCCAGTTCTGTGGTCATAGCCTGCATACAGTATAAGTTCGTTAAGTTTCATGGCAGGTTACCAAAAATAAGTCCCAAGTGCTTTGCAAGCTACAACACTTGACACTTGGGGGCTAATGTCTGTCAGCGAAATTTTTCAAAGGAATTGGCACTTTCTAAAAATTCCCAAGTGCTTTGCAGGCAATAACACTTGGCACTTGGGGGCTAATGCATATTGCTTGTTTTCTTGTTAAGAATGAGCCGGGTGTGCTATTGACAGACCCATCCGACTCATGAGGGATATCTAGTCAAGTTTTGGTCTCTTACATAATGACTAATAGGACCGGCTCATTCATACTGATTAAGCCGATCCTTGGGGACTACAGATGCAAAGTTGTGCTATCATCAGAATCCGGTTTAAAGTTTGTTAACCGGACTTGGAGGAAGTCTAGAACAAGAAGTTTATAAACATTTCAAGTCTACAGATCATTCTAGTTTATCATAATCAAAAGACTTGGGGCTGGCAGGATATAGATACAAGCCGGATGGTGTACCTCATACTTTGTTGCATTTGCTTCACCATTTCAATCTCTAAATCACGGCCGGAATGCACTTGACTAGCATATCTAGATAAAACTTCACTAATACTCAGGTGAGCAGAGTGGGAGACGTCAAACCTCACTTTCTGCCTTTCCATAACTTCTTGTTTGGTAGAGTGTCTCGCTAGTACTGTTGGATTCCCCGGTTCAACGAATCTGGTACCAGTGATTAAAACGTCATCACCATGACTCTCCGGCGGGTTAGCTGATCTTGACGGTTCAATACTTGACGGATCAATAGCAGTTTCATCAGCAGACGGCTCAAGTAAATCCGGTTGAACATTGAGAGCAGGGTCCTCTGGCTGTTCAGGGTGTTCTGGCACAAGGGTTGACTGATCCGGTTCAACAGTTTTCGGATCCTCGGCTGGCTCTGTCACCTTTGCTTTTTTGGGCTTTGCTTGACCACTAAAAAGGATTTGGGTAAATCAATATAATGATAAAGGTATAAAGGTACAAAATAAAGACATTTATTATTACCCAGGGGCAGTCTTGAAAGCCGGCAGTTGAGTTTGTGATGAATCGCCATAGGAGGAACGGGAAATCTCCTGCAAGGATGGAATCAAAATTGAGTGATTAATACAAGTAACTCGTTGGTAAATACAAGGGTTAAGGTTAAAAAGAACCTCATTTTGGCATTTCCGAGGAGTGTTCGGTAAGCCAGAGGATAAATCGTCATCTCCACCGGTCCGGGTCTGGCGGCGGCTCTCATCTTGCTGTCGTTTCAAAAGAAAATGATGATCCAAATAAGCCAAGGGGTGTGAAAACCTTACTTTCCGGGTTACCCGCCGAAGTTTCTGCCTTGGTAAAGGTTCTGAGTCGGAGGAAATAATAGTTACCTCTTCTTCGACTGCCTGGCTGGCCCCCGTGTCATCCTGGCAATAATCAGTGTCAATAAGGTTGTTAAAAAACAGGCCAAGAGAGTCAAGGGCTACCTTCGACTCAGAGGTATCATCTAGCTTAAGCAATTCAGAGGCACTTGTTTCTTCTTAGACTTCCTAATGGTCTTTTTGGCGGCTCTCGCAGCAGCTTTAGCCATTTTAGCAGCCTCATGATCATATTTGGCCTTCTAGAAGTCAGATTTAGCCTATAAAAGGATAACATGTTGAAGTTCATGCAATGTTTAAACCGCTAAAGGAAAGAGAAGTCAAAAGATTTACCTCTGGCGCCGGATTAAGCTTGCAGAAAGGGTTCAAACCCACTTGGCTGCAGTCTTCATATTTGCTGTTTACAAGCGTGGTTGCCATCTCAACAATACCCTCTTCAGTCAGACACGGATTGCTATGACGTAAGGGATCATCTGTTCCTCCGGTATATGTACACATTAAGCCGGGTTGGCGGCTTAAAGGTATGATCTGCCATGCGACCCAACAGCGGATTAAGTCGACTCCGGTCAAACCATTTCCTAGCAAGGCTTGAACTCTTCTGATTGTGGGGACAAGTTTCTTGCGTTCGGCACGGGTAAGTTTATAGGAAGTTGGTGTTTTGCGTCGAGACGATCAACACGATAACCCGGCATCGGATTTTCATCAGACGGTGAGATGTCTTTGTAGTAAAACCATGTTTGATTCCAGTCCTTGGGATGGCTTGGCAGGACTACTTGAGGGAAGATGGCATCTCGTCTGCGTTGAATTGAAATCCCGCCAAGTTCCAAGCTGGGACCGTTGGTGTACTCATTTTGGCAGTTCAGGTAGAAGTATTCTCTGAAAAGCTCGACACTAGGTTCTTCTTGAAGGTATACTTCACAAAAAACATGGAAGTTATAGATGTTCGATACAGAACTGGGTTCAATATCTTGTGGATGGAGTTTGAAAAAGTGCAGGACATCCCTAGAGAATTTTGAATCGGGCGGTGAGAAACCCCGGTTCATATGATCCGTAAAGACAATGACTTCACCATCTTTCGGCTGAGGTCTCTCTTCAGCTGGGTCAGGAGCACGATAATGCATGACACTTTTCTCTGGTAAATATCCAACAGTGACAGAATCCTTCAAAGTGCTCTCGGTGAATGTGGAAGGAACCCAGTTGCAAGTTGTCATCGTTTTCGGCGGCATGGTGAAAGGACAACCTAAAAGACAGGAAAGAATTTGCTGGCTCAAGATGATTGTTAAAATTGCAAGTTAGCAAATACAGTGCATGTTCAGCATGGCGGCTTAAGCAAGGGCTAATGATATGTGAGGTAACAATAAACTGGCAGAATAAGCCGCCATGACTAAAGGCATTCAAGGGTTACCAAGGCTATAATTTGCTAAGTGTTAGGACAAACAGGTTCTACAGATTGAGGTTGCAAATTTGGATCTACCACTGTTTAGAAAAAGGAAATAAATTCGAAATTTACAGAGGTAATAGTGGAAAAATAGAGGTGCCCTAGAGGAGATCTGTCGCAGTGGAGATATATTCCAGTGTCAAGAACAACTACTAAAAACTACTACCGCACAAGATTCATATGGTTGTTTGGATCTAACCTATGGATCTAAGCAAGGGGAAAGAAGGAAGGTGACAAACACTGACGAACACTGATGAACACCGACAAAACCTAAATGATAGATTGGTAAGGAAGGAAGGCTTACTGATGCTGTTGGAACAACGGAGTGACACCGCAGTTTTCTGGTCTACTCAGGGCGATGCAGCGGCTATAGTTGAGGTTGAGGACGGAGGTCGACAGCGGCAAGGTCTGTGCGGGACGATGCATTGCAAGGAGGAAGAAAGGAGAAAGAGAAGAATGGAAGATGACTATATGTTCCTATTTATAAGGAGACAGGAAAACAGGCTGGCGCGAAAGATGAAGAGGCCAAATGAAGGTTATCCAGCTAATTGGATGCCTCGATTTTCGGGAAGACATTAAGATAAAGATCCGTTAAAGATGACGTCATGGCGGGTTTCCAAAATTCTTGGAGATGACGTCATGGCGGGTTACAAGGTTTTCGCAACAGAGGTGGAAGGATTTTTCTAAGTCTTGAAGATTGACATGAACAAGTTCAAATCAACCTGGGGCCTAATGTTGGGGATATAACTATTAGGTATGACCCGCCCAGGAGGGGCCGTGTCATCCCTATAATGATCCATCTCAAAGAATCCCAAGAGCATATGGCGGTTCATAGATGGGCTTGGTAGAGGGCCCAAACTCGAAGGCGGCTTAAGGCCCAAGATTATAAACCACCATGTATGTAAACTTGTATTGTAAGGTATGTAAGAAAGGTCACCGAGCCGGATACGTTGTATAAACTGGTCGGGACTCTATAGCCCACAGGGCGTCAACCCGTGTATATAAGGGGACGACCTAACGGCGGCTTAGGGCAAGAACCAACAAATCGAGAGCCGGGGTCAAGCGTATTCACTCCCTGCTCATCGAAACCCCAGCAATACCATTGATACGTCCATTTGCATCATGCTTTTATATCGATATTTATTGCATTATGGGCTGTTATTACACATTATGTCACAATACTTATGCATATCCTCTCTTATTTTACAAGGTTTACATGAAGAGGGAGAATGCCGACAGCTGGAATTTTGGGCTGGAAAAGGAGCAAATATTAGAGACCTATTCTGCACAGCTCGAAAAGTACTGAAACTTCACGGAAGTTATTTTTGGAATTAATAAAAAATACTGAGCGAAGAAAGTACCAGAGGGGAGCCACCCACCATCCACGAGGGTGGGGGCGTGCCCTACCCCACTGGGCGCGCCCTCCTGCCTCGTGGGCCCCCTGGTGGCCCTATGATGACCATCTTTGGCTATGTGGAGTCTTTCGTCGAGGAAAAAAATCATAAGCAAGCTTTCGGGAAGAAACTCCGCCGCCACGAGGCGGAACCTTGGCGGAACCAATCTAGGGCTCCGGCAGAGCTGTTCTGCTGGGGAAACTTCCCTCCGGGAGGGGGAAATCATCACCATCGTCATCACGAACGATCCTCTCATCGGGAGGGGGTCAATCTCCATCAACATCTTCACCGGCACCATCTCATCTCAAACCCTAGTACATCTCTTGTATCCAATCGTTGTATCCAAACCTTAGATTGGTACCTGTGGGTTGCTAGTAGTGCTGATTACTCCTTGTAGTTGATGCTAGTAGGTTTACTTGGTGGAAGATCATATGTTCAGATCCATTATGCATATTGATACCCCTCTGATTATGAACATGAATATGCTTTGTGAGTAGTTACGTTTGTTCCTGAGGACATGGGAGAAGTCTTGCTATAAGTAGTCATGTGAATTTGGTATTCGTTCGATATTTTGATGGGATGTATGTTGTCATCCCTCTAATGGTGTCATGTGAACATCGACTACATGACACTTCACCATTGTTTGGGCCTAGAGGGAGGCATTGGGAATTAATAAGTAGATGATGGGTTGCTAGAGTGATAGAAGCTTAAACCCTAGTTTATGTGTTGCTTCGTAAGGGGCTTATTGGGATCCATATGTTTCATGCTATGGTTAGGTATACTTTAATACTTCTGTTGTAGTTGCGGATGCTTGCAATGGGGGTTAATCATAAGTGGGATGCTTGTCCAAGTAAGGACAATACCCAAGCACCGGTCCACCCACATATTGAATTATCAAAGTACCGAACATGAATCATATGAACGTGATGAAAACTAGCTTGACGATAATTCCCATGTGTCCCCGGGAGCGCTTTCCTTCATATAAGAGTTTGTCCATGCTTGTCCTTTGCTACAAAAAGGATTGGGCCATCTTGCTGCACCTTATTTACTTTCATTACTTGCTACTCGTTACAAATTACCTTATCACAAAACTATCTGTTACCGATAATTTCAGTGCTTGCAGAGAATACCTTACTGAAAATTGCTTATCATTTCCTTCTGCTCCTTGTTGGGTTCGACACTCTTACTTATCGAAAAGGCTACCATAGATCCCCTACACTTGTGGGTCATCAAGACTCTTTTCTGGTGTCGTTGCCAGGGAGTGAAGTGCCTTTGGTAGGTGGAATTTGGTAAGGGAAAATTTATATAGTGTGCTGAAATTTACTGTCACTTGTTACTGTGGAACATAATCCTTTGAGGGGCTTGTTCGGGGTATCTTCACCCCGACCAGTAGAGCAAAGAGTTGCTCCTCAACCTACTGAACCTACTGAAAATGTTTACTTTGAAATTCCTTCGGGTATGATAGAGAAATTTCTAGCTAATCCTTTTGCAGGAGATGGAACATTGCATCCCGATTTACACTTAATCTATGTGGATGAAGTGTGTGGATTATTTAAGCTTGCAGGTATGCCCGATGATGTTATCAAGAAGGTCTTACCTTTATCTTTGAAGGGAGAGGCATTGACACGGTATAGGCTATGTGATGATATGGGATCATGGAACTACAAATGATTGAAATTGGAATTTCATCAGAAGTTTTATCCTATGCATCTTGTTCATCGCAATCGTAATTATATATATAATTTTTTGCCTCACGAAGGAGAAAGCATCTCTCAAGCTTGGGGGAGGCTTAAGTCAATGTTATATTCATGCCCTAATCATGAGCTCTCAATAATCGCTCCATGCTCGTCTTTCTCTCAATAATCGCTCCATGCTCGATACTTCTTGTACTGGATCTTTTATGATGAAGACTATTTAATTCAAATGGGATTTATTGGAAAGAATTAAACACAACTCTGAAGATTGGGACCTCAACGAAGGTAAGGAGTTAGGTATAACACCTAAGTTTTATTGTGTTAAATCTTTTATGGATACCGATGTTTTCCATGAATTTTGCACTAAATATGGACTTGACTCTGAGATAGTAGCTTCTTTCTGTGAATCCTTTGCTACTCTTGTTGATCTCCCAAAGGAGAAGTGGTTTAAATATAACCCCCCCACTGAGGTAAAAGTAGTTGCTCCTATTAAAGTTGAAGAAAAGACTATCACTTATGATGATCCTGTTGTTCTTGCTGCTTATATTGAGAAGCCACCTTTCCCTATTAGAATAAAGGATCATGCTAAAGCTTCAACTGTAGTCAATAAAAGTAATATTAGGGCACACAAACCCCCTGAGCAAGTTAAAGTTGAACCTAAAATCACTATGGTTAAAGATCTCTTGGCCGATAATATTGATGGGTGCTACCTCTTGAGCACTGCGTTGGATTTCCCCGAAGAGCAGAGGATGATGCAGCAAAGTAGCATAAGTATTTCCCTCAGTTTTTGAGAACCAAGGTATCAATCCAGTAGGAGGCTACGCGCGAGTCCCTCGTACCTACACAAAAACAATAGTTCAACGCAACCAACGCGCTTAGGGGTTGTCAATCCCTTCACGGTCATTTACGAAAGTGAGATCCGATAGAGATGATAGATAATATTTTTGGTATTTTTGGTATAGAGATGCAAAGTAAAAAGTAAAAGGGCAAAGTAAAAAGCAAAGCAATAATAAAGTGATGGAGATTGATATGATGAGAAAGAGACCCGGGCTCCATAGGTTTCACTAGTGGCTTCTCTCAAGAGCACAAGTATCTACGGTGGGTGAACAAATTACTATTGAGCAATTGACAGAATTGAGCATAGTTATGAGAATATCTAGGTATGATCATGTATATAGGCATCACGTCCGAGACAAGTAGACCGACTCCTGCCTGCATCTATTACTATTACTCCACTCATCGACCGCTATCCAGCATGCATCTAGAGTATTAAGTTAAAAACAGAGTAACGCCTTAAGAAAGATGACATGATGTAGAGGGATAGTTTCATGCAATATGATAAAAAAACCATCTTGTTATCCTCGATGGCAACAATACAATACGTGCCTTGCTGCCCCTTCTGTCATTGGGAAAGGACACCGCAAGATCGAACCCAAAGCTAAGAACTTCTCCCATGGCAAGAAAAACCAATCTAGTAGGCCAAACCAAACTGATAATTCGAAGAGACTTGCAAAAATAACCAATCATACATAAAAGAATTCAGAGAAGATTCAAATATTATTCATAGATAGACTGGATCATAAACCCACAATTCATCGGTCTCAACAAACACACTGCAAAAAGAAGATTACATCGAATAGATCTCCACGAGAGAGGGGGAGAACATTGTATTGAGATCCAAAAAGAGATAAGAAGCCATCTAGCTACTAACTATGGACCCGTAGGTCTAAAGTAAACTACTCACACTTCATCGGAGGGGCTTGGATGATGATGTAGAAGCCCTCCGTGATCGATGCCCCCTCCGGCGAAGCTCCGGAACAGGCCCCAAGATGGGATCTCGTGGATAGAGAAAGTTGCGGTGGTGGAATTAGGTTTTTGGCTCCGTATCTGATCGTTTGGGGGTACATAGGTATATATAGGAGGAAGGAGTACGTAGGTGGAGCTTCGAGGGGCCCACGATGCAGGGGGGTGTGCCCTGGGGGGGCGCCCTCCACCCTCGTGACCGCCTCGTGGCTTTCTTGATGGAGGGTCCAAGTCTCCTGGGTCTTATCTGATGAGAAAATCGCGTTCCCGAAGGTTTCATTCCGTTTGGACTCCGTTTGATATTCTGTTTCTCCGAAACACTGAAATAGGCAAAAAAAAACAGCAATCTGGGCTGGGCCTCCGGTTAATAGGTTAGTCCAAGAAATGACATAAAAGTGGAAAATAAAGCCCGATATAGTCCAAAACAGTAGGTAATATAGCATGGAGTAATAAAAAATTATAGATACGTTGGAGACGTATCAAGCATCCCCAAGCTTAATTCCTGCTCGTCCTCGAGTAGGTAAATTTGATGCGAAGTGCTACTTGACATAATTTCAATGTAAATCTTCTTAATTGTGGTATGAATATTCAGATTCAAAAGATTCAAGACAAAAGTTCATGTTGACATAAAAATAATAATACTTCAAGCATACTAACAAAGCAATTATGTCTTCTCAAAATAACATGGCCAAAGAAAGCTATCCCTACAAAATCATATAGTCTGGCTATGCTCTATGTTCACCACACAAAGTATTTAAATCATGCACAACCCTGATGACAAGCCAAGCAATTGTTTCATACTTTTGCCATTTTCAAAACTTTTTCGATCTTCACGCAATACATGAGCATGAGTCATGGATATATCACTATATGTGGAATAGAATGGTGGTTGTGGAGAAGATAGAAAGAGGGGAAGATAGTCTCACATCAACTAGGCGTATCAACGAGCTATGGAGATGCCCATCAATAGATATCAATGTGAGTGAGTAGGGATTGCCATGCAACGGATGCACTAGAGCTATAAGTATATGAAAGCTCAACAAAAGAAACTAAGTGGGTGTGCATCCAACACGCTTTCTCACGAAGACCTAGGGCACTTTGAGGAAGCCCATCATTGGAATATACAAGCCAAGTTCTGTAATGAAAAATTCCCACTAGTATATGAAGTGATAGAATGAGAGACTCTCTATCATGAAGATCATGGTGCTACTTTGAAGCACAAGTGTGGTAAAAGGATAGTAACATTGTCCCTTCTCTCTTTTTCTCTCATTTTTTTGTTTGGGCCTTTTTTTATGGCCTCTCTTTTTTTTCGTCTGGAGTCTCATCCCGACTTGGGGGGAAATCATAGTCTCCATCATCCTTTCCTTACTTGGGACAATGCTCTAAAAATGATGATCATCACAATTTTTATTTTTCTTACAACTCAACAATTACAACTCAATACTTAGAACAAAATATTACTCTATATGAATGCCTCCGGCGGTGTACCGGGATATGCAATGAATCAAGAGTGACATGTATGAAAGAATTATGAACGATGGCTTTGCCACAAATACGATGTCAACTACATGATCATGCTAGCAATATGACAATGATGGAGCATGTCATAATGAATGGAATGGTGGAAAGTTGCATGGCAGTATATCTTGGAATGGCTATGGAAATTCCATGATAGGTAGGTATGGTGGCTGTTTTGAGGAAGGTATTTGGTGGGTGTATGATACCGGTGAAAAGTGCGCGGTATTAGAGAGGCTAGCAATGGTGGAAGGAAGGAAAGTGCGTATAATCCATGGACTCAACATTAGTCATAAAGAACTCATATACTTATTGCAAAAATCTAGAAGTTATCAAAGCAAAGTATTACGCGCATGCTCCTAGGGGGATAGATTGGTAGGAAAAGACCATCGCTCGTCCCCGACCGCCACTCATAAGGAAGACAATCAATAAATAAATCATGCTCTGACTTCATCACATAACGGTTCACCATACATGCATGCCACGGGAATCACAAACTTTAACACAAGCATTTCTCAAATTCACAACTACTCAACTAGCATGACTCTAATATCACCATCCTCATATCTCAAAACAATTATCAAGCATCAATTTTTTCTTAGTATTCAACACACTCAAAAGAAAGTTTTTACAAATCTTGAATACCAAGCATATTATTATTAAGCAAATTACTATGCTATTAAGACTCTCAAAATAATCTAAGTGAAGCATGAGAGATCAATAGTTTCTATAAAACAATTGCACCACTGTGCTCTAAAAGATATAAGTGAAGCACTAGAGCAAAACTATAAAACTCAAAAGATATAAGTGAAGCACTGAGTAAAACTATAAAGCTCAAAAGATATAAGTGAAGCACATAGAGTATTCTATCAAATTCTAAATTATGTATGGCTCTCTCAAAAGGTGTGTACAACAAGGATGACTGTGGTAGACTAACAAGCAAAGACTCAAATCATAAAATACGCTCCAAGCAAAACACATATCATGTGGTGAATAGAAATATAGCTCCAAGCAAAGTTACCGATAGAAGTAGACGAAAGAGGGGATGCCTTCCGGGGCATCCCCAAGCTTTGGATTTTAGGTGTCCTTATATTATCTTGGGGGTTCCATGGGCATCCCCAATATTAGTCTCTTGCCACTCCTTGTTCCATAATCCATCAAATCTTAACCCAAAACTTGAAAACTTCACAACACAAAACTTAAAGTAGAAAATCTCGTGAGCTCCGTTAGCGAAAGAAAACAAAAGATCACTTCAAGGTACTATAATGAACTCATTATTTATTTATATTGGTGTTAAACCTACTGTATTACAACTTCCCTATGGTTTATAAACTATTTTACTAGCCATAGATTCATCAAAATAAGCAAACAACACACGAAAAACAGAATCTGTCAAAAACAGAAGAGTCTGTAGTAATCTGTAGCTAGCGCAAGATCTGGAACCCCAAAAATTCTAAAATAAATTTCTCAACGTGAGTAATTTATCTATTAATAATATTCAAAAATAATTAACTAAATATCACTCTCCAAATAAAAATGACAGCAGTTCTCGTGAGCGCTAAAGTTTCTGTTTTTTACAGCAAGTTCAACAAGACTTTCCCCAAGTCTTCCCAACGGTTCTACTTGGAAAAAACACTAATTAAACACAAAAAACACAACCAAAACAGAGGCTAAATAATTTATTTATTACTAAACAGGAGCAAAATGCAAGGAATAAGAATAAAATTGGGTTGCCACCCAACAAGCTCTATCGTTTAACGCCCCTAGCTAGGCATAACAAGCAAGAATAGATCTAGGTATTGCCATCTTTGGTAGGAAATTCTTCAATGAGGCATCTATCTCCCTTAGGAATTTCTTTCTTTCTAGTGATTATCAAACTCTTAGGCACAAGATCGAAAAATTCATTTGTAGCAATTGTCTCCTTAATGATAGCAAAAAGATTGGGATGAATATTATAGATTTAAGATCCGCAGTTTCCTTACTAGATGATTCACCCTTATTTTTAGGAACATACATAAGCTTGGCAATTTTAGTAGGAGGACTTGGAGTATTATTTACAGAAGAAAAAGCGGTTCCCAAGTTCGTAATGATACCCTCAAGTTTATCGATTCTAGTGGAATCTAGATTTATTTTCTCATTAACTATGCTTTCCTTTTCCTTAATATTTTTCAAAGTCATTCCTACCTTAGATCCATATTGGGTAATTTTATTGTGGATCTTTTTATCTAGATTTTCAATTAATTCAATGGTAGCAACTTTATTTTCAATAATTTCAAGTCTTTGCATAACATGCTCCAAAGTTAACATAGTTCCATTAACCAAAAGAGGTGGTGAGCCAAATAAATCTAACATAGCATTATAAGAATCAAAAGTATGGCTACCCAAGAAATTCCCTCCAGTAATGGTATCAAGGATATATCTATACCAAGGACTAGTACCTACACAAAAATTGCGGAGATGAACTGAAGTAGATTGCTTCCTGGTAGATCTATTTTGAGCATTGCAAATTCTATACCAAGCATCTTTTGGATTTTCTCCCTCCCTTTGTTTAAAATTTAGAACTTCATTCTCGGGAGACAACTGAGAAGATATGAGACTAGCCATGATGACAAGCGAGCAAACAAAAGGCAAACGGGCAAAAGAGGCAACTAGAGAAAGAGAGGGAGGATAGAGAGAGAGAGGGCGAATAAAACGGCAAGGGTGAAGTGGGGGAGAGGAAAACGAGAGGCAAATGGCAAATAATGTAATGCGGGAGATAGGGATTGTGATGGGTACTTGGTATGTTGACTTTTGTGCAGACTCCCCGACAACGGCGCCAGAAATTCTTCTTGCTACCTCTTAAGCACTGCGTTGGATTTCCCCGAAGAGGAGAGGATGATGCAGCAAAGTAGCGTAAGTATTTCCCTCAGTTTTGGAGAACCAAGGCATCAATCCAGTAGGAGGCTACGTGCGAGTCCCTCGTACCTACACAAAAACAATAGCTCAACGCAACCAATGCGCTTAGGGGTTGTCAATCCCTTCACGGTCACTTACGAAAGTGAGATCTGATAGAGATGATAGATAATATTTTTGGTATTTTTGGTATAGAGATGCAAAGTAAAAAGTAAAAGGGCAAAGTAAAAAAGCAAAGCAATAATAAAGTGATGGAGATTGATATAATGAGAAAGAGACCCGGGGGCCATAGGTTTCACTAGTGGCTTCTCTCAAGAGCATAAGTATTCTACGGTGGGTGAACAAATTACTGTTGAGCAATTGATAGAATTGAGCATAGTTATGAGAATATCTAGGTATGATCATGTATATAGGCATCACGTCCGAGACAAGTAGACCGACTCCTGCCTGCATCTACTACTATTACTCCACTCATCGACCGCTATCCAGCATGCATCTAGAGTTTTAAGTTAAAAACAGAGTAACGCCTTAAGCAAGATGACATGATGTAGAGGGATAGTTTCATGCAATATGATAAAAACCCCATCTTGTTATCCTCGATGGCAACAATACAATACGTGCCTTGCTGCCCCTTCTGTCACTGGGAAAGGACACCGCAAGATCAAACCCAAAGCTAAGCACTTCTCCCATGGCAAGAAAAACCAATCTAGTAGGCCAAACCAAACTGATAATTCGAAGAGACTTGCAAAGATAACCAATCATACATAAAAGAATTCAGAGAAGATTCAAATATTATTCATAAATAGACTGGATCATAAACCCACAATTCATCGATCTCAACAAACACACCGCAAAAAGAAGATTACATCGAATAGATCTCCATGAGAGAGGGGGAGAACATTGTATTGAGATCCAAAAAGAGAGAAGAAGCCATCTAGCTACTAACTATGGACCCGTAGGTCTGAAGTAAACTAATCACACTTCATCGGAGGGGCTTGGATGATGATGTAGAAGCCCTCCGTGATCGATGCCCCCTCCGGCGGAGCTCCGGAACAGGCCCCAAGATGGGATCTCGTGGATACAGAAAGTTGCGGCAGTGGAATTAGGTTTTTGGCTCCGTATCTGATTGTTTGGGGGTATGTAGGTATATATAGGAGGAATGAGTACGTCGGTGGAGCTTCGAGGGGCCCACGAGGCAGGGGGCACGCCCTAGGGGGGGCGCCCTCCACCCTCGTGACCGCCTCGTGGATTTCTTGACGGAGGGTCCAAGTCTCCTGGGTCTTATCTAATGGGAAAATCGTGTTCCCGAAGGTTTCATTTCGTTTGGACTCCGTTTGATATTCTGTTTCTCCAAAACACTAAAATAGGCAAAAAAAAACAGCAATTCTGGGCTGGGCCTCCGGTTAATAGGTTAGTCCCAAAAATAATATAAAAGTGGAAAATAAAGCCCAATATAGTCCAAAACAGTAGGTAATATAGCATGGAGCAGTCAAAAATTATAGATACGTTGGAGACGTATCAATGGGCATGTTTTTTACTTTTGCAATGAATCTTCTATAATTGCTAGACCTGATACTAAAAATAAACATAGACCTATTGTAGGCATGCATGTTATTTATGTTAAAATAGGAGATCATTTCTATCATGGCTTATGTGATATGGGTGCTAGTGCAAGTGAAATACCTCATTCCTTGTACAAAGAAATTATGCATGATATTGCACCTGCTGAAATAGAGGAAATTGATGTTACAATTAAGCTTGCTAATAGAGATACTATTTCACCAGTTGGGATTGTCAGAGATGTTGAAGTATTGTGTGGGAAGGTTAAATATCCTGCCGATTTTCTTGTTCTTGGTTCCCCACAAGATAGCTTTTGTCCCATTATATTTGGTAGACCCTTCTTGAACACTGTTAATGCTAGGATAGACTGCGAAAAGGATGTTGTTACTATTGGTTTGGGTGATATGTCTCATGAGTTTAATTTTGCTAAATTTAGTAGACAACCCCGTGATGAGGAATTGCCTAGTAAATATGAAATTATTGGTCTTTCTTCTATTGCCGTGCCTCCTAGTGATCCTTTAGAACAATATTTGCTAGACCATGAAAATGATACGTATATGAATGAAAGAAGGGACATAGATGAAGTATTCTTTAAACAAGGACCTATTCTAAAACACAACTTGCCTGTTGAAATCCTAGGGGATCGTCCTCCACCCAAGGGTGATCTCGTGTTTGAGCTTAAACCACTGCGTGATACTCTTAAATATGCTTATCTTGATGAAAAGAAGATATATCCTGTTATTATTAGTGCTAACATTTCAGAGCATGAAGAAGAGGAATTATTGAAAACTCTGAAGAAGCACTGTGCTGCTATTGGATATACTCTTGATGATCTTAAGGGCATTAGTCCCACTCTATGTCAACACAAAATAAATTTGGAGAAAGACGCCAAACCAGTTATTGATCACCAACGACGGCTAAATCCTAAGATGAAAGAAGTGGTAAGAAAGGAAATATTAAAGCTCCTTGAAGCAGGTATAATTTATCCCGTTGCTGATAGTCAGTGGGTAAGCCCTGTCCATTGTGTTCCTAAGAAGGGAGGTATTACTGTCGTTCCTAATGATAAAGATGAATTGATTCCGCAAAGAATTATTACATGCTATAGGATGGTGATTGATTTCTGCAAATTAAATAAAGCTACTAAAAAGATCATTACCCTTTGCCTTTCATTGATCAAATTCTAGAAAGATTATCCAAACATACACATTTTTGCTTTCTAGATGGTTACTCTGGTTTCTCTCAAATACCTGTGTCAGTTGATGATCAAGAAAAGACTACTTTTACTTGCCCTTTCAGTAGCTTTGCTTATAGAAGGATGCCTTTTAGTTTATGTAATGCACCTTCTACCTTTCAAAGATGCATGATGGCTATATTCTCTGACTTTTGTGAAAAGATTTGTGAAGTTTTCATGGATGATTTCTCTGTTCATGGATCCTCTTTTGATGATTGCTTGAGCAACCTTGATCGAGTTTTGCAGAGATGTGAAGAAACTAACCTTGTCTTGAATTGGGAGATGTGCCACTTTATGGTTAATGAAGGTATTGTCTTGGGGCATAAAATTTCTGAAAGAGGTATTGCAGTTGACAAAGCTAAAGTTGATGCTATTTAAAAGATGCCGTGTCCCAAGGACATCAAAGGTATAAGAAGTTTCCTTGGTCATGCCGGTTTTTATAGGAGGTTCATTAAGGACTTCTAAAAAATTTCCTGGCCTCTGACTAACCTATTACAAAAAGATATTCCTTTTGTCTTTGATGATGATTGTGTAGAAGCATTTGAAATACTTAAGAAAGCCTTGATTTCTACACCTATTGTTCAGCCACCTGATTGGAATTTACCCTTTGAAATCATGTGTGATGCCAGTGACTATGCTGTAGGTGTCGTTCTAAGATAAAGAGTTGATAAAAAATTAAATGTTATTCAATATGCTAGTAAAACTCTGGACAATGCCCAGAGAAATTATGCTACTACTGAAAAGGAATTCTTAGTAGTTGTATTTTCTTGTGATAAGTTCAGACCTTATATTATTGATTCTAAAGTAACTATTCACACTAATCATGCTTCTATTAAATATCTTATGGAAAAGAAAGATGCTAAACCTAGACTTATTAGATGGGTTCTCCTGCTACAAGAATTTGATTTGCATATTATTGATAGAAAGGGAGCTGAGAATCCCGTTGCAGACAACTTGTCTAGGTTAGAGAATGTTCTTGATGACCCACTACCTATTGATGATAGCTTTCCTGATGAACAATTAGCTGTCATAAATGCTTCTCATACAGCTCTGTGGTATGCTGATTATGCTAATTACATTGTTGCTAAATTTATACCACCTAGTTTCACATACCAGCAAAATAAAAAGTTTTTCTATGATTTAAGACATTATTTCTGGGATGACCCACATCTTTACAAAGAAGGAGTAGACGGTGTTATTAGACGTTGTGTACCTGAGCATGAACAGGAACAAATCCGACATAAGTGTCACTCCAAGGCTTATGGAGGACACCATGCTGGAGATAGAACTGCACATATGGTATTGCAATCCGGTTTTTATTGGCCTACTCTTTTCAAGGATGCCCATAAGTTTGTCTTATATTGTGATGAATGTCAAAGAATTGGTAATATTAGTAGACGTCAAGAAATGCCTATGAATTATTCACTCGTTACTGAACCATTTGATGTTTGGGGCTTCGATTATATGGGACCGTTTCCTTCCTCTAATGGAGACACACATATTTTAGTTGCTGTTGATTACGTTACTAAGTGGGTAGAAGCTATTCCAACTAGTTCTGCTGATCATAACACCTCTATTAAGATGCTTAAAAAAGTTATTTTTCCGAGGTTTGGAGTCCCTAGATATTTAATGATTGATGGTGGTTCACATTTCAGTATGATGTTAATCATAGAATTGCATCTCCTTATCACCCATAGTCTAGTGGCCAAGTAGAATTAAGTAATAGAGAGCTCAAATTAATTTTGCAAAAGACTGTTAATAGATCTAGAAAGAATTGGTCCAAGAAACTTGATGATGCATTATGGGCTTATAGAACTGCATACAAAAATCCTATGGGTATGTCTCAGTATAAAATGGTTTATGGTAAAGCATGCCACTTACCTCTTGAACTAGAGCATAAGGCATATTGGGCCATTAAAGAGCTCAATTATGATTTCAATCTTGCTGGTGAGAAGAGCTTATTTGACATTAGCTCACTTGATGAATGGAGAACCCAGGCCTATGAGAATGTCAAACTGTTTAAAGAAAAAGTTAAAAGATGGCATGACAAAAGTATACAAAAGCATGAGTTTAATGTAGGTGATTATGTGTTGCTATTCAACTCTCGTTTAAGATTTTTTTCAGGCAAAATTCTCTCTAAATGAGAAGTTCCTTATGTTATCGAGGAGGTCTGTCGTTCCGGTGCCATAAAAATCAACAACTTCGAAGGCACAAATCCAAAGGTGGTGAACGGTCAAAGAATCAAACATTATATCTCAGGTAATCCTATAAATGTTGAAACTAATATTATTGAAACCGTAACCCTAGAGGAATACATAAGGGACACTTTCCGGAACATTTTAGACTCCAAAAAGGAATAGTACGTGGTACGGTAAGTAAACCGACTCCAAATAAGAAAATACCAAAATAAGAAGCAGTTCGAAAAGGACACGAGGCTTCCACGAGGGTGGAGGGTGTGCCCTACCCCTCTGGGCGCGCCCCCTGCCTCGTGGTCACCTCATGTGCCCTCCGAACTCCGTTTTCTTGCACGATACTTCTTATGGTCGGTAAAAATTCATTATATAATCTCCCGAAGGTTTTGACCACCCTACCACGCAAATATCCCCTGCTCTTGTTTCGAGCTGTTTTTCTAACAGATTTAGATCACCATGACGTCTCCAAGAGCCCCCAAGGACAAGTTCTTCGAGAAGGTCATCAACCCCTACCTCGCAGAAGTGCTACAACATCCTCAAACCATTGAGATGCGTGAGGGGTTGCTGCACATCTGTGATGTTGAGGGACCAAGGAGGACCGGAAGTGTGGAGACAAGGCTCGAGGCAATGGAGCAACAAGTTTTCAAGTGTCAGGAGATGGTGGAGCGTGGACTCGACTCCAATCACATAATGATCATGGAGTTCACCAACAACCACAAGCTGGACGCCAAGGACACTAGGGAGGCCATCTTCAAGCTTCATGAGAAAATCGAGCACCTCCAAGCCCAGATCTATGACCTGCAAAATCAAAACTGTGAGTATGAATATAGATTCAAGAGGATGAGTTTGGCCGCAGATTTAAGGATCCCGGAGACTCAATCATCCTTCTACGATGGTGAGCCTATGCCATGGAAGAGGAACGACAAGCCTACATCATCAACAACTCCATCTCCTTCACCGACAAAAGAGATATAATCACATCGGGTATGGGCACTCCCCTTGGCAACTGCCAAGCTTGGGGGAGTGCCCTCGTATCGTATCACCATCACTTTTATCTTTACCGTTTTTCTTAGTTCGATCCTTTTGATAATATCTTGATCTAGTAGAATAAAGGTTTAGTATGATCTAGTTGTGTGTTTTGCTTTATGATCTTCCTATGTAATCGAGTCCGTGAGCTATATATAATAAAGATTAGTGTTGAGTCAAGGGCTTGATTATTTTGCTATGATCTTGAGGGAATAAAATAAAAGAGTAGAAATAAAAAGAAATAAAGAGATCATATGGATCTTATGGAGAGTAATGAGCTCACATATAAATAGTATGATGAATAAAAGTTGTTGAGAGTTGACAAACATAGTTTTGGTCATCGTTGCAATTAATAGGAAGCAATAAAGAAAGAGAGATTTTCACATATAAATATACTATCTTGGACATCTTTTATAATTGTGAGCACTCATTAAAGTATGATATGCTAAAGAGTTGACGTTGGACAAGGAAGACAATGTAATGGGTTGTGATTTCTTACATCTGAGATAAATTATATTGTCATGGATCATCCAACATGTTGAGCTTGCCTTTCTCTCTCTTGCTAGCCAATTTCTTTGCACCAAGTAGAGATACTACTTGTGCTTCCAAATATCCCTAAACCCAGTTTTGCCATGAGAGTCCACCATATCTACCTATGGATTGAGTAAGATCCATCAAGTAAGTTGTCATTGTTGCAAGCAATAAAAATTGCCCTCTAAATATGTATGACTTATTAGTGTGGAGAAAATAAGCTTCATACGATCTTGTGATGTGGAAGAAATAAAAGCGATGAACTGCATAATAAAGGTCCATATCACAAGTGGCAATATAAAGTGATGTTCTTTTGCATTAAGATTTCGTGCATCCAACCATAAAAGCACATGACAACCTCTGCTTCCCTCTGCGAAGGGCCTATCTTTTATTCTTGTCTTATACTTCATGCAAAGAGTCATGGTGATATTCACCTTTCCTTTTTACATTTTACCCTTTGGCAAGCACAATGTGTTGGAAAGATCCTGATATATATAGCTAATTGGATGTGAGTTTTCATGAACTACTATTGTTGACATTACCCTTGAGGTAAAAACTTGGGAGGCAAAACTATAAGCCCCTATCTTTCTCTGTGTCCGATTAAAACTTCATACCCATAAATATTGCGTGAGTGTTAGAAATTGTGAGAGACTAAATGATAGTTGAGTATGTGGACTTGCTGAAAAGCTCTTATATTGACTCTTTCCTATGTTATGATAAATTGCAATTGCCTCAATGACTGAGATTAGAGTTTGTTGGTTCTCAATGAAGTTTATGATTCATACTTGAAATTGTGATTGAATTGTTACTTTAGCATAAGAGATCATATGACAATATATATATATATATATTGTTGTTCTAATAATGATCATGATGCCCTCATGTCCGTATTTTCTTTTTATCGACACCTCTATCTCCAAACATGTGGACATATTTTTCAATTTCGGCTTTCGCTTGAGGACAAGCGAGGTCTAAGCTTGGGGGATTTGATACATCCATTTTTCATCATGCTTTTATATCGATATTTATTGCATTATGGGCTGTTATTACACATTATGTCACAATACTTATGCCTATTCTCTCTTTTTTTACAAGGTTTACATGAAGAGGGAGAATGCCGGCAGCTGGAATTCTGGGCTGGAAAAGGAGCAAATATTAGAGACCTATTCTGCATAGCTCCAAAAGTCTTGAAACTTCACGGAAGTTATTTTTTGGAATTAATAAAAAATACTGAGTGAAGAAAGTACTAGAGGGGGGCCACCCACCATCCACGAGGGCGGGGGGCGCGCCCTACCAACTGGGTGCGCCCCCTGCCTCGTGGGCCCCTTGGTGGCCCTCTGATGCCCATCTTTGGCTATATGGAGTCTTTCATCGAGGAAAATATCATAAGCAAGCTTTCGGGAAGAAACTCCGCCGCCACGAGGCGGAACCTTGGCGGAACCAATCTAGGGCTCCGGCAGAGCTATTCTGCCGGGGAAACTTCCCTCCGGGAGGGGGAAATCATCACCATCGTCATCACCAACGATCCTCTCATTGGGAGGCGGTCAATCTCCATCAACATCTTCACCAGCACCATCTCATCTCAAACCCTAGTTCATCTCTTGTATCGAATCGTTGTATCCAAACTTCAGATTGGTACCTGTGGGTTGCTAGTAGTGTTGATTACTCCTTGTAGTTGATGCTAGTAGGTTTACTTGGTGGAAGATCATATGTTCAGATCCATTATGCATATTAATACCCCTCTGATTATGAACATGAATATGCTTTGTGAGTAGTCACGTTTGTTCCTGAGGACATGTGAGAAGTCTTGCTATAAGTAGCCATGTGAATTTGGTATTCGTTCGATATTTTGATGAGATGTATGTTGTCATCCCTCTAGTGGTGTCATGTGAACGTCGACTACATGACACTTCACCATTGTTTGGGCCTAGAGGGAGGCATTGGGAAGTAATAAGTAGATGATGGGTTGCTTGAGTGACAGAAGCTTAAACCCTAGTTTATGCGTTGCTTCGTAAGGGGCTGATTTGGATCCATATGTTTCATGCTATGGTTAGGTTTACCTTAATACTTCTGTTGTAGTTGCGGATGCTTGCAATGGGGGTTAATCATAAGTGGGATGCTTGTCCAAGTAAGGATAGTACTCAAGCACCAGTCCACCCACATATCAAATTATCAAAGTACCGAATGTGAATCATATGAACATGATGAAAACTACCTTGGCAATAATTCCCATGTGTCCCCGGGAGCGCTTTCCTTCATATAAGAGTTTGTCCAGGCTTGTCCTTTGCTACAAAAAGGATTGGGCCATCTTGCTGCACCTTATTTACTTTTATTACTTGCTACTCGTTACAAATTACCTTATCACAAAACTATCTGTTACCGATAATTTCAGTGCTTGCAGAGAATACCTTATTGAAAACTGCTTATCATTTCCTTCTGCTCCTCGTAGGGTTCGACACTCTTACTTATCGAAAAGGCTATGATAGATCCCCTACACTTGTGGGTCATCAACCATCTACAAACTGGACTAGGCTTTTACCTTCATCGTAAGGGGCCGAACCAGTATAAACTCCTTGTGCCCTTTGTCCTGATTAACCCCTTTAGGCTAACCTCATCGCGATGGCTCCACGACTAAGTCCTCACACTAGGACATCCGCCGTGACAATTCCACGACAACGTTCGACTACATCAACCGCGTTACTAAAAGCTTCCGCTTTAGGTCTACGAGGGTACGTAGACACACTCTCCCCTCTCGTTGCTATGCATCTCCTAGATAGGTCTTGCGTGATCGTAGGTAAAAAAATTGAAATACTGCATTCCCTAATAGGCTCATGGCTGTCGAGCCTCGGGACACCGGAGACCGATGAGCTCATCGGTGTGGGGCTAATGGTGCCGTCGGGCTTTCTTCTGCCGCGCGAGTTCCACGTCACCGCTGATGGCTACCCGATGAGGGGCCCCGACACGACGCCGGACGAGCTCCGCCGCCACCGCAGCGGTCATTCGAACATTACTGGCGGCCACGGCTTTTGGGACGGCAAAGATTACTGGGCGGTCGTCGGTGAGCTCCGGCGGGAGGCGGGCGGATCCTCAACTGCCCCGCCCTGCGATGGCCTCTCCCGCCGTCACCCTCCGGTCATCATGTCGGCCCGCCGTCTGGCACCCACGGTCCTCGGATCCTCCGCACCTCCTGCCGTCAAGATCCCGCCGGATCTAGTCACACTGCGCGAGGAGGAGGACCCCGACGATAGCCCCAGCTTCCTCCTCACCTTGCAGCATCGCAGGTGATAACCCACAAGTATAGGGGATCACAACAGTTTTCGAGGGTAGAGTATTCAACCCTAATTTATTGATTCGACACAAGGGGAGGCAAAGAATATTCTCAAGTAGTAGAGGCCGAGTTGTCAATTCAACCACACCTGGAAACTTAATATGTGCAACAAAGTGTTTAGTAGAAAAGTAATATGATAGTAATGGTAATGGTGGTAAAAGGTAACGATAACAAAAGTAATATTTTTGGTGTTTTGTAGTGATGATAACAGTAGCAATGGAAAAGTAAATAAGCGAGAACAATATATGGAAAGCTCGTAGGCAATGGATTGGTGATAGAGAATTATGCCGGATGCGGTTCATCATGTAATAGTCATAACCTAGAGTGATACAGAACTAGCTCAAATTCATCAATGTAATGTAGGCATGTATTTCGAATATAGTCATACGTGCTTATGGAAAAGAACTTGCATGACATCTTTTGTCCTACCCTCCCGTGGCAGCGGGGTCCTATTGGAAACTAAGGGATACTAAGGCCTCCTTTTAATAGAGTACCGGAACAAAGCATTAACACATAGTGAATACATGAACTCCTCAAAGTACGGTCATCATCGGTAAGTATCCCGATTATTGTCACTTCGGGGTTAACGGATCATAACACATAATAGGTGACTATAGAATTGCAAGATAGGATCAAGAACTCTCATATATTGACGAAAACATAGTAGGTTCAGATCTGAAATCATGGCACTCGGGCCCTAGTGACAAGCATTAAGCATAGCAAAGTCATAGCAACATCAATTTCAGAACATAGTGGATACTAGGGATCAAACCCTGACAAAATTAACTCGATTACATGATAAATCTCATCCAACCCATCACCGTCCAGCAAGCCTACGATGGAATTACTCACGCACGACGGTGAGCATCATGAAATTGGTGATGGAGGATGGCGACGGACGGACTCCAGATCAGCCCTCCTGAGAGAGTTTAGGGCTTGGCGGCGGCTCTGTATCGTAAAACGTGATGAATACTTCTCTGGGTTTTCTCCCCGAAAGTGAATATATGGAGTCCAGGTTGAGGTCGGTGGAGCATCGAGGGGCCCACGAGGCAGGGGGCGCGCCCAGGGGGGCAGGCGCGCCCCCACCCTCGTGGACAGGTGGGACAGCCCCTGATGTGGATCTTCCTCCCAATATTCATTATATATTCCAAAATAATGCTCCGTTGATTTTCAGGTCATTCCGAGAACTTTTATTTTTGCATAAAAATAACACCATGGCAATTCTGCTGAAAACAACATCAGTCGAGGTTAGTTCCATTCAAATCATGCAAGTTAGAGTCCAAAACAAGGGCAAAAGTGTTTGGAAAAGTAGATATGACGGAGACGTATCAACTCCCGCAAGATTAAACCTTTGCTTGTCCTCAAGCAATTCAGTTGATAAACTGAAAGTGGTAAAGAAAAACTTTTACAAACTCTGTTTGCTCTTGTTGTTATAAATATGTAAAGCCAGCATTCAAGTTTTCAGCAAAAATTATGAACTAACCATATTCACAATAACATTTAGGTCTCATGTTTACTCATATCAATGGCATAATCAACTACCGAGCAATAATAATAAATCTCGGATGACAACACTTTTTCAAAATAATCATGATATGCTATAACAAGATGGTATATCGCTAGCCCTTTCTGAGACCGCAAAACATAAATGTAGAGCACCTTTAAAGATCAAGGACTGGCTAGACATTGTAATTCATGGTAAAAGAGATCCAGTCAAGTCATACTCAATGTAAAATAACAGTAATGGATGAAAATGACAGCGGTGCTCTCCAACTGGTGCTTTTTAATAAGAGGATGATGACTCGGCATAAAAGTAAATAGATAGGCCCTTCGCAGAGGGAAGTAGGGATTTGTAGAGGTGCCAGAGCTCGGTTTTGAAATAGAATGAATAATATTTTGAGCGGTATACTTTCATTGTCAAGTAACAACCGAGAGATGGCGATATCTTCCATGCTACACACATTATAGGCGGTTCCCAAATAGAATGGTAAAGTTTATACTCCCCCTCCACCAACAAGCATCAATCCATGGCTTGCTCGAAACAATGAGTGCCTCCAACTAACAAGAGCCCCGGGGGAGTTTTGTTTGCAGTTATTTTGATTTGGTTTGCATAAAGCATGGGACTGGGCATCCCGGTGACCAACCATTTTCTCGTGAGTGAGGAGCGGAGTCCACTCCTCTTGAGAATAACCCGCCTAACATGGAAGATACGGACATCCCTAGTTGATACATGAGCTATTCAAGCATACAAAACAGGATATTTATTTGAAGTTTTGGAGTTTGGCACATACAAATTTACTTGGAACAGTAGGTAAATACCGTATACAGGTAGATATGGTGGACTCATATGGAATAACTTTGCGGTTTATGGAATTGGATGCACAAGCAGTATTCCCGCTTAGTACAGGTGAAGGCTAGCAAAAGACTGGGAAGCGACCAGCTAGAGAGCGACAACAGTCATGAACATGCATTAAAATTAATCAACACCCAATGCAAGCATGAGTAGGATATAATGCACCATGAACATAAATATCGTAGAGGCTATGTTGATTTTGTTTCAACTACATGGGTGAACATGTGCCAAGTCAAGCCACTCGAATCATTCAAAAGAGGATACCACCCTATCATACCACATCACAACCATTTTAATAACATGTTGGCACGCAAGGTAAACCATTATAAGCTCCTAGATAATTAAGCATGGCATAAGTAACTATAATCTCTAATTGTCATTGCAAACATGTTTATTCATAATAGGCTGAATCAGGAACGATGAACTAATCATATTTACAAAAACAAGAGAGGTCGAGTTCATACCAGCTTTTCTCATCTCAACTAGTCCATCATATAAACATCATTATTGCCTTTCACTTACACGACCGAATAGTGTGGATAATAATAATAGTGCACATGCATTGGACTAAGCTGGAATCCGCAAGCATTCAATTCAAGAGAGAAGACAAGGTAATATGGGCTCTTTGTTAGATCAACAATAATGCATATGAGAGCCACTCAATCATTTTAATCATGGTCTTCTCCTTTTGACCCCGAAAGAACAAGAAAAGAAATAAAACTATTTACACGGGAAAGCTCCCAACAAGCAAAAGAAGAACGAGAAATCTTTTTTGAGTTTTCTTTTTAATTACTACTACAAGCATGGAAAGTAAACTAATTAAAAGCTACAACAATTTTTTTGTTTTTCTTAGAGTTTATTAAACACACAAGAAGAAAGCATAAAAGAGAAAAATAAACTAGCATGGATGATACAATGAAAAAGTATGAGCACCGACAACTAGCAATGAGTGTGTGAACATGAATGTAATGTCGGTGAGAAATACGTACTCCCCCAAGCTTAGGCTTTTGGCCTAAGTTAGTCTATGGCCACGGCTGGCCTGGTGGATATCCAAAGTAATAGTTGGGGTCGTACTGTGAAGAAGCCTCGGATTGCCACTAGTTGGCAATCACCTCCGGATCCCACTGATAATCAGACTGTCGTGGAGGATCAAATTGTGATTCCGGCTCTGGCTCTGTAGCTGCTGTAGGGTTCTGGTAGGCATGAATGGCCTCCAACGGAACAAGGTACTTGCCTGCAGATAAATCAAACAAGGAAGGAGCAGGCAAGGTAATAGTCTCAGGATGATTTTTACCAAATATTAATTTGTACTTAAGCTCCTTTTCCCTATTCTTAACAATAAAATCATGTGCTACCATACTCTTACAATCTAGATAAACAAGAGGTAGCAATTTTTCTTCTTTCTCATAGTGCCTAATAGGTATGTTAAAGTGTGCAGCAATGCGCGAGGCGAAGATGCCTCCAAGGACGAGGCCCTTAGTACGGTTAAGATTTAACTGCTTTGCTATAATAGCGCCCATGCTGAATGTATCATCACGAAATAAGGTATGGCACAAAATAACAATATCAGGCGCACTCAGGTTTCCACAGTTTCTGCGCCCAATTAAGCATCTACTAGCATATATAGCAAAGTAACGTAGAACAGGAAAGTGTATGCTAGTAATTCGTGCGTCGGAAACCTTCTGTCGGTGTCAAAACCGGCGGATCTCAGGTAGGGGGTCCATAACTATGCGTTGTTGGTGGGAACGACACCTATGGGATCACAAGAATCCCTACTATGGTTGCGGGGCGCGGGGTCATGAGAAGAGCAGATCAAACAAATAGCACACGGTTCGTTTATCCAGGTTCGGGCCGCAAGGATGCGTAAAACCCTACTCCTGCTTTGGTGGATTGTATATCTGTGTTCTTGAGCTAGCTATGGGGCGTGAGGAGCTCCAAAAAGTCGAATCCTCCTCCTGGTCGCCTCGGACCTCCTTTTATAGGAAAGGGGTTGCCACAGTGGCACACAGGAGGTGGAAAGGGTACAGTGATGTGAGGTTATCCCTCGTAGTACATGACAAGGCGCATTTAATGCGTCTTGCCCAGGTGTCCTTGCTTTATCGGGGATGGGAGAGAGCCATGTCTCGTCCGTCGCCGCTCCCTCTCATGTCGACACGCACCCTGGCCAGCGGTGCCCGCGGTGCCATGTAGGCAGGCAGGCAGCTGAGGTGGCGCAGTGGTGGGTCTCCACGAAGATCCGCATGCCGCCACGCAGGTGCCTGCCCAGCTGGTTGGGTCGGCAGCTGGACGCGAATGGCGGTGGAGGTTTGACTAGCGTGGGCCTGATGGTGGCCCTACGGGTGTTCTTGGCAAGGGCCTTGCCGGGGCCCCGGCAAGGGTCTTGCCGTGGCTCCTGCTGTCATCCCCGCCAAGGCTCTTGCCGGGGGCCTTGTGGTCCTCCTTAGCTGGGATCCCGCCAAGGATCATCATCTTCTAAAGGGTGTATCTGATCTTGAATGTCTTCACAAAGATCTGTAAGCCACCACAGGGATGTCTCCCGAATCCTTGCCCCATGGGGGCAGTGGACTCAAGGGTGACTCACTCCATATGTGTGGGGTGAGCTGCCGTGGCAAGGGTCTTGCCGGGTTTGCTAAAACCGCCTCCCGGCAAGGATCTTGCCGGGGGAAGTCCGCTTTGTCTCCTTTGCTCTTTGTGGTCTTGGTCTTGGCGTCGTTCTGCTTCTCTCGAGCTTCGGCCTTACCTTGGCTCACCTCCCTTGCCTTGCTCAGTGTGGTGGTGCCCGTGGCTCAGACTGCCCTTGCACAGTTATAGGGGTACAAAAAGTGTACCCCTCTTTTTGTACACCGACAGGAGCCCCCGGGCCTGGGCCACATGTAAGCGCAATCGCGTCATTGGGCTAGGCCCAAAAACGGTGCGCGGGCAGGCAGGGCGGTTTTTACCGCGGTAAGTCTCTTCATGCGCTGTGCTTCCCATGCTTCCCGCGCGTGGCGCGGCGTGGGGAGGCATGTGTGACGTGGCGGCATGCATGGGGATGCTTCCCGCGGGCATGCGTCACATCACAGTTAATGTGAAAGGAGGCGGCCCGTTGTTTTCCCCCATAAGAAAGGAATAACCACGGGCGCGCTGCTCACTTTCTCCTCTTTCCTCGTGCCTTTTCCAATCTCAGAGCCGCCGTTTCCTCTCTTCCTTCCTTCCTAAGCTTCCGCCGTCGCCCGCCGTCGTTGCTTCGCCATCCCCCTTCCTCAGCCCTCTGAACTTCTTGGTCGCCATGGCTCCCAAATTCGCCAAGGGCAAGGGGGTGGCTAAGGGTGCCGGGACGGTGGAGCCGCCGGAGAGCGCGCTGTCGGGGGACCGGACGAAGTCCGCCTTCATCTTCCCCTCGACGGTTGAGGTTCAAGAGCTCCGGGCCTCCTTCAAGCCCCTATGGGGAGTGAAGACAGGGGGAGAGGATTCAGGACACCCGGCGACGCGCGTCATTCCTGCCGCTTGCGCTGATCCTGCCCCAAATCGGCACCCCTTCTTCGTTGATTACTTTTCTTGCGGGTTATGCCCCCGTTTCTCCGATTTCTTCTGCGACATTATGCGCACCTTCGGCTTTCGCCTCTTGGATTTTACTCCGGATGCGGTGGCGTGCATGGCTTTCTTCGCGCATCTTTGCGAAGGCTTTGCCGGGGTGCAGCCCAACACGGCGCTGTTCCGCCATTAGTTCTTCCCTCGAATCCAGCCGGGAGGAGCCGTCTCCGGTTGCGTCACCTAGATCCCAAGATCCAAGGGGGCATACCCGGACGGTGCCGTGAAGGAGAGGTGGGAGGAAAGGCGTGGCCGGTGGTGCTGGATTGAAGATGAAAACCCGCCGGAATTCTGCAAGGTCCGCCGAGTGCCGCCGGTCCGTGGCAGCGATTGGAGCGATGTCGACGCCGCTGATGGGAGGCTCACTGTCGCCACCACCAGGATTCTCCGGCTCACCCAGGCCGGACTCACCCTTGAGATGATTGGGGCAGACTTCATTCGCCGCCGGATCGCCCCGTTGCACAACAAGGGGCGGCCAGCTTGGCTCTTTACGAACCCGGCTGACATTATGCGACTCCGCCCCGGCCTCGATCACAACTTCACAGTGCTGGCGCATTCCCACTTCTGCCAGTGTCTTTTCCAGCTTGATGTGGGTCGCGATGGCGAGGTCGAGCGGACTGGCAAGGCCGCGAGGGCTGCCGCAAAGGTTGGCAAGGCCCTCAAGGGGCCATTTTTCAAGATGCCAGCGGGGGTGGTCCCGTTGTGCAACAATTCACGTCAGTCTGAGATCATCGCCATGATGCCGGACTGTAATGCGCATGGCCCTGTCCCGAGCTGGGAGGAGCCGAAGGACGAGGATGTGCAGCAATTCTTCGACACCCTTGAAAGTGCAACTATCCCTAGGTGGTTTTGGTAATTCATAACAACATATAGCTCATTGAGCTAATACTATTCCGAGATGATTATTTCAGGAAAGCTCAATGATTGGCATGGCATGGATGTGAAAGTGGAACCCTCAAAATTCTAAGGACAAAAGATTGGCTCAAGCTCAAAAGCTCAAGACTCTTCATTTTATATTTTAGTGATCCAAGATCACATTGAGTCTTTAGGAAAAGCCAATACTATCAAGGAGGGATGAGGTGTTGCTTAATGAGCCTCTTGCTTCATGTGCTTAGTGATATGCTCCAAAACCCTCAACTACTTTCCCATATCCACATATGACCTAAACCCTAAGCCAAACTCGATCCTACCGATTCTTCCTATCCGGCGCCACCGAGTTTCACTTGTCATTAGCCACTGCCAAACCCTAGCAATTTGGTCCTACCGATAGGGATCTCGGTCTCACCGAGATGGGGTTGCAAACTCTCTGTTTCCCTTTCATAACTTTTCGGTCCCACCGAAAGAGCGAATCGGTCCCACCGAGATTGCAATGTAAACTTAGTGTTTCCCCTTTGTAACTTTTCGGTCTCACCGAGTTCCACTCGGTCTCACCGAAAGAGCAAATCGGTCCCATCGAGGTTGCCTGACCAACTCTCTGGTTAGCTAATTACCATTTTCGGTCTCACCGAGTTTGTGTAATCGGTCTCACCGAGATTACGTTATCCCCAAACCCTAACCACATCGGTCCTACCGAGTTGCATGTCAGTCCCACCGAAAATCACTAACGGTCACTATGTTTACATTTTCGGTCCGACCGAGTTTATTGATTCGGTCCCATCGAGATTGGAAAACTGTGTAACGGTTGGATTTTGTGTGGAGGCTATATATACCCCTCCACCTTCTTCTCATTCGGTGAGAGAGCCATCAGAACACACACACCATTCCAACTCATTTGTTCTGAGAGAGAACCACCTACTCATGTGTTGAGACCAAGACATTCCATTCCTACCATATGAATCTTGATCTCTAGCCTTCCCAAGTTGCTTTCCACTCAAACCCTCTTTCCACAAAATCCAAATCCTATGAGAGAGTTGAGTGTTGGGGAGACTATCATTTGAAGCACAAGAGCAAGGAGTTCATTACCTACACACCATTTGTTACTTCTTGGAGAGTGGTGTCTCCTAGATTGGCTAGGTGTCACTTGGGAGCCTCCGACAAGATTGTGGATTTGAACCAAGGAGTTTGTAAGGGCAAGGAGATCGCCTACTTCGTGAAGATCTACCGCTAGTGAGGCAAGTCCTGTGTGGGCGATGGCCATGGTGGGATATACAAGGTTGCTTCTTCGTGGACCCTTTGTGGGTGGTTGCTTCTTCATGGACCCTTCGTGGGTGGAGCTCTGTGTGGACTCGCGCAACTGTTACCCTTGGGTGGAGCCCTGTGTAGACTCGCGCAACCGTTACCCTTCGTGGGTTGAAGTCTCCATCAACGTGGATGTAGGATAGCACCACCTATCCAAACCACGGGAAAAACATCCGTGTCTCCAATTGCGTTTGATCTCTCCAAACCCTTCCCTTTACATTCTTGCAAGTTGCATGCTTTACTTTCCGCTGCCTATATACTCTTTGCATGCTTGCTTGAATTATGTGATGATTGCTTGACTTGTCCTAAATTAGCTAAAATTTGCCAAGAACTAAAATTGGGAAAAGGTTAAGTTTTTATTTGGTCAAGTAGTCTAATCACCCCCCTCTAGAGATACTTTCGATCCTACAAGTGGTATCAGAGCTTTGGTCTCCATTTGCTTGATCTCCATAGCTTTTGGTGGTCATAGCCTTGGTTTCACAACCTAGGAGAGTATTCTAGCGAGGGAAATTATCACCGTAGAGGTCCTTACTTTGATGGTACTAATTTTGCTAGTTGGAAGCATAAAATGAAAATGCATATTCTTGGACATAACCCCGTCGTTTGGGCTATTGTGTGTGTTTGTTTGCAAGGTGAATTCTTTGATGGGAAAGAACCAAACCGTGAAGCTACCGCGGATGAGTTGAAGATGTTGCAATACAATGCTCAAGCTTGTGATATTCTCTTCAACGGATTGTGCCCCAAAGAATTCAACAAAATCAGCCGTCTTGAGAATGCAAAGGAAATTTGGGACACTTTGATTGATATGCACGAAGGTACCGACTCCGTCAAGGAATCCAAGTTGGATGTGCTTCAAAGCCAACTTGACAAGTTCAAGATGAAGGATGGTGAAGGTGTCGCCGAAATGTACTCTAGGCTTGCTCTCATCACAAATGAGATTGCCGGCTTAGGAAGTGAAGAGATGACCGATAAATTCATCATCAAGAAGATTCTAAGAGCCTTGGATGGAAAATATGATACCGTGTGCACATTGATCCAAATGATGCCCAATTACAAAGATCTCAAGCCAACGGAAGTGATTGGAAGAATTGTTTCTCATGAGATGTCACTTAAGGATGAAGAGGAACTTCACAACAAATCAAGTGGTGCCTATAAAGCCTCATGTGAAGCCCCTACATCATCAAGTGAGAAACAAGACTTCAATGAAGAATTGAGCTTAATGGTGAAGAACTTCAACAAGTTCTACAAGAGTAGAAGCAAAGATAGAAGCTTCAAATCAAGGTCCTACAATGACAAAAGATCTTCTAGTCGAGAGTGAAACTGCTACAATTGTGGAAGACCCGGACACTATTCAAATGAGTGTACGGCTCCCTACAAAAGAAGAGAAGATTCTCCAAAAAGAAGAAGCAAAGAATCACCATCAAGAGAGAGAAGGAGTAGAGATGATCGTTATGAACGAAGATACTCACGGAGAAGCAAGGATTCGGAAAGGAAGGAAAAATCATCAAGGAGCTACACAAGACGAAGACATCAAGCTCATGTTGGTGAATGGGTATCCGGCTCCGACTCCGACAGCCACTCCGAGAGAAGTTATCACTCTGACTCCGAAGATACTCAAGATGAAGGTGTTGCCGGTCTAGCACTTGTGTCAACCAACTCCTACGACATATTTGACTCACCAAATGAAGGAATTGGAAGATGCTTCATGGCCAAAGGTCCTAAGGTAACACACCCCGAGTATGTTGATTTCAATAGTGATGAAGATGACTTGTTAGGTGATGATTTGCTTGTTGACAACTCTAGTGATGAATACTATGATGAAATGTCAATTAAACATGCTAATCAAGATAAAACGAATGACAATGATAAGGAGAATATTGAGGCTCTAACTAAAGAACTAAAAACTCTTAAGTTAGCTCATGACACTATCTTCGAAGATCATCGAGAACTTTTAAGAGCTCATGAGAAATTACACTTTGAAAAGCTCAATCTTGAGCAAGAGCATGAGTTCTTAAAAGCAATCAATGATGACCTCCGCAAGAAAAGTTCTTCTTACATTGCCAAGCGTTTACTCTTATCCACTTACATGCCTCAAGTCAATTCTAACAAGAAAGATTCTTCCTCCAGTAGTAACAATGATCATGCTAAATCCAATATTGTTGCTTCTAGTAGTTCTCTTGATTCCACTAATGATTCTCTTAGCCAAGTTACACTTGAGCAAGAAAACAGCTTATTGAAGGGAATTATAGAGAAAGGAGTGTACAAAAGCCTTGTCGAGAGTAAGCAATTCGAGGAAATTGTGCGCAAGCAAGGAATGCACCGGAGGAATCAAGGTGTTGGTTTTGAACGAAAGTTCAATGCCAATGGAGTTGAGTGGGAAGAAGATCAATACCCCAAGACAAAGTTTGTCCCTCAAAAAGAGAAGTATACTTCTTTCAAGGGGACACAAACTCAAGATGATCTTCCACCACAAGACTACAAGCAAAAAGGCAAGGACAAGCTTCAAGAGGAAATCGATGCATTTGAAGAAGCTCCAAAGACCTTAGTCAAGTGGATTCCCAAGACTACCTCAAGTTCCACTTCATCAAGTACGACTACAACTCCAAGGATTCCCATCAAGATGGTGTGGATCCAAAAGAAGAAGAACTAGAGAGTTCTTGAGGGTGACTCCGCCAACATACTTCACCCTTATCATTTTGGCAAGAACAAGTGCAATCAACTTCCACATCTTGCACTAGTTCAAGGAGTCACAAACCCTCTTGTTGGTAAGACAAGGGACAAGGTAACCTAAAAGTTTTCATGGACATCATCTTTTGTGTGCATCACTCTATGTCTATGGATATCCTTACTTGTTCCTTGTGGGACTAACCCATGTAGGTATATCGAAAGTGCAATTCACTCAAAATGGATAGCTCCAAGAGATCTACAACAACATTGAGCATCCACATCTTCAATATCTACATGAAGTCATCATCGACAAAACCCAAGGTTAGTTCATCCCTCTTAAGGGGGATATCACATCTTGGGGGAGCTTTACTCTAAGACTTGAGCTAAAGCAACTCTAAAGATGTGAACATATCAATGCTTTATGTAAAAGTGGTAACCCCACTTGAGCTTAAACGATGAGTATGATTTATGATCAAGTGTTCTCACTTGACTCCTAAGTCAATACACTCATATATAGATGACCTAGTCATCGCAAATTGCTTGATAGATGCTAGAATTGGTTGTGCATGCCTTGCCACATATTTCATCTGCCATCTTATTGTGTGAGCATGCTGGTTGCATAATTTACTCATTCAAGGACATCCACTTGTTGTTTTGATTGTTCGGTTTTATCTTCTTTTACCAAGTGGATGGACAAGAATGCCTAAGAACCTCCTCTAGCTATCTATGCTTTTCTCGTCTCAAACTCTATTCATGCTGCATCACAAAATTTGATCAAGTCAGATTCGAACCACTCTGTGTGAGGAGCGCTCGGAGTCCCCGATTCGTCATAGACTTAAACTTCCAAAACCTCTTTATGATTCTCGGTCTGACCGATACTCCACTTTCGGTCCTACCGAGATCATTAAGTTGATCTAGGTTTTCGATCTTGGTGCAACCGATTTGAACATTTCGGTCACACCGAGTTTCAGTAACTGCTTGCAGTTATGAATCTCGGTGCCACCGAGTTGTTCCACTCGGTCACACCGACAAGGTCAGGCTACATATTGTCACGGGCAAAATTTTGGAAATTTCTCCGAACCCCTTCGCCCGCGCGATAGCCTGCTCTGCCCTCGTGGTCTCCGGATCATCTTCTCGCCGCCAGCAGCCTCTAGTCGCTGGTCTCCGTCGCCGTCAACGGGAATTCTGCCCCGCCGTTGCCGCCGTAGAAAGTCCCCGCCGAACTAGGGTATGGACTTGATCTTTGTGCTATTCCCCAATATGATTCCTAGCACATTGTAATCATATTTATTCTAGCCACGATTGAGACACTCCTATCTAGTCAAAACGCTCATAGACTAGGTTTGAT
The DNA here is from genome assembly GCF_056163025.1 of Triticum urartu. NCBI lineage: Eukaryota > Viridiplantae > Streptophyta > Magnoliopsida > Poales > Poaceae > Triticum > Triticum urartu. The sequence goes on from NC_141877.1 coordinate 302,488,382, forward strand.
TCAAAAATTCTAGGTTTAGGTTTCCGCCAAAACTATCTCGGACCCACCGAGTTGAAAAACTCGGTCCCACCGATTTGGCTCTTGCCATTGCACAAGTGAGACTCGGTCTGACCGAGAATTACTTATCGGTGTGACCAATTTTTGAACTCAGTGAAACCCTAGCAGTCTTGGTGCCACCGAACTGTGACTTGGTCCTACCGAGTTCACTAGTTTAGGTTCCAAAACTGCTTCGGTATCATCGAGTTTGAAAATCGGTAGATCCGAGATGATTTCAGTGGGAAACTAAAACTAAGTTTTTGGATCATTCTTTTGCAAAAATACTCTGCATTTTGTGATGCTCATCTTTTCTATCTCCTCTATAATCTATTCACAGGGTCAGCAGTCAGTTTGCAGCATGTCTGATCAAAGTGATAGCCAAAATATGTCAGAGCAGCAAGTGGTGATGAGTGAGGGCACTAGTCCCTCCAGTTCATCTGATGAAGGCAGCAGGAGCACTCCTAGCAATTTGCCTAAGGCTGCCACGAGACAAAGGAAGAAGAGGACTTCAGATTCCGAAGATGAGGACTATATGCCAGAGGAAGAGGCCACTTCCAAGAGAACTGAGCCAGCTCAAGGCACTAAGCCAGGCCTGAAAATCAAAAGGCCAGCAGGCAGGCAACCAATGTCAAAGGCCAGAATGTCAACTGAGAAGCCCATAGATCCAGTTGCAGCTGAGGGCAAGAAAAGGAAGGAAAGGGTGAAGAAGACTGTTGCTAGAGTGCTTGGCAAAGCTTCCATCATGGAAGAGGAAGAAGAAGAAGAGGCAGCTGCACCAGCGCCCAAGGCACCCAAGCTAATGGGAGATGCCATAAAATCAGGGGGAGCTGCTTCCAAGGCCAAGCCAGCTCCAAAGCCAAATCCTAAGAGAAATACAAGGAGCATTCCTGCAGCTGAGAAGAACAAGGCCCCAGTGCCTGAGACTGTTGCTGAAGAAGAAGAGGAGAATGTCCTGAGAAAGCTAAAGCCCAAGATCCCGGACCACAACGATGCTCATCCTGTGGCTGAGGACATGAAGCTCAGGAGAGATTCAGGGCTGAGGAAATGGAGAGAAGCAGACCCGTATGCTTCAAGGAGAAGGACTGCCGTGGACTACAGGTTTCACACCAAGGAGCAGCAGGATTTTTATGAGACTGTGCTGCTAGATAAGAAGCCCATTGTCTGCGATATGAGATGGGTCGACTGGGAATATATCAAGGACAATGAGGAGCACTATCCCGGAGTGCAAGACAGCTTCATAGCTTGTGGAGTAGCTGACTTTGTTGGGCAGAAGCTCACAAAGTGGAATGAGGAGCTTATCATGCAGTTCTACTCCACAGCTCACTTTTATGGGAGGATCACATGGATGTCTGAGGGTACAAGGTACCAATCCACAGTGGCTGAGTGGGCACAAATCATTAATGCCCCAGAGGAGCAAGATGATGACTTGGATATCTATGCCAAGAAGAAGATGGACCATAACTCCATGTCCAATATGTACAAGGAAATTCCCAATGAAGCTCTTGACACCTTCAAGTTTGGCTCTGTGCATTACCTTCTGTCAGGGCTCCCGACGATCAATTGGATACTAAGGCATACCTTATTGCCTAAGTCTGGAGATCACAAGATGATCAGAGGCCATGCTATCAACTTGCTACATGTGTTTGATGTGCCTCAGAAGTTTAAGGTGATGGGCCTCATAGTGGAAACTATCAAGAGGACTGCAGCAGATCAGAAGAGGAGCTGCGGATATGCCCCTCAGATTCAGGAGCTCATCAACTCCAAGATGGGCACGGGCATCTATCTTTTGGACAACGAACACCTGCCCATCCATCCAGATTTCGAGGACAATCAAGTTGTCATGACTGAGAATGAGCCATCATCTGCCCAAGCATTTGCAAAGAAGGAGAAGGCGAGGAAGGAGAAAGCTGCCAAGATGCCTACCCAAGAGGAGGCATCTGAATACTTCTTGAAGACCAAACAAGAGCAGCTTGGTTACTTGATTGCATCCACACTGAGGATTGAGCAAAGTCTGGCCACCCTCACTCAGAATCAGCAGAGCCTAGAGAGAATCATGGAACAGAAGTTCTATGACCTGGATGTCAAGATAACGGAAGTTCAGTCCGCAGTGGAGCAGCTCCAGGAGGACATGCAGGAGAGGAGAGGCAGGACTACCACTCATGCCTTTGCCAGAGTGCCACGAGGCCCGAGGTCATCTGCCGTACTAGTTTCCGACACAAGAGCCACCACCTCAGCACCAGCTCTAGCATCTACTTCAGCTCCAACTCCAGCGACTACTTCAGCATCTACCGAAGCCTTCGTCCTTGGAGTGATCCGGACTCCACCACCACCTGAAGATCAAGCCTGAGCGTCGATCTAGTGCTATGAATTTTCTAGGAACTTTTTGGTAACTTGTTGCCAAAGGGGGAGAAGATGTATAGATCATAGGCTTCGAGAGAGAGAGTGTTGCTTTTCTCTCTTGCTTTATTTGGTGGTTTTTCTTGTTTGCTTTTGAGTGCCTGAGATACTACGTCATTATTTGTGAGACATTGATGATCATGTGTTTGATCATAAGCTACACTTAATGTTTGCTTAATATTATCATCTTATCTATCTTGTGTGATCATTCACTTTTCTTGGTGATGAGTGCATGTATTTCATTCTTATCATTTTAAGCGCTCCACCAAGATGTATGTGACATGGAAGAGTAACCCATGACTCTAAATCTTTGTGCATTTGCAGTCCAAAGCAAATTTTAAATATGCAAAAATTTAGGGGGAGCTCTTACTTATCACACACTTCTCAAAGCGACGATATATTTCATGCTTATTATCATTTGTTGAAGCTTTGATCTATATGTTGTCATCAATTTCCATAAAGGGGGAGATTGAAAGTGCAACTATCCCTAGGTGGTTTTGGTAATTCATAACAACATATAGCTCATTGAGCTAATACTATTCCGAGATGATTATTTCAGGAAAGCTCAATGATTGGCATGGCATGGATGTGAAAGTGGAACCCTCAAAATGCTAAGGACAAAGGATTGGCTCAAGCTCAAAAGCTCAAGACCCTTCATTTTATATTTTAGTGATCCAAGATCACATTGAGTCTTTAGGAAAAGCCAATACTATCAAGGAGGGATGAGGTGTTGCTTAATGAGCCTCTTGCTTCATGTGCTTAGTGATATGCTCCAAAACCCTCAACTACTTTCCCATATCCACATATGACCTAAACCATAAGCCAAACTCGGTCCTACCGATTCTTCCTATCCGGCGCCACCGAGTTTCACTTGTCATTAGCCACTGCCAAACCCTAGCAATTCGGTCCTACCGATAGGGATCTCGGTCTCATCGAGATGGGGTTGCAAACTCTTTGTTTCCCTTTCGTAACTTTTCGGTCCCACCGAAAGAGCGAATCGGTCCCACCGAGATTGCAATGTAAACTCAGTGTTTCCCCTTTGTAACTTTTCGGTCTCACCGAGTTCCACTTGGTCTCACCGAAAGAGCAAATCGGTCCCACCGAGCTTGCCTGACCAACTCTCTGGTTAGCTAATTACCATTTTCGGTCTCACCGAGTTTGTGTAATCGGTCTCACCGAGATTACGTTATGCCCAAACCCTAACCACATCGGTCCTACCGAGTTGCATGTCAGTCCCACCGAAAATCACTAACGGTCACTAGGTTTACATTTTCGGTCCGACCGAGTTTATTGATTCGGTCCCACCGAGATTGGAAAACTGTGTAACGTTTGGATTTTGTGTGGAGGCTATATATACCCCTCCACCTTATTCTCATTCGGTGAGAGAGCCATCAGAACACACACACCATTTCAACTCATTTGTTCTGAGAGAGAACCACCTACTCATGTGTTGAGACCAAGACATTCCATTCCTACCATATGAATCTTGATCTCTAGCCTTCCCAAGTTGCTTTCCACTCAAACCCTCTTTCCACAAAATCCAAATCCTATGAGAGAGTTGAGTGTTGGGGAGACTATCATTTGAAGCACAAGAGCAAGGAGTTCATTACCTACACACCATTTGTTACTTCTTGGAGAGTGGTGTCTCCTAGATTGGCTAGGTGTCACTTGGGAGCCTCCGACAAGATTGTGGAGTTGAACCAAGGAGTTTGTAAGGGCAAGGAGATCGCCTACTTCGTGAAGATCTACCGCTAGTGAGGCAAGTCCTGTGTGGGCGATGGCCATGGTGGGATAGACAAGGTTGCTTCTTCGTGGACCCTTTGTGGGTGGTTGCTTCTTCATGGACCCTTCGTGGGTGGAGCTCTGTGTGGACTCGCGCAACCGTTACCCTTGGGTGGAGCCCTGTGTGGACTCGCGCAACCGTTACCCTTCGTGGGTTGAAGTCTCCATCAACGTGGATGTAGGATAGCACCACCTATCCAAACCACGGGAAAAACATCCGTGTCTCCAATTGCGTTTGATCTCTCCAAACCCTTCCCTTTACATTCTTGCAAGTTGCATGCTTTACTTTCCGCTGCCTATATACTCTTTGCATGCTTGCTTGAATTATGTGATGATTGCTTGACTTGTCCTAAATTAGCTAAAATTTGCCAAGAACTAAAATTGGGAAAAGGTTAAGTTTTTATTTGGTCAAGTAGTCTAATCACCCCCCCTCTAGACATACTTTCGATCCTACAACCCTGATCGAGGTGTACGCCAATGCCGACGCCGAGCGGTGGCTTATCATGGACACCACCCAGGCAGAGCTGGAGTACATCGCCACTAGGGCGAGGGAGGCACAGCTTGCCATGGCGGATGGCAACGCCGGGGGCGTGGAGGACAAGGCCGCAACGGCGGCGGAGGAAGAGGAGCTCACCCAGTGGGCCGCGGCCACCGAGGAGGCCAGCAGCGCCGACGCCGGAGCTCCGCTTGTCGAGGACACGGCCGACGAGTCGTCGTCGGAGGAGGGCGTGGCGGCGGGCTCGATGCCAGCCAGGGGAAGAGGGCGAGTCCTGCGGCGGTCGGGCTCCAGTGAGCCGGTCCGGCCCGGCAGGGCTACGCGGCCTCAATTGACCCTGGAGGGGTCCGGGCGCCACATGAGGGCCACGGCAGTGAAGAGGCTGATGAGGGCCGCTGAGAAGAAGAAGGCGACAGCCCCTTCCTCATCCGGCCGTGCACAAACCCCGCTGCCTCCTTCGCCTCCTTCGGCAGGCGTCGACTCGGATAATGATGTGGAGTTCCCTTTTGATCTCGGGCCTCTCAGCCCGGAGAGGAAAAGGAAACTGGTGGAAGAGGAGGAGATGGATGACGAGTAAGTTCTCCGTTCCTTACTGTCATTTCCATTTCCTCGAATTGGGTCGCTTGTCTTGATCCATTTTTGCTTCCGTAGGGAGACAGAGACGTTGGCCCAGAGGGTGAAGAGGGAGAGGACCTCGGCGAGCAGCCAGCCCCCGGCTGGGGCTTCAACGACACCACTAGTGGTGCTGAGCAGCCCGGACAACAGCCCCCGGCGCAGCCCCCAGCGTAAGTTCGTCACCCTCTTCTTACTCGACATGTGGTAGGCGCTCGATGCTATGATGTTGACCTTGCCGGGTTTGCAGGAGGGGAGCGGCAGCAGGAGGAGCCACAGAGGGCTACTCCTAACACACCACCCCCATCGACTACGCCGCCGCGGGGGGCGTCCCCGGCAAGGGCATCAGGCACGGTGCCCACACCCATGGAGGAAGAGGGGAACTTGGGCGCTGGTGGCTCTGCCACGACGCCAAATGTTGGCGGCGAGGGGACTTCTGCTTCACAGCCTGGCACTGGTGAGTCGCCTGTCCTTCGTCTCTGTTTTTCCCTTATTATTTTCTTGGCTTCATTGCTCCCGTTGCTGCCCAGGCCCTCCTTCAACAGACATGGAGGACGTGGATACTGTTGTCGGGGATATTGCTGAGGAGTCCGCAGCGGAGGCCAGCAGGATTGTCGCCAAGGAGGCCGCCAAAGACGCTGACGAGGCCGCCGCCGACGAAGCCGCTAGGGGTGCCGCCGGGGATGCCGCTGCGGGGGCCGCTAAGGCGACCGGCGAGGCTTCTGCCGAGGGCACCAGCGGTGGACCTGCCGGTGAGGCCGGCAAGGCCTTCGCCGAGGAAAAGGTGGTGGGTGACCAGTCTCCCTCCTCCTCAACCTCGGGCCCCGGTAGATATCTGAAGGTGGGCGATGATCTCTTCGTCCACCTCCCAGGGGCGTCAAGCCAGCCGCCCGCCGAAGGGGAAGTCTTTGACGGCGAGGTGCTTGCCGCCACCGGGCTTGAGGTTGTCGGTGAGCCGGGCGTTGGCGGTGACGGTTCTCCGGAAGAGCAGCTTTTCCGTGCTATGGGGGCCAACTTCCGAAAACTCCAGGCGCTCTACCGTGTCTATCTGGACAAGGTTAAGTCCAGGATGGCAACGGTGGACCAGGCGGAGGTGGATTTCAAGGCGCACGTTGCTAAGACGCAGACCTGGTTCCACCAGACTCGCGAGGAGCAGAGGGCCCTTCAGGAGGAATTGGCCAAGCGCAATGTCAAGCTCACCATGAAGATGGCTGACATCGAGAAGGCCCAGGAACAGGTGGCAAACTTGGCTGCCGCGGCCGAGGCCGTCCGGAACCAGCATCAAGCCGCACTGGATTCCCAGGAAGAGGACCTCACCGCGCATGAGGCGAAGCTTGCCGCAGCGCTCTGTGGCAAGGATGAGGAGCTCGAGGCCCTTGTCGTGCGGTGGACTCGCGAGCTGGAGCAGAGGCACAGGAGGCACTCGTTGCCCAGACTCTGGCCCATGCCGGCAAGGTAAGGGAGCTGGAGGTGGCGCAGGACGAGATAAAGGAGCAGGCCCTCAAGCTGTCCAACGAGAAGAGCACGCTCAAGAGCGCCTTCGTGGAGGCGCAAGGAGCGGTCATCAGCAGGGCTGGGGAGCTCTCCGAAGCGAAAAACTCCGTCAGAGACCTCAAGCTGAAGCTGGAGGATCTCGAGAAGAAGCTGTCAGAGAGCAGGGCTCGGGAGGAGACCTTGACCAGGAGCCTGGAGGAGGAGAAGCAGCTGCGGGCGAACGAGGCCGCCTCCCACCAGGATTATGTGGCGGGCGAGAACAGATGGATCAGCCGTCTGGAGGAGGTCGCCGGCAGAGTTACCTCGCAGTTGGCCACCATGGGGATGCCAAATGTGAGGTACGCCCCTGAGCGCAGTGGGACCGTCAACACCAAGTTGACCCTGTTCTTCGAGGGCATCCTCGGAGCCTTGGCTTATCTTCACTCCAACAGGACGGCCACGCTGGCCGAGGAGGCCCGGCGACTTTGCCAGAGGGTCGTGACCAAGGTCCTCACCAAGATGGCGTACTGGAATCCCGATCTTGACTTCGCGGCCGCGATGAAGAGCTTGCCGGATGGTGCTGACCTCACAGTGCTCAAGGAGCGCATCAAGCCCATCACCGACTGCATTGACGAAATCAAGAGGGTGGAAGGCCAGTGCCGGGATTAGGCATCCCGTTCTTCTTCGCTGCTGCGGGTTCCCGACCAAGACAAATTTTATCTTTAGTTAGAACCGCGGCTATGATGTGATGTAATATAACTTTGAAGTACTCTTAATTTTCATGCATGTTATTTCCCCGTTCAATTCCTCTTTGTATGCGTGCCCTACGTCAATCGGGAAGGCCTGCCAGTGCGGAAGCCCCTAGCGGTGTTTTGGGGACGGATCCCCATGGCCGGCCGGGTACGCGTGCTGTCGGACGAGCCACCTTTCCGTTCTGAACGCGGCCGCTCGAACTGTTGAGCTTGACTCGAGTCAGAATCGGGGGCGTTGCTGATCGCGGAAGGCTACTCTGCCATTCTCGACGCAGCCGCTTGAGCTGTTGAGCAGACTCGAAACAGGGCAACGGCGTTGCCGATCGTGGTAGAGCCCCCTGGCGTGGAGGTTTCTCACACAAAGCAAATATCTCCGGGGGGGAATAACCTCAAATAAGAAGGGTAGCACAAATAAGGGTTCAGTGCAACTTAGCTTCTATTTGCGATCGCTCGAGTGTCGATCTTCTGGCCTCCTTTCTTCTTCAAGGGTCACGAAGATGAAGGAGTGCCGGGCTAATTGCTAGAGCCGATTCTCACAACTGCGCCCCTACCTGACGCGCCAAAGATGTCAGTGGGAGCGACACCTATGGGATCACAAGAATCCCTACTACGGTTGCCGGGCGCGGGGTCGTGAGAAGAGCGGATCAAACAGATAGCACACGGTTCGTTTATACAGGTTCGGGCCGCGAGGATGCGTAAAACCCTACTCCTGCTTTGGTGGATTGTATATCTGTGTTCTTGAGCTAGCTATGGGGCGTGAGGAGCTCCAAAAAGCCGAATCCTCCTCCTGGTCGCCTCGGGCCTCCTTTTATAGGAAAGGGGTTGCCACAGTGGCACACAGGAGGTGGAAAGGGTACAGTGATGTGAGGTTATCCCTCGTAGTACATGACAAGGTGCATTTAATGTGTCTTGCCCAGGTGTCCTTGCTTTATCGGGGACGGGGAGAGCCCTGTCTCGTCCGTCATCGCTCTCACTCGTGTCGACACGCGCCCTGGCTAGAGGCGCCCACGGTGCCATGTAGGCAGGTAGGCAGCTGAGGTGGCGCAGTGGTGGGTCTCCACGAAGATCCGCATGCCGCCACGCAGGTTCCTGCCCAGCTGGTTGGGTCGGCAGCTGCATGTGAACGACGGTGGAAGTTTGACTGGCGTGGGCCTGATGGTGGCCCTACGGGTGTTCTTGGCAAGGGCCTTGCCAGGGCCCCGGCAAGGGTCTTGCCGTGGCGCCTGCTGTCATCCCCGGCAAGGCTCTTGTCGGGGGCCTTGTGGTCCTCCTTGGCTGGGATCCCACCAAGGATCATCATCTTCTAAAGGGTGTATCTGATCTTGAATGTCTTCACAAAGATCTATATGCCACCACGGGGATGTCTCCCGAATCCTTGCCCCATGGGGGCAGTGGACTCAAGGGTGACTCACTCCGTAAGTGTGGGTCGAGCTGCCATGGCAAGGGTCTTGCCGGGTTTGCTAAAACCGCCTCCCGGCAAGGATCTTGCCGGGGGAAGTCCACTTTGTCTCCTTTGCTCTTTGTGATCTTGGTCTTGGCGTCGTTCTGCTTCTCTCGAGCTTCGGCCTTACCTTGGCTCACCTCCCTTGCCTTGCTCAGTGTGGTGGTGCTCGTGGCTCAGACTGCCTGTGCACAGTTATAGGGGTACAAAAAGTGTACCCCTGTTTTTGTACACCGACAGGCGTTTAAGGCGGATGGTAACAGGAGGAAGGGGACACGATGTTTACCTAGGTTCGGGCCCTCTTGATGGAGGTAATAACCTACATCCCGCTTGATTGTTCTTGATGATATGAGTATTACAAGAGTTGATCTACCACGAGATCATAGAGGCTAAACCCTAGAAGCTAGCCTATGGTATGATTGTATGTTGTCCTACGGACTAAACCCTCCGGTTTATATAGACACCGTAGGGGGCTGGGGTTACACAGAGTCGGTTACAAGGGAAGAGATCTACATATCCGTATTGCCTAGCTTGCCTTCCACACCAAGGAGAGTCCCATCCGGACACGGGACGAAGTCTTCAATCTTGTATCTTCATAGTCCAACAGTCCGGCCAAAGGATATAATCCGGCTGTCCAGAGACCCCCTAATCTAGGACTCCCTCAGTAGCCCCTAAACCAGGCTTCAATGACGATGAGTCCGGCGCGCAGTATTGTCTTCGGCATTGCAAGGCGGGTTCCTCCTCCGAGTACTCCATAGAAGATTTTGAACACAAGGATAGCGTCCTGCTCTGCAAAACAATTTCCACATACCACCATAGAGATAATAATATTTCCACAAATCTAATCTGCTGACGCGTTTTGACAGCACGACGTCAAGTCGTGGCCCAGTCATCATCCAAACCGTTTTTCCCCAACCAGCACTGCACATATTGCGAGGCAGTTTTCTTGTCACGTCTTGTCGAAGAAGAGATCGTGTCCCCCTTATTACGGGATTCTCATCGATACGGACGTGGGTAACCCACTCGTGCCCATCGGTATGACTCCTCGATTTTAGGCGAGTCCAAAACGGCCGCGAGGAGGACGCTTGACATTCACCCTCTTTATAAAGAGGCCAAGATCTGTCCTTTTTTTTTCTCTCGCGCTCAATCGAATCCTTCCCCTGCCTCAAGTGCCAACACCCAAGGCTCAGGTCAGGTGCTTCGGACCTTCAACCATGTGTGGATCCAACCTCCAAGGTCGGTGGATGCCTTCCTCTGTCACAGAGGAGGACATCAAGAAGCTGAGAGAGGCCAGGTATCTGACCGCCGAAATCTCACACAGGCTGCCTGCCCGAGGGCAGGTCATCCCCACTCCTGAATCCAATGAGAGTGTTGCGGTCATCTCTCACTTCCTCCGAGGGCCAGGCCTCGCTCTGGACCCCTTTGTTAGGGGGCTCATGTTCTATTATGGGCTGGACTTCCATGATCTGGCCCCGGATTCCCTCCTTCACATCTCGTCATTCTTCGTCGTATGTGAGGCCTTCCTCCACATTACCCCTCACTTCGGCCTGTGGCTCAAGACCTTCAATGTGAAGCCGAAGATGATCGAGGGGCGGCACACAGAGTGCAGAGGCGCCGTAATAAGCAGAAGCGCTAATGCTCCATGGCCAGAGGGTTCCTTCCCAGAGTGTCCTGTTTGTCGCAGCGGGAGTGGTTTTATATCACAGCTCCCCGAAGTGCCAAGTGGGTATCCGCCCTACCTTTCGCTCAGGCCCCCCACCACAACTGACGTCATGGATCAGCAGGGGGCTGAGCTGGGGTCCAGCAAAGGATGTGCCGATATTGCAGAGCCGCATCCTTCCCAGAGTGTCCTGATTTCAGCCCGATTATGGTAATGCAAGTTATGCTAGTTCATCGAGTCCAGCCTTGCAAACGTCAACCCCTCCGTATGTGGGAATTCAACCCGGAAGGACTGCGAACTATTCAGCACTTCCTCAGCATGATGCTTGAAGAGATGTATAAATTTTTCTTCGGACCCCAAATAGAGTGTCCAGACACCACCGAGGATGCGGGTCTGAGCGGCAACCGCCCTGATAACCAAGTAAGTAATCCCATGGCCGAACACGCTGTCCTTTTATCTATCATGACATCATTCTAAAAAGTCGCTCTTTGACCAGGACTGGATAACAAAGGCGAAGATGATCAGGTGTTCGGCCCCCCTTCCCGAAGGCTTGGCTAATCCGGTACTGGACAGAATGCTCGAGCCGGTGCCTCATCAGGTGTCCTCAAAGGAAGATGAAGGGGGGAATAAAGAGGCCAAAAGCGGGCCTCACTCGCTACTCATCCCAACCGGGGGAATGAGTGCCTCCGCGAGGAATGATAACCAAGGAGAAGAATCTGACATTCCCTCTCCACGAGGAAGGAAGAGGATCACCTCTGAGGATCTGGAAACCAAGGTTTCCAAAACAGGAGAAGAGATCTTCACCAGAGGGTCCTGCCTCGGAGGGTATTGTTGCCGCACAATGTCCGCACAGGGATCAGCCCTCTACCGAGTTGTAAGTAATCAAAAGGTATTTTAATAGTGGAAGTGTCCTACCTTACTTCTGGAGACAATAACCGAAGCTTATATCTTGTAGTTCGGATCGTAGCCCTTCCCGATAGAGTTCGTCCTCGGGGGATCTTCTTTCGGAGATGATGGAGAGCGAAACGCCTCACCCTGCTACCCCGCCTCATGAGGCGGGCGACCCTGAAGTGTCGTCACGGAGGGTCTCTCCTGATCCGCCAAGGCCAGAGGGTAATCCTTTGGCTACCCGGAGTCCTCAGTGTTCGTCTCCTAAAGAGAGCAACAGAAAGAGTTCGGAACCGTATAGTATGCGGTCGGACGCACTGAAGGATCTTTTGGAGCAAGCGGCCATCTCAGAAGCGCATCATACGTTAATGGGTACGGTAATTGAAAGGATTTCATCCGCTGAAAGCGGATTGCATGAATCTTTTATGAGTCTGCTGAAAGGCTTTGAGGTACGTGAAATAGTGTATGTTTTTGACAGTACCGCACACGTTAGGTGTGCCCTATGCAGATAATAGCCCCTGAGACTCTGGTTGTCGTCGAAAACGGCGGCAAACAGAGGATCATAGTCCCAGGTAATAACCAGACCGCCTTTATGTGCAAGTGGCTGATGCTCCGGTGGCTAGCTGGACAGATGGGTTTGCCGAGCTAAAGCGGCAACTTGATGCGGCAGATGCCGACATCGTGCTTGTCAACAAGCGGCTTGATGAGGCACAAGGTAAGTGATTTTTCCGGTGAGCAACACATAGTAAGAGGAGCATGATGCCAGTATCTTTAATATGTTGTGACTGCAGATGGAGCTGCCACCGTGGAGTCCCTTCGGGCGGAGCTTGCCCGAGCCAAGGAACAAGCAAGGAATAGCGATGTGGCCGCCCTAAAGGCGGTCGAAGAGCTGAGGGTCGAACAGGCCGCGCATCGCTAGAGCAAGGAAATAATAGCCAATATGGCCGTTGAGTTGAAGGATGCTGCTGACCATTACCAGCTTCTTGGAAAAGAAAGCCGGGCGAAGGCGATGGACCTGGAGAAGGACATGGTAGCAGCCAAGGAAGCCCGCTCCAAAATCAGAGCGACGAAGGAGGAGCTGCGTCAAGCTGTGGATATCGTGGCTGGGAAGCCCTTCTTGTTGCGGACTAAGTTCGGAGATCCGAAGTATGCTCCTCTTGATCAACGATGGAGTTCTGCGGACGCCTACGTGGATTTGGCAGCAAGTGTTGCCAATGTGCCGAGTACTTCAAGGATCAAAAATATCATGAAGTGGAAAAGATGTTCTGGTCACAATTCCATGCTCCAGTGCGTCCGCTGCTGTTGAATGAGCGAATGGCCGAGTGGGCCGAGCTCCATAGGTTGTCCGGACTTGCTATGAGGTCTGTTGTGGATCATCTGTGGCCGGGAGGACCAAGGCCGAATAGTTACTTTAGTTTAGTGCAACAATTCCTTGGTGCTGTGCCGCACATCGACGCTATGAAGAGGTCGGCGTGCATAGAGGGTGCGCGGATGGCATTTGCCCATGTCAAAACATACTGGGCAGAGATGGAGGCCACCACTATTGCAACACAGGATTCGGCCGTGGGCCGAGTGGCTGCCGAGCACTACTTTGAAGAGGTCCTTGAGGGCGCTCGTTCGATAGAGGCTCAGTGCTCGAAAAATATTATGTTCTAGTGACATGTATTCCCATTGTAAAAACAATGTTTCATTGAATTATAAAGGCTGTGTTTATACTTTTTCCTGAAAGTATTATGGTGCCTCCTGTGCGGCCGTTTATGTATATATGTATATAATCTGAAAGTTTGCAGTCGCCGGCTTTCGCCCCCACGCATATAATGCGGGATTGTTCGTAAAAAACGTATTCACACTTGATCCAACGTCTTGGTCCATGAAGGAGGTGGTAGCGCAGCAAACGAGGCAATCAGACTATATTGCTTTAACACTTTCACTTAGCCATAGGAGTTTGACGGTGGGGCTACTATATAGCCCCTGGTGGCTCCGCACTCCCCCGATCCCGGGGTGCGTACATGCCTGGACGGAAAATGGCCCTTCGTTAATGCGGAGGAATCCCGAAGATTCCGCTGAGTCATCAAGTGGTTGACCAGTCTCGCGCTACATCATGACAGTCAGTTTTCGGCTTTCTCTACTAAGGTGCTCATCCGGATGAACCAGGGCACAATCGCAGTAGTTCTCCCAGTGCTACCTGAGCCGATATAGTGGAACGTAAGGTACCAAAACATGGGAGCCGGGAAAACCAACATTTGACCAAAGACATGATTCAGAGCTGATGCATATAAGGCCAAACTCGCGACGCCGAACACTCCCTAAGGTATTCGGTCTTTATAACATATACCAGGCTGAATAATGCCCCGTAATAATAAACCCCGAGTGTCCAGGTACGTGCAATGTCCCGACGTGGCCACATGCCAATAACGTCAGTATCCTTCTCGGTTGTATTGAGTATCCGGAGGATGTGAACAACAAGAGACAGTAAAAAAGGTTTATGTAGGGTCTTAATCTGAAAAGAAACCTTTGAGCAGGTCTCTGCTGCACGTCTGCGCCTGTGTCTCCATTGTGCCGTGTCCTGGACGGGTGTAGCACGATTGTAATCTGTAAAAGAGAAGAACTTAGGTGAAAGTTGCCGTGCCAGAAAATTGGTTATTATCAATAAACCATTAAAATTCAAAATAAGTCAAGTTTGAGCCGGACTAGCCCTGATTACACGCGGGAAGCCCCTGGTACCATCTATGAGGGTTTGACCATCAAACCAATCACATGTGTATGTGGTGATGCACCGGACTCGTCTAACCGTGTCCGTGGTCTTGACGACCTATCATTTTTTCTTGTTGGTGAGGCCGTCTAGTGTTCGGCTGTTAAAGCCACTGCACATTCTTCCGCGCGTAGAGAATGCTCAGTGTTTCCGCTAACTGTGATGGTGCCCCGTGGACTGGGCATCTTGAGCTTGAGAGAAGCATAATGCGGTATTGTATTAAAACGAGCGAAAGCCGCTCTTTCGAGTAGTGCTTGATAGCGACTTCGGAATGGAGCGATGTAGAAAGTTAACCTTTCACTTCGGAAGTTGTCGGGAGAGCCGAATACAACCTCTAGTAATAGAGAGCCCGTACAGTGGGCCTCTGGGCCTGGTATTACTCCCTTGAAGGCAGTATTACTGTGGCTTATTTGTGTCAGGTCTATCCCCATTTTGCGGACTGTGTCCGGATATATCAGGTTTAGACCACTACCGCCGTCCATGAGGACTCGTGTGAGATGGTATCCGTTTATTATTGGGACTAACACCAAGGCAGCCAATCCTTCGTGCCGGATGCTTGTCGCGTGACCCTGCAATCAAAAGTGATCGGGCAGGCCAACCAGGGGTTGAACCTAGGGGTGACGGGCTCTATGGCGCGTGTGTCTCGGAGTGCATGTTTGCTTCTCCTCTTCGTCACATGGATCATGTTTACTATTTTAACCTCTGGTGGGAATTTTTTCTGTCCTCCAGTGCTTTGCTGGCGAGGCTTGCCCTCGTCTTCGCTTGGTGTCCCCCCCCTTATGTTCGGCGTTTAGCTTACCGGCCTGCTTGAAGACCCAGCATTCTCTGTGGGTGTGATTTGCAGGTTTATCGGGGGTGCCATGAATCTGACATAATGGTCAAGAATCTTGTTTAGGCTAGACGGCCCGTCTCTGCTGCCTTTGAAAGGCTTTTTCCGCTGACCTGGTCGAGAGCCCCTGAATCTGACGTTTACCACCGTATTATCTGGGCTATCTTCTTTATTTCGACGCTTGCTTTTATTGCGTCGTGGTTTTCCATTGCCATCCCTGACTTCGGATGTGCTTGGGCCGCTAGTGCTACCGCGGGCTAACCAGCTGTCTTTGCCCGTGCAAAAGTGGGTCATGAGGCTTGTTAGGGCTGCCATTGTTCTCGGTTTTTCTTGGCTGAGGTGTCTGGCGAGCCATTCATCTCGGACGCTGTGTTTGAAAGCTGCTAAGGCTTCGGCATCCGGACAGTTGACAATTTGGTTCTTCTTGATGAGAAACCTCTTCCATAGCTTTCGGGCGGACTCTCCGGACTGTTGAATTATATGACTTAAATCGTCTGCATCCGGAGGTCGGACGTAGGTCCCTTGAAAATTAGCCTGGAAAGCATCCTCGAGCTCCTCCCAACTTCCAATTGAGTTTTCGCGGAGGCTTTTCAGCCAGTGCCGAGCTGGTCCTTTAATCTTGAGGGATAAGTATTTAATGGCATGGAGATCGTCTCCGCGAGCCATATGGATATGGAGGATAAAGTCCTCAATCCATACCCCAGGGTCTGTGGTCCCGTCGTACGCCTCTATGTTCACTTGTTTGAATCCTTCTGGGAATTCGTGGTCCAGCACCTCATCGGTGAAACATAGGGGGTGTGCGGCACCCCTGTATTGGGATGTGCCATGGTGTTTGGACGGTTGTAGTATTCGGTTTTGATTTTGTGCCGGAGCGCGCTTCCTAGATCCATAGATGGATCTGGTCGTACCGGATTTTTGGCGCAAGTCCTCACGTAGATCGTGTGTTGACTTATGTGCGACTTTGTTAGTCGCTGTATCGCGGTCACAAGGTGGTGGATCCGGCTGGTTGGCCATTTCATTTTTTGGCTGTGTGGGCTCTAAGGCCTCATCGTCGAATTCAGGTAATAGCTTGCGCTTTGGGTAGCTCTTTGTGTGGTAACTTCCACCATGCTTTGCTTCGTTGTCGAGCACTTCGTTCCACCTGCTGTTGAGCGTATTCTGTGCGGCCTTAAGCCTTTGCTTCTGCTTCTTCAGACTCCTCGCTATGGCAATAAGCCTTCTGCGGAGGTTCTCTTGCTCCAAGTGTGTTTCTGGGATGATGTGTGCATCTTCGTCCAGGCTGTTTTCCTCCCCAGAGGGGGTTTGATGAGGTTTATCCTCGGGGTCGCCATGTTCGGACGTTGGATCCGTACTATGTTCGCTGCTTGCAGCTTCATCGTGCTCTTCCGTCGGGACGATGTGGTCGTCGTTTCTTCTGGACTCGACTGGAGTATTATTTTCTCTTGCGCTGTTATCGCTGTTTTTGCTATGGCGGGACTTAGAGCGGCGCCGCTGATGTCGGCGCTTGGGTTGCTTCTTGGAGGGGCCATCCTCCGCTGTCTCTTCGCCATTGCCTTCTTTGGGTGTATCCACCATGTATATGTCATGTGATGAAGTGGCTGTCCGGCGCCCTGTGGGCGCTGGTTCTTGTTCGTCTCTTGCATCTTCGTCCATGCCGTCGATGTCTTCGGAGTCGAAGTTGAGCATGTCGGTTAAGTCATCGAAAGTGGCTACTAAGTGGGTGGTGGGTGGGCAGCGAATTCCTTCGTCGTCCGCATCCCATTCTAGCCGGACGTAGTTCGGCCAAGGTTCTCCTAACAAGGAGAGAGACCTTAATGAATTTAGCACATCGCCGAAAGGCGAGTGCTGAAAGATATCCGCGGAGGTGAACTCCATGATCGGCGCACAGTCGGATTCGATAGGCACGAATGCAGGTGACTCGGAGTCCGTGGCAGGAGACGAATCCAGTGGTTCGGGGACACGGCTCTCGTAAGGGGTGAAGTCAGTATCCCGCTCCATCGCCACTGAGAGTGCGGCTTCCATGGCGGGGTCTATCCCTCCATCCTTGGATGGCGCGATTTGCTCCGGATTGAAAGCCAGAGTAGTTGCAGATGCGATCTCCCGAACACTGTCCGACGGCAGAGTTACCTCGTGCTCGTCGTGACTGAGCGACGCACCTGACACGGGCTCGAATCCGTCGAAGATCAAGTCTCCGCGGATGTCGGCAGTGTAGTTTAAGTTTCTGAATCTGACTTGATGGCCAGGGGCGTAGCTCTCGATCTGCTCTAGATGTCCAAGCGAATTGGCCCGCAGTGCGAAGCCGCCGAATACAAAGATCTGTCCGGGGAGGAAAACCTCACCCTGGACCGCACCGCTACCGATGATCGAAAGAGCCATCAAGCCTTATGATGACGACACAGTGGAACTCTCAATGAAAGCACCAATGTCAGTGTCAAAACCGGCGAATCTCGGGTAGGGGGTCCCGAACTATGCGTCTAAGGCAGATGGTAACAGGAGGCAGGGGACACGATGTTTACCCAGGTTCGGGCCCTCTTGATGGAGGTAATACCCTACGTCCTGCTTGATTGTTCTTGATGATATGAGTAGTACAAGAGTTGATCTACCACGACATCATAGAGGCTAAACCCTAGAAGCTAGCCTATGGTATGATTGCATGTTGTCCTATGCACTAAACCCTTCGATTTATATAGACACCGGAGGGGGCTAGGGTTATACAGAGTCGGATACAAGGGAGGAGATCTACATATCCATATTTCCTAGCTTTCCTTCCACGCCAAGGAGAGTCCCGTCCGGACACGGGAAGAAGTCTTCAATCTTGTATCTTCATAGTCCAACAGTCCGGCTGTCCGGAGACCCCCTAATCCAGGACTCCCTCACCTTCCTCATTTCCCCTATAGTAATGGTGTCAATAAACCCATCCACATCGTCACGATGGGGTTCCTCTATGCTGCCCGTGAAAGGGGTTAAACAAACCCGACAAAAATCATGAAGTGACATCTCCTTATGCTCATCATATAAATGAAATTCCACCATAGGTGGTGAGCTCCTAGCATGGAAATTAAAGTTTTGCACAAAGATATTGGTGAGCAAGAGATACTGTTCATGTTGGTCGTGGAGGAAGGCGGTGAGGCCTGCATTCTCAGCCAATTCATAGAAATCATCACAAATCCCGGCTGCTCTTAAGAAATTATCACAAGGCCATTCACATGGCTGAACTTCCGTGGTGTGAGGGAGATTATACTTGGGCCACTTATCCTTCTCACTTTGCTTATCCCCCGAGCTTCGGCTCGATGAGCCCCTCAAAATCTCTTCATTTTTTTCTGAAATTTTCTGAAATTTTAGTAACTTCAAAATAAAAGTGAACCATACTCAATAATATTGATAGCAACTACTCCTACAACTGCCTAGACGCAATATCATGCATCAAAACTACTTTTGACCATATAAATTTGACATGCAAGCTCAAGAACAAGGTCACCTAAGCAGCAAAAATATGCAATGAATAAAGCACTAGAACAAAAACTAATTGGACTATTGGAGGAGTCACATACCAAGGAATAATCCCCCAAAGCAGTTTTGTAAGAGGTGCTTTGAGCAAGGAGATCGAAAATGGCAGTGAAATGAGCTTGGACTCGGGTTTCAGCTGGTTAGTGGTGTTTGTGGGAGGAATAAGGAGTGTGTGGTAGCTGGAATAAGTGGAGGGGAGGCACCATGGGCCCATGAGGCAGGGGGCGCGCCCTCCACCCTCGTGGCCAGGTGTTTGCTCCCCCTGCTATGTTCTGAGTGCGAGATATTCTCAAATATTTTAGAAAAAATCATATTTAAATTTCAGGGCATTTGGAGAACTTTTATTTCGGGTATTTTTTATTGCATTGATAATTCAGAAAACAGACATAAATTACTATTTTTGTTGATTTAATATAAATAACAGAAAGTACAAAAGGGTACAGAGAGTTGTGTTTTCTAAATTCATCCATCTCATGCTCATCAAAAGGAATCCACTAACAAGGTTGATCAGGTCTTGTTAACAAACTCATTCCGAATAGCATGGAACCGGAGAATTTTCGAAGAACACTAGGTTACCTCAACGGGGATATGCACATCCCCAACAATAAGAATATTATATTGCTTCTTGACAGTAGGAAGAGGAAATTCAAAACCTCCAAAAATAATCGATGGAATTTTTCCAATAGAGTTTATACTATGAACTTGAGGTTGTTTCCTCGGAAAGTGTACCATATGCTCATTGCCATTAACATGAAAAGTGACATTGCCTTTGGTGCAATCAATAACAGCCCCTGCAGTATTCAAAAAGGGTCTTCCAAGAATAATAGACATACTATCGTCCTCGGGAATATCAAGAATAACAAAGTCCGTTAAAATAGTAACGTTTCCAACCACAACAGGCACATCCTCACAAATACCAACAGGTATAGTAGCTGATTTACCAGCCATTTGCAAAGATATTTTAGTAGGTGTCAACTTATTCAAATCAAGTCTACGATATAAAGAGAGAGGCATAACACTAACACCGGCTCCAAGATCACATAAAGCAGTTTTAACATAGTTTCTTTTAATGGAGCATGGTATAGTTGGTACTCCCGGATCTCCTAGTTTCTTAGGTATTCCACCCTTAAAATTATAATTAGCAAGCATTGTAGAAATTTCAGCTTTCAGTATCTTTCTTTTATTTGTAACAATTTCTTTCATATACTTAGCATAAGGATTCATTTTAAGCATATCAGTTAATCGCATACGCAAGAAGATAGGTCTAATCATTTCAGCAAAGCACTCAAAATCCTCATCATCCTTTTTCTTGGATGGTTTTGGAGGAAAAGGCATGGGTTTCTGAACCATGGTTCTCTTTCCTTACCGTGCTTTCTAGCAACAAAGTCTCTCCTATCATAACATTGATTCTTTGATTGTGGGTTATCAAGATCAACAGCAGGTTCTATCTCTACATCATTATCGTTGCTAGGTTGAGCATCAATATGAACATCATCATCATTAGCATTATCACTAGGTTCATGTTCATTACCCGATTGTGTTTCAACATCAGAAATAGAGATATCATTAGGATTCTCAGGTGTATCAATAACAGGTTCACTAGAAGCATGCAAAGTCCTATCATTTTTCTTTTCTTCCTCTTAGAAGGACTAGGTGCATCAATAATATTTCTCTAAGAATATTGCTCAATTCTCTTAGGATGGCCCTTAGGATACAAAGGTTCCTGAGTCATTTTACCACCTCTAGTCATAACTCTAACAGCATTATCATTTTTCTTACTCTTTAATTAATTGAGCAAATCATTCTGAGCTTTAAGTACTTGTTCTACTTGAGTGGTAACCATAGAAGCATGTTTACTAATAAGTTTAAGTTCACCTTTAACATTAGCCATATAATTACCCAAGTGTTCAAGCATATCAGCATTGCGTTTTAATTCCCTACCAAAATAAGCATTTAAGTTTTCTTGTTTAACCATAAAGTCATCAAACTCACCCAAGCATGGGCTAGCAAACTTAGTCAATGGGATTTTAGCTTTATCATGTCTATAGAGAGAATTTACCTTTACTACCTGTGTCGGGTTATCGGGACCACGTATTTCTTCAACAGGTGGTAAATTAAGACCATGTATTTCTTCAACAGGAGGTAAATTCTTAACATCTTGAGCTTTAATACCTTTTTCTTTCATAGATTTCTTTGCCTCTTGCATATCTTCAAGACTGAGAAATAGAATACCCCTCTTCTTCGGAGTTGGCTTAGGAGTTGGTTCAGGAATTGGATCAGGAATTGGATCAGGAAGTGTCCAATTATTTTCATTAGTCAACATATTATTCAATAGAATTTCAGCTTCATCTGGTGTTCTTTCCCTGAAAACACAACCAGCACAACTATCCAGGTGGTCTCTGGAAGTATCGGTTAGTCCATTATAAAAGATATCAAGTATTACATTTTTCTTAAGAGGATGATCAGGCAAAGCATTAAGTAATTGAAGAAGCCTCCCCAAGCTTTTGGGAGACTCTCTTCTTCAATTTGCACAAAATTATATATTTCCCTTAAAGCAGCTTGTTTCTTATGAGCGGGGAAATATTTAACAGAGAAGTAATAAATCATATCCTAGGGACTACGCACACAACCAGGATCAAGAGAATTAAACCATATCTTAGCATCACTCTTTAATGAGAACGGAAATAATTTAAGGATATAAAAGTAGCAAGTCCTCTCATCATTAGTGAATAGGGTGGCTATATCATTTAATTTAGTAAGATGTGCCACAACAGTTTCAGATTCATAACCCTAGAAAGGATCAGATTCAACTAAAGTAATTATCTCAGGATCAACAGAGAAATCATAATCCTTATCAGTAACAAAGATAGGTGAAGTAGCATAAGCAGGATCATATTTCATTCTAGCATTCAAAGTTTTTTGTTTCAGCTTAGCTAATAATTTCTTAAGATCACTCCTATCATTGCATGCAAGAAAATCTCTAGCAGTTTATTCATCCATAACATAGCCTCAGGCCTAACAGGTAATTCATATCTAGGGGGAGAATGTTCAGTATCACTTTCATCAATATTATCAGTTTCAATAATTTCATTATCTCTAGCCCTAGCAAGTTGTTCATCAAAAAATTCACCAAGTGGCACAGTAGTATCAAGCATAGAAGTAGTTTCATCATAAGTATCATGCATAGAAGAAGTGGCATCACCAATAACATGCGACATATTAGAATTAATAGCAGAAGCAGGTATAGGTGTCGCAAGCTTACTCAAAACGGAAGGTGAATCAAGTGCAGAGCTAGATGGAAGTTCCTTACCTCCCCTCGTAGTTGAAGGATAAATTTTTGTTTTAGCGTCTTTCAAGTTATTCATAATGATAAGCAGATATAAATCCCAAGTGACTCAAAGAATAGAGCTATGCTCCCCGGCAATGGCGCCAGAAAATAGTCTTGATAACCCACAAGTATAGGGGATTGCAACAATTTTCGAGGGTAGAGTTTTCAACCCAAATTTATTGATTCGACACAAGGGGAGCCAAAGAATATTCTCAAGTATTAACAGCTGAGTGTTCAATTCAACCACACCTGGAAACTTAATATCTGCAGCAAAGTGTTTAGTAGCAAAGTAATATGATAGTAATGGTAATGGTGGTAAAAGGTAACGATAACAAAAGTAATATTTTTGGTGTTTTGTAGTGATGATAACAGTAGCAACGGAAAAGTAAATAAGCGAAGAACAATATATGGAAAGCTCGTAGGCAATGGATCGGTGATAGAGAATTATGCCGGATGTGGTTCATCATGTAATAGTCATAGCCTAGGGCGACACAGAACTAGCTCCAATTCATCAATGTAATGTAGGCATGTATTCCGAATATAGTCATACATGCTTATGGAAAAGAACTTGCATGACATCTTTTGTCCTACCCTCCCGTGGCAGTGGGGTCCTATTGGAAACTAAGGGATATTAAGGCCTCCTATTAATAGAGTACCGAAACAAAGCATTAACACATAGTGAATACATGAACTCCTCAAACTAAGGTCATCACCAGTAAGTATCCCGATTATTGTCACTTCGGGGTTAACGGATCATAACACATAATAGGTGACTTTAGAATTGCAATATAGGATCAAGAACTCTCATATATTGAGGAAAACATAATAGGTTCAGATCTGAAATCATGGCACTCGGGCCCTAGTGACAAGCATTAAGCATAGCAAAGTCATAGCAACATCAATCTCAGAACATAGTGGGTAGTAGGGATCAAACCCTAACAAAACAAACTCGATTAAATGATAAATCTCATCCAACCCATCACAGTCCAGCAAGCCTACGACGGAATTACTCACGCACGGCGGTGAGCATCATGAAATTGTTGATGCAGGATGGTTGATGATGATGATGGCGACAAATTCCCCTCTCCGGAGCCCTGAACGGACTCCAGATCAGCCCTCCTGAGAGAGTTTAGGGCTTGGCGGCGGCTCCGTATCGTAAAACGCGATGAATCCTTCTCCCCTGATT
This sequence comes from Triticum urartu, assembly GCF_056163025.1. Classification (NCBI taxonomy): domain Eukaryota; kingdom Viridiplantae; phylum Streptophyta; class Magnoliopsida; order Poales; family Poaceae; genus Triticum; species Triticum urartu. The sequence continues at coordinate 302,511,521 of NC_141877.1, forward strand.
TTTTCTCCCCGAAAGTGAATATATGGAGTCCAGGTTGAGGTGGTGGAGCGTCAGGGGGCCCACGAGGCAGGGGGGCGCGCCCAAGGGGCAGGCACGCCCCCCACCCTCGAGGACAGGTGGGACACCGCCTGACGTGGATCTTCCTTCCAATATTCATTATATATTCCAAAATAATGCTCCGTTGATTTTCAGGTCATTCCGAGAACTTTTATTTCTGCACAAAAATAACACAATGGCAATTCTGCTGAAAACAGCGTCAGTCCGGGTTAGTACCATTCAAATCATGTAAGTTAGAGTCCAAAACAAGGGCAAAAGTGTTTGGAAAAGTAGATACGACGGAAATGTATCAGCAGGCAGAGGCGGCAGCCGCCGCCGCGTCTGCGGCGGTGAGGGAGGCCGCGGATCTGGAGGTGGCATTAGATTTTTGCAATATCACCCTAGGAGCATGCGCGGATCTGGAGGCGGCATTAAATTTTTTATTGTCTTCCTTATGAGTGGCGGTCGGGGACGAGCGATGGTCTTTTCCTACCAATCTATCCCCCTAGGAGCGTGCGCGAAGTACTTTGTTTCGATAACTAATAGATTTTTGCAATAAGTATGTGAGTTCTTTATGACTAATGTTGAGTCCATGGATTATGCGCACTCTCACCCTTCCACCATTGCTAGCCTCTCTAGTACCGCGCAGCTTTCGCCGGTAACATAAACCACCATTTACCTTCCTCAAAACAGCCACCATACCTACCTATTATGGCATTTCCATAGCCATTCCGAGATATATTGCCATGCAAATTTCCACCGTTCCGTTTATTATGACACTCTCCATCATTGTCATATTGCTTTTCATGATCATGTAGTTGACATCGTATTTGTGGCAAGGCCACCTTCATAATTCTTTCATACATGTCACTCTTGATTCATTGCACATCCCGGTACACCGCCGGAGGCATTCACATAGAGTCATATTTTGTTCTAAGTATCGAGTTGTAATTCTTGAGTTGTAAGTAAATAAAAGTGTGATGATCATCATTATTAGAGCATTGTCCCAGTGAGGAAAGGATGATGGAGACTATGATTCCCCCACAAGTCAGGATGAGACTCCGGACGAAAAAAAAGGAGGCCATAAAAAAGGAAAAGGCCCGAATAAAAAAATGAGAGAAAAAGATAGAAGGGGCAATGCTACTATAATTTTCCCACACTAGTGCTTCAAAGTAGCACCATGATCTTCATGATAGAGAGTCTCCTATTTTGTCACTTTCATATACAAGTGGGAATTTTTCATTATAGAACTTGGCTTGTATATTCCAATGATGGGCTTCCTTAAAATTGCCCTAGGCCTTCCTGAGCAAGCAAGTTGGATGGACACCCACTTAGTTTCTTGTTGAGCTTTCATACACTTCTAGCTCTAGTGCATCCGTTGCATGGCAATTCCTACTCACTCACATTGATATCTATTGATGGGAATCTCCATAGCCCGTTGATATGCCTAGTTAATGTGAGACTATCTTCTTCATTTTTCCTCCTCCACAACCACCATTCTGTTTCACCTATAGTGTTATGTCCATGGCTCACGCTCATGTATTGCGTGAAGATTGAAAAAGTTTGAGAACATCAAAAGTAGGAAACAATTGCTTGGCTTGTCATCGGAGTTGTGCATGATTTAAATATTTTGTGTGATGAAGATAGAGCATAGCCAGACTATATGATTTTGTAGGGATAGCTTTATTTGGCCATGTTATTTTGAGAAGACATAATTGCTTGGTTAGTATGCTTGAAGTATTATTATTTTTATGTCAATATTAAACTTTTGTCTTGAATCTTTCGAATCTGAATATTCATGCCACAATAAAGAAAAGTGCATTGATAATAATGCAAGGTAGCATTCCACATCAAAAAATTTGTTTGTCTCATTTACCTACTCGAGGACGAGCAGGAATTAAGCTTGGGGTGCTTGATACATCTCCAATGTATCTATAATTTTTGATTGTTCCATGCTATTATATTATCTGTTTTTGATGTTTAATGGGCTTTATTATGCACTTTTATATTATTTTTGGGACTAACCTATTAACCGAAGGCCCAGTGCAAATTGCTGTTTTTTTTGCCTATTTCAGTGTTTCGCAGAAAGGAATATCAAACGGAATGAAACCTTCGTGAGGATGTTTTTTGGAACAAACGCAATCCAGGAGACTTGGAGTGGAGGTCAAGGAAGCAACGAGGCGGCCACGAGGTAGGGAGGCGCACCCCCCACCCTCATGGGGCCCACGAAGGTCCACCGACCTACTTCTTTCACCTATATATACTCTTATACCCTGAAAACATCCAGGGGAGCCACAAAATCGCTTTTCCACCGCCGCAACCTTCTGTACCTGTGAGATCCCATCTTGGGGCCTTTTCCTGCGATCTGCCGGAGGGGGATTCGAGCACGGAGGGCTTCTATATCAACAGCATAGCCTCTCCAATGATGTGTGAGTAGTTTAGCACATACCTTCGGGTCCATAGTTATTAGTTAGATGGCTTCTTCTCTCTCTTTGGTTCTCAATACAAAGTTCTCCTCGATGTTCTTGGAGATCTATTCGATGTAATACCTTTTGCGATGTGTTTGCAGAGATCCGATGAATTGTGGGTTTATGATCAAGTTTATCTATGAACAATATTTGATTCTTCTCTGAATTATTATATGCATGATTTGATATCTTTGCAAGTCTCTTCGAATTATCAGTTTGGTTTGGCCTACTAGATTGATCTTTCTTGCAATGGGAGAAGTGCTTAGCTATGGGTTCAATCTTGCGATGTCCTTTCCCAGTGACAGTAGGGGCAAGACACGTATTGTATTGTTTCCATTGAGGATAAAAAGATGGGCTTTATATCATATTGCTTGAGTTTATCCCTCTACATCATGTCATCTTGCCTAATGTGTTACTCTGTTCTTATGAACTTAATACTCTAGATGCATGATGGATAGCGGTCGATGTGTGGAGTAATAGTAGTAGATGCAGAATCGTTTCAGTCTACTTGACACGGACGTGATGCCTATGTTCATGAGCATGCCTAGATATTCTCATAACTATGCGCTTTTATATCAATTGCTCGATAGTAATTTGTTCACCCACCGTAACATATGCTATCCTAAGAGAAGGCACTAGTGAAACCTATGGCACCTGGGTCTACTTTACATCATATAAGTTTCCGATCTATAATTCTAGTTTACTATTTATTTTGCAATCTTTACTTTTCAATCTATATAGCAAAAATACCAAAAATATTTATCTTATTATCTTTATCAGATCTCACTTTTGCAAGTGGCCGTGAAGGGATTGACAGCCCCTTTATCGCGTTGGTTGCAAGGTTCTTAATTGTTTGTGCAGGTACTAGGCGATTTGCGCATAGTCTCCTACTGGATTGATACCTTAGTTCTCAAAAACAGAGGGAAATACTTACGATACTTTGCTGCATCACCATTTCCTCTTCAAGGGAAAACCAACACATGGTCAAGAGGTAGCAAGAAGGATCTCTGGCGCCGTTGTCGGGGAGATCTACGCCAAGTCAAGACATACCAAGTACCCATCACAAACTCTTATCCCTCGCATTACATTATTTTCCATTTGCCTCTCGTTTTCCTCTCCCCCACTTCACCTTTGCCATTTTTCCCTTTTTTCGTTCGTCTCTTTTCGCTTGCCTCTTGTTTGCTTGTGTGTTGGGTTGATTGTTTGTCGCGATGCCTCAAGATAATACTAAATTGTGTGACTTTTCCAATACCAACAATAATGATTTTATTAGCACTCCGATTGCTCCTACTACCAATATTGAATCTTTTGAAATCAATAGCGCTTTGTTGAATCTTGATATGAAAGATCAATCTCCTAGCCTTCCATGTGAAAATGCCGCTACCCATCTAAACAACTTCGTTGATTTGTGTGATATGCAAAATAAGAAAGATGTGGATAATAATATTGTTAAATTGAAGCTATTTCTGTTTTCGCATAGAGATCGTGCTAAAACTTGGTTCTCTTCTTTGCCTAAAAATAGTATTGATTCATGGAATAAGTGCAAAGATGCTTTTATCTCTAAGTATTTTCCTCCCGCTAAGATCATCTCTCTTAGAAACGATATTATGAATTTTAAGCAACTTGAGCATGAGCATGTTGCACAAGCTTGGGAGAGGATGAAATTAATGATACGCAATTATCCTACACATGGTTTGAATTTATGGATGATTATACAAAAAAATTATGCTGGATTGTTTTGCTTCTAGAAATCTTTTAGATTCGGCCGCGGGAGGCACTTTTATGGAAATCACTTTAGGAGAAGCTACTAAACTCCTAGATAATATTATGGTCAATTATTCTCAATGGCACACCGAAAGATCCACTAGTAAAAAGGTTCATGCTATTGAAGAGATTAATGTTTTGAGTGGAAAGATGGATGAACTTATGAAATTGTTTGCTAATAAGAGTGTTTCTTCTGATCCTAATGATATGCCTTTGTGCACTTTGATTGAGAATAATAATGAATCTATGGATGTGAAGTTTGTTGGTAGGAACAATTTTGGTAACAACGCATATAGAGGAAATTTTAATGCTAGGCCATTCCCTAGTAATTCCTCTAATAATTATGGCAATTCCTACAACAACTCTTATGGAAATTTTAATAACATGCCCTCTGATTTTGAGAGTAGTGTTAAAGAATTTATGAATTCGCAAAAGAATTTCAATGCTTTAATTGAAGAAAAATTGCTTAAGATTGATGAGTTGGCTAGGAACCTGGATAGAATTTCTCTTGATGTTGATTCTTTGAAACTTAGATCTATTCCACATAAGCATGCTATCAATGAGTCTCTCAAAGCCAGGAGAATTTCCATTAACGAGTGCAAGGAAAGAACCGCTAGGATGCGTGCTAAAAAAGATTGCTTTGTGAAAGCGTGTTCTTCTAGTTTTCATGATAATAATGATGAAGATCTAAAAGTGATTGATGTGTCTCCCATTAATTCTTTGTTTTCTAATATGAATCTTGATAAAGATGGGACTGGAGATGAGTCAACTTTAGTTAGAAGGCGTTCCAATGATTCCGAGTTTTTAGATCTTGATGCAAAAATTGGTAAAAGTGGGATTGAAGAGGTCAAAACTTTACATAGCAATGAACCCAATATTTTGGATTTCAAGTAATTTAATTATGATAATTTCTCTTTGATAGATTGTCTTTCCTTGTTGCAATCCGTGTTAAATCTCCTCATGCTTATGATCAAAACAAAGCTTTTACTAAACATATCGTTGATGCTTTAAAGCAATCTTATGAAGAAAAACTTGAATTAGAAGTTTCTATCCCTAGAAAATTTTATGATGAGTGGGAACCTACTATTAAAATTAAGATTAAAGATCATGAATGCTATGCTTTATGTGATTTGGGTGCTAGTGTTTCCACGATTCCAAAAACTATGTGCGATGTGTTAGGTTTCCGTGAATTTGATGATTGTTTTTTAAATTTTCATCTTGCAGATTCCACCATTAAGAAACCTATGGGAAGGATTAATGATGTTCTTATTGTTGCAAATAGGAATTATATGCTTGTAGATTTCATCGTTCTTGATATAGATTGCAATCCTACATGTACTATTATTCTTGGTAGACCTTTCCATAGAACGATTCGTGCAATTATTGACATGAAAGAAGGAAATATTAGATTCCAATTTCCGTTAAGGAAAGGATGGAACACTTTCCTAGAAATAAAATTAAATTGCCTTATGAATCAATTATGAGAGCGACTTATGGATTGCATACCAAAGATGGCAATACCTAGATCTATTCTTGTTGTTATGCCTAGCTAGGGGCGTTAGACGATAGCGCTTGTTGGGAGGCAACCCGATTTTATTTTTGTTCCTTGATTTTTGTTCCTGTTTAGTAATAAATAAATCATATATCCTCTGTTATCACTGTGTTTTTTATGTTTTAATTAGTGTTTGTGCCAAGTAAAGCCTTTAGGATCTTCTTGGATGATTCTTGTTTGATCTTGCTGAAAAAAACAGAAAGTATGCGCTCATCAGAATAATTTTAATTTTTTAACAGAGAGAGATAAAATACCAATTCCAACTACAGTAGATCAATATATAAATTATTTAGGAAGTCCTAATTTTTTAGGATTTTTGGAGTTACAGAAGTACTCGAAACCTACAGATTACTACAAACTGTTCTGTTTTTGACAGATTCTGTTTTTCATGTGTTGTTTGCTTATTTTGATGAATCTATGGCTAATATCGGGGGGGGGGGGGGGGGTGAACCATAGAAAAGTAGGAATACAGTAGGTTTAATACCAATATAAATAAAGAATGAGTTTATTACAGTACCTTAAAGTGGTGGTTTGTTTTCTTATACTAACAGAGCTCATGAGATTTTCTGTTGAGTTTTGTGTTGTGAAGTTTTCAAGTTTTTGGGTAAAGATTTGATGCATTTTGGAACAAGGAGTGGCAAGAGCCTAAGCTTGGGGATTCCCAAGGCACCCCAAGTTAAATTTAAGGGACAACCAAAAGCCTAAGCTTGGGGATGCCCCGGAAGGCATCTCCTCTTTCGTCTTCATCTATCGGTAACTTTACTTGAGGCTATATTTTTATTCACCACATGATATGTGTTTTGCTTGGAGCGTCTTGTATGATTTGAGTCTTTGCTTTTTAGTTTTACCAATATCATCCTTGTTGTACACACCTTTTGGGAGAGACACACATGAATCGGAATTTATTTGAATACTCTATGTGCTTCACTTATATCTTTTGAGCTAGATAATTTTGCTCTAGTGCTTCACTTATACCTTTTTAGAGCACGGTGGTGGTTTTATTTTATAGAAATTATTGATCTCGCATGCTTCACTTATATTAGTTTGAGAGTCTTATATAACAGCATGGTAATTTGCTTTGGCTATAAAATTAGTCCTAATATGATAGGCATCCAAGATGGGTATAATAAAAACTTTCATATAAGGTGCATTGAATACTATGAGAAGTTTGATTCCTTAGGATTGTTTTGAGATAGGAAGATGGTGATATTAGAGTCATGCTAGTTGAGTAGTTTTGAATTTGAGATATACTTGTGTTAAAGTTTGTGATTCCCGTAACATGCACACATGGTGAACCGTCATGTGCTGAAGTCGGAGCATGATTTATTTATTTATTGTCTTCCTTACGAGTGGTGGTCGGGGACGAGCAATGGTCTTTTCCTACCAATCTATCCCCCTAGGAGCATGCGCGCCGTACTCTGTTTCAATAACTAATAGATTTTTGCAATAAGTATGTGAGTTCTTTATGACTAATGTTGAGTCCATGGATTATACGCAATCTCACCCTTCCACCATTGCTAGCCTCTCTAGTACTACGCAGCTTTCGCTGGTACCATAGACCCACCATTTACCTTACTCAAAACAGCCACCATACCTACCTTTTATGGTATTTCCATAGCCATTCCGAGATATATTGCCATGCAACTTTCCACCGTTCTGTTTATTATGACACGCTCCATCATTGTCATATTGCTTTGCATGATCATGTAGTTGACATCGTATTTGTGGCAAGGCCACCATCATAATTCTTTCATACATGTCACTCTTGATTCATTGCACATCCCGGTACACCGCCGGAGGCATTTACAAAGAGTCATATTTTGTTCTAAGTATCGAGTTGTAATTCTTGAGTTGTAAGTAAATAAAAGTGTGATGATCATCATTATTAGAGCATTGTCCCAGTGAGGAAAGGATGATGGAGACTATGATTCCCCCACAAGTCGGGATGAGACTCCGAACGAAAAAAAGAAAAAGGAGGCCATAAAAAAGGAAAAGGCTCGAATAAAACAAGAGAGAAAAAGAGAGAAGGGGCAATGCTACTATCCTTTTCCGACACACATGCTTCAAAGTAGGACCATGCTCTTCATGATAGAGAGTATCCTATTTTGTCACTTTCATATACTAGTGGGAATTTTTCATTATGGAACTTGGGTTGTATATACCAATGATGGGCTTCCTCAAAATTGCCGTAGGTCTTCGTGAGCAAGCAAGTTGGATGCACACCCACTTAGTTTCTTGTTGAGCTTTCATACACTTATAACTCTAGTGCATCCGTTGCCTGGCAATCCCTACTCACTCACACTGATATCTATTGATGGGCATCTCCATAGCCCGTTGATACGCCTAGTTGATGTGAGACTATCTTCTCCATTATGTCTCCTTCACAACCACCATTCTATTTCACCTATAGTGCTATGTCCATGGCTCACGCTCATGTATTGCGTGAAGATTGAAAAAGTTTGAGAACATCAAAAGTATGAAACAATTGCTTGGCTTGTCATCGGGGTTGTGCATGATTTAAATATTTTGTGTGATGAAGATAGAGCATAGCCAGACTATATGATTTTGTAGGGATAGATTTCTTTAGCCATGTTATTTTGACAAGACATAATTGCTTGGATAGTATGCTTGAAGTATTATTATTTTTATGTCAATATTAAACTTTTGTCTTGAATCTTTCGGATCTCAATATTCATGCCACAATAAAGAAAATTAGATTGATAATAATTCTAGGTAGCATTCCACATCAAAAATTCTATTTTTATCATTTACCTACTCAAGGACGAGCATGAATTAAGCTTGGGGATGCTTGATACGTCTGCAACGTATCTATAATTTTTGATTGTTCCATGCTATTATATTATCAGTTTTGGACGTTTAATGGGCTTTATTACGCACTTCTATATTATTTTTAGGTCTAACCTATTAACCGAAGGCCTAGTGCAAATTGTTGTTTTTTTGCCTATTTCAGTGTTTCACAGAAAAGGAATATAAAATGGAATCCAAACGGAATGAAACCTTCGCGAGGATCTTTTTTGGAACAAACGCAATCCAGGAGACTTGGAGTGGAGGTCAAGGAAGCAACGAGGCGATCACGAGGTAGGGAGGCGCGCCTAGGGGGGTAGGCGCACCCCACAGCCTCGTGGGCCCCACGTAGCTCCACCGACCTACTTCTTTCGCCTATATATACTATTATACCCTGAAAACATCTAGGGGAGCCACAAAACCACTTTTCCACCACCACAACCTTTTGTACCCGTGAGATCCCATCTTGGGGCCTTTTTTGGCGATATGCCGGAGGGGGATTCGATCATGGAGGGCTTCTAAATCAACACCATAGCCTCTCTGATGATGTGTGAGTAGTTTACCACAGACCTTTGGGTCCATAGTTATTAGCTAGATGGATTCTTCTCTCTCTTTGGTTCTCAATACAAGGTTCTCCTTGATGTTCTTGGAGATCTATTCGATGTAATACTTTTTGCGGTGTGTTTGCCGAGATCCGATGAATTGTGGGTTTATGATCAAGTTTATCTATGAACAATATTTGATTCTTCTCTGAATTCTTTTATGCATGATTTGATATCTTTGCAAGTGTCTTCGAATTATCAGTTTGGTTTGGCCTACTAGTTGGATCTTTCTTGCAATGGGAGAAGTGCTTAGCTATGGGTTCAATCTTGCGGTGTCCTTTCCAAGTGACAGTAGGGGCAGCAAGGCACGTATTGTATTGTTGCCATCGAGGATAAAAATATGGGGTTTATATCATATTGCTTGAGTTTATCCCTCTACATCATGTCATCTTGCCTAATGTGTTACTCTGTTCTTATGAACTCAATACTCTAGATGCATGTTGGATAGCGGTCGATGTGTGGAGTAATAGTAGTAGATGCAGAATCGTTTCGGTCTACTTGACACGGACATGATGCCTATGTTCATGATAATGCCTAGATATCCTCATAACTATGCGCTTTTCTATCAATTACTCGGCAGTTATTTGTTCACCCACCGTAACATATGCTATCTTGAGAGAAGCCACTAGTGAAACCTATGGCCCCCGGGTCTACTTTACATCATATAAGTTTCCGATCTATAATTCTAGTTTACTATTTATTTTGCAATCTTTACTTTTCAAAAATACCAAAAATATTTATCTTATTATCTTTACTAGATCTCACTTTTGCAAGTGGTCGTGAAGGGATTGACAACCCCTTTATTGCACTGGTTGCAAGGTTCTTAATTGTTTGTGTAGGTACTAGGCGATTTGCGTGTAGTCTCCTACTGGATTGATACCTTAGTTCTCAAAAACTGAGGGAAATACTTACGCTACTTTGTTGCATCACCCTTTCCTCTTCAAGGAAAAACCAACGCATGCTCAAGAGGTAGAACCCACCAAACGGGTGCCTCGGTACACCGAGCCACTTGCCTACCTCATCATAGCCCACCCCTCGGGTCAGTGTTATGCACGGCCTCCAGCATGCTACAAACACCAAAAACTACTTGCAACTCCTGGACAAAGTACAGGGGGTTTAATAAGTCGAGTGGGGTCATATTTTAGGGCCCAATGTGTGGTAGTAGTTGTTCTTGGATCACAAACACACAACTCAGTTCCTGAGGATGGCTTCAATAAGACAACCCACCATGTCTCCTACATGTCCTCTCATCGCTACCTTTACCAAATCATGTTCACACTTAGCTCTCAACAATAGGACATGTTCACCTCCATTCCAATCCATCCCAGATGAATCAGACCTGACACAACTCTAAGCATAGCAGGAATAATAAGAAATCATAAATGAGTAGGCACATCATGGCTTAAACAACTCCTACTCATGCTAGTGGGTTTCAACTATTTACTATGGCAAACACAGGTCATGTAGAGAAATGGGTTTAGCTACCGCAACATGTAACAGTTGAATCGTTGTTGTCCTAATGCAGTAAAAGACAGCAGGAGCGAGCGAGCGAGAGAGAGGGATTGTATCGGAGTGATCAAGGGGGGAGGGGGGTTGCTTGCCTGGAATATCAACACGGTAGCACCGCTCCTCAGATAGGTACTTTGGAACATTCTCCGCAATAGGATCTATTGAGAAGGACGGTGCCGGCAATCAATACACAACATATGCAACAATATGATGCATGAATATGACATGGCAAGAATGCTATGGAGTGTGCTAATGCATCTAACAGCACTTTAAACGAGGTCCATTGGAACCAAGAGTTCAAATGCAAACTCCCATACTAAGCACTTTAAATGCCAATTAGTGTTTTCACTTATATATAGGTATAAGTTGGTTAAACATGCATGAAGGTAGCATAAATAGATAGATTGGATTTTTCTAATAATTTTTCATATATAAATTATTTCATTTTGAGCTATGGTTTATTTTCTATGATTTTAGAAGTTTTAAACATTTTCTGGAATTTTCAAATTTATTTCTAAACAAGAAAATCCTGGCAAATGTATTTATGGTGTCATCACTGTGTCACTATTACATCAGCAGGTCAACCAAGTTGACCAGGGTCAAACCTGACCAATGGGGTCCACTGGTCAGTGACCCAGGGTTAATCCTGGTCAAACCCGACGCTAACTGGGATTTGACCCTGCGGTGGGGCCGTTGTTAGTGTGTGTCAGAGGGCTAATTACGGGGGATTAGCCGCTCATGTCCGCGCCACGTAGCAGTCCCCGGAGTTAGGCCGGTGGTGACAAAAACACGGTTGAAGTTCGCCGGACTTGCACTATAGAGGGAGGTTGGGCGCGTAGAGAGGCTCGGCCTGGAGCTGGTGCTCTTGCGCATCCATAGGTGCCATCGGTGCAAGCCGGGGTGGCCAGAAACAACAACAGTGGTGAGCGAGGTGGCTGCCAGAATTCGGGTGCTCGGGGTTTAGGCGCTGCGGAGCACGGGAGGAGGATCTGCTGGTGCCTATGAGCTCGTGGAGATGCGTGGAGCACGCTAGTGTGCTTGGGTACGAGGTACAGTAGCTGTGGCCACGGCGGTAGCATGGCGTGGCGGAGGCGAGCTCTCGGCCTCGGTGGACACAACAGCTACGGCAAGCAATCAATGCGGGAAAGGGGCGGTTCAGTCCACAAGCTCATGGCGGTTGCAGAACGCGTCTCAGTGGGCTCGGAGGAGGTGGACGACGTCGGGGTGTTGCCGGCGATCTCAGAGTCTGGGGGTTGAAGACGACGGTGGTGACGGCATTCTAGGGCACCTAGTGATTCATGACTCGATGGAGAGGACGAGGACGTCGTCGCGTAGCTCAGGGGCACGTCCAGGGGTGTAGGGGAAGCTGGTGAATATGCGAGCGATGGACGGCGGTGATGGTGGCGCTCGGGCTCAGGCAAGAGGGCGAGGGAGGGCGAGGGGTAGGCGTGGGGAGGAGGTAGGCGCAATCTGGATGCAAGGGGGAGGTTATCCCCTCGTCCAGGCGTCGCTAGAAGCAGGAGGTGGCCGGGTACGCGTGCACGTGTGCGGCGGCCACGTGCTTTGCCTACTGGTCAGGGGAGGAAGATGACAGGAGCGCTGGTGGGCTGGGCCGCATAGTAGTGGGCCATAAGGTGAGCTCTCTCTCTCTGCTTTCTTCTTTTCTTCTATTTTTCTATTTTTGCTTCTGTTTTGAATTTGGTTTACTAAAAAATTATTTTTGCGGCTTCTGGAAACTTTTGTGGATGCAAAATGGTTTACCCCAGAGCTCCACAAAATGTTTCAGAATTATTTGAGCAATAAGAATATTTATAGGATTTATTTGCTCCAACCCAAATACAATATGATTTATTAATTCAAAAATCCATAATGTCCTAGAAATATATTCATCATTTTTGGCAGAGGTTTCAACCTTAACAAAAAATCATGAACTTCTCTTAAGGCACTTTTGGTTCATTGAAATTATTTTAAGTTGAGCCTAGTTGAGTTATTTTGGTGCTAGGGTTTTATCAGCCCCAATTCAAAAATTTCAAATAAATTTAGACATGATGCATGAATGCAAAGACACTATTTACAAACATTATTCTAGGGCTGTGACAGTATCTCCATTCTAAAAGTTTGTCTGAAGTAACGGCCCAACCTAACTATTCAACATTTTGGAAGGGTTTCATGAGGAGTAAGGTAGCTTTATTATTTAGGGGAAGGTCAGTTATTGGACATGGTTGTTGTTAGGGCATGTCTGTCTCTAAGTAGTTTTGGTGATTGATGACAATGCTTTTGCGGACTAATCGTGTGCATTGAGTATTTCAGAGATTCATTCATTGGCTTGAGACGATTCTTTCCCCTCGGAGCTTTAAGTGAAGACGGTGTAGTCTCTTTTGTTTCGGTTTTGGTGGATTTGAGTCGTAGGAGACACCATACTATCAAGAGGAGGTCTGCATTGGAAAGGCTAGGGTGGAATCAACACATACACTTCATCTTTGCAACCCCAGCTCCTTTCCTCTTCTTGGAGTTTGTCATTTCAAAGAAAGTGGAGAGTGTGAGGTGCTAGCAGTAGTACCACGCCAGAGCGGTAGTACCGCCCATGGTCCTCAAGCGATAGTACCGCTGCACTACAGTGGTAGTACCGCTTGGGTGCATCGGCGGCAGTACCGTCCTTTGTTTGGCACTACTACCACCTCGATTCGAGGGCGTCTCTCCTTGTGTTCAGTTGAGCGGCAGTAGTAGCGGTAGTAGCAGCGCAACGGTAGTACCGCTCGTGAGTGGTAGTACCGCGGCTACCACCGGTAGTAGTGCCACCCAAACCCCCTCTCTCTCTTTCGTTCCCTTCTGACGCCTCTACTCTCAGTCTCCATGGTAGTACCGCTGCTACCAGCGGTTGTACCGCCTCACTGAGCAGTACTACCGCTCTGTGCGGGCTGAAGAGGGGGGTAATGGTTGGATTGGTTCCCCCACTAGAAAAGAGGTCTTCTTCTCCAAGTTGACTCGCCTCTTCCCTCCCCAAGCTCCATTGTTGCTCAAAGCTCCATTTTCACCCGATCTATCTCCCTAGCCAATCAAACTTGTTGATTTTCTAGGGATTGGTTGAGAAGGCCCCGACCTACACTTCCACCAAGAGAAATTGGATTCCCCCACTAATCCCTTGCGGATCTTGTTACTCTTGGGTGTTTGAGCACCCTAGACGGTTGAGGTCACTACGGAGCCATATTCCATTGTGGTGAAGCTTCATGGTGCCGTTGGGAGCCTCCGATTAAGTTGTGGAGATTGACCCAACCTTGTTTGTAAAGGTTCGATCAGTCGCCACCTTCAAGGTCACCAATAGTGGAATCACGACATCTCGCATTGTGTGAGGGCGTGAGGAGAATACGGTGGCCCTAGTGGCTTCTTGGGGAGCATTGTGCCTCCACAGCGCTCCAACGGAGACGCACTTCCTCTCAAAGGGAAGGAACTTCATTAACACATCCTCGTCTCCACCGGCTCCACTCTTGGTTATCTCTTACCTTTACTTGTGCAAGCTTGTATTGTGTTGTATCCCTTGCTTTCTTGTGTGCTAGTTATTGCTGCATCATATAGGTTGCTCACCTAGTTGCATATCTAGACAACCTTTTTGATGCTAAGTTTAATTTGGTAAAGAAAAGCTAAAAATTGTTAGTTGCCTATTCACCCCCCCTCTAGTCAACCATATCGATCCATTCAATTGGTATCAGAGCCTCGTCTCTTTATTAAGGACTTTGACGTCCGAAGAGTATGGTTGACACCTCAGACGAGGTGGAGGAGCATTACGGTGCGAGTCCCCCTTTGCTTGCGGCCGATGGGGGATCCTCGATCTCTCGTGAGGAGTTCAATGTGGCCTTGCACACATTGAGAACCTCCATGACGACCGAGGTCAAAGGAATGCTTAATAATTTTCTTGATGGTCTTAAAGTTTCCACCGCACCATTAGAAGTGGTCGATCCCACTAACAAGGTGACGGATGCTAACTCCAACAAGCGGGAAGCTACTAGTGATCAAGTTCCTTTAACTAGTGGTAGAAGTGGAAATAGCATCTTTGCCCATGTTGAACCTCCACTTACTTATGGAGGACCGGTTCCCTCCATGCATATGAATCATGTTGGTCCTCCTAAGCTTGTGGAAAAAAGAGGATTTTGCTTCTTGGGTGTATCGCTTTAAACTTCATTTAAATCATATTTCTACTAACCTTTGGAGAATTATTGAGCAAGGTTTCTACCCGCATGACCCAAGCAACTTCACTCCTAGAGAAGCCACGGACCATCAATTCAACGAGTCCGCTCTCTTCATTCTCCAAGAAGCAATTCCTCCCGAAGATATTGCGCATCTCTAACCTTTCACCGTGGCTAAGGAAGCATGGCAACATGTTGTCTCCATTTACAAGGGAAGCGCAAGCATTCAATACTCCAACTTTGAAGTGGTGCAAAATGAAGCCGTTGAGTTTCCGATGAATGAAGATGAAGAACCTCATGAGCTCTACCGGAGATTAACCACTCTCGCGGTCTCACTCCGAGATCATGGGAGCAAGGATACGAATGACAATTGGATCAAGCGCAAGTTTCTCAAGGCCATGATGCCCTACCATAAGTACATGTCCTCCGACATCCATCAAAGACCGGACGCCTTGTCCTCAAGTGAAGTTTGGATGAGTTTCTTGCTATGAGGATCTTGGACAAGACCGCCGACAATGCGATGTTGCATTCTCAATGAGCAAAGAAGCCTAACCTTGCTTTGAAGGCTAAGGCTAGTGTGGAAGAAGAGGAGTCACTATTGCAAGATGCTACTAACGTGACACTACGATCAGAGACCCTTCGAGAAACTGTGTGCGATGCCATAATCGCAAACGGTGCTGCATGAAAACCGTCAGAAATGATGCAAAACGTTTGCGATGAATGATACATCAAACATGGTTCAGATTATAGTTGTGTGTGTGATGAGGGGTGAGGGAGTCCTGGATTAGGGGGTGTCCGGATGGCCGTACTATACCTTCAGCCGGACTCCTGGACTATGAAGATACAAGATTGAAGACTTCGTCCCGTGTCCGGAAGGGACTTTCCTTGGCATGGAAGGCAAGCTTGGCGATACAGATATGTAGATCTCCTACCATTGTAACCGACTTTGTGTAACCCTAACCCTCTCCGGTGTCTATATAAACTGGAGAGTTTTAGTCCGTAGGACAACATACAGAACAACAATCATACCATAGGCTAGCTTCTAGGGTTTAGCCTCTCCGATCTCGTGGTAGATCTACTCTTGTACTACCCATATCATCAATATTAATCAAGCAGGACGTAGGGTTTTACCTCCATCAAGAGGGCCCGAACCTGGGTAAAACTTCGTGTCCCTTGCCTCCTGTTACCATCCGGCCTAGACGTACAGTTCGGGACCCCCTACCTGAGATACGCCGATTTTGACACCGACATTGGTGCTTTCATTGAGAGTTCCTCTGTGTTGTCGCCGTCAGGCTTGATGGCCCCTACTATCATCGATAGTGATGCGGTCCAGGGTGAAACTTGTCTCCCCGGATAGATCTCTGTCTTTGGCGGCTTTGCACCGCGGGCTAATTTGCTTGGCCATCTGGAGCAGATCGAAAGCTACGCCCCTGGCCGTCAGGTCAGGTTTGGAAGTTTAAACTACACGGCTGACATCCGCGGGGACTTGATCTTCGACGGAGTCGAGCCACTGCGGAGCGTGCCGCACCGTCACGACGGGCATGATCTAGCTCTACCGCCGAACAGTGCCGTGGAGGCCGCACCCGCATCGGCTTCGATCCTTAATTCAAAGCCAACTGCGATCGAGGATGGGTGGTTGGACGCCGCCTCGGGGGCTGCGATCCCAATGGCGATCAAGCCGAACACCAGCCCCGCACTCCGCGAGACTCGTGACTCCAAGGAGCCGGACTCCTCTCCAGACTCCGAACCCTCCGCGCCCCTGCCGATCGAATCCGATTGGGCGCCGATCATGGAGTTTACTGCCGCAGACATCTTTCAACACTCGCCTTTCAGCGATATTCTGAAGACACTAAAGTCTCTCTCTTTATCAGGAGAGCCCTGGCCGGACTACGGTCAGCAAGGTTGGGATACGGACGATGAAGAAATTCAAAGCCCACCCACCACCCACTTTGTAGCCACTGTCGATGATTTAACCGACATGCTCGACTTCGACTCCGAAGACATCGACGGTATGGACGCCGATGAAGGAGACGATGAAGAACTAGCGCCTATTGGGCCCTGGAAATCCACCTCATCATATGACGTATACATGGTGGACGCACCAAAAGATGACGACGAGGAGCGGAAGGACGCACCGAAGGCTTGTTCCCTCGAGAAGTAGTCAAAGTGGCGACGCAAGCGCCGCCCCAAATCCCGCCTCGACAGAAATAACAATCATACATACCCAGTGGTGGAGCAGGGCGAACCGCTGCCGGACAACGGTAATCCGGATAATCAAACCGAATAAACAAATTCTATCAAGGATAATGGTCCGGACGACATAACGCCGGACAGGCACCCGGAGCAGCAGAATGCCCGTAAAAGGCTTGTTGCCACCGCGAGGAGTCTTAAAAAGCAGAAGCAAAGGCTCAAGGCTGTGCAAGACACACTCCAAATCAGATGGAGTAAAATACTCAATACAGCAGCGAGGTACGGCGACAATCGCCCCTCCAAGAGCTACCCAAAGCGGAAGCTGCTACCTAAATTCGATGAGGAGGCCTCAGACCCCCCACAACCAAATATCAAAGCAGCCACCTGGCCGGATAGACGACCCCTCTACCAACACAGAGCGGCATACAATGCCACTCACAATACAACACGCGATCCATGCGAGGGCTCGCACCCAAAGGACGGCGCAACAAGATCCATCTATGGACCACGCAAGCGCGCCCCAGCATACAATGCAACACAACAAACATCCGAACAACGCGGTACACCCAGCTACAGGGGTGCCGCACAGCCCCTATGTTTCCCCGATGAGGTGCTGGACCATGAATTTCCAGAGGGATTCAAACCCATAAACATAGAGGCATACGACGGAACAACAGACCCTGGGGTCTGGATTGAGGACTACATCCTTCATATCCATATGGCTCGAGGAGATGATCTCCACGCCATCAAGTACTTACACCTCAAGCTCAAAGGGCCAGCTCGTCACTGGCTTAAAGGCCTCCCCGAAAGCTCCATAAGAAGTTGGGAAGAGCTCGAAGACGCCTTCCGGGCAAATTTTCAAGGGACTTATGTCCGACCTCCGGATGCGGACGATTTGAGTCATATAACTCAACAGCCCGGAGAGTCAGCCCGAAAGCTTTGGAATAGGTTTCTTATTAAAAAGAACTAGATCGTCGACTGTCCGGACGCCGAAGCCTTGGCAGCTTTTAAGCATAGCGTCCGTGACGAATGGCTCACCAGACACCTCGGAAAAATAAGCCGAGAACGATGGCCGCATTAACAAACCTCATGACCCGCTTTTGCGCGGGTGAGGACAGCTGGCTAGCCAGATGCAGCACCAGCGACCCCAGTACATCTGAAGTTAGAAATGGAAATGGGAAATCACGGCGCATCAGCAATAACAAACGCCGGAATAAAGAAGACATCACGAAGGGCACGGCAGTAAACGCCGGATTCAAAAGCTCTCGGCCAGGTCAGCAAAAGCCGCCCTCTAAAGGCACCAGGGATGAACTGTCCAGCCTCAACAAAATTCTGGACCAAGTATGTCAGATCCATAGTACCCCTGGTAAACCTGCTAATCATACCCACAGAGAATGTTGGGTCTTCAAGCAGTCCGGCAAGCTCAACGCCGTACACAAGGGGGAGGATACACCAAGTGAAGATGAGGACGAGCCTCCCAAGCAAGACACTGGGGAACAAGAGAAATTTCCACCAGAAGTCAAAACAGTAAACGTGTTACACGTGATCAAGGGAAAAAACAACGCGGCACTCCCAGGAAAATATACCCAAGTGCCTGTCACCGCAAAGCTCTGCCACTGGTCGTCTCAACCGATCACTTTCGACCATCGCGATTACTCAGCAAGTATCCAACGTGCAGGATGGGCTTCCCTGGTATTAGACCCAGTAATTGGCGGATATCACTTCACACGAGTCTTGATGGACGGCGGCAGCAATTAAACCTAATATATGAGGATACAATCCGCGGGATGGGGTTAGACCCAACAAAAATTCGCCATAGCAATACTACCTTTAAAGGAGTAACGCCAGGCACAGGGGCTCGTTGTACGGGCTCCCTCCTACTACAAGTTATATTCGGCTCCCCCGATAACTTCCGTCGCGAGCATTTAACCTTCCACATCGCTCCGTTCCAAAGTGGCTATCAAGCACTGCTCGGACGCGAAGCTTTCGCTCGCTTCAATGCAATACCACACTACGCCTCCCTCACACTCAAGATGCCTGGTCCACGTGGCATCATTTCAGTGAACGGAAATATCAAGCGATCTCTGCGCGCCGAAGAGAGTGCAGCTGCCTTGGCAGCCGCACACTAAAGGCGCCCGGACCAACAAAAGCATCCAATAGGTCATCAAGACCTCAGACACAACTAATCAAGTCCGGCGCCGCTATCTATATCGAATAAATGGTCACACCCCTATTTGTCAATACAAGGGGCTCAACGCGCACAGACAAGTGGCAATTTCTTCTCATCTTGAATTATACATGGTTTCTTTAAAAACTATCTTTTTGCATGATAATTTTTTCACCTAAATTCCTCTCTTTTACAGACGATCATCGTGCTACACCCATCCAGGATACGGCACAACGGAGACACAGGCGCAGACGTGCAGCAGGGACCCGCTCCAAGGATTCTTTTTAGATTAAGACCTTGCGTAAACCTTTTTTACTGTCTCTTGTTGATACATATCCACCGTTGAGAAGGATGTTGACGTCTTGGCATGTGGCCACGCCAGAACAATGCACGTACCTGGACACAAGGGGCTTCTTACAAAGGCCATTATTTAGGCCCGGTTTATACCACAAAGACCGAATACCTTAGGGAGTGTTCGGCGTCGCGAGTTTGGCCCTATATGCATCAGCTCCGAATCATTGTCTTTGGTCAAATGTTGGGTTTTCCCGGCTCCTGTGTTTTGGTACCTTACATTCCGCTTTACCGGCTAAGGTAGCACCAGGAGAACTACTGCGATTGTGCCCTGGTTCATCCGGACGAGTGCCTCAGTAGAGAAAGCCGAAAACTGACTGTCATGATATAGCATGAGACTGGTCAACCACTCGATGACCTGTTGGAATGTTAGAATTCATCTGCCTTAACGAAGGGCCGTTTTCCGGCCAGGCATGTACGCACCCCGGGATCGGGGGAGTGCGGAGCCACCAGGGGCTATCTAGTAGCCCCACTGTCAAACTCCTATGGCTAAGTGAAAGTGCTAAAGAATTATAGTCCGGTTGCCTCGCTCGCCCCGCTATCACCTCCTTAATAGGACCAAGACGTTGGGTTAAGTGTGAACGCATGTTTTTTGCGAGCACCTCCGCATTATATGCGTGGGGGTTGAAGCCGAGGGCTGCAATCTTTCAGGTTATACACATGTATACATGAACGGCCGCCCAGGAGCCAAATCCATATACACATCCTCCGAACTCCACAGCCGATCCATAGGGGCATACCGTGGTTCTCCGAACTTCATCCACAACGTAAAGGATTTCCCAGCTACAATATCCCCGGCTTCCCGCAGCTCCTCCTTCTTCGCCCTCATAGCAGAGCGGATGTCTTTTCTCGTCGCAGCGGCCTTCTCAAGGTCCGATGCCTTGCTAGGTTTTCCTTTTCAAGAACCCGGCAACGGTCGGCGGCGGCTTTTAATTCTATGGCCATCTTGGCCATCTTATCTCGGCTCTCGGCATGCGCGGCCTTCTCAGCTTTCAACTCTTCGGCCGCCTTCAAAGCAGCCGCATTACCAAACCTCGCTTGTTCCTTGGCTCGGGCAAGTTCTGCCCGCAAGGCTTCAACAGTGGCAGCTCCATCTGCAGTCACAACATATTAAAGATACTGGCATCATGCTGCTCTTACTATGTGGCATTTACCAGATAATGACACTTACCCTGTGCCTCATCAAGCCTTTTGTTAACAAGCTCGATGTCGGCATCTGCCGCATCCAACTACCGTTTTAAATGGGGAAACTCGCTAGTCTGGCTAGCCACCGGAGCTTCCATCACCTGCACATAGAGGCAGCATGGTTATTACCTGGGAATATGATCCTCTGTTCGTCGTCGTTTCCGACGACAACCAGAGTCTCAGGGGCTACTATCTACACAGGGCACACCTAGCATGTGCAGGACTATCATACATTATTTTACGTACCTCAAAGCCTGTCAGTAGACTCATAAAAGCTTCATGCAATCCTCTTTCGGCGGACGAGATTCTCTCCATCACCGTATTCATCAGCATACGGTGTTCATTTGAGATGGCCGCTCGCCCCACCAACTCCCTCAGAACATCTGATCGCACACCAGATGGTGCCGGACTCTTTTGTCTGCTCTCTTCGGGAGCCGGACACTGGGAGCTTCGGGGGTCAATGGGATTATCTTCTGGCCTCACCGGACTCGGAGAGGCCCTCCGCGACGACACTTCGGGGTCGCCCGCTTCCGGAGCGGAGGAGTCCGGAGGAGGCGTTTCGCTCTCCGTCATCTCTGGAAGAAGATCCCCCAAAGACGAGCCCTTTTGAGAGGGGCTAAGGCCTGAACTACAAAGATATATGCGGTGGTTATTTTCTCAGAAGAAAAAGATGGCATACCTGTACTATTAAAGTATTTCGGGTCACTTACAACTCGCTGGAGAATTGATCCCCACGCGGACTTTGTGCGGCAAAAGCACCCCCCAAGGTAGGACCCTCTATGGGAGACTTCTTCTCCCGTTTGGAAGCTTCGGCTTCCGAATCCCCGGGCGCAGTCCTTTTCCTCATCCGATCGTCTTCCTTCATGGAGACGCTCGCTCCCTCGGTTAGAATGGGCTGCGTTGGGGGCCCGCGTCCGCCCGTATTATCCTCCCCAGTATCTTCCTTCAAGGGCTTCGGGCAAGGTGCGACCTGGAGCATCTTTTCCAATACAGGATTGTCCAAACCCTCAGGGAGGGGGGCCAAACACCGAATCAACTTTGCCTTTGTTAGCCAGTGCTAGTCAAAAAGCGAACTCCCAGAAATAACTTCGTAACAAAAGAGAGATAGTATGTTCGGCCGGAAGATTCCTTACCTGTTTGGTGGCGCGGTTACTGCTCAAGCCCACGTCCTCGGTGATTTCCGGACACTCTACCTGAGGTCCGAAGAATGACTTGTACATCTCCTCGTGCGTCAGGTCGAGGAAATTTTGAATGACACGCGGTCCCTCGGGATTGAACTCCCACAAGCGAAGGGGCCGGCGTTTGCAAGGCTGGACTTGACGAACTAGCATAACTTGTATTACCGCAACCAAACTAAAATCTCCATTGAAGAGATCTCGAATGTGGCTTTGCAGTATAGGCACGTCCTTGGCTGGACCCCAGCTCAGGCCTCTGCTGATCCATGACATCAGTTGTGGTGGAGGGCCCGAGCGGAAAACAGGGGCAGCCGCCCACTTGGCACTTCTAGGAGCCGTGATGTAGAAACACTCTTGTTGCCACAATTCAGACACCTCTGGAATGGAACCTTTGGGCCATGGAGCTCCCGTCATCTTGCATATTGAGGCACCTCTGCACGCTGCATGTTGCCCCTCGATCATCTTCGGCTTTACTTCAAAGGTCTTGAGCCACAGGCCAAAGTGAGGGGTAACCCGGAGGAAGGCCTCACACACGACAATAAATGTCGTGATATGAAGAAAGGAGTCCGGAGCTAAATCATGGAAATCTAGCCCGTAATAAAACATCAAACTCCTGATGAAAGGATCCAAAGCAAGGCCTAGGCCTCGGAGGAAGTGGGAGACGAACTCGACGTTCTCGTTGGGTTCGGGGGAGGGGACGGCCTGCCCTCGAGCAGGCAGCCGATGCAAAACCTCAGCGGTCAGATATCTGGCCTCCCTCAACTTTTTGATGTCTTCTTCCGTGACGGAGGAAGGCATCCATCGGCCTTGAAGGCTAGATCCGGACATGATTGAAGGTTCGGAGCACCTGACCTGAACTTTGGGTGTTTGAGCTTGAGGTGGGGGAAGGATTCGATTGAGCACGGGAGGGAAAAAAATAAAAGCCTTGTCCCTTTATAAAGAGGGTGAATGTCAAGCGTCCTCTCTGTGGCGGTTTGGACTTGCCTATAGTCTAGGAGTCCTAGAAGCGATTGGGTTACCCATGCCCGTATTGATGAGAATCCCGGAATAAGGGGACACGATCTCTGCTTTAACAAGACGTGCCAAGGAAACCGCCTCGCATGACATGCGGAGGTGGGACAATAAAACGATTCAAATAAAGGCTTGGCCGTGGTGCGATGTCACACTACGGAATACGTCAGCAGATTAGATTTGTGTAAATATTATTCTCTCTATGGCATTTTGCAGAGCCGGACACTATTTTTGTGTTCAAAATCTTCTATGAAGTATTTGGAGGAGGAACCTGCCTTGAAATGCCGAAGACAAACTGCGCGCCGGACTCGTCATCATTGAAGCCTGGTTCAGGGGCTACTGAGGGAGTCCTGGATTAGGGGGTGTCTGGATGGCCGGACTATACCTTTAGCCGGACTCCTGGACTATGAAGATACAAGATTGAAGACTTCGTCCCGTGTCTGGAAGGGACTTTCCTTGGCGTGGAAGGCAAGCTTGGCGATACGGATATGTAGATATCCTACCATTGTAACCGACTTTGTGTAACCCTAACCCTCTCCGGTGTCTATGTAAACCGGAGGGTTTTAGTCCATAGGACAACATACAGAACAATAATCATACCATAGGCTAGCTTCTAGGGTTTAGTCTCTCCGATCTCGTGGTAGATCTACTCTTGTACTACCCATATCATCAATATTAATCAAGCAGGACGTATGGTTTTACCTCCATCAAGAGGGCCCGAACCTGGGTAAAACTTCGTGTCCCTTGCCTCCTATTACCATCCGGCCTAGACGCACAGTTCGGGACCCCCTACCCGAGATCCGCCGGTTTTGACACCGACAAGGGGCATACGAACTGTTTGCGATGAGACAGAACAACAGAAACGGGCAGCCAGATCAAGGTGTGTGCGATATACGGCATGCAGTTCACTCCATGAACCGTTTGTGATGAGTGAGGGGAACACAAATGATTCGGCATAACAAGATGTGTGTGATACCCGACAAACAGGTCGGTAATCAGAATTGTGTGCGATCATTATAGATAGCCCATACGGTCTTTTTTTGTGAATTGTGTGCTCGTCAGGGCACACAGTTCAACAAAGCAACCTATTGGTGATAATGTAGAAGATCTCTGCCGAATACATATTACTAACCGTCTGCGATGAGATTGATAGGATAAACAGAGATATATACATTCTGCTTAATTTAGTCCTTCTTCTTCTTGTTGTTCCTGTTGGATGGCCCCGCGACATCGTCTTGGCGAGGATGCTTCTTATACTAATGGAGCTCATGACATTTTATATTGAGTTTTGTGTTGTGAAATTTTCATGTTTTGGGTAAATATTTGATGGATTTTGGAACAAGGAGTGGAAAGAGCCTAAGCTTGGGGATGCCCAAGGCACCCCAAGGTAAAATTCAAGTACAACCAAAAGCCTAAGCTTCGGGATGCCCCGGAAGTTATCCCCTCTTTCATCTTTGTCTATCGGTAACTTTACTTGATGCTATATTTTTATTCACCACATGATATCTGTTTTGCTTGGAGCGTCTTGTATGATTCGAGTTTTTGCTTTTTAGTTAACCACATTCATCCTTGCTGTACACACCTTTTGGAGAGACACCCATAAATTAGAATTTATTAGAATACTCTATGTGCTTCACTTATATCCTTCGAGCTAGATAATTTTGCTCTAGTGCTTCACTTATACCTTTTTAAGAGCACGGTGGTGGTTTTATTTTATAGAAATTATTGGTCTCTCATGCTTCACTTATATTATTTTGAGAGTCTTATAGAACAACATAGTAATTTGCTTTGGCTATAGAATTAGTCCTAATATGATAGGCAGCCAAGATGGATATAATAAAAACTATCATAAAAAGTGCGTTGAATACTATGAGAAGTTTGATACTTGATAATTGTTTTGAGATATGAAGATGGTGATATTAGAGTGATGCTAGTTGAGTAGTTGTGAATTTGAGAAATACTTGTTCTAAAGTTTGTGATTCCCGTAGCATGCACGTATGGTGAACCGTTATGTGATGAAGTCTGAGTATGATTTATTTATTGATTGCCTTCCTTATGAGTGGCGGTCGGGGACGAGCGATGGTCTTTTCATACCAATCTATCCCCCTAGGAGCATGCGTGTAGTACTTTGTTTCGATAACTAATAGATTTTTGCAATAAGTATGTGAGTTCTTTATGACTAATGTTGAGTCCATGGATTATACGCACTCCCACCCTTCCACCATTGCAATCATCTCTAATACCGTGCACCTTTCGCCGGTATCATACACCCATCATATACCTTCCTCAAAACAGCCACCATACCTACCTATTATGGCATTTCCATAGCCATTCCGAGATATATTGCCATGCAACTTACCACCGTTGCGTTTATTATGACATGTTACGTCATTGTCATATTGCTTTGCATGATCATGTAGTTGACATCGTATTTGTGGCAAAGCCACCTTTATAATTCTTTCATACATGTCACTCTTGATTCATTGCATATCCCAGTACACCGCCAGAGGCATTCACATAGAGTCATATTTTGTTCTAGTATCGAGTTGTAAGTAAATAAAAGTGTGATGATCATCATTATTAGAGCATTGTCCCAAGTGAGGAAAGGATGATGGAGACTATGATTCCCCCACAAGTCGGGATGAGACTCCGAATGAAAAGAAAAAAAGAGAAAAGAAAAAAAGAGGCCAAAAAGGGAAAAGGCCCAAATAAAAAAATGAGAGAAAAAGAGAGAAGGGACAATGTTACTATCCTTTTACCACACTTGTGCTTCAAAGTAGCACCATGATCTTCATGATGGAGAGTCTCCTATGTTGTCACTTTCATATACTAGTGGGAATTTTACATTATAGAACTTGGCTTCTATATTCCAATGATGGGCTTCCTCAAAATTCCCTAGGTCTTCGTGAGCAAGCGAGTTGGATGCACACCCACTTAGTTTTTTTGTTGAGCTTTCATACACTTATAGCTCTAGTGCATCCGTTGCATGGAAATCCCTACTCACTCACATTGATATCTATTGATGGGAATCTCCATAGCCTGGTGATATGCCTAGTTGATGTGAGACTATCTTCTTCTTTTTTGTCTTCTCCACAGCCACCATTCTATTCCACATATAGTGCTATGTCCATGGCTCACACTCATATATTGCGTGAAGATTGAAATTTTTTGAGAACATCAAAAGTATGAAACAATTGCTTGGCTTGTCATCGGGGTTGTGCATGATTAAATACTTTTTGTGATGAAGATAGAGCATAGCGAGACTATATGATTTTGTAAGGATAACTTTCTTTGGCCATGTTATTTTGAGAAGACATGATTGCTTTGTTAGTATGCTTGAAGTATTGTTATTTTTATGTCAATAGTAAACTTTTGTCTTGAATATTTCGGATCTGAAAATTCATGCCACAATAAAGAAAATTACATTGAGAATTATGCTATGTAGCATTCCACATCAAAAATTCTGTTTTTATCATTTACCTACTCGAGGACGAGCAGGAATTAAGCTTGGGGATGCTTGATATGTCTCCAACGTATCTATAATTTTTTATTGTTCCATGCTATTATATTATCTATTTTGGATGTTTAATGGGCTTTGTTATGCACTTTTATATTATTTTGGGGACTAACCTACTAACCAAAGGCCTAGTGCAAATTGCTGTTTTTTTGCCTATTTCAGTGTTTTGCAGAAAAGGAATACCAAACGAAATCCAGATGGAATGAAACCTTCAGGAGAGTTATTTTTGGAACAAATGCAATCCAGGAGACTTGGAGTGGACGTCAAGGAAGCAACGAGGCGGCCACGAGGTAGGATTGCGTGCCCAGGGGGTAGGCGCGCCCCCCACCCTTGTGGGCCCCTCGTGGCTCCATCGACCTACTTCTTTTGCCTATATATACTCATATTAAAGGAAATATTCCCTAGAGGCAATAATAAAGATATTATTTATTTCCTTATATCATGATAAATGTTTATTATTCATGCTAGAATTGTATTAACCGGAAACATAATACATATGTGAATACATGGACAAACAGAATGTCACTAGTATGCCTCTACTTGACTAGCTCGTTGGTCAAAGATGGTTATGTTTCCTAACCATAGACATGGGTTGTCATTTGATAAACAGGATCACATCATTAGGAGAATGATGTGATTGACTTGACCCATTCCGTTAGCTTAGCACTTGATCGTTTTAGTTTACTGCTATTGCTTTCTTCATGACTTATACATGTTCCTATGACTATGAGATTATGCAACTCCCAATCACCAAAGGAACACTTTGTGTGCTACCAAACAACACAACCTAACTGGGTGATTATAAAGGTGCTCTACAGGTGTCTCAGATGGTACTTGTTGAGTTGGCATAGATCCAGATTAGGATTTGTCACTCCGATTGTCGGAGAGGTATCTCTGGGCCCTCTCGGTAATGCACATCACTATAAGCCTTGCAAGCAATGCAACTAATGAGTTAGTTGCGGGATGATGCATTAAGGAATGAGTAAAGAGACTTGCCGGTAACGAGATTGAGCTAGGTATTAAGACACCGACGATCGAATCTCAGGCAAGTAACATACCGATGACAAAGGGAACAACGTATGTTGTTATGCGGTTTGACCGATAAAGATCTTCGTAGAATACGTAGGAGCCAATATGAGCATCCAGGTTCCGCTATTGGTTATTGATCATAGACGTGTCTTGGTCATGTCTACATAGTTCTCGAACCCATAGGGTCCGCATGCTTAACGTTCAGTGACGATCGGTAATATGAGTTTATGTGCTTTGATGTACCGAAGGTAGTTCAGAGTCCCGGATGAGATCGGGGACATGACGATGACTCTCAAAATGGTCGAGACATAAATATCTATATATTTGACGACTATATTCGGACATCGTAAAGTTCCGAGTGATTCGGGTATTTTTGGAGTACCGGGGAGTTACGGGAATTCGTCGGGGAGTATATGGGCCTTATTGGGCTTTAGGGGAAAGAGAGAGGGGAGGCTGCGCGCCCCCAAGGCTTAGTCCGAATTGGATTAGGGGGAGGGGCTGCGCCTCCTCCTTCCTTCTCTTCTCTTTTCCCTTTCCTTCTCTCCTACTCCTACTACATGGAAGGGGGGAATCCTACTCCCGGTGGGAGTAGGACTCCCCAGGGCGCGCCATTGTAGAGGGCCGGCCCTCCCCCTCCTCCACTCCTTTATATACAGGGGAAGGGGGCACCCTAGGACAGACAAGTTGATTGTTCCAAGCCGTGTGAGGTGCCCCCCTCCACCATAATCCACCTCGATCATATCGTAGCGGTGCTTAGGCCAAGCCCTGCGTCGGTAGCAACATCATCACTGTCATCATGCTGTCATGCTGACGGAACTCTCTCGTGAAGCTCTGCTAGATCGGAGTTTGTGGGACGTCATCGAGCTGAACATGTGCTGAACTCGGAGGTGCCGTACGTTCGGTACTTGGATCAGTCGGATCGTGAAGACATACGACTACATCAACCGCGTTCTCATAACGCTTCCGCTTACGGTCAGCGAGGGTACGTGGACGATACTCTTCCCTCTCGTTGCAATGCATCACCATGATCTTGCGTGTGCATAGGAAAATTTTGAAATTACTATGTTCCCCAACACATATACCCCCAAAACATCCGAGAGCACCACGAAACCCTATTTCCACCGCCGCAAACTTCTGTACCCGTGAGATCCCATCTTGGGCCTTTTTCGGCGCTCTGCCAGAGGGGGAATCGATCATGGAGGGCTTCTACATCAACACCATAGCCTCTCTGATGATGTGTGAGTAGTTTACCATAGACCTTCGGGTCCATAGTTATTAGCTAGATGCCTTTTTCTCCCTCTTTGGATCTCAACACAAAGTTCTCCTCGATTCTCTTGGAGATCTATTCGATGTAATTCTTTTTTGCGGTGTGTTTGTCATGATCTGATGAATTGTGGGTTTATGATCAAGATTATCTATGAACAATATTTGATTCTTCTCTGAATTATTTTATGCATGATTTAATATCTTTGCAAGTCTCTTTGAATTATCAGTTTGGTTTGGCCTACTAGATTGATCTTTCTTGCAATGGGAGAAGTGCTTAGCTTTGGGTTCAATCTTGCGGTGTCCTTTCCCAGTGACAGCAGGGGTAGCAAGGAACGTATTGTATTGTTGCCAACGAGGATAAAAAGATGGGGTTTATATCATATTGCTTGAGTTTATCCCTCTACATCACGTCATCTTGCCTAATGCGTTACTCTGTTCTTATGAACTCAATACTCTAGATGCATGCTGGATAGCGATCGATGTGTGGAGTAATAGTAATAGATGCAGAATCATTTCGGTCTACTTGTCGCGGACGTGATGCCTATATACATGATCATGCCTAGATATTCTCATAACTATTCGCTTTTCTATCAATTGCTCGACCGTAATTTGTTCACCCACCGTAGAATTTGCTATCTTGAGAGAAGCCACTAGTGAAACCTATGGCCCCCGGGTCTATCTTCCATCATATTATTTTCCTATGTACTTACTATTTCTGCCGCCTTTTATTTTGCAATCTTTATTTTCCAATCTATACAAAAAAAATACCAAAAATATTTATCTTATTATCTTTATCAGGTCTCACTTTTGCAAGGGGCCGTGAAGGGATTGACAACCCGTTTATCACGTTGGTTGCAAGGTTCTTGATTGTTTGTGCGGGTACGAGGGACTTGCGTGTAATATCCTACTAGATTGATACCTTGGTTCTCAAAAACTGAGGGAAATACTTACGCTACTTTGCTGCATCACCCTTTCCTCTTCAAGGGAAAACCAACGCATGCTCAAGAGGTAGCAAGAAGGATTTCTGGCACCGTTGCTGGGGAGATTTTCACCAAGTCAAGTCGGGATTTGATCTCCTGACAACTAGCCATTTCTGACGCCTTTGCTGGGGATATCTACGCACAATTAAAGACATACCAAGTACCCACCACAAACTCTTATCCCTCGCATTACATTATTTGCCATTTGCCTCTCGTTTTCCTCTCCCCCACTTCACCCTTTCCTTTTCTTCACCTTCTTCCCGTATGTATCTTTGTTTGTGTTTCCATGTGCCTTCTATTTGCTTGCTAAAAATCTATTGATATGGATCCACTTAAAGTGTTCTACTTGGATCATCTCCGATCCTTATGCGCTCGTGTTGAATCCCCAACTAGCCTAGTTGATGGTAAATCTTTAGATGAGCATGCTCATTTCGTGCATCACCGTTTGTCTGAAAAAGGGAGACTCTTTGGGGATCAAATAAATAGATTACTGTGTTATGCTGGAATCTTTGTGAAATTTATGATTTTACTTGTTGCTCTAAGAATCCTAAAAACACCTCCCCTACCCTTGTGAGTTTAATGACAATGAAATATTATCTTATTATGAAAAGGGTGTTTATAGTTACTACGATATCGAACAAATTGAAGAATTTGTTGCATTTAAGGGTGCTTATGAAGTTGCTTCTTTGATTAAAAAGTATGATATTACTCTCTACGAATCTGAAAATTTTGACATACTTAAATATTTCTATGAAAACTATGCTCATAATATCTATGTCAAAGAACTTATTGAAAGAATGACCGTTGCTTCAGAAGAAAATAATGATATGCACGAATCTATAGATAATTATGATTTCGATGATTTGATTGAACTGTCCCTTGATGAACATGATGCTTGCTATTATTGTGGCCATGATGCCAATATTTATGAAGATGAATTTGCTATAGTTCCTTATGTTAGACATGAGATCATTGCTATTGCACCCATACTTGATAGTTCCTTCGATGAAAAGCATGATTGCAATGATGTTATTATAAATTATATTAACGTCAATTGTGCTAATAATATACAAAACCCTAAGCTTGGGATGCTAGTTTTGCTATAACTACTATTTGTTGCAATGATCATGATTGGGGTGATTCTTCTTTTGATATTGAAAATTTATTTAAGCCCCATGATGAATATGACATTGATAATAGTGTTTGCAATATTATTGAAAGTGGGTTTGGAAGAGTGTCAACTTTAGATCCCACATATTTGGAGAATGTTCAATCTTATGAAATTTTTGATAAAAGTGGGTTTGGATAGGTCATGACTTCAGTTAATTTTAATCCCACTATTTTGGAAGAGTGTCAACTTTGCATACATGTGGATCGTGTTAAGAATATGGTTTGTGATAGCTATATTGTTGAATTTGATTATTATCCTACATGTAATTATTATGAGAGAGGAAAATATGGTTGTATAAATTTTCATGTTACTAAATTACCTCTCGTTATGTTGAGATTGCTATTGTTTCTTTCCGCTTCCTTGCATATGCTAGTTTTTGCTTGCCTTGATAAATTTTTTTCCTATAAGATGCCTATGCATAGGATGTATGTTAGACTTAGATTTGTTTGTCACGTGTTTTATGATGCTCTCTCTGTGCTTCAATTCTTGTCTTTCATGTGAGCATCATCGAAATTGTCAATGCCTAGCTAGGGGCGTTAAACGATAGCACTTGTTGGGAGGAAACCCAATTTTATTTTTGTTTCTTGATTTTGTTCCTGTTTAGTAATAAATAATTCAAATAGCTTCTGTTTAGATGTGGTTTATACTTTTAATTAGTGTTTGTGCCAAGTAGAACCTTTGGGAAGACTTGGTGGAAGTCTTTGCGATCTTGCTGTAAAAAACACAAAATATAGCGCTCACAAGATTAGCTGTCATATTTTTTGGAGAGTGAGATTAGGTTGATTCTTTTTGCATATGATTAATAGACAAATTCCTCACGTCCACCAATTTATTTCAGAATTTTTGGAGTTACAGAAGTATTCGAAACCTACAGATTACTACAGACTGTTCCATTTTTGACAGATTCTGTTTTTCGTGTGTTGTTTACTTATTTTGATGAATCTATGGCTAGTATCGAGGGGTATGAACCATAGTGAAGTTGGAATACAGTAGGTTTAACACCAATATAAATAAAGAATTAGTTCATTGTAGTACCTTGAAGTGGTGGTTTGTTTTCTTATACTAAAGGAGCTCATGAGATTTTCTGTTGAGTTTTGTGTTGTGAAGTTTTCAAGTTTTGGGTAAAGATTTGATGGATTTTGGGAACAAGGAGTGGAAAGAGCCTAAGCTTGGGAATGACCAAGGCACCCCAAGGTAAAATTCAAGTACGACCAAAATCCTAAGCTTGGGGATGCCCCGGAAGGCATCCCCTCTTTCGTCTTCGTCTATCGGTAACTTTACTTGATGCTATATTTTTATTCACCACATGATATGTGTTTTGCTTGGAGCGTCTTGTATGATTTGAGTCTTTGCTTTTTAGTTTACAACAATCATACTTGCTGTACACACCTTTTGGATAGACACACATAAATCTGAATTTATTAGAATACTATAGTGCCTCACTTATACCTTTTTAAGAGCACGGTGGTGGTTTTATTTTATAGAAATTATTGATCTCTCATGCTTCACTTATATTATCTTGAGAGTCTTATAGAACAGTATGGTAATTTTCTTTGGCTATAAAATTAGTCCTAATATGATAGGCATCCAAGATGGGTATAATAAAAACTATCATAAAAAGTGCGTTGAATACTATGAGAAGTTTGATACTTGATAATTGTTTTGAGATATGAAGATGGTGATATTAGAGTCATGCTAGTTGAGTAGTTGTGAATTTGAGAAATACTTGTTCTAAAGTTTGTAATTCCCATAGCATGCACGTATGGTGAACCGTTATGTGATGAAGTCGGAGCATGATTTATTTATTAATTGTCTTCCTTATGAGTGGCGGTCGCAGACGAGCGATGGTCTTTTCCTACCAATCTATCCCCCTAGGAGCATGCACGTAGTACTTTGTTCCGATAACTAATAGATTTTTGCAATACGTATGTGAGTTATTTATGACTAATGTTGAGTCCATGGATTATACGCACTCTCACCCTTCCACCATTGCTAGCCTCTCTAATACCGCGCACCTTTCGCCGGTATCATACACCCACCATATACCTTCCTCAAAACAGCCACCATACCTACCTATTAGGGCATTTCCATAGCCATTCCGAGATATATTTCCATGCAACTTACCACCGTTCTGTTTGTTATAACACGTTACATCATTGTCATATTGCTTTGCATGATCATGTAGTTGACATCGTATTTGTGGAAAAGCCACCTTTATAATTCTTTCATACATGTCACTCTTGATTCATTGCATATCCCGGTACACCGCCAGAGGCATTCACATAGAGTCATATTTTGTTCTAGTATCGAGTTGTAAGTAAATAAAAGTGTTGATCGTCATTATTAGAGCATTGTCCCAAGTGAGGAAAGGATGATGGAGACTATGATTCCCCCACAAGTCGGGATGAGACTCTGGAATAAAAAAAGAGAAAATAAAAAAAGGAGGCCAAAAAAGGGAAAAGTCCCAAATACAAAAAGAAATGAGAGAAAAAGAGAGAAGGGACAATGTTACTATCCTTTTACCACACTTGTGCTTCAAAGTAGCACCATGATCTTGATGATGCAGAGTCTCCTATGTTGTCACTTTCATATATTAGTGGGAATTTTACATTATAGAACTTGGCTTGTATATTCCAATGATGGGCTTCCTCAAAATGCCCTAGGTCTTCGTGAGCAAGCGAGTTGGATGCACATCCACTTAAATTTTTTTGTTGAGCTTTCATACACTTATAGCTCTAGTGCACCCGTTGCATGGCAATCCCTACTCACTCACATTGATATCTATTGATGGGCATCTCCATAGCCTGTTTATATGCCTAGTTGATGTGAGACTATCTTCTCATTTTTTGTCTTCTCCACAGCCACCATTCTATTCCACATATACTGCTATGTCCATGGCTCACGCTGATATATTGCGTGAAGATTGAAAAAGTTTGAGAACATCAAAAGTATGAAACGATTGCTTGGCTTGTCATCGGGGTTGTGCATGATTAAATACTTTGTGTGATGAAGATAGAGCATAGCCAGACTATATGATTTTGTAGGGATAACTTTCTTTGGCCATGTTATTTTGAGAAGACACGATTGCTTTGTTAGTATGCTTGAAGTATTATTATTTTTATGTCAATACTAAACTTTTGTCTTGAATCTTTCAGATCTGAAAATTCATGCCACAATAAAGAAAATTACATTGAGAATAATGCTAGGTAGCATTGCACATCAAAAATTCTGTTTTTATCATTTACCTACTTGAGGACGAACAAGAATCAAGCTTGGGGATGCTTGATACGTCTCCAAGGTATCTATAATTTATGATTGTTCCATGCTATTATATTATGTGTTTTGGATGTTTAATGGGCTTTGTTATGCACTTTTATATTATTTTTGGGACTAACCTACTAACCAAAGGCCCAGTGCAAATTGTTGTTTTTTTTTCCTATTTTAGTGTTCCGCAGAAAACGAATACCAAACGGAATCCAAACGAAATGAAACCTTCGGGAGAGTTATTATTGGAACAAATGCAATCCAGGAGACTTGGAGTGGACGTCAAGGAAGCAACGAGGCAGCCACGAGGTAGGATGACGCGCCTGGGGGGTAGGCGCGCCCCCACCCTCGTGGCTCCTCCAACCTACTTATTTCGCCTATATATACTCATATACCCTGAAAACATCCGAGAGCACCACGAAACCCAATTTCCACTGCTGCAACCTTTTGTACCTGTGAGATCCCATCTTGGGGCCTTTTTGGGTGCTCTGCCGGTGGGGGAATCGATCATGGAGGGCTTGTACATAACGACCATAGCCTCTCCGATGATGTGTGAGTAGTTTACCAGAGACCTTCGAGGCCATAGTTATTAGCTCGATGGCTTCTTCTCTCTCTTTGGATCTCAATACAATGTTCTCCTCGATTCTCTTGGAGATCTATTCGATGTAATTCTTTTTTGTAGTGTGTTTGTCGAGATCCGATGAATTGTGGGTTTATGATCAAGAGTATCTATGAACAATATTTGATTGTTCTATGAATTCTTTTATTCATGATTTAATATCTTTGCAAGTCTCTTCAAATTATCAGTTTGGTTTGACCTACTAGATTGATCTTTCTTGGAATGGCAGAAGTGCTTAGTTTTGGGTTCAATCTTGCGGTGTCCTTTCCCAGTGACAGCAGGGGCAGCAAGGCACGTGTTGTATTATTGCCATCGAGGATAAAAAGATGGGGTTTATATCATATTGCTTGAGTTTATCCCTCTACATCATGTGATCTTGCCTAATGCGTTACTCTGTTCTTATGAACTTAATACTCTAGATGAATGCTGGATAGCGGTCAATGTGTGGAGTAATAGTAGTAGATGGAGAATCATTTTGGTCTACTTGTCACGGACGTGATGCCTATATACATGATGATGCCTAGATATTCTCATAAATATGTACTTTTCTATCAATTGCTTGACAGTAATTTGTTCACCCACCATAGAATTTGCTATCTTGAGAGAAGCCACTAGTGAAACCTATGGCCCCCGGGTCTATCTTCCATCATATTATTTTCCTATCTACTTGCTATTTCAGCTGCCTTTTATTTTGCAATCTTTATTTTCCAATCTATACAACAAAAATACCAAAAATATTTATCTTATTATCTTTATCAGATCTCACTTTTGCAAGTGGCCGTGAAGGGATTGACAACCCCTTTATCACGTTGGTTGCAAGGTTCTTGATTGTTTGTGCAGGTACGAGGGACTTACGTGTAATATCCTACTGGATTGATACCTTGGTTCTCAAAAACTGAGGGAAATACTTACGCTACTTTGCTGCATCACCCTTTCCTCTTCAAGGGAAAACCAACGCATATAATTGTTACGGTGAGATACCGTGTAAATAGCCGCTCCGCGGATATCCGTAAAAAAATAGCCGCTCTGCATATAGAGATGGCGGCGGCGGCCTAGGCAGCGGCTACCGGAGAAGAGGTCAATCCTCGTTCGGTGGGCGGTGGCGGCATCATAGGAGGTCAATCCTCGGTCTGCGGTGGGAGATAGGAGGAGCTCAACCATCGAGGTCGGCGGTAGCGTGATTCGAGCACATCCATCGCGGTCGATGGCAGGATAGTGGAGGTCGAACTTCAGGCAGTAGCCGCACTAAGCTTTGCTCCTCGACCCTGCTATCTTGGTGTGCCACTGCGTCGCGCTTGTCTGTCTGCTGGGTGGAGGTCACCGTGCGGCTAATTAATTAAGGTATTCTTTTCGTGAGTGGCTTAATTAAGGTATTCAATTCCTAAGTGTAGTGTTGTACTAGTACTCTGCGTGTAAATTGACTGGCCATTATTTTTTGTCATTGCATGTCTGGATAACAACATGGAGCACCCTCGGTAATTATTAAAAGAAAACCTTGTGATTTATGCACACATCTCTGGGCAGCAGTTAATCCGTGTATTAATGTTGTTGTTTTGTTTTTAATTACCATTCGTCTGCTGCAGATGGAACAATCTCGATGGATGAAGAATCGGAAAACCGCAAATTTTATCCGTGGCGTGACAGAGTTCATGAATTTGCCTGAAAGTACAAAGAGGAGAATTGGTGATGCGGATTGTCCATGTACTGATTGTGCCAATACAGAGTCACATGAAGTTGCAGATGTCCAGATGCACTTAGTCTCTAGGGGATTCATGGATGGATATACATGTTGGACCAGACACGGTGAAGAGGAGGTCATGGATGAAGATACACAGGGCAGCGAGATGCCAAACCCCAAACAGTGTCACATGGATGTTGAATCTAACATCGGGGCAGAGGCGTCAAGCTACCAATGGAACACCA
Organism: Triticum urartu; assembly: GCF_056163025.1. NCBI lineage: Eukaryota > Viridiplantae > Streptophyta > Magnoliopsida > Poales > Poaceae > Triticum > Triticum urartu. The sequence goes on from NC_141877.1 coordinate 302,548,286, forward strand.
GAAAGCCGAAACGCCCACTGGAAAACCAAGACGTCCACACAGATGATGACGATATTGATATGCCAGATTTTTCTGCTATGATTGCAGATTTCGAGGGCCCAGAAAAGGATATGATTGGGTACAAGGATCTGCCAACCATTGATGCGGACTCCAAGAAAGAATTGTATCTAGGTTGCAAAAAGAAATATTCCAGGTTGAGTGCCACCCTGGCGCTTCTCGTATTTAAAGCAGCAAATGGTCTATCAAACAAGGGCTTCACAAAGATGTTAGGTCTTTTGAAAGAAATTCTTCTGGAAGATAATGTGCTCCCCAGAAGCACGAATGAAGGGGCGAAGAAAATTGTTTTCCCATTGGAACTTGAAGTACAGAAGATACACGCTTGTGTTAATGATTGTATATTGTACCGTGGTGAGTACAAAGATTTTTGTGCATGTCCCACATGCAAGCATGCACGATACAAGTGCAGGAGAGCAAAGGACAAGTACAAATTGGACGATGAGATCAAGACAGGAATCCCGTTCAAGGTTGTTTGGTACTTGCCTTTAATTCCAAGGTTGAGGCGTTTGTTTGCAAACCCTAGAGAGGCAAAGAGGTTGCGGTGGCATCATGATGAGCGCATTGCGGATAGGTTTATGAGGCACCCGAAAGATGGGGCTCAGTGGGAATTAATCGACAACAAGTTTGAAAAATTTGCCAAGGATCCTAGAAGTATAAGGCTCGGGGAGTGTACTGACGGGATGAATCCTTTTGGCGATATGAGCACCAATCACAGCACATGGTCGGTGCTTCTGTGCATATATAACCTAGCCCCTTGGTTGTGTATGAAGAAAAAATACATTATGATGTCAATGATTATCCAAGGCCCGAAGCAACCTGGAAATGACATCGACATTTACTTTCAGCTACTGGTAGAAGAACTGCTGACATTGTGGATAGATGCGCCTGCTGTAAAATGTTATGATCCTTATCGAAAGGAGATTTTGGATCTACATGCGATGCTGGTGCACACCATTCAAGATATGCCGGCATTAGGCAACACATCGGGGCAGAAAACAAGGGGAGATGTAGGGTGTGTCACATGCATGGATAGAACAGCTAGCAAAAGACTTCCCAAGTAGTGCAAAATAGTATATTTGCATCATCGTAGGTTCTTACAGAAAAATCACCCATACCGAGACCCTATGAAGGGGAGGTGGTCCACAACATGGCTAAAAAGATTAATGTTGTGCTTGGCAAGAACCACCCTTTGATGGTGAAACTAACACCCAAGGATCAAGTGTTTAAGAACAAATCGGTGTTCTAGAAATTACCTTACTGGGAGATTCTATGTGTATGGCACTGCATCGATGTCATGCACATAGAGAAGAACGTATGTGAAAGCATCCTTGGTACTCTGCTCAAGATTAAAGGTAAAAGAAAGGATGTTGACGGTTCATGGCTCGATATGCTTGCTGATCAATCATAACGCAAGACTGAAGCAGAAGATGATGACAAATTCATCAAAGCTCACCAGAGTTACAATTTCAGTACAAAAGAAGCAACATGGTTCTTCACCTATTTGTTGTCAGTTAAGACACCCTCTTCCTACTGCGCAAACATCAGAAGTCTTGTGGATGTGCGCTCTGGTAAAATGAAGTTGGGACACATGAAGTCACATGATTGCCACGTAATGTTGATACAAATCCTCTCAGTGGCCATCAGGAATCTGATGGACAAAGATATAAGAAACACACTCATTGACCTATGTGATTTCTTCAACCAACTATGGCAGAAAGTTGTAAATCCTGAAGAGTTGGATCATATGCAAGATGATATTGCAAGAATATTGTCCAACCTAGAGATGTTTTCCCACTGTCGTTCTTTGATGTCATGGTCCATCTCACTGTGCACCTTGTCGACGAGATAAAGTATTGTGGTCTTGTGTTTCTTCGCAACACGTATCCCTTCGAGCGGTTCATGGGAATACTGAAGTGCTTTTGTCGGAACCGAAACCATCCAGAGGCAAGCATCCTACAAGGTTATACCGCGGAGGAGGTGGTTGAGTTTTGCACCGAATACATGAAACAAAGACCTATAGGTTTTCCCCTCTCTTGCCACGAGGGAAGGCTAGAAGGTAAGCCGGTCCTTGCTAGCACGCAAATGGCTGCACCCGGAGAATTGGCAGAGAAAGCCCATTTAACGGTACTGCTTAACAGCCCAGTTCTCATCGCTTATGCCGAAGAACACTTGGCGGAGGTACGCCAAAGCTTCTTAGCAATGGTGCCTTCATCAAAAGTGGAGATGAAGGAGCACACTAAGAAGTACGCCGAATGGCTGAAGAATCGTTTGGCACAAGGATCCATCGATGACATTGCTACATGGTTGGCACAAAAGCCATCACCTATGGTGTTTACGTACAAAGCATATGACATAAATGGATACACATTCTACACTGAGGAATGTGATAAGAAGACCTCGTATCAGAAAAGATCTGTTCGAATAGAATGCATGACTGTAAATGAAGCTGATAAAAGGGTATACTATGGAACCATCAAAGAGATTTGGGAGCTTGACTATGTCAAAGTTAAGGTGGCATTATTCAGGTGCGCATGGATCCCTCTTGGTCGGGTAAGGATTGATGAGTACAGGAAGACCTGTGTTAACAGGACAACAATGGCACATCACGCGGACCCATTCATTCTTGCCAGCCATGCTACCCAGATTTTCTTTGTGGAAGACCCCTTGCATAAGAACGACCATTTAGCGATGCATGGGAAGAGAAGGGTGTTGGGTGTCGACGATGTTGCCGATGAGGACGAGTACGATGAATTTGATGATTTGCCAACCAAGGAATCACACACCCGTGCAGTAGAGCAGCGTAAAATCATCAAAAAACCCAAGTTCATTCGGGGTCAACCTAATGATCCCAGTTCCCCCATGTACATGGGGATTAAGCCGTGAGACTAGTCTTTATGCCTACCCTGCAACTTAATTCATTCAATTTAGAATTGTCATGTGTACTGAATTTGTGAGTTATGCCTGGTTTTCTGTTGATGTAAGAACCATTAATATGTTGACCTTGATATGTTGTCAGCTCAGGCAATGAATATGAATTGTTTTTTGTTATTATTATTATTATATCATAGAGGTAGCACACTCAATTGATCTCACTACAGTATGTGTGAACAAATATATGCAATCTAGTTTGTGAATAGCACACGGTTCGTTGATGAAATCTGTGTGCTGACCAAACCCCGCCACCCCGCCCATGATACGAGTCATGCTTTCTGATTGGCCAGAACCCAAACCCCACGGATCGTACGTCTGCACCGTTGGATGCTCGCAGATCGAATGGTGATCCTCATCCCTTTCGACAACACATGCAGTTCCAGTTGTAATTTTATTTTTATGCACAAAATGCACGTTAATCTCAAAAAAATGTCTTAAATATAGCTAACGATACCTCAAATGCGCCAGAAAATCAAACACGTGGTATATTGGTGATTGCGTACCGTGGGGAAATTTTTATGAGGCCAAGCGATGAAGTCATCGGCCACAAGAGTTTGAATTGACACCTCTCCTTTTGGAAAACCAAGATCCTTCATGTGAGATGCTCCGGTTTGGAAGGAGCGGTCATCAAAACTTGTGCCAAACTTTACCTTTTTTCCATGGGGTCGTGAGAGCACGCCATAGGCACACATTGATTTTGATGATGTCCGAACTCCATCTGAATTTCCTGTAATTAAAATAATTAAAATACCAACTAGGCCTACGCCAGTGGCCGCACCTGGCGGCCGAAATGTTTGAGACTTCTCCCCGCTTCTCGAACAAACGGATGAACACTCACAAAGCGATGCACAAATGATCTGTACAACTTTGCTAGGCTGATAGTAAGGGGGTATCATAACTAGTATCATGAATGCCAACTAGGCAATTTTGATGAGCTGTCATAGAATTAATTAAGTATCATGTAAATGCTATGCTACTATGTGTCATGAAACCGTGTCATAATAAATTCTATGCTACTATGTGTCATGAAACCGTATTATAATAAATGTTATGCTACTATGTGTCATGCATGGTAATATAAATAAAGTAGTACATATGATACTAGCTACTCTATGATACTATGCATTAGAGCAAGTACACAATAGAGTGACATAATTAAGACTAGCCACAATGGGTAGTAACATAGAATGTTACTAGTCTATGTTACTACCTCTATAGTGGGGAGTAACATATGTGTAGTAACATGCAACACTTCATTTATTAGGCAATGGACTCATCTTGCCTTGAGATGTGTGATGTTACTCTACGAGTAAGACTAGCCAAAATGGGTAGTAACATAGACTAGTAACATGCCCATGTTACTAGTCTATGTTACTACCTCTATAGTGGGAAGTAACATATGTGTGTGGTAACATGCAACACTTCATTTATTAGGCTATAGACATATCTTGCCTTGATATATATGTGTGATGTTACTCATACTAGTAGTAACTAGCTATGTTACCACTTTCATCTCTTTCTTCATTTATTGCATGCCGCATTGATGACCCACAAGTATAGGGGATCTATCGTAGTCCTTTTGATAAGTAAGAGTGTCGAACCAAACGAGGAGCAGGAGGAAATGATAAGCAGTTTTTAGTAAGGTATTCTCTGCAAGCACTGAAATTATTGGTAACAAATAGTTTTGTGATAAGGTAATTTGTAATGGGTAACAAGTAATAAAAGTAAATAAGGTGCAGCAAGATGTCCCAATCCTTTTTGTAGCAATGGACAAGCATGGAAAAAATCTTATATAAAGGAAAGCGCTCCCGAGGACACATGGGAATTATTGCCAAGCTAGTTTTCATCACGTTCATATGATTCACGTTTGGTACTTTGATAATTTGATATGTGGGTGGACCGGTGCTTGGGTACCGCCCTTCCTTGGACAAGAATCCCACTTATGATTAACCCCTCTTGCAAGCATCCGCAACTACAAAAGAAGTATTAAGGTAAACCTAACTGAGGGAGTCCTGGATTAGGGGGTCTCCGGACAGCCGGATTATATCCTTTGGCCGGACTGTTTGACTATGAAGATACAAGATTGAAGACTTCGTCTCGTGTCCGGATGGGACTCTACATGGCGTGGAAGGCAAGCTTAGGCAATACAGATATGTATATCTCCTCCTTTGTAACCGACCTTGTGTAACCCTAGCCCCCTTCGGTGTCTATATAAACCAGAGGGTTTTAGTCCGTAGGACAACATACAATCATACCATAGTCTAGCTTCTAGGGTTTAGCCTCTCTGATCTCGTGGTAGATCTACTCTTGTACTACCCATATCATCAATATTAATCAAGCAGGACGTAGGGTTTTACCTCCATCAAGAGGGCCCGAACCTGGGTAAAACATCGTGTCCCCTGCCTCCTGTTACCATCCGCCTTAGACGCACAATTCGGGACCCCCTACCCGAGATCCGCCGGTTTTGACACCGACATTGGTGCTTTCATTGAGAGTTCCTCTGTGTCGTCGCCGTTAGGCTTGATGGCTCCTTCAATCATCGTTTGCAATGCAGTCCAGGGTGAGGCTTTTCTCCCCGGACAGATTTTTGTATTCGGCAGCTTCGCACTGCGGGCCAACTTGCTTGGCCATCTGGAGCAGATCGAAAGTTACGCCCCTGGCCACTAGGTCAGGCTTGGAAGCTTAGACTACACGGCCGATATCCGTGGAGACTTGATCTTCGACGGATTTGAGCCTCTTCCCTGTGCGTCACGCGGTCACGATAAGTACAACTTAGCTCTACCATCAGACAGTGTTCAAGAGATCGCACCAGCAGCTGCTCCGACCCTCAATTCGGAGCCAGTTGCGCCGTCCATGGACGAGTGGATGGACCCCGCCACGGAGGCCTTACCCTCAGCGGCGATCGAGCCGAACATCGACCTTACCCTACATGAGAGCCGTGTTGTCAGACTATCGGATCCTTCTCAGGCCACGGACTCCGAACCGCTTGCGCCCGTTCCTAGCGAATCTGATTGGGCGCCGATCATGGAGTTTACCTCCATGGATATTTTTCAGCACTCGCCCTTTGGTGACATACTGAACTCATTAAGGTCTCTCTCCTTGTCAGGAGGATTCTAGCCGAACTATGTCCGGCAGGATTGGGATGCGGATGATGAAGAAATGTCCTGCCCACCCACCACCCACTTAGTAGCCACTGTCGACGACTTAACAAACATGCTCAACTTCGACTCCGAAGACATCAACGGTATGTACGACGATGCGGGAGACGAAGAGGAACCACTGCCCACAGTGCATTGGACAGCCACCTCATCATACGATATATACATGGTGGACACACCCAAAGAAGGCAATGGCGACGAGACAACGGAGGATGACCCCTCCAGGAAGCAACCTAAGCGCTGGCGTCAGCAGCGCCGCTCTAAGTCCCTCCAAAGCAAAACGGTGATTCCGGCACAGGAGATAACAACACCCCAGACAGTGCCGAAGACAACCGCCTCCAGCAAGATTCAGCACAGGCGGATGGAGAAGCCAGCCCTCATGAGAGAGCGGCAGATAGAGAGGAAGAGGATAATAATTACATACCTCCCTCCGAAGACGAGGCAAGCCTCGACGATGACGAATTCGTCATGCCAGAGGATCCCATCGAACAAGAGTGCTTCAAGTGCCAGCTTATAGCCACGGCAAATAGCCTTAAGAAAAAAGCAGTAGTAGCTTCAAGCTGATCAAGATCTGCTAGCCGACAGATGGACTAAAGTCCTCGCGGCCGAGGAATATAAACTCGAACGCCCCTCCAAGAGTTACCCAAAATGCAGGTTGCTACCTCGACTGGAGGAAGAAGCGTATGACGCGGCTGATCGACCACCTCGTGGCCGCGATAGGGAGGCATTCCAGCCAAAAGCTCAGCCTGCACCCCGACGCCATTCAAATAAAAAGGCATGGGGAAATATGCCAGACCTGTGAGACGTATTGGAGGACAAAGCAAAACATGCAAGATCGATCTACGGATCACAAGACCGCGCCACTATGCGAGACGACAGTCGTCACGCCGGATACAGTAAAAGTAAGACCGGCCGGGCCGAACACAGCCCAGTACAGAGGCGCCATACACCCCCTATGCTTCATAGACGAAGTAATGGATCATCAAATCCCAGAGGGTTTCAAACCCGTAAATATAGAATCATACGACGGCACAACAGATCCTGCGGTATGGATCGAGGATTTCCTCCTCCACATCCACATGGCCCGCGGTGATGACTTACACGCCATCAAATATCTCCCACTAAAACTCAAAGGACCAACGCGGCATTGGCTTAACATCTTGCCAGCAGAGTCCATTAGCTGTTGGGAAGATCTGGAGGCCGCATTCCTCGACAATTTTAAGGGCACTTATGTGCGACCACCAGATGTCGATGACTTGAGCCACATAATTCAGCAGCCAGAAGAATCGGCCAGGCAATTCTGGACTCGGTTCCTAACAAAGAAAAATCAAATCGTCGACTGTCCGGATGCAGAGGCCCTAGCAGCTTTCAAACACAACATCCGCGATGAGTGGCTAGCGCGGCACCTTTGTCAGGAAAACCCGAAATCTATGGCAGCCCTCACGACACCCATGACCCGCTTTTGTGCGGGAGAAGACAGCTGGCTGGCTCGCAGTAATAACATATCAAAGAACCATGGTACTTCGGATACCAAGGACGAGAATAGCAGGTCACATCGCAACAAACATAAGCGCCGCATTAACAGCGATAATACTGAAGATACATCAGTCAATGCCGGATTCAAAGGCTCTAAACACGGTCAGCGGAAAAAGCCATTTAAACGAAGCACTCCGGGCCCGTCCAGTTTGCACCGCATACTCGATCGCTCGTGCCAAATACACGGCACCCCCGACAAGCCAGCCAACCACACCAATAGGTATTGTTGGGTATTCAAGCAGGCCGGCAAGTTAATTGCCGAAAACAAAGATAAGGGGCCACATAGCGATGACGAGGAAGAGCCCCGGCAGCCGAACACTAGAGGACAGAAGAGGTTCCCCCCACAAGTGCGGACGGTGAACATGATATACGCAACCCACATCCCCAAGAGGGAGCGGAAGCGTGCGCTCAGGGACGTATATGCGTTGGAGCCAGTCGCCCCAAAGTTCAACCCATGGTCCTCCTGTCCGATCACCTTCGATTGCAGGGACCACCCCACTAGTATCCGTCATGGCGGATTTGCCGCACTAGTCCTAGACCCAATCATTGACAGATTTCACCTCACTCGAGTCCTTATGGATGGAGGCAGTAGCCTGAACCTGCTTTATCAGGACACAGTGCGCAAAATGGGTATAGACCCCTCAAGGATCAAACCCACAAAAACGACCTTTAAAGGCGTCATCCCACGTGTAGAGGCCCATTGCACAGGCTCAATTACACTGGAAGTGGTCTTCGGATCCCCAGATAACTCCGAAGCGAAGAATTAATCTTCGATATAGTCCCGTTCCGCAGTGGCTATCATGCACTGCTCGGGCGAACCGCATTTGCGAGATTCAATGCGGTATCGCATTATGCATACCTCAAGCTCAAGATGCCACGACCTCAGGGGGTCGTCACAGTTAATGGAAACACAGAGCGCTCTCTCCGCACGGAGGAGCACATTGCGGCCCTCGCAGCAGAAGCGCAAAGCAGCCTCTCAAGGCAATCCACCAGTTCGGCGTTTCAAGACCCGGACACCTTCAAGCGCGCTCGGAGTAATTGGCAACTAGACCGCCTGGCACGACCTGAGCTCGCGTAGCAATGCGGCCCCCACCCCAGTCCCAGCCAAATGGCGAAATCCGTGCCACGCGTACATAATTACGCATTAAAAATACCATGGGCACAGGCGGGGAGGGGGGCACAACTACGGCACGCCCCAATACGCGGCTTAAACCGCACTAGGGGCTTCTCGCTTTGTTATTTTTCTCTTTCAGGACATTAATCTCTGGAAACCTTGTCCGGCAGCATGATTGCCGAACACATGATGCAGCAACCAAGGAGGAAGAAAGCTACGTCACACCACGGAACTCCCAGGTGGATTACGATAACGAGTGAAATATTTGCTTTAATACCATTCCTCAGCTTTCCCTTGGAAGGGACATAGTCCTACTTTTTGCTTATCGCACTATCTATATCATTCTGCTTTAACGCACCTTTTTGATTAAACAATGCATAACATTACGACTATTATTGCATTCTTGTTATATATGTATATATATATGTGTGTGTTCATTAATGACGCCTTGCAACCGTACACTTTGGTACGGCCAATACACCAGGGGCTTAAGTACCCCACATTATGGTGTGAGAAGTCCAAACACTTTCACAAGTGCGGCACCCCGAACTTATAGCATTATATGCATCAGCTCCGAATCATGTCTTTGGTCAAATGTTGGGTTTGCCCGGATCCTATGTTTTGGTACCTTACATTCCGCTCTATCGGCTAAGGTAGCACTAGGAGAACTACTGCGGTTGTGCCCCGGTTCTGCTGGGCTAAGCACCTCAGTAGAGAAAGCTAAAACTGACTGTCATGATAAGGCGAGGAGCCAGTCCCTAAAGACTTATGCCGCTTAGAGCGAGGAGCCAGTCCTGTCCGGCTTAAAGGCGTGTATCACGCCCCGAATTCGGCCTTCCGAATACCAGGGGCTTCACCGAAATTTAAAATTATAGAATTCTATGGCTAAGTGAGAGTGATAAAGCATTATTAGTCCGGTTGCCTTGTTCGCTGTGCTGAGCACCTCCCTCGAAGGACCCAAAAATGGGAACAAGAGTGCTCAGGTTTATCCCGAACACCCTAGCACTCGCGGCATGGGGGCAGAAGCCGAGGACTAGCCATCTCTCAGATTGGATAAACAGCCAAACAGAAGGTAATATTTTAAATTCAAACAAGTGTTGCATAGCGCATATGAAACAAGTTTTCATCATACAGGATCACATGAGCAAGTTTACTCAAATATTACATCCTTTGGACATTCGTCCACTACAAGACGAGAACCCTTCAGGACACCCTCATAATAAAATTTTGGGGTGCGATGCTCCTTGCCCTATGGCGGTCCTTCCTTGATCAGCTTCACGGCGTCTAGCTTGGCCCATTGCACCTTCACACGGGCGAAAGCCCGGCGTGCACCTTCGATGCAGACGGACCGCTTGACGACTTCCAGCCGTGGGCAGGCATCCACAAGCTGCCTCACCAGGCCGAAGTAGCTGTTCGGAAGGGCGTCGCCAGGCCACAGCCGGACTATAAAGCCCTTCATGACCTGTTCGGCCGCCTTGTGTAGCTTGACCAGCTGCTTCAGCTGGTCGCTCATAGGCACCGGGTGTTCGGTCCCAGTATACTGAGACCAGAACAGCTTCTCCGTTGAGCTTCCCTCCTCGGCCTGGTAAAATTGTGCGGCATCCGACACGCTGCGGGGCACAAATCTGCAAATGCTCTTGGAGAGCTCCGGATTCGGGTAAGTAATAGGTAATTTACTTTCACATGCTTGCTTTGCATATAGAATGCCTTACCCGCCGCTATTTTCTTCATCGCGTCAATCTCCTGGAGGGCCTTTTGGGCTTCGGCCTTGGCACTCTTTGTGCTCTCGAGGGCCACCGCAAGCTCAGACTCTCGCGTCTTCGAGTCAAGCTCCAACGCCTCATGCTTCGTCACGAGAGCCTGGAGCTCTTGCTGCACCTCGCCCACCCAAGCCTCTTGCCTTTCCCGCTCGGTGTGCTCCTTGGCCGCTTTATCTTCGACCTTGGACAAGGCTTGCTTTAGGGTCGCCACTTTGGTCGTGGCCCCTGGCAAATTCATGATGATCCTGTCATTTTGCAATCGCATTCTTTTTATACATATCCATAGACCAGGTACTACTTACCTTTGTTCTCCTCGAGCTGCCTCTTGGCAAGGCCGAGCTCGTCCTTGGACCCTTTAAGGTCTTGCTTCAATGCGGGGACCTCCGCAGTCAGTGCGGCAGATGCCAGCAGCGAATCCTACGAACGCATATTGACATACTTATATTAGACTCCTGCGATATTGTTTGATCCTCTGTTCGGCTTTTCTTTGTGAACACCGAACAGAGCATCAGGGGCTACTGTCTATGCGGTAATATTTTTCCTATATTTTAAACACTTACCTCAAAGCCTGTTAGAAGGCTAGCACAGGCTTCAGTCAATCCGCTCTTGGCGGACTGAACCTTCTGGACCACCGCACTCATAATAGTACAGTGCTCCTCGTCGATGGAAGCGATGCGAAGCGCTCCCAGCAGATTGTCCGGCGCCTCTGGATGGATAGAGGTCACCGGCACAGGCGTCTTTCCCCTCTAGGAAGGAGGCCGCCTGCCCGAGTCCGGAACCACTGGAGGTTCCGGCGCGGTGTTCGGCTGAGGGCCGAACTCGGAGCCCTCAGGGGCCTTGTTCCCTCTGCTCCCGGAGTCCGGAAGGTCGCCTTGAGGCGCCTCCGGGACTGTCTCCCCTCGACCCGGTGACTCTTGAGACAATACCTCAGCGTCATCCGTAGGGTAAGGGGAGGTGGCGGTCGGAAGTGGATCGCTATCCATATCCGACGAGCCCAGGGAGCCGTCAAACGATACATCGATACAGGCTCGTGGCGACCTGCATAATCATATTCGGCGTTAGGGGAAGCAGTGCGACAAAGGAATCCTATGAGTTACTCTGGTGTCCGAATACTTAGGACTTCGCCAGGGGCTTGTCCCTGAGCAGCCACTCGTCTTCACCTTCGGCGGCGGTGCTGGAACTGTCCGGAAGGAGAGTCCTTCCCTTCTTGGACCCTTCGGCTGTTGGGGATCGTAGTAGAAATTTAAAATTTTCTACGCATCACCAAGATCAATCTATGGAGTAATCTAGCAACGAGGGGAAGGAGAGTGCATCTACATACCCTTGTAGATCGCTAAGCGGAAGCGTTCAAGTGAACGGGGATGATGGAGTCATACTCGTCGTGATCCAAATCACCGATGATCCTAGCGCCGAACGGACGGCACCTCCGCGTTCAACACACATACTGAACGGAGACGTCTCCCACGCCTTGATCCAGCAAGGAGGAAGGAGAGGTTGAGGAAGAGAGTCCAACAACAGCACGACGGCATGGTGGTGATGGTGTGGCAGTTCTCCGGCAGGGCTTCGCCAAGCTCACGCGGAGGAGGAGAGGTATTGGAGGGGAGGGGCTGCGCCAAGTTCAAGGGTGTGGCCGCCCTCCCACCCCTCCACTATTTATAGGTGGGGAGAGAGGGGGCTGGCCCCCCTAGATCCCATCTAGGGTTGGGGCGGCGTCCAAGGGGGGGAGGAGTGCCTCCCAAGTCAAGTGGAGGCCCTCCCCCTTAGGGTTTCCCCTCTCCCATGCGCATGGGCCTTGGGGGGGCTGGTGCCCTTGGCCCATTAAGGTTAGGGTGCCCCCCTACAGCCCATGCTGCTGTATTGGACGTGGTGGAACATTTTCCGGACCTCCGGACCCCTCCGGAATCCTTCGGAACCTTCCGGAAGCTTCCCGGTACAATACCGGAAAAAACCGAACTTTTCCCGGAACCCGAACAACAACTTTCCATATATAAATATTTACCTCCGGACCATTCGGGAACTCCTCGTGATGTCCGGGATCTCATCCGGGACTCCGAACAACATTCGGTAATCACATACAAGTCTTCCTAATAACTCTAGCGTCATCGAACCTTAAGTGTGTAGACCCTACGGGTTCGGGAACCATGCAGACATGACCGAGACAACTCTCCGGCCAATAACCAACAGCGGGATCTGGATACCCATGTTGGCTCCCACATGTTGCACGATGATCTCATCGGATGAACCACGATGTCGAGGATTCAATCAATCCCGTATTCAATTCCCTTTGTCCAGCGGTATTGTACTTGCCCGAGATTCGATCGTCGGTATCCCGATACCTTGTTCAATCTTGTTACCGGCAAGTCTCTTTACTCGTTCCGTAACACATCATCCCATGATCAACTCCTTGGTCACATTGTGCACATTATGATGATGTCGTACCGAGTGGGCCCAGAGATACCTCTCCGTTTACACGGAGTGACAAATCCCAGTCTCGATTCGTGCCAACCCAACAGACACTTTCGGAGATACCTGTAGTGTACCTTTATAGCCACCCAGTTATGTTGTGACGTTTGGCACACCCAAAGCACTCCTACGGTATCTGGGAGTTGCACAATCTCATGGTCTTAAGGAAATGATACTTGACATTAGAAAAGCTTTAGCAAATGAACTACACGATCTTGTGCTAGGCTTAGGATTGGGTCTTGTCCATCACATCATTCTCCTAATGATGTGATCCCGTTATCAACGACATCCAATGTCCATGGTCAGGAAACGGTAACCATCTATTGATCAACGAGCTAGTCAACTAGAGGCTTACTAGGGACATGGTGTATGTATCCACACATGTATCTGAGTTTCCTATCAATACAATTCTAGCATGGATAATAAACGATTATCATGAACAATGAAATATAATATAATAATAACCAATTTATTATTGCCTCTAGGGCATATTTCCAATAGTCTCCCACTTGCACTAGAGTCAATAATCTAGTTCACATCGCCATGTGATTAACACTCACAGGTCACATCGCCAGACCAACATCCAAAGAGTTTACTAGACTCAATAATCTAGTTCACATCACTATGTGATTAACACTCAATGAGTACTGGGTTTGATCATGTTATGCTTGTGAGAGAGGTTGTAGTCAATGGGTCTGCCATATTCAGATCCCTATGTATTTCGCAAAACTTTATGTCATATCGTAGATGCTGCTACCACGTTCCACTTGGAGCTATTCCAAATTGTTGCTCCATTATACGTATCCGGTATCTGTACTCAGAGCCATCCAGATAGGTGTTAAGCTTGCATCGACGTAACTCTTTACATTGAACTCTTCATCACCTCCATAACCGAGAAACATTTTCTTATTCCTCTAAGGATAATTTTGACCGCTATCTGGTGATCCACTCCTAGATCACCTTTGTACCCTCTTGCCAGACATGTAGCAAGGCACACATCTGGTGCGGTACTCAGCATGGCATACCGTTTAGAGCCTATGACAAAAGCATAGGGGACGACCTTCGTCCTTCCTCTTTCTTCTGCTGTGGTCAATCTTTGAGTCTTACTCAACTTCACACCTTACAACTCAGGTAAGAACCCCTTCTTTGACTGATCTATTTTGAACTCCTTCAAAAACATGTCAAGGTGTGCATTCTTTGAAAGTACCATCAGGCGTCTTGATCTATCTCTATAGATCTTGATGCCCAATATGTAAGCAGCTTTATCCAGGTCTTCCTTTGAAAATCACTCTTCAAACAACCGTTTATGTTTTCCAGAAATTCTACATTATTTCGAATCAACAATATGCCATCCACATATACTTATCAAAAATGTTGTAGTGCTCCCACTCACTTTCTTGTAAATACAAGTTTCTAGCAAACATTGTATAAACCTAAAAGCTTTGATCACTCCATCAAAGCATATATTTCGACTCCGAGATGCTTGCTCTAGTCCATAGAAGGATTGCTGGAGCCAGCATACCTTTTAGCATCCTTAGGATCGACGAAACTTTGATTGTATCACATACAACTCTTTCTTACGAAAACTGGTATGAAAACTTGTTTTTGACATCCATCTGTCAGATTTCATAATTGAAAAATACAGCTAATGCAAACATGATTCCGACGGACTTAAGCATCGCTACGGGTGAGAAATTCTCATCGTAGTCAACTCCTTGAACTTGTGAAAAAACTCTTTCCCACAAGTCGAGCTTCATAGACGGTAACATTACCGCCCATGTCCGTCTTCTTCTTAAAGATCCATTTACCTCAATGGCTTGCCGATCATCAGGCAAGTCCACCAAAGTCCATACTTTGTTCTGATACATGGATCCTATCTCGGATTTCATGGCTTCTAACCATTTGTCGGAATACGGGCCCACCATCGCTTCTCCATAGCTCGTAGGTTCATTGTTGTGCAACAACATGATATCTGAGAAAGGATTACCGTACCACTCAGGAGTAGTACATATCCTTGTCGACCTACGAGGTTCAATAGCAACTTGATCCAAAGCTTCATGATCACTATCATTAACTTCCTATTCAACAGATGTAGGCTCCACAGAAAACATCTTTCTATGCTGCATCACTCTCTGGTTGAAGTAAAGGTTCGACAACCTCATCAAGTTCTATCTTCCTCCCACTCAATTCTTTTTGAGAGAAACTCCTTCTCGAGAAAGGACCCGTTCAATTTGCCCTCGGATCTAAGATAGAAGGTATACCCAACTGTCACCTTTGGGTATCTTATGAAGATGTGTTTGTCCGCTTTGGGTTCGAGCTTCTCCGACTGAAGCCTTAAGCATTGCAGTCCCAAACATTAAGAAATGACAACTTTGGTTTCTTGCCAAACCAATGTTGATATGACGTCGTCTCAACAGACTTATATGGTGTCCTATCTAAAGTGAATGCAGCTGTCTCTAATGCATAACCTCAAAATAATAGCGGTAGATTGGTAAGAGACATCATAGATCACACCATATATCATAAGGTTCGACTACGACGTCCGGACACACCATTACCCTATGGTGTTCCAGGTGGCTTCAACTGTGAAACAATTCCACAATGTCTTAAGTGTTTGCCAAACTCATAACTCAGAAATTCTCATTGATCAGATCGTAGGAATTTGATCTTCTTGTTATGACGATTCTTAACTTCGCTCTAAAATCACTTGAACTTTTCAAACGTTTCAGACTCGTGCTTCATTAAGTAAATATACCTATATCTACTCAAATCGTCAGTGAAGATGAGAAAATAGCGATATCCAGCGCACGCTTCAATTCTCATTGGATCACACGCATCAGCATGTATGATTTCCAACAAGTCACTTGCCCGTTTCATTGTACCTGAAAGCAGGGTCTTAGTCATCCTGCCCATGAGGCATGGCTCGCATGTGTCAAGCGATTCAAAATCAAGTGACTCCAAACATCCATCGACATGGAGTTTCTTTATGCATCTTACGCCAATATGACCTAAGCAGCAGTGCCACAAGAAAGTGGTACTATCATTATTAACTCTACATATTTTGGCGTGAACATGTGTATTACCACGACCGAGATTCAATGAACCATTCACATAGGGTGCATGACCATGAAAGGTATTATTCATGTAAACAGAATAACCAGTATTCTCTAACTTAAATGAATAACCGTATTGCAATGAACATGATCTAATCATATACATGCTCAACGTAGACACCTGATAACATTTATCTAGGTTCAATACTAATCCCGAAGGCAGATGGAGCATGCGATGGTGAACTCATCAACTTTGGAAACACTTCCAACACACATCGTCACCTCGCCCTTAGCCAGTCTCCGTTTCGTCCGTAGCTTTTGCTTCAAGTCACCAATAATAGCAACTGAACCGGTATCCAATACCCAGGTGCTACCAGGAGTACTAGTGAGGTGCACATTAATAACACGTATATACTTTGTTGAAGTTGCCAGCCTTCTTATCTACCATGCATTTGGGGTAATTCCGCTACCAGTGACCGTTCCCTTTACAATAGAAGCACTTAGTCTCAGGTTTAGATTCAACCTTGGGTTCCTTCACTGGAGTGGCAACTGATTTGCCATCCATGAAGTTTCCCTTCTAGCCCTTGCCCTTCTTGAAACCAGTGGTCTTGTTAAACCATCAACACTTGATGCTCCTTCTTGATTTCTACCTTTTGCGTTCTTAAGCACCGCGAACAGCTCCGGGATCAACTCCATCCCTTGCATGTCATAGATCATCACGAAGATCTAGTAGCTTAGTGATAGTGGCTAGAGAACTCTATCAATCACTATCTTATCTGGAAGTTTAACTCCCACTTGATTTAAGTGATTGTAGCACCCAGACATTCTGAGCACATGCTCACTAGCTGACCTATTCTCCTCCATCTTGTTGGGAAAAGAACTTGTCAGAGGTCTCACACCTCTCAACATGGGCATGAGCCTGAAATCCCAATTTCAGCTCTTGGAATATCTCATATGTTCTATGGCGTTCAAAACGTCATTGGAATCCCGATTCTAAGCCGTAAAGTATGGTGCACTAAACTATCAAGTAGTCATCAGGATGTGTCTGTCAGGTGTTCACAACATCCACAGACGACGTTGTAGGGGTTTGCACATCGAGCGGTGCATCAAAGACGTAAGCCTTCTGTGTAGCAGTGAGGACCCTCCTCGGACTACGGACCTAGTCCGCATCATTGCTTACAATATCTTTCAACTTAATCTTTCTCTAGGAACATATTGAAACAGGGAGCTACAACGTGAGCTATTTATCTACAACATATTTGCAAAGACAATCTAGACTATGTTCATGATAATTGAGTTCATCTAATCAAATTATTTAATGAACTCCCACTCAGATAGACATCCCTCTAGTCATCTAAGTGAAACATGATCCGAATCGACTAGGCCGTGTCCAATCATCATGTGAGACGGACTAGTCATCAACGGTGAACATCTCATGTTGATAGTATCTTCTATACGACTCATGTTCGACCTTTCGGTCTTCTGTGTTCCGAGGCCATGTCTGTACATGCTAGGCTCGTCAAGTCAACCTAAGTGTTTCGCATGTGTCCCAAGGCCATGTCTGTACATGCTAGGCTCGTCAACACCCGTTGTATTCGAACGTTAGAATCTATCACACCCGATCATCACGTGGTGCTTCGAAACAACGAACCTTCACAACGGTGCATAGTTAGGGGGAACACTTTTCTTGAAATTTTAGTGAGGGATCATCTTATTTAAGCTACCGTCGTTCTAAGCAAATAAGATGTAAAACATGATAAACATCACATGCAATCAAAAAGTGACATGATATGGCCAATATCATTTTGCTCCTTTTGATCTCCATCTTCGGGGCTGCATGATCATCGTTGTCACCGGCATGACACCATGATCTCCATCATCATGATCTCCATCATGGTGTCTTCTTGAAGTTGTCTCGTCATCTATTACTTCTACTACTATGGCTAACCCTTTAGCAACAAAGTAAAGTAATTACATGATGTTTATGTTGACACGCAGGTCATAAATAAATTAAGACAACTCCTATGGCTCCTGCCGGTTGTCATACTCATTGACATGCAAGTCGTGATTCCTATTACAAGAACATGATCAATCTCATGCATCACATATAGCATTCATCACATCCTTTTGGCCATATCACATCACAAGGCATATGCTGCAAAAACAAGTTAGACGTCCTCTAATTGTTGTTGCAAGTTTTTACGTGGCTGCTCTAGGTTTCTAGCAAGAATGTTTCTTACCTACGCGAAAACCACAACGTGATATGCCAATTTCTATTTACCCTTCATAAGGACCCTTTTCATTGAATCCGATCCGACTAAAGTGGGAGAGACAGACACCCGCTAGCCACCTTATGCAACTAGTGCATGTCAGTCGGTGGATCTAGTCTCACGTAAGAGTACGTGTAAGGTTGGTCCGGGCCGCTTCATCCCACGATGTCGCCGAATCAAGATAAGACTAGTAACGACAAGTAAATTGACAATATCGATGCCCACAACTGCTTTGTGTTCTACTCATGCATAGAAACTACGCATAGACCTAGCTGATGATGCCACTGTTGGGGATCGTAGCAGAAATTTAAAATTTTCTACGCATCACCAAGATCAATCTATGGAGTAATCTATCAACGAGGGGAAGGAGAGTGCATCTACATACCCTTGTAGATCGCTAAGCGGAAGCGTTCAAGTGAACGGGGTTGATGGAGTCGTACTCGTCGTGATCCAAATCACCGATGATCCTAGCGCCGAACGGATGGCACCTCCGCGTTCAACACACATACGGAACGGAGACGTCCCCCATGCCTTGATCAAGCAAGGAGGAAGGAGAGGTTGAGGAAGAGAGTCCAACAGCAGCACGACGGCATGGTGGTGATGGAGTGGCAGTTCTCCGGCAGGGCTTCGCCAAGCTCACGCGGAGGAGGAGAGGTATTGGAGGGGAGGGGCTGCGCCAGGTTCAAGGGTGTGGCCGCCCTCCCACCCCTCCACTATTTATAGGTGGGGAGAGAGGGGGCTGGCCCCCCTAGATCCCATCTAGGGTTGGGGGCGGCAGCCAAGGGGGGGAGGAGTGCCTCCCAAGTCAAGTGGAGGCCCTCCCCCTTAGGGTTTCCCCTCTCCCATGCGCAAGGGCCTTGGGGGGGCTGGTGCGCTTGGCCCATTAAGGTTAGGGCGCCCCCCTACAGCCCATGCTGCTGTATTGGACGTGGTGGAACATTTTCCGGACCTCCGGACCCCTCCGGAATCCTCCGGAACCTTCCGGAAGCTTCCCAGTACAATACCGGAAAAAACCAAACTTTTCCCGAAACCCGAACAACAACTTTCCATATATAAATCTTTACCTCTGGACCATTCCGGAACTCCTCGTGATGTCCGGGATCTCATCCGGGACTCCGAACAACATTCGATAATCACATACAAGTCTTCCTAATAACCCTAGCGTCATCGAACCTTAAGTGTGTAGACCCTACGGGTTCGGTAACCATGCAGACATGACCGAGACAACTCCCCGGCCAATAACCAACAGCGGGATCTGGATACCCATGTTGGCTCCCACATGTTCCATGATGATCTCATCGGATGAACCACGATGTCGAGGATTCAATCAATCCCGTATTCAATTCCCTTTGTCCAGCGGTATTGTACTTGTCCGAGATTCAATCGTCGGTATCCCGATACCTTGTTCAATCTCGTTACCGGCAAGTCTCTTTACTCATTCCGTAACACATCATCCCGTGATCAACTCCTTGGTCACATTGTGCACATTATGATGATGTCCTACCGATTGGGCCCAGAGATACCTCTCCGTTTACACGGAGTGACAAATCCCAGTCTCGATTCGTGCCAACCCAACAGACACTTTCGGAGATACCTGTAGTGTACCTTTATAGCCACCCAGTTACGTTGTGACGTTTGGCACACCCAAAGCACTCCTACGGTATCCGTGAGTTGCACAATCTCATGGTCTAAGGAAATGATACTTGACATTAGAAAAGCTTTAGCAAACGAACTACACGATCTTGTGCTAGGCTTAGGATTGGGTCTAGTCCGTCACATCATTCTCCTAATGATGTGATCCCGTTATCAACGACATCCAATGTCCATGGTCAGGAAACCGTAACCAACTATTGATCAACAAGCTAGTCAACTAGAGGCTTACTAGGGACATGGTGTTGTCTATGTATCTACACATGTATCTGAGTTTCCTATCAATACAATTCTAGCATGGATAATAAACGATTATCATGAACAATTAAATATAATATAATAATAACCAATTTATTATTGCCTCTAGGGCATATTTCCAACATCGGCCTCCCCAGTTGGGGCAACCTTCCTTTTTTGTCTCCCCCAACTGAAGGGGGAGCATCTTCTTCTTCCTCCTCGTCTTCGGGGGAGGAGTGTGTCGCAGAGTTATCGGACGATGAGTCCGATGACGCCTGGCGTCGCGAACTCTTTTGGGTTCCCTTGGCCTTCTTGGTCTTCTCCGGCACCTTGTAAGGAGCCGGAGTCAGCATCTTCGTCACGAGAGCGTCTGCTGGGCCTTCGGACAAAGGAGCCGGACAGTCGATATGTCCGACCGTCTCCTGCCAGTCCTGTCAAAGGTACGGGAGCTTAGACCCCCCATAGAGTCAAACTATGAAAAACAAGTATCCTATGAGAGGTAAAACATCTTACCGCGCTGGCTTGGTGCTTCGCGCAGAATCCGCGATCCTCGGTGGTGGGAGGGGAAACCTCGGCACCCTTGAATAGCACCTTCCAGGCATCCTCGTGAGTTGTGTCGAAGAGCCTGTTCAGATTTCGGTGCTGGGCCGGGTCAAACTCCCACAAGTTGGAAGCCCGTTGTTGGCACGGGAGGATCCGGCGGATGAGCATGACCTGGACTACGTTGACGAGATTGAGCTTCTTGTTCACCATGTTTTGAATACATGTTTGGAGTCCGGTTAGCTCTCTCGAACTACCCCAGGACAGGCCCCTTCTCTTGCTAGGAGGTGAGCCGCGTGGGGATGCCAGATCGGAACTTGGGGGCAGCTGCCCATTTAGGGTCACGCGGCTGGGTGATGTAGAACCACCCCGATTGCCACCCCTTTACGGTCTCCACGAAGGAGCCCTCGAGCCATGTGACGTTGGGCATCTTGCCCACCATGGCGCCTCCGCACTCCGCATGGCGGCCGCTCACTACCTTCAGCTTGACATTGAAGGTCTTCAGCCATAAGCCGAAGTGGGGCTTGATGCGGAGGAAGGCCTCGCACACAACGATAAGCACCGAGATGTTGAGGATGAAGTTGGGGGACAGATCATGGAAATCCAGGCCGTAGTAGAACATGAGCCCCTGGACGAATGGGTGGAGAGGGAATCCCAGTCCACGGAGGAAATGGGTAAGGAACACTACCCTCTCATGGGGCCTAGCGGTGGGGATGAGCTGCCCCTCATCTGGGAGCCGGTGCGCGATGTCGTTGGGCTGGTATCCGGCTCTCCTTAGCTTCTTGATGTGTCCCTCCGTGACGGAGGAGACCATCCACCTGCCTCCCGCTCCGGGCATGGTTGGAGACGGTCAAGGTGGGAAATGCGGACTTGGGCGCTGGAGCTCGAGTGTGCGAAAATGGATGAGTAAAGGAGGAAGAAGGCGTGGATGAAAAGGTGAATCCTTATCCCTTTATATGGGCGGCCAAAACTATGCGCCCCCACTAGCCTGGTAAAACTCGCCTATCCCCCAAGCGTCGTAATCAATGGCGCAGTTGGGTTACCCATGACTATATTGATGAGAATCTTGTAATTAGGGGAACACGATCTCTGCTTTGACAAGACGTGTCCAGAAACCGCCTCACGTTATGTGTGGAGCTGGTTGAAGAAAAACTATTCGAATAATCACCAAGCCATGGCTTGATGTCATGTTGCCAAAGCGTGCCAGTAGATTAAGATTTGTGGAAATATTATTCTCTCTACGGTGGTATGTGGAATTTATTTTGCAGGGTCGGACACTATCCTGGTATTCAAACTCTTCTGTGATATGTTCGGAGGAGGAACCTGCCTTGCAATGCCGAAGACAATACTGCGCGCTGGACTCTTCGTCATTGAAAGCCTGGTTCAGGGGCTACTGAGGGAGTCCTGGATTAGGGGGTCTCTGGACAGCCGGATTATATCCTTTGGCCGGACTGTTGGACTATGAAGATACAAGAGTGAAGACTTCGTCTCGTGTCCGGATGGGACTCTACTTGGCGTGGAAGGCAAGCTTAGGCAATACGGATATGTATACCTCCTCCTTTGTAACCGACCTTGTGTAACCCTAGCCCCCTCCGGTGTCTATATAAACTGGAGGGTTTTAGTCCGTAGGACAACATACAATCATACCATAGGCTAGCTTCTAGGGTTTAGCCTCTCTGATCTCGTGGTAGATCTACTCTTGTGCTACCCATACCATCAATATTAGTCAAGCAGGACGTAGGGTTTTACCTCCATCAAGAGGGCCCGAACCTGGGTAAAACATCGTGTCCCCTGCTTCCTGTTACCATCCGCCTTAGACGCACAATTCGGGACCCCCTACCCAAGATCCGCCGGTTTTGACACCGACACTAACCATAGCAAGAAACATATGGATCCAAATCAACCCCTTACGAAGCAACTCATAAACTAGGGTTTAAGCTTCTATCACTCTAGCAACCCATCATCTACTTATTTCCCAATGCCTTTCCCTAGGCCCAAATAATGGTGAAGTGTCATGTAGTCGACGTTCACATGACACCACTAGAGGAAAGACAGCATACATCTCATCAAAATATCGAACAAATACCAAATTCACATGACTACTTATAGCAAGACTTCTCCCATGTCCTCAGGAACAAAACTAACTACACACAAATCATATTCATGTTCATAATCAGAGGGGTATTAATATGCAGAAAGGATCTGAACATTTGATATTCCACCGAATAAACCAACTAGCATCAACTACAAGGAGTAATCAACACTACTAGTAACCCACATGTACCAATCTGAGGTTTTGAGACAAAGATTGGATACAAGAGATGAACTAGGGTTTGAGATGAGATGGTGCTGGTGAAGATGTTGATGGAGATTGACCCCCTCCCGATTAGAGGATCGATGGTGATGACGATGGTGATGATTTCCCCCTCCTGGAGGGATGTTTCCCAGGCAGAACAGCTCCGCCGGAGCCCTAGATTGGTTCCGCCAAGGTTCCGCCTCGTGGAGGCGGAGTCTCGTCCCGTGAGCTTGCTTATGATTTTTTCCCGGACGAAAGACCTCATATAGCAGAAGATGGGCACCAGAGGGCTGCCAAGGGGCCCACGAGGCAGGGGGTAGGGCGCGTCCCCCAACCTCGTGGATGGTGGGTAGCCCCCCTCTGATGCTTCCTTCACCCAATATTTTTTATATATTCTAAAAATGACTCCCATGGAGTTTCAGGACTTTTGGAGCTGTGCAGAATAGGTCTCTAATATTTGCTCCTTTTCTAGCCCAGAATTCCAACTGCCGGTATTCTCCTTCTTCATGTAAACCTTGTAAAATAAGAGAGAATAGGAATAAGTATTGTGACATAATGTGCAATAATAGCCCATAATGCAATAAATATCGATATAAAAGCATGATGCAAAATGGACGTATCACACATCATCTATTTAACCTATATAAGTGCGACGTTACTACCTATATATGTTACTCCCACTGTTGGTAGTCTTACACTACCCACAGTGGGAGTAAGGGCATCTCCAACAGTTTGTATGTTAGCTTGTTGGTAAAATATGACATGTCATCAACCAATACCTTAACATACAACAACTCTAATGGATAGTATCTAGTTTGCCCCGTAGGACATGAGATAATAAATAAGGTGCTCTCTCATTCTACATCGGAGCTTGTGCAAGGGGTGTTGGTTCATGTACATACAACCTTGCTATCTTCCCTCATTTATTGTATGACACATCATGAAAAATCCTATATGGGAAAGTCTACCAACAACTATATTACAACCATTGGAGATGCCCTAACATATATAGGTAGTAACATCACACATATCTAGGTTAAATAGATGATGTGGCAAGCAATAAATGAAGAAATGGAGGAAAGTGGTAACATAGCTAGTTACTAGTAGTATGAGTAACATCACACACATATCAAGGCAAAATGAGTCTATAGCATAATAAATGAAGTGTTGCATGTTACCACACACATGTTACTCCCCACTATAGAGATAGTAACATGTGCATGTTACTAGTCTATGTTACTACCCATTGTGGCCAGTCTAACTAGCTATGTTACCACTTTCCTCTCTTTCTTCATTTATTGCTTGTCACATCAACTATTTTATCTAGATACGTGTGATGTTACTACCTATGTTACTCCCACTGTGGGTAGTCTAAGGGCAGGCTATAAGGAATAGAATAATATATGTGTGCTTATTAGTTGCGGGAAAGAGAAGAGAAGCGGGCTCTTGGTTAGTAGAGCCAGCTGCAACACGAGACCCAAGACGCTTTGTGAGGATGTAAGATGGGTCAACTATTGATATACTAGATAGTACGTATATAAAACTTATTATTGTACATTCCCGCTAAGAGGTTGGCTGTATATGACATGGCAACTTCTTATAGCCGACCCTTGGCTATATTATTAACCATGCTCTTAGTGAGGTATCTAGTATATCATAGATGACTAGCTAGCTAGTATCAGATCACTAGCCACAGTGGGAGTAACTTCAGCAGTAACATCGACTCCAACTCATCAAACTTGCTTATGTGGCAATAAGTTAATGAGGAGAGAGATAGTTTCAATAACTTAGCTAGTTACTGTAACATCACATGTCCCAATGCAATATGAGTCTATAACCTAATAAATGAAGCTTTGCATGACACAACACTTATGTTACTACCCACTATGAAGGTAGTAACATATATAGTCTAGGAATATGTGTGTGTTAGTACTGTACTCTCCATTGTGGTTATTCTCATACTACCTCCTTTCCGGTTTAACTATGTGCCACATCATTCAAAAAGTCTATTTGGCATGCATCGTACCGCTTGATACTACCATATTACGACCAGCCTTATTAGGGTGGCCATAGTGGGGGTATCATAGCCAGTATATCATGCACTCGGGAATATAAAATATGATGATGTGGCAAAGAAGCAGTAACATATGTAGATACCGTAATGATACGTCTCCAATGTATCTATAATTTTTGATTATTCCATGCTATTATATTATCTGTTTTGGATGTTTATGGGCTTTATTATACACTTTTATATTATATTTGGGACTAACTATTAACCGGAGGCCCAACGCAAATTGCTGTTTTCTTGCCTATTTCAGTGTTTTGAAGAAAAAGGAATATCAAACGGAGTCCAAACGGAATGAAACCTTCGGGTGAGTTATTTTTGGAACGGAAGCAATCCAGGAGACTTGGAGTAGACGTCAGGGAAGCTTTGAGGTGGCCACGAGGCAGGTAGGCGTGCCTGCCCCCCTGGGCGCGCCCCCACCCTCGTGGGCCCCTCGTGGCTCCCCTGACTGACTTATTTCGCCTATATATATCAATATACCCTAAAAACATCGGGGAACAAAATAGATCAGGAGTTCCATCGCCAGAAGCCTCCGTAGCCACCGAAAACCAATCTAGACCCGTTCCGACACCCTGCCGGAGGAGGGAATCCCTCTCCGGTGGCCATCTTCATCATCCTGACGCTCTCCATGACGAGCAGGGAGTAGTTCACCCTTGGGGCTCAGGGTATGTACCAGTGGCTATGTGTTTGATCTGTCTCTCTCTCTCGTGTTCTTGAGGTGGTACGATCTTGATGTATCGCGAGCTTTGCTATTATAGTTGGATCTTATGATGTTTCTCCCCCTCTACTCTCTTGTGATGAATTGAGTTCTCCCTTTGAAGTTATCTTATCGGATTGAGTCTTTAAGGATTTGAGAACACTTGATGTATGTCTTGCATGTGCTTATCTGTGATGACAATGGGATATCACATGATCCACTTGATGTATGTTTTGGTGATCAACGTGCGAGTTCCGTGACCTCGTGAACTTATGCATAGGGGTTGGCACACGTTTTCCTCTTGACTCTCTGGTAGAATCTTTGGGGCACTCTTTGAAGTTCTTTGTGTTGGTTGAACAGATGAATCTAAGATTGTGTGATGCATATCGTATAATCATACCCACGGATACTTGAGGTGACATTGGAGTATCTAGGTGACATTAGGGTTTTGGTTGATTTGTTTCTTAAGGTGTTATTTTAGTACGAACTCTAGGATAGATTGAACGGAAAGAATAGCTTCGTGTTATTTTACTACGGACTCTTGAATAGATCGATCAGAAAGGATAGCTTTGAGGTGGTTTCGTACCCTACCATAATCTCTTCGTTTGTTATCTGCTATTAGTGACTTTGGAGTGACTCTTTGTTGCATGTTGAGGGATAGTTATATGATCCAATTATGTTATTATTGTTGAGAGGACTTGCACTAGTGAAAGTATGAACCCTAGGCCTTGTTTCAACACATTGCAATACCGTTTGTGCTCACTTTTATCATTAGTTACGTTGTTGTTTTTATATTTTCAGATTACAAAAACCTTTATCTACCATCCATATTGCACTTGTATCACCATATGTTCGCTGAACTAGTGCACCTAAATAATTTACCATTGTATTGGGTGTGTTGGGGACACAAGAGGCTCTTTGTTATTTGGTTGCAGGGTTGTTTGAGAGAGACCATCTTCATCCTACGCCTCCCACGGATTGATAAACCTTAGGTCATCCACTTGAGGGAAATTTGCTACTGTCCTAGAAACCACTGCACTTGGAGGCCCAATAACGTCTACAAGAAGAAGGTTGTGTAGTAGACATCAAGCTCTTTTCTGTTGCCATTGCCGGGGAGGTTAGCGCTTGAAGGTATATCTTTAGATCTTGCAATCGAATCTTTTTGTTTCTTGTTTTAGCACTAGTTTAGTTTATAAAAGAAAACAACGAAAAAAATGGAATTAAGGTTGCCTCATATGCTTCATCTTTTTAATGTCTTTCGTGAAAATAAGGATCCCGATAATTGTGCTCAAGTGCTAGAAGAAGAATGCATAGAATGTTTGGCACTAAATATTTTAATGATGAGCATGGTTGCAATGTTGTTAGTATGAATTCCTTGAATATCCATGATGCTAATGATATGCAAAGCCACAAGCTTGGGGAAACTATGTTTGATGAAGATGATATTTTTTGTCCCCCAAGTTTTGATGAGCAAATTTATTTTGATGATAGCATGCCTCCTATTTATGATGATTATATTGATGAAAGTGGATTTGGAGAGGTCATGACTTTATTTAGTGATGAATCCACTATTTCGGAAGAGGTTCCAATTGATTATGAGAACAAAGTTGCTACCTATGATGATTATTGTGATGACATGTATTCTATAAAGATTTATGATAACCATGAAACTTGTCATCATGATTTTAGTTTTCAATTGGATTATGCCTCACACGATAGTTATTTTGTTGAGTTTGCTCCCACTACTATTCATGAGAAGAAGTTTGCTTATGTGGAGAGTAATAAAAATTCTATGCTTGTGCATCATGAAAATAGTGCTTTATGTGATAGTTATATTGTTGAATTCATTCATGATGCTACTGAAAATTATTATGAGGGAGGAACATATGCTTATAGGAATTGCAATAACGTCAAGTTTCCTCTCTATTTGCTTAAAGTTTTGAAGTTATGCTTGTTTTGCCCTCCGATGCTAGTTGATTATTGTTCCCACAAGTTGTTTGCTCACAAAATCCCTATGCATAGGAAGTGGGTTAGGCTTAAATGTTCTAGTCATATTCTTCATGATGCTCTCTTTATGCTTCAATTCTTATCTTTTATGTGAGCATCATTGAAATCATCATGCCTAGCTAGGGGCGTTAAACGCTAGCGCTTGTTGGGAGGCAACCCAACTTCATTTTTGTTCCTTGCTTCTTGCTCCTGTTTAGTGATAAATAATTTATCTAGCCTCTGTTATGATTGAGTTTTTTATGTTTTAATTAGTGTTTGTGCCAAGTAAAGCCTTTAGGATCTTCTTGGGTGATTGTTATTTGATCTTGCTGTAAAAAACATAAAGTATGTGCTCACGAGAATAATTTTCATTTTTACCAGAGAGCAATAAAATACCAATTCCACTTGCAGTAGATTAATAAACAAATTGCCTAGGACCTCCTAAATTCTCAGTATTTTATGAGTTGAAGAAGTATACGTTTGATACAGATTACTACAGACTGTTCTGTTTTTGACAGATTCTGTTTTCTATGTGTTCTTGCTTATTTTGATGAATCTATGAGTAGTATCGAAGGTTATGAACCATAGATAAGTTGGAATACAGTAGATATTACACCAATATGAATTTATAATGAGTTCACAACAGTACCTAAGTGGTGATTTATTTTCTTATACTAACGGAGCTTACGAGTTTTCTGTTAAGTTTTGTACTTTTCAAGTTTTGGGTAAAGATTCGATGGACTATGGAATAAGGAGTGGCAAGAGCCTAATCTTGGGGATGCCCAAGGCACCCCAAGGTAATATGCAAGGGCAACCAAGATCCTAAGCTTGGGGTTGCCCCGGAAGGCATCCCCTCTTTCGTACTCGTCTATCGATAACTTTACTTGGAGCTATATTTTTATTCACCACATGATATGTGTTTTGCTTGGAGCGTCATTTTATTCTCTTTTGTTTTGCTTGCTGTTTGAATAAAATACCAAGATCTAAAATTATTAAATGTTAGAGAGTCTTCACATAGTTGCATAATTATTTCACTACTCATTAATCTTCACTTATATCTTTTGGAGTAGTTTGTCATTTACTCTAGTGCTTCACTTATATCCTTTTAGAGCACGGCGGTGGTTTTATTTTGAAGAAATAGGTGAACTCTCATGCTTCACTTATATTATTTTGAGAGTCTTTTAGAACAACATGGTAATTTGCTATTAGGCATAATAAAAACTTTCATATAAGTGCATTGAATACTATGAGAAGTTTGATACTTGATGATTGTTTTGAGATATGAAGATGGTGATATTAGAGTCATGCTAGTTGAGTAGTTGTGAATTTGAGAAATACTTGTGTTAAAGTTTGTGATTCCCGTAGCATGAACGTATGGTGAACCGTTATGTGATGAAGTCGGAGCATGATTTATTTATTGATTGTCTTCCTTATGAGTGGCGGTTGGGGACGAGCGATGGTCTTTTCCTACCAATTTATCACCCTAGGAGCATGCGCGTAGTACTTTGTTTCGATGACTAATAGATTTTTGCAATAAGTATGTGAGTTCTTTATGACTAATGTTGAGTCCATGGAATATACGCACTCTCAGCCTTCCACCATTGCTAGCCTCTCTAATACCCCGCAACTTTCGCGGGTATCATACACCTACCATATACCTTCCTCAAAACAACCACCATACCTAACTATTATGGCATTTCCATAGCCATTCTGAGATATATTGCCATGCAACTTTCCACTGTCCCGTTTATTATGACACGCTTCATCCTTGTCATATTGCTTTGCATGATCATGTAGTTGACATCGTATTTGTGGCAAAGCCACCGTTCATAATTCTTTCATACATGGCACTCATGAGTCATTGCACATCCCGGTACACCGCCGGAGGCATTCATATAGTCATATTTGTTCTAAGTATCGAGTTGTAATTCTTGAGTTGTAAGTAAATAAAAGTGTGATGGTCATCATTATTAGAGCATTGTCCCAGTGAGGAAAGGATGATGGAGACTATGATTCCCCCACAAGTCGGGATGAGACTCCAGACGAAAAATAAAAAAAGAGAAAAAAGAGGCCATAAAAAAAGAGAAGGCCCAAAAAAACAAAAAAAAAACAAAAAAAATGAGAGAAAAAGAGAGAAGGGGCAATGCTACTATCCTTTTAACACACTTGTGCTTCAAAGTAGTACCATGATCTTCATGATAGAGAGTCTCCTATGTTGTCCCTTTCATATACTAGTGGGAATTTTTCATTATAGAACTTGGCTTGTATATTCCAATGATGGGCTTCCTCAAAATTGCCCTAGGTCTTCCTGAGCAAGCAAGTTGGATGCACACCCACTTAGTTTCTTGTTGAGCTTTCATACACTTCTATCTCTAGTGCATCCGTTGCATGGCAATCCCTACTCACTCACATTGATATCTATTGATGGGCATCTCCATAGCCCGTTGATACGCCTAGTTGATGTGAGACTATCTTCTCCTTTTTGGCTTCTCAACAACCACCATTATATTCCACCTATAGTGTTATATCCATGGCTCACACTCATGTATTGCATGAAAGTTGAAAAAGTTTGAGAACATCAAAAGTATGAAACAATTGCTTGGATTGTCATCGGCGTTGTGCATGATTTAAATATTTTGTGTGATGAAGATAAAGCATAGCCAGACTATATGATTTTGTAGGGATAGCTTTCTTTTGCCATGTTATTTTGAGAAGACATGATAACTTTGTTAGTATGCTTGAAGTATTATTATTTTTATGTCAATATTAAACTTTTGTCTTGAATATTATGGATCTGAATATTCTTGCCACAATAAAGAGAATTACATGGATAAATATGTTAGGTAGCATTCCACATCAAAAATTCTGTTTTTATCATTTACCTACTCGAGGACGAGCAGGAATTAAGCTTGGGGATGCTGATACGTCTCCAACATATCTATAATTTTTGATTGTTCCATGCTATTATATTATCTGTTTTGGATGTTTATGGGCTTTATTATACACTTATATATTATTTTTGGGACTAACCTATTAACCGGAGGCCCAGCGCAAATTGTTGTTTTCTTGCCTATTTTAGTGTTTCGAAGAAAATGAATATCAAACGGAGTCCAAACGGAATGAAACCTTCGGGAGAGTTTTTTTTGGAACGGAAGCAATCCAGGAGACTTGGAGTAGATGTCAGGGAAGCTTCGAGGTGGCCATGAGGCAGGGAGGCGCGCTTGCCCCCTGGGCGCGCCCACACCCTCGTGGGCCCCTCGTGGCTCCCCTAACCGACTTCTTTCGCCTATATATATCAATATACCCTAAAAACATCGGGGAACAAAATAGGTCGGGAGTTCCGCCGCCAGAAGCCTCCATAGCCACCGAAAACCAATCTAGACCCGTTCTGGCACCCTGCCAGAGGGGGGGAATCCCTCTCCGGTGGCCATCTTCATCATCCCGGCGCTCTCCATGACGAGGAGGGATTAGTTCACCCTCAGGGCTGAGGGTATGTACCAGTAGCTATGTGTTTGATCTCTCTCTCTCGTGTTCTTGAGGTGGTACGATCTTGATGTATCGCGAGCTTTGCTATTATAGTTGGATCTTATGATGTTTCTCCCCCTCTACTCTCTTGTTATGAATTGATTTTTCCCTTTGAAGTTATCTTATCGGATTGAGTCTTTAAGGATTTGAGAACACTTGATGTATGTCTTGCATGTGCTTATCTGTGGTGACAATGGGATATCACATGATCCACTTGATGTATGTTTTGGTGATCAACTTGTGAGTTCCGTGACCTCGTGAACTTATGCATAGGGGTTAGCACACGTTTTCGTCTTGACTCTCCGGTAGAATCTTTGGGGCACTCTTTTAAGTTCTTTGTGTTGGTTGAATAGATGAATCTGAGATTGTGTGATGGATATTGTATAATCATACCTAGGGATACTTGAGGTGACATTGGAGTATCTAGGTGGCACTAGGGTTTTGGTTGATTTGTGTCTTAACGTGTTATTCTAGTACGAACTATAGGATAGATTGAACGGAAAGAATAGCTTTGTGTTATTTTACTACGGACTCTTGAATAGATCGATCAGAAAGGATAACTTTGAGGTGGTTTCATACCCTACCATAATCTCTTCGTTTGTTATCCACTATTAGTGACTTTGGAGTGACTCTTTGTTGCATGTTGAGGGATAGTTATATGATCCAATTATGTGATTATTGTTGAGAGGACTTGCACTAGTGAAAGTATGAACCCTAGGCCTTGTTTCAACACATTGCAATACCATTTGTGCTCACTTTTATCATTAGTTACGTTGCTGTTTTTGTATTTTCAGATTACAAAAACCTTTATCTACCATTTATATTGCACTTGTATCACCATCTCTTCGCCGAACTAGTGCACCTATACAATTTACCATTGTATTGGGTGTGTTGGGGACACAGGAGACTCTTTGTTATTTGGTTGCAGGGTTGTTTGAGAGAGACCATCTTCATCCTACGCCACCCATGGATTGATAAACCTTAGGTCATCCACTTGAGGGAAATTTGCTACTGTCCTACAAACCTCTGCACTTGGAGGCCCAACAACGTCTACAAGAAGAAGGTTGTGTAGTAGACATCACGTAACACACACAAACACACACACACATATATATATATGTATAGAGAGAGAGTGGCACTATCCTAATTTTGAGATTTGAATAACTATTTGGATCACAGCGCCATATATAGGGGCGATTGGATGTTCCTGAGTTCTTGAAGATGAAGGAAAAAAGAGCTGACCGACCGCCCCCCCCACCTCGTGCTCTCCTCACTCTCCCACTCAATCCCCCGACCCCCCCGCACTGCCGTCCCTAACCCAGGGCACCGCTGCCCCCCGGAAACCCCACTCGCCATCACCCCCGCCGCCGGCAACCCCAGGGGCCGCCGGCCCCGCCACGGGGCTTGGATCCACGCGCAGATGCCGGACCTGGATCCCACATGCCATCTCCCACCAGCGCTGCCTCCCGCCACCTTCTACGGCCGCCGTGGCTTCCCAGGACCTCCACCTGCCGCCGCCGCAAGTCCCCATCGCCTTCGCCCACCACCGCCGCCACTGATCCCCATCACCCCCGCTCGTCATCACCGCGGCTCCCCAACACCACCACCCGAGCAACCGCCGCGGTCCTGGATCCTGCGTGTCATCTCTAGCCGTGGATCTCGTGCGCTGCCTCCGACCAGTGGATCCCGCTGAGTTCAACTTCACCGAAGCCACCAGTCCGATGGGTAGTGCGTGGGAGGTGGTGCTTCTCCGGTTAGGTACTCCGTCCACGAGCATGGCGCATCGATGGCTGCCTCCTCCTCGTGTTCCCTCCAACCCCGAGCGTGGCGTCTCCACGCTCTACTCGTCGGCGACCACCAGCCCATGTGCAGATTGGGCACTACCTGCAGGTGGAGGAGATGTCGACCTGCAGTAGCAAGGGGCCTCAACCTGCAGCTACCCAAGCGCCGCCACAACGATCCACCACCTACAGTCAGCACTACACACCTGGGCCGTTCAACTTCGCCATATATCATGTCGTTCAATTCTGCCCCTGCTCCTCGTGGATGACCTTTAGTCAAGACTAGTGGCTTCTCCTCGTTTCATGAACGAGGTTGCTCAGTGGTATGTACGAGCCGGGGAGGCTGCAGTTTGGCGACGCGTACACATAATTTGTTTTTGGCCTGTGGCATCATCCTGCTAGTTGCTGACCAATGGAGCTGGCCTGAGGCATGGTCTTGCTCGCCGGCGCTGGACACGACTCGGCTGGAAGGAAGAAGGAGCTCCATCCAGCCTATGAAGTTCGGCCAGTGAGCCTGTGCAGTGCAACGACGCATGTGTGCTTGTGTCCGATTCACGGGCGTAGCATGTGTGGTGCTCGCGTGCACATGGCAGCCACATGCGTTGTTAATAGAAGCAAATCTAGAAGCAGAATGCAATACGTTCATACGAGTGTGCATGCAAGACAAACACAGAGACGTTCAGGCAACGCTATGGTGCAGCCGCGGCAGTATCGATGACAATGTGTGGCGTTCCTGGTGCTCCTCTCTCTGCTGCCTTGCTTGTTGCGATGCCATCACTTCTGCATGTTTGTACTAAGGCGACTACCCATCTATCTTCACAAGTGATTCTTGTTTGGCAATTTGGAGGAACTTGCCACTCTGAAAATCTAACTCTACATCATCCTTGTTTTTGTTCTTTAGAAGTCTTACACTAGGTTGCTGACTATGTAAAGCTGCTCTTTTCTTCTTGAAGGATTAAAGTTGCTATGATTCTGCTAGTTAGTACTAAACCATAATCTCGTAATGTGCATAATGCTCATGCGCTTGGATGTTGGGCATGGAATATTTTAGGGTTGTGTTCCTCTTATTCGTCCTTGATTCTAGATGTGTTCTGAACAGTGATGTGGGACTAAAAAAAGTTCATTTCATCAGCGCCACTGTCGGATTTCGGGTTCTGGCAGACCCTTGAGGTTCGAACACTGGGGTGCGCGCGGAGATTTCGCCTTCTACCTACCTGCACCCCTCCGCCTCGCTAAGATCTAATCTATTGAAAGAACAGCACAAGAGACACAGGGTTTATACTGGTTCGGGCCACCGTTGTGGTGTAATACCCTACTCCAGTGTGTGGTGTGGTGGATTGCCTCTTGGGCTGATGATGATGAGCAATACAAGGAAGAACAGCCTTGCGAGGGTCTGTTCTTGGCTGGGGGGATGAACTGCTAGGAGGAGTTTAGTCACCCTTCTCTCTCTCTCTCTTCTCGATTCTCTCTCTGATTTTGATCCGATCTCCTCTCTCCGATCTCCCCTGTGGGTGGCTAGTCCTATTTATAGGCAAAGGCCCTGGGCCTCTTCCCAAATATTGGGCGGGAAGGGCGCCAACAATTGGCCATTTTAAAGGGGAACATCTGGTACACTTATCCTGACTAAAGTTGGTCCTCGCCTGCCAAAGACTCTGGTGGTGACGCTGGCTTGGGCTCCACAATGACTTCCTCCCTGCCGTTGGACTGGTCTTGGTCTTGCTGCACCGAAACGGGTGCCTTTGCTTGATGCTCTCGCCTGCGCTTGCTCCCTTTGCACCAAAGAGGAAAGGAGGACACTGCGCGGCTGGCGCCCGCCTGGCACCCTTGGTCGTCATGGCTTGCGTCACGGGCACCTCGTGAGGTACCCCGCCTTGATCTCTCCGCCTCCTCGCGAGCCAGCCTAATGAGGCCATGCCTGAGGAAGCTCCGTGTCGTCCGCCCCGCGAGGCTTGGCCCCTCGCGAGGGTCTTGGGTCTGTGTTGATGAAGACGGGCCGTGCTGGGCCCCCTTTGAGCCACGCCGCAGGCCGCAGGCAGGCAAGTCTGAGGACCCCCGTTCCCAAAACGCCGACAGTAGCCCCCGGGCCCAAGGCGCGCCCGGACTTGGCCATGCAGGGAGGAGAAAGGGCAAGAGCGAAGCGCCGCGGGCCCTAACAGTCTGCGGCCTTGGGCGCTGCATGGCGGTTGATTGGACGCGGGCGGCACTGTTCCCCCACGCCCCCTTATTTTGCGCCATGCTAGGCAGACTCGTAGTCGTACACAGCCGCTCCCCTTTCTGTTGCTCGAGCGCCCTCTGTCCTTCCTCCGCTCGAACTCCAGCTTCTGTTTTCAACCCAATCTCGAACCTTCCCCCCCTTCCCATCGCCATGGCTCCGACGAAGAAGGGAAGAGGGAAGAAACCCATGCCTCCGCCTTGCTCGCCGCCGTTGGCGGCCCCCGCCGAGGGCTTGGGCAAGGTTAGCTCGCCTCTGGCCACTATCTTCAACGAATGCGGGAGGACGACGGCCTGGCCCGCGTCCCACTTCTCCATTGACAAGATAGTCACCGAGGTCCAGTATTTTGCCGACGCCCTGTGGGCGGGTCTGGTTCCCCCCTTTTCTGATTTCTTCAATGCTGTGCTTTCCCACTATCAGATCCACATGATGCATCTGGGTCCTGAATCCATCACCCTTCTTTCGGTCTTCGCCTTTGTTTGCGAGGCAATGATGGGCATCCTTCCTTCAGTTGCCTTGCTGCGCCACTTCTTCTCTCTGCGTCTTGTTGACCCTACCCAATGCCCGGCGTGCGTGAGCTTCGCTGCCGCGTCTGAGACAGCGGCCTCAGGGATTGACTTCAGGCTCTCTCTGCCTGTGGCTGGGTTCCGCGAGCGGTGGCTGTATGTGGATGTAGGGGTGCCCAGCCCCCTTCTATCGGAGCCAACTTCGCCTGCTGTCCCCAATTTGGGCTGGGGCCAGGAGACGCTTGAGAGCCCCCAGCTCGTCTTCATCTGGCACCGCTTCGCGTTCTTGAGGTCGCTTGGCGTGACAGCACCCAAGGTGGTGAAGGAGTTCCCGCTTCGCCGCATTGCTCCTCTCCAACGCCACTCCCGCCGGATGTGGGCCTTCAGCGGGCGTGATGATCATATGAGGCTCCAGGAAGAGGACCTGACGCCTGAAGTGCTGAGGACAGTGCTCTTGATCCTGACTGGGGACCCCAACCCTGGTAGCATCCAGCAGGGAGGGGCCTTGATGTACCTCTGCCAGAACAGGGGCGATTTTGTGAATCAGATGCCTATCTTTGATGAGTGGGGGCCGCGCCCCGCCGGCCTCCAGGGGCCTCGCGAGAACCCAGTGATGGTGACTACCCTTCTAGTCGGACAAGGCGACTCTTCCTCAAGTGGCGGAGCAGGGAGGCATGATGCGCCAGAGGCCGAGGGGGCTCCCGGCGGGGTGACAGCGCCGGGCGATGCTCATGAGGGAGCAGCTCTTGGGGCCCGTGCTGCTGAGGCTGAGGGTGGCAAGCTGCTGCCCTCAGCGCCTGCGACTAAGGCCCCTGAGGCTCCAGCCGCTTCTCTTGGCGAGGCGATTGGCAGCGCGCATCAGGCAGGCGCCCCTGACGCGGATCGCCTTGACGCTCCGTCTTCGTCGCAGGTTGATCCCTGCACTCAACTCTTGGGCCGCTTCCGCGTGGACTTTGAGGCCCTCCGGAAGAGAAGGGAGGCCCTGGGCGACGATTACCCTTGTCGCCTGCTGAAGCGTAGGAAGTACTTCGCCATTGATGAGTAAGCCTTCTCCTTTCCCAGCTCCCGATCCTTCTGTTGCTTTTACTGATCCTTGCTCCACAGGCCCCTTCCACCCGAGCTCGCGGAGACGGCTGAGGTGCCGCCCCCCTTGGCTTCGCCCCCTCCACCGTCCTCAAGCGCTCCGAGCAGCAGAGCCCTTGTGGTGAGGGCGTTCGGAGAGGCGAACCGTCCCGAGGCGCATTGTGGCCCTGCGCACCTCGCGATCCTCCTTCGTGGGCCTTCTCGTGGCATAGCCAGCCTGCCGTGGGCTTCTCGCCTGGTCGTGGACTGCGATTGGCTGAGGCGCTCCCTGCGCTCTTCATCTGGGGACGGGCTGGCTCCAGGCTGGGCTTCTGGCGTGGCGTGCCTGGCCGTCGCGAGGGTGCTAGCCCCCAGCCCCCTGCCCGGAGGGGGAGTGCTGATTCGTGGCCCCCGGCGCTTGCTTGGGGTAGATGATAGTGTGGAAGACGTGCTCGAGCGCGCCCGGGAGCGTCGCGCTCTTCGCCAAGGATTCCTTTGAAGGCCGGCTGACGCGGTGAGCCTGCTTGGTGAGGAGCTTGCTGATGAAGACGCGCGCCTTGAGGCCGAGGGCCTGCGCCTGGCTGCAGAGAGGCGCGAGCTGGAGGGTGCCATCGCCCTTGCGCGCCATCAGCGCGATCTTGACGACGCAAAGGCCAAGGCGTCACTGGTAGCCTCTCGGGAGGCCCGATCTTGGGCCGCTGAGGAGGCCCGGGAAGCTGACCGGCGGCGAGAGGCGGCGGAGGAGCGGGCTCGGGAGCTCCTGGCCTGGTGCCACTCACTGGAGGAGCAAGTGGAGCTGTACGAGGCAGCCCTCGCGTCGATGAAGGTGGCCTCTAGCGACCCAGCAGAGCTCCAGAAGCGTGAGGAGGCGCTGACGCTGGAAGCCGCCGAACGTACCCGCGAGTACGAGTGTCTGGAGATGAGGGAGCGCTTGGTGACACAGGCGGAGGATGATGTCGCTGCACGGGAAGCCCGTGTCCTGGAGGAGGTCGGACGTCGGGTGGCAATGGCGCGCTTGAACCTCGAGCACGAGTCCGAGGAGAGGCTGGGGTTGATCCGGGCCGAGGCTGAAGGTAGGACTGCTGCCTTGAGGGCCAAGCTGGAGGAAGCGACGCGGCGGGCCGATGCTTTTCGGGCCGCCCTTGAGGTAGCACAAGGGGAGTCAACCACCTCCCAGGCCGAGGTGCTCCTTCTTCCCCAGCGGGTGGAGGAGGCTGAGGTCATCGCATGCCAGAATGCGGACGAGATACGTCAGCGGCGGATCCTGGAGCATGAGCACGGCCCCATGCTCACCATGCTTCGGGAGAGAGCCAACACAGCCTTGGGCAACATCTGCGAGGCGGCTGTTGGCGAGCCGCACGCAGTCAACTACGCCGGCAACCTTTAGTTCTTCACTGACGTGGTGACGCAGCTGGAGGCGCGGTTGGTCAGGGCTGACAGGTTGGTGGAAGAGAGGAGCCGCGCCCTGCTTGGGCGCGCCTTTTCTCGCGTCTTCAGCCATCTCTAGAACATGGATCCCCACTTCGATTTCAACGCCACCATCGCCCCAGTCCCCCAGGCCGTCCGAGACGACCTGGCGCACTGGGTGGAAGACAATGTGGATGCTCTTGTCAGGGCCTTCGCTTCAGACAACGACGGCGTGATCGTGGCTGCCGACGAGGGCGGTGTGGTGAACGGCCCTGCCGCCGCTGGCGGCGAAGCAGACAGCGATGGCGAATCCAGCGACGCCAGCAACGGTTCGGGGTGCTCCTGAGGACGCATTGGGGGATTTATCCGACTGATTGTGCATCGTTCCTGCTTCCTTACCCTGCATGAATAGAACTCAGGTTTTGGCCTGATGGCTGTGAGAGCATTTTGGAGGGGGAGCCCCTCATGTAAAACTTGTGTTCATCGTATTAGTAGACGTTACATTGCCCATGCGCCCGCGCCAAGTGGTTGGCTTACGCGACACGCTGGTCGGCTAATTTACCTTTGTCCCGTGCGGGCCCTGAGGTAACCTGTGGGAGGTTGTGGTGTCCCGAGTGTTCCCTGATCGAATCCATAGGATCTGCAGTAAAAAACCCTCCTGAGAGGACGCGGCGGCGGCAGTCTGGGCTGCGCGCAAGCTGGGCCTGACCCGGCTCGCGAGGGGCTCACGAGGGGAGGCAGCTGAGGCGAAGTGGTAATCAAAACGCGAGAAATTGCTCGAACGAGACTAAGCACCCCTTCCCCGAACACACGCAAATATCAAATTCGAATCCAACTTGAATCCAGCGGGGGAAAGTGACAACCAAAGGGAAAAGCAATGAAAGTAGACAAAAGGTCACGTCCGGCACCTAATCTAGTCTTGGACGTCTTCTCACCAGCGCGGAGCTAAGTGCTTCCACTGGGCGTGGGAGGGAGCCCCAGGGCCTGAGGCCGGCACCCCTGAGACTACGGGGCATGTACAGCCCCACTCATTATTACGTGAGAGTGTCACAGGGCGGTGAGCTTCACAGGCACTGGGCCTTCTTCACTGGTACCAGCCTTGCTT
Organism: Triticum urartu; assembly: GCF_056163025.1. Taxonomy (NCBI): domain Eukaryota; kingdom Viridiplantae; phylum Streptophyta; class Magnoliopsida; order Poales; family Poaceae; genus Triticum; species Triticum urartu. Next base: position 302,587,700 of record NC_141877.1, read on the forward strand.
CATATCGCCAGACGAGGGCCCCGCCTTGTGCCACACTCTTGTGCCATCAACGATGACCGGAAACCAGAACGCCGCTGATGGGGTAGAGCGGTCGCCAGCGGTTCCCCCGACGACCACGGGTCCTCCTCCAGGGGCAGGCCCTGAGGCACCTCCCCAGCAGAGGGCCTACCTCCTGAGAACACCTTGCTCCGAACGCCGCGGTGGTGATGTCGGATCTCGGCCCCTCTCCTGCAGCCCCCTGCACCCTCCTCCCGAGGGGTAGGAGACTGTGGGAGCGGGGCAGCTGCTCGCTGTGGCGACCTGCACCTCCTGCGATCCATGAATAGCGTATGCCTGCTCCTGAGGAATTAGCGGTACCCGATAATCGTTGCCTCCAGCGTGGCCAGTGGGACCGTCCCGGGGCTCCTGGAAGGGCTCAGCTTCTGGCGCCTCGTCCCCCCAGCTTGGTGATGAGGACATCAATACCATTGTTACACCCACAGCCCCTACTGTTACATATACTGGACCAATTACTAGAGCTCGCGCATGCCAATTAAATTACCAGGTACTTTCGTTTCTTGGGCTGAGGAGCGAGCCTTGTTCGCCCTCGTGAGGGTGTCCTTGGTCCATCATGAGGGGCACGTATTCTTCTGGCGCCGTCATCCCGAAGGCCACGCCATAGTGCTCCACGTGCCACACAGTCCTGCTTGACGCGCCCACCGTGGGGTGGTAGCGCGGCTGTCCACTAGGGCCGCGGGTCGCGTCGAGTCCTTCTTCTTCGCGGACGGGGAGCGGGGGCAGCGCCGCCGCCGGTCCGGTGCCAACAGCTTCGCCGGCGTCGGGGTAGCCTTGGACCCTGCGGGCGCGTGGAGCCCCCGCGCGGGCCGCCCTGGGCTTGAGATGGGAGCTGGGTGCAGAAGGGGTGAGCCCCCGAGGCGGCGAAGCCCAGGAGCTCTGCCACCCGCTCCAGCAGCACGTCGCGGCCGCCCTCCAGCAGCCTGCACTGCAGCAGCTCTCGGGCCACCGTGAGCGCGGCCCTCGAGTTCGCCTGCTCCTAGCGGGTGAAAGGTGTCGTGGTCGCGGCGTGATTGGAGGCCCTTGCTGCCGACCGCGCCTCCCGCGGTGTGAGAGCTGTCGAAGCCTATCCGCGTTGCCCGCGGCCCGCAGCGCCCTGCAGACCGCGAGCTGCCTAGGGCACGGGGTCGCCCGAGGCGAGCGGCTCTGCGCGGGTGGGCCACGCCGCCCATGGATCTGGGTTGCCCGCCTGGTCGCCGGACATGGTGATCACGACGTGACGGGACACGAAGCGGTAGAAGGTGGATTCCGGCGCACCCCTACCTGGCGCGCCAAATGTCGGATTTCGGGTTCCGGCAGACCCTTGAGGTTCGATACCTGGGGTGCGCGTGGAGATTTCGCCTTCTACCTACCTGCACCCCTCCGCCTCGCTAAGATCTAAGCTATGGAAAGAACAGCACAAGAGACACAGGGTTTATACTGGTTCGGGCCACCGTTGTGGTGTAATACCCTACTCCAGTGTGTGGTGTGGTGGATTGCCTCTTGGGCCGATGATGATGAGCAATACAAGGAAGAACAGCCTCGCGAGGGTCTGTTCTTGGCTGGGGGGATGAACTGCTAGGAGGAGTTCAGTCACCCTTCTCTCTCTCTCTCTTCTCGATTCTCTCTCTGATTTCGATCCGATCTCCTCTCTTTGATCTCCCCTGTGGGTGGCTAGTCCTATTTATAGGCAAAGGCCCTGGGCCTCTTCCCAAATATTGCGCGGGAAGGGCGCCAACAATTGGCCATTTTAAAGGGGAACATCTGGTACACTTATCCTGACTAAAGTTGGTCCTCGCCTGCCAAAGGCTCTGGTGGTGACGCTGGCTTGGGCTCCACAATGACTTCCTCCCTGCCGTTGGACTGGTCTTGGTCTCGTTGCACCGACACGGGTGCCTTTGCTTGATGCTCTCGCCAGCACTTGCTCCCTTTGCACCAAAGAGGAAAGGAGGACACTGCGCGGCTGGCGCCCGCCTGGCACCCTTGGTCGTCATGGCTTGCGTCACGGGCACCTCGTGAGGTACCCCGCCTTGATCTCTCCGCCTCCTCGCGAGCCAGCCTGATGAGGCCGTGCCTGAGGAAGCTCTGTGTCGTCCGCCCCGCGAGGCTTGGCCCCTCGCGAGGGTCTTGGGTCTGTGTTGATGAAGACGGGCCGTGCTGGGCCCCCTTTGAGCCACGCCGCAGGCCGCAGGCAGGCAAGTCTGGGGACCCCCGTTCCCAGAACGCCGACAGCCACCGCTGTAGCATGACGTTCATCAGCGCCACCTCTGGCTCGTTCAACTACGCCGCCGCTGGAGGTTCACATATGTAGTGCCCCCGGATGCTCTAACGAGATTTGGGCCTCATAGTTTTCATTTCATACTTTCGGTCATCGGCGCCCCCGCAATATGCTTGCATTACTATGCCACTACAAATCAGTAGGCCAAAAATCGAACTTCACCAAAAAATATAAAAAAAAGATGAGCACAGACGCCCATCGATTTCCGCTGTGTTATCCTACTTGATGAAAAAAAGGAGCATGTGGTTTCGTTCACCTAAAGTGCCAACAGAAAAAAATCAGTTTTGGGTCTCCTGTAGTTATTTCCCCAAGCTTGAGGGAGCACCGACCATCCTCCAAAAGTGTGTTTTTCTATGTTTTTTTAGTTCGGGGTGTCATGAGAAATGAGAGATACAACATGTCTTTGTTGGTATGGCAACAAGCCGAGAGAATAACTAAAAAATGTTTTTTGATCCATTGTTTCTGTATTTGGCTTATGAAAGAATTGACTTGATGTATGTCTCGTTTGCAACAAACCGAGTAAATAATTATTTTCAATTTTTCTTGAAGTTCAAATTGGTGAACGCGGGCCATTCAAGTCTCTTGATCTCCCTTGTTTCTAAAAAAAGGATTTTTCCTGTTTTAAATTTGAAGTTATAGAAAAAGATGATCCTCGTTTCTAAAAAACCTAGAAGGTCAAATCAAAATAAGGGAATGGTTCAATTTTCATTTCTTACAAAACTTAGATTTTTGCCATAAATGGAAAATAGAACAAGAAGTCCAAATTAAAAGATGGGGCAATTTAATGTTTATAAAAAACTCAGATTTTCCTCGTTACTAAAGAATAAAAACATGAAGTTCAAATTTGAAAATGAAGTAGTTCAACCAATATAAAAATTCAGATTTTGCTCATTAATAAAGAATAAAACCAAGAAGTTCAATTTGAAAAGGCGGAGCAGTTCAAAAATTATTACAAAACTCAGATTTTTGGGGTACATAAGAATAAAACAAAGAAGTCCACATTACAGAAAGGAAACAGGGAGAAGTTTGAACAGACATGCCCAGAAGTTCAACTTCTTCAAGCAGTGCATTTTTTGAAAACTCTATTTTCACGATGAAGGCATCACACATGATCTCTCCGTTTAAAAAATTCTTTAGAATTGCTTGGAATTAGAGAAAACTCTCTACATGAAAAAGTTTCACATTTTTTATAGCTTTCCAATGCTATATCATTTGACCCATTCCGATAAATTATGCAAATATGACGACAAAAAACATTTTTGGCCATTTTGAAAATTGACTTCAAAACATTTAAAACTCAAATTCTTTCCGTTTCTAAGAAAAATAAAAGTATGAAGTTCAATTTTAAAAATAAATGTTTTTAGAGCAAAAATGTCATGTTCAAACATTGTAGAAGATGTCCTAAGGGGAAAATGTCATGTTCTAACATAAACAAACTTTGCTCTAAAACATCACGGTGTATACTTTCTTATTCTGTATTATTTCCTAAAGTTCAACAATATATACGGATGCAAAACTAGTGTTTTTCGATATATTGGTTTCATTCAAAAACTACAAAACAGATCACACAAAAAGACTCGTGTGCGAGTCACCGTGCACCTCCTCTAGCACCTTTCTGCTTCTTGAGGGTTAGTTGCGGATTTCCATGGCCATATCCACACAATTTATTGTTTTCCCAACCACTTGTATATGTGTGCATGTTTCCATTTTTTGCCAAATTGTATTCTCTTGAGCTTTTGTTTTGAAAAACAAATGTGCATGTGAACGCGAGAAAAAAGTCAGTACAAAGAAGTTCATGTATTACTTCTCAGAAGGTTCATGTATTACTAAGTGTGTGCACATATAATTTCCCTCTCTACATATGTGTGTATGTCTGTTTGTGTGTTTTGCCAATTCCACTTTAACTTTGACGAAGGTTGACCAGCCAGGTAAACAAATAGTTTGTCACATACGTCATTCACATTGTTATCTCTCCCATTATTTAGTTTTTAAATGTGTTGTCTAGTTCTAGTTCTATACTATTTTTCTGACGTTCAATAATATCAGTGGGGGCAAAAAAAGTCGGGGTTTTGATATGTTGGTTTCAGTTTCAGAAATGCTCCAGAAAAAAATGCAAAAGAAAAATGGAACAGGGGTTGCATGAAGAATAGAAATGACGAAGTTCAAATTAAAGTAAAACTATGAAGTTCAATTTACAAAAAAAATGTTTGATGCTTATTTAGAAACATATTTCCTTTCTAACATATGACTAAGAAGTTGAAATTAAAATAACAGAGAAGTTCAAAGTATATAAAAAACTCAGATTTGTTGCAAGAAATTCACGTGCACCTCCGTGCACGGTTCATAATTTATACCGCGGGACGTCTGACCTCCAATTACATGTTTTAAAATGGCAAAAAATGACGTCCGACCTTCAGTTGCGTGAAAATTCAACGTATGCACAAAAATGTGACAAAAGTTCATAATGAAAACAATGAGAAGTTCAATTACTGCAAGGAATGCATTTCAGGTGAGAATAAAAGTATAGAAAATTAAAAGCTTAAAACGTTTGTTGAAAGAAGTTCAAGTGCCCTTTCCGGGGAAGTTCAAAAATTCTTGGGAGAGAGGTTCACCTTGTATTTCCATGTTTGATTTTTTCCATATAAAAATTGAATACAATTCTTTACTCAAAATATAAAAAGGTGAAGTTCAAATTGAAACAATAGAGAAGTTCGGTGTTTATTAAAACCTAGGATTTGCCTGTTCAAAAAATAAAAAACACAACACCCTTTTTTGCACTTTTAAAAACAACTCATAAATGAAAAAAAATGGTTGCTAGAAGTTCAAGTGCTCGGCGAGGAAAAGTTCAAACAAATTCTTGTGATAGAGGTTTACCATGTATTTAGATGTCCAAAATACATAAAAAAACATGTTGTTTTTTGTGTTTTAAAACAATTCTCTGAAGCCAGAGAGAAGTTCAAAGTGATAACAACCGGAAGTTCATGTACTACATGGTGTGTATTTCATATAAGAAAAATACAATAAAGTGAAATAGAGTGAAGTTCAAACAGACATGCCCTAGAAGTTCAACTACTTCATGTAGTGCAAAAAACATGACGTCAAAAAACGGCACATGAAAAATAGTGTGAAGTTCAAATAGACATGCCCGAGAAGTTCAACTACTTCACGCAGTGCATTTCCATTCGCGATGAAGGCAAAAATCATGATCTCATCATTTTCTAATTTATTTCAAAACGGCAAGAATGTCATTTGTGTAAGTTCAAGTCCTCCGTCGGAGAAAGTTAAAAACCTATTGTAAGAGAGGTTCGTACAAAAGGAATATCATTTGTGTAAGACTGACTAATAGATGAGAAAATTGCAAACGAAAGTACGTCGCAGAAGTTCAACATGAAAACAGTAGGAAGTTCAAGTACTATAGTGAATGAATTTCAGATGAAAAACTTTTAAAACCATCGCGAGTATGAAAAAATGATCAACACGGGAAAGTTACGTGTTTACAGCAGCTTTCCATCGGTATATCACTTGCTCAATTCCGGTGAGTGGATGGAGAGCTCGAGCAAAAAAAGCACATCAAAAACAGAGTGAAGTTCGAGTAGACATGCCAAGAAGTTCAAGTTCGTCACGCGATGCATTTTCGTAGAATCTGTTTCGCGATAAAGACAAAACAAATGATCTCGCCGTTTTCAAAATTACTTAAAGACGGCTAGGAATCAGAGAAAACCATCAACATGAAAATGTTTCGCATTTTCAGTATGTCGGTGTACAAAAGTAGGGGCTCTCCTTTTGCACCCCTTTACTTGTGCACGGGCAGTCAGAGCCGCGCCCACGACCACACTAAGCAGGGCAGAGGAGGGAAGCCGGAGCACAAGACGACCAAAGCAACGCCAAGACCAGAGATGCAAAGAGAGCAAGAGGGCGAGGTGGACTCTCCCGGCAAGACCCTTGCTGGGGTGGCTTCCGCAGCCTCGGCAAGATCCTTGCCGGGGCAACTTGCCTGACGCCGGCAGAGCGCGCCACCCTTGAGCCCAAGGGGTTCCAACACCATCAACTATATTGGAGCCAAGGCTCGGGAGGCACCTCCATGGTGGCATGCAGATCTTTGTAGAGATCATAGATACACAAGATCAGATGAGAACCAGAAGACGACGATCCTTGGCGAGATCCTTGCCAAGGAAATCCACGAGACCCCCGGCAAGATCCTTGCCAGGGACGACCATGGTGCCGCAGCGAGACCCTTGCTGGGCCCTCAACATGACCCTTGCCGAGGACGCCTGCGGGGCCGCAGCCAGGCCCGTGTCTGCCAAGACTCCACCACCGCTCCCATACAGCTGCCAGCTCGACCAGCTGGGTAGGCATCTGCGTGGCAGCGCATAGCCTCTACACCAACTCAGCAAGCACCTGCATGGTGGCATGCAGATCTTCGTGAAGGCTCCACCACCGCGCCAACCCAACAGCTAGCCAACGTGGCGCTACAACGCCTCATCATCTTGGACGCGCGTCGGAGCCAGGCGTGGTGGCGACAGCTGGGATGAGCTCCTTTGCCATCCCCAATAAAGCAAGAGGGGCACGTCGGCAGCGCATTAAATGCGTTTGTCCAACGATGCCAGGGGATAGACTTAGCCCCTGTACACCTTTCCACCTCCTGTGTGCCATTGTGGCGACCCCTTTTGTCTATAAAAGGAGGCCCGAGGCGTACTGGAGAGGGATTCGGATCTTTTGGACTAGAGAGCCACAACAGCTAGTTCAAGAACATAAGAACACCTAAATATACATCAAAGCAGGACTAGGGTTTTACACGTCTCCGCGGCCCGAACCTGGGTAAACGATTTGTGTGCTGACCGCCAGACCTGCTCTTTGCACAACCCCGCGCCCGCCAACCGTAGAAGGGATCCCAGTGACCCCATAGGTGTCGTTTCCCACCGACATCTCTGGCGCGCCAGGTAGGGGGTGCTTAGTTGTGAAAATCCGATCTGGTTGAAGCAACGACTTCATCGTGGTCGTCACTTCAAGCAAGAAGATGACTGAACAAATGGCGTCCTCGGTGGGCGCGGCGAACGCTCACGCAGTGGCAGAAAAGCTAAGTCATGCAAAACTTTGAGTAATTCCTTTTTATATATAAGGTTATTGTCCTCGACGATCTTGCCCTGTGTATGGAAAACCTGCACACAATGGGCCCCTACCACTATTGGCAACGCCCTCGTTCTGTTTCGAGTCCACTCAACAGTTCGAGCGGCTGTGTCAAGAACGGCAGGGTGACCTTCTACGATTGGCAACGCTCTCGTTCTATCTCGAGTACGCTCGACAGCTCAAGCGGTTGCGTTAAGAGCAGTGAGGTGGTTTGCCCGGCAGCAAGCATACACGACAGGCCATTGAGGATCCGTCCTCAAAGCACCGCCTGGGTTTTTGTGTCGGCAAACCTACCCGATTAACGTAGGGCGGACATACAAAGGGAGATCAAACGGGAAAATAACATGCATCGTTTCAAAAATACTGCAGGGTTATATTACATCATTTGTTGCTGCGGTTTTAACTAAAGATAAAAATTGTCTTGGTCATGAACCTGTAGAGGCGATAAGAAATGGGGTGCCTAGTCCCAGCGCTGGCCTTGTACCCTCCGAACTCCGTCGATGCGACTGATGACGTATGGGCTCGATGCGCTCCTCGAGCGGCACAGGGTCCACGTCGTCCGGCAAGTTATCCAATGAAGCTTCGAAGTCGAGGTCATGGTTCCAGTACGCCATCTTCGTGAGGACCTTGGTCATGGCACCCCGGCAAAGCCTCCGAGCCTCTTCGGCTAGAGAGGCCGCCCTGTTGGAGCGGAGCTGCTCCAGGGCCTCGAGAACACCCTCGGAGAATAGAGTCAGCCTGACATTAGGACTCGCGTTCGGCTCTGGGACATACCTCACGTTGGAAATCCCCATGGTAGCTAGCTGCATGGTGATCCTGCCGGTGACATCGACGCGGCAGGACCCAGAGCTTCTTGCCCGCCACAAACTCCGTGTGGCTGGCGGTGGCGTTCTTCCGCAGCTGCCTCTCCTCCTCGAGATTCTTGGTCAGGGTCTCCTCCCGGGCCCTGACCTCAGAGAGCGTCCCCTCAAGACCCTCCAACTTCAGCTTCAGGTCCTTGATGGACTAGTTGGCCGTGGAGAGTAGCTCGGCTTTCTCGATGACTGTGGCTTGTGCACCAGCCAAAGTGCCTTTGGCCACGTCCCTCTCCCTCGTCAGCTCAAGGACCTGCTTCTTCAGCTCATCCCGCTCCACCTCCAGCTCGTTCACCTTGCCGGCGTGGGCCTGGGCCTGAGCATTGAGGGCCTCCTCGTGCCTCTGCTCTAGTTCCCGGGTCCGCTGCACGACAAGATCCTTGACCTCCTCGTCCTTGCCACGGAGCGTCGCGATGAGTTTCTCCTCGCGAGCGGCAAGGTCCTCCTCCTGGGAGTTCAGCACGGACTGGTGCTAACACCGAGCGGCCTCCTCCTTGGTGGCCTGTCGACTCGCCGCCTCTTGGGCCTTCTCAACATTGGCCTGCTTCATGACAAGCTCCAGCTTGCGCTCGGCCAGCTGGTCCTGGCAAGCCTTAAATTCCTCTCAGGCCTGGCGAAACCAAGCCTGCGTCTCTGTCGGTGTTCTGGGAATGGGGGTCCCCAGACTTGCCTGCCTGCGGCCTGCGGCGTGGCTCAAAGGGGGGCCCAGCACGGCCCATCTTCACCAACACAAACCGAAGACCCTTGCGAGGGGCCAAGCCTCGCGAGGCGGATGAAGCGAAGCTTCCTCAGGCATGGCCTCGTCAGGCTGGCTCACGAGGAGGCGGAGAGATCAAGGCAGGGTACCTCACGAGGTGCCCATGACGCAAGCCATGACAACTCAGGACGCCAGGCGGGTGCCAGCCCGTGCAGCGTCCTCCTTTCCTCTTTGGTGCAAAGGGGGCAAGCGCAGCCGCAGAGTACCGAGGCATCAGGCAAAGGTTGCCATTTCGGTGCAACGAGACCAAGACCAGGAGGACTACGAGATGCAGGTCACCGTGGAGCCCAAGACGGCGTCATCACCAGAGCTTTGCGCAGGCGAAGACTACTTTTGTCAGGATAGCTGATACTTGCTGTCCCCCTTCAAATTAGCCCGCCATTGTTGGCTCCCTTCCCGCTCAATATTTGGGAAGAGGACCAGGGCCTCTATAAATAGGACCAGCCACCCACACAGCAAGGGGGTTCCGGTTCGGTAGGTCAGAGAGAGAGAGAGAGAGAGAAAGGTGGTTGAACTCCTCCCAGCAGTTCGTCGCCTCAGCCAAGAACAGACCCTCGCGAGGCTGTTCTTCCTTGTATTGTTCATCATCACCAGCCCAAGAGGCAATCCACACACCGCACACTGGAGTAGGGTATTACACCACAACGGTGGCCCGGACCAGTATAAACCCTGTGTCTCTTGTGTTGTTCTTTCCTTAGTTTAGATCCTAGCACGGCGGAGGGGTGCAGGTAGGTAGGAGGCGAAATCTCTGCGTGCACCCCAGTGTTCGAACCTCAAGGGTCTGCCGGAACCCGAAATCCGACATTTGGCGCGCCAGGTAGGGGTGCGCCGGGCCGCACTCGCTTCCCGCATCGCCCAGACGGCCCCTGTCAGCGGGCATCCACGCCGTTCCCCGTCACCCACCGTCAACGCCGCCACCGGCCCGGCGGGGGACGAGCGGCAAGCATCGTCCTAGCATCCGTCCGTGCGGCAAGACGGCCGCACCGCAACTCCCTTGCTCACCCCAGGTGGATCTTCGTCCCGCGCGCTCCGCGCGCCCATGGAGGCTCAGGCTGCACTCATCGCGGCAAACGAGCTCCTACGCTACCATCCCGTCGACAACGTCTACGAGGAATGGCTCGACCGCGTCGCCGAGCTCGTCCGCGCTGCAGGGGGCTCTTCCGCGCCGTCCGTTCCGATGCACCGCACCCTGCCCCGCGCGGGCGAAGAGGCTCCGGCGGCGCCCCGGCCGCCTCCTCCTCAAGAAGACACCATGGCTCCAAGGCGCATGGCCCCTGGGCGGAACCCGCTCCGTCAGGTGCCAGCGCAGCAAGAACAGAGCTGCCAAGAAGTCCCTCGCCGGCCAGAAGCTGTCCGGGCGCTCCTTGCTCCAGCACGTCGCGACCATCCCCCTGCTCCCGCGCGCGGGGACATCCAAGACCAGGCTCTCCATCACCTAAGAGTTCCTGTGGCCACAGTTGGCTGCCGTGCCTACACCCCCGAACTACGCAGCGTCGCGTGGCCCGGCAAATTCAAGCCAGACCTGCTGTCACACCCTGCATTTTGTATCATGTCATTTGCATTAATAAAGCAAGAAAAGTTGGGCCAACAAATTTTTTTGCATTATTTGGCTTTTATTTTGGAGTTGGTTTTCTCTCTGTGATTTTTCAAGTGCTCTTCAAAGTCAACTACTCCACCATCTGTACTTCATCTCCTTGCCCCAAACATCTGCCCAATGATCATGCCATGTGTATAGTACAATATAGTATTTTCTTACAAAAATTATTTGGCCAAATAGTATTTTCAAAAATTAGTCTTCCAAAAACCCCTGGATTGAGGTTTGCACTTCAAGTACCTGATTTGGGGTATGAAAAATATTTCAAAAGGTATATTTGAAACCTATTAGATATAGGATTCCCATAAACCCCAAAAATATAATTTTAAAAGTTATTTTCCTATTTTATTTAAAAGCTTTTATAAAGGACAGAAATGGTCTTTAATAGGGAAAAATTATTTTATTATTTTAAAAATATTTGACAAAAATCAGGGGAACTCAGTGGGCATATATTTCCCATATATGAGAGTTTCAACACATGTTCATGTTCAACATATTGGACAAAACCTCCCAAAACCATTTCTGCCCATTTCAAGGATTTGAAATATTTCTACAGGAAATATTTCCATAAAAATCCAAGAAAAATCCAGCAAGTCACAAATGCATATTGTGATGATCTTGCAAAGCCTCACTTCAATCAAGGTCATTTTGGTCCACCAAAATGCCCCATAACCCTTTCTGTTCAGAACCTAATTTGAGAAAGTTTGTACTACCAACTTTCTCCCCTTAACCCCAACTTTTGTGAGCATGTTCACATGACCAAATGAGGCCACTACACAAAGTAGTGCATCAAGGAGAAGTGTTATGCTCAACTAGATCTACACAAGTCTATTTCTGCTCATTTCTAGGGTTTACAAAAGTTGCATTGGCAACTTTGCCCAAATAAGCTCCAAATTGGTGAGAGGCCCTAATTATATGTGTTATTTCACCTTGTGGAGTCTCATGGCAATTGGAAATCATTTGCTTGCCAAAACCTTTATCAAACACCTTCTGCCACTTTTCAAAAATCACCATTTTGACCACTAAAACTATTCTCCTTGAACTCAACTTTTTACCACAGCCCTCCTAGACCTCCTCTACCTCCAGTAACAATGGCTGCACCTCAGCTCAATGATTGAGGGGTGAAACCACTTCATTTACCCCTCTGGACAGCCCCTGTACCCCTCTTCCTCATCTCCCTCCTCACTCCAGTGGCCATCCATGGCATCCAATGCACCACCCCATTTCTTTACTCACTCCTAGACCTGCTAGACACCAAAAGACGCGCTCACCATGCATAAAGAATGGCCATGCCAGCCATTTGGGCTCTCTGGAGCGCGCTACAGTGCACTCCCGCACTGTAGCCGCCCCGTTCCAACCACCTCCGGCCACCTCGGGCCTCCCCCACGCGCCTGCCGATGCGCGTCGGCGTCCGCAACACGCTACACGGTCGGCCCCCTCCTCTCTCCTCCTCCCCGCGCCTCCGCGCTAGCAAACACCGGCCGCCCGAGCGTGCCAATGGCGCGGCTCACACGCGCGCGCCTCTGACCTCTCCCCACTCCCTCTCTCTATCTCTCCCGACGTAGTCGACGTCCAGGAACACCCCAGACACCATGCCCTCTTCCCCCGAGCCCTACAGCAACGAGCAGGAGCCCGCCGGCGCACGAGTCCACGGCACCCCGCCGTTCGCCTATTTAAAGGCCTACTCGAGCCCTTCTCTCCTCACCACTTGCTCTCTGCACCAGCAAAACATCCCCCTGCGCCCCCAGTTCCTCTCCATAACCGCCCGAGCTCGAGATCGAGCTCGAGCTCCGCCGCTTCGGCTCGCCGGAGTTCGCGAGGTACAGGCCTCCCCCGCTCCTCCTCTGCCCCGATCTGAAACCGCCTCCTCCCACTGATCATTTCCCCTCTCTCCCCCGCCTCGTTTGCAGCCGGAGTCGACCGGAATGACCACCACCCGAAGCTCCTCTGCTGCAAGACCTCGTCGCCGGCGAACTAGGCCACCCCGGCGACCAACTCCACCTCCATCCGAACGGCGAATCCTCCCTGAGCACAAAGGTACCACCCACGCATCCTCCCGTGCCCTATATCACCGCCGGCGAGCTCGCCGTCGCCTCTGGACGGAGGTAGACGACGACGGCCGTGGGCCCTGTCCGTCAGCCTCATGCCCTGACGGGTGGTACCCACCCGTCAGGTTTAGAACGCACGCGCGCGCGTACCGGTTCACTGCATCGGCAGAAGGCGTATTTTGCCTTTATGCCTTCGACATGGCAGCTTGGCGTGGGCTGAAACCCATCTGGGACTGCTGCACTGTGGCCCTTCTGGCCCAGTTGCACAGTGCTGTTTCTCCTTTTCTTTTTCTGGAAACTTGCAAATATTCCACAGGATAAAATATATGTCCAAATAAATTAATTCCAATTCCTAAATTCCTAATGTATTGCAACCTATTTAATGGTGCAACTTTCATTCAAATCCAACAACCTTTTCTTTACTGTAAATATTTAAATGTGATTTTAAGCATTTAAATAAACCTTTGAAAACCCATTTCTCCTATTCTCCTACTCTAAATCCAAAACTAGGAATTTTCCCCTTCTTAGTTTTCAACCTAGTATTTAACAAAAATGAGTTGACATTTTTCTGAGCACTTTGGTTTTTCTGTTTTATTATTGCCTTATTTTCTCGTTATTATTTTGCGACGATAGATTGCGTTGCTGACGAAGGAGTTGGACCAGAAGATTTTGAAGACCCAGAAGACTTTGTTGAGCCAGGCAAGCAGCCCTTTGACCATGTCTATGAAACCCTTTTTATGCATTTCATATAGCACTTTATTATTGTTGCATCGGAATCATGATGAGATGGTAGCCACTTTGGTGGGTTGCCTTCATTTCCTCCTTGTTGATACTTGCATTGTGCATGACCCTACCTTCTTATGAGGGTTATGCCAGTGGGAGTAGATAGGAGGCTAAGTAGTGCTACGCAAAAGGGACGGGTATATGCATGGTGATGGAGACAAAGTATTTTCAAAAGGACTTTTCAAAAACCCCGTCGGGTGCCACTTATGCCCGAGGGAGATAATGAGATGGGTAACCACTTGATGACGAAGTGGTGTACCAAGGCAAGGCTGTGTGTTGTTTTCAAAAACGGATTAGATTTAAGATTTGTTGACTGTCCCAACCTTACATGCGCAACCACTCTACCCTTATATGGGAAAGGGCATTATAGATTACCTAGGCCGATACTAGTTTGGAGCCCACATTACTAGCGACGGGAGAGTTGTTGGTGCGCTCTCTCGGGACGGGGTCGTGCCAGGTAGGGCGGCCATGACTGTTTTCACAGGGCACCGGATACACCATTGTGTCCCCTCTCAGATGTTACGATCTCGAGTGAGTCTCGTATGTTGTATATCGTGAGGATACGGAACAACGAGTGGACTCCTTATTAGTGTCGTCTAGGGAATGATAGTGATCGGGTGCTTACCCCGGGTACTTGAGGTATCGCGGGTCGTGGATGACACGGAAGTTCCCCGGATCTTGTGGGTAAAGTGTGCAACCTCTGCAGAGTGTAAAACTATTCGAATAGCCGTGTCCACAGTCAAGGACAGTTGGGCAGTGCTGCTTAAACTACGTCCACATGTTTACAAACCAGTGTGTGTGTTTGGATAAGTGGGAAGAACTACTTTGGGTCAAGTCAAAGGACTTGACGTGATTGAGTTGGGTTGATGCCCACTCTATTTATGTTGATATCTGTAACCTATCCTCATGGTTAATTGAATTCTCCTGATGCATGTCTTACAAGTTCTTGAACATGTCATTGCACTCAAAACTAGCTTTCCGCAAAAATTTACCTATATCATGCATTGTTGTACCTTGAACCAAAACATGGGTTGCTTGCAAGTACATTCAAAGTACTCATTGGCTTGCCACTGGTTATTTAATTTGCCAGGCATGGAAGAACAGGAGTTCGAAGAAGAGTTCTTTGGAGACGAACATGCAAACTAGGATGTTTCCCAGTCAGAATGCATGTAGGGTTAAGGCAGATGGCATGGGTTCTACTTATCGACGAAGATTTCCGCTGCTTGTGTTTCATTTGATGTTCAGCCCTTAAGGCTTTATCAATGTAAGACTTGACCATAATGGTCATAATTTGTGTAAGACGGTATGTATGGATGTAAGACTCTTGTTATTTAGCTTCTGTGTGTTCAGTGAGCATTGATCTCTGGGATCACTGTACACGTGCTTTTGGTGATCTCGACTTATGAGTCGGGGTCCCCACAGAGCTGGTATCAGAGCCAGGTTGACTATAGGAAGCCTTAGTTAGCATGGGCGTTAGTTAGCTTGAGACCATCTAAACTTCTCTTCTTTTCTAAAGCTTACCCAACCCAAGGTATATTTCCCTTATTGACCTCTCCCATTCAACCTTTGTAGTTGGCTGCCGTACCTGAAGACTTCCTGACCACAGGATTTCCCGTGCTTCTCGAGGATAGCCTCAAGAAGTGCCAGTTTCACCGAGCCCCCATTTTCGCCTACCATGAGCATTGGATCAATGACACCAAGATGGACTATCATGTGGAAGTGATCGTGAAGGCCAATGACTCTCCAATAAGCTGGTTCTTCGAGGGACCCCAAATGGCAACATTGGTTCTTGCCGTCAAGACAACAACCCTCAAGGCACTCACCCGCCTCCGAGACCTTCTTCCAGAGATGGCAGACGAGTTGGCAACCCGTTTCTTGCCTTATCGGAAGGAAGGTGAGGATGAGAGCAGTGCACCAGCTCCACCATTAGAAGAAGGACTTCCACTCCGATTCCAGACCTACTTCAGCCTTTGTGCCGATAGTTTGGCACAACACTTGGCCTCTGAATCAATGGAACTCCGAAAGGAACTTCATGAGACCAAGGCACTTCTTCTTTAAACACAAGGAAAGACAGATAGGATCAAGAAGGAAGGTGCTCCCCCTAGACAACCCGCAATCGCATACAGAGGCCGAAGACCCCCAAAGGATGGAGAACCACCACAGCAACACCGCATGGGCGCAAAGGAATACCGCAAGCTCTTCACACCACCGGCAAAGCAACGCCGTGTTGATCTCCTCCACTCCCCCACCCCTTCAAGTGAAGAGGAAATTCAGGCCACCGATGACGATGAGGAAGACCCAGAAGAGCCGGACTACGCGACCGAGCATTCCACCACTTAGGCATCATTCGCAACCCGGATATGCCCGTTGGTAACCCTTACGGTAGGATAGGTCGTGTACCCCTATGCGAAGTCGAGTCCTTGTAATGGTTCATATGAAACCATGTAGCATTGTATTTGCTTTTGATGTGTTTGATGGATGTCGTACTTTCCTTTGGGAACTTGTAAGCGACTACATCACCCATTTGGATTTTAATGAATGTGTTTGGCCTTTTGGCCCTTGCATGACAACAATTAGTGTCATACCAACCCCCTTACTAGGCGTCCCATCTATATTGCTTTCCCCATCTTTCCCAATCATGAGACCTTGACCGCTCCAACAGGATGCCTGTTGTAACTCGTACTGGTACCTCTACCCAGCAGCAAGAAGCCGGAGAAGGAGCCAGTCAGGACCAAACCCAAGGACAAGCTCCACCACCGCCACCACCTCCAAACATGGACATGGCTCAGCTTCTCCAAGCCTTCCGAGAGGAACGCCAAGCCAACACTGCAGCCCTCCAGATGATTGCTCAGGCTGTCTATCGCCAGCCGGTGGGAAACGGCAATGGACGTTCCACGTTGGTGGAGTTCAAGAAGCATGCACCACCCACCTTCATCGAGACAGCTGAACCCTTGGATGCAGACGACTGGGTCCACACCATTGAGGATCTGTTGGAACTAGTCGGATGCACTGAGGACCGTGAGAAGGTGGCATATGCTGCTCACTGTCTCGGGGGAATTGCTAGAGCTTGGTGGGATGGATTCAAGGCCATGCATGCTGAGCGAAACATCACTTGGAACGACTTCAAGGCAGAATTCCGCAAGGCCCACATTCCCTCCGGAATCATGGCCATCAAGAAGCGTGAGTTCCGAGACCTGAAGCAAGGTAGTAGCACTGTCAAGGAGTACATGTAGAAGTTTAGTGTTCACTCAAGGTATGCCCCTGAAGATGTCAACACTGATGCTGCCAAAAGGGAGCGCTTCATGGAAGGCCTTAACCAGACTCTGCAGTACTCACTTGTTGTGTGTGACTGCCCGACCTTTCCTGATCTGGTGAACAAGGCACTCATGCTTGAGGACAAGCGACGTGCTTTGAATGATACCCGTAAGCGCAAGATGATCAGCAAGGGTAGCTCCAGCAACCAGAAGCCTCGCCCGTGGCAGCCAACCCCGGTCAAGCCAACCTATCAGCAGCCAAGAGCTCCTGCACCCCGCACCAACTATCCACCTCAGCA
This sequence comes from Triticum urartu, assembly GCF_056163025.1. NCBI lineage: Eukaryota > Viridiplantae > Streptophyta > Magnoliopsida > Poales > Poaceae > Triticum > Triticum urartu. Next base: position 302,604,727 of record NC_141877.1, read on the forward strand.
GTACTCCAACCCCAGGCCAACTTACAACAACCCCAATAACAATGCCGGCAAGAGCAGCAACCCCAATCAAGTCACTTGCTTCGGATGTGGTCAGGCAGGACACTACTCCAAGTATTGCCCCAACAAGAAGCCCGACGCCCCGCGCCCCAATGCGCAGAACCCAGGACAAGGTCGTGGAATGCCACCTAGGAACCAAGCTCCCTGCAACCTTCCCAACAACGGCAAGGGTCGTGTGAATCATGTCACTGCAGAAGAAGCCCAGGAAGACCCGGACGTCGTGCTGGGTACGTTCCTTGTCAACTCAGCACCTGCAACTGTCTTGTTTGATTCTGGAGCCACGCATTCATTTGTCACCCAAAAGTTTGCATTAAAAAGTGGCATGACCCCTACACCCCTGAATAACCCTATAGTGGTACAAACCCCCGGAGCAGAGATCAGAGCCAAGATAGGATGTAAAGGAGTCGGGATTGTCATTAATGGGGTAGACTTCCAAGCAGACCTTATCATCTTAAGATCGCAAGGCTTGGATGTGATCTTAGGAATGGATTGGCTCATCAAGCACCAAGGCTTGTTAGATTGTGCCAACCGGACCGTCACTGTGACCAATGACCAAGGAGATGAAGTTAAATTTGCCTCCAACCCCTCCTCTGCTCAAGCCAACCAAGTCAACTCTCTGTCATAAGTTGGATTGGAGCAAGTGCCGGTAGTATGCGAATACCCCGATGCCTTTCCTGATGAGCTACCGGGAATGCCTCCTGACCGAGACATTGAGTTCATCATCGAACTCATACCCGGAGCAGGACACATCTATAAGAAGCCTTATAGAATGGGATCGGAAGAGTTAGCAGAATTGAAGAAGCAACTGGAAGAGCAGTTGAGGAAGGGATTTATCCGCCCTAGTGCCTCCCCTTGGGGATCACCTGTTCTGTTTGTGGCAAAGAAGGACGGTACCATCCGCTTATGCATTGACTACCGCTCCCTCAATGAAGTTACAATCAAGAACAAGTATTCACTTCCCAAGATTGAAGATCTGTTTGATCAACTCAATGGGGCCAAGGTGTTCTCCAAGATTGACCTCAGATCTGGGTACTACCAGCTGAAAATCAGACCCCAAGATATTCCGAAGACGGCATTTGTAACCAGATATGGCCTGTATGAGTGCACGGTCATGTCCTTTGGATTGACAAATGCCCTAGCTTACTTCATGTATCTCATGAATAAGGTCTTCATGGAATATTTGGACAAGTTTGTCGTTGTCTTCATTGATGACATTCTTGTCTTCTCGAAGACGGATGAAGAGCACGAGCAACACTTGAGGATGGTCCTAGACAAGCTTCGAGAGCACCAACTGTATGCCAAGTTCAGCAAGTGCGAATTTTGGCTGCGTGAAGTTGGATTCTTGGGTCATGTTTTGACCAAAGAAGGATTGTCGCTCGATCCCACTAAGATTGAAGCCGTGACTGAATGGCAATCCCCAAGCAATGTGAAGGAAGTCGGAAGCTTCCTCGGACTCGCGGGATATTACCGCAAGTTCGTTGAAGGATTCTCAAGCATTGCCCGACCCATGACTCAGCTCTGGAAGAAGGACAAGAAGTTTGAATGGACGCCGAAGTGTGAGGAGAGCTTCCAGGAGCTGAAGAAGAGACTGACCACCGCCCCAGTTCTGGCCACACCAGATATACACAAGGAATTTGTGATATATTGTGATGCGTTGAGAACTGGACTGGGAGGTGTTCTGATGCAAGAGGGTAGAGTCGCAGCTTACCTTTCAAGGTAACTACGGCCTCATGAAGAGAACTATGCTACTCATGACCTTGAGTTGGCAGCTGTAGTTCATGCCCTGAAAACATCGCGACATTACCTCCTAGGGAAGCGGTGTGAGATATACACGGATCACAAAAGTCTGAAGTATATTTTCACTCAGAAGGAATTGAACATGAGGCAGAGAAGGTGGCTAGAGTTGATCAAGGATTATGACCTCAGTGTTCAATACCACCCTGGAAAGGCTAATGTGGTAGTAGATGCATTAAGCAGGAAGGCTTGTTCCTTGAATGCTATGCTTAAGGAAAGGCTACCCGCCTTGTATGAAGAACTTGAAAGCTTTGGGTTGGAGCTGGTTGCACCAGGATTCTTAGCCAACCTTGAAGTCAAGCCTACCCTGATGGATGATATTAAGGAAGCTCAAAAGGGACACGAAAGTATTGAAGGCATCAAGAGGAAGATCGAGGCAGGCAAGGCCCCAGGATTTTCAGAGGATGAGCAAGGAATTGTGTGGTTTGGGAATCGCATTTGCGTAACAAATAAGATTGAGCTCAAGAATTTGATCTTGCAAGAAGCTCATGACACCCCATATACCATCCACCCCGGAGGGACTAAGATGTATCAAGACCTGAAGGAAAGATTCTGGTGGCATGGCATGAAAAGGGAGATTGCCACCTATGTTGAAAATTGTGATGTATGCCAAAGGGTCAAAGCTGAATATCAGCGACCTGCTGGATTGCTCCAACCACTCAAGGTTCCCGAGTGGAAATGGGATAAAGTCGGAATGGATTTCATCACTGGACTACCTAGGTCAAACAAGGGACATGACTCCATCTGGGTCATAGTCGATCATTTGACTAAAGTAGCCCATTTCATTCCTATGAAGACTACCTATGATGGCAACCAGCTAGCGACTCTATACATCAACAGAATCGTAAGTCTTCATGGTGTTCCCAAGGAGATTGTGTCAGATCGAGGAACCCAGTTTACCTCAAGGTTCTAGAAGAAGTTCCAAGAGGCCATGGGGACCAAGTTGTCCTTCAGGACTGCTTTCCACCCACAGACCGGAGTTCAGACAGAATGAGTGGATCAGATACTCGAAGACATGCTCCGAGCCTGTGTCTTAGCGTATGGAGCTAGGTGGGAAGATTGCCTCCCTTTTGCCGAGTTCTCCTACAACAACAGTTATCAGTCAAGCCTCCAGATGGCACCATTTGAGGTGTTGTATGGACGCAAGTGTCGCACACCCCTCAATTGGTCAGAAACCGGAGAAGGGCTAGTGTTTGGGCCCGATATCCTCCGTGAAGCAGAAGAGCAAGTTCAGCTAGTCAGAGAGCAACTGAAGACCGCCAAGTCGAGACAGAAGAGCTATGCAGACACTCGTCGCCGACAAGTAGACTTCCAAGTCGGAGACCATGTATACCTGCGAGTAACTCCTCTTAAAGGAACCAAGTGTTTCCACGTTAAGGGAAAGCTCACACCAAGATTTATTGGCCCCTTCAAGATCACCGCACGACGCGGAGAAGTGGCTTACCAGTTGGAACTGCCACCTGAACTATCCAATGTGCACAACGTATTCCATGTGTCACAACTACGGAAGTGTCTCCAAGTTCCAGACAAGCCTGATCTTTACAAGGACGTCAATCACCAAGCCATTGACCTTCAGCCCAATTTGACTTACCGTGAGAGGCCCATATGCATTTTGGATGAGGCTGAACGATGCACTCGAAGCCGCACAATCAAGTACTTCAAGGTCCAGTGGAGCAACCACACTGAAGTAGAAGCAAACTGGGAACGCGAAGACTACCTTAGATCCGAGTTTCCGTATCTCTTTAAAGCCTAGTTTAGGAATCTCGGGGACGAGATTCTTGTAAGGGGGGTAGGTCTGTCACACCCTGCATTTTGTATCATGTCATTTGCATTAATAAAGCAAGAAAAGTTGGGCCAACAAAAACTTTGCATTATTTGGCTTTTCTTTTGGAGTTGGTTTTCTCTCTGTGATTTTTCAAGTGCTCTTTAAAGTCAACTACTCCACCTTCTGTACTTCATCTCCATGCCCCAAACTTCTGCCAATGATCATGCAATGTGTATAGTACAATATAGTATTTTCTTACAAAAATAATTTGGCCAAATAGTATTTTCAAAAATTAGTTTTCGAAAAACCCCCGGATTGAGGTTTGCACTGCAAGTACCTGATTTGGGGTATGAAAAATATTTCAAAAGGTATATTTGAAACCTATTAGATATAGGATTCCCATAAACCCCAAAAATATAATTTTAAAAGTTATTTTCCTATTTTATTTAAAAGCTTTTATAAAGGACAGAAATGGTCTTTAATAGGGAAAAATTATTTTATTATTTTAAAAATATTTGACAAAAATCAGGGGAACTCAGTGGGCATATATTTCCCATATATGAGAGTTTCAACACATGTTCATGTTCAACATATTGGACAAAACCTCCCAAAACCATTTCTGCCCATTTCAAGGATTTGAAATATTTCTACAGGAAATATTTCCATAAAAATCCAAGAAAAATCCAGCAAGTCACAAATGCATATTGTGATGATCTTGCAAAGCCTCACTTCAATCAAGGTCATTTTGGTCCACCAAAATGCCCCATAACCCTTTCTGTTCAGAACCTAATTTGAGAAAGTTTGTACTACCAACTTTCTCCCCTTAACCCCAACTTTTGTGAGCATGTTCACATGACCAAATGAGGCCACTACACAAAGTAGTGCATCAAGGAGAAGTGTTATGCTCAACTAGATCTACACAAGTCTATTTCTGCTCATTTCTAGGGTTTACAAAAGTTGCATTGGCAACTTTGCCCAAATAAGCTCCAAATTGGTGAGAGGCCCTAATTATATGTGTTATTTCACCTTGTGGAGTCTCATGGCAATTGGAAATCATTTGCTTGCCAAAACCTTTATCAAACACCTTCTGCCACTTTTCAAAAATCACCATTTTGACCACTAAAACTATTCTCCTTGAACTCAACTTTTTACCACAGCCCTCCTAGACCTCCTCTACCTCCAGTAACAATGGCTGCACCTCAGCTCAATGATTGAGGGGTGAAACCACTTCATTTACCCCTCTGGACAGCCCCTGTACCCCTCTTCCTCATCTCCCTCCTCACTCCAGTGGCCATCCATGGCATCCAATGCACCACCCCATTTCTTTACTCACTCCTAGACCTGCTAGACACCAAAAGACGCGCTCACCATGCATAAAGAATGGCCATGCCGGCCATTTGGGCGCTCTGGAGCGCGCTACAGTGTGCTCCCGCACTGTAGCCGCCCCCTTCCAACCACCTCCGGCCACCTCGGGCCTCCCCGCGCGCCTGCCGATGCGCCTCGGCATCCGCAACACGCTACGCGGTCGGCCCCCTCCTCTCTCCTCCTCCCCGCGCCTCCGCGCTAGCAAACACCGGCCGCTCGAGCACGCCAATGGCGCGGCTCACACGCGCATGCCTCTGACCTCTCGCCACTCCCTCTCTCTATCTCTCCCGACATAGTCGACATCCAGGAACACCACAGACACCACGCCCTCTTCCCCCGAGCCCTACAGCAATGAGCAGGAGCCCGGCGATGCACGAGTCCACGGCACCCCGCCGTTTGCCTATTTAAAGGCCTCCCCGAGCCCTTCTCTCCTCACCACTCGCTCTCTGCACCACCGAAACATCCCCCTGCGCCCCTAGTTCCTCTCCATAACCGCCCGAGCTCGAGATCAAGCCCGAGCTCCGCCGCTTCGGCTCGCCGGAGTTCGCGAGGTACAGGCCTCCCCCGCTCCTGCTCTGCCCCGATCTGAAACCGCCTCCTCCCACTGATCATTTCCCCTCTCTCCCCCGCCTCGTTTGCAGCCGGAGTCGACCGGAACGACCACCACCCGAAGCTCCTCCGCCGCAAGACCTCATCGCCGGCGAACCAGGCCACCCCGGCGACCAACTCCACCTCCATCCGAATGACAGATCCTCCCTGAGCACAACGGTACCACCCACGCATCCTCCCGTGCCCTATATCGCCGCCGGCGAGCTCGCCGTCGCCTCTGGACGGAGGTAGACGATGACGGCCGTGGGCCCTGTCCGTCAGCCTCATGCCCTGACGGGTGGGACCCACTCGTAAGGTTTAAAACGCACGCGCGCGCGTACCGGTTCACTGCGTCGGCTGAAGGCGTATTTTGCCTTTACGCCTTCGACGTGGCAGCCTGGCGTGGGCTGAAACCCATCTGGGACTGCTGCACTGTGGCCCTTCTGGCCCAGTTGCACAATGATGTTTCTCCTTTTCTTTTTCTAGAAACTTGCAAATATTCCACAGGATAAAATATATGTCCAAATAAATTAATTCCAATTCCTAAATTCCTAAAGTATTGCAACCTATTTAATGGTGCAACTTTCATTCAAATCCAACAACCTTTTCTTCACTGTAAATATTTAAATGTGATTTTAAGCATTTAAATAAACCTTTGAAAACCCATTTCTCCTATTCTGCTACTCCAAATCCAAAATTAGGAATTTTCCCCTTCTTAGTTTTAAACCTAGTATTTAACAAAAATGAGTTGACATTTTTCTGAGCACTTTGGTTTTTCTGTTTTATTATTGCCTTATTTTCTTGTTATTATTTTGCGACGATAGATTGAGTTGCTGACGAAGGAGTTGGACCAGAAGACTTTGAAGACCCAGAAGACTTTGTTGAGCCAGGCAAGCAGCCCTTTGACCATGTCTATGAAACCCTTTTTATGCATTTCATATAGCACATTATTATTGTTGCATCGGAATCATGATGAGATGGTAGCCACTTTGGTGGGTTTACTTCATTTCCTCCTTGTTGATACTTGCATTGTGCATGACCCTGCCTTCTTATGAGGGTTATGCCGGTGGGAGTAGACAGGAGGCTAAGTAGTGCTACGCAAAAGGGACGGGTATATGCATGGTGATGGAGACAAAGTATTTTCAAAAGGACTTTCCGAAAACCCCGTCGGGTGCCACTTATGCCCGAGGGAGATAATGAGATGGGTAACCACTTGATGACGAAGTGGTGTACCGAGGCAAGGGTGTGTGTTGTTTTCGAAAACAGATTAGATTTAAGATTTGTCGACTGTCCCAACCTTACATGCGCAACCACTCTACCCTTATATGGGAAAGGGCATTATTGATTACCTAGGCCGATACTAGTTTGGAGCCCACATTACTAGTGACGGGAGAGTTGTTGGTGCGCTCTCTCGGGACGGGGTCGTGCCAGGTCGGGCGGCCATGACTGCTTTCACAGGGCACCGGATACACCGTTGTGTCCCCTCTTAGATGTTACGATCTCGAGTGAGTCTCGTATGTTGTATATCATGAGGATACGGAACAACGAGTGGACTCCTTGTTAGTGTCGTCTAGGGAAAGATAGTGATCGGGTGCTTACCCCGGGTACTTGAGGTATCACGGGTCGTGGATGACACGGAAGTTCCCCGGATCTTGTGGGTAAAGTGTGCAACCTCTGCAGAGTGTAAAACTATTCAAATAGCCGTGTCCACAGTCAAGGACAGTTGGGCGGTGCTGCTTAAACTACGTCCACATGTTTACAAACCAGTGTGTGTGTTTGGATAAGTGGGAAGAACTACTTTGGGTCAAGTCAAAGGACTTGACGTGATTGAGTTGGGTTGATGCCCACTCTATTTATGTTGATATCTGTAACCTATCCTCATGGTTAATTGAATTCTCCTGATGCATGTCTTACAAGTTGTTGAACATGTCATTGCACTCAAAACTAGCTTTCCGCAAAAATTTACCTATATCATGCATTGTTGTACCTTGAACCAAAACATGGGTTGCTTGCGAGTACATTCAAAGTACTCATTGGCTTGCCACTGGTTATTTAATTGGCCAGGCATGGAAGAACAGGAGTTCGAAGAAGAGTTCTTTGGAGACGAACATGCGAACTAGGACGTTTCCCAGTCAGAATGCCTGTAGGGTTAAGGCAGATGGCATGGGTTCTACTTATCGACGAAGATTTCCGCTGCTTGTGTTTCATTTGATGTTCAGCCCTTAAGGCTTTATCAATGTAAGACTTGACCATAATGGTCATAATTTGTGTAAGACGGTATGTATGGATGTAAGACTCTTGTTATTCAGCTTCTGTGTGTTCAGTGAGCATTGATCTCTGGGATCACTCTACACGTGCATTCGGTGATCTCGACTTATGAGTCGGGGTCCCCACACCTGCCTCCTCGCTACGACGGCACGGCCGACCCTACGGAGTTCCTCCAGCTCTACGAGCTGGGCATCGAAGCTGCCAACGGAGATGGGAAGGTCATGGCGAACTGGTTTCCCATGGCACTCAAGGACGGGGCCCGCACCTGGCTCCAGGCACAATCTCCTCCTGGGAAGAGATGCGCACCCGCTTCATCACCAACTTCCAAGGTACTCGCGACCGGCCCCCCGCCGTGAGCGACATGCGCCGCGTCAAGCAACAACCCGGGGAGACCCTGCAGAAGTACATCCAGCGCTTCAACAACGCACGCCTCAAGATCCCCAAGGTGACTGAGGAGGCCATCATCTCAGCTTTCTCTGACGGAGTACGCGATGTCAAGATGAAGGAGGAGCTGGCGATGCATGAAGACCTGTGCACTTCCTTGGAGCTGTTCAACTTGGCAAACAAGTGCGCCAGGGCTGAGGAGGGGCGTCTCTCCCTCCTCGAGCTGCCTGCCGCAGACCCAAAAGAGAAGAAGCTCAAGGCCAAGGATGTGAAGCGCAAGGGGGCTGCAGTGCTCGCGGCAGAACCAGACACCAAGCGGGGCAGAGATCAGCCCGAACCTCCCAAGGGCAGCCGGTACTGTGTGTACCATGACCTCCACACCCACAACACCAACGAATGCCAAGAACTCCGAGCCATGCGTGAAGGAAGGATCGGCCGTCGCCCCGACTGCGGTGACCGGGGCTACGGTCGAGGAGGAGGAAGAAACGCAGGACACTGGGAAGACCGTGGGCCGCGCCAAGGGTGGCGTGATCAACCTCGCAAGGATCACTGGCAAGACCTGCCTCGCGAGAGAGGATGGAGAGATCAGCCTCGCAAGGGAGACTGGAGGGATCAGCCTCGCGAGGATCGCCCGCCAGGCAACGCAGGCCTCCCACCGCTGCCGCCGCAGCCAAGGAGAAATGAGGACCGCCATCAGGACGAGGAGGCTGGGGGCTTCCAGGAGCCGCGCGCGATCGCCTGCATCCTGGGCGGAGCTCAAGCCCCAGCCTCTTAGCGCATCTTCAAGCAGTTCGCCCGCGAAGTGAACGCAGTACTCCCCAGGCTCGAAGCCACATGCCCTCTCAGGTGGTCGGCGTGCGCCATCACGTTCAGCTCAGTAGATCAGCTCAAGTGTGCGGCAACAGCCGGAGTCCTCCCGATGCTTTGTTCCCCAATCATCAGCAACGTGGTGGTCACCAAGACCCTCATCGATGGCGGGGCAGGGCTCAACGTCCTGTCCGTGGAGACATTCAACAACCTCCAAGTGCCCTACAGCCAGCTTCAGCCAACCAAGCCCTTCTTTGGTATCACCGACGGCTCCACGGTCCCGATTGGGCAGGTCCGCCTCCCTGTCACCTTCGGGGCACGCGACAACTACCGCACCGAGCTCATCGACTTCACGTCGCTCACATTCGCCTGTCGTACAACGCCATCCTTGGGTACCCAGCGCTAGCCAAGTTCATGGCCGTAAGTCACCACGGCTACAACGTCCTCAAGATGCCAGGAAGCGGCGGAGTCATCACGGTGCCATGTGAAGAGAAGGACGCGGTGTGTTCCCTGGAACGAGCCTTTCAGGCCGCATCACTGGAAGACCCGGATCGCGGAAGCAGGAGGCTTCCTGAGGCCACCCCAAGAAGAAGAAGACATCGTCCGGCTCGACCACTCAGGAGGCAGGCCCCTCTGGGCCCGCGCCTGCCTAGGGGGAGCCTCCCTCCATCGCATAGGAAAGCGCGCCCGGCGCCCTCCTCAGGCAGGGCTCAGGGGCTCTCCCCTGGAGAGCCACCGACCTAGCCAGGGTCATGAAGGAGGCGCTTGGGCACCACATGGAGGCATGCTTTGAAGCACGTTTCCCTCAAGAAGGAGCAAGGCAAGGAGATCCAGACCCACAGGAGTTTGTCAGTAAGGCCATTCAAGAGCTATAGGAGTCAAGAGTCATGAGAGGCGCCCGCCACCTACCAGCAGTGGCCCCCCATCCAGGCGAGGATGGTGCTGCGCGTCTGCATCGACATACCAGGGCTCAACCGAGTCATCTCTCTGGAGCGCCTCTAGCTCTCGCGAGTGGGGCGCTGCGGAGGTCCACCCCACAGCTACGTTCGCATGCCTTACGGCTTGCCGAACGCGGCTGACGCGTACCAGCGCCTCATGAGGGGCATCACGGAGGCACGAGAGGCCAGGCGTTCCGCAGCCCTGGCAGAGATGGAGATGGCCCGCGAGGAGCCGCCAGCGCCTCCAGAGCCTCCCGAGGCCCCTGGGCCTGGGGGCTCGTGAGGATCGGCTCCCGCAGCCCCCCGAGCCTGCTACACCAACACCCCTTCGTCCTCAACATCATCAGGTGACATCTTTCAAGTTTTACTTCCAGCTGGGAGCGCCCCCAGGGCTGCATTATTCCCAGGCCGCGTGGGTCTGTCCCCGCGGTGTATATCCCTTTATTCCATGTTGTTAGCTTACCTTGTTGGGGTCGCCCCTCAGGCTGCATCACCCCCAAGTCGCTCGGGCCTGACCCAGTGATCTCCGCATTCCCAGCATCTATTCGAACGAATCCACTCCTTCGTGGCTAACGTGTTTTATCTAGTTGCCTACTCAGCTGACGCCAACTAACGGAACTGCTCCCTAACGGCACGACGCTTGCGCATGGGTCCGTCCCTGCAATGCCGACAAACCTGGATGGCTGAGCTCTGGCCGTGGCAGCCCCGCACAGCGTCACCTCGTCAAGCCTTTCGTGCCTCACTACCCCTCGGAAGCAACCAATGGCTGACCGTCAATTGTATAGCAACCCCTTGCTTTTTTCTATGATGGACCTGCAGGACCTCCTGAAGGAGCTGCATGAGGCGAGGCTCTCGTTGTGCCTCCTTTGCTCTCGTCCGCGCGAACCGCTTGCACGTTAAAGGGGGGTGCCTGAGCATCGCGACTCAGGGCTCCTACTGGCTCTCCAGCCCTCACCCTCTGGCCTTGACCACGGCATCACGACCTGGCATACCAGCGACGGCTGAGATTCGCTCGAGGGCTGGGACCCGAGGATGTAGAGCAGAAAGGGGAGCTAAGGCGAGGGGGAGGAGACACACGAGGACCTCGCCAAGCAACCCCGCTCCTGCCCACGCACGGACCCGGCCACACACCAGAGAGCGGCCCCTGATCCTTGAGATAAGTTATCGCCCGGAAGCGCCAGCTACCGTGGCACCATCCCTGCACCTAATGCTATCCCTTGTTAGCGACGCCACTCCCCTTTCTCACCAAACGACGGCTGCTTGGGCGCCAAAGGGGACCTCCTGAGCATCGCGACTCAGGGGCTCTTATCGGACTCCGGCTCGCTCACCTCCTGGCCTTGACCACGGCATCGCGACCTGGCATACCAGCGACGGCTGAAGCCGCCTTGGGACTAGGACCTGTCGACGTAGAGCACCAAGCCCTCGTGAGGTTCGAAAGGGAGGACTGAGCTAAGATGGAATGAGCAACTCGCGCAATTCTACGACAAGTGCTATATATACAAGACAGGATCACAGGCACCTTACAAGCCCCAACGGGACGCGTTTTTGATTCCTCGCAGGGAATGGATCCTAAAGGGACACAAACTACGCGCGTCCCTGCAAAAGACGCCATCATCAACAGTGGGCCGTCAAGCACCGACGCCAACCCCATCCAGATCAGAGTTGGCGGGGGCTCGTAGTTGTCGTTGCTCGTCTCCGGAGTCGCGAAGAGCTCGCCGGAGTCGCTGGAACCTCCGACGCCTCCACCACCTGAGGAGCCTCCAAGGGAGTGGGTGGCGTGCCCAGTCCTCGTCGCAGCAGGGCCCTGGCCACCTTCCCCGGGGCAGCACTCCAGCCGGCGCCCGCTCGCATCGAAGACCTTGAAGAGCATCACCGAAGCACTGTCGTAGTCCAAGTGGATCGCGAAGACTCCCCTTGTCTTGCAAACCCGGGCGATCTTCCTCCAGCCGCGGGTCATGTAGACCTCGCCCGGGGCGACGACCGTGACCTCTGCCTCAGTCGCGAGGGTGCTGCAGCTGGCATGCTGCAGCCAGAGCTCCAGGGGCTCCCCCTGCAGGATGATGGAGGCGAAGAAGGGAGGCAGGCGAATCCAAGACTGAAGAGGAATGGCGATGTGGAGCACGAACTCTTGGGAGGAGCCCTCGGTGTGGACCCCAGGGGGGACGACCCACACCTTCGTGACCCGTCGGCGCCGACGACGGCACCGCCCATGGCGGTCAGCATCAGCTCCTTCGGGGCCCTCGACGTGGGCGTGCAATGGAAGCGGGAACCCCGACGGCGCCCGCTCGCCCCAAGGCCTCGGCACCACCTGAAGGGCCCCTTCGTCCGGGCCACGGGGGATGAGCCGTTTCTTCGGCGGGAGGGGGTCTGGCCCCTCTCGGGGAGCCTTTCCCTTCTCTGCCGTCGAGAACCGGCGGATTGGAGCCATCGCGGCAAGACGGAGCAAGGATCGGGAAGAAGGAGAAGCGAGGAGGAGTGGACTGGAAGGGCGCGCGCCGTCCCGTACTTATGGCCGGCGAAGGCCAACCGCCGGCCTCCACTATCGCAGGTAATCATGACCCGTTTTTGCATGCAGGGACTTGTTCCATCCGTGTAGTTGCCGAGGCGTCGTGGGGAAGTGGAGACGCCCATGTCCAATCAACCGCCACGCGGCGCCCAAGGCCGCAGGCTGTTAGGGCCCGCGGCGCTTCGCTCTTGCCCTTCCGCCTCCCTGCACGGCCAAGTCCGGGCGCGCCTTGGGCCCGGGGGCTACTGTCGGTGTTCTGGGAACGGGGGTCCCCAGACTTGCCTGCCTGCGGCCTGCGGTGTGGCTCAAAGGGGGGCCCAGCACGGCCCATCTTCACCAACACAAACCCAAGACCCTCGCGAGGGGCCAAGCCTCGCAAGGCGGATGACGCGAAGCTTCCTCAGGCACGGCCTCGTCAGGCTGGCTCACGAGGAGGCGGAGAGATCAAGGCGGAGTACCTCACGAGGTGCCCATGATGCAAGCCATGACAACTCAAGGCGCCAGGCGGGTGCCAGCCCGCGCAGCGTCCTCCTTTCCTCTTTGGTGCAAAGGGGGCAAGCGCAGCCGCGGAGTACCGAGGCATCAGGCAAAGGTTGCCATTTCGGTGCAACGAGACCAAGACCAGGAGGACTACGAGACGGAGGTCACCGTGGAGCCCAAGACGGTGTCATCACCAGAGCTTTGCGCAGGCGAAGACTACTTTTGTCAGGATAGCTGATACTTGCTGTCCCCCTTCAAATTAGCCCGCCATTGTTGGCTCCCTTCCCGCTCAATATTTGGGAAGAGGACCAGGGCCTCTATAAATAGGACCAGCCACCCACACAGCAAGGGGGTTCCGGTTCGGTAGGTCAGAGAGAGAGAGAGAGAGAGAGAGAAAGGTGGCTGAACTCCTCCCAGCAGTTCGTCGCCTCAGCCAAGAACAGACCCTCGCGAGGCTGTTCTTCCTTGTATTGTTCATCATCACCAGCCCAAGAGGCAATCCACACACCGCACACTGGAGTAGGGTATTACACCACAACGGTGGCCCGAACCAGTATAAACCCTGTGTATCTTGTGTTGTTCTTTCCTTAGTTTAGATCCTAGCACGGCGGAGGGGTGCAGGTAGGTAGGAGGCAAAATCTCCGCGCGCACCCTAGTGTTCGAACCTCAAGGGTCTGCCGGAACCCGAAATCCGACAGTCTCGGTGACGTGCTCTTCGAGGTCCGCCTCCGCCTTATCCACTGCTGCCATCCTGGACTTGGCCTTGTCCAGGCGGGCACGGTGAAGTGCCTGAAGCTTGTGGAAGCTGGTGCTCATGCTTTGGAGGAGCCACTCTTCCTGGGAACCGCCTCCACTGACGCTCGGTCCGTCAATGACCTCAAGCCCAGGGGGGGTAAGCACCTCATCGTCGAACATCTCCCCCTCGGTGGGCGCCGTGGTGCTCGCCGTCCATGGGAGGTGTCATGGTTTTGCCACGGCAGATGTCCTAGAGAAAGGACTTAGTCGTGGAGCCATTGCTACGGGTTAGCTTGAAGGGGTTAAAGCGGACACAAGGACGCAAGAGAGTTTATACTAGTTCGGCCCCTTCAATGAAGGTAAAAGCCTATGTCTAGTTGTGATGGAATTGATGGGTGTTTCGATGACTAGGGAGCAAATAAGCTTCGCCTATGTCTCGAGTTGTTGTCTGTCCTTGAACCGCCGCCGGGTCGTCCCCTTATATACATGGGTGACGCCTGTCGGTTTACAGAGTCCCGATACCGGCTCATAGATGCGTCCGGTTCGGTCTCCACTATTCCTAACTTATAGCACAAGTTACATACCGACGCCGGTTTATAGCTATAGGCCTTAAACTGATTATGGGCCTTTAGCCCTCATCTGCCCTCATGGGCTTTTATCACACTCAACTACTGATGAAGTTAACCCGGCTTGTCCTGGGCGGTTTACGCCCAATAGTAATATCCCCAACATTAGGCCCCAAATTGATTTGAACAGGTTCATGTCAATCCTTAGCAAAAATCTTCATCTTCAACATCTTCTTGTATTTTTTTGAACCGTCGTGATGTCATCTTCTCTGCTCGCAGTAGACCGGTGTGACGTCACTGGTTATAAAGAACCTTATCCTGTTAACAAGCCTGCGACAATTAAGGCCGCAGCTTTGTTTCCAAACTCGCGGCTCCTTGATTCTCGCGCCTGACATATCCCTTTCTTTATAAATAGGACCGAAGGGTCATTTCCTTTCTCTTTCCCTCCGACCCCTTCTGCTTCATCTTCCTCGCGTCGCCCAGCTTCGGAGCTCCGCCGCCACCGTCGACCTCTGCATCAACCTTGGCCGCTGCATCAACCTGAGCACACCAGAGCATCGCGGCGACCTTCCGCTTCTTCCTCAGCTCCGGTAAATCTTCTTTCCTTTCCCCCTAAGATCTGTTCTAGGGTTTCCTCGTTCGTCGAAGTTCATCGAGACTCTGGCGCTGTTCTTCCTTTGTTTCTTCTTTAGTCCATGAATAAAACTTCAAACCTGATGTATTCTCCGTAATGGCTTATCTTCTGTTACCAAAGCAAACCTTTATGCGCATAAAACACTGATCTGGTCCCTTGTGAATTGCTTTGAGATTGACCTTTTAGGTCTAAATCCTTTTATTTTCCTGTCTTACGGTAGATCCAAAATTTCACTGCGACCTTATGAAATCTGTTTTTGCCTTCCTTAGTCATTCTTGCCTTAGATCTGTATCCTCTTTACCACATAGGCGGTTCACCTTTGAAAAAGCAATCTATCATATATCATTAGTCCCCTTGTTGAACTGCCGGGATGCTGTTGCTTCATAAACCCCGGTTTAGATAGATCTGCTTCCGGTTTAACATTGCATATATCAATGTACTTTGTAGATTTCATCATGGCCAAGCAAGTGTATGAGTGCAATTGGGTCCCTTCTCGCATCACAGAGGATCAACTGGACGATTTAGTCCTGATTGGCGCCTTGGGAAGCAAAGACACCATCCATTGGAGGGCTCCTGGCAAAGAATGCCCCCCATACCTCAAGAAGGAGAGGTTGTTGTTTTCGTAGACCACTTAGCCCGGGGTTTTAAACCGCCTGGTTCTAAATTCTACCAGGATGTTCTAGCTGATTTCCAACTCCATCCGCAAGACACTGGCCCCAACTCTGTTACAAATATGTGCCACTTCCAAGTGCTCTGTGAGGTGTTCTTTCAAGAGGAGCCCACAGTGGAATTATTCAGAGATCTTTTCCATCTAAACCGCCGTACTGAGTTTACTGATGGCTCTAATACGGAGTTGGGTGGCATGGCAATTCAAAAAAGGAAAGAGGTCACATACCCTCACGCCAAGCTACACAGTCACCCCAAGGAGTGGAATTAGACATGGTTCTACTACAAAGATACCTCCCCTGCTGGTGAGAATCCCTTGCCTGGCTTTTGTCCGGAGCGGCTCAGCAATACCCATCCTTTTCCTCAATGATTGACTGCCCAGGAGAGAAGCAAATATGCTCCTCAGCTGTCAAAGCTCAGAGCCTTTATGGCCAACGGTTTAACAGGGGTTGACCTTGCTCGCTGTTGGATATCATGGAGCATACTGCCCCTTAGTCAGCGCTCCGGTTTGATGTGCGAATATACTGATAGTGTGGATGACCCACTGCGACATTCAAGACTCCAGCTCTCCAGTGAAGAAATCACAGAGGCTGTGCGTAAGATACTGAATGAACCGGAGCACATCTGCGCTAGAACCGGCCTGCTTCCCTTCTGTGCCACCAACAAACCGCCAGCTGTAAGACTTTGATTTTTCTCTTTGCTGAATCTGTTATTGATATGTCTGGTCATTGTTTTTAATATCAGTGTCTGCATAACCAGGGCAATGATCCGTTTTGGAGCAAAAAGCTGCCGCAGGAGAAACCAGAGAAAACAGATAAACCAGAAAGAGCAACCCGGCAAAAAACTAAAGCTGTGAAGAAGACTGCCCATCGGAAAAGAACCACTGCCTCTTCTAATCCGGCCCCTGATGACGAGGTGGATAATCCGGACTTTGAGGTAGAGCTTGACTCACTTGGTTTATTTTTCATGCATCTTATTGATGATGATATTTGTCAGGATGATGCCGAAGCCAGCCATGCGGATGTTGCAGAGGTAATTATTCTCTCTTCCGATTCAGAAACTTTGCCTTCACAAAAAATCCGTCAGGCAAACCGGAAAGTTAAATTTTCTCATCCTCTTGCTTATTTGGATCCTAAACTTCTTATGAAGACTCAACAACACGAAGCTCGCCGCACCACCCGGCACAGCGGCCAGGTAGTTACCTCCGCCGGTTTACCGAACAGTCCGGTTCGGAAACGTCATTCCGAGGTCTCTAATTCGCTTGTCAGTGCTTGTCCTAAAGCGGGCTGCTTTCGTCAACCTCTTAATCCGTCTGACTCCAATTATCAGGTTATTTCCCACTCATCTTCTAGCGAGTCGTCGGCTACTCAGCTCCCACCGCTCAAAACGGTGCTTGGGTAAGCTATATTTATTGTGATGTTAGCAGTATATTGCCTTAGAACATATGCTGTATTTAATTTTGTTATTCTTCTCAGGGCCAAACCTAGGCCGAGCAAGAAGGCCCGCCTGGATAAAGCGGCCAAAGAAGATGTCATTCTTGAACCAGGCACCACACCCAATCTTGAAGCGACTATTCCTGAGGATATTCCCAATGATCCACCGCAGCCAGATGATGATCTTAGTGCTGAGGAAAGACTTACTGATACCTCAGGTCCTATCCATCAGCCCATAGGTTCCCTCCGGGTTGAAAGCTCCATCGGTCCCGCAAAACCTACTGACAAGCCAACAGCTCCAGTGCAAACCGGCGGTACCAATGATGATGAAGTTGTCATTACTGGCACTGGCCATACTAAGCCAAGCAATCCTATCGCTTTACCCAAACATTTTGCCAAGGAAGAATTAGCTGCTTTTGGCAAAGGCAAGTGGAATGCTAATCTGACGGCTTACGCTGCTCTGAACGCCCAAGATATCCATTCCGGCTATCTAAACCGGCTGTATACCAGCCGTGACTATGAAGCCGGTCTGGTTAACATGATGAAGGATAAATATGAGGTAGCTTCCATATGCTCCTTCCTGCTTGTATGCTTTCATTCTTGCTGACTCTCCTAGCCCCTAAGGGCCGATTTGAAATATCCTTTCAAACCGGGACTTAATAATATGAATCTTGATGCTTTGAAATTTGCTGATGTAGTCCCCAAGGGCCGGTTCAACTTAGCGTAGTTAAACCGGTACTTTAAGTAATTGAAACTGCCGCATCAGAATACATATGATCAAATAGCCATTAGCCCCCAAGTGCCAAGTTGAATACTTGTATTGAGCTTGGGACTTTGTAAACAATTGAAAGATGCAGATCGAATATGCATTAGCCCCCAAGTGCTAAGCGCATAACTTGTTATGTGGTTGGTACTTGAATCCTTCTACCGATTTGTTGAAACATATGTCTGTATGCCTGCAGGCGGAGCTGAAGGCGAAAGAAAGCCAAGTCATCGATCTGCGAGAAAACCTGAAAACCCAATAGCCTGAAACCTCCAAGGAAAAAGAGGAATTGGCCAGTGCCTTAAGCGCCATGGAACAACTTAAGGAGAACTTCAAGAAGAAACAGGCAGATTGGGCCACTGAAAAGTCCGCTTTGATCAAACAAGCCGAGGATGCCGAGGCTGCACTGAAACCAGTGACGGATGAACTGACCAGCATAAAGCGGCATGTTCATGCCATGACCACTGCTATCTTTGGTAAGCCAGCTTGCCTTCTGAATTGGTTCTGCCTTCTTACAGAGTCGCCGGTTTATTAACCTTTTATGGTATTTCAGGGACACGCATTGGTCACTTGGGGTCAGATGTGCGGAAGAAATTGAAATCCACCTATACCTTGGTTGAACAATTGTATACTGGTGCCGAGCGGATCATCTGTACCACGTCTCATAACAAACCGGCGCCTACTTTGATTCAAGATACTTTGATGAAACTGTCAGTGCTTCCTGCCCGGGTTGAAGAGCTGAAGAAATCTGCTGCTCGAACCGGTGCAATCAATGCTTTAATCCGAGCAAAAGCCTGGGTGCCGGATTTTGATCCTATTGAAGCGGCTCAAGGTTATCCCAGTTTGAAGGAAGACGGGTCAGAATTTGGTGAAGCGGATCTGCGAGCCATAAACCGGGAGGTACGTCCGTTAGCTTGTCAATTGGCTGAGGAAGCAGATTTGTCTCATTATCAAGCCCAATATGACAGCCAGAACAAGCGAATAGCTGCACCAATCCATGAATCGGAAAACCTGATCCCTCCAATCCGTAAGCATACTTACGCTCCCGATATTGACCCGTCTTCGCTAATCCATGACGAAGCTGTTTTTCAAGCATTGATGGGAATCGACTGGACAACTGTGGATTTTCAGCCACTGGGTAGAGAAACGGAAGCTGAAGCGGCGCAGGATGACCCACAACCATCGGGCCAGGCTGGTGGCCAAGCTTAAACCGGAAGCCGGTTTTAAAACTGTCTCTCCTTTGTGCAAAACAATTATGTTATTATGGGCACCATGTTGCCTTGTAATAGGCTAGCTGATACCTTTGATGTTGATATGCCTTCGCGCATAACTTGTTCTTCCTGTGGTAATGAACTTTCCAAAATACTTTCTAAAATAAGAAATTCGTTAAGTGCCACCGCGGTTGTACCATCAGGCGGAATATGATGTTTGTATATATAAAGTCAAAACATCCAAAACAAAATTTTAAGTATATGATCAAAAAATTTGAGATACATAATATCTGCCACCATTGAGTGTGAAGTTGGCTTGGCCAACCTTGAAGCGGAGCTTTTGCAAACCCACACTGTTGGAGGAAATAACAACTCCTGTATATGTATATGACACTGGTTACCATGTAAACCGTGCCGGGTTATAATGAACACCGTGTTACTCCATAAGAGGATGTTAACAACAAGGATCAAACCGGACAAATAGTCTCCGGATTGACGTGAACTGTGTTCCGTCAATTGATTGGTTAAAAAACTTTGTCGGTTTAAAGAACACAATAAAAAGCAAAAAAACCCCTTTCAAAGAAAAGTATGAAGCAAAAGCAATGAAAAAAAACGTTTGCCAAAAAAGATTTATTTAAGCTGATCAAATGGCGTAACCATGGCCAAACATGACCAAGCTCCCGTTAGGTGTAACTATGGTTCTAGTTAGCCAGGTTCCTAAGTGATTCTTGTGGCATTTTATGCCGACCAAATGGCGTGGTCATGGTTCGGGTTCGACCAAGCCCCCAAGTGATTCTGTGGCCTTAGGCCGATCAAGAGGCATGACTGGTTCAGACATGACCAAGTCCCCAAGTGATCTGGTGGCTTTCGCCTATCAAGAGGCATGGTATTGGTTCGGACACGACCAATCCTCCAAGTGATATAACACAATGCTTTTAGCAAAGCGAACTCAAGGGGTAAACCGGAGGCCGCTTTAGAGCAACTCCGTGTAACCTCACATGATGTAAAAGAACAGATACCCCACTTTAGCTGAGGTTCCGGTTTATTTTACTTAATCATAATATATACATTGTATGTACATAAGTATAGCCAATGGCTCAGGTATAGTAAGGCCGAAGATGAGCTATATTCCACGGCCTGTTAGTCTCCTCCTCTGATGTACGTGAGTCCTTATGCTCTCGAATATCGATCAGATAGTACGACCAGTTGTGCAGATTCTTGCTGACCATGAAAGGCCCCTCCCAAGGTGGGGATAGCTTATGCATATCAGTCTGATCTTGGATGAGCCAAAGCACCAAATCTCCTTCCTGGAAGGCTCTGGTTCTGACTCGGCGACTGTGTTAACGATGAAGATCCTGTTGGTAAATCGCCGACTGGGCGGCTGCGATGTCACGCTCTTCATCCAACCGGTCCAAAGCATCTTGTCGTGCTGTCTCGTTGTCCGCTTCAACATAAGCCGTGACACGAGGTGAGTCATGACGGATATCACAGGGGAGAACCGCCTCCGCTCCATAAACCATGAAGAACGGTGTGTATCCTGTTGATCTGTTGGGTGTTGTATTGATGCTCCATAACACAGATGGTAATTCTTCTACCCAACAACCCGGCGTTCTCTGCAAAGGAACCATGAGCCGGGGCTTGATGCCTCTCAAGATCTCTTGATTAGCTCTTTCTGCTTGACCATTGGACTGTGCATGTTCCACTGATGAAACGTCGAGCCGGATGTGCTCCCGTTCGCAGAACTCCTTCATAGCACCTTTGGATAAATTGGTACCATTATCTGTGATAATACTGTGCAGAAAGCCAAACCGGAAAATCACCTTTTTGATGAACTGAACCGTCGTGGCCGCATCACACTTGCTAACAGGTTCTGCCTCCACCCACTTTGTAAACTTGTCCACCGCCACCAGGAGGTGGGTCTTCTTATCTTTGGACCTTTTGAAAGGCCCAACCATATCTAGCCCCCAAGTCGCAAATGGCCAAGTAATTGGAATCATCCTCAATTCTTGAGCCGGTACATGAGCACGTCTTGAAAACCTTTGGCAACCATCACATCGTCTGACCAGATCCTTCGCATCAGCATGAGCAGTTAACCAATAGAAACCATGGCGAAACGCTTTGGCCACCAAAGACTTTAAACCGGCATGGTGACCACAATCTCCTTCGTGGATCTCCTGCAAAATTTCACGGCCTTCTTCAGGAGACAGGCAACGTTGAAAAGCTCCTGATACACTGCAATGATGCAACTCACCGTTGATGACAGCCATGGACTTGGATCGCCGGATTATCTGTCGGGCCAGAATCTCATCTTCTGGCAACTTGCCCCGGTTCTTGTACGCCAGATAAGGAAGCGTCCAATCCGGAATAACATGAAGAACTGCCACCAATTGAGCCTCCGGATCAGGAATGGCCAAATCCTCTTCACCAGGGATCTTCACCGACGGGTTGTGCAGCACATCCAGAAAAACATTGGGTGGGACCGGTTTGCGCTGAGAGCCCAGCCGGCTTAAAGCGTCTGCTGCTTCATTTTTCCGCCGGTCCACGTGGTCCACCTGATAGCCTCTGAAATAACCCGCAACAATATCCACCTCACGACGATATGCTGCCATGAGTGGGTCCTTGGAGTCCCAAGTGCCAGACACTTGCTGAGCCACAAGGTCCAAATCAACGAAGCACTTAACTCGACTTAGATTCATCTCCTTAGCCATCCGAAGACCATGGAGCAAGGCTTCATACTCAGCTGCATTGTTAGTACAAGGGAACATTAAACGGAGAACATAACAAAACTTATCACCTCATGGGGAAGTTAATACGACTCCAGCCCCCGAGCCTTCCAACTGCCTGGATCCGTCAAAATGGATGGTCCAATACGTATGATTCGGCTTTTCTTCAGGTACTTGCATTTCCGTCCAATCATTGATGAAATCAACAAGTGCTTGAGACTTAATCGCTGTCCGAGGCACATATTTCAAACTGTACGGCCCCAGCTCTATAGCCCACTTTGCAATCTGGCCAGTTGCTTCCCGGTTCTGAATGATATCTCCCAAAGGAGCAGAACTGACCATCGTAATTGGGTGCCCTTGGAAGTATTGCTTAAGCTTCCGGCTTGCCATAAAAACTCCGTACACCAGCTTCTGCCAATGCGGATACCTTTTCTTGGACTCAATGAGTACCGCGCTGATATAATAGACTGGACGTTGAACTGGATGCTCCTTACCTGCCTCCTTTCGTTCCACCACAATAGCCACGCTGACCGCACGAGCATTAGCAGCAACATATAGCAGTAACGGCTCCTTGTCAATGGGAGCGGCGAGCACAGGCGGATTGGCCAATTGCCTCTTTAAGTCCTCAAATGCTTCATCAGCAGCAGAACTCCAGACGAACTGATCCGTCTTCTTCAACATCTGATACAAAGGGATCGCCTTCTCACCAAGGCGGCTGATAAACCGGCTTAACGCGGCAATCCGGCCTGCCAGGCGTTGAACATCATTGATACACTTCGGTTTAGCCAGGGAGGTGATGGCTGTGATCTTCTCCAGATTAGCCTCAATTCCCCTGTTGGACACCAGAAAACCCAATAACTTGCCCGCCGGTACACCAAAGACACACTTGTCCGGATTAAGCATCATCTTGTACGTCCTTAGGTTCTCAAAGGTTTCCTTCAAATCATCAACCAGAGTCTCCTTCTCCCTGGATTTAACCACGATATCATCCACATAAGCATGCACATTACGGCCAATCTGCTTGTGAAGACAATTTTGTACACACCGTTGATAAGTTGCCTGGGCACTTTTGAGCCCAAAGGGCATAGACACATAGCAGAAGGCTCCAAAGGGAGTTATGAATGCCATCTTCTCCTGGTCCTTAACTGCCATTTTGATCTGATGATAGCCAGAATATGCATCCAAAAAACTTAAACGCTCACAACCCGCCATAGCATCAATGATTTAATCAATACAGGGGAGGGCAAAAGGATCTGCTGGACAAGCTTTATTAAGATTTGTGTAATCCACACACATATGCCAGGTGCCATTTTTCTTAAGGACTAGCACCGGATTGGCAGGCCACTCAGGGTGAAAAACTTCAACAATAAAACTAGCTGCTAAGAGCCTGGCTACCTCTTCTCCAATCGCCTTGCGTCTTTCTTCGTTAAACCGGCGGAGGAACTATTTCACCGGTTTGTATTTAGGATCCAAATTAAGTGTGTGCTCAGCGAGTTGCCTCGGTACACCTGGCATGTCAGAGGGCTTCCATGCAAAAATGTCCCGATTCTCACGGATGAACTCGATGAGCGCGCTTTCCTATTTCAGATCCAAGTTGGCACTAATGCTGAACTGCTTGGACGAATCGCCAGGTACGAAGTCAACAAGCTTAATTTCTGCTGCCGATTTGAACTTCAGGGCCGGATCATGCTCCGTAGTTGGCTTCTTCAACGGAGTCATGTCCGCCGGATCAACATTGTCTTTATAGTACTTCAACTCCTCGGTGGCACAAACCGACTCTGCATAAGACGCGTCTCCTTCCTCGCATTCCAAAGCGATTTTGCGGCTTCCGTGAACCGTTATTGTCCCCTTGTGACCCGGCATCTTGAGCTGCAAATACACATAACAGGGCCGAGCCATAAACTTGGCGTATGCCGGACGCCCAAACAGGGCATGATATGGACTTTGGATTTTCACCACTTCAAACGTTAATGTCTCCGACCTGGAATCATGATCATCCCCAAAGGCCACTTCAAGAGCTATCTTACCAACGGGATATGCTGATCTGCCATGCACTACACCGTGGAATACGGTATTGGACGGTTTGAGATTCTTATCTGTAAGTCCCATACGACGGAAGGTCTCATTGTTGGGTTTCGTAGTAATTTCAAAAAAATTCCTACGCACACGCAAGATCATGTGATGCATAGCAACGAGAGGGGAGAGTGTTGTCTACGTACCCAACGCAGACCGACTGCGGAAGCGTTGACACGACATAGAGGAAGTAGTCATACGTCTTCACGATCCAACCGATCAAGCACCGAAACTACGGCACCTCCGAGTTCGAGCACACGTTCAGCTCGATGACGATCCCCGGACTCCGATCCAGCAAAGTGTCGGGGAAGAGTTCCGTCAGCACGACGGCGTGGTGACGGTCTTGATGAACTACAGCAGCAGGGCTTCGCCTAAACTCCGCTACAGTATTATCGAGGAATATGGTGGCAGGGGGCACCGCACACGGCTAAGGAATAGATCTCAACGATCAACTTGTGTGCTTCTGGGGTGCCTCTGCCTCAGTATATAAAGGAGCCAAGGGGGAGGGGGGCGCCGACCAAGGAGGAGGGCGCAGGAGGAGTCCTACTCCTTCCGGAAGTAGGACTCCCCCCCAATCCTATTCCAACTAGGATTCCCAAGGGGGAAAGAGGGAGAGGGGTGGCCGGCCACCTCTCCTAGTCCTAATAGGACTAGGGGAAGGGGGGAGGCGCGCAGCCCTTATGGGCAGCCCTTTCATCTTTCCACTAAGGCCCATGAAGGCCCATATGGCTCCCGGGGGGTTCCGGTAACCTCCCGGTAACCCGGTAAAATCCCGATTTCACCCGGAACACTTCCGATATCCAAATATAGGCTTCCAATATATCAATCTTTACGTCTCAACCATTTCGAGACTCCTCGTCATGTCCATGATCACATCCGGGACTTCGAACAACCATCGGTACATCAAAATGCATAAACTCATAATATAACTGTCATCGTAACCTTAAGCGTGCGGACCCTACGGGTTCGAGAACAATGTAGACATGACCGAGACACGTCTCCGGTCAATAACCAATAGCGGGACCTGGATGCCCATATTGGCTCCTACATATTCTACGAAGATCTTTATCGGTCAGACCGCATAACAACATACGTTGTTCCCTTTGTCTTCGGTATGTTACTTGCCCGAGATTCGATCGTCGGTATCCAATACCTAGTTCAATCTCGTTACCGGCAAGTCTCTTTACTCGTTCCGTAATACATCATCTCACAACTAACATATTAGTTGTAATGCTTGCAAGGCTTATGTGATGTGTATTACCGAGAGGGCCCAGAGATACCTCTCCGACAATCGGATTGACAAATCCTAATCTCGAAATACGCCAACCCAACATCTACCTTTGGAGACACCTGTAATGCTCCTTTATAATCACCCAGTTACATTGTGACGTTTGGTAGCACCCAAAGTTTTCCTCCGGTAAACGGGAGTTGCATAATCTCATAGTTACAGGAAGATGTATAAGTCATGAAGAAAGCAATAGCAACATACTAAACGATCGGGTGCTAAGCTAATGGAATGGGTCATGTCAATCAGATCATTCAACTAATGATGTGACCTCATTAATCAAATAACAACTCTTTGTTCATGGTTAGGAAACATAACCATCTTTGATTAACGAGCTAGTCAAGTAGAGGCATACTAGTGATACTCTGTTTGTCTATGTATTCACACATGTATTATGTTTCCAGTTAATACAATTCTAGCATGAATAATAAACATTTATCATGATATAAGGAAATAAATAATAACTTTATTATTGCCTCTAGGGCATATTTCCTTCAGTCTCCCACTTGCACTAGAGTCAATAATCTAGATTACACTGTAATGATTCTAACACCCATGGAGCTTTGGTGCTGATCATGTTTTGCTCGTGGAAGAGGCTTAGTCAACGGGTCTGCAACATTCAGATCCGTATGTATCTTGCAAATCTCTATGTCTCCCACCTGGACTAGATTCCGGATGGAATTGAAGCGTCTTTTGATGTGCTTGGTCCTTTTGTGAAATCTGGATTCCTTTGCCAAGGCAATTGCACCAGTATTGTCACAAAAGATTTTCATTGGACCCGATGCACTAGGTATGACACCTAGATCGGATATGAA
The DNA here is from genome assembly GCF_056163025.1 of Triticum urartu. Classification (NCBI taxonomy): domain Eukaryota; kingdom Viridiplantae; phylum Streptophyta; class Magnoliopsida; order Poales; family Poaceae; genus Triticum; species Triticum urartu. The sequence continues at coordinate 302,630,583 of NC_141877.1, forward strand.
CTCCTTCATCCAAACTCCTTCGTTGGCTGCTTCCGAAGCAGCTATGTACTCCGCTTCACATGTAGATCCCGCTACGACGCTTTGTTTGGAATTGCACCAACTAACAGCTCCACCGTTTAATGTAAACACGTATCCGGTTTGCGATTTAGAATCGTCCGGATCAGTGTCAAAGCTTGCATCAATGTAACCTTTTACGGTGAGATTTTTGTCACCTCCATATACGAGAAACATATCCTTAGTCCTTTTCAGGTATTTCAGGATGTTCTTGACCGTTGTCCAGTGATCCACTCCTGGATTACATTGGTACCTCCCTGCTAAACTTATAGCAAGGCACACATCAGGTCTGGTACACAGCATTGCATACATGATAGATCCTATGGCTGATGCATAGGGAACATCTTTCATATTATCTCTATCTTCTGCAGTGGTCGGGCATTGAGTCTTACTCAACTTCACACCTTGTAACACAGGCAAGAACCCTTTCTTTGCTTGATCCATTTTGAACTTCTTCAAAAAAATTTCAAGGTATGTGCTTTGTGAAAGTCCAATTAAGCGTCTTGATCTATCTCTATAGATCATAATGCCTAATATGTAATCCAGAAATTTCAAGGTATGTGCTTTGTGAGGTCCTTCATTGAAAAACTTTTATTGAAGTATCCCTTTATGCTATCCAGAAATTCTATATTATTTCCAATCAGCAATATGTCATCCACATATAATATCAGAAATGCTACAGAGCTCCCACTCACTTTCTTGTAAATACAGGCTTCTCCGAAAGTTTGTATAAAACCAAATGCTTTGATCACACTATCAAAACGTTTATTCCAACTCCGAGAGGCTTGCACCAGTCCATAAATGGATCGCTGGAGCTTGCACACTTTGTTAGCTCCCTTTGGATCGACAAAACCTTCCGGTTGCATCATATACAACTCTTCTTCCAGAAATCCATTCAGGAATGCAGTTTTTACATCCATCTGCCAAATTTCATAATCATAAAATGCGGCAATCGCTAACATGATTCGGACAGACTTAAGCATCGCTACGGGTGAGAAGGTCTCATCGTAGTCAATCCCTTGAACTTGCCGAAAACCTTTTGCGACAAGTCGAGCTTTGTAGACAGTAACATTACCATCAGCGTCAGTCTTCTTCTTAAAGATCCATTTATTCTCAATTGCTTGCCGATCATCGGGCAAGTCAACCAAAGTCCATACTTTGTTCTCATACATGAATCCCATCTCAGATTTCATGGCTTCAAGCCACTTTGCGGAATCTGGGCTCACCATCGCTTCTTCATAGTTCGTAGGTTCATCATGATCTAGTAGCATGACTTCCAGAACAGGATTACCGTACCACTCTGGTGCGGATCTTACTCTGGTTGATCTATGAGGTTCAGTAGTATCTTGATCTGAAGTTTCATGATCATTATCATTGGCTTCCTCACTAACTAGTGTAGGTGTCACTGAAACAGTTTTCTGTGATGAAGTACTTTCCAGTAAGGGAGCAGGTACAGTTACCTCGTCAAGTTCTACTTTCCTCCCACTCACTTCTTTCGAGAGAAACTCCTTCTCTAGAAAGGATCCATTCTTAGCAACGAATGTCTTGCCTTCGGATCTGTGATAGAAGGTGTACCCAACAGTTTCCTTTGGGTATCCTATGAAGACACATTTCTCCGATTTGGGTTTGAGCTTATCAGGTTGAAGCTTTTTCACATAAGCATCGCAGCCCCAAACTTTAAGAAACGACAACTTTGGTTTCTTGCCAAACCACAGTTCATAAGCCGTCGTCTCAACGGATTTTGATGGTGCCCTATTTAACGTGAATGCAGCCGTCTCTAGAGCATAACCCCAAAACGATAGCGGTAAATCAATAAGAGACATCATAGATCGCACCATATCTAGTAAAGTACGATTACGACGTTCGGACACACCATTACGCTGTGGTGTTCCAGGTGGCATGAGTTGCGAAACTATTCCACAGTTTTTCAAATGTACACCAAACTCGTAACTCAAATATTCTCCTCCTCGATCAGATCGTAGAAACTTTATTTTCTTGTTACGATGATTTTCAACTTCACTCTGAAATTCTTTGAACTTTTCAAATGTTTCAGACTTATGTTTCATTAAGTAGATATATCCATATCTGCTTAAATCATCTGTAAAGGTGAGAAAATAACGATATCCTCCACGAGCCTCAATATTCATCGGACCACATACATCGGTATGTATGATTTCCAACAAATCTGTTGCTCTCTCCATAGTACCGGAGAACGGTGTTTTAGTCATCTTGCCCATGAGGCACGGTTCACAAGTACCAAGTGATTCATAATCAAGTGGTTCCAAAAGTCCATCAGTATGGAGTTTCTTCATGCGCTTTACACCGATATGACTTAAATGACAGTGCCACAAATAAGTTGCACTTTCATTATCAACTCTGCATCTTTTGGCTTCAACATTATGAATATGTGTATTACTACTATCGAGATTCAATAAGAATAGACCACTCTTCAAGGGTGCATGACCATAAAAGATATTACTCATATAAATAGAACAACCATTATTCTCTGATTTAAATGAATAACCGTCTCGCATTAAACAAGATCCAGATATAATGTTCATGCTCAACGTTGGCACCAAATAACAATTATTTAGGTCTAATATTAATCCCGAAGGTAGATGTAGAGGTAGCGTGCCGACCGCGATCACATCGACTTTGGAACCGTTTCCCACGCTCATCGTCACCTCGTCCTTTGCCAGTGCCCGCTTATTCCGTAGTCCCTATTTCGAGTTGCAAATATTAGCAACAGAACTAGTATCAAATACCCAGGTGCTACTGCGAGCTCTAGTAAGGTACACATCAATAACATGTATATCACATATACCTTTGTTCACCTTGCCATCCTTCTTATCCGCCAAATACTTGGGGCAGTTCCGCTTCCAGTGACCAGTCTGCTTGCAGTAGAAGCACTCAGTTTCAGGCTTAGGTCTAGACTTGGGTTTCTTCTCCTGAGCAGCAACTTGTTTGCTGTTCTTCTTGAAGTTCCCCTTCTTCTTCCCTTTGCCCTTTTTCTTGAAACTAGTGGTCTTGTTAACCATCAACACTTGATGCTCCTTCTTGATTTCTACCTCCGCAGCTTTCAGCATTGCGAAGAGCTCGGGAATAGTCTTGTTCATCCCTTGCATATTATAGTTCATCACGAAGCTCTTGTAGCTTGGTGGCAGTGATTGGAGAATTCTGTCAATGACGCAATCATCTGGAAGATTAACTCCCAATTGAATCAAGTGATTATTATACCCAGACATTTTGAGTATATGCTCACTGACAGAACTGTTCTCCTCCATCTTGCAGCTATAGAACTTATTGGTGACTTCATATCTCTCAATCCGGGCATTTGCTTGAAATATTAACTTCAACTCCTGGAACATCTCATATGCTCCATGACGTTCAAAACGTCGTTGAAGTCCCGATTCTAAGCCGTAAAGCATGGCACACTGAACTATCGAGTAGTCATCAGCTTTGCTCTGCCAGACGTTCATAACATCTGGTGTTGCTCCAGCAGCAGGCCTGGCACCCAGTGGTGCTTCCAGGACGTAATTCTTCTGAGCAGCAATGAGGATAATCCTCAAGTTACGGACCTAGTCCGTGTAATTGCTACCATCATCTTTCAACTTTGCTTTCTCAAGGAACGCATTAAAATTCAACGGAACAACAGCACGAGCCATCTATCTACAATCAACATAAACAAGCAAGATACTATCAGGGACTAAGTTCATGATAAATTTAAGTTCAATTAATCATATTACTAAAGAACTCCCACTTAGATAGACATCCCTCTAATCTTCTAAGTGATTACGTGATCCAAATCAACTAAACCATAACCGATCATCACGTGAGATGGAGTAGTTTTCAATGGTGAACATCGTTTATGTTGATCATATCTACTATATGATTCACGCTCGACCTTTCGGTCTCCGTGTTCTGAGGCCATATCTGCATATGCTAGGCTCGTCAAGTTTAACCTGAGTATTCTGCTTGTGCAAAAACTGGCTTGCACCCGTTGTAGATGGACGTAGAGCTTATCACACCCGATCATCATGTGGTGTCTGGGCACGACGAACTTTGGCAACGGTGCATACTCAGGGAGAACACTTCTTGATAATTTTAGTGAGAGATCATCTTATAATGATACCGTTAATCAAAGCAAGATAAGATGCATAAAAGGATAAACATCACATGCAATCAATTTAAGTGATATGATATGGCCATCATCATCTTGTGCTTGTGATCTCCATCTCCGAAGCACCGTCATGATCTCCGTCGTCACCGGCGCGACACCTTGATCTCCATCGTAGCATCGTTGTCGTCTCGCCAATCTTATGCTTCCACGACTATCACTACCGTTTAGTAATAAAGTAAAGCATTACATCGCGATTGCATTGCATACAATAAAGCGACAACCATATGGCTCCTGCCAGTTGCCGATAACTCGGTTACAAAACATGATCATCTCATAAAATAAAATTCAGCATCATGCCTTGACCATATCACATCACAACATGCCCTGCAAAAACAAGTTAGACGTCCTCTACTTTGTTGTTGCAAGTTTTACATGGCTCCTACGGGCTTAAGTAAGAACCAATCTCACCTACGCATCAAAATCACAACGATAGTTTGTCAAATAGACTCCGTTTTAACCTTCGCAAGGACCGGGCGTAGTCATACTTGGTTCAACTAAAGTTGGAGAGACAGTCGCCCGCAAGCCATCTATGTGCAAAGCACGTCGAGGGAACCGGTCTCGCGTAAGCGTACGCGTAAGGTTGGTCCGGGTCGTCTCGTCCAACAATACCGCCGAACCAAAGTATGACATGCTGGTAGGCAGTATGACTTGTATCGTCCACAACTCACTTGTGTTCTACTCATGCATATAACATCAACATAAATAACCTAGGCTCGGATGCCACTGTTGGGTTTCGTAGTAATTTCAAAAAATTTCCTACGCACACGCAAGATCATGTGATGCATAGCAACGAGAGGGGAGAGTGTTCTCTATGTACCCAACGCAGACCGACTGCGGAAGCGTTGACACGACGTAGAGGAAGTAGTCGTACGTCTTCACGATCCAACCGATCAAACACCGAAACTACGGCACCTCCGAGTTCGAGCACACGTTCAGCTCGATGACGATCCCCGGACTCCGATCCAGCAAAGTGTCGGGGAAGAGTTCCATCAGCACGACGGCGTGGTGACGATCTTGATGAACTACAGCAGCAGGGCTTCGCCTAAACTCCGCTACAGTATTATCGAGGAATATGGTGGTAGGGGGCACCGCACACGGCTAAGGAATAGATCTCAATGATCAACTTGTGTGTTTCTGGGGTGCCTCTGCCTCAGTATATAAAGGAGCCAAGGGGGAGGGGGGCGCCGGCCAAGGAGGAGGGCGCAGGAGGAGTCCTACTCCTTCCGGGAGTAGGACTCCCCCCCAATCCTATTCCAACTAGGATTCCCAAGGGGGAAAGAGGGAGAGGGGTAGCCGGCCACCTCTCCTAGTCCTAATAGGACTAGGGGAAGGGGGGAGGCGCGCAGCCCTTATGGGCAGCCCTTTCATCTTTCCACTAAGGCCCATGAAGGCCCATATGGCTCCCGGGGGGTTCCGGTAACTTCCCGGTAACCCGGTAAAATCCCAATTTCACCCGGAACACTTCCGATATCCAAATATAGGCTTCCAATATATCAATATTTACGTCTCGACCATTTCGAGACTCCTCGTCATGTCCGTGATCACATCCGGGACTTCGAACAACCTTCGGTACATCAAAATGCATAAACTCATAATATAACTGTCATCGTAACCTTAAGCGTGCGGACCCTACGGGTTCGAGAACAATGTAGACATGACCGAGACACTTCTCCGGTCAATAACCAATAGCGGGACCTGGATGCCCATATTGGCTCCTACATATTCTACTAAGATCTTTATCGGTCAGACCGCATAACAACATACGTTGTTCCCTTTGTCTTCGGTATGTTACTTGCCCGAGATTCGATCGTCGGTATCCAATACCTAGTTCAATCTCGTTACCGGCAAGTCTCTTTACTCGTTCCGTAATACATCATCTCACAACTAACATATTAGTTGTAATGCTTGCAAGGCTTATGTGATGTGTATTACCGAGAGGGCCTAGAGATACCTCTCCGACAATCGGAGTGACAAATCCTAATCTCGAAATACGCCAACCCAACATCTACCTTTGGAGACACCTGTAATGCTCCTTTATAATCACCCAGTTACGTTGTGACGTTTGGTAGCACCCAAAGTGTTCCTCCGGTAAATGGGAGTTGCATAGTCTCATAGTTACAGGAACATGTATAAGTCATGAAGAAAGCAATAGCAACAAACTAAACGATCGGGTGCTAAGCTAATGGAATGGGTCATGTCAATCAGATCATTCAACTAATGATGTGACCTCGTTAATCAAATAACAACTCTTTGTTCATGGTTAGTGTAAGTGCATCTAGTGCCACCCCTAGTTGGTTTTGGAGTATTGACGACAAACCTAGCTGAGGGACTAATGTGTTTGTGAGAATTGCAGGAAAACACAGGTAGAAGTCCCTCATTGATTCGGTTTTACTACCAGAGATGACCCCTAAAAATGTACGAAGACATTGAAGACAATGGTGGTTTATGAAGATATTCATATTGAAGACAATGACATGAGAAGACTCCCTATGAAGCTTTTGGAACTCGAAGACCTAGATCCTTCGTAGTTTTATTTCATTCATGTTGTGTCATAGGAACCACCGTACTGTTAAGTGGGGTCGAAGAGAACCAGTCAGAATGACTGAAGTGATGCCTAATTCAAATCCTATCTCTTCGAGCGAAGACTTTGAGAGAAAATCTTGTCCAGAGTCAGACAAGTCAGCTTTACTTGTAGCCCAAGTAAAGTTGCCGTGTGAGTTCAAAATTCGACCGTTGGTACACGTGTCAGTTCCTTAGTGACCCAGGGTCATTTCGGACAGATCAGGTCGGGTTGCCAAGTGGCTATAAATAGTCCACCCCCCACAACCATAAACGGTTGGCTGCTCAGATTTCAGTGCACGGCTTTTGTCGTTTGAGAGCAACCCACCTCGAAGCCTTTGAAAGAAAAATTCCCAGTGAGGAGAAAAGCCCTAACCACCCAGAGCCAGAGTAAATTGGGCATCACTTAAGTCTTCGTGTCTGTGTGATTTGAAGACTTATTACACTTGAGGATTGTGCATCCTCCAGACGGTTAGGCGTCGCGCTCTGAGCATCCAAGAGAAATTGTGGATTGTCAGTGAACGAAGTCTGTGAAGGTTTGGGAGTCTACCTTGAAGACTTACCTGAGTGATTGGGCGAGGTCTGTGTGACCTTAGCTCAAGGAGAAAACGGTGAGGACTGGGTGTCTTGGACTAAGTGTCCTTGACTGGGTGTCCGGGACTGTGTGTCCTTTGGTTTAAATACCTAGCCGCTCCAACCAGATGTACAGTTGTCACAGCAACTGGAACTGGTCCAACAAATCATTGTCTTCAACGCGTCACTGGTTTCATCTTCACTTCCTTTCACTTACAGTTATTCATTGTGAAGCCATTGCATGCTTGCTTTATCTTTTGTCTTCACAACATGAATGTATGATCTGTTCGGCTTCATAACTTCTTCCTACCTGATCCTTATTACACTGAAGCTGTTTGTCATTGCGCTTTCACTCTATTGAACACATGACCATGGCTGGCCTAGTGTAATCTAACTTCCGCTGCATAGTAATAGGCATGATCTTCACTGTTTGTCTTCACAACTCTCACGTTTTGAAGACTTTCATAAAAATCGCCTATTCACCCCCCTCTAGTCAATATAACGCACTTTCAATTGGTATCAGTGCTAGGTGCTCCCTTGTTCTGTGTGATTCGGTTTAACAACCTGGAGTTTTAGTTATGTCGACTGCAGGGATAATCAAAGTCTCCGCTGCTTGCCCTGTCTTCGATGGAACTGAATATCCCTACTGGAAGAATAAGATGCGCATGCATCTTGAAGCCATTGACGTCGACCTATGGTATGTCGTCGAAAACGGCGTTCCCAAGGCTGGAGAAGGTGTCACTGCTGCTGATGTCAAGAAGTTCGTTCAACTGGACTCTACTGCCAAGAATATCATCTGTGGTCATCTGACCAAAGGACAGTATGGCCGTGTGAGTGCCTTGAAGACATCCAAACTGGTCTGGGATTGGCTCTCCAAAGTTAATGAAGGCATATCAACCCAGAGAGATCAAAGAATCAGTGTCCTTCGCAATCTCTTCAACCGCTTCAAACGAAATGACAATGAGAATGTCTAGCACACCTTTGATCGGCTCACTGACATCACAAATGAGCTTCAAGCCCTCGGCGCTACTGAGATCACCAAACATGAAATCGTCAAGACGCTGCTGAGATCACTTGATAGTTCGTTTGACATTCTGGCCCTGATGATTCAAGAACGTCCTGATTTCAAGACACTCGATCCGTCTGACATACTTGAGAGGCTCAACACACATGAGTTTCAGCTTTCTGAGAAAAGAGATATCTACGGTCCAAACTATGGGCGAACTCGTGCCTTGAAGGCAAAAGCTGTCTCCTCATCTGAAGAAGAATCTGACTGCAGTTCTGATGATCCTGAAGACATTGGAAGAGAACTTGCAATGCTAGTGAAGAAGTTTCAAAAATTCACCAAGAAGAAAGGCTTCAGAAAATCTTCACGATCAAGCTCAAGGAATGATGAAGCTTCTGCTCATGACTACAAGAAGAAAACATGTCACAAGTGCAAGAAAACTGGGCACTTCATCTCTGAGTGTCCACAGTGGGACTATGAGAACAGAAGGAAGAAGAAGAGCAAGGAATATGATTCTGACGACAAGAAGAAGAAGAAACACTCAAAGTCTTCTTCCAAGTCTTCATCAAAGTCTTCATCACACAAGAAGAGCTCATCTGGCAAGGCGCGTGCGTTTGTAGGCAAGGAGATGGATTCAGAGGAGGAATCCGCATCTGAGGAGGCAGAGGTGGAATCTGAGGAGGAGTCTGATTCTGGCACTGCGAGTCTGGCTACAGCATACGTCGCCAAGTCCATCTTCAACACGAAGTCAATAATTGCATCACCGACACCGACGCAAATGACAAGAACGACTCCACTCCTACCTACTGCTTCATGGCACGCGGTGCCAAGGTAAACACACGAACCACTCGCTATGAAACATCCAGTGACGATGACTCTGAATGTGATTCAAAACCTAGCTACAAAACACTTGCTAAAATTGCAACTGAACAATAGAAAGCTATGGAACATATTCAAAAACTGTTAGACAGAAGCGATGATCTGTTGGGTGCTGAAATGACTCGATCTGAATCCTTAATTGAAGACATAAAAAACCTTCACATTAAGTATCAGGAACTTGAAGATCGTCATGATACTCTCTCAACAACTCATGAAAAGCTTTCCTATGACTATCTTCAAAGGAAGCAAGAACTCGAGAAATTGAGGGTGGCTCATGAAGATCTTCAAAAGGAAAATGAGTCAATTCGCGCCGAACAGATCAGTCCCGCTCAGGAAGGATTTGAACCACCATGTCTTAAATGCATTGAGCGTAATAATGCTAATTCTGTTGCTGAATGTTCCACTGCTACTACTGTTCCAATATCTTCAACTGTTGATGTGGCAACTAACCCCTCTGCTGAGGATACCACTACTATTGCTGATGAGAATGCTAGGTTGAAGACATTGCTTGAAACAGGGATGTACAAAAGTCTGAAAGGGCATCAAACATTATGTGATGTCCTTAAGAAGCAGATTCTGAACCGAAACCCTAGGAAAGAGGGTGTTGGGTTCGTGAGGAAAATCAATGCAGATGGCTCTTACTGGAAACCTGAGCAGTACCCCAAAACTACATGGGTTGCTGCAAAGGAACTTTTAGTAGATCCATCCAATTTATCTGGCTTCACTTGTGCTAACCCAATTATCATTGATGAATCCTTTGATGCAAACTATAAACTGTTTAAGAATCAGAATGGTGAAGTGTTTGCCAGGTACATTGGTACTAACTGCAGGAATGGACCGGCTATGAAGAAGATCTGGGTTCCGAAAACATGTCTGGAAAATCTTCCTGTGAATGTCTTCATGACACCTCACTTGAAGAAGACAAACCTCAGTCCAAAGGCTTCATACAGACAGAGGACTCACCTGAGTCACACTAACGCAAATGTTTTGCAGGGAAACCATACTCAGGCATATGAATGTGAGAGCGGTTCATCGAACCGTCATATTCATATGACCAAAAATTATTCTGCTTATTCCTATGAGTACTATTGTCCACCTGCAAGACTGTTTGCTAAGGCTTCAAAGCCAAAATTCTCAGATGCTGCACTTAGACTTATTGCTTCTAAGCCACCCTTGAAGATGTGGGTGGTTAAGAAGGCTTAACTCTCTTTTGCAGGGAAAGGTCTCCAGCAGAAAACCAAAATCTTCTGACGCTATTGCTGGGGACCTTAAAAATCTTGTAGGGCGCAAGATAAATTGCCCAAATGGCATCATTATGTACTTCGTTCCTGAATCGCATGCTACTCTCCCCATTAGTCCTAATCTGGATCTAAGTTTTCATAACCCACTGGTTCGTCAAATGTTTATGCTTCACAACACTCTTCGTGAAGCCTATCCCCCTAACTGCACTGTAGGGTACGATACCAGCGACTTCAAAGTCTTCAGAATGGATTATTGACAGTGGGTGTACAAATCACATGACTGGCAGAAGAAGCCTTCTTATGGACTCAACTTTACGTCCATCCGACAAGAGCCACATTACATTCGCTGACACTGGTAAAAGTAAGGTATTGGGTCTAGGTAGAGTTGCAATCTCAAAGGATCAACACATGGATAAAGTCATGCTTGTTGAATCCCTTGGCTTCAACTTAATGTCTGTCTCAATTCTTTGCGATTTGAATATGATTGTAATGTTTGGCAAATATCGCTGCCTGGTGCTAATGGAATATGAAAAATCTCTAGTGTTTGAAGGGTATAGGAAAGGTGATTTGTATGTGGTAGATTTCTCAGCAGGACCACAACTTGCAGTATGTCTTCTTGCAAAAGCTTCAGAATGCTGGCTTTGGCATCGAAGGCTTGGGCATGCTGGCATGAGGAACCTCCACACCCTTGCGAAGAAAAAGCACGTCATAGGCATCGAGGGCGTCAAGTTTAAGAAAGATCACTTATGCGGTGCCTGTGAAGCAGGGAAGATGACAAGGGCAAAACATCCTTCGAAGACAATCATGACTACTACACAACCCTTTGAACTGCTTCACATGGATCTTTTCGGTCCCACTCACTACTCAACTTTTACTACTTCTGCATGCCTCTATGGCTTCGTAATTGTTGATGATTATTCTAGATATACTTGGGTGCACATAATCCTTTACAAGACTGAAGTGCAGGATGTCTTTAGACGCTTCGCAAATCGAGCTATGAACAATTTTGGCGCCAAGATAAAGCACATCAGAAGTGACAATGGCACTGAATTCAAGAACACTGGCCTTGATGCATATCTGAATACCTTGGGCATCACACATGAATTCTCAGCTCCATACACGCCACAGCAGAATGGCATCGTCGAACGCAAGAATAGAACACTCATTGAGATGGCCAGAACAATGCTAGATGAATACAAGACTCCAAGAAAATTCTGGACTGAAGCCATTGATACTGCATGCCATACAATCAATCGTGTTTATCTTCACAAGCTTCTAAACAAGACATCCTATGAACTCCTAACTGGCAAGAAGCCAAATGTCAGTTATTTCAGAGTATTTGGCGCAAAATGCTGGATCAAGGACCCACACCACACCTCAAAGTTTGCACCAAAAGCACATGAAGGTTTCATGCTTGGATATGGAAAGGATTCGCACTCCATAGAGTCTTCAATCTCTTCCACTACAAAGTGGTTGAAACAGTGGATGTGTGATTTGATGAAACCAATGGATCACAAAGAGAGCAATTGCCAAATGTGCTAGATGAAGTTCCAGCAAATGAATCAATCAAGCTTATGGGAACTGGAGAAATTGTACCTTCTGAAGCTCAACCTGAAGAAGAACTTATCATCTCAGCACCTGATCCACATGAAGACAATGCTCAGCCTGAAGATATACCTTCAAATGACCACATAGATCAGCAAGAGCAAAGTCTTCGCCCCACACACCCTCGTGTTGCAAATGAAGTACAAATTGACAAAATACTGGACAGCATCAATGCACCTGGTCCACTCACTCGTTCAAGGGCAACTCAGCTAACAAACTTCTGTGGGCATTTCGCATTCGTCTCAATATCAGAACCCAAGAAAGTTGAAGAAGCCTTCATGGAACCTGAATGGATTCAAGCTATGCAAGAAGAGCTTCAACAGTTTGAGCTGAATAATGTATGGGAACTGGTTAAGCGTCCTGATCCACGGAAGCACAACATAATAGGCACCAAATGGATATACCGCAACAAGCAAGATGAGCATGGTCAAGTTGTCAGAAACAAAGCTCGTCTAGTTGCTCAAGGATATACTCAAGTGGGGGGCATTGACTTCGATGAAACATTTGCTCCTGTGGCTAGGCTTGAAGCCATACGCATACTGCTGGCCTATGCAAATCATCATAACATACTTCTATATCAAATGGATGTGAAAAGTGCCTTTCTCAATGGCAAGATTGAAGAAGAAGTGTATGTTGCACAACCACCTGGCTTTGAAAATCCAAAACATCCTGATATGGTATACAAGCTCAACAAGGCACTGTATGGCCTCAAACAAGCCCCCAGGGCCTGGTATGATACACTCAAGTACTTTCTGAAGAGCAAAGGCTTCATACCTGGTTCCCTGGATCCCACACTTTTCACGAAGACATATGATGGTGAACTGTTTGTGTGCCAAATATATGTGGATGACATTATCTTCGGCTGCACCAATCAGAAGTATAGTGAAGAGTTCGGATATATGATGCAAGAGCAATATCATATGTCCATGATGGGTGAGCTGAAGTTCTTTCTCGGTCTTCAAATACGGCAACAACGCAATGGCATCTTCATATCTCAAGAGAAATATCTTAAAGAGTGCCTGAAGAAGTTCGGTATGCAAGACTGCAGAGGCTTCACAACACCAATGCCAGCCAAGCATCATCTGGGTCCCGACGACAATGGTAAAGAGTTCGATCAAAAGGTATACCGCTCCATGATTGGGTCTTTGCTTTATTTATGTGCATCTAGGCCAGATATCATGCTTAGTGTTTGCATGTGTGCTCGATTTCAAGTGACACCAAAGGAGTCGCATCACTTAGCTGTGAAGCGAATTCTTCGATATTTGGCTCACACCCCAACTCTAGGATTATGGTATCCAAAGGGCTCAGAGTTTGATTTAGTTGGATTTTCGGATGCTGATTATGCTGGTGACAAAGTTGATCGCAAGTCTACATCAGGCACATGTCACTTTCTGGGACGATCACTTGTATGTTGGTCTTCAAAGAAGCAGAACTGTGTATCACTCTCCACTGCTGAATCTGAATACTTTGCTGCTGGATCTTGCTGCGCTCAGCTTCTGTGGATGAAGCAAACACTCAAGGATTATGGCATTCATCTGAAGCAAGTGCCACTTTACTGCGACAACGAAAGGCCATCAAGATTGCCAACAACCCAGTTCAGCACTCGAAGACAAAGCACATTGAAATTCGTCATCACTTTCTCAGAGATCATGTTGTGAAGGAAGACATTGATATCATACACGTCAACACTGAAGAGCAATTGGCAGATATCTTCACCAAGCCCTTGGATGAGAAGAGATTTTGCAAGTTACGGTGTGAGCTAAATATCTTGGAATCCTCAAATGTCCTGTGATCAGGCACACATCCTAACACTTAAGCATATTGATGACTTAGATGTGCAACACACGAAGTAGCGTATATCTTCAAACAATGAAGACATACATTCTTAGTGTGAATACATTAATGTGGAATTTGACTTCGGAGCGCCACGATAATTGTGCGCCGTGTCTGGGTCTAATACTTCCTATACGGTGGGTAACGCCACCACCAAACGTTCCATTTTGAAGTGTTTCTCTCATGGCGTTACCTCTCAATGTCTTCACAATTGGTTTGGTTTCATTCTCAATATGTCTTCATGATTATCTTCACTGCGTTGATTATGTGGATACATATGTACTGATGTTCTGTCCTCTACAGCATTCACTTATAGCTATGTCTTCTTGGTTGAATCTTTTTGAACTAAGTGAATGTGATCGGACCCTAACCTCTCTATGCTTTCTATCTCAAACTCTATCTCTCCAAGTCATATGCATTCTGTTGAAACTGTCGAATGTCTTCACTGTGTCCTTGTCAGCCGAAGACATTGAGACAACCATAAAAGTCCATTTTTTAATGCTCATTCCTCCACATAAGATCCGGAGAAGCAGGAACGACCGTCCGACAATTTAGGCGTGCGTGGGACATGGAACAAATCCCAATCTTCCTCTAACTGACCACGCGTGCCCCAAATGTGAACCGCCAGGGGCACCTGGGTAATAGCACAGTGCCTCCTCTGAGTGTATAAATTCACACTGACCGCGTCATTATCTCCTTCCTCCACCCTCGCACGAACCCTAGCGCCACCGCTAGCACTCGACGACGCCGGCGATGAAGCGCTTCACTGCCGCAACCTCTCCGACGCCGTTTTCACGTCGACAGCGGACATCGCTCTCTCCGCCGTCGCCGTAGGTGTCTTCCTTCGCCAAGTTAGGGCACGGAGGATCGAACTGCTCGGCCTCAACTCTCACTTCGTCTAACAGTTCCAAGTGTGAGTACTTGCAGCATCACATCAACTCGCCTGAAGCCAGTTCTTGCAAAAGGAAGCCTTTGAAGCCTTTGAACATCTTGAAGCCTTCCAAGTTATTCATGGCTTCAGAAACAGCAGCAAGGAAGGGAGGCAGACAGCGACGTGGTGAAACGTCCAAAGATCTTCCTGATGAATTGGCAGAGATGTACAAAACTGATCCTGAAGAAAGCTATGGTCAGCGCAAGACACGAATCCAATGGATTCGAAGATATTGGGCAGAGCAATGGTTCCACTACCGCTTCGTCACTCAGGAATATGCGGAGAAGTGCGCCATCCAGAGACCGTGGGGAGATGTATTATACAAAAATCTCGTACCCAGGTCCAAAGACGAAGCCATTGCTCAAGGCTTCTATCCATGCATGGTGAGAGGACCACAGCCAACTGAGGCACATCCGTCATCACTTCTCTGGTGCCGTGATGATAATCTCTTCAAGCGCAACTTTCAGTTTGCACAACAGTCAGCGAAGATAAACAAGAAGAAATTTGGGCTTGACTTCAACCCTGGTCCCTCCTCACCAAGGGCAGATGGCACACGCAACACCGATCCCAATATCATTGGGCCGTATGCCAATCTTGCAGGCCTCATCACTCGCATCCTAGTCCAAGGGACTGCTGTGAATGACCCTCCAGCAGATACTGAGTCAGATGACGCCCCTGCTGCTCCGAAGCCAAAGCAGAAGAAGCCAAAAGCTCCAAAATCTTCAAAACCAGCCGCTTCTCCCAAGATCGCAAGAGTGAAGCCTTTAGCAACTGCACCTCCTGAAGCCAGTGTGCAGTCAGAAGGCTTATCACGAGTGTCCAAGCCCCAAGAAGCCAAGAAGCCTCAGCCACACACAGGCAAAGAGCTCACATCTGCTGACATTCTGCGCTGCGAGGCCATTGATCTCTCAAGCGATGAAGATCTTGGAGATGATGCTCTTGAGCAGCTCATCAAGAGCAAGGAGGAGGCTGAAATCTTCAACAATCTGCCTCTGTTTGATGTCGCCATCATCCACAACTTCATCGATGAATGGTTTGACACACCAGACATAAGCTTCAATGATCTGCAGCTACCCATAGGCCTCAGCGTTGCCTTTCAAGGTGCAATTGCTTCAGAACTTGCAATAGCCCAGCGAATTGTAGAACTGAAGCAGAAAATTGATCATGAAAAGGCTCAGTTCAAGAAGCACGTGGCCAAGCTCAGTGTGCAAGAAGTGAAAAACTTCAAGATCATGTTGCACGAGCTGAAAGAGAACTTCCTGAAGACGCGTGCCGAAGCTCAAGGCTCGCGAGAACGCATGAAGACTTTGGCTGATCGTTGCGTGCAAGCCTACAATGAGGCAGAAAAGCGCAAGGCACTTGGGCGTCCCGGCATTGACCCCAGGATGGCCGCGAAGAAGAAAAAGAAGGCGGCTGTGCCCGAACCTGAAGCGCCAAAGTCAGAACCTGATGCTCCGATTGTCTTCCCCGCTGCAACGACTGGCTCGAAGCCAAAGAGTCGATCAACCGCCTCACAGCACAAGAAGACACGGACTGCAGAGGCTAAAGCTAAGAAGAGAAAACATTCTGAAGCCTCTCCTTCTGAACCCATCATCAAGAAGCGCAAGACCAAGAAATCTCGGGCTGCTCCCACAGAGCCCCTGATAGTTGAACCACTCTGCGTCCGCTATCCTGACGCAGACCGTCAGTTGACAGTGCATGAGCTTGCTTACATAGAGGCTCCGCACGCTGAAGACATTCCAGCAGCCAACCCAAATGCTGCTGAAGACATTGGTCCCCAAGACAATGTGCAAGGTGATGCAGCCCTTCCTCAGCTTGAGACAAGCGAACAGATCAGTATTGGTCGTCCATTGACGCCAATCACACAAAATGCTTCGTGGGAAGATCGCCCACAGGAGGAAGATGAGCCCCAACCCAATGCAACTCCACCAGCGCCTACACTCCATAGGCTTCGCAAAGGGCCAAGGGCTCAGGCTGCTGAAGACATTCCAGCTGCATCAGCCGAAGAGCAAGCAGAAATACCACAAGCTCCAACTCCCCCGCACCAACAAGAAGCAGTTCTCAAGGAGAACGTGCCTGAAGCTGAAAATGTTGAGGCTGCCACAAACAACGCCGAAGCAAGTGTGGAGCCCTCCCCAACAACAGCTTCAGAAGACACCGAAGCTACTGCTCCTGAACATTCTATGCCTGTGTCTGCTGCCGGACCACAATTCAACTATCATATTGCGCACAGGCCCCAGGTCCAGAAGCCGATCCCACGATTACCAAGGTTCCCAGGTCCTGCATCAGCTCCTGGTTCCTTCAACATCAACGGCTTCAGGGCAGATAACACATTTTTCGACCGCTCCAAGAACCCTTATTCAAGGGAACGGATTGTATCAGATAGGTTCTGGAACCATCAACAGCGCAGCTATTATTCATGCATCCTTTACAACCAAGGCCGCATCTTTCCTCACAAGCGCCTTGAGGTTGAAGCTGTTGCTGGTCTGCCTGGTCTGGAAGAAGCACTGGATTGCTTCAAGCAAGTGGGTTTGCTGCCATTTATCACTGATGAAGAGCACTGGAACGAAGAGCTTCTGCTCCAGTTCTATGCCACTGTGCATATCAAAGGCTATAACAGAGATCCGAAGACATGGATTCTGGAGTGGATGACAGGCAATATCCATCATGAAGCCAATGCTTTCGACCTAATTGAGCTTACCGGCCTTCCCACTCCTGGCGAATTCTTTGAAGAAGGGTGCCAACTCCATGCTGAAGCAATTGAGAGCATATTTCAGCGTCCTGAGCCAGATATGAGTCAGATGCTCTCAATGATGAAGCCATTTCCTCCAAATGCACCCTATCCAACTAGGTTCTTCGTTGAAGACTTAGGTACCTGCCCAGAACAATATATCACATCATACGGCGGACTCTCTGGCCAGTCAAGGGACACTCTCGATATGCAACGATTGATGGTGCAATGAAGACTCTCATCTTCTGCATTCTTCACGGCAAATGCTTCAATACACAGGATCTCTTCATCCGTCAATTTGCAGCGTCTGCTTCAGAACTGTTTGGATTAAAGTTTTATGCTCCTTGGGTTATGAGGCTGATCAAGCTTCACTCTACAATCTCCTATCAACCCTCAACCCGCAATCATAGGATATTTTTGCCAGATGTGGACACATCTGCTGAAGCAATATATCCAGAGCCGGCCAAGCAACCACTAAGTCTTCAGAATGCAAAACACCAGAGCTTCACTCAAAATATTGAAGGTGTTGAAGCTCTCTCCCGAGTGTATCCAATGGCCGGCACCACACGTGCCCCTGCATCAACTGAAGCCACCAACAGCACAGCTGCAAAGAGACCCAAGAAGCACGCTCGTGCACTCAATGACAGAGAGCTTCTTGTGGCTCTTCACCAAAAGCAAGATAGGCATCACGACTGGCTCAAAAGGCAGATGAGAAGCATCATGCAAGACGTCAATCGCATCAGAAATCTGGCAACCAAGAATGCATTTGTCACACACGAGACCTGTCGCCGCACTTGGAAGGGCCTCACTATGATGTGCCCTGAAGCTGAACTGCATGAGGATGGCTTCACAGAGCACTTCAAATTTGACTCCACGCCTCCAAGAAGAGCGGTGATGCGCAGCACACCATCACTTGAAGAGTCAGAGTTCTGTTCTTCTGCTGCCACCGTGTCTGCCCGGATTATTGAAGAAGAAGACGACGCGACATCATCTCCACCTGCTTCAACGCGCGTCGAATCTGCACCAAGCTCGTCTGCACCACCGCCAAACAACTCCACCAACCCTGCTGCGCCTGGGAACGCGTAGAAACCTCTATGTCTTCAAACCTTTTTGGTCATCACTGACAAAAGGGGGAGAAGCATATGATGGTTATAGTCTTCAAGCGGGTCACTATGGGCGGGTGCCTTCATATTTTGCTACATTTTGCTTCGTGCTTACAACTCCCGTTTTTTTTGCTACATTTGCTTCATTGAGTTGTAACACTTAGCCTTGATGGTCGTCTGCTACCTGTTTGTCACTCCATTTTGCGAAGATAAATTCCGCACTCATCTCATTCTGCAGACGTCCATTATGCATGTCATTATCTTCATATACTTTCACATGCATAGTGGATTGTCATAAGTTGAAGTGGATCTCCACAAGTACAACCTGCCATGTGCATTTGCATTCAAGAAGCAAATTACTTATATGCACATCTTCAGGGGGAGCCCTTGGAACTTATGAAGACAATTCTTTTACAATTTCACAAATTATGTTTCCCGTTGAAAACTTCAACTAGTTTGTCATCAATCACCAAAAAGGGGGAGATTGTAAGTGCATCTAGTGCCACCCCTAGTTGGTTTTGGAGTATTGACGACAAACCTAGCTGAGGGACTAATGTGTTTGTGAGAATTGCAGGAAAACACAGGTAGAAGTCCCTCATTGATTCGGTTTTACTACCAGAGATGACCCCTAAAAATGTACGAAGACATTGAAGACAATGGTGGTTTATGAAGATATTCATATTGAAGACAATGACATGTGAAGACTCCCTATGAAGCTTTTGGAACTCGAAGACCTAGATCCTTCGTAGTTTTATTTCATTCATGTTGTGTCATAGGAACCACCGTACTGTTAAGTGGGGTCGAAGAGAACCAGTCAGAATGACTGAAGTGATGCCTAATTCAAATCCTATGTCTTCGAGCGAAGACTTTGAGAGAAAATCTTGTCCAGAGTCAGACAAGTCAGCTTTACTTGTAGCCCAAGTAAAGTTGCCGTGTGAGTTCAAAATTCGACCGTTGGTACACGTGTCAGTTCCTTAGTGACCCAGGGTCATTTCGGACAGATCAGGTCGGGTTGCCAAGTGGCTACAAATAGTCCACCCCCCACAACCATAAACGGTTGGCTGCTCAGATTTCAGTGCACGGCTTTTGTCGTTTGAGAGCAACCCACCTCGAAGCCTTTGAAAGAAAAATTCCCAGTGAGGAGAAAAGCCCTAACCACCCAGAGCCAGAGTAAATTGGGCATCACTTAAGTCTTCGTGTCTGTGTGATTTGAAGACTTATTACACTTGAGGACTGTGCATCCTCCAGACGGTTAGGCGTCGCGCTCTGAGCATCCAAGAGAAATTGTGGATTGTCAGTGAACGAAGTCTGTGAAGGTTTGGGAGTCTACCTTGAAGACTTACCTGAGTGATTGGGCGAGGTCTGTGTGACCTTAGCTCAAGGAGAAAACGGTGAGGACTGGGTGTCTTGGACTAAGTGTCCTTGACTGGGTGTCCGGGACTGTGTGTCCTTTGGTTTAAATACCTAGCCGCTCCAACCAGATGTACAGTTGTCACAGCAACTGGAACTGGTCCAACAAATCATTGTCTTCAACGCGTCACTGGTTTCATCTTCACTTCCTTTCACTTACAGTTATTCATTGTGAAGCCATTGCATGCTTGCTTTATCTTTTGTCTTCACAACATGAATGTATGATCTGTTCGGCTTCATAACTTCTTCCTACCTGATCCTTATTACACTGAAGCTGTTTGTCATTGCGCTTTCACTCTATTGAACACATGACCATGGCTGGCCTAGTGTAATCTAACTTCCGCTGCATAGTAATAGGCATGATCTTCACTGTTTGTCTTCACAACTCTCACGTTTTGAAGACTTTCATAAAAATCGCCTATTCACCCCCCCTCTAGTCGATATAACGCACTTTCAGTTAGGAAACATAACCATCTTTGATTAACGAGCTAGTCAAGTAGAGGCATACTAGTGATACTCTGTTTGTCTATGTATTCACACATGTATTATGTTTCCAGTTAATACAATTCTAGCATGAATAATAAACATTTATCATGATATAAGGAAATAAATAATAACTTTATTATTGCCTCTAGGGCATATTTCCTTCACTCATAGTATAGGATGTTAATGCTGCTCCCTCCATCCATGAGCACCTTGGTGAACTTATAACCTCCCACCTGAGGCGCCACCACCAGAGCCAACTGACCCGGATTATCGACCTGGAGTGGGTGATCCTCTCTGCTCCATATGATTGGCTGTTCAGACCAACGTAGATAACGGGGTGTGGCCGGTTCAACAGAGTTGACTGCCCGCCTATGAACCTTCCGGTCTCGCTTGTCCAAGCTAGTGGTAAAGACATGGTACTGCCCATTACTCAACTGCTTTGAGTTGCTTTGGTAACTTGACTGTTGCTGTTGTTGGTTGTAACCACCCTGGTTGTTCTGACTATTTTGACCATTATGTCCGCCCGGATTACCATTAAATCCTGAACCGGAACTTCCTCCACCGTAACCCGGCCCGGACCCTGAGCCACCGCCAGATCCGTGATCGTACCGGAAATTATTAGAATTTTTGAACACCTGCATAATAAAGCAATCCTTCGAAAGGTGGTTTGCTGGCTCCTCCTTCGTCCCATGTCTTGGACAGGGCTGGCTTAGCAGATAGTTCAGGCGGTTTGGGTTGGGGTTGGGCGCTCCACTATGATTTTTCGGCCTACCCTTGCGCCGCTGGCCATTGTCCTGTACGTTGGTATTAGCCACAAAATCCATGTTGCCATCCGCTTTACGCTTGCCTCCTCCGCCATTGCCTACCCAGTGATGCTGCTGACCTTTGGAGCTGCTATTCTTTCCCCTTCCCTGTCTTGTCATCATCAGATTCGGGATCCTTGGTACTATCAGAATCAGCATATTTTACCAAAGCGGCCATGAGGGTCCCCATGTCGGTGCAATGACGCTTCATCCATCCCAATTTCAACTTCAGGGGCCCAACCCGGCAGTTGCCTTCTAGGGTTAATACTGCGGTGTCAGCGTTGATGCGGTCTGAGGAGTGCAACACTTGTGAAACCCGGCGCACCCAATGAGTCGTTGACTCTCCTTCCTCCTGGACGCATGCAGCTAAGTCCACTATCGACATAGGCTGTTTACAGGTATCCTTGAAATTGTTCATAAACCGGGCTCGTAATTGGGCCCATGAACTGATAGAATTAGCGGGCAAGCTTTTTAACCAAGTACGGGCCGTTCCTTCAAGCATCATGGTGAAGTATTTCGCACACGCCGTGTCATCCACATCAAGCATCTCCATGGCCATCTCATAGCTCTCTACCCATGTCTCTGGTGGTTGATCCGCCTTATAATTTGGTACCTTGCGTGGGCCTTTGAAATCCTTGGGCAAGCGCACGTTGCGTAAAGCGGGGACGAGGCAAGGCACCCCCAAAGAACTAGAAGTAACACCAGGTTCGATCGAAATGGTTGGACGAACCGGCGTGAGCTGCCGAGCCTGATGCTGTGCGGCTAATTCGGCCTCCCTACGCGCACGGGCCCGGTTCACCACTTCCTGAGCGTCATCAGCACCACCCATTGGGTTGTTACAACGGGGTGCTCCGCGTCGTTCATTACTCGACACTGCTGGTTCATCCATATGTCTGCTATAGCTCCGGCTTGGACGGGGGGTCGAATGGATTCGGTCGCGGCTGTACGAGTACGCCCCCTGTTGGGCCAAAGCTGTCCTCAGAAGTTCCTTGACCCGTTGCGTCTCTACTGCTTGCGGCGAGTCACCTTCAACTGGAATGGCCTCCAGTCGTGCAGCAGCGGCAACAAGATTGTCCATTGGGTTGGAGTAGTGACCCGGAGGTGTTAAAACATCCCGAGGTATAATGGTGTTTTGACGAGGCGGGTCCATCTGACGGGGCTGAACCGGTGCACCAGTCCCAGGGGCTTCTGCCAGGTTCCCCTCTAGCGGATTACTGGCTCTTGGTCCTGGAGTGTTGAAAAGGTCTCTGGCCTCGAAAACCGGAGGTAAGCGGGACCGGTGCTTCCTCCTCATGACTTCATGCGACGCGCTCTGGTCCAACATAAGCCTGTAGGCCTGTGCGTCTAAAGCGGCCCGCTCTGCGGCCATCCTGGTGTCCTCAGCCGCCAGATCCGTTTTGGCCTGGGTGATTTGTTCCTTTACCTTTGCAATCTCCGCGTTCTGAGCGTCCTGATCTGGCAGATTAACTTCTGCCATAAGCACAACCAACGCATCAAATAGTTCTGATAGAACCTGAGCCGGTGGGCGCACAGGGCCTCCCGCCCCGGCAACCGTTGCCGCTGCTGAACCGGAGATCGTTGCCGCGGCTGTCGAAGAGTGAAGCGCTGCTTGTGTTCCGGTCATGAATATTCCAACCTGGTTAGGCAGATCAAAGGGGTCCGGAATACTGTCGCCATCGGAATAGCTCTCAATCCGGCCATCTTGTAGCTGATAAAGAGATTCGGTTTCTCCGGTCGAAGATTCGTCACCGGAACGAACGACAGTCGCCCCGCAAAGCTCCGATCCATCCTCATAACTCCCTCCATGGATCATTCCCATGAAGGCATGCTTCATGGCCGGTTTAACCCGGGCGGATCGCGTACGCTGAGCCGTCTCGACGAGGTCGGTGCAGATGTCCGGCTCAGGGCCCGGTTCACCGATCTTGCCAATGAAAACGTGAATGCTACCAAAGGGGACCCGGTACCCGTACTCAATTGAGCCGACCTCGGGGCCCCAGCCTGCGTCGTCGATGTAGAGTTTGCCGCGACGACTCTTAGTCATCCGTCCTACAGCGTAGCCCTCGAGTCCTTCAAAGCGGCCCTCCAAGAATCGGAAACCATCGTGCGATATCCCCAAGGTGGGCGCCAACTGTCGTGGTTTTGTCACGGCAGATGTCCTAGAGAAAGGACTTAGTCGTGGAGCCATTGCTACGGGTTAGCTTGAAGGGGTTAAAGCGGACACAAGGACGCAAGAGAGTTTATACTAGTTCGGCCCCTTCAATGAAGGTAAAAGCCTACGTCTAGTTGTGATGGAATTGATGGGTGTTTCGATGACTAGGGAGCAAATAAGCTTCGCCTATGTCTCGAGTTGTTGTCTGTCCTTGAACCGCCACCGGGTCGTCCCCTTATATACATGGGTGACACCCGTCGGTTTACAGAGTCCCGATACCGGCTCATAGATGCGTCCGGTTCGGTCTCCACTATTCCTAACTTATAACACAAGTTACATACCGATGCCGGTTTATAGCTATAGGCCTTAAACTGATTATGGGCCTTTAGCCCTCATCTGCCCTCATGGGCTTTTATCACACTCAATTACTGATGAAGTTAACCCGGCTTGTCCTGGCTGGTTTATGCCCAGTAGTAATATCCCCAACAGGAGGTGGACGAACAAGTCGTCGCCCACCTTCAGATATTTTCCCGAGCCAGAAGCGACGGAGGAGGAAGGCTGGTCATTGACCACCTCATCCTTGGCAGCGGCCTTGCTGGCCTCCCCGGCAGGCCCCTTATCGTCCCTCTCGGCACTGGCCTCGCCAGCCTCCCCGGCAGGCCCCTCAGCGGCGTCCTCAGCAACGTCCTTGGCGGCCTCCTCAGCGGTGATCTCGCCGGCCTCGGCCACGGCCTCTCTGGCGACCTCTCCGATGACGGTGTCCACGTCCTCCCAGCCCGCCGAGGAAGGATCTGGGTACCGAGAAGGAGAATGAGGCGAAGTCAAGATCAAAATTTGAAAGAAGAAAAACGAGCGAGAACGGGAGGCAAACAACTCACCTGTGCCAAGCTGGGACGGAGTGGCCCCCTCCCCACCGACATTTAATGTTGGCACGGAGCCGTCGGCGCCCGGGTTCACCTCCTCCTCCTCCATGCGCATGGGCTCGGTGCTTGGCGCCCTTGCCGGGGACGCCCCTCGGGGCGGCGTGGTCGATGGGGGCGGCATGTTGGGGGTGGCCCTCAGTGGCTCCTCCTGCTGCCGTTCTCCTCCTGCAATCATGGCAAGGTCAGCACCAAGAAATCGTGCCCCAGCACACGTCAATGGGGAGCGAGTGATGAATGCACACTGGGGGCTGCGCCGGGGGCTGCTCTCCACCACCACCAGCGGTGTACTCGAGGTGCCCGCCGGGGGCTGGCCGCCCGCTGAGGCCTTGGCCCTCTTCGCCACCCTCTGGGCCAGCGTCTCCCTATCCCTGCGAAGATGAAGACAAATCAAAAGAAGTGGCATGGTCCGAGGGGCGGAGATGACAAAAGACGAGACACTTACTCATCCTCCGCCTCTTCTTCCGCGGCCTTACTCTTCCTCCTCGGGCTAAGAGACCCGAGGTCTAAGAAGACCTCCGTTTCGTCACCCGCGGGAGGAGGGGAAGCAGGTGGATTTCGGGGACGCTTGGACGGAGAAGGGGTGATACGTTCATTTTGCATCATTCTTTTATATCGATATTTATTGCGTTATGGGCTGTTATTACACATTATGTCACAATACTTATGCCTATTCTCTCTTATTTTACAAGGTTTACATGAAGAGGGAGAATGCAAGCAGCTGGGATTCTGGGCTGGAAAAGGAGCAAATTTTAGAGACCTATTGTAACGCCCTCGATGCGGCAATATCTCCCACGTGTTGAAGCACGACTTAGAGGCATAACCGCATTGAAAGCAATGTCGCAAGTGAGGTAATCTTCACAACAACCCATGTAATACAATAAGGGAAAAGGATACATAGTTGGCTTACACTCGCCACATCACACAAATATCATAAATAACATTACATTCATCCAAATACACTCAAGGTCCGACTACGGAACCAAAATGAGGATAAACCCCAAATGCAACATAGTCCCCGATCGCCCCAACTGGGCACCACTACTGATCATCTGGGAAAGACACGTAGTAACGACGAGAGTCTTCATCGAACTCCCACTTGAGCTCGTTCATATCATCTAGAGCGGTATCATCGGTCCCTGCATCTGGTTTTGGAAGGAATCTGTGAGTCACGGGGACTCAGCAATCTCACACCCTCGCGATCAAGACTATTTAAGCTTATAGGGAAGGAAAAAGGTGTGATGTGGAGCTACAGCAAGCGACTAGCATATATGATGGCTACCATACACAAATGAGAGCGAGAAGAGAAGGCAAAAGCACGGTCGAACAACTATGATCAAGAAGTGATCCTAGAACAACCTACGTCAAACATTACTCCAACACCGTGTTCGCTTCCCGGACTCCACCGAGAAGAGACCATCACGGTTACACACGCGGTTGGTGCATTTTAATTAAGTAAGTTTCATGTTATCTACAACCGGACATTAACAAATTCCCATCTGCCCATACCCGCGGGCATGGCTTTCGAAAGTTCAAATCCCTGCAGGGGAGTCCCAACTTAGCCCATCACAAGCTCTCACGGTCAACGAAGGATATTCCTTCTCCCAAGACAATCTGATCAGACTCGGCATCCCGGTTACAAGACATCTCGACAATGGTAAAACAAGTCCAGCAACACCCCCCGAATGTGCCGACAAATCCCGATAGGAGATGCACATATCCCGTTCTCAGGGCACACTCAGAT
The DNA here is from genome assembly GCF_056163025.1 of Triticum urartu. Classification (NCBI taxonomy): domain Eukaryota; kingdom Viridiplantae; phylum Streptophyta; class Magnoliopsida; order Poales; family Poaceae; genus Triticum; species Triticum urartu. Next base: position 302,656,790 of record NC_141877.1, read on the forward strand.
AGGTCAAGCTACGAGTAAAACCAGCCCTCGAGTTACCCCGAGGTGGCCCCGCAGGCTTCCCATTTCGGACCAACACTCAAGCGAGCACTGGCCCAGCGGGTTTAATAAAGATGACCCTTGGGCTCTGGAAACCCAAGGGAAAAAGAGGCTAGGTGGCTAATGGTAAAACCAAGGTGGGGCATTGCTGGAGGAGTTTTATTCAAGGTGAACTGTCAAGGGGTTCCCATTATAATCCAACCGTGTAAGGAACACAAAATCCGGGAACATTACACCGACATGACGGAAACTAGGGCGGCAAAAGTGGAACAAAACACCAGGCATAAGGCCGAGCCTTCCAACCTTTACCAAGTATATTGGTGCATTAAGATAAAGAAGATAATATGGTGATATCCCAACAATAAAAGATGTTCCAACAAGGAACGAACTCCAAATCTTCACCTGCAACTAGCAACGCTATAAGAGGGGCTGAGCAAAGCGGTAACATAGCCAAACAACGATTTGCTAGGACAAGGTGGGTTAGAGGTTTGACATGGCAATATGGGAGGCATGATAAGCAAGTGGTAGGTATCGTAGCATAGGCATAGCAAAAGAGTGAGCATCTAGCAAGCAAAGATAGAAGTGATTTTGAGGTTATGGTCATCTTGCCTGCAAAAGTTCTCAGAGTTGCCTTGATCCTCGTAAGCGTACTCAAGGGCTCCTCGATCACGTACTCGTCTCCCGGCTCTACCCAAGCAAGAACAACAGCAAAAAGGAACACAATCAACCACGTGCAATGCACAAACAACATGATGCAAACATGGTATGATATGCTGGATGTGATATGTGATGCATATGCATGAGTTGGAAAGGAAATGATTGAACCTGGCCTCAACTTGGAAATCCAAGAGTGCCACTAGAAAGGGGAGTTGATTTTGGTTGAAATCGATATAAAGATCACCGGAATCGGATGCACGGTTTGGAAATGGCAAGCAAAACAAATATGGCACCGGTCCGCGATTAACAGCAAGTAGCCTTCTAAATGCATCAAGATAAATAAGCTACTGCACTCAGACATGGCAAAAAAAATACATGACAGGGATCCACTCATGATGCTTGACAAAAGATGAACACTGAGCTACGGCTAATTCACTCATTAACAGGTTCAAACAAACATGGCAAAAGTGCAAATGATAACAGGTTTCAGACTTAGGGAAATTAACAGCATGTCAGGAATTTATCATCAGGAAGCAATGTTTATAGCACGATAACTACATGCTACAGGAACATATCATGGTAAAGCAAGGCATGGCATGAAGCTACTCAAAGCATACAACAAAAGCCCCTTAGTGATCATGAGCCAAAAGGGATCAGAAAATACAATTGCAAGCATGTGAACATAGCAAAAACATAAACATATTCAGACTTAGCGAAAAACTGGAGCATGGCAAAACAGATAACGAGTAGGCATGTTTACAAGCTCGATGCACTCATTACGAGGCATTGCATGACAATCTTAGCATACAGCCAGCAAATAGACATGGCATAGAAGCTAGACATGGCAAGAACAACATCATAGCACGCACGGATCAACAACAACAAGCTCGGCAAAATTGCAAAACATGTTAACAATCTGCCAGGAACATTTTATAGCAAAAGTAGATCTCGATTGACTCAAGCTAGGGTCCTCCATAATTGCAAACAAAGACATGTATGGAGAGAGCACAACATTATCTACAAAACATCCTTACTGATCATGCTCAAAAGAGGCACGGATCACTAGGAAACAACATGAACATATGGCATAAAAATAATGACAGGGCAAGGACTTAGTGAAATTCGATGTCCTTGAAATCAGCATCATTGAGTAAGCTACTTTGCATGCTTGTGCTAGTCACCACAAAGATCACAAAAATACATGGCATACACCCCTGTAAAGATGGCATGTCATTCTTCAAAACACATGTAGAGCTCAGGATCATAGCATGCACACATTAATCATGGCAAAAATGACAGAAGTGCATTTGCTGAAACAGATCTGAAACTATCCTCACATAGCCCTCTTCCAACAGCATTTCGGGCATCGAGATGAGCTCAAATGAAAATGATGCAATGAGATGAAATGATGTACTCGTCGAGACGAACATTTTGATATGCTACACGCACGAATCGGAGCTACGATGAGGAAGTTATGATGCATGAAAGATTGCAAAATAATTAGGTTTAGGAGGGAAAAAGTCAACCGTGCGGATCTCAGATCCAGATCGGGCATTGTAGCTTCACGCGACGAGGTTCGCCGGAAATGGCCGCGGCGGTGGTCGGACTTGCCGAGGAGAGGAGGGGCTCCCCGGGGCACCGGGCGGCGAGGGCGGCGGTGCTCGGGGAAGCCGGAGCGGGGCGGCACCGTCCGGTGAGGAGGCGGCGGTCACGGTCGTCGACGCCGGCAAGGGACGCGGTGGCCTACGGCAGAGGGAGCGGCGGAATGCAAAACGGACAACGGGGAAAATGCTCGGATGCATGAGACAAACACGTATGTAAATGCAATGCACATGATGACATGATATGAGATGCATGACAAAGACAAAACACGCGGAGAAAAAAACCCGACAACGAGGAAATAACATAACTTAGTGCCGGAAACGGCAAGAGTTGGAGTACAAATAAGGTAGGTTACATCCGGGGTGTTACAACACTCCACCACTACGAAAGGATCTCGTCCCGAGATCTAGGACTGGAAAAACTCCGGGTACTCAGAACGGAGGTGATCCTCGCGTTCCCAGGTGGCTTAACGGTCGGAATGATGTGACCACTTGACTTTGAGGAATTTGATAGACTTGTTGCGAGTCTTGCGCTTAGTTTCTTCAAGAATAGCAACGGGGTGGTAACGATAAGAAAGGTCTTCTTTGAGATCAATGTCTTCGAAGTTGATGGTGCGATCAGGAGTCTTGAAGAACTTGCGGAGCTGAGAGACATGAAACACGTCGTGCATGTTTGCAAAGTTGGAGGGAAGCTCAAGTTGATAGGCGAGATTGCCTCTCTTGCTGATGATCTTGAAAGGACCCACGTATCTAGGGGCAAGCTTCCCTTTGATACCGAAGCGACGAGTACCTTTCATTGGAGAGATGCAGAGGTAGACATGGTCTTCGATCTCGAAAGCCAAGTCACGATGCTTACTATCATAGTAACTCTTCTGGCGCGATTGCGCGGCTTTGAGATTACCACGAATGACTTTTCACATCTCTTCTGCCTCTCTGATCAAGTCATTACCAAGAAGTTGACGTTCACCAGTCTCTGAATAGTTAAGAGGAGTACGGCACTTCCTGCCATACACAATCTCGAACAGGGCCTTACCCGAACTCGCTTGGAAGCTGTTGTTGTAGGAGAACTCGGCATATGGAAGACAATCTTCCCACTTCATATCAAAAGAGATGACGCAAGCCCTGAGCATATCTTCAAGAATTTAATTTACTCGCTCGACTTGGCCACTAGTTTGAGGATGAAAAGCTGTGCTGAAACGGATGTTGGTGCCCATGGCCTTCTGAAAAGAATCCCAGAACTTGGAGGTAAAGATGCTGCCACGATCTGAAGATATCAACTGCAGAATGTCGTGCAGAGAGACAATCCGGGAGGTATATAGCTCTGCCAATTGAGCTGCTGTGATAGATTCTTTGATAGGAAGAAAATGAGCCACTTTAGTGAGCTTGTCGATGACAACGAAGATAGCATCATTGCCACGCTTGGACTTTGGAAATCCAGTCACGAAGTCCATCTCAATATGGTCAAACTTCCATTCTGGAATGGCAAGAGGTTGGAGGAGACCAGCTGGTCGTTGGTGTTCTGCTTTCACTCTTCTGCAGACATCACATTCATTCACGAACTGAGCAATCTCGCGCTTCATTCGAGTCCACCAATATGACTGCTTGAGGTCATGGTACATCTTTGTACTTCCAGGGTGAATAGAGAGGAGTGAATTGTGAGCCTCGTTCATGATGACTTTATGGAGGTCACCTTTAGGCACAACAATGCGATCCTCGAAGAATAGAGTATCCTTGTCATCAAGACGATAGCACTTGTACTTGGGTTGACTCTTGGCAATCCCAATCTTGACCTTCTTCACCATAGCATCAAGAAGTTGAGCCTCACGAATCTGATCTTCCAAAGTAGGAGAGACTTGGAGGTTGGCGAGGAAACCTTGAGGAACAACTTGCAGATTGAGTTTGCAGAAAGCTTCACAAAGCTCTGGTTGGTAAGGCTTGAGAATCAGACTGTTGCAGTAAGCCTTCCTGCTCAATGCGTCAGCAATTACATTGGCCTTGCCTAGAGTATATTCGATACTTGGATTATACTCTTGAATCATCTCGACCCAACGAGTCTGCCTGATGTTGAGATTAGGCTGAGTGAAGATGTACTTGATACTCTTATGATCAGTGAAGATGTCCACTTTTCTTCCCAATAAGAGATGTCTCCAAGTTAAAAGAGCATGCACAACTGCCGCCAACTCGATGTCATGAGTGGGGTAGTAATTTTCGTTGGGCCTCAACTGGCGAGAGGTATAGGCCACAACTTTCTTCTCTTGCATCAACACTGCACCAAGACCTTGAAGAGAAGCATCACAAAAGACCTCAAATGGTTTGGATTCATCAGGAGGAGTTAGAACTGGAGCAGTGACTAACTTCTCTTTCAGGGTGTTGAAAGCGATGTCACATTCAGGCGACCATACGTACTTCACATGCTTCTAGAGAAGGTTGGAAAGAGGCTTCGCGATCTTAGAGAAGTTCTCAACGAACCTTCGACAATAGCTTTCAAGACCATGGAAGCTGCGGAATTGCTTCACATTCTGAGGTGGTTCCCAATTCACAATTGCAGACACCTTCTCAGGATTAACCGCTATGCCCTTGGCAGAGATGATATGTCCAAGCACTAGTAGAAAAAGGGTCAAATGTGAAGCACATTAGTGCCGGTTTGAATTTGAGCCGGCACTAATATGACCATTAGTGCCGGTTCCAACGGCTAGGCGGGCGGGCATCATTAGTACCGGTTCGTGGGCAACCTTTAGTACCGGTTCATGCCACGAACCGGTACTAATGAGGCCAGTGCGGCCGTTGTCAGGCTGGGGCCCCCACGAAGACCTTTAGTACCGGTTCATGGCATGAACCGGTACTAGAGTTTCTTAGTAAGCTGATTTTTAGTCCCACCTCGCCAAGAGAGAGGCAGTATGAGCGGTTTATAAGCCGTGAGTGCAGAGACAATGACGAAGAGGCGCAATGCTCACCTGCATGTTGATTAGCTTCAAGCCTTTCGGAATAGCATATATTGCACTGAGCTATGTGCAGTAGAGTCTACACTATTCCGAAAGGCTTGAAGCAAATTAACCAGCATGCACCTATTTTTTATTTTTAATAACTTATTTGAACTCCGGACTTCTTGTGTTCCGTATGCAGCATTCAAAGCGACGTCATCAACGTCCAACATGTTCTGACATCATTTGTTGTTTTTAAGTCATTTACCGAATTGTTTAAAGAGCTAAATGACCGTGAAATTGAAAATCTCGACAAAATGAACTGTGAAAATGTTGAAATTTAGCATGGTATCATCATTTCACCTGCATAGCATGTGCGAAAGAGTAGAGAGGGTCACGGCAAAAACTGGACGCACTTCGTGTACAAACTGGACAATCTCTTTCGGAGTATCAGGATTTCGGACGAGAACTCATCTGTTACACGGGCACTTCAATGTTTTTTAAACTTATTTGAACTCTGTAATTCTTTTGTGTTCAGCATGCAGCATTCAAAGCGACGTCATCAATTTCCAACATGTTCTGACATAATTTGTTTTTCAGTCATTTACCGAATTGTTTAAAGAGCTAAATGATCGTGAAATTGAAAATCACTACAAAATGAACTCTGAAAATGTTGAAACTTGGCATGGTATCATCATTTCACCTGCATAGCATGTGCGAAAGAGTAGAGAGGGTCACGGCAAAAACTGGACGCACTTCGTGTACAAACTGGACAATCTCTTTCGGAGTATCAGGGTTTCGGACGAGAACTCATCTGTTACACGGGCACTTCAATGTTTTTTAAACTTATTTGAACTTCGGACTTCTTTTGTGTTCAGTATGCAGCATTCAAAGCGACATCATCAATTTCCAACATGTTCTGACATCATTTGTTTTTCAGTCATTTACCGAATTGTTTAAAGAGCTAAATGACCGTGAAATTGAAAATCACTACAAAATGAACTCTGAAAATGTTGAAACTTGGCATGGTATCATCATTTCACCCGCATAGCATGTGCGAAAGAGTAGAGAGGGTCACGGCAAAAACTGGATGCACTTCGTGTACAAACTGGACAAACTCTTTTGGAGTATCAGGGTTTCGGACGAGAACTCATATGTTACACGGGCACTTCAATGTTTTTTAAACTTATTTGAACTCCGGACTTCTTTTGTGTTCAGTATGCAGCATTCAAAGCGACGTCATCAATTTTCAACATGTTTTGACATCTTTTGTTGTTTTTCAGTCATTTACCTAATTGTTAAAGAGCTAAATGACCGTGAAATTGAAAATCACTACAAAATGAACTCTAAAAATGTTGAAACTTGGCATGATATCATCATTTCACCCGCATAGCATGTGCGAAAGAGTAGAGAGGGTCACAAAGAAACTAAATACAGAAAAAAACTACTCAGAAATAAATAGAAGAAAATAAATAAAGCAGAAAAGAAAAAACTATATAAAAATTACTCAAAAATAAATAGAAGAAAATAAATAATGCAGAAAAAAACTCTATAAAAAATTACTCAAAAATAAATAGAAGAAAATAAATAATGCAGAAAAGAAAAAACTATATAAAAAATTTGTTGGGGCGCTGCCCAGTGGGCCTGCCAGACCTAGGGTGTGCAAATGCAGGCCCAGAAGGGCCAGCAGACTCACAGGGCAGCGCACCATAGTTAGGCCCAGAAGCCTGCTATATAGAGAAGTTCGAAGGAGTAGCCGCGGCTGGGTTTATAAACCAGTGCGGCTGCCCTTCGCTTGGCGAGGTGGGACTAAACATTATGCACCGCAGGTGGCAGCGCACAACCTTTAGTACCGGTTGGTGGCTCCAACCGGTACTAATGATTGGGCCTTTACTACCGGTTCGTGGCATGAACCGCTACTAAAGGGGCCGTTTCCCGCCCCTTGGCCTGGCGAAAATTGGCCTTTAGTACCGGTTGGTGGCTCCAACCGGTACTAAAGACCCCTCCTATATATATGGCACTGACGAAAAATTCAATTTCATCGACCACCACTTCTTCTCAATCCAACTTCTTCGCGCGACATCGCCGCCGTCACCGCACCCGTCGCCCATCGCGCGCCGCCCTCGCAGGCCCCGCCGCCCCCGCCGCCCGTCGTCGCCGTCACCACCGTCGCCCCCGCCACCCGTCGTCGCCGTCACCGCCGTCGCCCCCGCCGCCTGTCCCCATCGCATCGCCCGCTGCCGCCCGTACGCGGCCGCCCCCCGCTCGTACACACACACGCATACACACAGACAGACAGACACACACACACACATACACACACACATATACACACACAGACACACACACACATTGTTTTTACTTATTTTCTATTTTCTGTTGTTTAGATTAATGTTAGATAAATTACGTAGATAATAATGTTAGAATGTTAATGTTATATGAATTATATGGAAAAGATGTTAAATATTAATGTCAATTTTAGATGAATTAGCTAGATATTAATTAGGTATATATATGTGAGATTTGAACTAGTTGAATTAATATAACTAGTTTATTTTTAGTATGAAAATTAATAGAACAAGTTTATTTTTAGTAAGAAAATTTAGGTATATGGGATTTGATGATCTAATCAAAATATTACTATATAGAACTACCTACTTTATTTTAGTAAGAAATTAATAGAACTAGTTTATTTTTAGTAAATGCTTAGTTGAATTAATAGAACTAGTTTATTTAGTTGAATTAATAGAACTAGTAAGTGTTTAATGCTTCACCTATATATGAACATATGTTAGATATTAATGTCAAATGTTAGATGAATTAGATATAAATTATATGTTAGATATATATTTAATTTAGTTATATGAGATTTCATTATCTAATTAACATTTTATTATATAGAACTAGCTACCTTATTTTTAGTAAGAAAATTAATATAACTAGTTTAGTTGAATTAGTTGAATTAATTAGTTGAACTAGTTAGTTGAATTAGTTCAATTAATTAGGTATATTTTTCGTAGGTGCTTAGTTGAATTAGTTCAATTAATTAGTTGAACTAGTTGAATTAACAGAATTAGTTGAATTAATAGAACTAATAAGTGTTTAATGTTTCACCTATGAACATAGGAATGTCGTCTGACGACGAACACGATTTCATTATGTGCGAATACTGCGAAGACCGGCGTGGCCCGTGCGGCAGAAATTTTCTAGTTGATGATAGACGCTTCAGCATCAAGCTGGATGAGAACTTCGAAGTGGATACAGTAAGTCACAACGACAAGTCTTTTTTCGTAATTAAGCATGACTTATGCTTCATTTGCTTCAACTTTTAATTTTAATTTTTCACTATTCTACTAGCGTATCCCCTGCCATGCAAGAATTTTTGTCTTGGATAAGATAGGTTTCAGTCCTAACGAAACTATGGAGGTAAAAAGAGTTTACTTGAAGACCGAGCATGGTTATACCATCAACGTCAAATTATACAATGCAGACACATACACCTATTTTGAATGCAAAACTTGGCAAGCACTATGCAAGGCTTATGCATTTGAGCCTGATATGGTTATCACCTTTGATATTCGTCCGGAAGATGATATTGAAGGTAATAGAGACATCTGGGTCGATGTGCAGACGCCTCCAGTTCTACCATTATGTGAGTTTCTCAACCATATTTATGTCTTTGATATGAGATTATTTGAACCAGTTGAATAATTAATAGATCTCAATTTATATTGACAGCTTACTTCCAATCAAGCAAACATGTCCGGCGCTTGGTAGACAGGACCGTCCACTGTCCAGGGGCTGAACTAAACTGCAAGGAGAAAAGTCATTATGTTTCATGGCTTAAGGATCTTGATGCTGTCAAGACAAATTTCTTTCCTGCACTTAGAAATGTTAGTACTCAAAACGTGCGACCAATAGTGTTCGTACTGAACTACGGTCACATATATTTAGGAAAGATGGTAAGATTTGTACTATTTCTCCTCAGTGCATCTTTTGCATACATTATTTTTTAAGCTAAACTTCATTGCTAAGTATGTTACTATATGATGTTCTTCAACAGGGACTCCCGATGAATGTTGTGCCTGATTGGATTGAGACTAAAGGTACCATGAATATTGTTAGCTTACGGCCAAGATATCCTACAATGCACTTTAGTGCATTCAGGATTTCTAATAGCGAGGAATGCTTAATAGTAAAAGACTGGAGCAAAATTGTGAACGATCACAGAGAAGTACTAGGGGCAGCTATCAGAAGCGCAACCCACGATTAGGAGACAGGTTCATCTGCATGCTCCGATATGATGAATCAGCAAAGCTATACATGTTCTATGCTATTTTACCTGAGAGAGAGAGCAGCAGGAGTGATTAATTAGCTAGTTCATGCTCTTAGTACTTGTCCTCTCATGTCCGTGTTCTTCATCCTGAACTTAATCTCAAAGAGTGATTCGCTTTTGTGGTGTTATGAACGCTTATTATATCATTACCATGTTGAACTCGATGATATCTTTGCTATGAAAACTGTTGCTGGTGATGATATATATGATGCAAGAGTTTTCATATTAATATGATGATGATGATGATGAGTTATTATATCATTTATGAAAGAAACTGCGTATTAGTTTCAACTGGATGGATTCTAGCTAAGTGATCAAGTATATGCCATATCCATATTACCTCGATCACTTAATTAGGTGATCAAGTATATATAATATGGATATGACATATACTTGATGACTTAGCTAGGATCCACGCATCCAGTCAAACTAATCTGCGGTACATTCACCTAATGATTTAACAACTCATTATAATGTAAAACAATCACTAAATTAAATTGAAAACACAAAATTAAAGTAAAAATAAAAAATAAAACCAAAACACACCCAAACATTTAGTACCGGTTGGTGTTACCAACCGGTACTAATGTCCTACGCGCCCACGGAGCTGGCTCGTGCCACGTGGTTGCCCTTTAGCACCGGTTCGTGCTGAACCGGTACTAAAGGGGGGGCCTTTAGTGCCCACAATTTAGTGCCGGTTATCGAACCGGCACTAAAGGGCCTTACGAACCGGTGCTATTGCCCGGTTCTGCACTAGTGAAGGTAGAGAACATCATCGAGCCAAAACTCACACTTTGGAAACTTGGCATAGAACTGATGTTCTCTGAGCTTATCGAACACCAAACGCAAGTGCTTGGCATGATCTTCCTTGTTCTTGGAAAAGACCAAAATGTCATCGAGGTAGACCAAGACGAAGTCATTTGTGTAGGCGTTACAGATGAAATTCATCATGCGAGAAATGTTGGCGGAGCATTGACAAGGCCGAAAGACATGACAGTGTATTCATATGAACCATAGCTTGTTCTGAATGCTGTCTTGGGGATATCTTGTTGACAAATGCGAATCTGATGATAGCCCATACGGAGATCAAGCTTGGAGAATACTTGAGCACCTTTGAGTTGTTCAAACAGCTCGTTGATGTTGGGAAGTGGGTACTTGTTCTTTATAGTCTTCTTGTTCAATGGACGGTAGTCGACACAAAGTCGGTCCGTTCCATCCTTCTTCTTCACAAAAAGAACACCACAACCCCATGGAGAAGAACTTGGTCGGATGAGACCCATTCTCTCTTGAATATCGAGTTGCTTCTTCAGCTCCTTCAACTCTTCAGGTCCAAGCTTGTAAGGACGTTTGCAAACAGGTTCCGTGCCAGGCTCAAGATCGATGATGAATTCAACTGGCCGGTGCGGAGGCTTTCCTGGAAGCTCTTCTGGAAAGACGTCTTGATATTCGCAAACGACTGGAATCTGAGAAATGGCATCCAACTCACCCTTCTCATTGAGAGAAAATAGTCGGATGGTATCATCACGAGCGGCAAAGACAATTACATCCTCAGACGAATGAGTCAATTGAATCTGCCTGGCAGCACAATCAAGCTGAGCCTTGTGCTTAGAAAGCCAGTTCATTCCAAGAATAAGATCGATATCCGAGTTACCGAGGACCATTGGGGAAGAAAGAAACTTATAGTCGCCCAACATGATAGTAACATCTGGAACCTCCAAACTGGCACTCAAACATTTGCTGGGAGAAACGATATCCATTGATTTACCCAAATGAGAAGAAACGAATTCATTCTTGGCAAAAAATGACTTTGACATGAAACAATGCGATGCACCATATCAAAAAGTACTTTTGCAGGAACATCGTTAACAGGAAGGTTACCCATAATCACATCTGGCGAGTCCTTTGCCTGAGCTGCGTTCAACAAGTTGACCTTGGCGTGCTTGGGGTTATGCTTGACCACTACGGTACTGGAAGATCTCACAGGACGAGGAGGAAGACGCCTCTGATTGAAGCATTTGTTGGCGTAGTGACCCTTCTACTGACACTTGTTGCACATGACCTCTGAGAGAGGACGGTGATACGGAGCACTTGATCTTGGAGCTTGAGACGAAGTCTTGTTCTGAAAGCCTGGGTTGGGTGGGTGGGAAGATCCATTGCCACCTTTTCTCTTCTGCTGATAAGGCTGACAGAACGGAGGAGGAGGCAGCCAATACTTTTGCTGCTTAGAAGCCACTTGAGTTGAGGAAGAAGGAGTTGCATCTCTGACTCGCTTCTTGGAAGCATCGCACTTGAGTTGAGCAGTCTCTTGCTTCATTGCCATATTGTAGAACTCATCGTACTTCTTCGGCTCAAAAAAGGACGAGAGCTAGTTAAAGATCTTCTCTGAGGCCACCCCTGAACTGATAAATCGTGCTCTTCTTGTCAGGGACGTCTTGCTTGGCAAAACGAGTGAGCGTCTGGAACAGAATGTTATACTGGTAAACAGACAAGCTGCCTTGCTTTAGGTTGCGGAATTCCTCACGCTTGCTCTCAACAACACTCTGAGGAATGTGATGAGCTTTGAAGTCTTGACGGAATTCATCCCAGGTAATCACACGGCCTCCTCTGGAATCTTTGTATTGCTGAAACCATTCTGCAGCTTGGTCTTTGAGTTGGAAGGAGGCAAACTTGACAAAGTCCTCAGGCCTGACATTGCTGCACTCGAAATGCTTGCAGATATCCACGAGCCAATCATCAGTGTCTGAGGCCTCGACACAGTTGCTGAAGGTCTTTGGCTGATTAGCGAGGAACTGGTTGAGTGTAGCAAACTGATTCTGATTGTTGCCATGGCCATGATTCCCTTGGTTGCGCTCTTGCAGAATTTGCATGATCAGCTGCGTGTTTGCATTGGTAGCGGCCATCACAGCTTGCCATGCCTCCAGAGGTGGAGGTGGTGGTGGCGGATCCTGATTCTGATTCTGACCCTTAGCAGGAGCCATCCTGAAGAGGGTGACATCCGTTAGCATCTTGACAGACAAATATTTAAGCTGAATCAAATGGATCAAAATTGCACATATAGTCTTCACATCCAAACAAAATGAACGAACACATTCCAATCGACATGGTCACACTTCCATAAATTGAGAAGCCACTTAGATAGAGGTAGAAGAATAAAACAACAAGGTACGGACAAGAACAAATACTTAGTGAGGATTACCCAATCCCAAACCAAGTATTCACGGAAGAAATGCTAGAGCTACAAGAATTCCCACCTATGAAACTCCCGAACCTTTCCAGTTATGCAATCAGGTGTTGGGGATACAGGGGAAGCATAATATCTCACCCAAAGCTAGCAAATCCTACATCCAGCTGTATCCATCCTTCAACAAATAACCAAGAAAACTTCGGAAATCATTTACCTCAACCTTCGAAAAGCATTCGTTATACAAGTTATGGCAATACTCCCGAACTCCTGCCCCAGTACTGGGTGGCATCGAGGTTATCTCACCAACAACTGCATAAAAGAGATTTTTGATGTCGGCGAAACTCAGGTATTCCAGAATCTCAACGATAAAATTGTGACTACAACACCTCGGAGCTCAACTCCTCGGGACACTGCCACAACCCCTAGATGTCAGGAGGCACCAAGAACAATGTTCTCGTCACAAAACCATCGGAACGATTCCAAGATACCCGCGTGATCCTAATTTTTTTAGTGAAATTTGAGAAGAGAAGAGTAAAAACTCTACGTCAAGATGCCTCGCCAGAGCGACAAAGGGACTGAGGAGTAAAAAGAATTCCTAACTCTCCGATATATATAATCCTAAATGACTCAAAACATCTTTCTAGACTCAACAACGCCAATGATTCGATCAAGCAGGGGGCTCCCAAGGTCGGGGGAAGCTCTGATTACCAACTTGTAACGCCCTCGATGCGGCTATATCTCCCACGTGTCGAAGCACGACTTAGAGGCATAACCGCATTGAAAGAAATGTCGCAAGTGAGGTAATCTTCACAACAACCCATGTAATACAATAAGGGAAAAAGGATACATAGTTGGCTTACACTCGCCACGTCACACAAATATCATAAATAACATTACATTCATCCAAATACACTCAAGGTCCGACTAGGGAACCAAAATGAGGATAAACCCCAAATGCAACATAGTCCCCGATCGCCCCAACTGGGCACCACTTCTGATCATCTGGGAAAGACACGTAGTAACGACGAGAGTCTTTATCGAACTCCCACTTGAGCTTAGTCATATCACCTAGAGCGGTATCATCGGTCCCTGCATCTGGTTTTGGAAGGAATCTGTGAGTCACGGGGACTCAGAAATCTCACACCCTCGCGATCAAGACTATTTAAGCTTATAGGGAAGGCAAAAGGTATGATGTGGAGCTGCAGCAAGCGACTAGCCTATATGGTGGCTACCATACGCAAATGAGAGCGAGAAGAGAAGGCAAAAGCACGGTCGAACAACTATGATCAAGAAGTGATCCTAGAACAACCTACGTCAAACATTACTCCAACACCGTGTTCGCTTCCCGGACTCCGCCGAGAAGAGACCATCACGGTTACACACGCGGTTGGTGCATTTTAATTAAGTTAAGTTTCATGTTATCTACAACCGGACATTAACAAATTCCCATCTGCCCATAACCGCGGGCACGGCTTTCAAAAGTTCAAATCCCTGCAGGGGAGTCCCAACATAGCCCATCACAAGCTCTCATGGTCAACAAAGTATATTCCTTCTCCCAAGACAATCCGATCAGACTCGGCATCCCAATTACAAGACATCTCGACAATGGTAAAACAAGTCCAGCAACACCGCCCGAATGTGTCGACAAATCCCGATAGGAGATGCACATATCTCATTCTCAGGGCACACTCAGATAGGTCAAGCTATGAGTAAAACCAGCCCTCGAGTTACCCCGAGGTGGCCCCGCAGGCTGCCCATTTCGGACCAACACTCAGAGGAGCACTGGCCCAGGGGGGTTTAATAAAGATGACCCTTGGGCTCCGAAAACCCAAGGGAAAAAGAGGCTAGGTGGCAAATGGTAAAACCAAGGTTGGGCAATGCTGGAGGAGTTTTATTCAAGGCGAACTGTCAAGGGGTTCCCATTATAACCCAACCGTGTAAGGAACACAAAATCCGGGAACATTACACCGACATGACAGAAACTAGGGCGGCAAAAGTGGAACAAAACACCAGGCATAAGGCCGAGCCTTCCAACCTTTACCAAGTATATTGGTGCATTAAGATAAAGAAGATAATATGGTGATATCCCAACAATAAACATGTTCCAACAAGGAACGAACTCCAAATCTTCACCTGCAACTAGCAACGCTATAAGAGGGGCTGAGCAAAGCGGTAACATAGCCAAACAACGATTTGCTAGGACAAGGTGGGTTAGAGGTTTGACATGGCAATATGGGAGGCATGATAAGCAAGTGGTAGGTATCGTAGCATAGGCATAGCAAAAGAGTGAGCATCTAGCAAGCAAAGATAGAAGTGATTTTGAGGTTATGGTCATCTTGCCTACAAAAGTTCTCAGAGTTGCCTTGATCCTCGTAAGCGTACTCAAGGGCTCCTCGATCACGTACTCGTCTCCCGGCTCTACCCAAGCAAGAACAACAGCAAAAAGGAACACAATCAACCACGTGCAATGCACAAACAACATGATGCAAACATGGTATGATATGCGGGATGTGATATGTGATGCATATGCATGAGTTGGAAAGGAAATGATTGAACCTGGCCTCAACTTGGAAATCCAAGAGTGCCACTAGAAAGGGGAGTTGATTTTGGTTGAAATCGATATAAAGATCACCGGAATCGGATGCACGGTTTGGAAATGGCAAGCAAAACAAATATGGCACCGGTCCGCGATTAACAACAAGTAGCCTTCTAAATGCATCAAGATAAATAAGCTACTGCACTCAGACATGGCAAAAAAATACATGACAGGGATCCACTCATGATGCTTGACAAAAGATGAACACTGATCTACGGCTAATTCACTCATTAACAGGTTCAAACAAACATGGCAAAAGTGCAAATGATAACAGGTTTCAGACTTAGAGAAATTAACAGCATGTCAGGAATTTATCACTAGGAAGCAATGTTTAGAGCATGATAACTACATTCTACAAGAACATATCATGGCAAAGCAAGGCATGGCATGAAGCTACTCGAAGCATACAACAAAAGTCCCTTAGTGATCATGAGCCAAAAGGGACCAGAAAATACAATTGCAAGCATGTGAACATAGCAACAACATAAACAGATTCAGACTTAGCGAAAAACCGGAGCATGGCAAAACATATAACGAGTAGGCATGTTTACGAGCTCGATGCACTCACTACGAGGCATTGCATGAGAAACTAAGCATACACCAAGAAAATAGACATGGCATAGAAGCTAGACATGGCAAGCACAACATCATAGCATTCACGGATCAACAACAACAAGCTCGGCAAAATTGCAAAACATGTTAACAATCTGCCAGGAACATTTTATAGCAAAAGTAGAGCTCGATTGACTCAAGCTAGGGTGCTCCATAATGGCAAACAAAGACATGGATGGAGAGAGCACAAGATTATCTACAAAACATCCTTACTGATCATGCTCAAAAGAGGCACGGATCACTAGGAAACAACATGAACATATGGCATAAAAATAATGACAGGGCAAGGACTTAGTGAAATTCTAAGTCCCTGAAATCAGCATCATTGAGTATGCTACTTTGCATGCTTGTGCTAGTCACCACAAAAATCACAAAAATACATGGCATACACCCTTGTAAAGATGGCATGGCATTCTTCAAAACACATGTAGAGCTCAGGATCATAGCATGCACACATTAATCATGGCAAAAATGACAAAAGTGCATTTGCTGAAACAGATCTGAAACTATCCTCACATAGCCCTCTTCCAACAGCATTTCGGGCATCAAGAAGAGATCAAATGAAAATGATGCAATGATTTGAAATTATGTACTCGTGGAGACGAACATTTTGATATGCTACACGCACGAATCGGAGCTACGATGAGGAAGTTATGATGTGTCAAAGATTGCAAAATAATTAGGGTTAGGAGGGAAAAAGTCAACCGCGCGGATCTCAGATCCAGATCGGGCACTGTAGCTTCGCACGACGAGGTTCGCTGGAAATGGCCGCGGCGGTGGTCGGACTTGCTAAGGAGAGGAGGGGCTCGCCGGTGCGCCGGGCGGCGGAGCTCTGGGAAGCCGGAGCGGGGCGGCGCCGTCCGGTGAGGAGGCGACGGCCGCGGTCGTCGACGCCGGCGAGGGACGCGGCGGCCGATGCGGTGGCCTACGACAGATGGAGCGGCGAAGCGCGCCGGCGCCGAGGGCGATGGCGGCGGGGATCCGAGGAGCGGGCGGCGTCGGGCGGTGGGAGGAGCCGGGCCGGGAGGGCCGGCGCTGGGCCTCGCAGGCCCGCGGGGTCGACGGCAAAGTCGGGGCCGGCTCGGGACACGTGGCAGTCCCCGGTTGGCGGCGGCGGCGATGTCCGGCGCGCTGCGCGGGAAATTGCTAGGGTTAGGGGGGAGGAGACCCGGGATTTCGAGGAGGGATCTATTTATAGAGGTAGGAGGAGCTAGGAGGCTCCAAATGAGGTGCGGTTTGCGGCCACGAGATCGTGATCGAACGCTCTAGATGATGGAGGAGGTTTAGATGGGTTTTGGGGCACTTTGGAGGGGTGTTGGGCTGCAACACACACAAGGCCTTTTCGGTCCCTCGGTTAACCGTTGGAGTATCAAACGAAGTCCAAATGGCACGAAACTTGACAGACGGTCTGCCGGTAGTAAACCAAGGCCGCTTGGAAAGTATCGGTCCAATCCGAAAATGTTTAACACCCACACACGAAAAGAGATAGAAAGGACCACCGGAGGACATAGGAGCGCCGGAATGCAAAACGGACAACGGGGAAAATGCTCGGATGCATGAGACAAACACGTATGTAAATGCAATGCACATGATGACATGATATGAGATGCATGACAAAGACAAAACACGCGGAGAAAAAACCCGACAACAAGGAAATAACATAACTTAGTGCCAGAAATGGCAAGAGTTGGAGTACAAATAAGGTAGGTTACATCCGGGGTGTTACACCTATTCTACACAGCTCCAAAAGTCCTGAAACTTCACGGAAGTTATCTCCAGAATATATAAAAAATATTGGGCGAAAGAAGTTCCAGAGGGGGCCCACACCCTTGCCACGAGGGTGGGGGGCACACCCTACCCCCTGGGCGCCCACACCCCCCCCCCCTCGCCTCATGGGCTCCCTGGTGGCCCTCCGATGCCCATCTTCTGATATATGAGGTCTTTCGTCCGAGAAATAAATAATAAGCAAGCTTTGGGGAAGAAAATCCGCCGCCACGAGGCGGAACCTTGGCAGAACCAATCTAGGGCTCCGGCAGAGCTGTTCTGCCGGGGAAACTTCCCTCCGGGAGGGGGAAATCATCACCATCATCATCACCAATGATCCTCTCATCGGGAGGGGGTCAATCTCCATCAACATCTTCACCAGCACCATCTCATCTCAAACCCTAGTTCATCTCTTGTATCCAATCTTTCTATCCAAACCTCAGATTGGTACGTGTGGGTTGCTAGTAGTGTTGATTACTCCTTGTAGTTGATGCTAGTTGGTTTACTTGGTGGAAGATCATATGTTCAGATCCATTATGCATATTAATACACCTCTGATTATTAACATGAATATGCTTTTTGAGTAGTTACGTTTGTTCCTGAGGACATGGGAGAAGTCTTGCTATAAGTAGTCTTGTGAATTTGGTATTCGTTTGATATTTTTATGAGATGTATGTTGTCATCCCTCTAGTGGTGTCATGTGAACATCGACTACATGACACTTCGCCATTGTTTGGGCCAAGAGGGAGGCATTGGGAAGTAATAGGTAGATGATGGGTTGCTAGAGTGACAGAAGCTTAAACCCTAGTTTATGCGTTGCTTCGTAAGGGGATGATTTGGATCCATATGTTTCATGCTATGGTTAGGTTTACCTTAATACTTCTGCTGTAGTTGCGGATGCTTGCAATGGGGGTTAATCATAAGTGGGATGCTTTTCCAAGTAAGGACAACACCCAAGCACCGGTCCACCCACATATCATATTATCAAAGTATCAAACGCGAATCATATGAACATGATGAAAACTAGCTTGACCATAATTCCCATGTGTCCTCGGGAGCTCTTTCCTTCATATAAGAGTTTGTCCAGGCTTTTCCTTTGCTAAAAAAAGGATTGGGCCATCTTGCTACACCTTATTTACTTTTATTACTTGCTAATCATTACAAATTACCATATCACAAAACTATCTGTTACCGATAATTTCAGTGCTTGCAGAGAATACCTTACTGAAAACTGCTTATCATTTCCTTCTGCTCCTCGTTGGGTTCGACACTCTTACTTATCGAAAAGCTACGATAGATCCCCTACACTTGTGGGTCATCAAGACTCTTTTATGGCGCCGTTGCCGGGGAGTGAAGCGCCTTTGGTAGGTGGACTTTGGTAAGGAAAAATTTATATAGTGTGCTGAAATTTACTGTCACTTGTTACTATGGAACATAATCCTTTGAGGGGCTTGTTCGGGGTATCTTCACCCCGACCAGTAGAGCAAAGAGTTGCTCCTCAACCTACTGAACCTACTGAAAATGTTTACTTTGAAATTCCTTCGGGTATGATAGAGAAACTGCTAGCTAATCCTTCTGCAGGAGATGGAACATTGCATCCTGATTTACAATTAATCTATGTGGATGAAGTTTGTGGATTATTTAAGCTTGCAGATATGCCCGATGATGTTATCAAGAAGAAGGCCTTCCCTTTATCTTTGAAGGGATATGCATTGACATGGTATAGGCTATGTGATGATATGGGATCATGGGACTACACACGATTGAAATTGGAATTTCATCAGAAGTTTTATCCTATGCATCTTGTTCATCGTGATCGTAATTATATATATAATTTTTGGCCTCGCGAAGGAGAAAGCATCGCTCAAGCTTGGGGGAGGCTTAACTCAATGTTATATTCATGCCCCAATCATGAGCTCTCAACAGAAATGATTATTCAAAATTTTTATGCTCGGCTTTCTCTCAGTAATCGTTCCATGCTCGATACTTCTTGTACTGGATCTTTTATGATGAAGACTATTGAATTCAAATGGGATTTATTGGAAAGAATTAAACGCAACTCTAAAGATTGGGACCTCGACGAAGGTAAGGAGTCAGGTATAACACCTAAGTTAGATTGTGTTAAATCTTTTATGGATACCGATGCTTTTCGTGAATTTAGCACTAAATATGGACTTGACTCTGAGAATCCTTTGCTACTAATGTTGATCTCCCTAAGGAGAAGTGGTTTAAATATAATCCTCCCATTGAAGTAATAGTAGTTGCACCTATTAATGTTGAAGAAAAGACTATCACTTATGATGATCCTATTGTTCCTGCTGCTTATATTGAGAAACCACATTTTCCTGTTAGAATAAAGGATCATGCTAAAGTTTCAACTGTGGTTAACAAAAGTAATATTAAGACACCTAAACCCCCTGTGCAAATTAAAGTTGAACCTAGTATTGCTATGGTTAAAGATCTCTTGGCTGATAATATTGATGGGCATGTTATTTACTTCTGCAATGAAGCTGCTAGAATTGGTAGACCTGATGCTAAAAATAAACATAGACCTGTTGTAGGCATGCCTGTTATTTCTGTTAAAATAGGAGATCATTGTTATCATGGCTTATGTGATATGGGTGCTAGTGCAAGTGCAATACCTCATTCCTTATACCATGAAATTGTGCATGATATTGCACCTGCTGAGATAGAAGATATCAATGTTACCATTAAACTTGCCAATAGAGATACTATTTTACCGATTGGGATTGTTAGAGATGTTGAAGTCTTGTGTGGGAAAGTTAAATATCCTACTGATTTTCTTGTTCTTGGTTCCCCACAAGATGACTTTTGTCCCATTATATTTGGTAGACCCTTTTTGAATACTGTTAATGCTAAGATAGACCACAATAAGGATATTGTTTTTGTTGGTTTAGGGGATATGTCTCATGAGTTTGATTTTGCTAAATTTCATAGACAACCCCATGATAAATAATTGCCTAGTAAAGATGAAATTATTGGTCTTGCTTCTATTGCCGTGCCTCCTACTGATCCCTTAGAACAATATTTGCTAGACCATGAAAATGGTATGTATATGAATGAAAGAAGGTAAATAGATGAGGTATTCTTTAAACAGGGTCCTATTTTGAAACACAACTTGCCTGTTGAAATCCTAGGGGATCCTCCTCCAGCCAAGGGTGATTCCGTGTTTGAGCTTAAACCATTGCCTGATACTCTTAAATATGCTTATCTTGATGAAAAGAAGATATATCCTGTTATTATTAGTGCTAACCTTTCAGAGCATGAAGAAGAGAAATTATTGAAAACTCTGAAGAAGCACCGTGCTCCTATTGGATATACTTTTGATGATCTTAAGGGCATTAGTCCCACTCTATGTCAACACAAAATAAATTTGGAGAAAGATGCCAAACCAGTTATTGATCACCAACGGCGGCTAAATCCTAAGATGAAAGAAGTGGTAAGAAAGGAAATATTAAAGCTCCTTGAAGCAAGTATAATTTATCCCGTTGCTCATAGTCAATGGGTAAGTCATGTCCATTGTGTCCCTAAGAAGGGAGGTATTACTGTCATTCCTAATGATAAATATGAATTGATTCCGCAAAGAATTATTACAGGTTATAGGATGGTAATTGATTTCTGCAAATTAAATAAAGCTACTAAAAAAGATCATTACCCTTTGCCTTTCATTGATCAAATGCTAGAAAGATTATCCAAACATACACATTTTTGCTTTCTAGATGGTTACTCTTGTTTCTCTCAAATACCTGTGTCAGCTAATGATCAAGAAAAGACTACTTTTACTTGCCCTTTCAATACCTTTTCTTATAGACGTATGCCTTTTGGTTTATGTAATGCACCTGCTACCTTTCAATGATGCATGATGGCTATATTCTTTGACTTTTGTGAAAAGATATGTGAAGTTTTCATGGATCATTTCTCTGTTTATGGATCCTCTTTTGATGATTGCTTGAGCAACCTTGATCGAGTTTGCAGAGATGCAAGAAACTAACCTTTTCTTGAATTGGGAGAAGTGCCACTTTATGATTAATGAAGGTATTGTCTTGGGGCATAAAATTTCTGGAAGAGTTATTGAAGTTTACAAAGCTAAAGTTGATGCTATTGAAAAGATGTTGTGTCCCAAGGACATCAAAGGTATAGGAAGTTTCCTTGGTCATGCCGGTTTTATAGGAGGTTCATTAAGGACTTCTCAAAATTTTCCCAGACTCTGACTAACCTATTACAAAAAGATATTCCTTTTGTCTTTGATGATGATTGTGTACAAGCGTTTGAAATACTTAACAAAGCTTTGATTTCTGCACCTATTGTTCAGCCACCTGATTGGAATTTACCCTTTGAAATCATGTGTGATGCTAGTGATTATGCTGTAGGTGCTGTTCTAGGACAAAGAGTTGATAAAAATTAAATGTTATTCAATATGCTAGCAAAACTCTAAACAGTGCTCAAAGAAATTATGCTACTACTGAAAAGGAATTCTTAGCAGTTGTATTTGCTTGTGATAAGTTCAGACCTTATATTGTTGATTCTAAAGTAACTATTCACACTGATCATGCTTCTATTAAATATCTTATGGAAAAGAAAGATGCTAAACCTAGACTAATTAGATGGGTTCTCCTGCTACAAGAATTTGATTTGCATATTATTGATAGAAAGGGAGCTGAGAACCCCGTTGCAGACAACTTCTCTAGGTTAGAGAATATTCTTGATGACCCACTACTATTGATGATAGCTTTCCTGATGAACAATTAGTTATCATAAATGCTTCTCATACAGCTTTGTGGTATGCTGATTATGCTAATTACATTGTTGCTAAATTTATACCACCTAGTTTCACATACCAGCAAAAGAAAAAGTTCTTCTATGATTTAAGACACTACTTCTGGGATGACCCACATCTTTATAAAGAAGGAGTAGATGGTGTTATTAGACGTTGTATACCTGAGCATGAATAGGAACAGATCCTACGCAAGTGCCACTCCGAGGCTTATGGAGGACACCATGCTGGAGATAGAACTGCGCATAAGGTATTGCAATCCGGTTTTTATTGGCCTACTCTCTTCAAAGATGCCCGTAAGTTTGTCTTGTCTTGTGATGAATGTCAAAGAATTGGTAATATTAGTAGACGTCAAGAAATGCCTATGAACTATTCACTTGTTATTGAACCATTTGATGTTTGGGGCTTTTATTATATGGGACCTTTTCCTTCCTCTAATGGGTATACTCATATTTTAGTTGCTGTTGATTACGTTACTAAGTGGATAGAAGCTATTCCATCTAGTAGTGCTGATTATAACAACTCTATTAAGATGCTTAAAGAAGTTATTTTTCTGAGGTTTGGAGTCCCTAGATACTTAATGAATGATGGTGGTTCACATTTTATTCATGGTGCCTTTCGTAAAATGCTTGCTAAGTATGATGTTAATCATAGAATTGCATCTCCATATCACCGGCAGTCTAGTGGTCAAGTAGAACTTAGCAATAGAGAGCTCAAATTAATTTTGCAAAAGACTGTTAATAGATCTAGAAAGAATTGGTCCAAGAAACTTGATGATGCATTATGGGCTTATAGAACTGCATATAAAAATCCCATGGGTATGTCTCCATATAAATGGTTTATGGTAAAGCATGCCACTTACACTACAAAAAATACACTTCCGTGATGATACGTGTTTGTCACAGTAGGTTGCATTTTCTGTCATGCATGTCCATCCATGACGATTTTATGACAGAATCAAGATAGTCATACCTGTGCTGTCGTAGAAGTGTTCCATGACATTACCAAAATTATCATCACGGAAGTGTCCACTTCCATGACGATAAATCCCGCATCACAGAAGTGCTTTCGTCAAGGGTGACCGACACATGGCAACCACCGTAACGGAACGCCATTAAGCTATCGGGTCGGGTTTTGGATCCGATAACCCGTTAACAGCCCCGACCAATGGGGATTTTCCACATGTAAAATCATCATTGGCTGGAGGAAACACGTGTCGGCTCATCGTTGGGACAGATGTCATCCACTCATTGGACAGAAGGCGCCTATGATACATCGACACGTCACACGGCCCAATAGAGGCCCATTCCTGTCAAAAGGCCGGCCCATTTGACTTGGTCAAAAGGTGGCGGGCCGGCCCATGTAAAGCCTGTTAACGGCATGTTCGCATATAGCCCATTTACAGCCCGCTAACCCAAGGCCCGTTACGCCCTATCCGAATTAGGCCCAGTAGCGTCATCTGGGCCACCCAATATGATTCCATCCGGTTTTCACTTCTGGCCCACGTATGGCCCATGACGTCTTTTGGTCCATATGAGGCCCTATGTAACTCTTGGCCTATTAACGGCCCGTGGTGAAACTGGCCCGTAATGAACAGTGTATCACTTTACACTAGGGCTGGAATTCGAGCCGAGTCGAGCCAGCTCGGCTCGACTCGCTAGAGCTCCTTTCGTTAACGAGCTAGCTCGACTCGACTCGTTACTATAACGAGCTTAAACCCAAGATTAACTCAACTCGTATAACTCGCGAGCTGGCTCGTTTAGCTTGTTAAGCTCGTTAAAGATATGAACATAAAACCCTCAAAATGATAAAAAATGATTATGTATATATTAAACATATATATCACTAAACAATTGTAATTTCCTTGTAATGCATGAGTCTCCTAGGCGGGTGGGTCTTCAATGGCTGGGCCTTGTGTTGTGCGTCTGGAACGTAGGGTGCTGAGTGGCTTATCTTTTTTTGTATTGAGAGTGGCTGATCTTTTGTACCGAGCCTAACGAGTTACACGAGTACTCGTGAGATTGGCTCATTTAACTTGGTCTATAAACGATCTTAAACTAAAGCTTGGCTTGACTCGTTATTCTTCGAGTTCGAGTTGATTCGAGCCGAGTCACGAGCTACTCGTTTAGCTCGCGAGCTTCGAGCTTTTTTCCAGCCCTACTTTACACCCATTAACGGCCCGTGGTGAAACTGGCCCGTAATGAACAATGTATCACTTTATACCCATTAACGGCCCGTTATTCTGTTGGGTAGTTTCCAGCCCATGCTATCTTTCGGCTTTCTCAGAGCACATTTATTCTTGGGCTCATTTCCAGTATTCGTTTACTTATGGCCCGTTACTGTCATTTTCTGCTTGTGGGCCAAATTCAGCCCGTGGTTACAGTCGGCCCGTTTGTGGTCCGTTAATACGTTGGGTGTTTTCATAGCGTCATCAAATACGGCCTATTAACGATGGCCCATTATGGTCGGCCCATGAACAGACGATTCCAACTCTAGCCCGTTTACGGCCATAATGCGGTCTGTTTGGCCCATGTTTGGCCAATCGATCATACGGCCCGTATAAGGCCCATTGATGATACGGCCCGCAGAAGGCCCATTGTTTCTACGGCCCGTAGAAGGCGAAGGCCCATTGTTTCTACGACCCATAGAAGGCCCACTGTTTCTACGGCCAGTAGGAGGCCCAGTGTCACTACAGTAAATATTAGCCCATGATTATTGTGGCCTAGTTTTAAAAAATAGGTTATTGCAGCGACTAGCTAACCGCGGAAAAAGAACTACAATGACTACAAGCAAACAAATAAACAAGAAAACAAGGAAATAAATAAGAAAGCAACTAACACTAGGCTATCACGGCTATTACACATATTACATCCACTGGGCATCATAGTTCGCCACCAATGCAAATATAGGGAACAAAGCAGCATATCATATACACCGGTTGTCAAAGTTGGCGACCAGCGCAAATAAACACCGTAGCAAAACAAATCCAGAACTGAAACCACTTCAGAAGATCTCAAGAAACAATATCCTGGGTACCCATAATGCTGGCAAGATGCTTAGCAAGCTTATTAACTTTCTCTTGTTTGGCGCTTAAATCCTCGAGCGCTTGCTATTGCACCAGAAAATATGCATCTGAATTCTGCAGGGACTTCCTCATTCCTTCAGCTTCCTGTCGCAGCACATCTGATCGATGTCTTTCAACTTGAAGTTGAGACTCAAGAAGACGAACTGATTCAGGCAGCGAGTTTGAAGAGCTTGTGCCAGCAGTGGTGGCCAGTAACTCGAACACTACATCAAGACATGACTTTTGGATTCCCTCACTGTCGTCAAGATAGTTTTTATCTGCTTTCTTGGAGACCAACAGGGATGTCTCACTATCTTGAACCTTATCTGCATTACTTCCTTTACCATTGGATAATGCGGTACTATTCTCCAATATTTTGTCCGCATTCTAAAAGAGAAACAAGAAGACACATCACATGTTTACCATGTTGTATATGAAACTTATTTTGGTAAATGAGTTCAGTAGTAAAGTGGACAGGATAACAACATGAAACAAACATATATCTATGTACCATGGTCACTTTATGGTCTATATCATTCTAGTTTTTGTTACCAAATCAAGATAGAGACACAGTTCAAATAATATTTTTTCAAGACAAAGCAGAATAGACAGAATATAAGCGTGGGTAACTATAGAGCAATAACAACACTTGTAATGTGCATGACATGAGAACATAACTATTTATTCAATTGAAACTGAAATCAACATAGAGCAGGTTACAACAGCAAACCAGTTAAAGAAACAAGTTTAAAACATACCTGTTGCGCCATTGGAGTTTCAATTCCATCCTTCAAATTTGAAAATAGTTGGTATGAGTAAATACAATAATGCAAGAGCAAAGGAGTATGAACCATAGCTACAGAACCTGACCTGAGAACAAATCTTCTTCTTCTTTAAGCGTTGAGTTGGGACTCGGAGTGGTGGTCCTCGTGCTTTGGGCACTGCAGTTCCCTTACTAACTGCTCGGGTTTGGGTGCTTTGTGGTGGAGACGGTGTTGTGTCATCTAGAACTGGGTTACTATCTGCCAGGGTTGGGGTTAGAAGGGGTGTAGCTGGTTCTCTGTCCAACTGGGTAGGGGTACAATCTGCGAGAGTCTGGGTTATGTGTGGTGGATCTGGTCCTTGGGCAAGTACAACCGTGGTTCTATCTGCATCAACTGCTAGCACTATCTTTTCTGAAGACCGAGTTGTTACTCCCTTAGATACTGCCATCACACTCTCCAATTCAAATGGCTGATAAACAAGAAAAGTAATTGAAAGTATAGAAATAGTATGATAGACAGGTGCAATGGATAGTGGGGAATAAAAGAGGGCATGAAATAATTCATATTTATGTTGTCTAACCAAACAAGATAGCATGACACAATTTAACCTATATGATGGCTAACTAAACAGGATAGCATGACACAATTTCACATTATGATGGCTAACTAAAAAATATGGAAAAGACATAGTTCAAAATATGAGACTATGTAAACAGGATGACATGACATAACTATATAATGTGTTTATTAAATAGGTTGGCATGCCATAATTCACATACATTCACGGATAGAATGCCATAATTCAAAATATGATGACTGTAAACACTAAACAGGATGAGATGATATAACTATATGATGTCTTTATTAAATGGGTTGCCATGCCATAATTCAGATAGATGATGTGTATGTACTATGTAAACATGATGGCATGCTATAATTCAAATATATGATTTATATAGTAAGCAAGTAAGCAGATGGCAATCCATATATGATGTAAAAACTAAGCAATGCAAGACAACATGCATGAAATGGGTAATATAAACCTGCCAAGTTTGAGCAGAGACCTCAGGGGGAAAATAGGACTAGGCATCAGTCTCTGAATCCTCCTCTGAGGAGCTCTCTGTAACCAGCAAGATGTCTACTTCAGCAGGTAGCACTGTCTGCTCTGAATACCTTGTTTTCACTCCAGATACTTCCATCACCGCTTCAAATGGCTGATGCACAGGAAGAGTAGTTGAATATACAAACGTTGTCGACAAATGGAACACGTAATACAAAAAATGATAGCATGATACAATTCACATACATGATGATTGGCTAAACAGCATGGCATTGCATAATTCACATATATAATGCCTTTGCAACAAGATAGCATTGTATAATTCACATATATAATGTCTTGCAACAAGATGGCAATGCATAATTCACATATATGGTAATTAGACACTGAACATGTGGCATTCACACAAAGCATGTCTAAACTAATCAAATGACATAGCAATGCGTGACACCATACGCACGATATGAGCAACATAACCCTGCCAAGTTAGAGCATACACCTCAGGGGGGGGATAGGACTGGTCATCTGTCTCTGAAACCTCCTATGAGGAGCTATCCGTAACCAGTGAGATATGCGCTTCGTCAAATAGCATAGTCTGCTCTGAAGACCTTGTTTTCACTCTAGAATTTGCCATCACCGTGTCAAATGGCTGATGCACACGAAGAGCAATATGTAACGGAAAAAAAGGATGGCCTGATATAATTTACATATAAGATGATGTGCTAAGCAGGATGGCATTGCAAAATTCACATATATGATGCCTGGCTAAACAAGATGGCGTTGCATAATTCACATAAATGATGAATAAACTAAACAGATGGCATTCGCACAAAGGATGTCTAAACTAAGTAGATAACATATTTGATGTATAAAGTAAGCAATGCAAGACACCATATGCATGATATAACCAACATCAGCATGCCAAGTTAGAGCAAAGACCTCAGGGGGTAAATAGGAGTTGTCTTCTCCTTCTGAATCCCCCTCAGAACAGATATCTTCCTCTCGATTACAATCCGAAATGCGTGGAGGGGGGCTGCCTTTGCGCCTACCATGGAGCGACGTCTGCATGAAATTTTATTGCCACGCAAGGCTCGTCTCTTTTGCTCTACATGTTCAGTTCCATTGTTTACAATAACTGTCATGCATAGGAATAAAACATAGTGAGATTATGTAAGGAGTGCATGCAGAAATCCAGAGTGATGGTAGCAACCTGTGGATAGACCCAAAACCAATAATAGCAGGCAGATAATGGCTCCAGTTAAAAAATACAGATAATGGCTTCTTTACTGTCTGTTTCCCACCCAACATGAAACTCATAGTAGACACCGGAAATTAACCAGATAGTAGATAGATACTATTGATAGCGTCCCTGATATGTACCCCACAACTATTTAAAAACTCAAGTTTGACCATTAGTTTGGAGCTGACTCAGAGTCTAATCGGTGAACAGGACGATAAAGTAGCATGTAATATTAAGCGATGCATAATGTAAGCAGACACGAAAGAGTGCGACCTCTCTTGCGGACCCGTGTAGTCATCAAGGTCATCTGCTCGGTTGATGATGGCAATGCAGTTTTCATGGCTGCCAGTGGCGGGGAAGAAGATCTGAGGCGGCGAAAGACAGTATGGAGGCCGGATCCCTGCTGCGCTGGACCCTTCTATCGTTGGAGCAGCTAAGCTGGGGTGGACGACGGTGCAGCAGGAGCGGGACAAACCATGCAAGGTTTTCTTTGACAACTATCTGTAACAGAATTAATTCTGTAAGGGCTCGTTTGAATTGGAGGATTCCAACAATGTAGGGATAGGAAATAGACAGGAATAGGATAGGAATGCACGTGCAAAACAGAGAATTTAAAAACACAAGATTTCTGCCAATCTGGGTGTTTGATTCACAACAATTGGAAGATCACAGGATGCAAAGAAGCATGGTGAGATTAAGTCAAACCACAAGAAAATGTATGGTTATAATGCTATTATGCTACTATCTCTTAGTCTTGTGCTTCATGAATAGGAATTTGAAAAGGAGGACAAGTGAAAATTAAAATTCCTATGTTTTTTCTTTCAAGGAGACACTAAAGGAATAAATCCGTGTGCCTAGTGGACAATATATATAACATGTAGAGTAAAAAAGAGATGCAACAAGTGTACAACCTCTTTGGCGAAGCCATGTCGATCTCAGCGTGATTGGGTTGGCCGGTGAGGATGCTCCAGCTGACTTTGCTGTTGGAGGAGGGGAAGAAGATCTTAGGCGTCTGGAGATGGAGCCCGAGATACCGCTCCGCTGTGATGGAGGGTTTCGTCGTTGGAGCAGCTCCGGTGAGTTGTTCGACGCCGAGGCTGAAGCAGGACAAGAGAGACAACGAACAACGTTAACCTGAGTGGAATTCTAATAGCATCTCCAATACATGATGTAAAATACATAACCACAAAGTGCTAGATGTAAAATACATCGGCCGCTCATCTTTGAACTTAACTGCCGAAACTGAACTTAACTGTCGAAACTGAACTTAACTGTCGAAACTAAACTTAACTATCCAACTGAACTTTGTTGTCGAAACTGAATTTTGCTGTCGAAACTGAACGCACTAGCAAGGTGAGGCTACACGTCGGTCGACTGACTTTTTCATCTCTGGTCAGTCGATTTTGCAGCCGTTGGATACGAAATCAAGGGCCTACGGTTCATCTTCAACATCCACCCCCCTGAGCCGCCAGCCACCACCGGCCAAACAGCAGCCCCTCGCCGCCCGCAGCCGGCGGTGCACCGCCCCGCCCGCCCCGAAAACACTCCTCACCGTCGGTCCGCCGCCTCCCCGGCCATCCCTCTAGGCCCCCCGTGCCGAGCTTTTTCTTCGGCGATCCCCACGCCACCGCCCCGCGAACGCCCCGCCACCGCCGGTGACCACCGCCCCGATCCTGAACCCTAAGATAGATAGTGGGGTACCTCTCCGGCGAGCCCCCCTCCCTGCTGCGGCTGGTTCTTTCTTCACCCCGGCGACCCCCCCACCCCTGAAAATCGACTAACCCAAAAGTCGATTCAGTCGACTGAAGTGTAGCTAAATCGGAGCAGCATCACAAGCAAGAGCAAGAGCAGCAGCGCGAGCAAGAGCAATAGCAAGAGCAGACCAGACAGGGAACCGAGAGCAAGAGCAGAGCAGCAGCATGAGCGAGAGCTAAAGCAGCAGCAGCTCCTACTGATGTGGACGTCGCCGCCGTGGGAGCGACGCCATGGAGGAAGTGGCCGGCGACGCCGCCGTGGATGGAGTCGCACCGTGTCGGCTCGGAACCGAGCGCCGGCAGCACCGTGAGATCGAATCAAGAAGAAAATGTGGCGATTAGTGTACAACCTCTTTGGTGGCGCCGATTAGGCCGCAGCTTCATCCGAGGAAACGGTGATGATGATGCTCTTCCGGTGGTGCAGGTGAAGACGGCGGTGTGGGAATGGAGGTGGCACGAAAGACGAGGGGAACGTCGGGGCAACTCCTTGGAGGTGGAGGACGGGGTGGCTGAACCGACAGGACGATGAGATCGACAACGGATCCTCATCCGGTACGGTGGATGAGGGACGTCAAGGTGTTGGTATCGACGATGTTATCGAGGAAGAGGCTCCGGCTGGGTGGCGGACGGAGCAGGGTGTGGGGTTTCGTCGCGGGTTTTCGCGGCCTCGGTGTATGAATGGGTGGGCAGATGGGATGGCAGTGGGGAACCATGGCTTAGAGACGTGCTTGTCCGGAATGTGGGGTAAGTTACGAAAGCACCCCCACTGATTTGAGGCGGTTCTTTCGGTTCAGGGGTACCACGGGCATTTCGCGTGTCGGGATTTCACAGGAGGTGGGAGTTTTCGCGCGCGTTGTAATTTCGGAATAGCAAGGCGCGGGATGAGATGGAGGGAGTTGTCGGAGCACAACGAGACAAAGATATATCTTAAATATTTCGGGCTAACAAGGCGCGGGTTGAAATTTCCGGACAAGCCTAACGTGTACTGTACCAAATCAATGCGCACTACAAATGTCATTCAAAACTTTGAATTCATGTTATGTTCAATTAAAATATTTCGCTACGTGTATAATGCATGCAACCTACTACTCAAATGAACGTTTTAGTGCATTCCAAACGTATATACTACCGCTTCAATATGAACTAAATTTGAATTCGTTTCTCTATTTGAATAAGATCTACAGTAATGATTGTTGTGAAGTCAAAGCATTTGAATTCATTTCTCTGTTTTAATAAGATCTACAATCATCATTATTGTCAAGTTAAACCATCGTTTGTGTATTATCTTCACAGCACACCACATGATTAGTCTCGAGTTACATATGAATATGTGTACTATATGAACTCGAACTAGATTTTTTGAATCCACTTTATTTTGATTTCAAGTCACATTACATTTCTAGCTCTAGCTAGATCTTCATAATCTAAACCATGTCTCATATGTATAATGTGTTTATCACATTATGTATGGTGCCCCTCCCCCTACGCCTACAAGTATTTAGATGTGAGTTGCAAACACCACACATTACCACAAATTCAAATAAAATGTGAGAATGTTCGATATATAGTATTGTTTAGATTGTTCGATATTTAGTTGTAAGCTTCAAACGCCACACATTATCATAAATTCAAATAAAATGTGAGATTGTTTTTTGTATAGTATGGTTTAGATTGTTCGGCATTTAGCTGTGAGTTGCAAACGCCATGCATTATCACATTATGGTATAACATGTGCACATCATGTGTATCACCGCTATATTCATGCATGCAATGTTTAAAACACTATGATCTCCTATTCGAATATATGAATCCGCTTTCATATCCAATTATGATTTTTGTTAGTCTCTTACACCCACACAATCCTCTAACCTTTGTAGCTATCACTAACTTTCTCTCGTGCATGCACACGCCCTCCTCGTCCTCCCCTCCCTCGGCATTCTATACACTGGGCACATTCATTTTTTTCTTTAGGTCATTCTCCCAGAGTCTCCACAACTCCTTTTCGACACACACCATTCGATAAACCTCTCCAGCAATGCCTGCCTACAACATACACACACCTTCAATCTCCTCCTTTATGTGTCCTTGCCTCGTGTCTCTCATACGGTCAGACACACGTGTAAACTCTCACCCCTCTTTCCATCGATCTCACAACCGCACACTCCTCCCCGTATCTAGCTAGTAGTTGGGCCTCTCGCACCACCTCCTAGCTCCATTCTCTCTGTCTATCCGTCTCGCTGGGCCTTATTTGCCTCTAACAAATGGACGTACACCGACCGATCTCTCGATATACATATAGCTAGCTATGTCCTTATAACTCGTTTTTACCCACACGTCAATCGATCTACCTCATTAGTTGTGTCTCTCCCTTCCTTCGACAAATAACAATTGATCTACCGATCTAGTTAAGTTTGCTTACCAAACACATGGTTCCCCTTCATCATCCATGGATGCGTCCCGACAGATCTATCACGCACAGGCACACACAGAAACACATCCCCATTCTTATTGATAACATTGCAGTTCCACCCTCAGTTTGTCTAGTAGGCCTCTCCCACCATCTTCGAGAAGCAACTCCATCACCCATCCAGCACTCTACCCCTCTCCCTCCCTCTCTCTCTCCTCTCTCTCTGTCCCATCATATTTCCCGTCCTTCAGTTATGTATGGATGTCGACCGATCTCCCTCAAGACATAGCTGGGTCTCTCCTTCTCAACACATATACGAGTCGTTCTACCTCTATAGTTAGGCCTCTTCCTACCCCTCCCCCACCCCCTCCCCCCCACACACACCGATACATCAAGCGCTCTAGTCATGTCTCCCTGCCACACACAAACTTGACATGTGCCCTCTAACGTTCCGTTAGGCCAGTCGCCATATATCTTTGACTTGCACACACACACATACAATTTTGATGGCTCTCTTCATCGATCTCGCACCCACCCACTTGATCCTCTCTTCGACTCTATTGATAGCTATGACCCCTCCCTCTCTTCTCGTGGATTGTCCGACCCTCTATGTATGATATGGATAGGCCTCCATTTCACACCCATTACATGCAAAATTTTGTTTGAGATGTCATTGACACATATTCCCACAAATAATTCATGAAATCAACCCCCACCCCACCCCCACCCCAAAACAAAAAACACTCACAAACATGTTTTGTATCTCTCACACACACCCACGTAGGTGGGGGACGTGCACGAAGATAAGAGGTGCATGCACGGCGCACGTACTCCCGTCTCTTTCCCAACCACACCCGCGCGGGTACACTGTGGAGCTTGTTTCTGTACAAAAAAGGCAGCCCACATGGTAATTTGGCACGTGTACTGGTTGTCCACTTGGTGGAGGGAGGATCGTCTACCACGGGTGAACAAACAAATTGCGACTTGACGTGTTAAGTTAAAAAAGAGGCAAACCATGTGGGGCCTACCTTAGAGGCAAGGCTCTATACACTGGAGTACTTTTGATGTGTCCCGTCAACTCGCAGAACGAGGAGAAGCTTGCTTAGTATGCTGTCTCCCCCGTTCCTAAATATAAGTCATTGTAGAGATTTCACCATGAACCACATGCGGATGTATATAGATGCATTTTAAGTGTAGATTCATTCATTTTGTTCCGTATGTAGTGGAATCTCTACAAAGACTTATCTACTAGTAATAGCTAGCCCCCACTACTAGGAATTCTCTATCCTCTCCTTGAGCCACATCATCAAAATTGATGTAGCCATTAGATGAAGTAAATCAGTCCATAATAGCCGTCTGATCTAGACATTGAGAGGCTCCGCACTAAGCCACATGCAAGCATGTAGAAATACCGTGGCACATGCATGTGAGTGGGTTTTAAATCACATCAACATGTCTGCATGCAAGCATGCACCGGTAGCATGCATGTAAGTGAGCTTTTAAGTCCCATTAACATGTCAAAAAGAAGTTGGCTGATCTTTTTTCCTTACGAGGGATGATCTAAATGATGATGGGAGTTTATTTAGTTTGGCTACCACATTTGTCATGCGGTTATAGAGTTTTTTTAGTTCTATGAAATCGATAATTTTGCGCAGATAGATATACCACTATTCCGCGGCAACGCGCGGGGACTCATCTAGTACTCCCTTCGTTCCTAAATATTTGTCTTTCTAGATATTTCAACAAGTGACTACATACGGAGCAAAATAAGTGAATCTATACTCTAAAATATGTCTACATACATCCGTATGTGGTAACCATTTGAAATCTCTAGAAAGACAAATACTTAGGAATGGAGGGAGTAATATTTAGGAACGGATGGAGTACTATGTAAAGAGTTAGGTGTCGTTCTGTGATAGTGTGAGGTGGGCCATGTAATCACTGAGCCTGCGTGTTTTCACTGCTCTTGCACGCCTTCGCTGTAAGAATGGAGAAAATTGTAATCTAGTAGTAGTACCTCCTTTCGTCGAAAGTGTGGGACATCCAGCAGTCCTACCACCTTAGTAATAAAGACCAATGAGCCGTCAAATCACATAGACCCAGCAGTAACCATCACTCTTGCGCCAGTGAGAGGTCGCGTCCGCTCTGCCCGGGCATGAATGCGGCACCGATTCTTTGGAGCGGCGCTGACCGTTTCAGGCGGGAAGCGCGCGCGGGCGATGGAGGGGCTTTGGGTGGGCCAGGCTGGTCAAGAGCGGGCGTGGCAGCTGTCCGCATGTCCCTACCGGACACGCCCGGAAATGAGAGGATGCACCAACTCTCGCGGCTAAAATCGTACACTACACAACATCTCTCTGTAGGAGTAGGTCGATCTGTCGCTCTCTCTAACACACACATGTTGTTACACACACACACACACACACATGCACGCACCTTGGTCCCGTTGCACCTTCTAACTTGAGGTCTCGGGTTCGATAACTACACTTGAGCATAATTTGTGCCAGGAGGATTCTTTGACTGGTCAAAATGTTTTCTAGGGTTTGCATGTTTCACACTCTCTCTCCAGTATATATACACGCTGGAGCCTCAGCGCTTGTAGTTGCTCTCTTCACACGCTCTCGCCCTCTCCCTCCGCTCCGAACTACTTGTCGCAGGTATGGATGTATCTAGATGTATTTTAGTTCTAGATACATCCATTTCTTCGACGAGTAATTTGGAACGGAGGGAGTTGTTGCTCTCTTCACACTCTCTCGCCCTCTCTAGATCTAAACAAGACTTCGTTGGCCTCTCTCTCCCCTTACTACTGCTCAAAGAGCCGGCAGGATCCGTCCGCCGGGAAGGTAAGGAGGCTTAACACTGTCGCCGTCGGCGAGGGACTACCGGCGTAGCTATTCACTTTCCACCCAGCGGTGGCGCGGGAGGGCCTCCGACCCCTTCTTCTTCGTCGTCGTCCCGTCGCCCACCGAACCACGCCCCAAGAACCTTAAGGTATAATTTACTTACTCCACATGCATTGCTCTAGCTGCATGTATACCATGAATCTAGGACGTGGTTCAAAGAGGAAAGGAGTGGGGGAAAGTAGTGGGAAAAGTTGTATATAACATGAATCTAGGACGTGGTTCAAAGAGGAAATGAAGGGGGAAAGTTGTATAGCATGAATCTAGGATGTGGTTCAAAGAGGAAAGGAATGGGGGAAAGTAGTGGGGAAAGTTGTATCGCATAAATCTAGGACGTGGTTCAAACAGGAAAGGAAGGTGCGAAAGTACTAGTTCAAAAAGGAAAGGAAGGGACAAGGCTGTAGAGTTTGAGCAGGACTAGATTTGCTGCGCTCACATAGGGAAAGGTGTCTAAAGATAACAAAACTGGGACCAACACAAATATGCTCCTTGGTTGTTTGTTCTTTGTTGCAACAGACTGTGCATGACCACAGTACATCGGTAGATGCACATGGTGCTGGTGCGTCCACTGTCCCGTGCAACTCATTAGCTGTTGTTAATCTAAGGCCCTGTTTGGTTAAAAACTACCTAGTCCCTACCTGCTTGGTTCCAGGGACTAAACATGGACTAGAGGTTATTAAATGACATGCTAAAAGACCATGTTACCCCTTGTAATGAACTAATAGAGACAAGGTGCGATGCGTGGCAGGGGCAA
This sequence comes from Triticum urartu, assembly GCF_056163025.1. Taxonomy (NCBI): domain Eukaryota; kingdom Viridiplantae; phylum Streptophyta; class Magnoliopsida; order Poales; family Poaceae; genus Triticum; species Triticum urartu. The sequence continues at coordinate 302,693,232 of NC_141877.1, forward strand.
CTGTTGGAAAAAGTCCCAAAAAGACTCCCTCGGGGTCTTCTTTCTTTAGTCCCAAATGCCCACTTTTAGTCCCTAAAAGTCCCTCCTGTTTGGTTTAGATGGGACTGACACGGAGTTTTTTTAGTCCCTACACCAAAATGTCCCTGTAAACAAACACCCTCTAATAATGCCGCTGGAAAATTGATGCAATGCCACAGTTAAAAGCAAATTACATGTTTAACGAATTTTATTGTTAATATAATCTCTATGTTAATATTAATCAATGCCACCATTTGAGAAATGCTAATGTGTTGCTTTCTTTCCCATTTAGATAAGGTAGATGCTTTGTTTTGTTGGCTTCTGTGTCATCCACCGTTATTGACCACTAATTGTTTCCTTTGCACCTCTGTGTAAACATGGTTATCTAATTCACCTCGTTACCACTGTGACCTTTTGTTGCACTGCACAAAACACTTTTGTTTTAAGAGTGTTTTGTGCAGTTCAACCAAAATGTCGCACCGAAAACGTTGCTTGATTGCTTGATCTTAGTGGAACTGCACAAGAGGAGATCTTACTTCCTATCTGTTAAGGCGAATTTGGTTCAGGAATTCCGCATCATGAGAGGTCAGTACTAGCCTTCTTTCACATGATTCTGCAGTGTGCTTTCATATGTTGTGCTACTTGTACGATAATGTTGCTTGATTTTAGTGAACTGCACAAATGGAGACACGACTTCCAATCTGTATGTGCACTATAATATCCCATTGAGGTAAGATAAGGATATTTCACAACTGCTGGCCTGTATTTTGCCACTTTCATCAGAAAATTAAGTTTAGTACTATACTTGTGCTCCCTAATTGACATGCCAAATCTTACATTGAAGGTGAAGCTTGTCTGTTATTGAACCAAGTGATGAAGGGGAAGAACAAGCGGAAGAAAAATAAAAATCAACTCCCGATGCTGTAATGAAGCACTGGAACTGTGATGACACAAGTAATGATATAGTTTTGCATCTTAATTTATTGCTATGGCTGGAACGAGCAATTGTTTTGCCACTGATTTGATGCCACTCTTAATGTAATATGTAATTATCTCAACTTGTGCAAACAAGGATCTTCTTTGAAGATACCATATATTTTAGTGGAACTACACAAGAAGATGTTGGAAACATTAAACTAATCGATGAGTATATAGTAAGCATGGCCACCACCGTAGATAGCAACAGATGGTTCTGGAGAAGTGCTTCATCTGTATGCTCTACACAATAAGCCTCCTGACAAAGGTTGGTACTCGCCCACTGATTTCATCCATATGATTGAGCTTTGTCATCTGTATTGGTGTTGTGCTACTGTTTAGATACTGTCATGAAAAAGTGGTATTGTCCTTGAGAAGTGCTTCATCTGTGCTGTTTTTAAATATTTCCTTTCCTTTTTTCGAGCAAACAGGGATGCTAGCATTTAGTAGTCCTCTTGTCTTTGCACAATAGGATCATCTTCCTCTGAAGAAGAATATGAAGTACGTGAAGTGATTAGTTCCGATTATGCCAGGATGAAGAAGCCATGTCTATCTTCTCATCAGAAGGAGCAGTAGAAGGATGGTTACATTACTCCCCACAAGACCAAACTAACGTCAGCTCAGAAGGACTGACAAATCTCCACCTTTTTGCTGTGATGCACGAGTACAATATTGTTCTAGGATTCTTTCTGGTGAGTTCCATTTTTCTAAAAGTGTGCTCTACAAGGAACATGTATGTGCCTGTTGAAACTGTCAATTCATAGTACAGTTTGCTTTATACTAATCACTTTTTTGTATTTGTGCAAACAAGGGTGCTCAGCTTGATTTCAATGGGAACTGCATAAAATGTTCATGAATACATCGAATCATTCATTTCCACCACAAGAAAGGAGGTGCCGATAAGTTCAAGGAGTTGTAACATATAAGGGCGAAATCATGCAAGCTACGCGCGAATTTGGTTGATTTTGGTGGAACTGCACAAAAAGAACAGCTGGTTTATTTAGCACGAGGTGCCATGTCAATGTCCGAACTGATGGCAAACCCTGCCCATTCCACAATCGTAGGCATTTGATATTTTGGAATGGGACAACCTTGTCAAATTTTGCTCATTGATTTTAGCAAGACATGCGTTTGATATTTTCAAATGGGACGCCCTTTGCTGTCAGCAGCGTCGATCATTTTTTTCTTTATTCTTTAGTTGTAAAGTAAATATTTCTCTGACATGTGAGTTGCTGAGATGCATAATCATCGATTGTTTTGAATGTTCTCTATGAATTGCAAGGCCTGTGTGTTTGATTGCAATGTACAGAAACGCTAAAAAGCTGCTCAAACTCTTTGTACTCCTTCTGTTCCTTTTTACTTCGCACATTGTGAAAGTGCATACTTTTTTGTATAATATTGGTCAAAGTAGAGATACTTTGACTGCAGACAAAACTTGTATGCAGACTAGAAAGGACCAGAGGGAGTACATGTGAAACTGCTGCAAACGAGGTGATCACCCTGGGAATAATGCTAGTACGTATTGTTTTGCATGTTCATCCAATGCCAGTGATACAGGAATTCGAACTAATCGAAATAAATTCATTCATACACGGTCGGATTTCATATAAACATGCAGGATTTCATTACGTTTCATACATTCTTCAACTAAAAAGGGGTGCGCTGGAGGTATAATTAATTAACCGAAGCTACCCACATGTGTCCCGCTGAGCCGAACAGAAGCTTCAGTGACTTAACTGCAGGTGCAGTTGCATAACTGACATGTGGCCTGTTGGGCCCACGTGTCAGTCAGCCAACTGCACCAGCAGTTAAGTAGAAGCAGTGTTCTTCTCCAGCGCAGCTCTCCGACTCCACGTCACCGCCAAGAAGCTAACCGGCCATCAATGGTCAACCCGCCTAGCTTGGCTTCAACCGGAGGGTAGCAGCGGTGGCCTTACTTGGACCCGAGCGGCGGCGACCTACCGTGTTCTACTCTTCCTCGTTTTCTATGTGGCACGGCCTCGTTGGCAGCGGGGCGGGGCCTCGGCGGAGCCGGCGATGTCCTCTGCCTCGTTGTTGGTGGGGCGGAGCCGGCGGTGTCCTCTGCCTCGTTGTTGGCAGGGCGGGTCCTCGGCGGAGTCGGCGGTGTCCTCTGCCTCATTGTTGGCGCCGCGGGGCCTCGGCGGAGCCGGCGGTGTCCTCTGCCTCATTGTTGGCGCCGCGGGACCTCGGCGGAGCAGGGCCTCATCGATGCCAGCGGAGCGGGGAATTGTCGGAGCCGACATTGTTCTCTGCCTTGTCCTCGGTCTCGCCAAACAGTGCCTCGCCCGCTTCATCGCCCTCTTTGCTAGCCTCTTTGTAGGCGGCCGCAGCCTCCGCCACCTGCATGCGGTACCACGAGTGCTCGAGGCGGCCCTTGCGGGCAGAGCGGTACGAGTTGAGCAACGCCTCCTACTCCGCCCGCTCTGCGGCGATGTGCTCCTCTGCCTGCAGGTGCTCCTCGAGGAGATGGTGGTTGTAGGCGGCGTCGGCCTGCGCCTCCCGGAACTGCTCCTCACGCATCTGCCTCGCCCTATCCATATATTGGGCACATGCCTCGCCGATGGTCATGGTGCAATGCACCGGCGAGGATGGCGCGGGGGAGGGGGTTGGCGCCTGATCGTCAACTACCATGTTCTCCATTGGGACGTCGTCGTCCTCCGGCTGCCTGCCGGCCAGCCGGTCGGCAGCAATAGCTGCCATCTCCTTGTGGTCCGTCGTCCGCCCATCCCAAAGAGCGCTGGAGCGCAAGGAAGCCATGGTGGGCAGTAGTGGTGTGGACAGGAGAAAGGGAACGGATGCGGATGACTGCGGCTATGGCCGGCGCAGCAGTTTATATAGAAATGGTGGGCGGGCGGAGGGACGGACGTGTGGCGCCGGAGTAGCCATCTCGGCAACCGCATATCAGTAATGTGGGCGGCAGATGGATGGACGGACGACACTTGTGTCGTTTGAAGGCGGAGCAATCGCCTGCACCGGGAAGCGGGGAGGGCGGCGCTGACTGTTTCGGGCGGAAAGCGCGCGCGGGCGAGGAGATGACTTTACTTGGAGAGGATGACAATGGGGACCCACCAGGTCCATAGCCTCACGTACGCAAGTGCCTCCTTATTATATATATATATATATATATATACATATATACTAGTTGAATGCTCGTGCGTTGCCACGGGCTAATAAATGAACCTATCATATATCTCTAAGCTTCAAGTTCAACATATTATTGATGCCCCTAATCTACGAAAAGAAAAATTAATCTATTATGAGGCCCTCGATCGCCTTCAACTCTTCAGCCATTACATCTCCGCAATGCTACATTGTCAAAATACTCGAAACCCGCATGTATTTTCTTTGAGCTCTGCTATAGTCATTCCTATCGTCCATAACTTCGGATGGCTTGTAGCATTTACCATCCGCTCCTTCCCTACAATTCTGATAGATCCAACATTTCCTCAAAGGAAAATGGTATGGATGGGCGATCGATCCAATCACTTCATGGCCCGCTTCGCCCTAGTGAATTGTTGCTCGCAATCCCTAGTTAATTGCTCATGTGTTGCAACGAAGCTATGAATAGGTAGTTGTTAAATCGTGGCAAACATGTGAAGAGGGTTCTGTCCATCACAATACAGCCGAGGTCGCCTCCACCTTGCGTCTCAACCTCATCCACCTCGCACAACTCACTGGCCTCCCCAATGTAGGCCATCGTGAAGTTCGCTCCCGCACCCCAACCAGCAATTTGTGCCCATAACTTTCTTTTACATGTTTGCACTACTTCCAACATTTCGTTCCAATTGTTAGTCATCAAAGGGAAATTGCATAGTGCACATGACCATGTGTGATAAAACATACTCCATACTGCACATGAACTATGAAAGGGAGTACTACACTTGTCACTACATAGATAGAGCAACATGACAAAAATTGCATTATACGCTGGGATCGTGGTGGTTGTTGTCGACCCCGTACCTGGCACAGGAGCCGGTGCACATGTCCTTGCGATGGCGCACGATCTGCTTCTCATCCTTGCCGACGCAATCGTCCAGGTCCAGCTCCCGGCATCTAGAAGGCTTCACACAGAAATTGCAATATGGGCATACAACTTGTCCCGGCTTTTTGTAGAAAAAAGAGAGGAAGCATTCAGTACTTTACTAACATGCTACTGATTGGCAACACAACTTCGCATGCTCTCTATTAAATGTGATGCTTTTTTCGTAATATGTAAAGGCATGTATTGCCCAGCTCCCGTTGCAATTAGAAAGCCATTACAAGCCAAATCACAAATGAATGGAGGGTCAAGCCACGTTCAAACATTACTAATCCTATCAGCCTTCCAAAAGGAAGTGCACGCATCAGCTAGTCAAAAGCAGGAGTAGAATAGAGGATGTAACAAGGAAATTATGTTTGGTTTTATGAAATGTGACAAACCTGCATCTCTATCAGTCATAAGGTTTTTCTTAATTGGTTGGCCTCATCCAGAACCTGAAACAAATATATTTACCAAGGGTCCATCGTACTGCAACCATATAGCATATACATAACAAGAAATAGTACTCTATTTACTTTACGACTCCCATGTAGTAGTTCTGCAGGAAAATCTGTAGGAAGAGGTATGATGCGAGAGCTTCGTGTTTGCTTTGTGTTTTACGCTGCATGTTTACTTCGCATACCTTGTAATGCTACTACCCTTGAGCAACCAAGTATCACTAAAGCAAACTGATATTTAACATACACCAAGTAAAAGGTCTGCGATAAAAAATGTAATTAAGCGATGTGCAGTTTAGTGGACAAATTAAGCAGCCGATCGAGTGGTAGAATGTGCAAATTGTCACATAAGTAAATTTCGCATAAGAGCTTTGTTAATTTTAGTGTAACAGGTTACGTTGATGTAATTCGACAAGAAGGTGTGTTGTGTAGAACTACAGATACACCATTAAAGAAAAGACAAAATTCTATAACACCTACTTAGTGCATGAAATTAGCCACTACACTATAAATTGGATACATTCATTAGCAGGATAACACAACGGGATGTACGTCTCATCGTAATGGGAAGTGCAAGAACCTAAGCATCTGAACTGACATATTGAGCGATAAAAGTCTTGCTATGAGTATAGATTGTACTTTCAAATTAGGCATGCAGATCAGCAAATTTTATGATCTAGCTATCACCTTTGCTATACAAAAATGTTATCCATGGATACTAAGGTACAGGGTAAAATTATTTAACACTAAGATGGCAAGAAAAGAAACAATAAATTGTCCATTTTTTCTCTAATCTATGCAACCATCAGAATGTCATGGATTATAGGCCAAGTAAAGTTCTGAAGTAGCATCATCAGATCTCTTGTCCAAGTGGCTGATCAAGAACATTTATCTTCAGTAGTATTAGATAGATATTACCAGCCAACAATCTACCACCGATACATCTCTCCTTTGCATAGATATTACCAGCCAACAATCTACCACCGATACATCTCTCCTTTGCTGAAGACATCTCGGCATGCAAACCTGAAGAATTCTATTAAAACTGAACATGCATAAATACTACGACTATCCAAAAAATAGTAATATTACACAGGAAGAGTAGAATAAGTAATATAAAATGATTTGCTAGCTACTATGAGAATGATGAGTTATTTGCAGCACTGCATCTTCTCCTGAACATTTCTATTTCTTTAATTCAGTTAAGTATAGAAGTCAAAAGTATAAGACATAAAACCTATACAGGTACATATGTCTCCACACTGAGTTCAATAAGATGAGATTAATCCTTGTGCTTCCATCAAAGTAATTCCCAGGATCCACACAGATCAAAATTTATAGTAAAACTTTCATTGTTTTTCAGGACCAAGAAGCTCATGCCTAGCATATACTACTACTTAACAAGAACAGCAGGTCACTTCAGACAAGGATGTATAAAAGAAACAAGAAAGATAGAGAGAGAGGGGAGATGCGAACCTTGCTGCTGGAGAGATGGTGTTGGAGAAATATGTAAGGTTCGTTACCCACGTAGTTTGTGTGTTCGATTGGTTTTGCTCATTAAAGAGCATGCAGAACGGAGTGGGAGGATAGGGTGTTTGTTACCGGACGTTAAAGAACATGCAGAGTGCGGTGTGGGCGCTGGCACAGAGAGCGGCGGCAGGACAACGTCGACCAAAAACTTCAAACGAGCTAGCGATGAGCACGCGCTGTTCTTGTCCGATGCGGCGTCGACACCCATACCGTACTCGCCGGAGATAGACGGGTGATGGAGGTCGAGTAACCAACCCCATCGAGATGGGCGAGGCCATCGACGCAGGGAGGGCGAGGTTTAAGTCAAGGGACTCCTCGACCTCATTGACGCGACTGAAACCATCGTCTATCCATGGGCGTCGCTTGAGCGGTAGGAAGGAGGTCAGACTTGTAGATCCATGGACGCCCGCATGAGCGCTGGCCCGGTGCGGGAGCGAAGAGGAGGATTAGTCGGGCCATGGCCGTGGGAGCCGCGGGCGCATGGAGGAGGAAGGCCGAACTGATCTAGGAGGGAAATCCTGTGAGTGGCCGTCGGCTAGTAGCGCAATGGAGAACGGCTGCGACAGCGATGGGGGGTTTTTCTCGGGAGAGATGGGATGGGAGGAGCGATGGGGTAGTTTGGTGAGGAGAGTTGGGGACGTGGGCGCCTGGTCGTGGGTGTTTTTTTACGGAGGTTGTTTTTCTTTTTCTTTTGATCCGGAAAGTGGGAATCCAGGGGGACGCTGAACGAAGGAAGGTAACGAGGTGGTCGAACCATCACGATGTTCGATTCTTTTTTAATAGTAGAGATATATAACTATAATTTATTTTGCTTCCTCCTGGTTTCCTGACATCACGGTCTCACACCATTGTCAACCTATGTAGTACTCCCTCCTTTCCGGTTTATAGAGCTTATCTCAAAATTTTAGGGCATGTTTGGTTTCAATAAGTCACCTGACTTATAAGTCAAGTGACTTAAAACCAGTGACTAATAAGTCACGTCCGTTTGGTTGTCACCTGACTTATAAGTTACCTAAATCACACCTTCTCATCTTGCTTTTTAATGTTAAGGTGATGGGACCCATGCAAAAGAGGGTGACTTATAAGTTTTAAGTTGGGGTGGAGCAACTTATGACTTATAAGTTGGGTCCGTTTGGCAAAATAAGTCACTTTTTTCACTTTTCGACTTATAAGTTGGTGACTTATTTGGAACCAAACAGGGCCTTAGTTTTTTCATTTTATAAGGCTCAATTTGGTTGTTCCCCATTACATGTTCAGACTTCAAGGTGCATTAAATCATTGCATGCAAGTATTAAGAGAAAACTGACCAATGCATGCACTTTATGCATGCATGCATTGCAATTAATGCATTCGTAAACAGAATTTTTTGAGGAAAACAAGAGCATTAATTGGGTGCTTTTGCAAACTACAAAAAATATTCCACCACTCATCATCTACCTTGGTTGGTGAGATTTTTGAATTGAGCCTTATAAACCAGAAACGAGAGAATTACACAAGAAGCGGCCGACTGGTGGGACCAAGCAGCTCGAGCAGTATTTGTGTTTTTGAGGTGTGAGCACTGCAGAGTTTTTCGATGTTTAGCCCAGATATTAATTTTTCTTCTCTGAACAACAACGAAAACATCGCTGCAGGTATTAACTGGGCGGGCTGTGGCTCGCCTAGCCCAGGCCAGATATCCAACCCAGATATTAATTTTTTTCAAGTTGAAAATGGCTAGCCCAGCTATACTTTTTTTAGGAATACCCACGCAAGGTCAAGTTGTTATTCTCCGCCCCGCTGGGCTGCAAATCTTTTCTAGGAGGGATGCATTAGGCTTAACAAGAAAATGGGCTTTAAGAAATAATAAATGGGATGTAATTATAAAAACTGGACAATAACTATAAAAAATGCACCAAACACGTGATTACTTTATAAAATATTATTTTTGGATATTGAAAATTTTAATTTCATTAATTGTTGCGAGCGCAATGTTTCATTAGATTTTTACGTAATATAAATTTATATTGAAATTGTATTTAATCTAACTAGAAATTTCGGGATAAAAATATTTCGGATCCCATCAAAATGTGGGAAATTTTATTGAGTTCTGTTTTGAACGGATGGTTGAAATGGGCTGTACTTTTAACAAACTATAAATGGGTTGTAGTAAATTTCATTAGAATTCAAAAATGGGCTACACATTCTTACAAATCTCAAATGGGCTATAAGTTCTCTGTCACACATTTCTGGCCTTATGTAACACCCCGGATGTAACTTTCCCAATTTGAACTCCAACTCTTGCCGTTTCCGACGTTAAGTTATATTTATTTTTCGGGTTCGGGTCTTTGTCTTCGTGTGTTGTTTTCGTTTTCATGCATCTCATATCATGTCATCATGTGCATTGCATTTGCATACGTGTTCATCTCATGCATTCGAGCATTTTCCCCGTTGTCCGTTTTGCATTCCGGCGCTTCGTTCTCCTCCGGTGGTCAATTCTAGCTTTCTTTCGTGTGTGGGGATTAAACGTTTCCGGATTGGACCGAAACTTGCTAAGCGGCCTTGGTTTACTACCGGTAGACCGCCTGTCAAGTTTCGTATCATTTGGACTTCGTTTGATACTCCAACGGTTAACCGAGGGACCGAAAAGGCCTCGTGTGTGTTGCAGCCCAACACCCCTCCAATTTGGCCCAAAACCCACCAAACTCTGCTCCATGTCCTAGAGCGTTTGATCACGATCGCGTGGCCGAAAACCGCACCTCATTTGGACTCTCCTAGCTCCACTTATGCCTATATATACACCCCCCCCCCCCCCCCGTTTTTCGGATCTTCCCCTACCTCCGAACCCTAAAAAAGATCCACCGCGCCGGCCGAACACGTCCAATCCGACCGGACGCAGCACCGCAGCCAGCCAGGTGCCGCCACGTGGCGGGCGGACCACATCCCCGCGCCTCCCAGCCGCCGGCCCGTTCGGCCCGAGGCCGGCCCCCGCCTCCGCGTTCCGGGCCGAGTCGCCTCGCCACCCGTGCCGCCATCTCCTCCCTCTCCGGCCGCCGGCGCCGCCCCGCTCCACCGCCCGGAGCCGGCCGGACCTCGCCGCCAAGCCGCCGGAGCCCCGGTGCCGCGCCGCCCCGCCGCCTCCTCCCGGCCCCGAGCGCCGCCCCACGCCGCTCCGTCGCCTGCCGCCATCGCCGGCCCCGCCTCTCCTCCTCACGCCGGCCGCCGCCCTTCCCGTCACCGGCGAGCGCCGCTCCGGCCGCCTCGGTTCGCGCGCGGGGTAAAGGAACCCTAGATCTGATCTGAGAGAGGGTTTTTTTTCACTAAGTCCCTAAAATTTTTACTCCATATGCTTCTGTTCGAGGCCCCGTAACTTTGCATCCGTAGCTCCAATTCATGCATATGATATATCAAAATGTTCGTCTCAACGAGTACATCATTTCATTCCAGTGCGTCATTTTCATTTGAGCTCATCTTGATGCCCAAAATGCTGTTAGAAGGAGGCTTCATGAGTTAATTGTCAGATCTGCTAGTTCAGCTTAGACTTTTGTCATTTTTGCCATGATTATTGTGTGCATGCTATGCCTGTGAGTCCTTCATATGTTTTGTTAAGCATTTTGTCTTCTTTCCAGAGGTGCAACTCATGCATTTTTAGGATGTGTGTGGTGACTTGTGCAAACTTGCAAAGTGAGGCACCCGGTAAATCTGTTTTCAGGGACTTAGTCGTTTTCACTAAGTCTGGGATATTTTAGTTCATGATGCCATATGTTTAGCTTGTTTCCTAGTGATCCGTGCCTCTTTAGAGGATGATCAGTAAAGGAGTTTTTTTAATCATGTTATGCTCTATCCATCCTTGTCTTTGTTTGCAATTATGGAGTACCATAGCTTGAGTCAATCGAGCTCTACTTTTGCTTCATGGTGAATCTGGGCAGATCGTCAACTCGTTTGCGATTTTGCCGATGCTATTGTAGTTGATCCGTGCATGCTATGCCATTGTTCTTGCCATGTCTAACTTGTATTTGGTGCCTTCTTAATGGATGTATGCCTGCCTTGCCATGACTTGCACCGTGGTGAGTGCATCGAGCTCGTTTGCATGCCTTCGTGAGTTATATTTCAGCATGTCTCAGTTTTTACTAAGTCTGAAAACTGATTGTGTTTTAGCTATGTTCGTGTGCTCGTTTATATATTTTGTGACCCCTTTTGGCCCCAGGTAACTTTGGGTATTTTGTTAAGCTTGATGAGTAGCTCCATGCCATGTTCTTACTTGTCATGTTCAGGTCATGTATCATGTCGTTTTGCTGCGTGATCTGAAATTTCAGACTAGTGTTAATTTCACTAAGTCTGGAATCTGTTTTGCATTTGCATTTTTGCCATGCTTGTTTGAACATCTTAATGGATGAATTGGCCATGGCTCAGTGCTAGTATTTTGTTAAGCATCTTGTGTGCATCCCTGCCATGTCTTTTGTTGTCATGTTTGGTGGCTGTAGCATGTTCATTTCGTTGCATTTAGATGCCTACGTGCTGTAAATCGCAGACCGGTGTCATATCTTAAAACGCTTGCCATTTCCAAACCATAACTCCGATTCCAATGATCTTTATATCGTTTTCAAGCAATTTCATCCCCTCTATCCAGTGGCACCCTTGGAATTACATGTTGAGGCCAGGTTCATGCGTTTTCTGTCATATCTTGCATTTTGCATCCCGCATCGCATCCCGCATAGCATATCATCAGTTTATCATATTGCTTGGTCTTCCACGTGGTTGATTGTATCCTTGTTGCTTGTTTGTCTTGTTGGGTAGATCCGGGAGACGAGTTCGCTACCGAGGAGCCCGTTGAGTTTGCCTGTGAGGATCCAATCAACTCTGACAACTGTGCAGGCAAGATGATCATACCCTCGAAATCACTACTATCTTTGCTATGCTAGTTTGCTCGCTCTTGCTATGCCAATGCTATGATGCCTACCATTTTCTTGTCAGCCTCCCAATTGCCATGTTAACCTCTAACCCACCATGTCCTAGCAAACCGTTGTTTAGCTATGTTACCGCTTTGCTCAGCCCCTCTTATAGCGTTGCTAGTTGCAGGTGAAGATTGGAGCCGTTCCTTGTTGGGACATTTATTTACTTGTTGGGATATCATTATATCGCTATGCTATCTTAATGCATCTATATACTTGGTAAAGGGTGGAAGGCTCGGCCTCTCGCCTAGTGTTTTGTTCCACTCTTGCCGCCCTAGTTTCCGTCATATCGGTGTTATGTTCCCGGATTTTGCGTTCCTTACGCGGTTGGGTTATAATGGGAACCCCTTGATATTTCGCCTTGATTAAAGCTTTTCCAGCAATGCCCAACCTTGGTTTTACCATTTGCCACCTAGGCTTTTCTTTTCCTTGGGTTCTGCAGACTCAAGGGTCATCTTATTTTAACCCCCCCGGGCCAGTGCTCCTCTGAGTGTTGGTCCACCTGTCAGCTACCGGTGGCCAGCAGGGGCAACTTTGGGCTGGCCTACCCGTACCTTGGACAATCTGAGTGTGCCCTGAGAAAGAGATATGTGCAGCTCCTATCGGGATTTGTCGGCACATTCGGGCGGTGTTGCTGGTCTTGTTTTAACCTGTCGAAGTGTCTTGAGTTACCGAGATACCGAGTCTGATCGGAACGTCTTGGGTGGAGGTCTATTCCTTCGTTGACCGTGAGAGCTTGTCATGGACTAAGTTGGGACTCCCCTGCAGGGATTGAACTTTCGAAAGCCGTGCCCGCGGTTATGGGCAGATGGGAATTTGTTAATGTCCGGTTGTAGATAACTTGAACCTTAATTATTTAAAATGAATCAACTGTGTGTGTTACCGTGATGGCCTCTTCTCGGCGGAGTCCAGGAAGTGGACACGGTGTTGGAGTAATGCTTGCGCAGGTTGTTCTTCTAGATTCTCGCTCGTGCTTTGCCTCCTCTTCTCGCTCTCTTTTGCGGATAAGTTAGCCACCATACATGCCAGTCGCTTGCTGCAGCTCCACATATATTTGCCTTATCCATTCCTATAAGCTTAAATAGTCTTGATCACGAGGATGCGAGATTGCTGAGTCCCCGTGGCTCACAGATACTACAACTCCAGATGCAGGTCCAGGTGATTCCGCTCCAGGTGACGAGTACGAGCTCAAGTGGGAGTTCGACGAGGACTCTCAGCGTTATTATGTTTCCTTTCCCGATGATCAGTAGTGGTGCCTAGTTGGGGTTTGATTCAGGGCCTTGTCGCATGTTGGGTTTTCTTCTATTTCGGCGCCGTAGTCGGGCCATGAGTGTTTGTATGATGGATGTTATTTATGTACTCTGATGTGACGTGGCGAGTGTAAGCCAACTATGTATCTCCCCCTTTTATTCTATTATACATGGGATGTTGTAATGATTGCCTGACTTGCGACATTGCTTTCAATGCGGTTATGTCTCTAAGTCGTGCCTCGACACGTGGGAGCTATAGCCGCATCGAGGGCGTTACAAGTTGGTAATCAGAGCCTTCCCCGACCTTAGGAGCCCCATTGCTTGATCGTTTTTAGCAGCCGAGTTGTGTCTAGAAAAATGTTTTGAGTCTTTAGGAATTTTATATCGGAGAGCTTAGAAATTCTTTTTACTTCCCAGTCTCCTCATCGCTCTGGTAAGGCATCCTGACGTAGAGTTTTGACTCTTCTCTTCTCAAATTTCACTAAAAAATATTTTAGGATCACGCGAGTATCTTGGATTTGTTCCGATGGCTTATGATGAGAACATTGTCTTGGTGCCTCCTGTCAGGGGTTTAGTGGAAGTGTCCCAGGGAGTTGAGCTCTGAGGTGTTGTCATCATAATTTTATCGTTGCAATTCTGGAATACTTGAGATATGTTCGCCGACATCGAAAATCTCTTTTATGCAGTTCGTTGGTGAGATAACCTCGACGCCACCCAGTACTGGGGCGGGAGTTCGGGAGTATCGCCATAACTTGTATAACGGATGCTTTTCGAAGGTTGAGGTAGATGGTTTCCGAAGTTTTCTTGGTTATGTGTTGAAGGATGGATACAGCTGGATGTAGGATTTGCTAGTTTGGGTGAGATATTATGCTTCCCCTGTATCCCCAACACCTGATTGCATAACCGGAAAGGTTCGGGAGTTTCATAGGTGGGAATTCTAGTAGCTCTAGTTCTTCTTCCACGGATATTGGTTTGAGATTGGGATTTCTTACCGATAATTCGTTCTTGGTCCGTACCTTGTCGATTTATTTCTCTACCTTAATTCTACGTGGCTTCTCAATTTATGGATATGTGACCATTTGAAGAGAATGCATTCGTTCATTTTGTTCGGATGTGAAGACTATATGTTGCAATTTTCATTCCGTTGGATTCAGCTTCAATATTTATCTGTCAATGTGCTAACGGTGGTCAACCTCTTCAGGATGGCTCCCGCTAAGAGCACCAGTCAGAACCAGAATCAAGATCCGCCACCACCTCCACCTCCTCCAGAGGCATGGCAAGCTGTGATGGCCGCAACCAATGCAAACACTCAGCTGATCATGCAAATTCTCCAAGAGCGCAATCAAGGCAGTCAAGGGAATCAAGGCAGCAATCGGAGTCACTTTGCTACACTCAACCAGTTCCTTGCTAACGGGCCAAAGACTTTCAGCAATTGTGTTGAGGCAACCGATGCTGACGATTGGCTTGTGGATCTGTGTAAGCATTTCGAGTGCAGTAACGTCAGGCATGAGGACTTTGTGAAGTTCGCTTCCTTCCAACTCAAAGATCAAGCTGCAGAATGGTTCCAGCAGTACAAGGACTCCAGAGGTGGACGTGTTATCACTTGGGATGATTTCCGTCGAGATTTTCGAGCTCATCACATTCCGCAGAGCGTGGTTGAAAGCAAGCGTGAGGAATTCCGCATTCTGAAGCAAGGTTCTTTGTCTGTCTATGACTACAACAAATTGTTCCAGAAGCTTGCCCGCTTTGCCAAGCAGGACGTGCCTGATGAGAAGAGCATGATATATCAGTTCAGGGGTGGTCTTAGAGAAGATATTCAGCTCGCTCTTGTCCTCTTCGAGCCCTTGAGATATGATGAGTTCTACAACATGGCACTGAAGCAAGAGGCTGCTCAGTTGAGGTGTGATGCTTCCAGGAAGTGAGTCAGAGATGTTACTCCTTCTTCCTCTACTCAAGTGGCCAATCAGCAGAAGTTTTGGCTCCCTCCTCCTCCGTTCCGTCAGCCATATCAGCAGAAGAGCAAAGGTGGCAGTGGTTCTTCCCACCCACCCAACCCTGGCTTTCAGAACAAGGCTTCGTCTCAAGCTCCAAGATCGAGTGCTCCGTATCACCGTCCGCTTTCGGAGGTCACGTGCAACAAGTGCCAACAGAAGGGTCACTATGCCAACAAGTGTTTCAATCAGAGGCGTCTTCCTCCTCCTCCTCCTGTGAGATCGGCAAGTACAGCTGTGGTCAAGCATAACCCCAAGCATGCCAAGGTCAATTTGATGAATGCAGCTCAGGCAGAGGACTCGTTAGATGTGATCATGGGTAACCTTCCTGTTAATGATATTCCTGCAAAAGTTCTTTTTGACACGGGTGCATCGCATTGCTTCATCTCGAGACCGTTTACAAATAGGCATGAATTGGTTTCACAAGTTTTGCCTAGTCCTTTAGCAGTTGTCTCTCCCGGTAAGCACATGCAGGCTAACTCCATCGTTCCGGATGTTTCTATCACTTTGGGTGACTACAAATTTCTATTTTCTCCAACGGTTCTTAGTGACTCGGATATTGATCTTATTCTCGGAATGGATTGGCTTTCTAAGCACAAGGCACATCTTGATTGTGCAGCCAGGCAGATTCAATTGACTCATTCGTTTGAGGATGTAATTGTCTTTGCCGCTCGGGATAATACCATTCGTCTGTTTTCTCTTAATGAGAAGGGTGAATTGGACGCTATTTCGCAAATTCCAGTCGTTTTCGAATATCAAGACGTCTTTCCAGAAGAGCTCCCAGGAATGCCTCCGCACTGGCCAGTTGAATTCGTTATTGAACTTGAACCTGGCACGGAACCTGTGTGCAAACGTCCTTACAAGCTCGGACCTGAAGAATTGAAGGAGCTGAAGAAGCAACTCGATGAGCAAGAAAGAATGGGTCTCATCCGGCCTAGTTCTTCTCCGTGGGGTTGTGGTGTTCTTTTTGTGAAGAAGAAGGATGGAACGGACCGACTTTGTGTTGATTACCGTCCGGTGAACAAGAAGACCATCAAGAACAAATACCCACTTCCCAACATCAATGAGCTGTTCGAACAACTCAAAGGTGCCCAAGTATTCTCCAAGCTTGATCTCCGTATGGGTTATCACCAGATTCGCATTCGTGAAGAAGATATTCCCAAGACAGCATTCAGAACAAGCTTTGGTTCATATGAATACACTGTCATGTCTTTTGGCTTCGCCAACGCTCCTCCGACGTTCTCTCGCATGATGAACTTCATCTTCAATGCCTACACCAATGACTTTGTTTTGGTCTATCTCGATGACATTCTGGTTTTCTCCAAGAACAAGGAAGATCATGCCAAGCACTTGCGTTTGGTTCTCGATAAACTCAGGGAACATCAGTTCTATGCCAAGTTCTCCAAGTGTGAATTTTGGCTCGATGAGGTTCTTTATATTGGTCATATCATCTCTGCCAAGGGCATTTCCGTGAATCCTGAGAAGGTGTCTACAATTGTGAATTGGGAACCTCCTCAGAACGTGAAGCAACTTCGCAGTTTTCTCGGTCTCGCTAGCTATTGCCGAAGATTCGTTGAAAACTTTTCTAAGATCGCGAAGCCTCTCTCAAATCTTCTCCAGAAGCACGTCAAGTATGTTTGGTCTCCGGAGTGTGATATTGCTTTCAACACTTTGAAAGAGAAGTTGATCACTGCTCCAGTTCTGACTCCGCCCGATGAATCCAAGCCGTACGAGGTCTTTTGCGATGCCTCTCTCCAAGGTCTTGGCGCAGTATTGATGCAACAGAAGAAAGTTGTTGCTTATACATCTCGCCAGTTGAAGCCTAATGAGAAGAACTACCCCACTCATGATCTCGAGTTGGCGGCAGTTGTGCATGCTCTTTTGACTTGGAGACATCTTCTATTGGGAAGAAAAGTGGACATTTTCACTGATCACAAGAGTCTCAAGTACATCTTCACTCAGCCTAATCTCAACCTAAGGCAAACTCGATGGGTCGAAATGATTCAAGAGTATAATCCGAGAATTGAGTATACTCCAGGCAAGGCCAATGTGATTGCTGACGCTTTGAGCAGAAAGGCCTACTGCAACAGTCTGATTCTCAAGCCTTATCAACCCGAGCTTTGTGAAGCTTTCCGCAAGCTTAATCTGCAAGTTGTTCCTCAAGGTTTCCTCGCCAACCTTCAAGTCTCTCCTACCTTAGCAGACCAGATTCGCCAAGCTCAGCTTCTTGATGCTATGGTGAAAAAGGTGAAGATTGGGATTGTCAAGAGTCAGTCCAAGTACAAGTGCTACCGCCTTGATGACAAGGACACTCTCTTCTTCGAGGATCGTATTGTTGTGCCCAAAGGTGACCTCCGTAAAGTGATCATGAACGAGGCTCACAATTCTCTCCTCTCCATCCACCCTGGGAGCACGAAGATGTATCAGGACCTCAAGCAAGCTTATTGGTGGACTCGAATGAAGCACGAGATCGCTCAATTCGTGAATGAATGTGATGTCTGCAGAAGAGTGAAGGCAGAACACCAAAGGCCAGCTGGTCTCCTCCAACCTCTTGTCATTCCAGAATGGAAGTTTGACCAAATTGAGATGGACTTCGTGACTGGGTTTCCAAAGTCCAAGCGTGGCAATGATGCTATATTCGTTGTCATCGACAAGCTCACCAAAGTGGCTCACTTTCTGCCTATCAAAGAGTCAATCACTGCAGCTCAATTGGCGGAACTCTATACCTCTCGCATTGTGTCTCTGTACGGTATTCCTCAAGTGATCTCTTCAGACCGTGGCAGCATCTTTACCTCCAAGTTTTGGGATTCTTTCCAGAAGGCCATGGGCATCAACATCCGCTTCAGCACTGCTTTCCATCCTCAAACAAGCGATCAAGTCGAGCGTGTCAACCAGATTCTTGAAGATATGCTCAGGGCTTGTGTGATGTCCTTCGGCATGAAGTGGGAGGATTGTCTTCCTTATGCTGAATTCTCCTATAACAATAGTTTTCAAGCAAGTTCGGGCAAGGCCCCTTTTGAAATTCTGTATGGCAGGAAGTGTTTTACCCCTCTCAACTAGTCTGAAACCGGTGAACGTCACCTGCTGGGTAATGACTTAATCACAGAAGCAGAAGAAATGTGCAAAGTCATTCGTGATAACCTCAAAGCAGACCAATCCCGCCAGAAGAGCTACTATGATAGTAAGCACCGTGATTTGGCTTTCGAGATCGGAGATCATGTTTACCTCCGTGTCTCTCCTATGAAAGGTACTCGTCGCTTCGGTATCAAAGGGAAGCTTGCCCCTAGATACGTGGGACCTTTCAAGATTGTCAGCAAGAGAGGCGACCTCGCCTATCAACTCGAGCTTCCTTCAAACTTTGCAAATGTTCATGATGTGTTCCACGTCTCTCAGCTTCGAAAGTGCTTCAGGACTCCTGACCGCACAGTCAACTTCGAGGACATTGAGCTCCAAGAAGATCTCTCCTATCGTGAGCACCCAGTTGCTATTCTTGAAGAGACTGAACGCAAGACTCGCAACAAATCAATCAAATTTCTCAAAGTCAAGTGGTCACACCATTCCGACCGTGAAGCTACCTGGGAAGGCGAGGATCACCTCCGTTCTGAGTACCCGGAGTTCTTTCAGTCCTAGATCACGTGACGAGATCTTTTCGTAGTGGTGGAGTGTTGTAACACCCCGGATGTAACTTTCCCAATTTGAACTCCAACTCTTGCCGTTTCCGGCGTTAAGTTATATTTATTTCTCGGGTTCGGGTCTTTGTCTTCATGTGTTGTTTTCGTTTTCATGCATCTCATATCATGTCATCATGTGCATTGCATTTGCATACGTGTTCATCTCATGCATTCGAGCATTTTCCCCGTTGTCCGTTTTGCATTCCGGCGCTTCGTTCTCCTCCAGTGGTCAATTCTAGCTTTCTTTCGTGTGTGGGGATTAAATGTTTCCGGATTGGACTGAGACTTGCCAAGTGGCCTTGGTTTACTACCGGTAGACCACCTGTCAAGTTTCGTATCATTTGGACTTCGTTTGATACTCCAACGGTTAACCGAGGGACCGAAAAGACCTCGTGTGTGTTGCAGCCCAACACCCCTCCAATTTGGCCCAAAACCCACCAAACTCTGATCCATGTCCTAGAGCGTTTGATCACGATCGCGTGGCCGAAAACCGCACCTCATTTGGACTCTCCTAGCTCCACTTATGCCTATATATACACCCCCCCGTTTTTCGGATCTTCCCCTACCTCCGAACCCTAAAAAAGATCCACCGCGCCGGCCGGACACGTCCGATCCGACCGGACGCAGCGCCGCAGCCAGCCAGGCGCCGCCACGTGGCGGGCGGACCACATCCCCGCGCCTCCCAGCCGCCGGCCCGTTCGGCCCGAGGCCGGCCCCCGCCTCCGCGTTCCAGGCCGAGCCGCCTCGCCACCCGCGCCGCCATCTCCTCCCTCTCCGGCCGCCGGCGCCGCCCCGCTCCATCGCCCGGAGCCGGCCGGACCTCGCCGCCAAGCCGCTGGAGCCCCGGTGCCGCGCCGCCCCGCCGCCTCCTCCCGGCCCCGAGCGCCGCCCCACGCCGCTCCGTCGCCTGCCGCCATCGCCGGCCCCGCCTCTCCTCCTCACGCCGGCCGCCGCCCTGCCCGTCTCCGGCAAGCGCCGCTCCGGCTGCCTCGGTTCGCGCGCGGGGTAAAGGAACCCTAGATCTGATCTGAGAGAGGGTTTTTTTTCACTAAGTCCCTAAAATTTTTACTCCATATGCTCCTGTTCGAAGCCCCGTAACTTTGCATCCGTAGCTCCGATTCATGCATATGATATATCAAAATGTTCGTCTTGACGAGTACATCATTTCATTCCATTGCGTCATTTTCATTTGAGCTCATCTTGATGCCCAAAATGCTGTTAGAAGGAGGCTTCGTGAGTTAATTGTCAGATCTGCTAGTTCAGCTTAGACTTTTGTCATTTTTGCCATGATTATTGTGTGCATGCTATGCCTGTGAGTCCTTCATATGTTTTGTTAAGCATTTTGTCTTATTTCCAGAGGTGCACCCCATGCATTTTTAGGATGTGTGTGGTGACTTGTGCAAGCTTGCAAAGTGAGGCACCCGGTAAATCTGTTTTCAGGGACTTAGTCATTTTCACTAAGTCTGGGATATTTTAGTTCATGATGCCATATGTTCAGCTTGTTTCCTAGTGATCCGTGCCTCTTTTGAGGATGATCAGAAAAGGAGCTTTGTTAATCATGTTATGCTCTATCCATCCATGTCTTTTTTTGCAATTATGGAGTACCATAGCTTGAGTCAATCGAGCTCTACTTTTGCTTCATGGTGAATCTGGGCAGATCGTCAACTCGTTTGCGATTTTGCCGATGCTATTGTAGTTGATCCGTGCATGCTATGCCATTGTTCTTGCCATGTATAGCTTGTATTTGGTGCCTTCTTAATGGATGTATGCCTGCCTTTCCATGACTTTCACCGTGGTGAGTGCATCGAGCTCGTTTACATGCCTTCGTGAGTTATATTTCAGCATGTCTCAGTTTTCACAAAGTCTGAAAACTGATTGTGTTTTAGCTATGTTCGTGTGCTCGTTTATATATTTTGTGACCCCTTTTGGCCCCAGGTCACTTTGGGTCTTTTGTTAAGCTTGATGAGTAGCTTCATGCCATGTTCTTACTTGTCATGTTCAGGTCATGTATCATGTCGTTTTGCTGCTCCGAAGAGGGCTTCGTGATCTGAAATTTCAGACTAGTGTTAATTTCACTAAGTCTGGAATCTGTTTTGCATTTGCGTTTTTGCCATGCTTGTTTGAACATCTTAATGGATGAATTGGCCGTGGCTCAGTGCTAGTATTTTGTTAAGAATGTTGTGTGCATCCCTGCCATGTCTTTTGTTGTCATGTTTAGTTGCTGTAGCATGTTCATTTCGTTGCATTTAGATGCCTACGTGCTGTAAATCGCAGACCGGTGGCATATCTTAAAACGCTTGCCATTTCCAAACCATAACTCCGATTCCAATGATCTTTATATCGTTTTCAAGCAATTTCATCCCCTATATCCAGTGGCACCCTTGGAATTACAAGTTGAGGTCAGGTTCATGCGTTTTCTGTCATATCTTGCATTTTGCATCCCGCATCGCATCCCGCATAGCATATCATCAGTTTATCATATTTCTTGGTCTTGCACGTGGTTGATTGTATCCTTGTTGCTTGTTTGTCTTGTTGGGTAGAGCCAGGAGACGAGTTCGCTACCGAGGAGCCCGTTGAGTTTGCCTGTGAGGATCCAATCAACTCTGACAACTGTGCAGGCAAGATGATCATACCCTCGAAATCACTACTATCTTTGCTATGCTAGTTTGCTCGCTCTTGCTATGCCAATGCTACGATGCCTACCATTTGCTTGTCAGCCTCCCAATTGCCATGTCAACCTCTAACCCACCATGTCCTAGCGAACCGTTGTTTGGCTATGTTACCGCTTTGCTCAGCCCCTCTTATAGCGTTGCTAGTTGCAGGTGAAGATTGGAGCCATTCCTTGTTGGGACATTTATTTACTTGTTGGGATATCATTATATCGCTATGCTATCTTAATGCATCTATATACTTGGTAAAGGGTGGAAGGCTCGGCCTCTCGCCTAGTGTTTTGTTCCACTCTTGTCGCCCTAGTTTCCGTCATATCGGTGTTATGTTCCCGAATTTTGCGTTCCTTACGCGGTTGGGTTATAATGGGAACCCCTTGATATTTCGCCTTGATTAAAGCTTTTCCAGCAATGCCCAACCTTGGTTTTACCATTTGCCACCTAGCCTTTTCTTTTCCTTGGGTTCTGCAGACTCAAGGGTCATCTTATTTTAACCCCCCCGGGCCAGTGCTCCTCTGAGTGTTGGTCCACCTGTCAGCTACCGGTGGCCACCAGGGGCAACTCTGGGCTGGCCTACCCGTACCTTGGACAATCTGAGTGTGCCCTGAGAAAGAGATATGTGCAGCTCCTATCGGGATTTGTCGGCACATTCGGGCGGTGTTGCTGGTCTTGTTTTAACCTGTCGAAGTGTCTTGAGTTACCGAGATACCGAGTCTGATCGGAACGTCTTGGGTGGAGGTCTATTCCTTCGTTGACCGTGAGAGCTTGTCATGGACTAAGTTGGGACTCCCCTGCAGGGATTGAACTTTTGAAAGCCATGCCCGCGGTTATGGGCAGATGGGAATTTGTTAATGTCCGGTTGTAGATAACTTGAACCTTAATTATTTAAAATGAATCAACTGTGTGTGTTACCGTGATGGCCTCTTCTCGGCGGAGTCCGGGAAGTGGACACGGTGTTGGAGTAATTCTTGCGCAGGTTGTTCTTCTAGATTCTCGCTCGTGCTTTGCCTCCTCTTCTCGCTCTCTTTTGCGGATAAGTTAGCCACCATACATGCCAGTCGCTTGCTGCAGCTCCACATATATTTGCCTTATCCATTCCTATAAGCTTAAATAGTCTTGATCGCGAGGATGCGAGATTGCTGAGTCCCCGTGGCTCACAGATACTACAACTCCAGATGCAGGTCCAGGTGATTCCGCTCCAGGTGACGAGTACGAGCTCAAGTGGGAGTTCGACGAGGACTCTCAGCGTTATTATGTTTCCTTTCCCGATGATCAGTAGTGGTGCCTAGTTGGGGTTTGATTCAGGGCCTTGTCGCATGTTGGGTTTTCTTCTATTTCGGCGCCGTAGTCGGGCCATGAGTGTTTGTATGATGGATGTTATTTATGTACTCTGATGTGACGTGGCGAGTGTAAGCCAACTATGTATCTCCCCCTTTTATTCTATTATACATGGGATGTTGTAATGATTGCCTGACTTGCGACATTGCTTTCAATGCGGTTATGTCTCTAAGTCGTGCCTCGACACGTGGGAGCTATAGCCGCATCGAGGGCATTACACCTTACTAAGTTGATGTGTCCTCTAAAAAACAGAGTTGACACATTATAGTCAACGTACGGTTCTAGTAGCAGTGGCCGTTAGATGTCCATCCAACGGATGCCGTGCTTCTTCTTCAATCTAGGACATTCTAGCTTCACCCACCCAAAAATGATTCCTCCCCCTGACATCTAGGGTGCACCATTTCGGAACCTGACCTATGGGCCTACTAAGTTGACGTACCAAGGGCTTTGTCAACTTAGTCAATATAAACGATTCTAGCTGCAGTGACCGTACGATGTCCATCCAACGGCCGTCGTGCTTCTTCAACCTCTGGTCTTTTTTGCTCCAGCCGCCCAAAGCAGCGCCGGTCGTGCTGCCTGCTCCTGCCTCCTGTGGCCAGCTGTGCTGCCGCGGAGGCCTCACCGCCCCCTACTACTCCCACCGCTGGCCAGGCCATCCCTCCACTCTCCCACACCCCATGTTATTCTGCGGCGACGGCAGCGCAGCCGAACCAGTGAACCCTCGTACTCCTCTCCACGCGTGCATCCACTGCCGTGTCTTCCCCGGCTCCGCGTCGTCCCCTTCCTAGGCCTCGCCGTCGTCCACCGCCCTGGTGCTCTCGGCGTGGCGTGGTCAACATGGTCAAGGAACGACTTCCATCGGACGTGGACTGTACGTGGAGAGGCTGACAGCTGGGTCCACGGCAGCCGCAAGGAAGTGGCTCCTTATTACGCGCAAAATAATTATTCCTCCACCTGACAGTGGGGACCCACCGAACGGGCCACCGTATTTCATGAAAAAATGATTCGCCCCCTGACTGCTGGGACCCACGAGCTACATCTTCGCACGCAAGGAAGTGCGTCCGGGAAAAAAAGGATTCGCCCCCCTGACTAC
This sequence comes from Triticum urartu, assembly GCF_056163025.1. Taxonomy (NCBI): domain Eukaryota; kingdom Viridiplantae; phylum Streptophyta; class Magnoliopsida; order Poales; family Poaceae; genus Triticum; species Triticum urartu. The sequence goes on from NC_141877.1 coordinate 302,717,189, forward strand.
TGGGACCCACTAGCTACATCTTCGCACGCAAGGAAGTGCGTCTGGAAAAAAAATGATTCTCCCCCGACTGCTGGGACCCACCAGCTACACCTTCGCACGCAAGGAAGTGCGTCCGGGTAAAAAAAACGATTCACCCCCCTGACTGCTGGGACCTAGCAACTACACTTTCGCACAAAAGGAAGTGCGTCCAGACAAAAAAAACAAAACGATTTTCCCTCCTGACTGCTGGGACCCACCAGGTACATCTCCGCAGGCAAGGAAGTGCCTGACAGTCGGGATCCACCTGGTCGAAGCGTACGTAGCGTTGTTATTCTGGTCGCGAACGTCTACGTACATACTGGTCGATGTAGAGGCGCGCACATGTCGTAGTAGAGGCGCACACGTGTCGTAGTAGAGGCGCGCACGTAGCATGTACACATACGTACAGCGGCCAGGGTGCAAGAAAGAAAAGACGGCCACGTATGTGTACATACGGGTGGGATCTCGAACGCCTACTCGCGCAGACGTACGGCCAGGGCTCGTGTAAATGGCTGTGTCGGAACGGAGAAACAGCGTCGTCGTCGTGTTCATGGGAAGGCAGCATCGTCGTCGTGTTCATGGGGAGGCAACGGAATGCGTCGTGTTCATGGGGAGGCAACGGAGTGCGTCGTGTCCTTGGGGAGGCAACGGATTGCGTCATGTTCATCGGGAGGCAACGGAACGCGTGGGAGCCAACCGGCTGGGTCGGAACGGAATGCGTGGTCATCTTCATCGGGAGGGCTTGGACGGAACAGGCGATGGAAATGAGACCTGAACGGGGTCCTGTTGATCGGGAGGGGTCTGGCGTACCGCAAAACGGAGGAAACGGACCTCCTACGGTCAAAACGGGGGTCCTGTTGATCGAGAGGGTTGTGGCGTACCGCAAAATGGACGAAACGAACCTCCTACGATCGAAACGGGGGTCCTATTGATCGGGAGGGGTGTGCCGTACCGCAAAACGAACGAAACGGACATCCTACGGTCGAAACGGGGGTCCTGTTCATCGGGAGGGGTGTGGCGTACCGCAAAACGGGACTCCATGGGATACTGTTCATCTCCACCGTCGACCTCCTCCAGCCTCCACGGGCTACCGTCGACCTCCTCCAGCCTCCACGGGCTCCTGTTCATCCAGCCTCCACCACGCGCTACTCCACCGGCTACTGTTCAACCACCCCTCCACCATCTACTGTTCATCCAGCCCTCCACACCACGGGGTCTTGTTCAACCACCCCTCCACGGGCACCCCTCCAGCGTCTACTGTTCATCCAGCCCTCCACCACACCACGGGGTCCTGTACATCCAGAGGCAACGCCACCGCTCACTGTTCATCCAACCCCCCCCCCCCCGAAACACTCACTATTCATCCCAAAGGCAGCATCGATCGGCTTCAGTTAGCAGCAGTAGCGAAGGAATCGCTCGATCGGTTTCAGTTAACATCCATCGATCGATCGCTCGGGTTCAGTAACGCGTAGCCTGCAGTGCAATCGCTTGGGTTTAGTTAGAGCCCAACGCCTCGCTCGGGTTCAGTTAGAGCCAACGCATCGCACACACGCGCGTACGTGTATGAGAGAAACGCGCATCGCTCGGCCCCCGACCTCCTACCGTAACCGGGAACTCCCCGAAATTTCCTCCCCCTCGCTTCTACCATGGTTTTTTCCATCAAGGACGGCCCAAAGAATGTCATGCAGCTGCGTCTCCGGCCCGCCCAGGACGAAAAGCCCATTTTCTATCATGATTTTTTGTCATAGAAGTAGGAGCCCACCACATCTATGATGATACCCGGTTTTGTCACAATTATCGTCATAGAAGTGTCATATGTATGACAAAAAAAAAATTCGTTCGGCCCAAAATGTCATGGATGTGTCTTTTTTTTGTAGTGTTACCTCTTGAATTAGAACATAAGGCATATTGGGCTATTAAAGATCTCAACTACGACTTCAAACTTGCCGGTGAGAAGAGGCTTTTTGACATTAGCTCACTTGATGAATGGAGAACCCAGGCTTATGAAAATGCCAAGCTGTTTAAGGAAAAAGTTAAAAGATGGCATGATAAAAGGATACAAAAACATGAGTTTAATGTAGGTGATTATGTATTGCTATACAACTCTCGTTTAAGATTTTTTGCAGGCAAACTTCTCTCTAAATGGGAAGGTCCTTACGTTATCGAGGAGGTCTATCGTTCTGGTGCCATAAAAATCAACAACTTCGAAGGCACAAATCCGAAGGTGGTGAATTGTCAAAGAATCAAACATTATATCTCAGGTAATCCTATAAATGTTGAAACTAATATTATTGAAATCGTAACCCCGGAGGAATACACAAGGGACACTTTCCAGAATGTTTCAGACTCTGAAAAGGAATAGGTACGTGGTACGGTAAGTAAACCAACTCCAAAACAGTTGTAATGGCAATATTTCTCCGTTTTGGAATATATAAAAAATAGGAAAATAAGAAGCAGTCCGGAAAGGACACAGGGTTTCCACGAGGGTGGAGGGCGTGCCCTACCCCCTGGGCGCGCCCCCTGCCTCGTGGGCACCCCGTGTGCTCTCCGGGCTCCGTTTTCTTGCACGATACTTCTTTCGGTCGTTAAAAATTCATTATATAATCTCCCAGAGGTTTTGACCACCGTATCATGCAAATATCTCTTGTCTTTGTTTCAAGCTGTTTTTCTAACAAATCTAGGTCGCCATGCTGTCTTCAAGTGCCCCCAAGGACAAGTTCTTCGAGAAGGTCATCAACCCCTACCTCGCGGAGGTGCTACAACACCCTCAAACCATTGAGATGCGTGATGGGTTGTTGCACATCCGTGATATGGAGGGGCCAAGGAGGACCGGAAGCATGGAGACAAGGCTTGAGGCAATGGAGCAACAAGTTTTCACGTGTCAGGAGATGGTGGAGCATGGACTCGACTCCAATCACATAATGATCACGGAGTTCACCAACAACCACAAGTTGGACGCCAAGGACATTGGGGAGGCCATCTTCAAGCTTCATGAGAAAATCGAGCACCTCCATGCCCAGATCTATGACCTGCAAAATCAAAACGGTGAGTATGAATATAGATCCAAGAGGATGAGTTTGGCTGCAGATTTGAGGATTCTGGAGACTCGATCATCCTTCTATGATGGTGAGCTTATGCCTTGGAAGAGGGACGACAAGCCTACATCATCAACAACTCCATCTCCTTCACCGGCAAAAGAGATATAATCACATCGGGTATGGGCACTCCCCTTGGCAACTGCCAAGCTTGGGGGAGTTCCCCGGTATTGTATCACCATCATCACTTTTATCATTACCGTTTTTCTTAGTTTGATCCTTTTGATAATATCTTGATCTAGTAGAATAAAGTTTTAGTATGATCTAGTTGTGAGTTTTGCTTTATGATCTTCTTGTGTAATTGAGTCCGTGAGCTATATATGATAAAGATTAGTGTTGAGTCAAGGGCTTGATTATTTTGCTATGATCTTGAGGTAATAAAATAAAAGAGAAGAAATAAAAATAAATAAAGAGATCATATGGATCTTATGGAGAGTAATGAGCTCACATATAAAGAGTATGATGAATAAAAGTTGTTGAGAGTTGACAAACATAGTTTTGGTCATTGTTGCAATTAATAGGAAGTAATAAAGAAAGAGAGGTTCACATATAAATATATTATCTTGGACATCTTTTATAATTGTGAGCACTCATTAAAATATGACATGCTAAAGAGTTGATGTTGGACAAGGAAGACAACGTAATGGGTTATGTTTTCTTACATCTGAGATAAATCATATTGTCATGGATCATCCAACATGTTGAGCTTGCCTTTCCCTCTCTTGATAGCCAATTTCTTTGCACCAAGTAGAGATACTACTTGTGCATCCAAATATCCCTAAACCCATTTTTTCCATGAGAGTCCACCATTCTACCTATGGATTGAGTAAGATCCATCAAATAAGTTGTCATCGGTGCAAGCAATAAAAAATTGCTCTCTAAATATGTATGACTTATTAGTGTGGAGAAAATAAGCTTTATATGATCTTGTGATATGGAAGAAATAAAATCTATGGACTGCATAATAAAGGTCCATATCACAAGTGGCAATATAAAGTGACGTTATTTTGCATTAAGATTTCGTGCATCCAACTATAAAAGCGCATGACAACCTCTGCTTCCCTCTGCGAAGGGCCTATCTTTTATTCTTGTCTTATACTTCATGCAAAGAGTCATGGTTATATTCACCTTTCCTTTTTACATTTTATCCTTTGGCAAGCACAATGTGTTGGAAAGATCCAGATATATATAGCTAATTGGATGTGAGTTTTCACGAACTATTATTGTTGACATTACCCTTGAGGTAAAAAGTTGGGAGGCAAAACTATAAGCCCCTATCTTTCTTTGTGTCTGATTAAAACTTCATACCCATAAATATTGCGTGAGTGTTAGCAATTGTGAAAGACTAAATGATAGTTGAGTATGTGGACTTGCTGAAAAGCTCTTATATTAACTCTTTCCTATGTTATGACAAATTGCAATTGCCTCAATGACTGAGATTAGAGTTTGGTGGTCCTCAATGAAGTTTATGATTCATACTTGAAATTGTGATTGAATTGTTACTTTAGCATAAGAGATCATATGACAATATATATATATATGTGTGTGTGTTGCTGCTCTAAGAATGATCATGATGCCCTCATGTCCGTATTTTATTTTTATCGACACCTCTATCTCCAAACATGTGGACATATTTTTCGATTTCGGCTTTTGCTTGAGGACAAGCGAGGTCTAAGCTTGGGGGAGTTGATACATCCATTTTGCGTCATGCTTTTATATCGATATTTATTGCATTATGGGTTGTTATTACACATTATGTCACAATACTTATGCCTATTCTCTCTTATTTTACAAGGTTTACGTGAAGAGGGAGAATGTCGGCAGCTGGGATTCTGGGCTGGAAAAGGAGCAAATATTAGAGACCTATCCTGCACAGCTCCAAAAGTCCTAAAACTTCACGGAAGTTATCTCCAGAATATATAAAAACTATTGGGCGAAAGAAGTTCCAGAGGGGGCCCACACCTTGGCCACGAGGGTGGGGGCGCGCTCCCTGCCTCGTGGGCTCCCTGGTGGCCCTCCGATGCCCATCTTCTGATATATGAGGTCTTTCGTCCGAGAAAAATAATAAGCAAGCTTTGGGGAATAAACTCCGCCGCCACGAGGCAGAACCAATCTAGAGCTATTCTGCCGGGGAAACTTCCCTCCGGGAGGGGGAAATCATCACCATCGTCATCACCAACGATCCTCTCATCGGGAGGGGGTCAATCTCTATCAACATCTTCACCAGCACCATCTCATCTCAAACTCTAGTTCATCTCTTGTATCCAATCTTTGTATCCAAACCTCAGATTGGTACCTGTGGGTTGCTAGTAGTGTTGATTACTCCTTGTAGTTGATGCTAGTTGGTTTACTTGGTGGAAGATCATATGTTCAGATCCACTATGCATATTAATAGCCCTCTAATTATGAACATGAATATGCTTTGTGAGTAGTTACGTTTGTTCCTGAGGACATGGGAGAAGTCTTGCTAAAAGTAGTCATGTGAATTTGGTATTTGTTCGATATTTTGATGAGATGTATGTTGTCATCCCTCTAGTGGTGTCATGTGAACGTCGACTACATGACACTTCACCATTGTTTGGGCCTAGAGGGAGGCATTGGGAAGTAATAAGTAGATGATGGGTTGCTAGAGTGACAGAAGCTTAAACCCTAGTTTATGCGTTGCTTTCTAAGGGGCTGATTTGGATCCATATGTTTCATGCTATGGTTAGGTTTACCTTAATACTTATTTTGTAGTTGCGGATGCTTGCAATGGCGGTTAATCATAAGTGGGATGCTTGTCCAAGTAAGGACATCACCCAAGCACCGGTCCACCCACATATCAGATTATCAAAGTACCGAACGCGAATCATATGAACGTGATGAAAACTAGCTTGACAAATTCCCATGTGTCCTCGGGAGCACTTTCCTTCATATAAGAGTTTGTCCAGGCTTGTCCTTTGCTACAAAAAGGATTGGGCCATCTTGTTGCACCTTATTTACTTTTATTACTTGCTACTGGTTACAAATTACCTTATCACAAAACTATCTGTTACCGATAATTTCAGTGCTTGCAGAGAATACCTTACGGAAAACTGCTTATCATTTCCTTCTGCTCCTCGTTGGGTTCGACACTCTTACTTATCGAAAAGCTACGATAGATCCCCTACACTTGTGGGTCATCAAGGGGCATCCGCTCTCTTCTTCACCACCGCAACCTTCATCGCCTCCCCCGTCGCCGCGGCCCACGTCTGACGCATGGACGCCTCCGGAGGTTGTTGCGGTTGTGCGGTCCTGCCAGGGCGGACCGACTCTCCAGAGACGGCCCGCCGCAGGACACGCCCTCTCCTTGTGGCTGGGGGCTCGACAGCCTCGGCCTCCTTCTCGGACGGCTCATTGACGTCATCTTCGATGAGAGGGGCACCGGTGCCGGCGCTGTTGGCCTTCCTAGTGGATTCCGCCCACTGGGCGAGCTCCTTCTCCTCCGCGGCCGCCGCGGCCTCGTCCTCCACGTCACCGACGCTGCCGGCCTCCTTAGCGAGCTCCGCCTCTGCCGCCCTGGCGCCGATGTAGTCCAGCTCTGCCTGGGTGGTGTCCTTGATAAGCCGCGGCTCCTCGCAGACATACTTCTCCACCAAGGTGTCGAAGAACTCCTGCACCTGATCCTCCTCCGGCTCGGCCCAATTTGGGTCAAGGTCGTGCGCATTGAAGTCCGGCACCATGGCGATGATGTCGGTCTAGCGACAGTTGTTGCTCAGCGGGACCACCCTTGCCGGCAACCCAAACAAGGGCCCCTTGGCGACCTTGCCGACCTCCGCGGCCTTGCCGGCCCTCTCGGCCCTGCCGTCGCGACTCACGTCGAGCTGAAATAGCCGCTGGTAGAAATGGGCGTTCCCCATCACCGTGAAGTTGTGGTTCAGGCCGGGGCGAAGTCTCATGAAATCAGCCGCATTGCTAAAAAGACAGGCCGGCCTCCCCTTGTTGTGAAGTGGAGCTATTCGGCGGCGGATGAAATCCGCCCCAATCATCTCCAGGGTGAGCCCGAAAGCGGCGAGGCGGTGGATCCTGGTGGTGGCGACCGTGAGCCTCCCGTCCTGGGCGTTGACGTCGCCCCAGTCATCTCTGCGAACCGGCGGCATCTGGCGAACTTGGCAAAATTCCTGTGGGTCCTTCTCCTCAATCCAGCACCACCGGCTCCACCACTCCTTCCACCTCTCCTTCTGAGCGCCCTTCAGATACGTCCCCTTCTCAAGGGGCCTTGGGATCCAAGTGACACAACCGGAGATGGCGCCTCCCTTCTGGATCCGAGGATAAAAGTAGTGGCGGAAGAGTGCCGTGCTGGGAAGCACTTCGGCGAAGCCCTCACAGAGATGGGCAAAAAGAGCCATGCACGCCATGGCATTTGGAGTGAAATCCAGAAGATGGAAGCCGTAGGTGTGCATGATTTCGTTGAAGAAATCAGAGAAAGGGGGGCAGAGGCGGCAGGAAAAGTAGTCGACGAAGAATGGGTACCAATTCGGAGCGGCCTTGGCGCAATCAGCGGGGATGACGCGCGTGGCCGGGTGCCCCGTCGACTCACCCCCTGTATTGCACCCCCAAAGGGGCCTGAAGTTTTCCCGGAGGTGGACCGCGTTGACTGTCGAGGGAAAGTAGGCGAGCTGCGTCCGCCGCGCCGCCGACTCGCTCTCCGGCGGCTCCGTCCCCCGACATCCTTGGCCACTCCTTTGCATTTGCTGGTTTTGGCTGCCATGGCAGCTGCGGGAGGTGGAGGAGAAAGGGCAGCGAAAACATGGCAGCAGCGAGCGAGGGCAAAAGCTTGAGGAGGAAGAAGGAAGGGACGACGGTTCCGAGATTGGAGAAGACACGGAGGGTAAATGAGCCACGCCTCTGCATTTTCCTCTTTTTACGAGGAAGGCGCGAGCCGCTTCTTTACCATGATGTGACGCATGCAAGTGGAAACTGCCCATGCATGACCCCCACGTCACACATGACCCTCCACGTCACGCCTTCAACGCGGGTCGTGGGGAAGTGCAGCGGACGGAGAAGTTACTGCAGTAAACATCCGCCTACCTGCCCGCACACCGTTCTGGGCCTAGCCCAACAACGTGTCGCGCTTATGTGTGGCCCAGGCCCGGGGCTCCTGTCGATGTACAAAAGTAGGAGCTCTCCTTTTGCACCCCTTTACTTATGCACGGGCAGTCAGAGCCGCGCCCACGGCCACACTAAACAGGGCAGAGGAGGGAAGCCAGAGCACAACACGACCAAAGCAACGCCAAGACCAGAGATGCAAAGAGAGCAAGAGGGCGAGGTGGACTCCCCCGGCAAGACCCTTGCCGGGGTGGCTTCCGCAGCCTCGGCAAGATCCTTGCCAGGGCAACTTGCCTGACGCCAGCAGAGCACGCCACCCTTGAGCCCAACGGGTTCCAACACCATCAACCATATTGGAGCCAAGGCTCGGGAGGAACCTCCATGGTGGCATGCAGATCTTTGTAGAGATCATAAATACACAAGATCAGATGAGAACCACAGGACGATGATCCTTGGCGAGATCCTTGCCAAGGAAATCCACGAGACCCCCGGCAAGATCCTTGATGGGGACGACCGCGGTGCCGCAGCGAGACCCTTGCCGAGCCCTGGCAAGACCCTTGCCGAGGATGCCTGCGGGGCCGCAGCCAGGCCCGCGTCTGCCAAGACTCCACCGCCACTCCCATACAGCTGCCAGCTCGACCAGCTGGGCAGGCATCTGCGTGGCCGCGCTTGGCCTCTACACCAACTCAGCAAGCATCTGCATGGTGGCATGCAGATCTTCGTGAAGGCCCCACCACCGCGCCAGCCCAGCAGCCAGCCAACGTGGCGCTACAACGCCTCGTCAGCTTGGATGTGCATCGGAGCCAGGCGAGGCGGCAACAGCTGGGACGAGCTCCTTTGTCGTCCCCAATAAAGCAAGAGGGGCACGTCAGCAGTGCATTAAATGCGTTTATCCCACGATGCCAGGGGATACACTCAGCCCATGTACACCTTTCCACCTCCTGTGTGCCACTGTGGCGACCCCTTTTTGTATATAAAAGGAGGCCCGAGGCATACTGGAGAGGGATTCAGATCTTTTGGACTAGAGAGCCACCGCAGCTAGTTCAAGAACACAAGAACACCTAAATATACATCAAAGCAGGACTAGGGTTTTACGCGTCTCCGCGGCCCGAACCTGGGTAAACGATTTGTGTGCTGACCGCCAGACCCGCTCTTTGCACAACCCCGCGCCCGCCAACCGTAGAAGGGATCCTAGTGACCCCATATGTGTCATTTCCCACCGACACCGTAGCTTTTCAACGGTATATTATTCGCCCCATTCTGACAAAGTTTGTAGAAATTACGGCGAAAATACGTTTTTAGCCATTTTCAAAATTGACTTAAAACCATAAGGAACTGGGAAAAACAATATACACCAAAAAGTTTCGCATTTCCTCAAGCTTTCCGACGCCATATCATTTTTTTGAAACCTGTGACAGTGGGAGAGGCTCCCACTGTGATATATTACTTTTCAAAATTTACATAGTACATTGTACAAGAGGTATACATAGGGCACCCCTTACCACTTTGTGGTTTTGGGGGGAGAAAAGACTAGAAAGCAAGACTAGTCAGAAGGTAGGGAGTCTAGGAGTAGGAAGATGAAATCCTTCATGTTATCTTTCACTCTATACTGAAGTAAGCCAAAATCTGGTTTGAATCTTGCTAGCCAGGAATTGTAGGAGGGGCTGATATTTCTGAAAAGCTTGTCATTCCTCTCCTTCCATATACTCCAAGATGCTTGTAGAAAGGCCTCCATGAACATGGGTTTGTGCCAATTGCGTTTGGCTGTTTGCAACCAAGTCAGCCATGTGGTATGATGTTCAGGGTTCATCCCAAGTTTTGACCAACAATACCTGCTGAACGGGCAGTTCAGGATCATGTGGTCCACATCTTCTTCTGTTTGCCCGCAAAGGAGGCAGGTTAGATCATCTCCCACATTATAGTGTCTTCTCTTGAGCATTTCTCTTGTATTAAGGCGATCTAAGAGGAGAAGCCAACCGAAAACTTTTATCTTGATTGTAACTTTGGATTTCCACAGCCAATGGTATGTCTTGTGTGCTTTGACATCCCTGAAGCAGAACTTATAAAACCTTCATGCAGTATATTCTGTAGAGCCCCAGGAATAAGACCAGAAGTCTCTAGTGGTCGGGTCATCATTTAAGACAATATGGGCCACAAGGCGCTGGATGTCGCGAACTTCTGCATGGGCCTCAATGGAGAGGGGTAGTTGAAACGCCTCATCTAAGGAAGAGATACGCAGAAAATTTTGAACTAAGACATCCTCATTCTTGGCAAACGAAAAGGCCCGCGGGTGTGAGTCTGCTAGGGGTTGATCAAGCCAGAGGTCTTTCCACATGAGCACTTTATCACCACGGTTAACCTCAACTTTGGAGATGCCATGATAGATTGGAGTTAGTTTGAGGACATCCCTCGACCAAAAAGAGCCACATGGATCAGAAGCATACGGAATCTTGTCTGTGTAGTATGTAGACCAAATGAGATCAACCCAGGGGAGGTCATGCTGATTATAGAATTTGTGCAAATGTTTAAGGAGAAGAGCGTCACTTTGAATTTTTAAATTGATGATCCCGAGGCCTCCACTTTCTTTTGGGCGACAAATCCTATCCCAGGCAACCAAAGAGTTGCATTTATCCCCCTGCTCTGTCTTTTTTTTCCAAAGACATTTCTGCCGAAGCTTATCCAGTAATTCCAGGATTTTTGGAGGAAATTTGAGTGTGCATAGAGCAAAGATGATGAGCGAGGTGATGACAGTGTTTAGTAGTGAAAGTTTGGCCCCATACGACATCATAGATAGAGTAGAGGATAATCTTCTTTCCACAGAGCATACCATCGGCATTAGGTCTTGGACAGAGGGTTTACCAGTCCCCAAGGGAAGGCCTAGGTAAGTGAAGGGCATAGTGCCAACTTTGCATTCAAAGACGACAGCAAGTCCATTTGTAAGGGCATCATCACAATTCATCGGTATGAGTGTGGACTTATGGAAATTTATCTTAAGACCAATGGAAGTGGCGAAGTCATTAAGGACCCCTTTCATAATATGGTTAAAAAATTTATTGCATAACGCCATATCATTTGCTGCATTCGAATGTATGTTAAAAAATTAACTCGAAATTATGAATTTGGTGGAACTTGTGCTGTTTTCTAAATTACTTTTAAACCATTCAAAATTAGAAAAACTTTCAACATGAGAAAGTAGCGCATTTTCATAAGCTTTCCAACACCATATCTTTTGCCTCAATTGGATTAGCCATTTAGAAATGACATCAAAAATACGAACTCGCCTGTTCGGTTTGCGAAATTTTATGATTTTCCATATTACTATTTAACCATAGCGAATTAGAGAAACTTTCAACATACGGAAGGAGCGGTTTTGCAGCAGCTTTGCAACGCCATATTATTTGCCTCATTCCGATAAACGGTTTAGAAATGCGATCGAAAATACGATTCACGTTTTTTGTATGAAGAAAAAACGGTTTTAAAAACTGCTCTTAAACCACTTACATTTTGCCAAAAAATTAACTTCGGTCATGATACTCGTGTCCATAGCTTTCCAACGGTATATTGCAATCCCCATTTGGGCAATTTTGACGGAAATTCAACCTAGCACCTGGGGAAGTTCATGTCGAACAACTCAAGCAGTAAATTTGCAAAAAACGCAATTTCATCACGACGCGAGAGAAAAATCCACCAACGGGCGAGATTCCTATTTAAAACGGGAATTTAGTTGCTAAAACCATTTCTAGATTACACTTACATCATATAGAACACGACTAACCAGAATAATTTGTGCGGGGAGATACGGTTGCGAAGATAGCCCGAAGGTCGGGTTTCTACAGAGGGAAGTTCAGGTGTGTAACTCAGGTAGTTCAGGTTGTGATCAGAATAATATTCTGATCCCGTGATCAGAATATTGTTTGTGTGTGTGTGTGTGTGTGTGTGTGTGTATAATAAATGATATACTACTTTGTGTCATGCATGGCCATAAATACGGTCATCTATGATGTATACCCCCTCCATAAACTAATATAAGAGAATTTAGGTCACTATTTTTGTAATCTAAACACTCTTATATATATATATATATATATATATATATTAGTTTACAGAGGGAGCTAGTACTACTCTATGATACTATATATGCACTATGAAGGTACATACGTACTCTATGATACTATATACTACTCCCTCCGCCCCACAATGTAAGATGTTTTTGCAAGCCATTTTAGCTTGTATAAACATCTTATATTATGGGACGGGGAGAGTATTAGTTTACAGAGGGAGCTAGTATATGACACTCTGCACCATGCTCGTGATTTCTTACCATGGAAAAAAATTAGAGGCGAAACGATGAACTCATGTTTTCATTTGAACAAAAATATGATGTTAGGTAATGTACATGTTTTCAAAGAGCACACGGTTCACTCATGAAAGTCGTGTTTCCACTAAACTGTGGCCGATGCACCCCCGACCCCTCTGGCACGCGTGCGATCTGAGTCGTGTTTTCTGATTGGCCAGAACCCAAACCCCACGGATCGTACGTCTGCACCGTTGGATTCTCCTTGATCGAACGGTGATCCTCATTCCTTTCGACAACACATGCACATGTTTTCAAATAGCCCCTCCCAAAAAATGTTTTAAAATAGCACACGGTTCACACACGAAAGCTATGTACCTACCAAACCGTGGCCGATGCCCCCTCCTCGCTGCGCGCGTGATCTGAGTCGTGCGTTCTCATTGGCCAGAACCCAAACCCCACGGATCGTACGTTTGCACCGTTGGATGCTCCTGGATCAAACGGCAATCCTCATCCCTTTTGATAGGAAATGCAATCTGGCCAGGAATTGATTTATATGCCAACATGCGCGGTAAATGCCAAAAAATGTCTTACATATAGCACGCGAGACCTGAAATGCGCCAGCAAATCAAACCCGTGATAAAATTGTGATTGGTTTACGTGGGAAAAATTTAGAGGCAAAACGATGAACTCACGTCTTCATTTCAAACAAAATTATTCTGTGTGTGCACACGAGCGCCTAGAGGCAACCGTTTGCATAGGCCTTATCGCCTGCGCGGCGACCGGGGATATTTTTCACCCTTTTCACCTAGGCCGCCAACACCCGGAGTCCCCAACACCCCCACCGCCCGCCCACGTTTCACTCAACTAGTCCACCCAATCTCCTTCGCCAACTCCCCCCTCCCACCAGATTCACAGCAGAACCCTCTCCGGCGCTGCCGTGCTCACCCTGGCCATGTGCCCGCTCTTCGGCGTCAAGCCTACCTCCACTGCCGTTACCAACATGCGGCGGCCCGCGCCTCGCCGTCTTCGTTTGCTCGCCAGCCACCCTCGAGCATATCGATGCAGTAACCCTCGCCTCTCCTATGGTCCGGCCGGGTTTCCATCAAGAAGCCTGTTAGTTACTGCTCTCCATCGCGGTGAGGCATATTTACTTGCAATCCCTCTTCCAATTTCGTTCTGTATGTCCCAAAATTGGCTATAAAATAACGGAGAGTGTATATATGTTTATTATCTACCTTCCTTACTACATATAAGCTATATTTGTTCCAATAAGTTACTGCCTATTTACAGATCGCGGGCGCCCGAGTCACACAAACTTAACAAATTAGCCGTATATTTTCTAAATTATTGCATGGCATGTTTAGAAAGGTTGATACCAAGTTGTTACTTTTATGCTTATCCTCCTTTCCTGAGTTTCGCATGTGTTCTCTGTAGGTGCCAAGTAGCAACGACAGCACTCATTCAGGCCATGTATCTTCATCTGATTCGGACAACCCCAGGTCTTCAACAGATTGTGACGGATCAAGTAGTCTTGAATGGGATAGAGCTGCAGCAATTACCCTTCTGGTTAGGACACGGAGGAACGCTCCAAGGAAGCCCACACACCAGCCTAAAGGTGTATATGAAGTTACCGAGATTGACTTAAAGTCTTGGGCTCCAACTAAACCAGATAAAGCACTCATGAGGTTCAGGTGTGTGTGTGGATTTGTTGGCAGAGCAAGGCTCAACATTAATCTATCGGGGTTTCGGAAGGCTGACACAGAAACACGGCGAAGGATAGTCCGGGAGATCATGGATCACTTCAATGTTCCAGAGCAGTGGAGAATGCAGGTGGAACATGCTGCACTGAAGAAGGCTAGGGATGCTTGGAGAAATTGGAAGCACGTGTTGTACAAGAAGTACTTGAGTGAAGGCAAGGACCCAATCCCCGCATACCCCCAAATTCCAAAGGCAAACTGGGCAGAATTCAAAAGGGTCGGGGCAACTCCAGAGTTTGTTGAGAAGAGTTTCAAGCAATCAGAACTTCGGAAGAAGAACATACACCCCCACCGTATGGGTGTGGCAGGATACAATGGCATGAAACTGATATGGGAACAGGAGGACAAAGAAGCAGTAGCGGTGGGTGGGAATATGGCCTTTAGTGAAAGCAGGGGCGAACGCGCCAGAGACTACTTGCGGGCACATGCAAAGAGGCTTGATGACGGAACTTATTACTTTGAAAACGCACTTGACGCCAAACTGTATGAAGTGATGGTAGAGGCTTCCAAGATCCGTGGAAGGTTCTATAGGAACTCAGGGCCATGTGACATTTTGTCCATTGATCTAGAGACAAAAGAGCCCCCTGGCCATGCAAGGGGTATAGGTGTTAGTGTCCCGCACAAGAGGGCTTTCACACTCAGCAAAGAAGAGAGGCTCAGCATGAAAAAACGAGGAGTGAAATGAAGCAGAATGCATTGTTTGAAAAGTTGAAGAAGGATATTTATCCGGCTATTTGAAAGGATGTTGAGGAGTCAATGATGATGCAGAAGACTCTAACATTGACAGATAGCCAGCAGATGGGAGGGGAGGTGGGCATGGATGATGATGCTTGTTGCCCGACAACACTGCACAAGAGTAGTTGTGCATCAGCTGACCCCAGCGACACTGAGACTGCAGCTGCTCGTGATGATGCTATATCTGATCTATCTGGAATGAAAGACAGACTGAAGGGCGTGCTTACACATTATGAAGGTTCATTAAAATGTGCAACAGCCTGGGTTTGCCCACCCTTCTTGGAAGACGGCCTCTTCTTGGACAATGTGCCATTGAAGCGGGGTTGTGTGAAGTGCTACGTGACTGAAGTAAAGCCCGGATTCAATTAATTTGCCCTGAAGAATGTCCTAGGAGACTTCAATGAGCAAAGGAACTTGGGAGAAACACGGTTACATCACATCCAGTGGCCACGAAAGGAAATAGAGTTCATCGATGAGATTCCTGAAGCCCCGCCAAGAGCAACCATTGTCGCCTCTCAACCGGTGACGCTCTCCTTGCCACAGCAGCTCTCGCGGGCTGATGCATCAACCTGTGATCAGCCGGCCCGACTTTGTGGCATACAGGCCATGTCATCCTCCGCCCAAAGACGCAAGTGGCAAGGCCTACAACTCCTGATCACACACCACCGCTTCAGATGCCAGCCACTGAAGCAGCGGGGGGAGACCCAGCTGCAGCACATGCTCAGCAGACCAACCTGGTGGAACAGACTGCTAAGCAGTCGGATGCTTCGGAACTGCCTGCTAAGCAAACTGTTGGTCCAGAACTGACTGCTCATCAGTCCATCGGTCCGCAGGCGCGTGATCAGCATACCAATGCGTTAGCACTTCCTGCTCAGCAAACCAACGCATTGGCACGGCCTCCTCAGCACACCGACAAGTTGGCACCACCTGCGCAGAAACCCGACATAGTTTCAACGCATGATCAGCAGTCCGATGCCTCTGCTCCTACAGCCCAGCAGACCGTTACAGCAGTGTTGGGGAACGTAGTAATTTCAAAAAAAATCCTACGCACACACAAGATCATGGTGATGCATAGCAACGAGAGGGGAGAGTGTGTCCACGTACCCTCATAGACCGAAAGCGGAAGCGTTAGCACAACGCGGTTGATGTAGTCGTACGTCTTCACGATCCGACCGATCAAGTACCGAACGCACGACACCTCCGAGTTCTGCACACGTTCAACTCAATGACGTCCCTCGAACTCTGATCCAGCTGAGCTTTGAGGGAGAGTTCCGTCAGCGCGACGGCGTGGTGACGATGATGATGTTCTACCGACGCAGGGCTTCGCCAAAGCACCGCTACGATATTATCGAGGTGGATTATGGTGGAGGGGGGCACCGCACACGGCTAAGAGATCCAAGAGATCAATTGTTGAGTCTCCAAGGGGTGCCTCCCTCCCCGTATATAAAGGAGTGGAGGAGGGGGAGGGGGCCGGCCACCCTAGGCGCCCCATGAGGAGTCCTACTCCCACCGGGAGTAGGACTCCCCCTTTCCATGTGGGAGTAGGAGAGGAGAGGGAAGGAGAGAGGGGGGGAAAGGAAAGGGGGGCGCCGCCCCCCTCATTGTCCAATTCGGATAGGGGGGAAGGGGGCGCGCGGCTGCCCTTGGCCGCCCCTCCTCTTCTCCACTACGGCCCAATAGGCCCATTAGTCTCCCGGGGGGTTCCGGTAACCCCCGATACTCTGGTATATGCCCGAAACTCCCTAAAACCATTTCGGTGTCCGAACATAGTCATCCAATATATTGATCTTTACGTCTTGACCAGACTCCTCGTTATGTCTGTGATCACATCCGGGACTCCGAACTACCTTCGGTACATCAAAACACATAAACTCATAATATAACCGTTATCGAACTTTAAGCGTGCGGACCCTACGGGTTCTAGAACTATGTAGACATGACCCAGATATGTCTTCGGTCAATAACCAATAGCGGAACCTGGATGCTCATATTGGCTCCCACATATTCTACGAAGATCTTTATTGGTGAAACCGCATAACAACATACGTTGTTCCCTTTGTCATCGGTATGTTACTTGCCTGAGATTCGATCACCGGTATCTCAATACCTAGTTCAATCTCGTTACCGGCAAGTCTCTTTACTCATTCCGTAATACATCATCCCATAACTAACTCATTAGTTACAATGCTTGCAAGGCTTAAGTGATGTGTATTACCGAGTGGGCCTAGAGATACCTCTCCGACAATCGGAGTGACAAATCCTAATCTCGAAATATGCCAACCCAACAAGTACCTTCGGAGACACCTGTAGAGCACCTTTATAATCACCCAGTTACGTTGTGAAGTTTGGCAGCACACAAAGTGCTCCTCCGATAAACGGGAGTTGCATAATCTCATAGTCATAGGAACATGTATAAGTCATGAAGAAAGCAATAGCAACATACTAAACGATCAAGTGCTAAGCTAACAGAATGGGTCAAGTCAATCACATCATTCTCCTAATGATGTGATCCCATTAATCAAATGACAACTCTTTGTCTATGGCTAGGAAACATAACCATCTTTGATCAATGAGCTAGTCAAGTAGAGGCATACTAGTGACACTCTGTTTGTCTATGTATTCACTCATGTATCATGTTTCCGGTTAATACAATTCTAGCATGAACAATAGAAATTTATAATGATATAAGGAAATAAATAATAACTTTATTATTGCCTTTAGGGCATATTTCCTTCAAGCAGCACCGCCAGCTCAGCGGTCTGGCATAGATAAACCGTCTGCTAAGAAGTCCGTCCAAGCTTCACTGTCTGCTCGGCAGTCTACCTTGCAGGCAACCAGATGTTCTGCCAGAAATGCTTCAAGTACCGAGAAGGAAGTGGCCAAAAAGTCTACAACCACGACCACGAGGAAGGGTAGCGGGAGAGTGAAGAGGAAAGAGAACGATTGCCTCTTACTTAAAGCACTCATCGCCCAGAACCAAATTAATAGCAGCTTGTTCGAGTCGGTGAGAAATATTATTTCTGACGCCATGGATGATGAAGAAGTAGAATTGTTGCTTGCTAAAAGTAAAGCAGACGTACTTGAAGCATTCAATTACGTCCATGGCCAGGCATTTCTTGTTGGCGAATACTTTGATGAGTGCAGCTCCAGTTGCCGCGAGTTACATGAATATTCACTACAAAAAAAATACACTTCCGTGATGATACGTGTTTGTCACAGTAGGTCACGTTTTCTGTCATGCATGTAGATCCATGACAAATGTATGACAGAATCAAGATAGTCATACCTGTGCTGTCATAGAAGTGTTCCATGACATTACCAAAATTATCATCATGGAAGTGTCCACTTCCATGACGATAAATCGCACGTCACAGAAGTGCTTTCGTCAAGGGTGACCGACACGTGGCATCCACCGTAACAGAACGCCGTTAAGCTATCGAGTCCGGTTTTGGATCCGATAACCCGTTAACAGCCCCGACCAATGGGGATTTTCCACGTGTAAAATCATCATTGGCTGGAGGGAACACGTGTCGGCTCACCATTGGGATAGATGTCATCCACTCATTGGACCCAAAGCGCCTATGATACGTTGACATGTGGCACGGCCCAATAGAGGCCCATTCCTGTGAAAAGGTCGGCCCATTTGACTTGGTCAAAAGGTGGCGGGCCGGCCCACGGCAAGCTTGTTAACCGCCTGTTCGCATATAGCCCATTTATAGCCCACTAACCCAGGGCCCGTTTACGGCCTATCCGAATTAGGCCTAGTAGCATCATCTGGGTCGTCCAATATAATTCCAGCCCATTTTAACTTCCGGCCCATGTATGGCCCATGACGTCTTTCGGCCCATATGAGGCCCTTATTACTCTCAGCCCATTAACGGCCCATGGTAAAACTGGCCCGTAATGAATAGTGTATCACTTTATACCCATTAACGACACATGGTGAAACTGGCCCGTAATGAATAGTGTATCACCTTATGCCCATTAACGGCCCATTATTCCGTTGGGCCGTTTCCAGCCCATGTTATCTTTCGGCCTTCTCGGGGCCCATTTATTCTTGGGCTCATTTCCACATTCATTTACTAACGGCCAGTTACTGTCATTTTCTGCTTGTGGGCCAAATTCAGCCCGTGATTACAGTCGGCCCGTTTGTGGCCCGTTAATACGTTGTGCCGTTTTCATAGCGTCATCAAAATACGGCCGATTAACGACGGCCCGTTATGTCGGCCCATGAACAATTTCAACTCTAGCCCATTTATGACCATAATGTGGTCTGTTATTGACCCATGTTTGGCCAACCGATCATACGGCTTGTAGAAGGCCCATTGATGATACGACCCATAGAAGGCCCATTGTGTCTATGGCCTGTATAAGGCCCATTGTTTCTATGACACGTAGAAGGCCCATTGTTTCTACGGCCCTTAGAAGGCCCATTATTTCTATAGCCCGTAGGAGGCCCATGTTAACTACAGCCGGTGGGCATCAAAGTTCAAAGTTCGCCACCAGTGCAAATATAGGGAACACCCTACACTATACAAAAATGGCTTGCTATTTTCTTCAGCCGGTGGCTGCATGTTAAGAACAAATTTTGTATCGCACCAAAACAAATTACAACTATAAAACAAAAGGAAGGTTATCATAAAAGTTAATAATCTAGCAGATAAATGCACCACCAGAAGTTCAGAAGCTCAGTT
The DNA here is from genome assembly GCF_056163025.1 of Triticum urartu. Lineage (NCBI taxonomy): Eukaryota > Viridiplantae > Streptophyta > Magnoliopsida > Poales > Poaceae > Triticum > Triticum urartu. The sequence goes on from NC_141877.1 coordinate 302,736,852, forward strand.
CATTTGACCTGACTATTACGTTCTCATGTTGTATTGTCTGATGGAGCACCATAACCATCGCCTTCAGTTCTCCTAGGCTCCTGAACAACATAGCAAATGTCTGATTGTCTGGTTTCAAAACCATGCATATCTTGACAACATCGAACAGTGTCTCTCCTTGTTTCACAAAGGGTCTCTGTTAGGGAATGGACTTCTGTCTGGAGCGTAGATACAACATTGTTTTGAGCTTGCATATCTTGGTCATGAGGCAGTTTGGACGAGATTGCCTTAACAACCAAGCCAGTATTACGCAGGAACGTGCTTTTGGCACTGTTAGTGGACAAGTACTGACCCACTACAGCAAGAGCTGACATTGCGGTTATAGTTGCCTCGCCACCTTCAGAAGGTGGCGGTTCCACCATTTTTCCATAGCTCGCTGAAAAGTTGTGGTTTTACATTAGTAGTACCAGAACAGAAGATATTAAGGAGGCAGCAAAACCAAATAAAATAGCTTTGGTCTATATACAGAACTTATTCTGGTGAACCCGTGTAAAATAATAGTTGTATTTTATTGCAAAGTACATAATAAAAACAGGTTCCAAACATATGACCATGTACCATCGCTAATGTATTGTCTATTTCTTCACATTGTATTGAGGGCTAAGGATAAAGAGATGAAGTTTATAATACTGTAAGCATAGTATAACATCATTCATATCACAAAACAACTGAGAACACACAAACACGCAATTGTAACGTTGTGTGGGCAAGTCCAGCACGGAACTAGATTACAGGTCAAGATCAAAGGAACATCACTCCTCTCTTTTAAACCTTGTCAGGTGCAATGATACGCTAAGACAATTGTGTATAAAATTGAAAAGACTAATAGACATTGGCTGCAAACCATGCAGTTCAAGGCACAAGTTAGTGTAATTAGTAGTTAAAAGGCATGAGAATTAAGGACTTACAACAGCGGCTTTGATTGGTGTAGTCGTGCCCTTCTTCTTGTTGGTGTGACAAGCCTTGAAGATTTCCACAGCATTTGGTTCAGGTACTTTTTGGTCCTTGCGGGCTTTCCTCTGCATTTGGAACAAGTCAATATAGATCTGATAATATGGTACAGCGAAAAGAGTGAAACAACAGCTAATTACAAGAGCCTCGCAGTGTGCAATATAGCTACGAGATCCTGTCATCGGTTGGAATTTCACTTTGTATGGTTGGCCTTGTTCTTTGAACAGTTCACCTACAAGAAGATAGATTTGTGTGGCACATGCGTAAATAGGACTTCAACATCTGATCTAATCACATATATATATATATAATGTACCTGATACTTCGGATTGGACCAGTGTTTAACGAGGCCTCTCTAGTCTTGATCAGATATATTTTCCACTGGAGACGTTTGGGCAAGTTCACTGTTAGCCTTGCCTTCAAAGTGAGTTTTCCTCAAGTTATACTAATATTGTCTCATAGCAGACTTGAAAACATGGGTGCAAGCTTGTCTGGTTGCATCATCCTGGCTATCCAACTTGAACCTCATATGTTGAAAATTATGGGAGTCTCGTTATCAGCAACCTAGAAAGTATTGGACAGAGCAAGACGATATTACTAGTTTCCATACATAACCATACTTACAGATAAATGGTCGAGGAAGGTGTTGAACTGGGTTTCGTCTTTGTCATTCCTGTACTGAATCCATGTTGGGTGGATACGTACATGACACCTAACAGCAACCGTTGCCTCTGATACTAACTTGGCTGATTCTGTAGCATCACGTGGCCTTTTTAAACCTGCCTCAAAACAGATCTCCATTCTTCCTCCTCTAGATTTAGTTAACCTATCGAGCATTATCCCTGATGTTTGTTTCCTCTTTGCGCCTAGGTGCTAGTCCAACAACAAACATAGGAAGTGTTAGTGTACATCAAACTGTGAGACTACATATAAAGAAGCATGCAACTGTAACTTGACTCCAACAACTACCTTCTTGCTGTTGGAGCTCACAAAGTTCATCTGATCTTACCAACTCATCTTGTGTCAAGAGTGCTTCAGAAGTAGTGTCAGGTGGCAAGGGAGCTTGGGAACGTGCTGCTAGCTGAGTTGACCAACGAGTAAATCATGCAGCTGGTGGTACTGTGGAAGGTGTTGCAACAACTACGGTTGTCTCTACTTGTTTGGTTGCAGCTATTTGTTTCTATTTGGCTTGTTCTGCAGCTCGTGTAGCACGGGATACCATGTCGGTACAATTTTCCGCTCTACTTCGACCTTCTATTGCACCATCAGTACCAGCAGAATCTGCAGGATTGTTCCACTTCCCTTTCCCTGTCGTTATGTCTTGCTTCCTCTTTCTCTGTGCCATGTTAAGTCAATCCAACAAGAAAAACGAATAACAATTTAGTTCTTCAGAACAAATGTACTTTGATGTAAGAACATGGTGTGATAGACAGATATTGTATGTTCTAGAAACAGGAACACGTGTCTTAGTCACAAGTATAATGTGTAAAGTAAGCATATGAAATTCAACAAAATTAGAAGCAATACAAGCTAGACATCATAATAACATGCAACCACATATAACAGTGCAAAGTTAGAGGGAGCACCTGTGATGGTGCACTAGGGGAGACGTGCTCATCACCAACACAGCTACGTTGAGTGTCTATGGATGTGTTGTCTTGGAAATCATCTTGGGGGGATGGAGGAGTAGAATCTGTAGAGGCCCTCCATTTGGAAGGAGCACCTTCATCCATTGCCTTGCTAACTTCCTTCCGCTTTATTGATTTTGAATTTTCAAGTAAAACCGACAAGAAAAAGCAATAAAATTCACTCTTCAGAACTCATTCGTGCATGATACTGACAATCACTACTTTGATGTAAGGCAAACACATGATTCCAGGATGGAATAATACGAAAAACAGGACGGCATGGCATATTCACAACTGTTTGTGTAAACTAAGCAGAAACCATTTCACCAAATAGGAAGCAATGCAAGCTAGACACCACATGAAAGATGCAACCAATATGACTCTGCCAAGTTAAAAGTGTCCCATCATAAATGGCATTCCAACAAATTAGAAGCAGTGCATGCTATAAATCATATCAAAGATGCAACTAATATCACACTGCATATACTGAAGGTGTCTCGTCATATTGATTTATGCAGGATAAAAAAACAATAGTTTTATGTGAGGACATACTTAATAGACAGATGTACTATGTACTAAATACAGGAAGGCATGTCACATTAATAGGTATAATGTATAAGCTAAGCAAAATAGCACATGCAGCTTAACCAGTTTGGAAGAGTTACAATCTAGACACCATATGCAACATGCAACCACATATCACGCTGCGAAGTTAGAGCAAGCACCTGCGATGCTAGTGTAGGGGAAATGCGGTAATCAACTACAGATCTACGTTCACTATCTTCATCTAGCCTTGCTGTTTCTTGAGAATCATGTCCGGAGGCTGACGCTGCATTCTTTAAATGAGGAGTAATCCACTTGCCTGACTGCCTCATCATAAGTGATTGATGAGGGATACACAAGAATATTAGTTTGATGTAAGAACATGGTTAATACACAGATGTACTAGTATGTACCAAAAACAGAAAGGCATGTCATATTCAAAGGTATAATGTGTAAGCTAAGAAGATGCAATTTAACCAAATTAGAAGCAATACAATCTAGATATCCAACTGGAGTGGTGAGCATGATCATCTAGGACCTGAGAGCCTGGTGGGAGGCGGGCTGCTTCGCCATCATCACAGCATTTTAGTTGGCTTCCAGGTGATGCCTCTCTTTGCTGGGCTTGTCACTGGCTCGGCCAGTGCCCTGACTAGCTATTTGTCTTCTGGTGCTCACGAGATGGTGGTTCATGTAAAAAATATCTTTCCTTATCTTAATAAAGACTAACTTCGGCCTTTCGAATACAAGCTAGACACCATATGGAACATGCAACCACATATGACACCGCGAAGTTAAAGCAAGCACCTGGGATGGTGGTTCATTGCGAGTGAGGTCATCAACTCCAGAGCTACGTTTACCGTCTCCATCTGCTGACACTGCACCTATTATAAGGCTGAAACGTGTCTGGCCTATCCACGTACGACGCTGGAGCGACTTCTCTCTTTTCTTTTTTGCTTCTCTCATAGCAGCAGAGTCTGAAATACCCTTGCATAAAAACACAATAGTGAGAGTATGGGTGAAGTGTGTGCAGAACTAGTGCACTGTAAAAGTAGCAGATAGCAGGTGGCTGAAAAATAAATGACAGGAGACATACGATAACTCTACAACATTGCATGGCAAACAAAATTAGATTCTACTCCGTATGATTTTGTAATATATGACCACAGGAAATGCAGTTACTCCTCCAGCACACCACCACATGTGGTCATATCAAGATAACAGTCGACTGGAAATAAATAGGTCAGTCGATTTTTTTAATGAACCGTCTGATCTATAAGGAACGGGCAGATGGCCTTCGTCAACCTCCCGCTAGTCACTGTTGACGATCTTTCTCGAACCGTGAGCGACCACCGGCCCAGACCCCTGCCTCCGCTGCCCCGCCCTCCCCTCGACCTCACACCACCGCCGTGCTTGGCAGCGCCCCCAGGCCATCCCTTTCATCCCGGCCGACCTCCAGATCGGGCGCCAGTAGCTCTAGGCCCCACACGCCCGTAAGATAAACATCGAGGCGTTGCTTCCCCGGTGTAATAGGCGGACTAGCGCCTATTACACCGGAGAATGCTTCCGTTAATTGGGAATCAACTGACCAGGAATTGAAATTCAGGGGGCGATGGACCTCTTGCTAAGATGAAATAGTATATGAGGAGAAACCTTGTGCATCACGAGTTACTAGGAACATCTAGTATCAAGAAGAAGCGGTCAACTAATGTCTTCTGTGGGATGAATACCGTGCAAGCAGACACATAAGATTTGCGAATAAGGGAAGAGGAGTACCATTTTCGGTTACCGGTTTGGTCGCCTCCACATGTCGCACCGATCTTCTTGTTTTTTCCAGGAAACCGAGGTTCTGGAGGAGGGTGCAGGCTTGGACGAACCCATGGCAAAATTGTTGACTGTGTTGCCGTGGCCGTATGACGGCGGAGGGGAAGCAGATCCGAGGCGGCGAAGGATGGCGTAGCAGGAACAGCTCTGGTGCGGAGGAGGGTGGCGAAGTTGGAGTGGCAGCGGTGAGGCGCAAGACGACGTGGTTGAACAGGCTCAGGTACGGACGGCTCGGCCTCGGCTTCAACTACTAGCCATGGAGGGCATTGTGGTTGAGGTTGTGGTGGACGACGGCATCGGGGTATCGGCTCCAGCATGATGGAGGAGGGCGGCGGTTGATGGGTCAAATGGGGTGGCGGACGGAGGACGTCGCGGTTTCACCGCTGGTGGAGAGGTAGTTTTTGCGACCAGACCTCAAATAGTCTGATCTCTGTGCATCAGTGTCATCCCTGGATCGGTAATGCTGACACGCACAGTACCTGAGGATTTATAACAGAGTAGCAATCACACACTTATTACATTGAATGTCTCAAAAGAGAACTTATTACAATAAATATGGCTTAAGGCTATCTAATACGATAACAGCGGGAGGCGGGGAAGATAAAGTGAGTCCATCAACTCCAACGGCATCACTCAGTGAAAGACCATGACCTAAGGCTCCTTACTAGTCGTCTGAAAAGTCTGCAACATGATACGTTGCATCCCGAAACGGGCCAGCACATGGAATATGCTGGCAATGCAACATAAGAGAGTAATGAACAGAATAATGCTATCACTACATGCATATATGGCTGGTAGAGGCTGTATGGTTAATATGTTTTGCGGAAAGCCAATTTTTCCCTACTGCAAAGGAATTTATTTTATTTAACTACAAAGTTTGTTGAAAAACATTGAGAATGGTAAAACCCATCTCAATCCCAATTAAAAGTAATTAATAACCCAACCAAATTTATATTAAGAGTGATGAGATCCACATGATAATCGAAGAACTAGATACTCAAGATCTCCATAACCGGGGATACGGCTAACCATGATTAGTTTGTACACTCTGCAGAGGTTTGCGCACTTTTCCCCAAGACTCGTTCTCCTCCGTTAAATTTCTCGCACTACATGATGTTTGAGAAACGGATGACCGAGACACACTCTTTCCGAAGAGGTCCCCTTAACCGATAGATAGGCCTATACACCTACAATCCCCTACATCTCCTAGCCCATCATGGAAAGGTTTCCCACAACTTACTCAACTATGCCAGAGACCATAATGGCATGTGGCTACACACGGAAGTTTCTAGCATGAATAATCTTATGATCCCTTTGAGCCTGGCTGGCAGTCCATAAGAGAATCACACGGTACCCCGGGATTTCCAAAAATACAGGCAACACTGGGTTCCCCGGGTGCCTCGATCCACCCCGATGTGTATTAAAGATGCCACCTTAAGTTAACCATTAATTAAAAATACTCACATATTTCATGAATACACTCAAACCCAAACCACGTCTACGAGCATAGCGTAGTAATATAAGCAACGTAGAAGTAACTCCCATAGGTTTGATAATAAACAGGTGAATAGGTACTACCTCATCTACTTCCCAAAACCCATATATTAATCAGATCCTAATCATGCAACTGTTTGAGGATTGATCTAATGCAATAAAACTGGGTAGTAAAGGGGTATGATCAAAGTGTTACTTGCCTTGCTGATGATCCGTGAAACCTAGAGACTCGTAGTAGCACGCTTCACACTCCGGGTACTCTATCGCAAACAAACAAGCATACAATAAGCAATCAAGCAAGATGCATGGGTAAAACCCAAATAAGAACATCTAACTAGAAAGTTCAACTTAAGAACTCTGATTTGCAAAAAGAATTAAATCAAACGAAGCAACGAAATTCAAATTGCGAAAGAAACAAGCTTCGTTTACTAATCTGGACTAAAGTCAAATTTTACAGTAGCAAAAACTTGTTTAAGTTGATTAAACAGAAAGAGGGCTTTGAGACAAAACTCTAGGTGCTTGAATCGCCTGATTCTGATAAACGAGCGAAAAGTTAAACTAAAACGAAAATCGGATCAGAAATCACGATTGAAAATAATCGCGAAAAATAAGAGAAAAAGCAAAACTGACGAATAGACTAACGAACAAACGTTCGCTATCTGCGGCTAACGGGCGAAAACCGTTTGTTAAAACGAACATACAGACGAACGTCCTCTATATAACTAAACTGAAAAAAATGATCTAATAAAAAAATGCATCTAGGTTTTTACCGAAAAACCGAACCGGTCAAAGGAAACAGGCGGCGGCGGCGGTGGGGTGGCGAGGCGACGGCGCGGGCGGCGGCTAGGGTTTCGGCGGGGCGGGCTGGTGGGCTACGGGGCTGCGGCCTCAGCGGCTTATAAAGCCCCCCCTCCCCCGGGTGGAGTCCCGGGCAGGTACGGCCCAAAGTCGGTTTCCTCTTTTTTAAAAATATTCCACACAGAAAAACGAATAAAAGAAATACTAAATGGACTCCAAAAATACTGAAATAAATTTTCCCCGTCCTCTAAAAATCTATCGGACAAGGTGAACATTTATTTGGGACTCTAATGCAATTTCAAAAATACATATTTTTCCTAATTCAAATAAAATAGCAATAAAACTCCGAATAAAAATCTTATTTGATTTTAATATTAAATATCCAATATTTCTTTATTTTGAGGAAGTCATTTTATCCTCTCTTTTATTTTTATAAAAGAAATATTCGAAGAGAAAATAATTAAAATCAAATGATCCTCTTTTCAAAATTCAAGAAAAACTCAAATATGAAAATGACGAAATCCCCAACTCTCTCTCTAGGTCCTTGAGTTGCGTAGAATTTCTAGGATCAAGCCACAATGCAATAAAATATGATATGCAAAGATGACCTAATGTATAACATTCCAAATTGAAAATTTGGGATGTTACAAACCTACCCCCCTTAAGATGAATCTCGCCCTCAAGATTCGGGTTGTCTAGAAAATAGGTGAGGGTGATCCTTCCGCAGGTCTTCCTCGCGTTCCCAGGTGGCTTCATCTTCGGTATGGTGGCTCCACTGAACATTGCAAAACTTGATAACATTGTTGCGTGTAACTCGGCTGGCAAACTCGAGAATCTTGACTGGCTTTTCTTCGTAGGTCAAATCGCTATCCAACTGTATCGCTTCCAGTGGCACTGTATCTCTCAGAGGAATATCAGCCATCTCTGCGTGGCACTTCTTCAACTGAGAAACGTGGAACACATCGTGAACTCCTAACAATCCTTCGGGGAATTCCAACTTGTAAGCAACTTCTCCCGTATGTTCCAAAACTTTGTATGGTCCCACAAAATGTGGTGCTAACTTTCCCTTAACTCCAAAGCGCTTCACTCCTCGGAGTGGTGATACACGAAGATACACTATGTCTCCGATTTTGTAAACTATCTCCTTGCGTTTAGGATCCACATAGCTCTTTTTCCTGGACTGGGCTACCTTGAGTCTATCGCGAATCAGCTTAACCTTCTCTTCAGACTCTTTAATCAAATCTGGTCCAAACAACTGTCGGTCTCCAACTTCATTCCACAACAACGGTGTCCTGCACCTCCTTCCGTACAATGCTTTGAAAGGGGCCATCTTCAAGCTGGCTTGATAGCTATTGTTGTAAGAGAACTCTGCGTAAGGCAAATTATCGTCCCAACTAGATCCATAATCTAGTGCACAAGCTCTCAACATGTCCTCAAGAATTTGATTGACTCTCTCAGTTTGTCCATCTGTCTGCGGGTGAAAAGCTGTACTGAACTCTAGCCTGGTTCCCAAAGTTTCATGCAATTGATTCCAAAACTTTGAGGTAAACTGGGTTCCTCTATCTGATACAATGGTCCTCGGAACTCCATGCAAACATACGATCGTGGTCATGTATATCTTTGCTAACTTAGCACTGGTGTAAGTGGTCTTCACTGGGATGAAATGAGCTACTTTCGTCAAACGATCAACTACAACCCCTATCGAGTCATGGCCTGAACGAGTCCTAGGCAATCCCATGATAAAATCCATGCCTAGCTTGTCCCACTTCCATTCGAGTATCGGTAATGGTTGTAGCAATCCAGCTGGCTTCTGATGTTCTGCCTTCACTCTCTGACATACATCACAAACTGCTACATACGCCGCAATATCCTTCTTCATTCTGGTCCACCAGAATCTATCCTTCAAATCCAGATACATCTTGGTATTTCCTGGGTGAATCGAATATGGCGAATCATGGGCCTCCTACAAAATCAGCTTCCTGATCTCTTGATCATTTGGCACATATACGCGGTCCTCAAACCATAAGGTATCGTGCTCATCCTCACGAAATCCCTTGGCTTTTCCCTTGCTCATCCTTTCCTCAATCTCGCCTATTTCCTTGTCCGTATTATGAGCTTCTCTGATCTTATCCATCAAAGTAGACTGAATCTCCAATGCTGCTACATAACCCCTTGGGACTATCTCCAAACATAGCTCGCGAAGATCCTCTGCTAACACCTTGGGTAACTCTCCGGTCATGAGTGTATTGACATGACTCTTGCGGCTTAACGCATCGGCTACTACGTTAGCCTTTCCAGGATGATAGTGCAACTTCATGTCATAATCCTTAATGAGTTCCAACCATCTCCTCTGCCTGGGATTCAACTCCTTCTGCGTGAAGATATACTTCAAACTCTTGTGATCCATGTATACCTCACAATGGTTTCCGATGAGAAAATGTCTCCAAGTCTTCAACGCATGCACTACGGCTGCTAACTCCAAATCATGTGTAGCATAATTTAACTCATGGGGTTTAAGCTGTCATGAGGCATATGAAACAACTCTTCCTTCTTGCATAAGCACTGCTCCAGGTCCTCGACGAGAAGCGTGGCAATACACTTCATAATCCTTGTGTTGATCTGGCAGGATCAACACTGGTGATGTAACCAAGCGTTTCTTCAACTCCTGAAAAATGGCCTCACATTCCTCAGTCCATTTGAACTTGGTGTCCTTTTTTAACAACTCCGTCATAGGATTTGCAATCTTCGAGAAATTCTCAATGAACCTCCGGTAGTATCCTGCGAGTCCAAGAAAACTCTGGATCTCTCCAACTGACGTGGGTGCCTCCCAATTTGTTACAGTGACGACTTTGGCGGGGTCTACCGCTATTCCTTCTCCAGATATAACGTGTCCAAGGAATCCAACTTCCTTCAACCAAAACTCACACTTGCTGAACTTGGCGTAAAGATGATGTTCTCTGAGCTTCCCAAGTTCTAATCGCAAATGCTCTTTATGCTCCTCTTCATTCTTCGAGTAGACCAAAATATCATCAATGAAAACCACAACGAACTTATCCAAAAACTCCATAAACACCTTGTTCATCATGTTCATGAAATAGGCAGGTGCGTTAGTCAGGCCAAATGACATAACGGTATACTCATATAGCCCGTACCTCGTGGTAAAAGTTGTCTTAGGTATGTCCTGCTCTCAAATCTTCAGCTGGTGGTACCCTGATCGTAGATCGATCTTGGAAAACACCTTATCTCCTTGCAGCTGATCAAACAAATCATTGATCATTGGCAGTGGGTACTTGTTCTTGATCGTCACCTCATTCAATCCTCGATAATCAACAACCATCCTTAACGATCCATCCATCTTGTAGCAAGTAACGTGGCTTAGATCTTTCTTGGCGGGGGTTGCTGGGTTGGAACGGTTCTGTCCGTTGCTTCCTACATTAGCATTTCCGTTCTTGGAGCCACTATGGTTGTGCGAACTTCCTCCAGTGTGATCGTGACCTCCATGGTTATGTTGCAGGGGTCCTCCCGAGTTCGGGGTGAAACGGGGTTTCTGCTGAGCTCCAGAATTATACTTCCCTTGTCCATACTTCCTCTTGCGGTTGTCAATCTGCTATTGCTTCCCTTCAAGCATGAGAGCTCTATCTACCAACTGTTGGTAGTTATTAAAGTTTGCTACCATCAACTGCATGCTCAGCTCATCATTCAGTTCTTCCAGAAACTTATCATGTTTAGCTGCACCCGTAGCAACGTCATCTGGGTCATAACGTGCTAGCTTGCTAAAGTAATCCACATACTGGCCAACGGTGCGTTCTCCTTGGCGTAAGTTGCGGAACTCACGCTTCTTCATGGCCATAGCTCCTGCTGATACATTGGCAGTGTGAAAAGCCTGCTGGAACTGGTCCCATGTAACATTGGCTATAGGACGTGTGATAGTGTAATTCTCCCACCATGAGGCTGCTGGTCCATCCAATTGGTGCGCGGCAAAATGCACCTTCTCAGCATATGTGCATCCTGCAGTGGTTAACTCCCTTCCAATCCTGCGGAGCCAATCATCTGCCACTATCGGCTTGGTGCTACTGGAAAACACCGGCGGCTGCAACCTCAGAAAACGGGCTAAGTTGTCAACTAGGGGTGTTGGTGGTGGGTTGTTGTTGTTGTTGCCTTGGTTCTCAACTAACAACTGCATCAAGGCATTCTGCTACCGGATCAACTGAGTGAGCTCCAGGGGAAAGGTAAATCCGAGGTCACGTCTCGGAGGCATCTGAGGGTTTAGAGGGAAGAGAATAGAATAGAATGAGGTCTAGTGAGAAAACACTACCCATATGGACATGAGACAAACACAATCATATCACTCAATCAATCAAGCAAGGGCATATATACAATCGGTGTAGAACTATCGTTACAAAAGTGCTCGGACTATACTATAAACATGGTGGAATACTACTACTGATATGGCGGTCGACTAGAAAAATTGATCGGTGAAAGACTCCATAATATCCGCTCCATCTTCATCAACATAGTCATCATCGCTATCGTGGGGGTCCGAGTCGGTGTCGTCGATGATGATGTAGTTCTCCGGGCAAGTGGAATCGTCGTCTTCTCCTCCTAGCGCGGGGTCTCCCATGAATACTCCTAGCTTCCTTGTCAGCTCATTAGTCATCTCCACTAGTACCGTCATTTCCTCCTCGTATCTATCACGTGTAGACTTGAGTTCTTCCTCCAGTTCCGTGATCCTGGTCATCGCCTTCTTCAGATCTATCATGCCTGCGCACATCTGGTTCTCCTGGCGAAGAATGTGCTGGTTTAACTCCTGGATGAAAGCTGCAATGGATCTATCCTTCCTGGTGCTAATCATCCCCCATTGCTCATATCGGCGCCCACAAATCTGTTAGATAGTATCCTTGAGATCCTTGTGGTAAACTTCTCCAATGCGTCCCATGGTGATGTGGGCTGCCATACTCTTTCCTAGACTCCAGGTTGGTGCATCAAAGGAAAACTCTATGGGCTCAGTGACTGGCGTAAATGTCCTTCCTGGAACTTGAACTTGAATCATCCAGCGCTCCTCTTCTGGTAAAGTGGCATTGTAAGTCCCGGTGAAGCTTGGTATTCCAATGTTCAGGTACCTAATGACTTCCTTCAAGTGGAGTCCAAAAGGTGTGTCTTCATCTGGTTGTGCAAACTTGTTCCTTGCGTCCGCCATCCTAAAGAGGAGAAAATGGAGAGGAGTCGGAAATGAGAAGAGAGTAGTGATCTAGGGCTTTAGCTTAGTGGTCGTGTCCTACAGTCAGCGTGTGCTCTGATACCATCTTGTAGCGACCAGACCTCAAACAGTCTGATCTCTGTGCATCAGTGTCATCCCTGGATCGGTAATGCTGACACGCATAGTACTTGAGGATTTATAACAGAGTAGCAATCACACACTTATTACATCGAATGTCTCAAAAGAGAACTTATTACAATAAATATGGCTTAAGGCCATCTAATACGATAACAGTGGAAGGCTTGGAAGATAAAGTGAGTCCATCAACTCCAACGGCATCATTGAGTGAAAGACCACGACCTAAGGGTCCTTACTCGTCGTCTGAAATGTATGCAACATGATACGTTGCAGCCTGAAACGGGTCAGCACATGGAATATGGTGGCAATGTAACACAAGAGACTAATGAACAGAATAATGCTATCACTACATGCATATATGGCTGGTGGAGGCTGTATGGTTAATATGTTTTGCGGAAAGCCAATTTTTCCCTACTGCAAAGGAATTTATTTTATTTAACTACAAAGTTTGTTGAAAAACATTGAGCATGGTAAACCCCATCTCAATCCAAATTAAATGTAATTAATAACCCAACCAAATTTATACCAAGAGTGATGAGATCCACATGATAATCCAAGAACTAGATACTCAAGATGTCCATAACCGGGGACACGGCTAACCATGATTAGTTTGTACACTCTGCATAGGTTTGCGCACTTTTCCCCACAAGACTCGTTCTCCTCCATTGAATTGCTCGCACTACATGATGTTTGAGAGACGTATGACCGAGACACAGTCTTTCCGAAGAGGTCCCCTTAACCGATAGATAGGCCTGTACACCTACAATCCCCTACATCTGCTAGCCCATCATGGAAAGGTTTCCCACAACTTACTCAACTATGCCAGAGCCCATAATGGCATGTGGCTGCACACGGAAGTTTCTAGCATGAATAATCTTATGATCCGTTTGAGCCTGGGTGGCAGTCCATTGGAGAATCACACGATACCCCGGGATTTCCAAAAATACAAGCAACACTAGGTTCCCCAGGTGCCTCAATCCACCCAGATGTGTATTAAAGTTGCCACCTGAAGTTAACTATTAATTCACAATACTCACATCTGTCATGAATACACTCAAACCCAAACCACATCTACGGGCATAGCGTAGTAATATAAGCAACGTAGAAGTAACTCCCATAGGTTTGATAATAAACAGGTGAATAGGTACTACCTCATCTACTTCCCAAAACCCACATATTAATCAGATCCTAATCATGCAATTGTTTGAGGATTGATCTAATGCAATAAAACTGGGTAGTAAAGGGGTATGATCAAAGTATTACTTGCCTTGCTGATGATCCGTGAAACCTAGAGACTCATAGTAGCAGGCTTCGCACTCCGGTTATTCTATCGCAAACAAACAAGCATACAATAAGAAATCAAGGAAGATGCACAGGTAAAACTCAAATAAGAAGATCTAACCAGAAAGTTCAACTTAAGAACTCCGGTTTGCAAAAAGAATCAAATCAAACGAAGCAACGAAACTCAAATTGCGAAAGAATCAAGCTTTGTTTACTAATCTGGACTTAAAGTCAAATTTTACAGTAGAAAAAACTTGTTTAAGTTGATTAAACACAAAGAGGTCTTCGAGACGAAACTCTAGGCGCTTGAATCGCCTGAATCTGATAAACGAGCGAAAAGTTAAACTAAAACGAAAATCGGATCAGAAATCGCAATCGAAAATAATCGCGAAAAATCCGAGAAAAAGCAAAACTGACGAACAGACTAACGAACGAACGTTCCCTATCAGCGGCTAACGGGCGAAAACCGTTCGTTAAAATGATCTAATAAAAAACGCATCTAGGTTTTTACCCAAAAACCGAACTGGTCAAAGGAAACCGGCAGCGGCGGCGGCGATCTCCGGTGGCGGCGGCGAACTCCGGCAGCGGCAGCGGGGTGGCGAGGCGGCGGCGTGGCTCCGGCGGGTCGGCGTCGGCGCGGCGCGGCTGCAGCGGGTGGCGTCGGCGGCCGTGGCTAGGGTTTCGACGGGGCGGGCTGGTGGGCTGCGGGGCTGCGGCCTCGGCGGCTTATAAAGCCCCCCCCACCCCGCGGGCGGAGTCCCGGGCGGGTACGGCCCAAAGTCGGTTTCCTCTTTTAAAAAAAATATATTCCACGCAGAGAAACGAATAAAAGAAATACTAAACGGACTCCAGAAATCCTGAAATAAATTTTCCCTGTCCTCCACACATCTACCGGACGAGGTGAACATTTATTTGGGACTCTAATGCAATTTTGAAAAATGCATATTTTTCCTAATTCAAATAAAATAGCAATAAAACTCCGAATAAAAATCTTATTTGATTTTAATATTAAATCTCCAATATTTCTTTATTTTGAGGAAGTCATTTTATCCTCTCTCTTTTATTTTTATAAAAGAAATATTTGAAGAGAAGATAATTAAAATCAAACGATCCTCCTTTCAAAATTCGAGAAAAACTCAAATATGAAAATAACGAAATCCCCAACGCTCTCCGTAGGTCCTTGAGTTGCATAGAATTTCTAGGATCAAGCCAAAATGCAATAAAATATGATATGCAAAGATGACCTAATGTATAACATTCCAAATTGAAAATTTGGGATGTTACAGGAATCGGACGGGTGGGCAGGGGGGCGGGGGGGAGAACCATGTTTCGGTCTGGGACGCGCTTGTTTTTGGCTTTTTGAACAGAAGATGGGACGCGCTTGTTTGAAATTTGGGGAAACTACAAGCTTTTCCCACCTCTTAAATTTCGGACCTACTGCGGGTCGGGGTAGGATGGTAATCCCAGGTGTCCCAAATAGTGGGCGGGAGCGATTTCGGCTGCGCGCATGTGTTCTTAGGCGGCCATTGTGTCTGAATGTTTTTCGGAGGTAGTTGTGTGGCGTCATGAAGCTACAAACCTACCCCGGTTTAGACCTTTGGACGTCGGGCCGGTAGGTTTCACAGGTCGGAGTTATTAGAAAAGTAATTTCCTTGTACTACCAAACGTTGGTCTCACGCGGTTTCCGGCGAGTAGAGGCTCTTTTGGCGCTTTGTTCGAAATTTTGAAACACAAGCATTCACGTTTAGAGTACTCTTGAACTTTGAGGATTGACCTAAATAGACAACGTTAAATTTGACCTTGTATGTTTGAAAACCTCATTAAATTATCCTCTTCTTTTTGAAATTTTGACACTTGAAAATCCTATAACTACGATTATTTTAGAATGGAGGAGCTAAATTAGAATCTATTTTGTACATGACTACATATGCTGTTATGTACAAAATCAGAGCAAAGATTGGTGCCCCGCATAGTTTAGGTATGATTTACAAATGCCATGATATCAAATTCAAATAATTGAATGGACTTCATGTTGAATTTGATTTTTTTAAACCACCTTAAGTTGAATTCAAATGTATGCTAGTTCATAGGTAGCTATTTATAATGTTCATTGTGTAACTTTCATATGTATAATGTGCTTTACACACACAACACGAACTATACTCACGTTTATATTCGACTGCTAAAGCGAAGCATTGTTTGGAGTTCAAAATACTAACTATGTGGATCAATTGTGTGGAATAATAACATAGACATGCTCAAATTCGATAGAATCTAGATGTCTGATGGATCAATGACCGTTCCTTACGCGAATTGCAAATATCATGATCCCATCCTAATATTTGTATACAATTTATATCTTTCATCAATGTGTACAGCAGTCTTGTACGTGTAGTTTCACTCTCCATCAGTGGTCTCTCACACATGCTCACACACTCTCCCCCGAGGTGTCTTTCTCGCACGCATGCTCTCAATATAACCCTCCCTCCCTCTCGTAACCATTTACGACTGTTTTCACTAACCTTTATCACAAGCACTCTTCCTCTCGCAAGCATACCTACGTGTCTCTTGTACGCACAATATCCTCAACACAATCACAATTCCCATTAACCCTTTCTATATACATAGACCTACCTACGTGTCTCTTGTACGCACATTATCTTTAGGCCTGTCTCTCACGCATTGTCTCACACCTCTCTTCCTAATCGACGAGTATGATTCTAGCAGAGCATTCTATAGGATGCCCCTTAAAGTTAGGTTGGATGGATAGTAATATCAGAGATAAAGGGGTTACCTTAGTCCGAGAACCTAGGGTTACAAATCCTAGCCGGCTTTGTTAGTGGACATAGAGTCCTTCACAATTATGCTATCTTTGTCATGTCGACTAGTCATCCATGGGTCTCCCTAAATGCGTCATGGGCCGACCAATGGGGCGCAGGATGGAACCGAACGAAGGGCCTCACCTCGACCCACCGGACCTCACACGGTGACACACCCTCTGCCCCCACGTCTCGTTATCTTCTCACACCCACAGATACCAACACGGACACCACACACACAAAAAATATTCTCCTGGTGCCTCTATCGACTCCCCCCTTGCATATACACACTCAAGGGAATCTCTCGCCATGACGTCATATTCGTCTCTCTCTCTCTAGACCACTCTCATTTCTCGTTCTATCTCTCCCACGCCCCCCTGTCGGCCCCTCTATCCATGCCTCTCTCGAATACGTAATACACACACATACCTCTCTAGGCCCTGGCAAATGCATCAACTACACATTCACACATGTTACATCACGTACCCCATTGATCTAAAAAGCCCTCTCTTCATGTTTATTTTGCATATAACATTCCTTTTGAATAAAGTGTGGCCAAAAAATAGTTTAGAATTTCTACATATATACAACATTACAAAGTTATATGGAGGAGTATGAATGCTTGCATTGCATGGTGCCCACAATGATATTTATTCCGCACTGTGAATTTGTATATTTTTATACTATATATAAAGTTAGTTATAATAAAGAGAAACAAAGAGCATCTCTCTCTCCATCGCATACTCCCCCTCTACGCCCCTTTCCCGTACGCACACAAACTATCTCCGGGTCCTCTAAAAGTAAGCCCCCAGCACATTCACGCAGGTTTGATCTTTCTCTCGCGATATATACAGTGACGATCATTGTATTTGAAGCGAAAGCACAATACGTACATTGGACTTCAGAATCCACTCATTACGGTCACCATTTACGTTGTGTGGTTATTATACAGTCACGGGCTCACCGTACAACCCTGTATTTTCTCAAGACACGACTAGTTGACCAGTTAAACGCTCCACGCGGCACCTCTAGTGTTGCATCACATTATCTCACTACCATCGGGCCCACCTGTCGACTTGTATCTACTCTACATCTACACTCTTATAAAATACTAGCAAGATGCCCATGCGTTGCACGGAACATCAAGATGCATTTGTATGAGTAGTTTATCTTGTGGGAGAAAAGGATGAACAAGGGAAGGCCTTATTTGCAAGTGTGGAGAGGGGTGTGGGTATCTTTTTGCAAAATTGCCATAGTTTCCTTCCTATCCGTCAGATATAGATCGGACGGCCTATATTGCAGGATGGCAGGCACACGATCATCACCGACTATGCTTTTTATAAGAGTAGGGATAAAATACACTCTTATAAAAAACAGATTTGGTGATGATGGTGTGCCTGCCATCCTGCAATATAGGTCGTCCGATTTATATCTGACTGATAGGAAAGAAACTATGACAATTCTGCAAAAAGGTACCCACACACCTCTCCACATTTGCAAATAAGGCCTTCCCTCGTTCATCCTTTTCTCTCACAAGATAAACTAGTCATACAAATGCATCTTGATGTTACGTGCAATGCACGTGCATCTTGCTAGTAAGAATGAAAACAAACGACAAAAAAATATTGGACGGTGGTTCAAAGTCATGACCGCGGGCACAACGGACAAGGTGGCCTTGTATTGGTATGCTGAGCCGTCTATTTTAACACACATGAGCTGGTGTGGTGATTATAAACACACGCACGCATGCACACGAACTGCATGCACGCAACACTCACACGAACACATGCACCCACGCACGCACGCAACACTCACACGTACACATGCAGCCACGCACACACGCACGCATGCATGCACACACCAGTACGCCACACGACCAACACACACTCTCACGCTCAAGTGCTCAACCTACACGTGCATGCGCACACATCAGGCCCTGACAGACACATACACAACCAGGTGATTCCCGCGCACGGGGTGGAGTCTTGTCGCCCCTGTGTAAATTGTGTTTATCTGACCTTTTCCCTATGCAAACTGATAGGCGGGACCCACAAGGAACATGGTCAATTTAACTAGTCAACATGGTGCCACGCAGACTATTTGGCCGGTCAACAGAGTGCAATCCGATGCTGAACCGTGAGCAAGTGACCGTATAATCATCGCAAAACATATATAGTGACCGTAATCAGCTTATTCTGAAGTTCGGTGAACGTATGACGCTTTTCTCTTTGTAGGCCCTCCAAAACTACATCTCTACACGTTCTCGCATGTTACATCTAACAACTATGCAATACAGCACTACTACTACACTCTAACACAATAAATCATAGTATGTGTTTTTAGTTTTAATAGATATCATATTGTTACTTAATTATTCAGTTTGCATACATTAAAATTGCCTTTGAAATGTATGGCCAGTATCATATATCGCGCGGGAAAAATCCCGCCCTTTCCTGTTTAATCGGGTTTGTATCGATGGATTGTGCGAAATAGCAAAACTATAGTACTATATACCGTACAAGTGACAGTTCACTAGGATGTTATGTCGTGTACTCCTCCGTCATAAGAGTGGAGCGCTCGCTTTCATAAATCTTCTATTCCCTTTCGCCTACATGTGGGGCATCAAGCTACCAGGTCCACGTGACATGCCGGAATACAGTGCAGAGCAGCCAGGGTGAAGCACCCAGTCATGGTGCCGGCGTAGTAATGAGCAATGAGGCGTCAAATCACAAAGTTGCACCTTTCCCACAGTTAAGTTGGGGGGACGAAGTAATAATGCTAAAAAAGAAGTTGGAGGGACGAAGCAACCATCATTTCACTCGTTGCTGAATCCACTTCTCCCTCATCTTCTTCAAGTTAACCACGTGTTGCTTCTGCCGTTGTTCTGCCTCATGTGGTAAGAGGGTCGGCTTGGTAAAGCACTGACACGTGGGACCACATGTTAGCAAACCGCCAGGACAACGTCCTCTAAAAATAAGAACCCCCCCCCACCCGCCGCCATCCGCGCGGCAAAATCACCTCCTTTTTACTAATCTTGATTCTATAATTTTTTATATCAATATAATTGAGATTTGTATAGATAGCACACAGGAGCAAAACCAAGTGGTACGGTTAAGGGCATCCACAATGTGTAGCCAAATGTGAAAATAGCTTTTGGCATCGTGGGAACCATTATGGACGGTGTTGCCAAAGCCAAAAGGATGGAACCGAAGCTCCTTGATTGATTGATTGATTGATTGAAGGAATAGAAAAATGCAACGTCTCTCCTCTTTCTCCTGTGCTTGGAAGCATGTACAGTATAGAGGACAGAGTCTACTCCCCTGCCCCTTCTATCACAAATCACAAAGCAGTGAGGTGTCAAATCACAAAGCACGGATGAAGCAACCATAGTTTCACTCTTCGCTGACTCCGCTTCTCCATCGTCTTCTTCGAGAAACCATCTCACAGCACTAAGCTGGACGGACGACGCTATTGTGTACGAGTAGTACTAGTACATTTACACATCCTTTGGTTCAATGGACTTCCTGGATGCAAATAAGGCGGTTGTCTCCGCTTGCAGGTGGCACTTGCAAATGACTTACCGTGGTCTCCCTCAATTGTGTTCTCCGTCGAACGCACTTCGCCAAACCACAATGTTCGAGATATGGTCGACGTCACCGCAATGGGGAAGGAAGTCAAATATAGTTACTAACTCCATTTTTTTGTACACAAGGCCAGTATATGAAAATTACAATTTGCAAAAGGCCACTAACACTAATCGAGGCAAAATTGATGGGGTTTGCCTCGTACTAGCAACCAAGGACATTAATATCCCCTTCATGCATGCGGAAGTGAGAAGGTTGGTTTGCATGGTGCTGCATTAATCAAGCGATGAGGAGTGAGATGGTTAGCTCTTTAGGCTTTGGAGAAAAAAAATACGCATTAATTGACACGTAAAACAAGGATTTGTATCGATTAATCCCGTAAAGGAAAACCCCGCCTTTCTTTTTTAAAGCTAGTACTCCTAGTACGTAGTACTCCCTCTGTCCGGGTTTATTAGGCACCTCGGAGGAGGGAGTGCGTCCGTTTTTATTAGGCCTCTCTGCCTCGATCAGGTTGCCAAGAGAGAAAACGCTTGGTTCCTTCCCCGGTCTATTCAGCTTTTTGGTTCATCTTCCGAAGCACAATGATTTCTAGCCGTAGGCCAAGAGCTCGTGAGCTGTTAACTAGGCATACTAGTACCCCCTAGCAATAACGCCAGGCTACCCATCCAGTGCATGGGCTGCTAATTCTCCTTTGATTGGACATGCATGCACCATGCAGGGGCGTGTGGGGCTGCATGGGATTATTTTCGCTAGTAAATCATGCATTGGAAATGAAAGAGCACTTAGTCCAGGGAATTACTGCCCATTACTCAATGTGCCTTGGTACCTGAGTTTTGGTTGGGGGGCCTAATAAACCCGGACGGAGGAAGTACTACGTACTTATCCTGTTTGGGTCTAGGCCTTGCATTGCCATACTTCGTCACACATTTTTGCCAAGTTTGCCTAAAGTTTTCAAAATGAAAAGGAGGTACACTTGTGCACGACTGTCGCGGTCGCACTGCACCCTCACACGGTCGCTCCTGCACGCTGCGGTCACACCGCACCCTCACATGCACAGTCGCTCCTACACGCCGCAAACCCAACCAAGGGAACGCACCCTCACTAACACGTGTTGTCACATGTGAACAAACCAAACTCAGCCATCCTACCGCTGACACATAATTTTCATTTATAGAGTATGTTTATCCAACCGCATGTTGGGGAGTATCCGTACGGCCCGTGCGATGGTCTGTTGGGGAAGAAGAAGAGGTGAGGAATAAGGGTTAGGAGACATAGGATATTCATCCAACCGCCTAAAATGGTAGACTGGCCCAAGTCAGGCGACTTTCATAACAACATATGTTTTTACACAGCAAAAGATCCATAAAAACAACAACATAAAGAAAAACTATCACTGCTCGCGGAACGAGACGGCCTCGTTGTCTTTGGCTGCCGGCGCGAACCAGCTGTAGCTGCCGACATGTGTCTCCGCATCGTGGTTGTCCTCGGCCTCCAGCTACTCATTCACGCGGAGCGTGCGGGCGCTCTGCACGGAAGAGAGCACCGCCCGGTTCAAGTCGAGGACGTCTGGTTCCGCCTGCAGGAGGGTCTCCATCGCAGCGGCATCCGCACGCTCCGCGTCGAGTCGAGCCTCTGCCACCCAGTTCAAGTCCAGGACGTCTGGTTCCGCCTGCAGGAGGGCCTCGATGAGAGTGGCATCTGCAATCTCCGCGTCGAGTTGAGCCTCTGCCGCCTGGTTCAAGTCCAGGACGTCCAGTTCCGCCTACAGGAGGGCCTCGATGGCAGCGGCATCCGCGCGCTCCGCCTCAAGTTGAGCCTCCGCTGCCCGGTTCACACCGACGACATCCGGTTCTGCCTACAGGAGAGCCTTGATGGCAGCGGCATGCGCGCGCTCTGCGTCAAGTTGAGCCTTTGCCTCCCAGCCCTCCTTTAGTATCGCCAGGTTGAACCGCTGGTCCGCCTGCACCATGGGGGACTCAGATGCCGGCACGAAGTCGACGTCCCTCATCTCATACCCATCGGGGCCTTCTGTGCCGCGACCTCCTCCATGAACATTGGATCGGCTTCCTCCTCCTCGTAGCTTGGCTCCAGATAACTCGGGGATTGGCTTGCCGCAAAGCGAGCTTGGGAACGGAGGTCTCTGGCGCCGACCGCCACCGCGATTTCTACGCGGTGCTCCGGTGTCAGCATCTTATAGTACATGATCTTGCGGCGCACCATGGCTTTCGGCGAACTAGGGGACGCTTGATGCGGGCTAGGGGATCGAAAGGTGGGGGAAGGGGCTGTAGATTAGGTGTGGTTTTAGGGAAGTGCCTGGCGTAGGCCGAGCAGCGAAGGTTCTTGTGTGAATAGTGGTTCTGGTGACGACCGGTCAATCGGTTTTGACTGTACATCGCTCTTGTCGCACTCGAATTGCAGCCCGGCACGCTGAACCCTCCACGTCGCTCACCGAATGGAATGCGCTTCGTCTTGCATTTTCGCTCGCTTGTGGGACCGCAGTTGAGACCAAACTGACGTCCCTCCCCCTCCCCCGCCCGCGTCATTTTATGCGGAGTAAATAAAAACAGAGGGAGTATACTACGGATGAGGATCCACTGACGTGGCCGAACCCATTGAGTAACTAACATGCGGGGTCTAGCAGGCATGGGGTCCGCCAGTAAGTGACCGAAAGGGAGGGTAAGGCAGGGATACGTATGTGAAAGGAGCTTCTAATGATATAATTTTCACATTATACATCTCATGTACTATTAATCTTGTCAATAGTCAAATGTGGTTTTGAAAAACGCATTAGAGCATGGTTAATAATATAGCCAGTCGATGGCTATAAGGAACTGCCATGTCATCTATAGCCATCATCTATTATATGCACTCATACAGTAGTGTGGGCTATAAGGTTGGCTATTTCCCGCAAAAAAATTATAAGGTTGGCTATTGTATTAGTACTTTTTTCCATCTCTTTCTTCATATTTATTGTACATATTTAACTAGGAATGTGTATATAGCTAGGCTCTTGCATGAGAGCTCACTCCCCTTACTTTTTCACATCTCTCTCCTCCACATAGGCCCTATATAAATGGAAGGAGGGAGTACAACTATGAGCACTGCATACTCTAGTACAGATGTTGTCAGTACTCCACTAGTACTATTGGACAGGGAGCTTAAAAAAAGTTACTATTGGACTGGCTATACATGGTGAAATCCTAGTAGGAAGAGCATGCGCGAGAACAAGCACATTCACGTGGTTGAAAACAAATTGGAAACCATCTCGAGTACAAATCTAGGAGTACATACGAATCTAACAATATTGATTGGGCGTTGTTGAATGTTGATATTTTTTATCAAAGTAGAGATACTTTGACTACACATAAAATTTATATGTAAACTAGAAAGGATAGGAGGGAGTATATTGTACGTTCAAAAATGAAACAAACATTGAATACCCTTTATACATGATTTGCGGATGTTATGATCACCGGTTCAAAATTTTGAATTTGCCTTAGGTATCACACATGCCCCCACTCATTCTCTCTCGATTTCATATCGGGGTTCGGAGATCGATTGAAAGAGGACTAGGGTGGGTACAATACGTCTGTTTTGCTTATGAACGTACAATATACTCCCTCTGATCCCCATAGAACCCCCCCCCCCCCCCCGGGGGTGATTTCTATCATAGAAACAGACCAAACCTTTATCTCCTTGCATGACACGCAATTGATCTCTGAACATCAATCGATCTCGTCAACATGTGTCGGGGCATGAACCGAATGGGATGTCAAAACTAAGACGTGAAGCGACACATAGTGGAGGCAAAGTGAAATTTCAAACAAACCGTTTGTTTGTATGCATGTCGGACAAATTAAAAATAAACATTGGAAATACAAGCATGGTCTAGGCCCACATGCGAATGATACTCGGCGAAATATTCAAATGAGGCATGCGGGAGGATGGGCTAGACCGGAGGGCGACATGATCGATGGAGAAGAGGGTTGGAGAGGAATGAGAAATAAGCAAATGCCACATGATTATACTTGAATGGCTCAAATAAACAATAAGTTGTCTCGCTTGGCATACATAGTGAAAGGCCTAATGTGCAACGCGGAGCACTGATGCACGAATATGGCCGGGAAAACAGGGAAACCGACATGTGAGGCACACCTGTCGGGACGATGTAGCGCAAACTAGTCCAATGGAGGAGCTGGCCCACGACCTCCTCGCCACCGGCAACCGTTCATGTGGGTCGTGGGGGCCAACAACGTGGCGCAGCTCCAGCACCGCCTCTGGATACGGCGACCGCGGTGAGCGACATGCTCATCGTCGCTAGACACGGTCGTCTTACTTTTTCAATGAAATGCGTCGATCGCATGTGAGCAAAGGGCATCTCCAACGTTGCCACGACCGTAGCTGACTACCCTGGCACACCAAAAACCCTCGTCCCTCACGTCATCACGCGGTGCGTTCCCAGCCGGCGCCAGCTGCCCGCATTCATGCCATCCGTCCGTATGCCATCGTTAAGAGGCTTGGTGCCCGAGGAACCAAATCCCGCGACTTAATGACACACCATGACGCTTGGCCTCACCGGAATGCGCTACTTAAGGCGGCAACGCCCAGCTAACCTCCACACCATAGCGCATCATCCTCCTACCTGGCACCACGTCAGCCATGACCGGAAGCGTGAACGCTCTATGGGAGAGCTTGTCTTCGGGGATGGGGCTCAAGGTCGCCGCCCTAGCTCAAGTTGCCGCACAAGCGGTGGCCACGCTGGCAGCCGACAACGGGAGCACCGTCAGCCATGCGTCCTACTTGCTGTCGTCCAACGTCCGGCACCGCCGAGGTCGGGGACTCCTCCGAGGATGAGTAGGGCATGGGAGGCGGCCGGGCATGGTGTGCCAACTGGCCGGTCCATCTCCCGTGTTCTACTTTTCCTCACCGGAGACCGCACCTTCACTTCACGGGTCTTCAACCCCGCCCACGTACATGGAGATCGCAGATGGAGGACGTCGGTCGCCGCCTTAGAATAGGTTTAGGGTCGGGTTTCTTTTATTTTTCTGTCCTATAAAAGTTCAAAATGTAATGAAAATCTGTCGTGTTTGCATTAATCTCGGCCGGTGTATATGAACTTTCACAATAATATAGTATATTGTAGGAGTACTAGCAAGATGCCCATGCGTTGCACGGAAGATCAAGATCTTGTGGGAGAAAAGGATGAATGAGGGAAGGCCTTATCTGCAAATGCACATTCACGCATTTCACATCTTTCTACATATACGGGAACCTACGAAAGGGTTAACGTAAATTGCCTCTCTCTCTCCTCCCCTAATTTTCATGGTGGTGGGCCCCTTCCTCCCCCCAATCTACAATCAACAGCTCACACGTTTCACATTATGTTAATTATGTAACTAGGACTACGTAGGTCTAGCATTACTCGTCCTAAAAAACCCAACTAAGACAACCTCCCAGCATATCACGCGGGAAAAGACCCGGCCACGCCGTTTTAGTCGGGATTACCGGATTACTAGTAGTAGTATCGATGGATCGCGCGAAGCAACAAGCTTTTCTTTTTGAGTGGGCGAAGCACCTAGTTTAAAAGGAAAAAAGGCGGTACACTCACAACACCCCTGTCGCGGTCGCATTGCACCCCACACACGTTCGGTCCTGCACACGACTCACACAAATGGAACGCGCTTCGGCTTGCCTCTTCACTGACATGTGGGACTACACTTGGAGAAACTGACCATGTGCCAAACTCCCCCCGCCCACCGTGCGAAAATCCTCCCCCCCCCACCCAAAAATTCCCCCCAAATCCTAGATTCAACCGCCCTTTGGTTAACTAGCCAATAATATTCCCCAAACCCCCTCCCCCCCGTCCCCCTCCACTCCATTCGCTCCGCCAAAGCCGCCCTCCCCGCCATGTCGATACATCGGCACCGCGGTTTATCGAGGGGACACACGGCGATCCTCTCACTCCCACAGTACGCTCTCGTAGACTGTCGTCCTCTAGCCGCGCCGCCACCGCTGGCGGCTTTCTTGTGGAGGTGGACGGCGGTCAGCGCCGCCACCGTTGGCGACGTTCGTGTGGAGACGCACGGCGGCCAGCTTCTCCCACGGTACGCGCATTCTAGACCGAGGCCCCGTGCGTGTCGGTGTAGCGCTGAATGTTAGCTGATAGACGCTGTTAATCTCACTGTTTGCCAAAGTAGTTTACAGTCTATATGCTCTGCTTAAGAAGCTTCCTTGCCCTGTTCTGCACTCAATTTTCTTAGCTAAGATGGCATGCCAAGGCCGATTAGTTGCTAAAATATCCTGCCATATATTTATTGTGATGTAGATTGCCATGGTCTAGTAGCCAATCTGTTAGGTTAAATAGCTCTACACCATTTTATACTCGATCTTTGTTGCTGCGATGGCCTTCGATAGTTTGATGGCTGTGTGCTCGGCCTCATTGACTATTGAAACAGCCTGCCATAATTTAGGACTCAAATCTGTTTGTTGAATTAGCTTTACATATATTTTGTTACTTAGATCTGCTCGTCCAAATATCTTGCCATAGCTCTAGACATCGACCTAGGTATTTTCTCCTGGACTTCTAAAAAAGCATATATGTTTTTCCTGTAATATCTAGTAGAAAAACTAATTTGTATGTCTAACAGATAGACAGGACTTGGATAACTTATGCTCAAAGATTCTCTGCTACATATGTCGAGGGTGTTGAAAACTTCATGAACTTTATCAGAGCTAAGTACGGTGGTCCGAAATCATCAAGATGGAAAGATGGCGATGCTGTGATGAGGATTCCTCATAATGTTCTGAGAGATTTTCCAATTACACCAAGATTGCAGAGGTTGTTTCATAATGCTGAAACAAGTGAGGATGTACTATGGCATTCTAGGAACCAGGAGTACAGAGATCAGAATGTAATGAGCCATCCATCACATGGTAGTGAGTGGAAAAGCTTCAATCAGAAGCACGAAAAGTTTGCTGCTGACCCGAGAAACATTAGACTTGGCTTAGCTTCAGATGGATTTAACCCATTTGGCCACCAGAGCGCCACATATAGCATGTGGCCAGTGCTTGTTATCCCTTACAACATGCCTCCAAATGTTTGCACCAAAGAATCAAACTACATGATGGCCTTGCTCATCCCAGGTCCAAAAAGTCCTGGAAAGGATTTTGATTTGTTCATCGAGCCTCTTGTGGAGGAACTTCAACAGCTATGGAGGGGTGTACTCACTAGAGACCTATATAGCAGCCTACCAGCTAATTTCTTTCCGCGTGCTGTTATAATTTGGTGCATCCATGATTATCTGGCTTTGGGCACTATGTCAGGGCGAATGACACATGGTTACAATGCATGTGTTCGCTGTGACAGGAATCCGCTGTCATACGCAATACTTAGCAAGATCTGTTACATTGGACACCGCCGTTTCCTTGCCAAGGACAAGCCGCATCCTAGAAAATACCGAAGACATGTGTTCAATGCAAATCATGAAAACTGTGATGCGCCAAAGAGGCTCACCGCCGATGAGTTGCAAGTGGAATTAGAGAAGGTCAGGCATATTACACTAGGAAACCATCCTGATAATGGTAGCGGGAAAAGGAAGCGTGGCAGGGCAGAAGAGAGATTATTGTTTACCCATAGGTCCACTTTGTGGGACTTGGAGTATTGGAAAGATTTGGATCTGTGGCATAATCTTGATGTGATGCACATCGAGAAAAATATATGTGATAGCATTATCGGCACACTTCTTAATATTGAAGGAAAGACGAAAGACACCTTAAAATCTAGGATTGATTTGACACACCTGGGTATCAAACAGGTGCAGGTGCAAGATGAAGGTAAACCACGGGATATGGCACCAGCTGTGTACGTCTTGGACAAGGTAAAAAGAAAAGAATTCTGCGAGGTCCTGTCACGTGTGAGATTCCCACATGGATTTGCTTCCAACTCTGAAAGGAGAGTCAGTGCAGATGGAAACAAGGTACAAGGGTTGAAAACTCATGACTTCCACGTCCTACTTCAAAGGGTTTTACCTGTTATCCTTAGAGGATTGGGCCGCCCTGACTTATACAGAGCAGTTGCAGAGTTGGGACAATTCTTCGGGGAACTCTGCAGTAGAAATATCAGGATAGATGCTATGGAGAATCTTAGAGACAAGATACCAACTATCTTATGCGACCTTGAGAAGATATATCCTCCAGCCTTCTTTGATGTGATGCTGCATTTGGCTGTTCATCTACCTGATGAGGCACTACTTAGAGGTCCAGTACAGTATGGCTGGATGTACCCTATTGAAAGGCGGCTAGGCACTTTCAAGGGCTATGTTAGGAACAGAGCTAGACCCGAGGGTTCCATTGCAAAGGCCTACATTGCTACAGAAGCGTTGACATTCTGCTCAAAATACATTGAAACAGTTGATCAGCTTAGCAAAGAGGTGGATGAAGACAATCTCGGGCTCAATGTTTTCGATTATTCTGTTCGAGTTACAGAGAAGAGTCGACAAGAGGACAAACCTAAAGATTTGGACAAAATGGTTTGGTATGTGTTGAATAAATGTCCTGAGATACTACCTTATATCAAGTAAGTGCTAAGTACTGCAGCTTATACATCGTAATCTACTAAAATTGCAGCACATTCATATATATTTAGATGTTTGACGTTATCACTATGTTGTGCAGCATCTACAAAAAGGAGTTGCTTCCGCAAAATCCAAGAAACATTGACAAACTGGTTATGGCAGGATTTGCGAAATGGTTCAAGAGCCATGTAAGCTTTTGAATTGCACTGTCAATTTTTTTAATTTTTTGAGTACATAAGATGATCAGCTTGTCTATTTTCTAAACATAGGTTAAGAAGATGTGGGGGGATGGGCAGGCAGTTGATGATGCCCTTTACTCACTAGCAATGGGTCCTGATACTCGGGTAAGACATTATGAATCTTGCATTGTTGGAGATGTGCGCTACAACACCCTTGCACGAGATGAAGGCAGGAAGACACAAAACAGTGCCATCGTGAGCACGGATACGTATGACAAAGAGACAACTGAAATGTATGCTAACATAACAGACATTGTTTAGTTGCAGTATATCTCAAGTTTCGAGGACCATCGGTGTGTGGTTCTGTTGTGTTGTCGTTGGTATAACCTGTTTTCCAGGATCGCAAAACCCAGAGCTGATGATTATTTCAAATCCATCAATGTCAAGGCGGCGTACCAGACCAACGAGCCTTTTATTTTGGCAAATCAAGCAACACAGATATTTTTCTTGGGAGACACATTTGCACGTAGCGATGACTGGAGAGTATTGCAAAGGTTTGAGCAGAGGAATCCGTTTAATGAAGTTGCACAACAAGATGATGCTTACACTGATCCTGATGTACAAGATAACACAGATGTTCCTAATATCTTTGAGAACCATCACGTCAATGATGCCAGTGAAAAGATTGTCTATCGTGCTGTGGACATACAAGATTTGATCAAGAAGAAGCCAACGTTCGAGGACGTTGAGGACGAAGAAGAAGATGACACTGTGGGGAATTACGATTCAGACTGATACACATGGCGAAGATGTTGACGCTGCTGCTGCGGATGATGATTACATTGCTTTTGTCGTATTTGCCTGTCAGAAGACGTTTTTTATCTACTATGCGAAATTGTGTTTGCTATGACAACTGGAACCTGATGAACATGTTGTTTAGTATTTTCCTGTGTGAACATCACTTGTTATGTATACTTATTTGTGTTTGGTGATTGTATGATGACTAAAACATGATGGCATTGTTGTTTAGTTGTACTCATATTTGGTTGTGAAACTTGAATTTGATGACATAGTTTGATGTTGGACTCAATTTGCTCGACGTCTTCGAATGAGAACAAAGCTAACCCGACAGGGCCTCTGCTAATTTATTTATTTATTACCAAACAGGCCTCTGTTATTTATTTATTTATGAGAAAAATGGGATACCCCCTGATTTCCGTTAATAGAAATCATTAGATGTTCACAACACTACGCCCAGCCTGCTACACAGGTTTCATTCATTACTAGTTTCAGCAAAGTGCTCATGTCATAGCCACTGAATACATCACGAGTGCTACATACACTGCAAATAAAGAGAAAATCATCCTACAGAGCACATCGATTTTGCCCATTATATTCACAAGCTCTTTCAACTCCTCATTGTTGTCAAGGCTGTTTAGCAGCTGTTGCTTGGCCATGATCAGAGGAACTACATCTTTAACCTTCTGCTCTGCATCTTCCTCTTCTGACGTTCCATCAATTACTTGTCCAACACCCCAACCTGCTAGTATTGGGATTCCTCGGCTAACCAAATAATCAGCGTAGTTGCACTCCCCCACATCAGCAACTTCCCAGAAATACAAATCACACAAATCTTCCCTTTTCTACACGAATCAAATTGGAAGATCATCAACCAAACTATTAAAAAAATCAGCAACTAAAAGCAGTAGAACAACACTTAAACATATTATTACCCCATGATTTGGGCATTTGTAGAAGACTCGGCCAGGGTTGCGGATTGTGGTTGAGATGCGACGGATGACTCTGCGTGATTTGCAGCAGTGGCACCACACCAATGGCAGCGGGTTGCGGTGAGCAACTGGCTGCGGTGCGCGTGCCGGCGGGGGTGTGATGAGACCCACAGGCGATGGTACAGGTGGCGACTTGGCGCATATTTGGTTGTTGCCTGTTGAAGAGCAGGTGGATGAGCAGACAGCGGACATGGTTGCTGTGGCCAGAGCTTCTGATGCTAGGAAGAGTAAGTAGAGAAGAGGAGAAGCGAACGTTGGATATGTCAGTTTCATTACTTGCAAAGTAGCATAGCACCATATATAGTCATAGTCTAGGTTTGGATTCGAACCAGATACAGGAGCACGTCTCTTTACTGGTGCACTAGCTTGTTATGTACGCCTTCTAATGTCTTTGATTCCTCCACCTAACATCTGGGACCCACTGGAAGGGCCTCTGTATTTCATGAAAAAAACGTGCCCCCCGCTGACAGATCGGACCCACCAGCTATCTTCGCACGCAAGGAAGTGCCTCCTTATTACGCACAAAAAAATGAATACTCCCCCTGCCAGCTAGAACCCAGCATCATGGGAGGCTGACTTGTGGGCCTACCAAGTTGACGGGGACGGAGGGCTTTGTCAACTTACTCAATATGAACGATTCTAGCTCCAGTTACCGTATGATGTTCATCCAACGGCAGTAGTGCTTCCTCAACCTCTGGTCTTCTTGCTCCAGCCGCCCAAACCAGCGCCGGTTGTGCCGCGTGCTCCTGCCTCCCGTGGTCGGCTGTGATGCCGCGGAGGCCCCACCGCCCCCTACTACTCCCATCGCTGTCCAGGGCATCCCTCTACTCACCCACACCCCCTGTTATTCTGCGGCGACGGCAGCATCACACCGCAGCCGAACTAGTGAACCCTCATACTCCTCTCCGCGTGGACATCCACTGCCGCGTCTTCCCCGGCTCTGCGTCATCCCCTTCCTAGGCCACGCCGTCGTCCACCGCCTTGGTGCTCTTGGCGTGGCGTGGTCAATGTGGTCAACGACCAACTTCCATCGGAAGAGTACTGTACGTGGAGAGTCTGACAGCTGGGTCCACGGCCACAGCCTAGTTTTTTCGTGATTTGCTGTCGGATTTTGGGTTCCGGCAGACCCTTGAGGTTCGAACACTGGGGTGCGCGCGGAGATCTCTCCCCTACCGATCTACATCCAATCTCCTCGCATGATCTAAGCTGGAAACAATGAACAACACAAGGTACACGAGGTTTATACTGGTTCGGGCCACCGTTGTGGTGTAATACCCTACTCCAGTGTGTGGTGTGGTGGATTGCCTCAGGGGCTGATGATGAACAATACAAGGGAAGAACAGCCTCGCGAGAGGTGTTCTTGAGCCGGTGCGATGAACTGTTTGGGTGAGTTTAGTCGCCTCTCTCTCTCTGCTAGGGCTCTACCAGATCTCTAGCTGTCTTCGATCTCTGCCTTCTGTCCGATCTCTAGATGTTTCTCGATCTCTGTGGTGGCTAGCTCTATTTATAGAGGCCCTGGGCCTCACCCCAAATAATGAGCGGGAAGGGAGCCAACAATTGGACATTTTGAAGGGGAACATCTAGTACAAGTTATCCTGACCAAAGGTGGTCTTCGACTGCCAAAAGCACTGGTGATGACGCCGTCTTGGGCTCCATGGTGACCTCCGTCCTGCCGCTCTGTTGGTCTTGGTCCCGTTGCACCAGAATGGTAACCTTTGCCCGATGCCTTGGCATGTGCTTGCCCCCTTTGCACCAAAGGGGAAACAAGGACACTGCGCAGGCCGGCGTCCGCCTGGTCTCGATCGTCATGGCTTGCATCACAGGCTCCTCGCGAGGTACCCCTACCTTGATCTCTCCGCCTCCTCGCGAGCCTGCCTGATGAGGCTGCCTCTGAGGAAGCTTCCGTTCATCCGGCCCGCGAGGCTTGGCCCCTCGCGACGTTCTTGAGCTTGAGCTAATGAAGATGGGCCGCGCTGGGCCCCCACTAGAGCCACGCCGCAGGCCGTAGGCAGGCAAGTCTGGGGACCCCTGTTCCCAGAATGCCGACAGTAGCCCCCGGGCCCAAGGCGCGCCCGGGCTTGACCTAGCAAGGAGCGAAGAGGCAAGCGTGAAGCGCCGCGGGCCCAAAAAGCCTGCGGCCTCGGGCGCCGCGTGGCGATTGATTGGTCATGGACGTCTACGCTTTCCCACGACGCCTCGGCAACTGTCCATCTGACAAAAGAGGTGCCCGGGCCAGACCTACTTGCTTTGTTCTCGCTCGCCTTGCCCCAGACTCCCTTTCTCGCTCTCCTCCTTCTTGCTCCCTCTGCCACCATCCTGGACCAGGTCGCCAGCGAGCTGAGCCAGCTGTGAGATGATCTTCTGAGTGCGGACCCTCGCCTAGTGGCCGGGCGCCTGGAGCTACCTTCTGGCTGGGCCCGTTCCGCTGCCTCCATCCGAGCAGCATTGAGCCAGGCCGTGTCGGCCTCCGATGGGGAGAAGCAGGCCGCCAACCAAGACAAGGCCACTCGCGACGCTTCCCTGGGCGACGCTGCAGCCGCCTAGGCTCGCTGCAAGGCGCTGGAGGACGAGCTGCAAGGCCAGCGCGGCGAGCTCGCCAAGGAGGTCCACAGCCGCCAGGAGAAAGAGAAGGACATGAAGGCTCGGGAGGCTGCCATCAACGACCGGGATGCCAAGCTTGATGACCACCACGGCCGATTGGAGATGCTGGAGCGGTCGCTGAAGGCGGAGAGGACCAAGCTAGACGCCAAGGCAAAGGTCCTGGCGGAGGATCGGGTGGCCTTCGCGAAGATGGAGAAGAAGGCTCGTGCCACGCTGAAGACGCTTTACGAGAGCGGCTTGGAGGAGCCGTTGGCTGGTGCGGAGGATGGCCCCGCCAAGCTGCTTCCCTTCCTGGTCCGTGCGCTTGAAGATGTCGTAGACGGCCTTGGCCCCACGACCGAGGCCGAGGCGCGTGCCCTGTCTTCTGCGGCGCTGACGCATGTCCTCAGCCACGTCTACCTGCGCGACCCCAACGTCGACTTCGACAGCCTGCTAGAACCCATGAGCGGCGACCTTGCCGCCGTTGCCGCTGAGGCCGTGAAAGGCCGAGCCAAAGCTTTGCTGGGGAGGTTCCGCGCCTTCAGCATCTTGCCCGGGCGCGGTGCCGCTAGCTCCGCGGCCCCAGGAGGCGGAGTCGCCCAGCGTGACTCCACCACAGGCGGCGGCACCACTAGAGAGTGATCCCTTCGCGGCTTATGTCCTGTTTTTATTCCTGCAACATGCACCATGCTTCGCGGAGGCGTTTAAACTTGTCTTTAGCGTCGTAAAACAATCTATGGCTTGTAATATTTGCTTTGGATTTCCTGGATTTTGCATTTTTCTCTCCTACTTGCTCGCGCTCTACGTCGGCAGGGCCCGGCCCCACGCATACCTCACCCAGCGTTAGCCCCGACCGGAAACCAGGACGGGACTAAGGAGTGAGGGGCTACGTGGCAAGTTAGGCTCCTGAGTCGCCATGCTCAGGAGTCCCCCTTGACGCGCAAGCAACAAGTAGGAAAGGGGGGAACAAGGAGTGGATTGGTCGTTCTGCGTCGGCAGGGCCCGGCCCCGCGCATACCTCACCTAGTGTTAGCCCTGACCGGAAACCAGGACGGGACTAAGGAGTGAGGGGATACGTGGCAAGTTAGGCTCCTGAGTCGCGATGCTCAGGAGTCCCCCTTGACGTTCAAATGGGTTCCCATACCTTGGCTCC
Source organism: Triticum urartu (assembly GCF_056163025.1). Classification (NCBI taxonomy): domain Eukaryota; kingdom Viridiplantae; phylum Streptophyta; class Magnoliopsida; order Poales; family Poaceae; genus Triticum; species Triticum urartu. Next base: position 302,771,420 of record NC_141877.1, read on the forward strand.
GCTCGGGGAGGGGCGCATGACGACCAGGTCTGAGGGACCTGGCTGGGTGGCGTGTGCTCGGGCAAGGCCCGGTCAAGGCCCGGGCGTGGCCCCCCCGTGTCCAGCCCCCTCGCGGGGAGCTCCCGAGGGGAGGCGTTACGATGGTGCCGGACACTGAGCTCTAGGCTCCCTGAGGTTGGTACGGCCGTAGGCCGCCCTCAGTTGTTTATCACCAGCGCGGAGCATAGCGCTTCCATATGTGTACGGGCATAGCCGCTCCTCGGTAGTGTCGTCAGCCAGCGCGGAGCATGGTGCTTCCACTGGTACATGGGAGGGGGCTCCCCTCTGGGAGGAGCCCCCGGGGCGTGTACAGCCCCGCCCTGACACGTGGCCGACACGGTAGGGCTAGCAGAGGTGTATCTGGGCACTCGTGAGCCTGCGTGGGACTCACGAGGCCCTACCTCGAGGCGGGTTGCGCCTCGCTCTGGGCCTTTATCAATGGTGTGTTCCTGCAGGGTGGTTAGAATGCAAATGCTCTATGTCCTGAGGTCCCAGCCCTCGAGCAAGCTCACCCGCCGCTGGTATGACAGGTTGCGATGTCGTGGGTCAAGGCCAGGGGGTGAGGGCAGGAGAGCCAGTAGGAGCCCCTGAGTCGCGATGCTCAGGTACCCCCCCCTTTTATCGTGCAAGTGCTTTGCATGAAAGCGGAGAAGTCCGTGATAAGCAGCAGGTAACAATTAAGCGTGAAAGAGCAAATTCATTTTAAGTAGACGCGGGAAAAGCGAACACCGCTGGGCCAGGCCTGAGCAGCTCGGGGTTGATGCAGCCTGAGGGGCGCCCCCAACAAGGTAGGTAAAGAGCATAAGCAAAAACGGATACATGCCGCAGGGATGGACCCACGCGACCTGGGAATGATGCGGCCCTGTGGGCGCTCCCAGCTAAAAACAGAACTTAGAAAGATGTCACCTAGTGCCGTTAAAGATGAAGTGATGCTGAAGAAGCGGGCGATCCGCGATGAGGACGTCGACCCTCACGAGTCCCCAGGCCCAGGAGGCTCGGGAGGCTCAGGAGGGTCTCTGAGGGTTATCTCCATCTCCACCAGGACCACACAATGCCTGACCTCCTGAGCCTCCAGAATGCTCCTCAGCAGGCGCTGATGAGCGGCGACCGTGTTCGGCAGGCCGAAAGGCATGCGAACGTAGCTGTGAGGTGGACCCTCGCAACGCCCCACGCGCGAAGGCCAGAGGCACTCCTGAGACGCGGCTCGGTTGAGCCCTGGCACGTCAATGTAGACGTGCAGCCCACCATCCTTGCCTGGATGTGGGGCTACGGCGGGCAACCGGCGGCTGCCGCGCATGACTCTCGACTCCTGTAGCTCCTGGGTGTTTCTTGCGATGAACTCCTAAGGGTTTGGTCTTCCTTGCCTTGTACCTTCCTGAGGGAAACGTGCCTGGAAACACCCCTCCAAGTGGTGCCCGAGCACCTCCCTCGCGACTCTGGCAAAGTCGGTGGCTCTCCAAGAAAGAGCCCCCGAGCCCTGCCTGAGGAGGGCGCCGGGCGCGCCTTCCTATGCGAGAGAGGGTGGCACTCCCTGATTGAGCGCAGACCCTGACGCAACACCTCCGGAGGCGCCTGCCTCCTTATGGCTTGGGCCAGGCGAAACCTTCTTCTTCTTAAGGGTCGCCTTGGGAAGTCTTCCGTTCCTGTGGTCCGGGTCTTCGATTGCTGCAGCTTGGAACACGCGCTCTAGTGAACACACTGCGTCCCTTTCTTCACAGGGTATGGTGATGACTCCACCGCTTCCTGGAATCTTGAGGACATTGTATCCATGATGAGTCACTGCCATGAACTTGGCCAGGGCTGGGTACCCGAGGATGGCGTTGTATGGCAGACGGATGTGGGCGACGTCGAAGTCGATGAGCTCGGTGCGGTAGTTGTTGCGCTGCCCGAAGGTGACTGGAAGGCGAACCTGCCTTATTGGAACAGTGGAACCATCAGTGACTCCTGAGAAGGGCTTGGTTGGCTGAAGCTGATTGTACGGCACTTGGAGATTGTCGAACATCTCGACGGACAGGACGTTGAGTCCTGCTCCGCCGTCAATTAGGGTCCTGGTGACCTGCACGTTGCTGATGACCGGGGAGCAAAGCATCGGGAGGACTCCGGCCATTGCCGCGCACTTGAGCTGATCCGCTGAGCTGAACGTGATAGTGCATGTAGACCACCTGAGAGGGCGCGTGGCCTCAGGCTTGGGGAGGACTGCATTCACCTCGCGAGCAAACTGCTTGAAGATGCGCTGTGAGGCTGGGGCCCGTGCGCCACCCAAGATGCAAGCGATCGTGCGCGGCTCCTGGAAGCCCCCAGCCCCTCGTCTTGATGTTGTTCTTTGTTCCTCCTTGGCGGTGGCGGCAGAGGAGGAAGGCCTGCGTTGCCGTGCGGGCGATTCTCACGAGACTGATCTCCCCAGCCTCCCTCGCGAGGCTGATCCTGCCAGCGATCCTCGCGAGGTCGGTCACGCCACCCTTGGCGAGGGCCACGGTTTTCCCATCGTCCGCCACCTCTTCCTCCTCCTCGGCCATAGCCCCTGTCATTGCGCTCGGGGCGTCGGCCGACACGTCCATCTCCCACGGCCCTGAGCTCTTGACATTTGTTGGTGTTGTGGGTGTGGAGGTCGTGGTACACGCAGTACCGGCTGCCCTTGGATGACTCAAGCTGATCCCTGCCTCACTTGGTGTCTGGCTCTGCTGCAAGCATGGCAGCCCCCTTGCGCTTCACGTCCTTGGCCTTGGGCTTCTTCTCTTCTGGGTCGGCAGCCGGAAGTTCGAGGAGGGAGAGGGGCCTTTCCTCAGCCCTAGCGCACCTGGTCGCCAAGTTGAACAGCTCCAGGGATGTGCACAGGTCTTCATGGATTGCTAGCTCCTCCTTCATCTTGATGTCGCGTACGCCATCGGAGAAGGCCGAGATGATGGCTTCTTCAGTCACCTTGGGGATCTTGAGGCGAGCGTTGTTGAAGAGCTGGATGTATTTCTGCAGGGTTTCCCCTTGCTGCTGCTTGATGCGGCGCAGATCGCTCACGGCCGGGGGCCGGTGGCGAGTGCCCTGGAAGTTGGCGATGAAGCGAGTGCGCATCTCGTCCCAGGAGGAGATTGTGCCAGGAGCCAGGTTCAGGAGCCAGGTGCAGGCCCCGTCCTTGAGCGCCATGGGAAACTAGTTCGCCATGACCCTTTCGTCTTTGTTGGCGGCTTCGATACATAGCTCGTAGAGCTATAGGAACTCCGCGGGGTCCGCCGTGCCATCATAGCGAGGGGGCAGGTCAGGCTTGAACTTGCCTGGCCATGCGACGCCGCGTAGCTCGGGGGTGAGGGCACGGCAGCCTGCTGTGGCCACCGGCGCCATTTGCTGGTGCTGGGCTTGTTCCTGGGGATTACCGTGCACCGCCGCTTGGAGCAGTGTGGGGGCTTGGCGTGGAGGTGCAGGGACGCGATCTTGGCGCGCCGGCACTGGGAGCGTGCGAGCACCTTCTTGGGGACGAGGGATCTCTTAGCAGCTCCTTTCTTACTCCGCAGGTGCCGGACGCGGAGGGTCTCGCCCTGGGGCTGCGTGCCTTGGAGCTAGGGCGCCTTCTTGGGGAGGAGGTGGTGGAGGCACCTCATGATCCTTGCCTCCTACGTGGAATGGAGGGCGAGGCAGCGAGAGGGACGGCAAGGGGGAGCCCCCTGCGGCGCTGACGAGCTCAGTGATGCGGGCGAGCCAGTCCTCGTAGAGGTCGTCGATGGGGTGGTAGTGCAGGAGGTCTCTTGCCAGGAGCAGCGCGGCGTGCACGTCCGTGGGGGCGCGATGGGCGTGGGACGACGAAGCGGCTGGAGTCAGCGACGGTGTGGCGGTGCAGCCCTCCCGCTGTACCGAAGGATGCTGGGACGAGGCCTGCTGCTTGTTCCCCGCCGGGCCGGTGGCGGCGTTGGCGGCAGGCGACGGGGAACGACGAGGGCGTCCACCGACGGGCGCTGTCTGGGCGATGCGGGTGGCGAGAGCAGCCCAGCGCTCGGCGCGAGCCCGACGAGCGTCAGCCATGGACTCGACGGAAGATCGCACGCGAATAGTGGAAGAAAGATTCCGGCGCACCCCTACCTGGCATGCCAAATGTCGGATTTCGGGTTCCGGCAGACCCTTGAGGTTTGAACACTGGGGTGCGTGCGGAGATCTCTCCCCTACCGATCTACGTCCAATCTCCTCGCGTGATCTAAGCTGGAAACAACGAACAACACAAGGGACACGAGGTTTATACTGGATCGGGCCACTTGTGGTGTAATACCCTACTCCAGTGTGTGGTGTGGTGGATTGCCTCAGGGGCTGATGATGAACAGTACAAGGGAAGAACAGCCTCGCGAGAGGTGTTCTTGAGCCGGTGCGATGAACTGTTTGGGTAAGTTCAGTCGCCTCTCTCTCTCTCTACTAGGGATCTACCAGATCTCTGGTTGTCTTCGATCTCTGCCTTCTGCCCGATCTCTAGATGTTTCTCGTTCTCCCGATCGATGTCCCTCTACTCTGTGGTGGCTAGCTCTATTTATAGAGGCCCTGGGCCCCTCCCCAAATAATGAGCGGGAAGGGCGCCAACAATTGGCCATTTTGAAGGGGAACATCTAGTACAAGTTATCCTGACCAAAGATGGTCTTCGGCTGCCAAAAGCACTGGTGATGACGCCGTCTTGGGCTCCACGGTGACCTCCGTCCTGCCGCTCTGTTGGTCTTGGTCTCATTGCACCGGAATGGTAATCTTTGCCCGATGCCTTGGCCTATGCTTGCCCCCTTTGCACCAAAGGGGAAACAAGGACACTGCGCAGGCCGGCACCCGCCTGGTGCCCGCCTGGTCTCGATCGTCATTGCTTGCGTCACGGGCTCCTCGCGAGGTACCCGTGCCTTGATCTCTCCGCCTCCTCGCGAGCCTGCCTGATGAGGCTGCCTCTAAGGAAGCTTCCGGTCGTCCGCCCTGCGAGGCTTGGCCCCTCGCGAGGGTCTTGAGCTTGAGCTGATGAAGATGGGTCGCGCTGGGCCCCCACTTGAGCCACGCCGTAGGCCGCAGGTAGGCAAGTCTGGGGACCCCCGTTCCCAGAACGCCGACATTTGCCAAGTAAGTCGCTTTGTCAGGCCAATTGGGCTACAAATCTTTCAAGACGAGGAGAGCTTCATTCGGCTGGCCGAGAAAATGGCCTATCAGTAATGTGAAATGGGTTGTACATTTTTAAAACACATCAAACCGGCAATTAGTTTCAAATTTCTTTTTTTTCATTTCGAGATTTTAAATTGCATTGATTTTTATGCGTGGACAATTTGTTGGATTCTATATTGATATATATTTATTTTTAAAATCAGTTTGAATGTGACTCGAAATTTCGGGATTAAAAACAGTTCGGACCGCACCGAAATATGCAAAATTTCGTATAATTTTTTAACCGTGGCCACAATATTGGTTGTAATGCTAAAAAAAAGAATATGGGCTCCAAAAAAACCTTAAGAATTAGGAAATGGGTTGTAAATTATTATAAATAATGGCAGATGGGTTGTATGATGTTTTCCATAGATTTGAGGCTTTCCTAAAAAAAGGTTGACGCACAAGCAGTGACTGTTGGATGTCCATCCAATGGCCGTCGTGCTTCTTCAATCTCTATTCTTCCTGCTCTAGCCGCTCAAACAAACGCCGGCGGGACTGCCTGCTCTCTCCTCCCCGCGGCCGGATGTGCTGTCGCGCAGGCCTCACCACCCCACTGTACTCCCATCGCTGGCCTAGCCATCCCTCTACTCACCCACACTTGTTGTTATTCTCCGGCGACGGCAGACGAACCAGTAAACCCTCATACAGTCGTACTCCCCTCTGCGTGGGAAACAACTGCCGAGTCTTCCCAGCCTCTGTGTCGTTCCCTTCCTAGGCCTCATCGTCGTTCACCGCCCTGGTGCTCTCAGCGCGGCCTGGTCAACGTGGTCAACGACCGACATGCATCTGAAGTGGACTGTACGTGGAGAGGCTGACAGCTGGGTCTACGGCCGCACGCAAGGAAATGCCTCCTTATTACGTGCAAAATAATGATTCCTCCACCTGACATCTGGGACCCACCGAAAGGGCCTCTGTATTTCGCGAAAAAACGTTACCGCCGCTGACAGCTTGGACCCACTAGCTATATCTTCGCACGCAAGGAAGTGCCTCCTTATTACACACAAAAAATGAATACTCCCCATGATAGTTGGGACCCAGTATAGTGGCAGGCTGAATTGTGGGCCTACTAAGTTGACGGGGATGGAGGGCTTTGTCAACTTAGTCAATATGCACGATTCTAGCTCCAGTAACCGTACGATGTCCATCCAACGGCCAAAGTGCTTCTTCAACCTCTGGCCTTCTTGCTCCAACCGCCCAAACCAGCATCGGTCGTGCCTCGTGCTCCTGCCACCTATGGCCGGCTGCGATGCGGCGAAGGCCTCACCTCCCCCTACTACTCCCACCGCTGGCCAGGCCATCCCTCTACTCACCCACACCCCCTGTTATTCTGCGGCGATGGCAGCCTCACACCGCAGCGAACCAGTGAACCCTCATACTCCTCTACGCGTGGGCATCCACTGTCGCGTCTTCCCCGGCTCTGCACCGTCCCCTTCCTAGGCCTCGCCGTCGTCCACCGCCCTGGTGCTCTCGGCGCGGCGTGGTCAATGTGGTCAACGAACGACTTCCATCGGAAGAGTACTGTACGTGGAGAGGCTGACAGCTGGGTCCATGGCAGCCGCAAGGAAGTGCCTCCTTATTACGCGGAAAATAATTATTCCTCCACCTGACAGCAGGGACCCACCGGACGGGCCACCATATTTGGCAAAAAAACATTTCCCCCTGACTGCTGGGACCCACCGGACGGGCCACCGTATTTCGCAAAAAAAACGTTCCCCCCGCTGTCAGCTCGGACCCACCGGAAGTGCCTCCTTATTACGCATAAAAAATGAATACTCCCCCTGCTAGTTGGGACCCACCTTGGTGGGTGGCTGACTTGTGGGCCTACTAAGTTGACGGGGATGGAGTGCTTTGTCAACTTAGTCAATATGAACGATTCTAGCTCCAGTGACCGTACGATGTCCATCCAATGACCGTAGTGCTTCTTCAACCTCTGGTCTTCTTGCTCCAGCCGCCCAAAGCAGCGCCGGTCGTGCCCCATGCTCCTGCCTCCTGTGGCCCACTGTGCTGCCGCGAAAGCCTGACCGCCCCCTACTACTCCCACCGCTGGCCAGGCCCTGCGGTGACGGCAGCCTCACACCGCAGCCGAACCAGTGAACCCTCGTACTCCTCTCCGCGCGGGCTTCCACTGCCGCGTCTTCCCCGGCTCTGCGTCGTCCCCTTCCTAGGCCTCGCCGTTGTCCACCGCCCTAGTGCTCTCGACGCGGCGTGGTCAACGTGGTCAAGGAACGGCTTCCGTCGGACGTGGACTGTACGTGGAGAGGCTGACAGCTGGGTCCACGGCCGCAGCAAGGAAGTGCCTCCTTATTACGCGCAAAATAATTATTCCTCCACCTGACAGCAGGGACCCATCAGACGGGCCACCGTATTTTGCGAAAAAAATGTTTTCCCCTGACTGCTAGGACCCACCAGCTACATCTTCACATGCATGGAAGTGCATCTGGGCAAAAATAATAATTCGCCCCCCTGACTGCGGGGACCCACCAGCTACATCTTCGCATGCAAGGAAGTGCCTGACAGTCGGGACCCACCTGGTCGAAGCGTACGTAGCGTTGTTATTCTGGTCATGAACATGTACGTACATACTGGTCGATGTAGAGGCGCGCACGTGTCGTAGTAGAGGCGCACACGTAGCATGTACACGTACATACAACGGCTAGTGTGCAAGAAAGAAAATACGGCCACGTACGTACATACGGGCGGGGTCTCGAACGCCTACTCGCGCATACGTACGGCAAGGGCTCGTGTACATGACTGGGTCGGAATGGAGAAACTACATCGTCGTCATGTTCATGGGGAGGCAACGGAATGCGTTGTCATGTTCATGGGGAGCCAATCGGCTGGGTCGGAACGGAATGTGTCGTCGTGTTCATCGGGAGGGCTTTGATGGAATAGCCGATGGAAACGAGGCCTGGCGTACCGCAGAACGGAGGAAACGGCCTTGTGTTCGACCGGCCACGGTCGAAATGGGATCATGTTCATCGGGAGGGGTCTGCGTACTGCAAAACAGAGGAAACGGACCTCCTACGGTCAAAACGGGGGTCCTGTTGATCGGGAGGGGTGTGGCATACTGCAAAACGGAGGAAACGGACTTGTGTTGGAGCGCTACGATCAAAACGGGGGTCCTGTTCATCGGGAGGGGTGTAGCGTACCGCAAAAAGAGACTCCACGGGGTACTGTTCATCTCCACCGTCGACCCCCTCCAGCCTCCACGAGCTACTATTCATCCACCGTCTACCTCCTCCAGCCTCCACCTGCGACTGTTCATCCACGGGCTCCTGTTCATCCAGCCTCCACCGCGCGCTACTCCACCGGTTACTATTCAACCAGGCCTCTCCACGGGATCCTGTTCAACCACCCCTCCACGGGCTACTGTTCATCCAGCCCTCCACCGTCTACTATTCATCCAGCCCTCCATGGGGTGGTCCTGTTCATACTGCCCTCCACGGGGTCCTGTTCATCCAGCCCCAACCGGCTCGATCGATTGGGGCCCTGTTCATCCAGAGGCAACACCACGGGGTCCTGCTCATCCACCCCCACCGGGAACTGTTCATCCAAAACCCCCAGCAATGCTCACTATTCATCCAAAGGCAGCATCGATAGGCTTCAGTTAGCAGCAGTAGCGAAGGAATCGCTCGATCGGGTTTAGTTAACAGCCATCGATTGATCGCTCGGATTCAGTAACGTGTAGCCTGCAGTGCAATCGCTTGGGTTCAGTTAGAGCCCAACGCCTCGCACCCACGCGCGTGCGTGTACGAGAGAAAAGCGCATCGCTCGGCCCCGACCACCCACCGTAACTGGGAACACCCCGATATTTTCCTCGCCCTCGCTTCTACCACGGTTTTCCGTCATGGACGGCCCAAAGAATGTCATGCAGCTACGTCTCCAGCCCGCCCAGGACGAAAAGCCCATTTTCTGTCATGATTTTTTGTCATAGAAGTAGGACCCCACCACATCTATGATGATACCGGGTTTTTTCACAATTATTGTCATAGAAGTGTCATAAGTATGACCGAAAAAAATTCATTCGGCCCAAAATGTCACGGATGTGTCTTTTTTTGTAGTGATTGCATGGATCAAATGTCAGCAGGTTATCATGCTTTGCTAGTCCACTACAATAGATATCATTTCCGACACGATGATGGTTCCATCAATGTGAGTTTCGAGGACTTACATCTCTTCTTCAACTTCAACGTGCTCGATGCCACTCTTGTTAGATGTATGATTTTGTAAGTACTTAACAAACTCTAATCAACTTCTCCATACAAAGCTGCAAATGATAAACATCTAACTGCATTTTATTCCTCTCAGGGGATTAAACGCGCGGAGAAGAATAAGGGAGAGTGTGTATTTCATAGATCCTGCATTAGCAAATGGCACAACATTAGATGGTAAGGACCGACGGTACTGGGCCGTTAACACGCTCCTCTGTATCTTCGAAAACATGTCCCATGCAGAATCATTTCTCTGGCCATATCATGAACGATAAGTCAAGTAAACAACCATGCATACACTGATTGTCTTTCAGGTTTCGACATCATTCGTAAGTTCATTGCTTTCTTAATATGTAGCAATCACTGGACATTGGTATTCATTGTTCCAAACAAGAACACAGTTTACTACACCGATTCTCTCAGAGAGTCAACAAACGCTCAGGATCTGACGCATGTTCAGCAATTCTTGGATAGGTATTGAATTCTATGATGTTGAAATTAATTTGCATTCATATCTGATTCAATAATTGATGTTGTCCAAATTCATCATCATTTGCAGTGTGCTCGCATTGTGGAAAACTAAACCAGGGAACCTGTTCAATACGGAACAACCCGTGCAGCACGAGATCGTTTCTTCGGTAACACATCGAAATCTGTTATTTTCGGAAAAATTATCCAATAGTCTGCAAATACCTTTCCTTACGCTAGTCAAATGTTCAAGCTTCTAAATAAACCTCTTTCTATTTTGTCCAAAGAAAAATAATACATCTAACACGGGTTAGGTTTTTCCTAATAGGACAAATACATGACTAATTTTGTACAAAAAATTTCAGTGTCCTCATCAAGAAGCAGGGACCAACCTTTGTGGATACTATGTTTGCAGACACATGATCTCCATCTACAAATCTGCTGATAGTTGTGATGATCCCCGCAAATTAGTACCAGTAAGTCAATCTTAATTAATATCTTCTACTCCACTCATATGGCACATTCTGATCTCAAAAATACTGCAGCTCATCTTAAAACCGAGGACCCCTGAACCGCTCCCGGCTGGTGAATTGCTGATGGTTCAGAGATTTATCAGCAACTTCTTCCTGGATCACTACATCAATCCCACTAGTCATAATGAAGATTTCATCATGTCTTCTCCTCAAACATTGAGTAAGAGTTGCCGCTAAACATATAACGCATGGATCCATTGTTTTCCATCTGATGAGGTCTTCGTATTTTGTACACTATGATTAATTATGTAATGCATATATGTGTGGATAAATCATTGGAATTTAGCTACCATATGTTCAATTGCAATTGTTGCAAAATCTGATGAATGTTCTTCCTGTGGACAATATTTGTTCAATTGAATATTGTGGCGAATTTTCTTTTTGCGTGTTGATTCAAAATGGGATTTTTTATTTGTTCAATTGAATATTGTGGCAAATTTTCTTTTTGCATGCCGATTCAAAATGGGATATTTTTGTTTTAACCTGGCAATTGCTCCGCACATGGTTCAACTAAATGAGTGTGTGCGATCCACATCGGAAAGCATACGTCAATCGTAGCGGAACCGTCGGTGATACACAGTAGATTGCAAATGATTTGTAGCGCTACTACGTGTGCGTAGGTTCTCCGGAATCGTTTGTGATATCGTGTGATCGCACACAAGAACTGGGAGTAAACTGTGCCCAATGCAAAATACAATCCCAGCCGTAATTTTTTCAGGAAACGTGTGGGATCCCAAACGAAAAGCACACGTCACTCTTGCGGCAACCGTCGGTGATACCTAACAAGTCACAAACAGTCTGGAGCACTTGAATGTGTGCGAAGGGGCTCCTGAACCGTTTGTGATAGAACATTATCACAGACGGTAATTATTGGAAAACGTGTGAGATGTAGTCTAGCATGGCAGACGGGTTACGCAGAAAACTCATGTGCGATGGGGCACAAATCACACACAGTTCATATATTGGCCCGTGTGCCTTACATATTGTTTCCCAAATGGTTCGTTACGACAGACCATATGGTTTCACTGCGTCATTAGAAATGCTTAATCACTGATACCACACGTGCGAAAGAATTTAGTGTGTGCTGCATCGCACACGATTACATTTTGGAAGGCCTCTGGATCACTGCTCCATATCCCCGATGGTTTCTGGGTCGTGTGGGAAGGACCACCCTATCGCCCACACTCACTTGGCGACGTTTCCAAATGCCGTCACAGAAAGGGGTTAAAAACCATTTGTTTAGAACCGACGCGCACCAGTGAGTGTTGCCCCGAAGATACCAAATATTCTTATCATGAGCACATGGCTCTCGCTTCATGGCAATTTTGGAGCAAGAAGAACTCAAGGCCCAACTTCAACAAGAACAACTCAAGTGGCAGCAAGGGCAAGCAACATGTGAGGACATGCTATAATTGTGGCAATGTGAGCCACTTTGTTGTGGAATGCCTGTACGAGAAGAGGGAAGACAATGGTGGCAAGCTTATCTGAAAAGACAAGGCCAAGTCCCTCCCCAACAAGTACAACTTCACCAAGAAGACTCCTCCCAAGGGGTTGGTAGCACAAGAAGAGTACAATGAGGATGGTGATGATGATGATGATGATGACAGTGAGACAATTGCCATGGCCTCTGTTGCCATTGCAACAACTCCACAGGTGTCCCTCTTTGACTCACCCAATGAGAACATCACGGCCAAGTGCCTCATGGCCAAAGCCACCAACAAGGTAACTCCCAACATCAAAACCAACATCACTACTAATCCTTCCTTGACAGATTGCATTGATGAAAGTGAGGGGTCGAAGGAGGAAGAAAATGAATTTGAGTCTTTTATGAGTAAGCTCAAGGGTAAACCCAAGAAGCACTTCGTTGCTCTCTTGGAACAACTTGGTGAAGCCAATGACATGATCGGGGCTCATGAAGAAACCATCTCTAAGATGGAATGGCATAGTCGTGACTATGCCGATGAGATATCGGATCTCTCTAATGTGCTTGAGGAGTAGATCACTGGATAGCGGTCAAAATTATCCTTAGAGGACTAAGGAATTGTTTCTCGGTTATGGAGGTGATAAAGAATTCATCGTAAAGAGTTACGTTGATGCAAGCTTTAACACCGATCTGGATGACTCTAAGTCCCAATCTAGATACATATTGAAATTGGGAGCAATTAGCTAGGGTAGCTCCATGCAGAGCATTGTAGATATAGAAATTTGCAAAATACATACGAATCTGAATGTGGCAGACCCGTTGACTAAACTTCTCTCACAAGAAAAACATGATCACACCTTAGTACTCTTTGGCTGTTAATCGCATGGCGATGTGAACTAGATTATTGACTCTAGTAAACCCTTTGGGTGTTGGTCACATGGCGATGTGAACTATTGGTGTTAATCACATGGTGATGTGAACTATTGGTGTTAAATCACATGGCGGTGTGAACTGATTATTGACTCTAGTGTAAGTGGGAGACTGAAGGAAATATGCCCTAGAGGCAATAATAAAGTTGTTATTTTATATTTCATTATATCATGATAATTGTTTATTATTCATGCTAGAATTGTATTAACCAGAAACTTGATACATGTGTGGATACATAGACAAAACACCGTGTCCCTAGTAAGCCTCTACTAGACTAGCTCGTTAATCAAAGATGGTTAAGTTTCCTAACCATAGACATGTGTTGTCATTTGATGAACGGCATCACATCATTAGGAGAATGATGTGATGGACAAGACCCATCCGTTAGCTTAGCATGTTGATCGCTCAGTTTTATTGCTATTGCTTTCATATATGGCAAATACATATTCCTTTGACTATGAAATCATGCAACTCCTAGATACCAGAGGAATGCCTTGTGTGCTATCAAACGTCACAACGTAACTGGGTGATTATAAAGATGATCTACAGGCATCTCCGAAGGTGTCTTGTTGGGTTGGCGTGAATCGAGATTAGGATTTGTCACTCCGAGTGTCAGAGAGGTATCTCAGGGCCCTCTCGACAATGCACATCATAAGAAGCCTTGCAAGCAATGTGACTAATGAGTTAGTTGCGGGATGATGTATTACAGAATGAGTAAAGAGACTTGCTGGTAACGAGATTGAACTAGGTATGAAGATACCGACGATCAAATCTTGGGCAAGTAGCATACCGATGACAAAGGGAATTACTATGTTGTCATCAGGTTCGACCGATGAAGATCTTCATAGAATATGTAGGAGCCAATATGGGCATCTAGGTTCCACTATGGTTATTGACCGGAGAAGTGTCTCGGCCATGTCTACATAGTTCTCGAACCCGTAGGGTCCGCATGCTTAAACGTTCGTTGATGATATAGTACTATATGAGTATGTATGTTGGTAACCGAATGTTGTTCGGAATCCCGGATGTGATCACGGACATGACAAGGAGCTCCGGAATGGTCCGGAGGTAAATATTAATATATGGGTATTAGTGTTTGGTCTCTGGAAGGGTTTCGGAGTTCATCGGAAGGGGTTCCAGATGTTTCCCGAAATGGTTGGGTACGAGAACACTATATTTGGGCCAAAGGGGAAATCCCACAAGGTTTTTGGAAAGTGCAAAAGGAAGTTTTGCGGAGTCCAAGGCCAAACGCCAAGGTCCCTGGCATCTGGGTCCAGACGTCGGGAACCCTAGCGTCTGGCCCTGGAGTTCGAGAAGGACTCTTGCCTTTCGGGTGAAACCGACTTTGTGGAGGCTTTTACTCCAAGTCTCGACCCCAAGGCTCAACATATAAATAGAGGGGTAGGGATAGCACCAAAGACACATCAAGAATCACCAAGCCATGTGCCGGCAACCCCGTCCCCTCTAGTTTATCCTCCGTCATAGTTTCGGTTGTGCTTGGCGAAACCCTGCGAAGATTGTTCTTCACCAACACCGTCACCACGCTGTCGTGCTACCGGAACTCGTCTACTACTTCACCCGTCTTGTTGGATCAAGAAGGCGAGGACATCATCGAGCTGGATGTGTGCTGAACGCGTTAGTGTCATATGTTCGGTACTTGATCGGGACGGATCATGAAGGTGTATGACTACATCAACCGCGTTGATAAACGCTTCCGCTTCGCGATCTTCAAGGGTATGAAGATGCTCTCCCCCTCTCATTGCTATGCATCTCCTAGATAGATCTTGCGCGACCGTAGGAAATTTTTTGAAATTGCATGCTATGTTCCCCAACAGTGGCATCAGAGCCAGGTTTATGCGTAGATGATATGCACGAGTAGAACACAAAGAGTTGTGGGTGATAATAGTCATACTGCTTACCACCAATGTCTTACTTTGATTCGGAGGTATTGTTGGATGAAGCGGCCCGGACCGACATTACATGACCGCGTTCATGAGACTGGTTCTACCGACGTGCTTTGCACACAGGTGGCTGGCGGGTGTCTGTTTCTCCAACTTTAGTTGAATTGAGTTTGACTACATTCGGTCCCTGTTGAAGGTTAAAACAGCACACTTGACAAAACATCATTGTGGTTTTGATGCGTAGGTAAGAACGGTTCTTGCTAGAAGCCCGTAGCAGCCACGTAAAACTTGTTACAACAAAGTAGAGGAAATCTAACTTGTTTTTGCAGGGCATGTTGTGATGTGATATGGTCAAGACGTGATGAGATATAAATTGTTGTATGAGATGATCATGTTTTGTAATAGTTATCGGCAATTGGCAGGAGCCTTATGGTTGTCGCTTTATTGTATGAAATGCAATCGCCATGTAATTACTTTACTTTATCACTAAGCGGTAGCGATAATCGTAGAAGCAATAGTTGGAGAGACAACAACAACGCTACGATGGAGATCAAGGAGTCAAGCCGGTGACGATGGAGATCATGACGGTCCTTTGGAGATGGAGATCAAAGGCCCAAGATGATGATGGCCATATCATGTCACATATTTTGATTGCACGTGATGTTTATCTTTTATACATCTTATTTTGCTTAGTACGGCGGTAGCATTATAAGATGATCCCTCACTAAATTTCAAGGTATAAGTGTTCTCCCTGATTATGCACCGTTGCTACAGTTCGTCGTGCCAAGACACCACGTGATGATCGGGTGTGATAAGCTCTATGTTCACATACAACGGGTGCAAACCAGTTTTGCACGTGCAGAATACTCGGGTTAAACTTGACGAGCCTAGCATATGCAGATATGGCCTCGGAACACTGAGACCGAAAGGTCAAATGTGAATCATATAGTAGATATGATCAACATAGTGATGTTCACCATTGAAAACTACTCCATCTCACGTGATGATCGGACATGGTTTAGTTGATATGGATCACGTGATCATTTAGATGACTAGAGGGATGTCTATCTAAGTGAGAGTTCTTAATTAATATGATTAATTGAACTTTACTTTATCATGAACTTAGTATTTTATAGTTTTTGCATATCTATGTTGTTGTAGATCAATGACCCGTGCTACCTTTCCCTTGAATTTTAATGCGTTCCTAGAGAAAGGTAAGTTGAAATATGATGGGACGGACTGGGTCCGTAACTTGAGGATTATTCTCATTGCTGCACAGAAGAATTACGTCCGGGAAGCACCGCTAGGTGCAAGACTCGCTGCAGGAGCAACGCCGGACGTTATGAACGTCTGGCAGAGCAAAGCTGATGACTACTCGATAGTTCAGTGTGCCATGCTTTACGGCTTAGAATCGGGACTTCAAAGACGTTTTGAACGTCATGGAGCATATGAGATGTTCCAGGAGTTGAAGTTAATATTTTAAGAAAATGCTCTAGTTGAGAGATATGAAGTCTCCAACAAGTTCTACAGGTGCAAAATGGAGGAGAATAGTTTTGTCGGTGAACACATACTCTGAATGTCTGGGTACCACAACCACTTGACTCAGCTGGGAGTTAATCTTCCCGATGATAGTGTCATTGACAGAGTTCTTTAATCACTGCCACCAAGCTATAAAGGCTCTATGATGAACTATAATATGCAACGGATGGAAAATACTATTCCCGAGCTCTTCGCGATGCTAAAGGCTGCGGAGGTAGAAATCAAGAAGGAGCATCAAGTGTTGATGGTTAACAAAACCACTAGTTTCAAGAAAAAGGGCAAAGGGAAGAATGGGAACTTAAAGAAGAACAACAAGCAAGTTGCTGCTCAAGGGAAGAAGCCCAAGTCTGGACCTAAGCCTGAAACTGAGTGCTTCTACTGCAAAGGGACTGGTCACTAGAAGCGGAACTGCCCCAAATACTTGGCGGATAAGAAGGATGGCAAAGTGAACAAAGGTATATTTGATATACAAGTTATTGATGTGTACTTTACTAGTGTTCATAGTAGCCCCTGGGTATTTGATACCGGTTTAGTTGCTAAGATTAGTAACTCAAAATAGGAGTTGCAGAATGAACAAAGACTAGTTAAGAGCGAAGTGACGATGTGTGTTGGAAGTGATTCCTAGGTTGGTACGACCACCATCGCACACTCACTCTACCTTCGGGATTAGTGTTGAACCTAAAATAAATGTTATTTGGTGTTTGTGTTGAGCATGAATATGATTGGATCATGTTTATTGCAATACGGTTATTCACTTAAGTCAAAGAATAATTGTTATTCTATTTACATGAATAAAACCTTCTATGGTCATACACTCAATATAAATGGTTTATTGAATCTCGATCATAGTGATACACATATTCATAATATTGATGCCAAAAGATGCAAAGTTGATAATGATAGTGCAACATATCTGTTGCACTGCCGTTTAGGTCATATTGGTGTAAAGTGCATGAAGAAACTCCATGTGGATGGGCTTTTGGAATCACTTGATGCTTGCGAACCATGCCTCATGGGCAAGATCGCTAAAACTCTGTTCTCCGGAACAATGGAGTGAACCACTTGTCGGATCACAGGTTCCGGCAAAACCCTTAAGGTTCGAACACTGGGGTGCGCACGAAGATCTCCCCCCTATCGATTCGCGTCCTAACTTAGCTAAGATCTCACAAACTAACTCGGCGAACTCGCAACACAAAGGACACAAGTTTATACTGGTTCGGGCCACCGTTGTGATGTAATACCCTAATCTAGTGTGGTGGTGGTGGATTGCCTCTTGGGCTGAGGATGAACAGTACAAGGGGAAGAACAGCCTCTTGAGGTTGAGGTGTTCTTGTGCTTGGTGAACTTGTGTGTGAGGATGCGGTCTAGGGTTCTGTTCTTGACCCATCTCCTCTCGTCTCCGTCCCCTTCTATGGTGGTGGCTAGTCCTATTTATATAGGCCCTGGTCCTCTCCCCAAATATTGAGCGGGAAGGGAGCCAACAACTGCCAATTTGAAAGGGGACAGCTAGTACAAGCTATCCTGACAAAAGCAGTCTTCGCCTGCCAAAGCCTCTGGTGGTGACGCCGTCTTGGGCTCCACGGTGACCTCCGTCTTGCCATCCTTCTGGTCTTGGTCTCGTTGCACCAATATGGAAACCTTTGCTTGATGCATCGGTACTCCACGCCTGCGCTTGCCCCCTTAGCACTAAAGAGGAAACAAGGACGCTGCGCGCGCTGGCGCCCACCTGGTCTCGATCGTCATGGCTTACATGACGAGAACCTCGCGAGGTTTGCCCGGCCTTGAACTCTCTGCCCCTCACGAGCCAGCTTGGTGAGGCCGCTCCTAAGGAGGTCTTGTGTCGTCCGCCTCGCGAGGGTCTTGATTCCTTATTGATGAAGATGGGCTGTACAGGCCTGCCAACAAAGCCATGCCATGGGCCGCAGGCAGGCAAGTCTGGGGAACCCCGTTCCTAGAACGCCGACAGTAGCCCCCGAGCCCAAGGCGCGCTCGGGCTGGGCTTCGAGGCGCAGCCAAGGGTCAAGTGTGGAGCGCCGCGGGCCCCAATAGCCTGCGGCCTCGGTCGACGCGTGGTGGTTGATTGGACGTGGGCGTCTCCGCTTCCCCATGCTGCCTCGGCAACTGCCCGATGTGACAAGTCCCTGTGACATGCAAGGAAGACCATCATTACCTGTGATCGTGGGGGGCGCCGGTTGGCCTTCTCCTGGTATAAATGGGAGGGAGGCGGAGCCCCGTCGCCCATCCTTCCTCTTCCTCTCCCGCTTCTTCTCCTTCCTTGCTTCTCTCCTGCCACCAATGGCGCCGCTTCTATTTTGTTCTTCTTTTCCTTCCTGCATCAGAAAGAAACCAGAATGGGCCCCGGAGCGGCATGTATCGAACTATGATCTCAATCGTTGTGTTATGTTTGCCGTTCATGTGATGTGTCGCAACATCATCGTTTTATGTAGGGATAACTTAGCTCGACTTGTTTTGAGTGGCCTCCTCCTCACGAGGCGCTTGCTTCCTAGCGCCTGTCGAAGCCTCCTTGACCTGATATGCACTTAGGAACTTCAAAAAATTCGTCGAGAGGTTTATTGCTCACCCGGGGCTTGGTCATAGGCGCCGCTGGCCTTGACTCAGTGCTTCGCATCGCGATACCCGTGGGGCACGAATCAGGAGAGGTGTGCCAACTTGTGGGCTCGAACGAGGGTGCCTCGCTAAAAGATAGAAGGAGGAAGCTCATGAAGGTACCTGTTCAGCCCCCTCATGAGGAACGCAAGGGAGAGTACAGGTCAACCAAAGAGGCAAAGGCAGAAACAGAGGTAGAAAGCGATAAAACGGGACCAGCAAGAGATACCAGAAAGCAAATTTTCAATTAAAAGAGGGGCGAGCCAACTTCGGAAAGCAAATGATAAGCCGCATCCAGCACCTAGTCTAGTCTTCGACGTCTTCTCACCAGCGCGGAGCTAAGTGCTGCCACTCGGCATGGGACGGGCGGCAATTCTTCACAGGCATGGGGCCTTGCTTCACAGGCACTGGGCCTTTCTTCACAAGCACCGGGCCTTGCTTCACAGGCAGCGGGCCTTTCTTCACAGGCACCGGGCCTTGCTTCACAGGCACTGGGCCTTTCTTCATAGGCACCGGGCCTTCTTCACAGGCATTGGGCCTTGCTTCACAGGCACTGGACCTTTCTTCACAGGCACTGGGCCTTTCTTCATGGGTAGAACTTCCGGAGGTGTTGGATGTTCTAAGCGTTCTGGACGGGTACCCCATCTGTGTCTCCAGGAACGCGGCGCCAGGCCTGGAGACGTGGATGACCTTGAACGGGCCCTCCCACATGGGCGAGAGCTTATGCAGCCCTTCCCTGGAGAGCACCCGCCTCAGGATGAGGTCACCCACCTCAAGAGTCCTGGAGCGGACGCTGCGGCAGTGGTACCACCGTAGCACCTGCTGGTACCTTGCCGCCCGTAGTGCAACTTCACGGCGTCGTTCCTCCCCCAGCACGAGGTCCATCCCCCCCATGGCGTCCTGCTGCATCTCATCAAACGCCAGGACCCGTGCGGAGCGATGCTTGGCTTCATTAGGGAGGACTACTTCCGCTCCATAGATGAGGAAGAACGGGGTTTCGCCCGTTGGCTTGGTGGCAGTGGTGCGGATCGACCGCAGCACAGGCTGGAGTTCGTCGTGCCAGCCCCTGCCGCAGGCCTCGAGCTTCTTCTTGAAGGTCCTGGTCATGAAGCCCTTCAGGACCTCCGCATTGGCGTGTTCGGCCTGGCCATTGCTCCTGGGGTGTGCTACTGAGGCGTAGCAGATCTGCGTTCCAAGGTTAGCACAATATGACTTGAAGAGATTACTAGTGAACCGCGAGCCGTTATCGGTGATGATGCGATTGGGGACCCCAAAACGGCTCACGAGACCCTTGATGAACTTGACTGCAGAGCCAGCTGAGATGGCGCAAACAGCTTCAACCTCCGGCCACTTAGTGAACTTGTCGATGGTGACATAGAGGTATCGATATCCCCCGGGCGCCCAAGGGAACGGGCCCAGAATGTCCAGCCCCCAGACCGCGAACGGCCATGAGAGTGGGATGGTCTGGAGGCCCTGAGCTGGCTGATGGATCTGCTTGGCATGGAATTGGCTGGCCTCGCAGGACTTCACCAGCTCGGTCGCGTCGTTGAGCGTCGTAGGCCAGTCGAATCCACTTTGAAATGCCTTGCCGACGAGGGTTCGCGACGACGAGTGGTGCCCACAGTCTCCGTTGTGTATGTCAGCTATCAGCTCTTTCCCCTATTCCCTGGAGATACAACGCAGTGTAACATCATTTGGTCGCTTTCTGTATAACTCACCGTCCTGGATGCAGTATGTCGTGGCCTGACGAGCCACGTGCTCCGCGTCCTCCTCCTTCCCGGTCAACGCCCCTTGCATCAGGTATTCCTTGAATTCCTTGGTCCAGCATCCCTCTTGGGGCTCGAGTGCCAGGAGTAGGCGCGCTCCTGAGGTCGGGCCGTAGGCTGGGGCTCCTGAGGCAGGCGGCTGCGGGAGTTCCTCCCGAGGCTGAGTTGTTCTTGAAAGCGGCGGCATTGTTGATGGCTTGAAGACGCCAGGCTCCTGGGGCTGTCGCTTGGATGCTCTTCTGGCGATGTCGTCTGCTTCCTTGTTGGTGCCACGGGGCACGTGCTGCAATTCCAGGCCCAGAAATTGCTTCTCCATCTTGCGCACCTCCGTGAGGTACGCTTCCATGTGCTCGTCCTTCGGCTCATATACCTTGTTGGAGAAGTTGACGGAGAGCTCTGAGTCGCCCTTGATGGTGAGACACTTCACCCCCAGCGATGTCGCAGCCTTCAGGCCGGCTATGAGGCCTTCGTATTCTGCAATGTTGTTGGAGACCTTCTTGTCCTGCTGGAAGCAGAGCTGCACGGTGTAGTAGAGCATGTCCTGAGTGGGCGAGATGAGTACTGCTCCAGCCCCCGTGCCCTGGCGCGCGAAGGCACCATCGAAATACATGATCCAGCCGTCAGGCGCCTCGCTTCCCGACGAGAGGGACCGGTCTTCGCCTTCTTCAAGCACCGGGGCGTCTGTCCATTCTGCCACGAAATCAGCGAGTGCGGCCCCCTTGATGACCCTGGTAGTACTGAACTCCAGCTGGAATGCTTGCAACTCGATGTTCCATTCAGCGTTGTCGGTGTCAAAACCGGCAGATCTCGGGTAGGGGGTCCTGAATTGTGCGTCTAAGGCGGATGGTAACAGGAGGCAGGGGACACGATGTTTTACCCAGGTTCGAGCCCTCTTGATGGAGGTAAAACCCTACGTCCTGCTTGATTATACTCGATAATATGGGTATTACAAGAGTTGATCTACCACGAGATCGGAGAGGCTAAACCCTAGAAGCTAGCCTATGGTATGATTGTATGTTGTCCTACGGACTAAAACCCTCCGGTTTATATAGACACCGGAAGGGGCTAGGGTTACACAAGGTCGGTTACAAAGGAGGAGATATATATATATATCCGTATTGCCTAGCTTGCCTTCCACGCCAAGTAGAGTCCCATCCGGACACGGGACGAAGTCTTCAATCTTGTATCTTCATAGTCCAACAGTCCGGCCAAAGGATATAGTCCGGCTGTCCGGAGACCCCCTAATCCAGGACTCCCTTAGTAGCCCCTGAACCAGACTTCAATGACGATGAGTCCGGCGCGCAGTGTTGTCTTCGGCATTGCAAGTCAGGTTCCTCCTCCGAATACACCACGGAAGAGTTTGAATACAAGGATAGTGTCCAACCCTGCAAAATAAGTTCCACATACCACCGTAGAGAGAATAACATTTCCACAAATCTAATCTGCTAACACATTTTGGCAGCATGACATCATGTCATGGCCCGGTAATTATTTGAACCATTTTTCTTTAACCAGCCCCGCACATAACGCGAGGCAGTTTCTTGACACGTCTTGTCAAAGCAGAGATCGTGTTCCCCTTATTACGGGATTCTCATCAATACGAACGTGGGTAACCCAACCGTGCCTAGGACTCCCAGCTTTTAGGCAAGTCCCAAATGGCCACGAGGAGGACGCTTGATATTCACCCTCTTTATAAAGGGACAAGGTTGTTACTTTTTTCCCTCCCGTGCTCAACCGAATCCCTCCCCCGCCTCGAGTTCTAACACCCAAAGCCAAGGTCAGGTGCTTCGGACCTTCAATCATGTCCAGATCCAGCCTTCAAGGCCGATGGATGTCTTCCTCCATCACGGAGGAGGACATCAAGAAGTTGAGGGAGGCCAGATATCTGACCGCCCAAATTTCGCATAGGCTGCCCGCCCGAGGGCAGGTCGTCCCTACTCCCGAACCCAACGGGAGCGTTGTGTTCGCCTCCCACTTCCTCCGAGGGCTAGGCCTCGCTCTGGATCCCTTTGTCAGGGGTCTTATGTTCTATTACGGGCTGGATTTTCACGATCTGACCCCGGACTCCCTTCTTCACATCTCGTCATTTATTGTCGTCTGTGAGGCCTTCCTCCGCATTACCCCTCACTTTGGCTTGTGGCTCAAGACCTTCGATGTGAAGCCGAAGATGGTTGAGGGACAGTACGCAGCGTGCGAAGGTGCTTTAATAAGCAAAATAGTTGTTGCTCCATGGCCAAAGGGTTCCTTTCCAGAGGTGTCCGGATTGTGGCAACGGGAGTGGTTTTACGTCACAGCTCCCCGAAGTGCCAAGTGGGTAGCTGCCCCCACCTTTTGCTCGTGCCCTCCGCCACAACTAATGTCATGGATCAGCAGGGGACTGAGCTGGGGTCCAGCCAAGGACGCGCCAATTCTGCAGAGCCGTATCTGAGATCTCTTCGAGGGAGATTTCAGTCTGGTTGTGGTGATGCAAGTCATGCTGGTTCGTCGAGTCCAGCCTTGCAAACGTCGGCCCCTCCGCATGTGGGAGTTCAACCCATAAGGACCGCGCACTATTCAGAATTTCCTCGGCATGACGCATGAGGAGATGTACAAATCGTTCTTCGGACCCCAAATAGAGTGTCCAGATACTACCGAGGACGTGGGCCTGAGCAGCAACCACACTGCTGCCCAAGTAAGTAATCCCATGGCCGAACACACCATACTTTTATTTATCATGACATCATTCTGAAGAATCGCTCTTTGACGAGGACTGGATAACAAAGGCGAAGATGATCCGGTGTTCGGCCCCCCTTCCTGAAGGCTTGGACAATCCGGTGTTGGAAAAGATGCTCAAGCCAGCACCTTGCCCGGTGCCCTCAAAGGAAGATGAAGGGGGAATAAAGAGGGCGAAAGCGGGCCTCCATTGCTACCTATTCCAACCGAGGGAATGAGCGCCTCCGCGAGGGAGGATAACCGAGGGGAATAATATGACATTCTCTGTCCCCGAGGAAGGAAGGGGGCTACCTCCCAAGACCCGGAAATCAAGGTTTCCAAACCGGAGAAGAAATCTCCGCCAGAGGGTCCTGCCTCGGAGGGTGTTCTTGCCGCACAATGTCCATGCGGGGGTCAGCCCTCTAACGAGTTGTAAGTAATCAAAAGATATTTAATAGTGAAGATATCCTACCTTACTTCTGAGGAAAATAACCAAAGTATTTATCTTGCAGTTCGGATCTTAGCCCTTGTCAGCTGAGCTTGTCTTCGGGGGATCTTCTTCCGGAGATGATGGAGAGCGAAACGCCTCCCCCTGCCACACCGCCTGATGAAGCGGGCGATCCTGAGGTGTCTTCGCGGAGGGCTTCTCCTGATCCGGCAAGGCCAGAAGGTAATCCTATGGCCACCCGAAGTCCTCAGTATCCGGCTCTCGAAGAGAGCAATCAAAAGAGTCCGGCACCATCTGGTGCATGGTCGGATGTACGGAGGGATCTGCTGGAGAAGGCGGCTATCTCAGAAGAGCACCGCACCTTGATGGGTATGGTGATTGAAAGGATTTCGTCCACCGAAAGCGGGCTGCATGAAGCCTTTATGAGTCTACTGACGGGTTTTGAGGTACGTGAAATGATGTATATTTTTGAAAGTATCACACATTTTTAAATGTGCCCTGTGTAGATACTAGCCCCTGAGACTCTGGTTGTCGTCAAAAACGGCGGCAAATAGAGGATCATAGTCCCAGGCAATAACCAGACTGCCTTTATGTGCAGGTGGTGGAAGCTCCAGTGGCTAGCCACACTAATGGGTATGCCGAACTAAAGTAGCAGTTGGATGCGGCAGATGCCGACATCGTGCTTGTCAACGAGCGGCTTGACAAGGCACAGGGTGAGTGGCCTTTCTAGTGATCGTCACAAAATAAGAGCAGCATGATGTCAGTATCTTTAATATGTTGTGACTGCAGATGGAGCGGCCACTATGGAGACCCTTCGAGCGGAGCTTGCCCGAGCCAAGGAGCAAGCAAGGAGTAGCAATGTGGCTGCTTTGCAAGCGGCCGAAGAGTTAAGGGCCGAACAGGCTGCACATTGTGAGAGCAAAGAGAAAATGGCCAAGATGGCTGTACAGTTAAAAGATACTGCCGACCGTTGCCAGCTTCTTGAAGAAGAAAACCGGGCGAAGGCGACGGACCTGGAAAAGGCCACGATGGCGACCAAAGATACCCGCTCTACGATGAGAGAAAAAAAGGAGGAGATGCGTCAAGCCAGGGATATCGCGGCTGGGGAACCCTTTATGCTGCGGAGGAAGTTTGGAGATCCTCAGTATGCCCCTCTGGACCGGCTATGGAGTTCGGCGGACGCATATCTGGACTTGGCGGCGAGTGCTGTCGATGCGGCCGAATACTTCCGAGATCAAACAGATCGTGAAGTGGACAAGCTATTCTGGTCACAATTTAATGTTCCAGAGCGTCCGCTTCCATTGACTGATCGGCTTGCCGAATGGGCCGAGCTGAATAGATTGTCCGGACTCGCCATGAGGTCTGTTGTGGATCATCTATGGTCAGAAAGGCCAAAGCCGAATAGCTATTTTAGTTTGGTGCAGTAGTTCCTTGGTGCGGTGTCGCGCATTAATGCGATGAAGAGGTCGGCGTGCATCGAAGCCTCGTGGATGGCCCTTGCCCGTGTTAAAACATACTGGGCGGAGATGGATGCCACCACTGTTGCGACGCAGGGTTCGGCCATAGGCCGAGTGGCTGCCGAGCACTATTTTGAAGAAGTTCTTAAAGGCGCTCGTTCGATAGAGGCCCAGTGCTCAAAGAATATTATGTTTGAGTGACATGTATTCCCATTGTAAAAACAATGTTTTATTAAGTTTATCAAGGCTGTATTTATACTTTTGCCCGAAAGTATTATAATGCCTCCTGTGCGGCCATTTATGTATATATGTATATAACCTGAAAGATTGCAGTCGTCGGCTTCAGCCCCCACGCATATAATGCGGGGGTGTTCGCAGAAGATGCATGTTCACACTTGACCCAACGTCTTGGTCCATTAAGGAGGTGATAGCGCAGCAAACTAGGCAACCGGACTATAATGCTTTAACACTTTCACTTAGCCAGAGGTGTTTGACAGTGGGGCTACTATATAGCCCCTGGTGGCTCCGCACTTATCCGAATTCGGGGTGCGTACATGCCTGGCCGGGAAACGTCCCTTTGTTAAGGCGGAGGAATCCTGAAGATTCCGATAGGTCATCGAGTGGTTGACCAGTCTCACACTATATCATGACAGTCAGTTTTCGGCTTTCTCTACTAAGGTGCTCGGCCGGATGAACCAGGGCACAATCGCAGTAGTTCTCCTGGTGCTGCCTTAGCCGATAGAGCGGAGCGTAAGGCAGCAAAACACAGGAGCCGGGCAAACCCAACATTTGACCAAAGACATGATTCGGAGCTGATGCATATAAGGCCAAACTCGCGACGCCGAACACTCCCTAAGGTATTCGGTCTTTATGGTGTAAACCGGGCCTAAACAGTGCCCTTTGTAATAAGCCCCTGGTGTCCAGGTACGTGCAATATTCTGACGTGGCCACATGCCAATACATCAGCATCGTTCTCAATTGTACTGAGAATCCGAGGGATGTGTATCAACAAGAGACAATAAAAAAGGTTTACGCAGGGTCTTAATCTAAAAAGAATCCTTGGAACGGGTCCCTGCTACACGTCTGCGCATGTGTCTCCGTTGCGCCGTATTCTGGACGGGTGTAGCATGATGGTCATCTGAAAAAGAGAGGAACTTAATTGAAAAGTTGCCATGCAAAAGGTAAGTTATACTAAATAAACAATATGAGTAAAGTTGAGCCTAATTGTCACCTGTGCGCGCGTGTTGAGCCCCTTGTATTGTAATAGGGGTATAGCCATCAAACCTGTATCAATTACATATAGCAGTACTGGACTCGTCCAACCGTGTCCGTGGTCTTAACGACCTGTCAGATGCTTTAGTTGGTGAGGCCGTTTAGTGTGCGGCTGCCAAGGCAGCTGCACGGTCTTCTGCGCGTAAGGAGCGCTCAATATTTCCATTTACTGTAATGATGCCACGTGGACCGGGCATCTTAAGCATGAGGGAAGCGTAATGCGGTATTGCGTTAAAGCAAGTGAAAGCTTCGCGTCCGAGTAGTGCTTGATAGCCACTTTGGAACGGAGCGATATGGAACGTTAAATGTTCGCTACGGAAGTTATCGGGAAAGCCGAATATAACCTCTAGTAGCAGGGAGCCCGTGCAATGGGCCTATGGGCCTGGCGTTACTCCTTTAAAGGTAGTATTGTTGCGGCTAATTGTTGTTGGGTCTATCCCCATTTTGCGGACTGTGTCCTGATATGTCAGGTTTATAGTGCTGCCACCGTCCATCAGGACTCGTGTGAAGTGGTATCCGTCAATTATTGGGTCTAATACCAAGGCAGCCCATCCTGCACGCCGGATACTTGCCGAGTAATCCCGATGGTCGAAGGTGATCGGTTGGGACGACCAGCGGCAGAACTCCGCTGTGATAGGCCCTGGGGCATGTGTCTCTAGGAGTGCCGCTTTGTTTCTCCCCTTTTTCACGTGTAATACATTTACTGTTTTGACTTCTGGTAGGAACTTCTTCTGTTCCCCAGTACTTTGCTTGCGAGGCTCGACCTCGTCTTCGCTTGGTGTATCCTGCCCCTTGTGTTCGGCGTTGAGCTTTCCGGACTGCTTGAAGACCCAACATTCTCTATGGGTATGATTTGCAGGTTTATCGGGGGTGCTATGGATCTGACATATTTGGTCCAGAATCTTGTTTAGGCTGGACAGTTCGTCTCTGTTGCCCTTGGGGGGTAGCTTTTGCTGACCTGGCCGAGAGCTTTTGAATCCGGCGTTTACCACTGTGCTCTTTGGGTTGTCTTCTTTATTCCGGCGCTTGCTTTTGCTGCGTCGTGATTTCCTGTTTCCGTCCCGGACTCCGGATGTACTTGGGTCGCTGGTGCTACATCGAGCTAACCAGTTGTCCTCGCCCACGCAAAAGCGGGTCATGAGGCTTGTTAATGATGCCATTGTTCTCGGCTTTTCTTGGCCGAGGTGTCTGGCAAGCCATTCGTCTCGAACGCTGTGCTTGAAAGCTGCTAAGGCTTCGGCGTCCGGACAGTCGACTATTTGGTTCTTTTTAGTGAGGAACCTGTTCCAAAGCTTTTGGGCTGACTCTCCGGGCTGTTGAGTTATATGACTTAAATCGTCTGCATCTGGTGTCCGGACGTAGGTCCCTTGAAAATTTGCCCGAAAGGCGTCTTCGAGCTCTTCCCAGCTTCCAATGGAGTTTTTGGGGAGGCTTTTAAGCCAGTGCCGAGCTGGCCCTTTGAGCTTGAGGGGTAAGTACTTGATGGCGTGGAGATCGTCTCCTCGAGCCATATGGATATGGAGGATGTAGTCCTCAATCCAGGCCCCAGGGTCTGTCGTTCCATCGTACGCCTCTATGTTTACGGGTTTGAATCCCTCTGAAAATTCATGGTCCAGCACCTCATCGGTGAAACATAGGGGGTGTGCGGCACCCCTGTATTTGGGTGTACCGTGGTATTGGGATGTTTATTGTGTTGCGTTGCGTGCTGGAGTGCGCTTGCGTGGCCCGTAGATGGATCTGGTTGCACCGTACTTTTGATGCGAGTCCTCACGTGGATCACGTACCGGCTTATGTGCGGCGTCGTTTGCCGTTCTATGTTGGCCACGAGGTCGTCTATCCGACTGGATGGCCGTTTTTTTTATTGCGGGGGATCTAAGGCCTCCTCATCAAATTCAGGTAGCAGCTTTCGCTTCGGGTAGTTCTTAATGTGGCGATTACCGCCGTACTTCGCTGCAGTGTTGAGTACTTCACTCCATCTGATTCTGAGTGTGTTTTGTGCAACCCTGAGCCTTTGCTTCTGCTTTTTCGGACTCCTCGCAGTGGCAACCAGCCTTTCATGGGCATTCTGTTGCGACGGGTGCTTGTCCGGTGTGATGTCGTCCGGACTGTTATCTTCGATGGGGTCGGGTTGTTCGGTTTGATTCTCTGTGTTGTCTTGGTCGGGCGATGGTTCACCCTGCTCTATCGCTGGGTCTATATGACCGCTGTTTCTGTCGAGGCGGGATTTGGAGCGGCGCTTACACTGCCGCTTTGACTGCTTCTCGAGGGAACAACCCTTCGCTGCGTCCTTCCGTTCCTCGTCGTCGTTTTCTTTGGGTGTGTCCACCATGTATACGTCATATGATGAAGTGGGCATCCAGTGCCCTGTGGGTAGTGGTTCCTGTTCATCTCCTGCATCGTCGTCCATACCGTCGATGTCTTCGGAGTCGAAGTCGAGCATGTCGGTCAAATCGTCGACAGTGGCTACTAAGTGGGTGGTGGGTGGGCGGCGAATTTCTTTGTCATCCGAACCCCAATCCTGCCGAACATAGTTCGGCCCGGACTCTCCTGACAGGGAGAGAGACCTTAATGAGTTCAGTATGTCGCCGAAGGGCGAGTGCTGAAAAATATCCACAGAGGTAAACTCCAAGATCGGCGCCCAGTCAGATTCGATAGGTGTGGGCGCAGGTGGTTCGGAGTCCGTGGCTGGGGAGGGATCCGGTAGTTCGGCGTCACGACTCCCGTGAAGGGTAAGGTCGATACTCGGCTCGATTGCCGATGAGAGTGCGGCCTCCGTGGCGGGGTCTATCCACCCGTCCATGGATGGCGCAACTGGCTCCGAATTGAGGGTCGGAGCGGTTGCCGTCACGATCTCCTGGACACTATCCGATGGCAGAGCTAAGTCAGGCTCATCGTGACCGTGTGGCGCACTAAGCGGGGGCTCGAATCCGTCGAAGATCAAGTCTCCGCGGATATCGGCCGTGTAGTTTAAGCTTCCAAATCTGACCTGGTGGCCAGGGGCGTCAATCTTGATCTGCTCCAGATGGCCAAGCGAGTTGGCCCGTAGTGCGAAGCCACCGAATACAAAGATCTGTCCGGGGAGAAAAGTCTCACCCTAGACTACATCGCTATCGATGATCAAAGGAGCCATTAAGCCTAACGGCGACGACACAGAGGAACTCTCAATGGAAGCACCAATGTCGGTGTCAAAACCGGCGGATCTTGGGTAGGGGTCCCGAACTGTGCGTCTAAGGCGGATGGTAACAGGAGGCAGGGGACACGATGTTTTACCCAGGTTCGGGCCCTCTTGATGGAGGTAAAACCCTACTTCCTGCTTGATTATACTCGATAATATGGGTATTACAAGAGTTGATCTACCACGAGATCGGAGAGGCTAAACCCTAGAAGCTAGCCTATGGTATGATTGTATGTTGTCCTACGGACTAAAACCCTCCAGTTTATATAGACACCGGAAGGGGCTAGGGTTACACAAGGTCGGTTACAAAGGAGGAGATATACATATCTGTATTGCCTAGCTTGCCTTCCACGCCAAGTAGAGTCCCATCCGGACACGGGACAAAGTCTTCAATCTTGTATCCAAAAGTCCGGCCAAAGGATATAGTCTAGCTGTCCAGAGACCCCCTAATCCAGGACTCCCTCAGCGACCCTTCCGGCAGAGTTGGGGCTCCTGAGCACTCTCTCCAATGGGTAAGCTAAGACGGCCTTGATGGGGTGGCCCTGGAAGTAGTGCCGCAGCTTTCGCGAGGCTACTAGGAGTGCGAGTAGGAGCTTATGAGGCATGGGGTACCGCACTCGTGCGTCCTGCAACACCGTGCTGACGAAGTATACCGGGTGCTCGACGAGGGTTGGTGTGCTGACAAGGTTTGCGTCTTCTGGAAGCTGGGGTGTCTCCTGAGGTGGTAAAGCCCCTGACTCTTGGCCGCTTGCCGAAGTCTCCGCGGGTTTGGGGGTGTCGTCCTGCCGAGCCTGATCCCGTGCCACTGCTGCTGTGGCCCTTGTGGCGCCCTTCTGGTCTTGCGTCGTCTCTGCTAGAGGCGTGGCACGACGCGATGCGCCCTTGGCTTGGTGTTCTTCCCGAACCGCCACCAGGGCCGCGCTGGCTGAGTACGGGGTGGCGGCAAGAAGATCACTAGGGGCTCGCGAGGTCTTAGCGCCACCATCACTGGAGGGCTGGTCAGGTATCTCTTGAGGTCTTGAAAATCTTGGTCGGCCTCTGGGGTCCACTCGAATGGGCCCTTCTTTTTCATCAGCTTGAAGAAGGGTAGGGAACGCTCTCCCAGCTTGGAGATGAAGCGCCCCAACGCAGTCACCTGACCAACCAACTTTTGCATTTCCTTGAGGGTCTGTGGTGGATTCATGTCTTCAATGGCCTTCACCTTCTCCGGGTTGGCCTCGGTCCCCCTGTGGGACACCAAGAAACCCAGCATCTTATCGGAAGGGACGTTGAACACGCATTTCTCCGGATTGAGCCGCAAGTCCACCTGGCGAAGGCTTTCAAAGGTCTCCTCTAGGTCTTGGATCAAGGTCCTCGCCTCCCGAGACTTCACTACGATGTCGTCGACGTAGGCTTCAGCGTTTCTCCCGAGCTGCCGCCCTAAGGCGATGTGCATGAGTCGCTGGAAGGTTGCGCCCGCATTGCGCAGCCCGAACGGCATGCAAGTGTAGCAGTACACCCCACACAGGGTCAGGAAGGTCGTCTTCTCCACATCTTCTACCGCCATCTTGATCTGGTGATATCCTGAGAACGCATCCAGGAAGCATAGCAAGTCGCACTCGGCGGTGGAGTCGACGATTTGGTCGATGCGTGGAAGCGGGAACAGATCTTGGGGGCAGGCCTTGTTGAGGTTGGTGAAGTCGACGCACATCCGCTCCTTCCCGCCTTTCTTGGGGACGATGACGGGGCTCGCCAGCCACTCGGGGTACCGAACCTCGCGAATGACACCCGCAGCCTCCAACTTGTGGGTTTCTTGGACGATGAAGGCTTGCTTCTCCGTGGACTGCCGTCTTGCCTTCTGCTTCACAGGGCGTACGTTGGGGCACACCTTCAGGTGGTGCTCTATTTCCTCTCTTGGGACCCCTACCAGCTGATCGGCCTCCCAGGCGAACACTCCCTTGTTTGCACAAAAAAACTTTACTAGCGCCTCCTCCTGAGCGGGCTCGAGGTTGGTGCCTATGGTAAAGGTTGCCCCGGAGAACCCGTCATCCTCAACCAACACATGCTTGGTTTCTGCCTTGGCCTGAGTGAAGAACTGCTTCTTCTTGGTTGATACGGCTCCCTTGGCCTTGGAGGTATCCGCGTTGGTGGGTCGTGCTGTCGCGGCGGCCTTGAGGGCGAGCTTGAGCGCCGCCAGGGCCTCCATGGCGTCCCCCTTGATGGTTAGGACACCCTGGCTCCCCGACATCTTCATGAGATTGTAAGCAGGATGGATTGCTGCCATGAACTGGGCCAAAGCTGGGTACCCAAGGATGACGTTGTATGGTAGGCCAATGCGGGCGATGTCAAAGTCGATGAGCTCGGTGCGGTAGTTGTCGCTCGTGCCGAAGGTCACGGGGAGGCGGATCTACCCCAGGGAGCGGGCAGGGCCTCCGCCAACTTCCGAGAAGGGCTTGCTGGGGCGGAGTCGCTCGAACGGTATGTGAAGGAGGCTAAAGGCCTCGACGGAGAGCGCACTGAGGCCGGCGCCACCATCAACGAGCGTCTTGGTGATGGATACGTGGCAGATGGTGGGTGCGCACAGCATCGGGAGCGCCCCTGAACCAACGGTGGAGGCAGGATGGTCCTCCGAGTCGAAGATGAGGTTGGCCTCAGGCGCGGCCCAGCCGGGCGGAGCCCCCGGGTGCTTGGAAGCGACGCTGATCTGGTGAAGGTACGGCTTGACATGCCGATCTGAGGGTGGTACTTGCGAACCGCCAATAAGAGCTGCGATGATGGGGGCTGCCGATTCCCCGAAGCGAGTGACGAAAAGGCTGCGCAGCTCCTCCCAGGTGGCGACATAAGACCCCGGCAAGTGGAGGAGCCAGGCGCACGATGCGCCCACAAGGGCCATTGGGAACCAGTTGGCCATGATCTTGCCGTCACCCTGGCTTCCAGGACGGCATCCTCGTATGCTAACAGGAAAGCCGATGGGTCCGGTGCGCCGTCGTAGCGCGGTGGCATCTCCGGCTTGAACTTGGGTGGCCGTTGCACCTTCCGCAAGGCGGGGGCAAGTTCTCGGAGCCCCCGAGCGCCGCCGTGGGCACCGGTAGATCTAGCTGGAGGGGCGTCCGCCATGGGGAGCGGGCGTGGAGATGGTGGAGCGCGAGCCGATGGAAGGAAGACTCCGGGGCACCCCTACCTGGCGCATTAAATGTCGGATCACGGGTTCCGGCAATTCCCTTAAGGTTCGAACACTGGGGTGCGCACGAAGATCTCCCCCTATTGATCCGCGTCCTAACTTAGCTAAGATCTCACGATCTAACTCGGCGAACTCGCAACACAAAGGACACAAGATTATACTAGTTCGGGCCACCGTTGTGGTGTAATACCCTACTCCGGTGTGGTGATGGTGGATTGCCTCTTGGGCTGAGGATGAATAGTACAAGGGGAAGAACAGCCTCCTGAGGTTGAGGTGTTCTTGTGCTTGGTGAACTTGTGTGTGAGGATGCGGTCTAGGGTTCTATTCTTGACCCGTCTCCTCTCGTCTTCGTCCCCTTCTATGGTGGTGGCTAGTCCTATTTATAGAGGCCCTGGTCCTCTCTCCAAATATTGAGCGGGAAGGGAGCCAACAATGGCCAATTTGAAAGGGGACAACTAGTACAAGCTATCCTGACAAAAGCAGTCTTTGCCTGCCAAAGGCTCTGGTGGTGACTCCGTCTTGGGCTCCACGGTGACCTCCGTCTTGCCGTCATTCTGGTCTTGGTCTCGTTGCACCAATATGGAAACCTTTGCTTGATGCCTCGATACTCTGCGCATGCGCTTGCCCCCTTAGCACTAAAGAGGAAACAAGGACACTGCGTGCGCTGGCGCCCGCCTGGTCTCGATCGTCATGGCTTAAGTCACGAGAACCTCGCGAGGTTTGCCCGGCCTTGAACTCTCCGCCCCTCATGAGCCAGCCTAGTGAGGCCGCTCCTGAGGAGGTCTTGTGTCGTCCGCCTCGCGAGGCTCGGCCCCTCGCGAGGGTCTTGATTCCTTGTTGATGAAGATGGGCTGTACAGGCCTGCCAACAAAGTCATGCCGTGGGCCGTAGGCAGGCAAGACTAGGGACCCCTTTTCCCAGAACGCCGATACCACTGACTTATTGGAAATAATACATACTAATGTATGCGGTCCGATGAGTGTTGAGGCTCGCGGCGAGTATCGTTATTTTCTGACCTTCACAGATGATTTGAGCAGATATGGGTATATCTACTTAATAAAACATAAGTCTGAAACATTTGAAAAGTTCAAAGAATTTCAGAGTGAAGTGGAAAATCATTGTAACAAGAAAATAAAGTTTCTACGATCTGATCGTAGAGGCGAATATTTGAGTTACGAGTTCGGTCTTCATTTAGAACAATGTGGAATAGTTTCACAACTCACGCCACCTGGAACACCACAATGTAATAGTGTGTCTGAATGTCGTAACTGTACTTTATTAGATATGGTGCGATCTATGATGTCTCTTACCGATTTAACACTATAGTTTTGGGGTTATGCATTAGAGGCAACTGCATCACTTTAAATAGGGCACCGTCTAAATCCGTTGAGACGACATCGTATGAACTATGGTTTGGCAAGAAATCTAAGTTGTCGTTTCTTAAAGTTTGGGGTTGCAATGGTTATGTGAAAAAGCTTCAGCCTGATAAGCTCGAACCCAAATCGGAGAAATGTGTCTTCATAGGATACCCAAAAGAAACTGTTGGGTACACCTTCTATCACAGATCCGAAGGCAAGATATTTGTTGTTAAAAATGGATCCTTTCTAGAGAAGAAGTTTCTCTCGAAAGAAATGAGTGGGAGGAAAGTAGAACTTGATGAGTTAGTTGTACCTTCTCTCGAATTGGAAAGTACTTCATCACAGAAATCGGTTCCAGTGATGCCTACACAAATTAGTGAGGAAGTTAATGATGATGATCATGAAACTTCATATCAAGTTACTACCGAACCTTGTAGGTCAACCAGAGTATGTTCCGCACCAGAGTGGTACCGTAATCCTGTTCTGGAAGTCATGTTACTAGATCATGATAAACCTACGAACTATGAGGAAGCAATGATGAGCCCAGATTGCGATAAATGGCTTGAGGCCATGAAATCTGAGATGAGATCCATGTATGAGAACAAAGTGTGGACTTTGGTTGACTTGCCCAATGATCGGCAAGCCATAGAGAATAAATGGATCTTCGAGAAGAAAACTGACACTAACGGCAATGTTACTGTCTACAAAGATCAACTTGTTGCAAAAGGTTTTCGACAAGTTCAAGGAGTTGACTACGATAAGACCTTCTCACCCGTAGCGATGCCTAAGCCTGTCTGAATCATGTTAGCAATGCCACATTTTATGATTATGAAATTTGGCGAACAAGCCCGTGTGTTGCAATTGGAGGTAAAATAAAAATATTACATTTTTTCCTTTGCAATGAATATTATCAAAACTTTAGTATGTCAATAAACATGGCTCAAGACCCCTTCTCCCCTCTTCAGATTCACGTCCTCGATTTAAACACGATTTAAACACGGCACGCCATCCTGTCGACAGTTATCCTTCTTCCCACCCTTCCAGCAGTTGTTGCGGTGCACACCTATTCACAATGCGTCTGAGCATGATCATATCCCAAGGCAATGAGCTCACTGGCATGCATCACACCTGTCATTGTGCCCGCGCAAAGGAATGTTTAAAACTTTAAAAACTAAGAGCAACTCCAAAGGGCCGACCCATTTCATCCGCCCGCGTCCGTTTGGGTCGGCGCGGACAAAAGTGGCGGCCAAACGCGCCGACCCAAACATAAATCACGTCCGTGTCGCGTCCACGCTGATGTATTTGCGGCCCAAATTTGCATCCCAAATGCGTCGGCAGGGACGCCGAACGGACGCTTTGCGCGCCTTCCCGCTGTCCGCCGCATCCCCACATGGCGGTCGTCCAATTACCCGATGCCCACGCTGTCATCTTAATTTATGACGACGGGCCCACGCATCAGCGACGGCGCTCGTCCTTTTTTAAGCCGACCGTGCGGCGGGGCCGTCCTCATCCAAACTCGCCGTCCACATCTGCCATCCTTTACTCCCTCGTCGCCGGCAAACCCTAGCCACCACAACCACAGCAGAGATGGGCCTCTTCTCCGGCGCCAGCGGCAGCAAGGCCAAGGGCAAGTCCCCTGCCACCCCTTTCCTCCCGCCTCCGCCGGCGCCAGCGCCTCGCCGGCAGAGGCAGCGCGTGAACGTGCCAGTGCACCAGGCGGAGTGGCACTGGCAGCACCATCAGCCTCTGCCGTATCCCGACGTGACACTACCACACGACTGGCATCTGGATCCAGAGAGGATCCCAGTGACGGCGGCGCCGCGGTCGGCTCGTGCTCACGCGGAGGAGGTGCGGCGCCGGCGGGCGCTGCTGACGCCAGAGCAGCTCCGCGAGGCCGCCTACGCAACCGACTCGCCCAACTGGGCGAGGTGGTTCGCCTTCGAGCACGAGGAGGCGAGGCGACGGGGCGTGCGCGAGGTCGACCGGAGGTCGCCGCCACCAGCGCTCGTCGTCCGCGAGGAGGACTAGGCGGTGGAGGACGCCTACCAGGCAGCACTTGCGGCCGTCTTACGGGAGAGCGAGGAGGACAAGCGACGCGGGGTGGAGGCAGAGGAGGCGGCGCAGGCGGAAGAAGAGGCTCGATATGATGCGGCAATGGTGCAGGCCCTTGCCCTCTCCACAGCGGGCGACAGCGTGGTGCCGCCGGTGGCCCCGCCGCCCCCCATCAAGCCGGAGGCAGAGCCCGAGCCGTCCCCCATCAAGCGCTACTCCTGGACGGGAGTAGTGCGCGAATGGGTACGCGCGCCACCGGTCTGGATGGGAGCGACGCCGGCGCAGGAGCAGGCGTACCTCAAGCACTGGCGCAGCATCAGGGTGGACGAGGAGCACCGCGATGGCGAGTACCTCGAAATGCTCAAGCGCGACCTCGGGGAGGAGCAGCGCGGGGCCGAGGAGGAGGCACTGCCTGCGCTGGCACAGCCCGACATGACGGCGCTCTGGAACACGGCGTTCGCGTGGGCCGGGTCGGCGCCGACGCTCATCGACCTCATGGACCCCGGGGACGACGACGAGGACGCCTAGGGCAGCGCACCGCCTCGTAATTTAGGCTATTTTTATTTATTTATAATGCAAATGTGGACGCGTGGACTCTCGCCGGCCTTCGTGGCCGGCTTTAATATTTAATTAATGCCATTTTCTTTTTTAATATGCATGCTTTCTTTTTTTGCGCCATCAAAAATAGGTTCAGGCCAGCATTGGACGCACGCACCGACCCAAATGCGAAAGCGAACATCTATGTCCGTCTGGCCGACCTAAACGAAAAAAAAGCGGACGAAATTGTCGTCCGTTTGGGTCGGCCCGTTGAAGTTGCTCTAATCTCACCAAGAAAACATGAGGACCGTCCTCCGCTTGCTACTCCTTACACCTGGTCCGCAAGATGTGATTCGAGGAGCGCACAGACATGGTAACTTTTTTCTTTTTACCATACTAAAGTATATATATGTATTACCATTATCATATCGTTGATCTAACATGGAGGACCACATAAAAGATCTCTTGATATTTAACAGTTACTCTCCTGGCAACACTTGCCCTCCTGGCAAGAAATAACATTGATAAAATGAAAACCTAGGTGAATAGCAGTCGAGTATAGCTCGAGAAAAGCACAGGACCAAACAAAATGCCAGTTGTTCTTAAAAAATCATTACAGTTTATTATGCAAGGCTTGGAGATATTTTTTCCCTACGTTTCTTCCTGCAGAAAGAAGCGTTACATGGAATGTATACCTGTGCCAAACCAGCGAGCTTTTGCTAAAAAAGAAGAAATCCTGCTTGAAGATGATGATTTTCTCAATAGCAATTAATGGGTCCATCAATGTTAGTATTAATCACACCATGATTCCTTGTACTTGCATCCTCCGCAGCTTTGTGTGCTTCCTTGTATTGAAAAACATACAGCACAAAGATCAGAAGATATGGGTCAGGGTAACTTAGGATTTGTGATCAGTACTTTGGTTTAACAAAACATGAACATCAAAAAGGATGCATTCAGTTATCTATTGTATTCTAATTCATAGGCACTTAGGGCAGACATTACTGTAGCCATAAGAGAACATAGCAACAGGTCGTGAGCAGATAGATGATAGCGAAATTGTGAGAGAGATGAGCTAAAGCAGCCAACAATGAGAAAGAGAAGACTGTCCGCAATTTTAAACTCTAGTGTACCTGTGTCCTCACCCCACAAATAAAGTGTACCTGTGTCCTCCCCTGCCCTTGTTTTTAGTGTTCAGGTTCACATATTTCTGGACTACTTGAGAGTGAAAATAAACTTTAAAGCTGATATAGTATGAACCTGAATAACAACAACTGGGAAGTGGTACTGCATTTAAACCTGTCGCGTTTATAAGAAGTTTTGGAAACAAACTAATATGTGAGAGTACAGGAGAGCTGAGAAGATGGTGCTCCAGCTCTTTTCTTTCAGAAGTTTTGGAGGCTGTTCGATACATTCAGCTACTGCATTTGATCAGACATCATTTACATCAAGAATCGCATGTATCAGTTTCAGTCTTGAAATAACACTCGCATAATCAGGGGTTCCATGATTTGAGGCATTCTCTTCACCAGGCAAATGTGCGTGTGTGTTTGTGTGTAGAGGAAAGACATAACAGTCTCTAGAATGCGAGTCGCCTTTGTAGACGCTCAGATAGAAAAAACAAATAACATAAAATTAAAAATCATCTAAGCGTCATCCCTGTCAACGCTTAATGCTAAGTATGGGCGCCTTCGGCATTCTACCTTGCGGGTAGGAAAATAGCCAATCGCTTGATGCATCTTTCGGCATCGATGCCACATATGACATCGGGATTTGAGGCCCAATAGCCATCGATCGGCTTACGTGGAAGTCGCCAAAGGAACTTGGGAGTTAGGGGATTTCTGTTGCGAGACCTTTTTATGGGCTGCTCAGGCCAAGTCCGAGTTGGGCACTACATGGTTGCATGCTTGGCCTCGAACAGTTCTCCTACGGCAGGGACTCCCATCCGAGGTGGAGTAGGCACTGGCGCCAGCAGAAGGTTGGACATGAATGAGGCCACGATTGGTGCTGTGTGGAACAGCTGATTCCTTTTGTCCGAGAGTGCTTGTTAAATGTGTCTACTGTATAATAACCATGAAAAAATGCCTGGGTATAGTAGGAGTACGAAGGCACATCTATCGAGCAGTTTTAATATGGTCCCTCTTACCCCCTCTTTTCACACGAGAGATAAGAGTATAAAATAGATCTTAGCCGTTGATCTCATCAATGAATGGCTTGATTGACTCTTACCTTCTTACCTCACATGTAAAAAAAGAGGTAAGAGGGACCATGTTAAAATTTGCCACATCTATAATATAGGTTTTATGAGATACTTGAGCCACTACTGAATACAATACAGAAGAAAATGTGAACATCTCTTTGATGGGAACTCATCTATAATACTATAATAGTTCATCCCCACTAACCTATTTAACTAAGCATGCAGCCTATCCACATCAGCAACCATTCTTCTATGGACACATCAGCACTAACCCTCCATTTGCTAATCCTTTTGATTTTGCATGCATGCCATTTTTATTCTGCACTCATAATCCTTCAAGCCACCATAATTAAAATCCTGTAGTCGTTTTTGATTAGCCACGGCCCACGGGTACTGGAGTAGCCCAATAGCGTCGGCTCCACTTTCCTCGGATCCTTGGCTCCCACCTCTCAGTGAGAGCAATTCAGATCTCCACACTAAGGAAAAAAAATCAACAGATTTCTCTGTGTGATTCTCTTCCGCTTCCGTAAACGAGGGATGAGCCAGTCTAAACAGTTTCCTTCTTCAATTGGTCCGGTTTAATCCCAATCATAAAACCGCACAAGGGGCCGCATGTGGCCATTGGGTTCACCTCTTAATTCCCTGTCTCCTCTCCTCTCCCGATCCATCCATCCATATCTCTCCCATCTTTCTCTCCGCTCAAGCCCTCGACTACATCACGGTGCACCGCGCCTCTGCCCCCACCTCCTTCTGCCGCCCGCCCGCGCCTTGCCGCTAGGTTAGGTCACCCACGAACTACCGACGCACCACGCCGCGCCATCGACCTACGAATCTACGATCGCGGAGAAGTTGCAGATCATGGGAGAGCGGCCATGCTCTGCCTAGAGATGTCATCTGTGGTGCCATCTTCTTGCATCACCCGTGTGGAAATTGGTAGGTGGCCGATTTGGCCTTTCTTTTTGCTCCCGTGGATTCAAAATTAAGCTCACCTTCTATCCTATTTCTGTTAGTATTTTTTGAATTGTCCTATTTCTATTAATGAGTTTCGCGATTGACATCTTTGCTGATTCGCTTGGTACAAATCAACCAACAACAGATTGCTCGCCAGAGGCGGAGCTACCTCAAGTTACCGGGATGCACAGGTATTAGGGTCGAAAGAAAATCTTAGTACGGGTTACCATCTCTATAGTGTGTGCAGAAGGTAGTAACAATGACAGTGCATCAGGTGTAAAATTGCAAGAGAAAAACACAACCTCGTAAGCTGTGATAGTGGACAGCAGGTCTGATCGCTGGTGGGCAAGGCAGGTCTCGGCTCTGTACGACCGAAGGCTTGCTAGGCTAATTTGAGAATGAGGGTCACAGCGCGGCAGAACTGCATCCCTGTCAGGCTATAATTGGTACAAGATTGGCACGTTCGTAACCACAAAATTCGTTTGATTTCTCACAAAGTGGCACATGTTTGCGTGGATGCTTCAGCTCTCTATAACCTAGGTGA
Organism: Triticum urartu; assembly: GCF_056163025.1. Lineage (NCBI taxonomy): Eukaryota > Viridiplantae > Streptophyta > Magnoliopsida > Poales > Poaceae > Triticum > Triticum urartu. The sequence continues at coordinate 302,811,827 of NC_141877.1, forward strand.
CAGCAAGGCATCACATGGCCAAAGCACGGACGCTGCAGCCTGCACTCAATCCTACAGCGGTCGAGCATCCGTGCAGCGCCGACCTGGTAAGCTCCACCCGCAATCCTTGTCAAAAGACATCACAAAGAACACGCCCTAATCATATTAGAACACATCCATGCAGTTTTAGTCAATCAAGCCATTCATTGATGAGATCAACGGCTAAGATCTATTTTATACTCTTACCTTTCATGTGAAAAGAGGGGGTAAGAGGGACCATGTTAAAACTGCTCGGTACATCGTTGATCACAAATGGACACATATCTTCCCAAACGAAAAGCAACATCACAAGAAGTCCAACCTCGCACTTTTGAATTTCCGTAACCATCGAGAAGAAAATAGCAGAAGGTTTATTCCCAGGTTACATTTATTATTTTCACTTCATAATTTGATGTCACATCTGGTTACTTTACATGTACTACTATGCTGGATTATAGGTAGGATGAATTATTCTACTACCGTCAACTTTCCCTTACGAGTGGCATCAATAATTGTGAGTGTATTAACTCAGTAAGAACTTGATCGTCCCTTATTTGTTATCATATGGTAGTGTGTCGTTTGTTTTTCTGAATTTTATATGCAAAGAATTTTTAAATACCTTACCGTCAGAGGGATTGAACTAAATATGTTTGCACCATTGTTAAAGTTGTGTACCAGGGTTGATTTTCTCCAGCTCGGCCCTGTTGATCGCCACTGCTGTACACGCAACCAGAGCGTCTACCATGTTGACCGCCAACACCAGTACGCAAGAAGAAACCTTCCCCGGTGGCGGTGAGGAACATGACGAAGTTGTCGGTGCATGAGTGTATCTACGAGGTGAGGCCGGTGGGCTATAGCTTTGTGGTGATCTTTTAGCTGTAACTTCGAAGTTTTCTTCCCTTGCAAAAGAAGCGGAGCTGGTAGCCTACATATTATTTTTGTCAAATAAAAGACATTTGTTCATTGTTTTCCTAATTCTTTTATGAGAATTAATTTACCAAGTAAAACACTAAATTTAGGCAATATGTCCCGCAGCAACGCGCGGGGAATCATCTAGTTTATAACAATGCACTAACCCTTTGGAAATGCCAAATATTTCCTCCTACTCTATGTAGAGTATGCAAAGTTCACACAAGAAAAAAATGGGTTCCTGCATAAAAATCACAAATATATGACTGAAACATTCAGGTAACCACGGTCATGAAATAACCATACAATAGAGCGGGGATGATCGATTGTCTCTTCAACTAATTAAGGGAAATTAGATGGCAGAGAGATACATTCCCAAACTATGATTTTAGGCATGGAATTATATTATTGTTCATCAAATAAAAGAACAAGTTATATGATAATAAAAAATCTCAATAATTTGCCAAATCTGTAACTAAGAAGTATTCTGATGTTGTACAGATTTTTAATAAATTGACAATCATATTCACCAGCAAAGTTGTGTCTCTATACCTATAAAACATAAGCTATTTCAAATATGATGCTTGGAACGTAGCTTGAGAAAAGTTGGAAGAACTCAATGTGACTAAACAGGCTAGACATGGATTGGAATGGTGACTGAAAGACCAATCTCCACTGATTCGAGCAGAACACCAACAATTGTCCCCATGAACTGCCAGTACAGGTGTGATATCAGAGACCTCAAAGGCTTCTTGTTTCTTTCCTTGAAATTACCACTCTCGACTATTTAATTATTTATTTAGTATAAGCAAGTGAGTAGATAACCAAAACATAGGGATAACAACTCTATAATCCTACTAGGAAATAACCACTCATGTTTTCCAGATCACAAAATTCAGATACAGGAGACTGAGCGGATGAATAACCTAAAAAGCTGACAAATTTATGGCTATTTTATAGTGAACAGTTAGCTCTTTGAAGTGTGGCTCTTGGTCAATTTAGCAACTGAACATGGATTGAGCAAATTTATTATCCTTTTTAATATGCTTTAGGTTACCGTTTGTAATGAAATAGCTCATCAAAATTTAACACTACATGGAAACTAAACTGAGCAAGACTTTGTGTGTAACGCATACCTGATGCCTTGAGCTCTGGAATGGTACTGCATAAATGTAGAGACAAAATGTCAGGCATAAACTGGTTGGTCTTTCATCAAGCAACAACTAATAAAATCAGGCCATTGGCAAGTTGTAAACATACAGGTAGAGCCGCACAATCAGACTTCTGACTGATATATTTTGAAGCCACGTTGCTGGAATAACCAATCAACTTCTATTTCACCTGGCTCGGCTTGGCTTCAGTGTAGATCGCATTGTACTGGATAATCCATACAAAATCAAATGAACCGTGGACCCTCGCCAACCCTTTAGCCGTCAACACCGGCAGCTTGGAACATGAGGTACACTTGTTTAAAGTGCAGATCCACATCAGATACACTTGTTTCTTCATTTTGATTTTCTAAATAGAGGTAAGACCATAAGAGTTTGATCAGAAAATTAGAATGTGTCTCAAACCGTTGTACGCATAAAATCAAACAGGTTGTAGGCGGATGCTCCTGAACAGCAGAACAGAGTTCACCGAATATGGATTGTTAGTCAAAAGCGCTAAAGAAAGAATTGAGGAAGTACTTTGCCCATTGCAAATCTATGTACATGAGAAAGAGGGGTAATAGTCACCTCTCTTGTTGTCTTGCCTCAAACACCTGTGCATGTAGCCAAAGAAGAATTAGAGAGATAAGTGTTGAAATATGAGATGGGCCTAGAGCCCATATGAGAATTTTAGATTTGATCTCTAAGGGCCCATGTAGGTGGCATGATAAGGTGGTGGGAAGTTTAGTCCCACCTTGGAAGTGGAAGGAGAGTTGGAGTGGTTTATAAGGAATTCTCTTCCTCATGCTATTGGAGCTTGAGAAGAGATGAGGCCCTCGCGTACTCCTCCTCCTCCGCTCGCCGCGCCGCGCTGCGGGTTGCGGGATTGAGCCGAGCCGAGCTCACTCCTATGTGCTTCTTTTTGCCGGTCAGGAACGGAGAGTCTTTGATAGGTGGGGCCACGATCTGAGACGTCGGATCGTGGGCTACCGACTTGGACGTGGGTTCAGCCCACGTCTCTCCACGCGCAGCCGCACATATATATGTGGGGCTGCAAACCCCCTAGCCGCCACGAAACAAAACGCATCTCTGCCTCCAAGCCCACGTCGTTCCTCTGCTGCTGCTGCCGCCGGCGACTCCGTCCCGTTCACCGCGTACACGGTTAACGGGAGAGCAGGCCTCCGAAACCCCGCCTCTCCGGATCCTGTACGGGAGAGGGGCGATTAGGTTTTTGGATAGCGATTACGTGGCTGCTCGCTTCTGTTCATCTACGTCTGCATCACCATGCTGACCGACGCCGACCGTGCTGCTGCTGAGAAGGCCGAGGCCGACAAGAAGGCCGCCGAGGATGCCGTGGCTACTGCCGCCGCCACCGCTGCCGCATGGCCGATTGGAGGGTATACATCGTTTATCCCTCTCATGTTTCTTTCTGTTGTAGCAGTACTAGCGATATGCGTAGATGTTTCTACTATATGCGTAGTACATGCTCTGTTAGATCGTAATCAGTGTGTTATCAATGTTGTCAATGTCATGCTCATGATTTATTCATGGATTAATTTAATCGGAAAACTGCCTATTTTCTTATCAATCCAAAAACCTAATATGTGTAGGAGTTTTTCGAATTCTGGTTTTGCTGCTGCACTGAAACCGTCGCCGTTTACGGGGACGTACTTTAAGCGTTGGCAGACTAAAACCACCTTATGGCTCACTGCCATGAACGTGTTCTGGGTCGCCGGTGTGACTCCCACAGGAACGATCGCTCCTGATCAGGAGAAGGCGTTCAAGGAGGCCACTGTCGTGTTCCTCGGGGCAGTTCTGAGCGTGATTGGAGATAAGCTGGTTAACGCATATTTGCATGTGCGATCTGCCAAGGACTTGTGGGAGGCGCTCGCATCTAAGTTCGGGGCTGCCGATGCAGGGAGCGAGATGTATATTATAGAGCAGTTCCATGATTACAAGATGGTTGAAAACCGTCCTGTATTGGAGCAGGATCATGAGATAATATGCATTGTTAAGGAGCTTGAGCTTCTTAAGTGCGAGTTACCGGGCAAGTTTGTCGCGGGCTGCATAATCGCTAAGCTTCCCAATTCCTGGAGGAACTTTGCCACCACTCTGAAACATCAGAGGCGTGAATTCTCTGTGGAGGATGTCATTGGCCATCTGAGTGTTGAGCAGAATTCAAGGGCAAAGGACTCGCACGGAAAAGGGGTCGAAGGAACTTCTGTGGCCAACATGGTGCATCAGAAGAACTCCAATTCCCACAAGCCCAAGGGAAAGAACGGTGTCCAACAGAGTGCCGACTTTAAGAAGAAGGGTAAGAAGACCTTCAAGAAGAACAAGAAGGATGAGGACTGCTTTACTTGTGGTTCGCTTGAACATTGGGCCAACAAGTGCCCAAACAAGTATAAGAAGTAAGGGCAGGACTCCAAGTCTGTCAATATGATTGTGAGCAACAATGAGAGTGGTGCATCTGGGTACGGTAATTTATTTGCTGTATTTTCAGTTTGGCCGTCCACCAATTGGTGGGTCGACACAGGTGCAGGTGTTCATGTGTGTGCTGACATTTCATTGTTTTCTTCTTACCAGGCCACAGGTCACGGGTCCGTACTGATGGGGAATGGCGCGAGTGCTTCTGTTCTTGGTGTTGGCACAGTCGATCTGAAGTTTACTTCGGGAAGGATCGTGCAGCTGAAGAACGTGCAGCATGTCCCCGCCATCAAGAAGAACCTCGTTTAGTGGCTCCCTTTTATGAGAAGGGTTTAAGTTGGTATTCGAGTCTAATAAATTAGTTGTTACGAAATATGGACTATTTGTTGGAAAGGGTTATGAATGCGGAGGCATGTTCCGCCTTTCTCTTGCAGATCTATGTAATAAAGTCGTGAACAATATTCATTTGAGTGTTAATGAATCTGAAGTATGGCATTCACGTCTTTGTCACATTAGTTTCGGTGTTATGACGCGGCTAGCAAAATCGAATTTAATCCCGAGTTTCACTTTAGCCAAAGGTTCTAAGTGCCATTCGTGTGTGCAATCTAAGCAACCTCGCAAGCCTCACAAGGCAGCAGAGGAGAGACACTTGGCGCCACTGGAACTCATACATTCTGATCTTTGTGAGATGAATGGTGTGTTGACTAAAGGTGGAAAGAAATATTTCATGACTTTGATAGATGATTCCACTAGATATTGCTATGTGTATCTGTTAAATACTAAAGATGAGGCTCTACACTACTTCAAAATCTATAAGGCAAAAGTTGAGAATCAACTTGAAAAGAAAATTAAACGAGTCCGGTCAGATCGTGGTGGAGAGTACTTCTCGAAAGAGTTTGATGCCTTTTGTGCGGAACACGGCATTATTCACGAGAGGACGCCTCCCTACTCACCCCAGTCAAACGGGGTTGCCGAGCGGAAAAACCGTACTCTAACTGATTTGGTTAACGCCATGTTAGATACGTCGGGTTTATCCAAGGCATGGTGGGGGGAGGCTATAATGGCATCCTGTCATGTCCTGAATAAAGTTCCGACAAAGGATAACGAGACCACTCCTTACGAGAAGTGGACCAAGAGGAGGACAACACTCTCGTACTTACGTACCTGGGGCTGCTTGGCGAAAGTTAATGTGCCGATCCCCCAAAAGCGTAAGCTTGGACCAAAGACTGTGGACTGTGTTAATTTGGGCTACGCTATGAATAGTGTTGGCTATAGATTTCTAGTTGTGAAATCTGAAGTACCTGACATGAAAGTCGGTACAATTATGGAGTCTAAAGATGCTACATTCTTTGAGGACATTTTTCCCATGAGAGATGTACAAAGCACTTCTAGACAGGAATCTGAGGAGACTCCTGAACCTGCCATTCCGATGGAATATTATAATCAAACACATGATGAAAATCCTGAGGAGGATAATGAGGAATCCCTTGGTAGGGGCAAGAGACAAAGGACTGTAAAGACCTTTGGTGATGATTTCTTCATATACCTCGTGGAGGATAATCCCACTTCTATTTCAGAAGTGTATGCATCTCCAGATGCTGACTACTGGAAGGATGCGGTCCGTAGCGAGATGGATTCCATCATGGCTAACGGGACTTGGGAGCTTACTGAACGTCCTTATGGTTGCAAACCATTGAGATGCAAGTGGGTGTTCAAGAAGAAGCTTAGGCCCGATGGTACGATAGAAAAGTACAAGGCTAGGCTTGTGGCCAAGGGCTATGCCTAGAAAGAAGAAGAAGATTTCTTCGACACTTATTCACCTGTGGCCAGACTGACCACCATTCGAGTATTACTCTCGTTGGCGGCCTCGCATGGTCTTCTCATTCATCAGATAGATGTTAATACGGCTTTCCTGAACGGAGAGCTAAAGGAGGAAATCTATATGCAACAGCCTGATGGCTTTGTGATGGATGGTCAGGAAGGAAAGGTGTGTAAGTTGGTGAAATCTTTGTATGGCCTGAGACAAGCGCCTAAGCAATGTCATGACAAGTTTAATGAAACGTTGACATCTGTTGGCTTTGTTGTTAATGAGGCTGACAAATGTGTATACTATCGCTATGGTGGGGGCGAAGGAGTTATACTGTGTTTGTATGTTGATGACATACTGATATTTGGAACTAATCTCAAGTTGATCAAGGAAGTTAAGTCTTTCCTATCTCAGAACTTTGAGATGAAGGACCTTGGAGTGGCTGATGTTATCTTGAACATCAAGCTATTGAGAGATGATGAAGGTGGGATTACACTTCTGCAATCCCATTATGTTGAGAAGGTGTTGAGTCGTTCTGGATATTCGGACTGCAAACCATCTCAAACACCATATGATCCTAGTGTGTTGATTCGAAAGTCTAAAGGCACAACTATAGATCAATTGAGATACTCTCAGATTATTGGTTCACTCCAGTATCTAGCGAGCGCAACGAGGCCTGACATCGCATTTGCTATTAGCAAACTGAGCCGATTTGTTTCCAAACCGGGTGATGTACACTGGCGTGCTCTTGAGGGAGTTATGCGCTATCTGAAAGGTACTATGAACTATGGACTTCACTATACCGGATACCCGTCGGTACTTGAAGGGTATAGTGATGCAAATTGGATCTCCCATGCTGATGAGATGAAGGCCACAACTGGGTATATATTTACTCTTGGAGGTGGTGCTGTTTCTTGGAAGTCTTGCAAGCAAACGATCTTAACAAGATCGACAATGGAAGCAGAATTAACAGCATTAGACACATCGGGTGGCGAAGCAGAATGGCTTCGAGATCTGTTGATGGACTTGCCAGTGGTTGAGAAGCCGGTTCCGGCCATCCTTATGAACTGTGACAATCAAACAATTATTGTCAAGGTGAAGAGTTCAAAGTGTTAGGAATAGGCAACTTGTATTCCCATGAGGCCATAGGCCGATATATATATACATGTACAGGTGTGGAACATATGCAGGAAACCCCTTATACAACGGGATAATACAAAGGGGTACATGACTTAGATTATAACTCTAAAACCCCCCCTCAAACTCATGGTGGATGAACAACACTGAGTTTGGAGAGATAAAAGCCATGTTGTGCTCTAGTCTGAGCCTTCGTCAGGAAATCCGCCAACTGTAACTCAGAAGGCACATACTGAAGAGCAATAACCTGATCCTACACACCAGCGCGCACATAGAAAGCATCAACACCAATATGCTTGGTGAGCTCATGCTTCACAGGATCGCGTGCAATGCTGATAGCACTTGTACTGTCAGATAAAAGCAGAGTCGGTGTAGTGACAGAAACACCAAAATCCTGAAGTAACCAACGTAACCAAGTCACCTCTGCCGTCAAAAGAGCCATTGCTCGCAACTCAGCCTCGGCACTCGAACGGGAAACTGCAAGCTGTTTCTTCGTCTTCCAAGCAATGAGAGAACCACCAAGAAAAACACAATAAGCAGAAAGTGAACGGCGATCGGAAGGATCACTAGCCCACGTAGCATTCGAATAGGCCTGGAGCTGTAAAGAACTGGAGCGAGGAAAGAATAGACGGTGAGAGATCGTGCCTCGAAGATATCGAAGAACACGAATGAGATGACTATAGTGAACCAAGGTGGGGGCAGAGACAAACTGACTCAGAATATGAACCGGATAAGAGATGTCCGGACGAGTGACAGCTAGATAGACAAGACTGCCAACAAGATGACGATAACGCGTCGGGTCAGGGAGAGGATCACCATCAGTAGCATGGAGGTGAACATTGAGCTCCATAGGAGTCTCAACAACGCGCTCGTCAGTAAGAGCAGCACGAGCAAGAAGATCCCGGATATACTTTTCCTGGGATATAAAAAAGCCATCAGAGGTAGAAGAGACTTCAATCCCAAGAAAGTAGCGAAGAGGTCCAAGATCAGACATAAGAAACTGCTCACTAAGACAGGCCTTTACAAAGGCAATATACTCGGGGTCATCCCCCGTGATGATCATGTCATCAACATAAAGAAGAAGAAGAGTCCGACCACGAGGAGAAAGGTGAATAAACAATGCTGGATCATGAGCACTTGCTAAAAAACCAGCAGCAGTGATCACAGAGGCAAAGCGCTCAAACCAAGCGCGGGGGGCTTGCTTAAGGCCATAGAGAGAGCGACGAAGACGACATACCATGCCATAAGGAACAGAATACCCAGGTGGTGGCTGCTTGTACACCTCCTCACGCAGCTCACCATTAAGAAAGGCATTCTTAACATCAAGCTGAGATATAGACCAGTGGCGTGCAGAGGCAACGGCAAGAAGTGTACGAACAGTGGTCATATGAGCCACAGGAGCAAAAGTCTCGTCGTAATCACGACCATGCTCCTACTGAAAACCACGAGCCACAAGACGAGCTTTGTGACGCTCAAGAGAACCATCGGAGCGAGTCTTAACCTTGTAGACCCACTTACAAGTGATCGGACGGACTCCGAGAGGAAGAGAAACAAGATCCCAGGTACCAGTGCGTTCAAGAGCAGCAATCTCCTCTGCCATCGCAAACTGCCATTCAGGATGAACAACAGCCTGACGGTAAGAAGTTGGCTCAAGAACAGCAGCACCAGCGGTGGGAAATCCAAAGCGATCAACAGGCGGACGAGGACGAGAACGCAAGTCATAAGTAGGCTGAGAGGAAGATGACGACCCATCCACAGAGGCATCGACTGGTCGTGGACGACGAGTGTAATGCTGAGGAAAAGATGGAATAATAGAAGGAGGAATCGGCAAGGTAGAATCAGGGGGTGGCGATGAAGAAGTCACCGGAGATGAAGGTGTAGAATCCGGTGACAGGCTGGGAGAGGAGACCGGGGAGGATGGTGGCTGCAAATCAACTAGATGTGGAGAAGGAGAGGAAGTGGAACGGAGAGGTACAATCTCGGCGGGGGTGATAGGTGAGTCAGGAAAAGTGAGGAAAGAGATATCCTGCACTGAAAAAGTCGAGGAAGATGGGCATGGGTAGAAGGGACGAGACTCTTCAAAAGTCACATCTCGAGAGATACGCATCCGACGACCAATAGGATCCCAACAACGATAGCCCTTATGCTCATCACTGTAGCCTAAGAAGACACACTCAACAGACTGAGCGGTCAGTTTGGTGCGTTCGCGAGGGGCAAGAAGAACATAGCAAACACAACCAAACGAGCGAAGCATCGAATAATCGGGAGAACGATCAAAAAGCCGCTCGAAAGGAACACCACCCTGTAGAGCAGTGGAAGGCTGTATATTGATAAGATAGGTGGATGTGGAGACGGCCTCAACCCAAAAATGAGGCGGGAGAGAGGCAGCAATCATCAATGCACGAGCCGTCTCAAGAAGATGTCGATGCTTTCGCTCAGCCACACCATTCTGAGCATGAGCACCAGGACAAGAGAATTGAGAGAGAGTCCCGTGCTCAGCAAGAACACCACGCAACATCTTAGAGATATACTCGCCAGCGGAGTCAGCACGAAAAACACGAATGGGTGAAGAGAACTGAGTATGAACCATGGCAGCAAAACGCTTATAAATAGACAACACCTCAGAACGAGAAGTCATGAAATAAAGCCATGTGTAACGAGAGAAATCATCTATGAAAATAATATAGTATTTATGACAACCTTTCGAAGCAAAAGGGGCCGGACCCCATACATCAGAATGGACTAAATCAAAAGGACGCTTAGACACTGACTCACTATGTGAATATGGTAACTGAATTTGCTTGCCAAGACGACAACCCTGACACTCTAAAGAGACATCTCCTGAGACAAACCCCAGAAGACCTCGACGAACTAAAGAAGACAACCGAGAACCACATAGATGACCAAGTCGATGATGCCACTGCTGGAAGGAACCAGTGACGGAGGCGACAGAAGCGGAAGAACTGGCGATGGTGGTGGCAGCAGAAGGAACATGAAGCCAGTCCAACTCCCAAAGACCCTGAGAATCACGGCGGCGAGGGCCAGCCCCAACCAGAGTGTGCGTGTGATGGTCCTGGACAGAACAAGAGTCAACGTCAAGGATGACGCGACAACCAGAATCCGTAAGTTGACCAGCAGAAAAAAAATTCATGGTAAGTCGAGGAACATGAGCAACATCAGGAACAGAATAAGAAGGAGTAGTAAGATTGCCTCTACTAGCAACAGAAAGTGGAGTACCATCAGCAGTGAAGACATGAATAGGAGAATCCAGTGATCGAAGAGAGGACAAAGTGGAAGAATGAGAAGACATATGAAAAGAAGCTCCAGAGTCCAGAACCCATGGGGATGTACCTGACTGTGTAGAGGGTGATTGCTCAGTGCGGGAAGCATCAGTCACAGAACCGGCAGTACCCGTCGAGGAAGAGCCTGAAGCGGCGAGCAGACGCTTAAGTCTCAGAATATCCTGCTCAGTCAAAGCAATGGCTGAAGCTGTTGAGGTAGATGACAAAGTCCCTGAAGATGATGATCGAGCCTTGCGCAGGTGTTTCTTCTTCGTGTAGCACTGAGACTCAAGATGACCATCATTGTTGCAATAGGCGCAATGTGGACGGGGGCGACCTGAGCCTCCAGAAGGAGTGGGCAAGAGCGGCGGAGCACTCGAGCGAGAAGGGGTCGGTGGAGCAGGTGGCGTAGGAGCACGAGTAGCGAGCACAGAGGGAACCTCCAGCAAACCATCACCACGTAAGCGAGTCTCCTCAGCACGAATCTCAGAAAGCGCCTCCATGAGAGAAATACGGCCACGAGAAAACAACTGAGCACGCCGGGGCTCAAACTCCTTACGGAGCCGAGACAGGAACTCATAGACGCGATGAAACTCCAAATTGGCCTGGACAGCCTGGCAACAGGGGCAGGTACGACACCCAGCACTACGGAGAGAATCAAGCTGGCGCCAGATAGCAGAACTCTGTGCATAGAAGTCATCAACAGTAGAGTCACCCTGCTGAAGAGCATGCTCCTAACGGATCACAGAGAGGTATAAGGCATCACCAGAGGGCTGATAGCGCTCACGAAGACGGGTCCACATCTCAAAGACAGACGAAAGACCCAGAAATTCAGAAGCAAACTAAGGCAGAACACTAGCAGTGAGAACAGCTGCAGCACAAGCATCATCATCAAGCCACTGGGTGTAAACAGACAGAGCACAATGATACGTCTGAAGAGCCTCCTCATAAGCCAAAACCCTCTCATCATAAGCACGATCAGCAGCCTCATCAGCAACCTTAGCCGCATCCTTGGCGGCCTGATTAGCATCCGTAGGAAGAACCGATGGAGTTGGCGGAGTAGGGGCCACCGGAGGAACTGGACGTGGCGGACAGCAGACCTCGCCAGAAAGAACACCCCAAAGACGGATGCCACTCATGTGAATGCGCATGAAGCCAGTAAACTCGGTGTAGTTAGTACCATCAAAGATCACCGGACAGCGAGGGACAGCAACATAGCCTGATGCAGCAGACATTTTTTTCTAGGAATCCGAAGTCGGGCCTGCGAGCGAGAGATGAGATCGAGCGATCAGGCGGAGGTGGCAGTGCGGGAGGGAAACCTTCCTGCGGGACGAACCCCTGCTGGGCCTGCGGAGCGATCACGCAGAGGCGGCCTTCGAGCGATGCTGAGATCGAGCGATGCTGAGGCGGCCTTCGAGCGATCGAAGGAGTCCTGCGATGTGATTCAGAGATCGAGCGGGAGCGGCAGCTTGATCACCAATCGGGAGAGGAGAGAGATCGCCCCCTGCGGCCTGCTGCTTCGATCGCCGATCGGGAGAGGTATTTCCGACGTACTTTGTACGACGCAATTCCGACGACCTGTGCTTTCGGCCGTTGAGATACACGCGTACGTATACAAGGAGCAAGCAGGCAAACAAGCTGGTCAATGGATTCTTGACGTGAACTAGTACATGCACATGCACGTACGAAACAATCACGCCGGCTCCTTGATCGCTGAAGCAACTCGCCGGGAACTCACGCACACACGCGAAACAATACGAGGCACCGATGGATAGCAATAGGTGCGTGTCGCACCTAATACTTTATTTCTTGATCGATCTGGAGAGGAGGGATCGAACGCACGAGTTGCAGCGTGCGAAAAAATTAACCTAGCTCTAATACCATGTTAGGAATAGGCAACTTGTATTCCCATGAGGCCATAGGCCGATATATATATATACATGTACAGGTGTGGAACATATGCAGGAAACCCCTTATACAACGGGATAAATACAAAGGGGTACATGACTTAGATTATAACTCTAACACAAAGGACAACATGAAGTCCAACAAACACATAAGAATGAGATTGAAAGCTATCAAAAAATTGAGGAACTTCGGAGTGATAGCATTGGATTATATTCAAACGACTAAGAATCTGGCAGATCCCTTTACTAAAGGGCTATCACGTGTTGTGATAGATAACGCATCAAGGGAGATGGGTATGAGACCCACATGAGTTGCCATGGTAGTAACCCAACCTATGTGATCGGAGATCCCGTGAAGTAGGACCTGGGAAAACAAGCCAGTGGTGAACTGAGGAGAGTAACTTTACTAACCCACTCCGTTGGAGATGCAATACTCTCTGAAACTGTATGGAAGGATGACTACTGTCTTAATGTGTTCCAAGGCTTATATGCATAAGCAAGATGCTATCCTACAGAGCGATCTTTGGAGGAACACACCTATATGAGCCCGACTGCTGGTCACAGTCTATGAGATTGGGGTGATCTCTAGCAAGCTCATGAACAGGCCAGGAGTGTGACTAATATGCTCCACCCAAGGGGTCGGCCTTCGGCAGCCTCGTATTAGTGAGATTTGTGGTGAAACTTCTTGACGCCAAACTGACAATTCAAGGCATAGTCCATTGTTCAGTTATGAAGGAGTGTAACTACTTGGTCTAGGTGGAGCTCAACCTTAATCGGTCTCCACTGAGATGCTGGTATATCAAAACAGCGTTTGGAACAAAGGACAAACTGGGCCCCTGAGATCTGGTGGGGGATTGTTGAAATATGAGATGGGCCTAGAGCCCATATGAGAATTTCAGATTTGATCTCTAAGGGCCCATGTAGGTGGCATGACAGGATGGTGGGAAGTTTAGTCCCATCTTGGAAGTGGAAGGAGAGTTGGAGTGGTTTATAAGGGATTCTCTTCCTCATGCTATTGGAGCTTGAGAAGAGATGAGGCCCTCGCGCACTCCTCCTCCGCTCGCCTCGCCATGCCACGCCTCGTCACGACGCGCCGCGGGTTGCGGGATTGAGCCGAGCCGAGCTCACTCCTATGCGCTTCTTTTTGCCGGTCAGGAACGGAGAGTCTTTGACAGGTGGGGCCACGATCTGAGACGTCGTATCGTGGGCTACTGACTTGGACGTGGGTTCAGCCCACGTCTCTCCACGCGCAGCCGTACATATATATGTGGGGCGCTGCCAACCCTAGCCGCCACGAAACAGAACGCATCTCCGCCTCCACGCCCACGTCGTTCCTCCCCTGCTGCTGCCGCCGGCGACCCCGTCCCGTTCACCGTGTACACGGTTAATGGGAGAGCAGGCCTCCGAAACCACGCCTCTCCGGATCCTGTACGGGAGAGGGGCGATTAGGTTTTTGGATAGCGATTATGCGACTGCTCACTTCTGTTCATCTACGTCTGCATCACCATGTCGACCGACGCCGACCGTGCTGCCGCTGAGAAGGCCGAGGCCGACAAGAAGGCCGCCGAGGATGCCGCGGCTACTGCCACCGCCGCCGCATGGCCGATTGGAGGGTATACATCGTTTATCCCTCTCATGTTTCTTTCTGTTGTAGCAGTACTAGCGATATGCGTAGATGTTTCTACTATATGCGTAGTACATGCTCTGTTAGATCGTAACCAGTGTGTTATCAATGCTGTCAATGTCATGCTCATGATTTATTCATGGATTAATTTAATCAGAAAACTGCCTATTTTCTTATCAATAAGATGACAAATTAATGGCAGAGAGCATGAGGATGACAAGAAAAGATGTGTTGTCAAGCTGCCATTGCACCGAGAGCCATCAGCAGGCCGCAGACACCATCAAGATTGGTCAGGAGCAGGACGTCCGCTCGTCCCCTTCCAGCCGGCGGCTCATCAAGCATGGGTCGCAGCCGGGGAACTGTGGAGGAGCTTGGTAGGGAGGAGCATGACATCTGCGCCCGGTAGCATCGGTACCCATCCTTCTGGCGCGCAAGCAGGCCTGGGGCGGAGATGAGGCGCCGTGGTCACAGAAGCAATTAATTGAGGTCGCGGCGATGGATGAGCACGGGTGGGGGCCTGCGATGGTGGAGCGGAACGTGGGCAGGGAGCAGAATGTGGCCGTGGGGGCACGGGCAGGGGTGGTGGGGATCCAGCCATGGGAGAGCAGACGCGGACGACAGTGCTACTCAGTGGCGTAGCCAGGATTTTATGTCAGGGTGGTCCAACTGACAAAAAAGATTATACCACAAATTCAACTAACAAACGCATATATAATACTTAAATCATGATTAAATCATAAATCCGCATAAAAGAAGATAGCGCACCTCGTTTGTGAGGATAACACCTTCTCATGACTATCAAAATCTCGATTGTTGCATGTCAGATGAAAAAAGAGTAACAATCTTCTTCTGGATGTCCCGAAGAAAGTGATCCAGTGTCTAAGGTCCTCTTCACTTTGCCACAGTTCTATCAAAAAAATATGTTAGAACAAATCCCAATAATCAACCAGTTCAATTTACCAATTATCAATTAAAAAAACTTTAACGCCTGCACTCTTAGCTTAACTTTTTCGGAACTTAAGATCTTTTTTCCAAATGGAGGCAAAATAATTGCCTCATCAATTAATTAATAAGAAGAGAATTGCCCAGAAGAGAACTTAAGAACTTAAGATCTTCACAGCAAAAGAAAATTACACTTTGACAAGAGGAGAACAAAAATCTTACTTAGATGACGATACAATGGAAAACTGAATAAGTTGTGCTCTGCCTAAGTGGGTTGTGCGTGCGTGCATGATTTGCCGGTTGCCTGTCCGCCACCGTTGGCATGACGACCGTCCTTCCCCGGCCGCGTGCTGGGCGATAGCGCTCGCCGCTCGCTGCTGGCTGATTAGTTACTTAGATGCTAGGGTTCCGGAAGAACTACAAGAAGAGGGGGCGCCAGATCAGGAACCTCTTTTGGAATCTGGAGACTAAAAGTCGATCAATCAGCGCACATACAGGGACGAGCAAACCAAACGAGCCAATCTTTCACGTCTACATGGACTGAGTTGGGCCGGTTGTGTTTTCACTTTTTTATATAGAATAGTATAAAACTAATGGGTTGAATTCTAGGGTGGTCCATGGACCACCCTGGCCACCCTACAGCTATGCCACTGGTGCTACTCCGTCCGTAGAGAGATGTCATCCGAGATTTTGACAACGCCAATGCAAAGCTTTCTTCTGCCAATTCGATGCGGAGCGCGTGTATCATCGACCTTTAGACTTCTATCATTATGGGAAATCCGTGGCAGGTTTGGGCCCGAGCTCGTCATTGTTGGAGACATCGTATTATATGAGATCGCAAGCCGACGGGAGCTGTATCGAGGGGATCAGAACGGGGGTGCCACGGTTTCGACCGGCCTCTACCAATGCTGGGAGCAATAGCCCACGCACGGTTACCTAAGCAACAGTAGAAAATATATGAAGAAGGAAGAGATGTTGGTAGGGATAGACGCTGTCTATGCAACCTCGAATCGTATGAGAGGATATATGTACCAAGTCAGAATTTTTGATCCGTTTAAATCTCATTCATTAATCTTTATGGTTAACATAAAATCAAAGGATATAAAAGAGTGACATATGGAGAACTATAAAAGCCTTCATCCTTTAATATTAGGTAAAGATAAAGATAAAGTATGATATGTTGTATACCAGACCAATTGTATACCTTGCCATGAGTTTGGCAAAGGGGTACAATAGTGATCCAGGAGTAGATCACTTGACAGCGGTCAAAATTATCCTTAGAGGACAAAGTAAATGTTTCTCGATTATGGAGGTGATAAAGAGTTTATCGTGAAGAGTTATGTTGATGCAAGCTTTAACACCGATTTGGATGACTCTGAGTCTCAATCTAGATATATATTCAAAGTGGGAGCAATTAGGTAGAGTAACTCCATGCAGAGCATTGTAAACATAGAAATTTGCAAAATACATATGGATCTGAATGTGGCAGACCCGTTGACTAAACTTCTCTCACAAGCAAAACATGATCACACCTTAGTACTCTTTGGGTGTTAATCACATGGCGATGTGAACTAGATTACTGACTCTAGTAAACCCTTTGGGTGTTGGTCACATGGTGATGTGAACTATGGGTGTTAATCACATGGTGATGTGAACTATTGGTGTTAAATCACATGGCAGTGTGAACTAGATTATTGACTCTAGTGCAAGTGGGAGACTGAAGGAAATATTCCCTAGAAGCAATAATAAAGATGTTATTTTATATTTCCTTATATCATGATAAATGTTTATTATTTATGCTAGAATTTTATTAACCGGAAACTTGATACATGTGGATACATAGATGAAACACCGTGTCCCTAGTAAGCCTCTTCTAGACTAGCACGTTAATCAAAGATGGTTAAGTTTCCTAACCATAGACATGTGTTGTCATTTGATAAACGAGATCACATCATTAGGAGAATGATGTGATGGACAAGACCCATCCGTTAGCTTAGCATGTTGATCGTTCAGTTTTATTGTTATTGCTTTCATATATGTCAAATACATATTCCTTTGACTATAAGATCATGCAACTTTCGGATACCAGAGGAATGCCTTTTGTGCTATCAAACGTCACAACGTAACTGGGTGATTATAAAGATGCTCTACAGGTATCTCCGAAGGTGTGTTGTTGGGTTGGTGTGAATCGAGATTAGGATTTGTCACTCCAAGTATCGGAGAGGTATCTGTGGGCCCTCTCGGTAATGCACATCATAAGAAGCCCTGCAAGCAATGTGACTAATGAGTTAGTTGTGGGATGATGTATTATGGAACGAGTAAAGAGACTTGCCGGTAACGAGATTGAACTAGGTATGAAGATACCGACGATCGAATCTCGGGCAAGTAACATACTGATGACAAAGAGAATTACGTATGTTGTCATAAGGTTCGACCTATAAAGATCTTCGTAGAATATGTAGGAGCCAATATGGGCATCCAGGTTCCATTATTGATTATTGACCGGAGAAGTGCCTCGGCCATGTCTATATAGTTCTCGAACCCGTAGGGTCCGCACGCTTAAATGTACGTTGACGATATAGTACTATATGAGCTATGTATGTTGATAATCGAATGTTGTTCGAAATCCTGGATGTGATCACGTACATGACAAGGAGCTCCGGAATGGTCTGAGGTAAATATTAATATATGGGATAATAATGTTTGATCTCCGGAAGGGTTCCGAATTTCACCAGAAGGGGTTCCGGATGTTTCCTGAAATGGTTGGGTACGAGAACACTTTATTTGGGCCAAAGGGGAAAGCCCACAAGGTTTTTGGAAAGTGCAAAAGGAAGTTTTGCGGAGTCCAGGGGCCAGACGCCAAGGTCCCTGGCGTCTGGGTCCAGATGCTGGGAACCCTGGCGTCTGGCCCTGGAGTACGAGAAGGACTCTTTCCTTTTGGTTGAAACCGACTTTGTGGAGGCTTTTACTCCAAGTTTCAACCCCAAGGCTCAACATATAAATAGAGGGGCAGGGCTAGCACCAAAGACACATCAAAAATCACCAAGCCGTGTGCTGGCAACCCCGTCCCCTCTAGTTTATCCTCCGTCATAGTTTCCGTTGTGTTTGGCGAAGCCCTACAGAGATTGTTCTTCACCAGCACTATTACCACGCCGTCGTGCTGCCGGAACTCATCTACTACTTCACCCGTCTTGCTGGATCAAGAAGGTGAGGACGTCATCGAGTTGAATGTGTGCTGAACGCGGAGGTGCCGTACGTTCGGTACTTGATCGGAACGGATCGTGAAGGTGTACGACTACATCAACCGCGTTGATAAATGCTTCCTCTTTGCGATCTTCAAGGGTATGAAGATGCTCTCCCCCTCTCGTTGCTATCCATCTCCTAGATAGATCTTGCATGATCATAGGGAATTTTTTGAAATTGCATGCTACGTTCCCCAACATGCACAAGGTCTCATCTACGCCCACCAATGTCGAATGGGGTGATGCTTCATCTTCTAAGGTATTGGGTCTTGGCAAGGTTGTCATTTCTCATGATCTCACGATCGAGAAAGTCATGCTTGTTGAGTCCCTTGCATACAACTTACTTTCAGTTCGTCAACTTGCACTCATGGGCTTTGCCACTTTCTTTGATATTGATACCGTGGCCCTCTTATGGAGCAAGACTCTTAAAGTAGCCTTTGTTGGGCATGTCGAGAACGGTCTTTATGTGATTAACTTTTCGGATCGACCCACTAAGACTGCGACATGCCTAATGGCTAAAGTTGACGTGGGATGGCTTTGGCATCGCTGTTTATCCCACGTCAGCATGAGATCTTTGCAAAGTCTTCTCAAGAGGGACCATGTCCATGGACTAACCAATGTTAGTTTTGCCAAAGATCGTGCTTGAAGTGCTTGTATCGAAGAAAAGCTACATAAGAAGGCTCACCCTCCCACGACTATCATCTACTCAAAGAGGCCCTTGGAGCTCCTTCACATGGATCTCTTTGGGCCTCCATCCTTTGATAGTCTTGGGGGTAGAAAGTATTACTTGGTGATTGTGGATGATTATTCAAGATACACTTGGGTATATTTCTTCAAGAGGAAGAGTGAGCCCCAACAAACCGTCATCAACTTTGCAAATGAAGCTCAATGTCAACACAATGCAAAGATCTTGACAATAAGAAGTGACAACGGCACCGAGTTCAAGAACTACACCTTGGATGAGTTCCTTAGTGATGACGGGATCAAGCATCAATATTCCGCACCATACACCCCTCAACAAAATGGTGATGCGGAGAGGAAGAATCGGACGTTGATGGACGCGGCAAGGACCATGATGGCAGAGTTCAAGTCTCCGTACAACTTTTGGGCCGAAGCCATCAACACCACTTGTCATGCATCCAATCAACTCTATCTCCACAAAGGCTTGAACAAGATTCCATATGAGATACTTACCGGCAACAAGCCCAACCTCAAGAACTTCCGGGTGTTCGGTTGTAAGTGTTTCATTCTCAAGAAAGGTGTTCGTTTGTCTAAATTTGAGGCTAGAGCTCATGAGGGCATATTTGTTGGTTATGCTACAAACTCTCATGCTTACTTCTACCTCTTGAGCATGCGTTGGTTTTCCCTTGAAGAGGAAAGGGTGATGCAGCAAAGTAGCGTAAGTATTTTCCTCAGTTTTTGAGAACCAAGGTATCAATCCAGTAGGAGACAACGTACAAGTCACCCAGTACCTGCACAAACAATCAAGAACCGTGCAACCAACGCGATAAAGGGGTTGTCAATCCCTTCACGGTCACTCACAAAAGTGAGATATGATAAAGATAGTAAGATAAATATTTTTGGTATTTTTGTTGTATAGATTGGAAAGTAAAGATTTCAAAATAGTAAACGAGATGCGGTGTAAATAAAAGAAATGCAATATAATAAGAAAGAGACCCGAGGGCCATAGGTTTCACTAGTGGCTTCTCTCAAGATAGCATGTATTACGGTGGGTGAACAAATTACTGCCGAGCAATTGATAGAAAAGTGCATAGTTATGAGAATATCTAGGCAATGATTATGAATATAGGCATCATGTCTGTGTCAAGTAGATCGAAACGATTCTGCATCTATTACTATTACTCCACACATTGACCGCTATCCAGCATGCATCTAGAGTATTAAGCTCATAAGAACAGAGTAACGCATTAAGCAAGATGACATGATGTAGAGGGATAAACTCAAGCAATATGATATAAACCCCATCTTTTTATCCTCGATGGCAACAATACAATACGTGCCTTGCTGCCCCTACTGTCACTGGGATAGGACACCGCAAGATTGAACCCAAAGCTAAGCACTTCTCCTATTGCAAGAAAGATCAATCTAGTAGGCCAAACTAAACCGATAATTCAAATCATGCATATAAGAATTCAGAGAAGAACCAAATAATATTCATAGATAATCTTGTTCATAAACCCACAATTCATCAGATCTTGGCAAACACACCGCAAAAGAGTATTACATCGAATAGATCTTCAAGAACATCGAGGAGAACTTTGTATTGAGAATCAAAGAGAGAGAAGAAGCCATCTAGATAATAACTATGGACCCGAAGGTCTATGGTAAACTACTCACGCTTCATCGGAGAGGCTATGGTGTTGATGTAGAATCCCTCCGTGATCGATTCCCCCTCCGGCAGATCGCTGGAAAAGGCCCCAAGATGGGATCTCACGGGTACAGAAGGTTGCGGCGGTGGAAAAGTGGTTTTGTGGCTCTCTACGATCGATCTAGGGTATAAGAGTATATATAGGCAACCCCCCTGGGTGCGCCCTCCTGCCTCGTGGCTGCCTCACGGAGTTCCAGACTTCCACTCCAAGTCTCCTGGCTTGCTTTCGGTCCAAGAAAGATCATCGCGAAGGTTTCATTCCGTTTGGTATTCCTTTTCTGTGAAACTCTAAAATAGGCAAAAAAAACAGAAACTGGCACGGGGCCTTTGGTTAATAGGTTAGTCCCAAAAATAATATAAAAGAGCATATTAAAGCCCATTAAACATCCAAAGCAGATAATATAACAGCATGGAACAATAAAAAATTATAGATACGTTGGAGACGTATCAACCATCCCCAAGCTTAATTCCTGCTCGCCCTCGAGTAGGTAAATGATAAAAACATAATTTTTGATGTGGAATGCTACCTAACATAATTATCACTCTAATTTTCATTATTGTGGCATGAATGTTCAGATCCGAAAGATTCAAGACAAAAGTTTAATATTGACATAAAAATAATAATACTTCAAGCATATTGAGGGAGTCCTGGATTATGGGGTCCTCGGGTGTCCGGGCTACATGATGTGGGCCGGACAGATGGGTCGTGAAGATACAAGATAGAAGGCCTTCCCTCGTGTCCGCATGCGACTCTCCTTGGCATGGAAGGCAAGCTTAGCGTGCGGATATGAATATTCCTTTCTCTGTAAACCGACTCTGTACAACCCTAGCTCCCTCCGGTGTCTATATAAACCGGAGGGTTTAGTCCGAAGGGATAGTCATAATCATACATGCTAGACATCTAGGGTTTAGCCATTACGATCTCGTGGTAGATCAACTCTTGTAACCCTTATACTCATTAAAGTCAATCAAGCAGGACGTAGGGTATTACCTCCATCAAGAGGGCCCGAACCTGGGTAAACATCGTGTCCCTTGTCTCTTGTTACCATCGATCCTTAGACACACAGTCCGGGACCCCCTACCCGAGATCTGCCGGTTTTGACACCAACATTGGTGCTTTCATTGAGAGTTTCACTGTGTAATCATCGAAAGGCTCAATGGCTCCATCAATCATCTACAACAATGTTGCCGCGAAGGAGATTTTTCTCCCCGGCCAGATCTTTGTATTCGGCGGCTTCACACTGCGGGCCAACTCGGTTGGCCACCTGTAGATCGACAACTATGCCACTGGTCATCAGATCAGTTTTGGAAACCTGAACTGTGTCGCTGATATCCGAGGAGACTTGATCTTCCAAGGGTTCGCGGCCTCAACCACCGCTCTGGCCTTAGATCCAGAGCGCGTCATCTGGTCCGAAGACGGGAGTCTAGAGCCCGCCGGACTCTCTGCAGCCTTAGTGCTCAACATCGAAATAATAGCATCTCCGACAATCATTGCAAGGCCGGACTCTTCTCCGGATACTACTTCCGAACACTGGAGGCCCGCGTCATGCGAGCTCGGCCCAGAAACATCCGACCATGTCCAAACCCCGCTCTTAAACGAGGCTTTGGACCTAATGCAATCCCTTGTCATCACAGAGGAACCGCTTCTGAATCTCGGCCAACCTGGACTAGGGGCTAGAAATAGGGAATTTTACTTCCCACCCACCACCCACTTCATAGCCACTATCGAGGACCTAGCCGACATGCTTGATTACGCCTCCGAAGACATCGACGGTATGGACGACGATGCCGGAGAGGAGCAGGCCCAAAACCCATCGGTCACCGGACGTTGGACGGTCACCTCCTCGTATGACATATATATGGTGGATACACCTAAAAATGGTGACGGCGATGATGAGAAAAACCCAGTCGAGGATGAACCTCCTGAGATACTGCCGAAACGTCGACGTCAGCGGCGCCACTCTAACTCGCGTCGCGGTAAGAACAGCAATACCGACATCAAAGACAATGATACTCCGGAGAACGCCGAAGACCAAGAAAACCCCATCGAACAGGACGATCGGGAGGACGGGCAAGTTGACCCTGACGAACAAACAGGGAACAACGACTCGGAGGACAGCAACTATCTACCACTCTCCAAGGATGACGTAAGCCTCGGAGATGAAGATTTTATCGTGCCAGAGGAACCCCTCAAACAAGAGCGCTTCAAGCACCGGCTAATAGCCATGGCTAGAAGCCTAAAAAAAGAAACAGCAGAAGCTCCAAGCCGACCAAGATCTGTGATACGTCTCCGTCGCATCTACTTTTCCAAACACTTTTGCCCTTGTTTTGGACTCTAACTTGTATGATTTGAATGGAACTAACCTGGACTGACGCTGTTTTCAGCAGAATTACCTTGGTGTTGTTTTATGTGCAGAAAGCAAATATTCTCGGAAAGTCCTGAAACTCCACGAAATACCTTAGAAAAAATAATAAAAAATCCTCGCCAAAGATGAAGACCAGGGGGCCCACACCCTGTCCACGAGGGTGGGGGGCGCCCCCCCCTCCTGGGCGCGCCCCCCTACCTCGTGGGCCCCTTGGAAACCCTCCGACGCCAATTCCAACTCTATATATTCGCTTCCGGAGAGAAAAAAATCAAAGAGAAGAAATCATCGCATTTTACGATACGGAGCCGCCGCCAAGCCCTAAAACCTCTTGGGAGGGCTGATCTGGAGTCCGTTCGGGGCTCCGGAGAGGGGGATTCGTCGTCATCGTCATCATCAACCATCCTCCATCACAATTTCATGATGCTCACCGCCGTGCGTGAGTAATTCCATTGTAGGCTTGCTGGACGGTGATGGGTTGGATGAGATTTATCATGTAATCGACTTAGTTTTGTTAGGGTTTGATCCCTAGTATCCACTATGTTCTGATATTGATGTTGCTATGACTTTGCTATGCTTAATGCTTGTCACTAGGGCCCGAGTGCCATGATTTCAGATCTGAACCTATTATGTTTTCATGAATATATGTGAGTTCTTGATCCTATCTTGCAAGTCTATAGTCACCTACTATGTGTTATGATCCGGCAACCCCGAAGTGACAATAATCGGGACCACTCCCGATGATGACCATAGTTTAAGGAGTTCATGTATTCACTATGTGCTAATGCTTTGTTCCGGTTCTCTATTAAAAGGAGGCCTTAATATCCCTTAGTTTCCAATAGGACCCCGCTGCCACGGGAGGGTAGGACAAAAGATGTCATGTAAGTTCTTTTCCATAAGCATGTATGACTATATACGGAATACATGCCTACATTACATTGATGAATTGGAGCTAGTTCTGTGTCACCCTATGTTATGACTGTTACATGTTGAACCGCATCCGGCATAATTATCCATCACTGATCCGGTGCCTACGAGTTTTCCATATACTGGTTTACGCTTATTTACTTTCCCACTGCTACTGTTACAATCACTACAAAATACCAAAAACATTACTTTTGTTGTCTTTACTTTTGTTGTCGTTACCACCACTATCATATTACTGTGCTACTAAACACTTTGCTGCAGATACTAAGTTTCCAGGTGTGGTTGAATTGACAACTCAGCTGCTAATACTTGAGAATATTCTTTGGCTCCCCTTGTGTCGAATCAATAAATTTGGGTTAAATATTCTACCCTCGAAAACTGTTGCGATCCCCTATACTTGTGGGTTATCAAGACCTTTTTCTGGCGCCGTTGCCGAGGAGCATAGCTCTATTCTTTGAGTCACTTGGATTTATATCTGCTAGACACTATGAAGAACTTGAAAGACGCTAAGACAACAATTTATCCCTCAACTACGAGGGGAGGTAAGGAACTGCCATCTAGCTCTGCACTTGATTCACCTTCTGTTATGAGTAAGCTAGCGACACCTAAACCTGCTTCTGCTATTCGTTCCGATATGTCGCATGTTATTGATGATGCCACTTCTACTATGCATGATACTTATGATGAAACTGCTTCTATGCCTGATACTACTGTGCCCCTTAGTGAATTTCTTGAAGAACAAATTGCTAGGGTTAGAGAAAGAGAAATTGATGAAACTGAATACGATGATGATAGTGATGATGAAAATATGCCTGTCATTCCTGAAGGTTATCTTTTTGATAAATATTCTTCTTTAGCTATTTTAGCCTGCAAAGATAGATATGAGCTTAAAAGGTTATTGATTAAATGGAACAAAGAATCACTTAGAGATAAAATGACACCTGATCCTGCTTTTGCAACTTCACCTATATGTGTTCATGATAAGGATTATGAATTCTCTATTGATCCAGATATAATTACTTTGGTTGAATCTGATCCTTTTTATGGCTATGAATCTGAAACTGTTGTGGCACATCTTACTAAGTTAAATGATATAGCTGCCCTGTTCACTAATGATGAGAGACCGCATTACTTATATATACTCAAAATATTTCCGTTCTCATTAAAGGGTGGTGCTAAGATATGGTTTAATTCTCTTGATCCTGGTTGTGTGCGTAGTCCCCAGGATATGATTTATTACTTCTCTGCTAAATATTTCCCTGCTCATAAGAAACAAGCTGCTTTGAGGGAAATATACAATTTTGTGCAAATTAAAGAAGAGAGTCTCCCACAAGCTTGGGGGAGGCTTCTCAAGTTACTTAATGCTTTGTCTGATCCTCTTAAGAAACCTGAAATACTTGATATCTTTTATAATGGACTAACCGATGCTTCTAGAGATTACCTGGATAGTTGTGATGGTTCTCTTTTCAAGGAAAGAACACCGGATGAAGCTGAAATTCTATTGAATAATATGTTGACAAATGAAAATAATTGGGCACCTCCTGAGCCAGCTCCCGCTCCAATTACTGAGCCTATTCCTAAACCAACTCCGAAGAAGAGAGGTGTTCTATTTCTCAGTCCCGAAGATATGCAAGAGGCAAAGAAATCTATGAAAGAAAAAGGTATTAAAGCTGAAGATGTTAAGAATTTACCTCCTATTGAAGAAATGCATGGTCTTAATATACCGCCTGTTGACGAAGTATATGATCTTAATCCTTTATTCATTGAAGAACCTCCTGATCCTGATATCCCGACACAGGTAGTAAATGTAAATTCTCTCTATAGATTTGATGAAGGTGATATCCCTCACTATAAGTCTGCTAGGCAATGCTTTGATGAGTTTGATAATTTTATTGTCAAACAAGAAAATTTCAATGCTTATTTTGGTAGACAATTGAAATATGATTCCAATATAATTAAATACTTGGGTGATTATATGGATAATATTAGAGGTGAACTTAAACTTGTTAGCAAACATGCTTCTATGGTTACCACTCAAGTAGAACAAGTACTTAAAGATCAAAAAGAATTGCTCCATGAAATGAATAATAAGAAAAATGATTATGCTGTTAGAGTGGCTACTAGAACTGGTAGAATGACTCAGGAACCTTTGTATCCTGAAGGCCACCCTAAGAGAATCAAGCAAGATTCTCAGAGAAATAATATTGATGTTCCTAGTTCTTCTAAGAAGAAGAAAAAGAAAAATGGTAGAACTGTGCAAACTTCTAGTGAACCTATTGCTGAACCACCTGATAATCCAAATGATATCTCTATGTCTGATGCTGAAACACAATCTGGTAATGAACATGAACCTAGTGAAAATGTTAATGATGATGTTCATGATGATGCTCAACCTAGTAATGATAATGATGCAAAAATTGAACCTGTTGTTGATCTTGATAACCCACAATCAAAGAATCAACGTTATGATAAAAGAGACTTTGTTGCCAGGAAACATGGTAAAGAAAGAGAACCTTGGGTTCAGAAACCCATGCCTTTTCCTCCGAAACCATCCAAGAAGAAGGATGATGAGGATTTTGAGCGCTTTGCTGAAATGATTAGGCCTATCTTTTTACATATGCGATTGACTGATGTGCTCAAAACAAATCCTTATGCTAAATATATGAAAGATATCATTACTAATAAAAGAAAGATACCGGAATCTGAAATTTCCACCATGCTTGCTAATTATACTTTTAAGGGTGGAATGCCAAAGAAACTTGGAGACCCCGGAGTACCTACTATACCTTGCCCCATTAAAAGAAATTATATTAAAACTGCTTTATGTGATCTTGGAGCCGGTGTTAGTGTTATGCCTCTCTCTTTATATCGTAGACTTGACTTGAATAAGTTGACACCTACTGAAATATCTTTGCAAATGGCTGACAAATCAACTGCTATACCTGTCGGTATTTGTGAGAACGTGCCTGTTGTGGTTGCAAACGTTACTATTTTAACGGACTTTGTTATTCTTGATATTCCCGAGGATGATAGTATGTCTATTATTCTTGGAAGACCTTTTCTTAATACTGCAGGGGCTGTTATTGATCGCAACAAAGGCAATGTCACTTTTCATGTTAATGGTAATGAGCATATGGTACACTTTTCGAGGAAACAACCTCAAGTTCATAGTATCAACTCCATTGGAAAAACTCCATTGATTATAATTGGAGGTTTTGAATTTCCTCTTCCTATGGTCAAAAAGAAATATGATATACTTATTATAGGGGATGTGCATATCCCCGTTGAGGTAACTTAGTGTTATTCAAAATTTCTCCGGTTTCATGATTATCGGAATGAGTTTGTTAACAGGACCTGATCAACCTTGTTAGTGGATTCTTTTTGATGAGCATGAGATGGATGAAACTAGAAGCACAACCTTCTGTATCCTCTTTATATTTTCTATTAATTAGTAGAAATAAAGTAAAAATAGTATTTCTTTGTCTGTTTCCTATCTTATCTGTGCAATATAAAAATATCCCGAAAATAAAAGTCCTCAGAATGCCATGCCAATTTAATATGATTTCTTCGGGAATATTTGAGGATTTACTATGCAAAAATTACCACGGGAGGAGCTGCCACCTGGCCACAAGGGTGGTGGGCGCGCCCGCCCCCTCCTGGGCGCGCCCCCCTACCTCGTGGGCCCACGGTGGCCCTCCTCCACTTATCCCAGCACCCATCTTCTTCCTCTGTCTCACACAAACCCGAAAAACCAACTCAAGCACGAGTTCTAGCCACTTTTGCTGTGATTTTCGATCTCCTTTCTCAAAGCACCTCTCGCAAAACTTCTTGGGGAGATTGTTCTTTGGTATGTGACTCCTCCATTGGTCCAATTAGTTTTTGTTCTAGTGCTTTATTCTTTGCAAATTTGTGCTGCATAGGTGACCATGTTCTTGAGCTTGCATGTCAAATTTATATGGTTCCAAGTAGTTCTAATGCTTGATATAGGCTCTAGGCACTTGTAGGAGTAGTCGCTATCAGTTTTATTGAAATTGGTTCACTTTTGTTTGAAGTTACTAAAAATTTCAGAATTTTTCAGAGAAAAACAATATGCTTAGGAAGATGTTCCAAGGTGGTTCCTCTAAGAAGCAAGGACCCAGGATTGCTATGCGCGATGCTGACGAGGATCCACCAAGAGACGCTCCGGTACGGCCTTGCGAGTGGCCGTCAGAAAATTTTATGGACCGTGTGGGAATTAAAGAAGAATTCAAAGCATATTTGCGCAATGCTGGTCTTGAGGAATTTGAGGCCAACAAATGGCCCCAGTATCATGATCTCACAAGTTCATTTGTGAGGAGGTTTGAGTATTCATCTTCGCGTAATTCTCCTTCAGTCATGTTTGATCTTTATGATAAATCTTATAGAATGGACTTAGAGGATTTCACTCTTGCGTGCAAACTTCCATCATGGGGTAGTATTAGGGATCCCCCTAAATCTGAATTTAGAAACTTTCTTGCTGATATAACTGTGGGGGAATCTAGAGATATAACGCAAGCTACCATAGGGAGCATTCACTTTCCTGCTTTACATTATTTTGCTCTCTTCATAGGTAGATGCATAAATGCTAAGGATGAAGCATGTCACATGTGTGTCCCTGACCTTAGCATTCTTAGGAGTGCTGTGTTAGGAGACCAATCTTATCATCTAGGAGCCATTGTAGCTCGTAGGTTGCATCATAACAGACATAATGGAGATTTCTTTGGAGGAATTTATGCAACCCGCTTAGCTCATTTTCTTGAGATAGATATCCGTGAGGGTGATACGGAGTTGCCTACTGCATATTTAGATTATTACTCCATGCCTTCACATCATTTTGTTGAGCGACCCGAATCACCTCTTTTATACCGTTTAATTTTTAACAAACGGCATGTTGTCCGTACTACTCTCCCTGCTCCTGCTCTTTTTGATTCACAGACAAAAGGAAGATATACTATTACTAGAGAGGAGGCAGATGAGTACGAGAGGAGAGCGGAGGCAGCCTGACTCCACGCTGCAGCTCAGGAGGCGATAACTGCTGTATCGCAGTACGACCTCAGCTACACCTATGGGTATCCGCTAGGCTATCCCTGGCAATAGACCAACTTAGGCCAAAAGCCTAAGCTTGGGGGAGTACGTATTTCTCACCGACATTACATTTATGTTCACACACACTCATTGCTAGATGTCGGTGCTTATACTCTTTCATTGTAATATCCATGCTAGTTCATTTTCTTTTTCCTGCTTTCTTCTTGTGTGTTTGTTAAACCTTAAGAAAACCAAAAAAAAATTAGTAGTAATTTACTTTCCTGCTGTAGTAGTAATTAAAAAGAAAACCCAAAAAAATATTTCCCGTTCTTCTTTTGCTTGTTGGGAGCTTTCCCGTGTAAATAGTTTTATTTTATTTTATTTTCTTTGGGGGTCAGTAGGAGAAGACCATAATTAAATTGTTGTAGTGGCTCTTATATGCTTTAATGTTGATTTAACCCAGAGCCCATATTGCCTTGTCTTCTCCTGTTTCTTGAATGCTCGCAGATTCCAGCTTAGTCCAATGCACGTGCACTCTTATTATTATTCACACCGTTCGGTCGTGCAAGTGAAAGGCAATTATGATGATATATGATGGACTGACTGAGATGAGAAAAGCTAGTATGAACTTGACCTCTTTTGTTTTTGTAAATATGATGAGCCCGTCGTTCTTGATTCAGCTTATTATGAATAAACATGTTTGCAATGACAATTAGAGATCATAGTTGCTTGTGCCATGCTTCATTAGCTATGAGTTATAATGGTTTACCTTGTGTGCCAACATGCTATTGAGATGATTATGATGTGGTATGATGGGGTGGTATCCTCCTTTGAATGATTTAAGTGACTTGACTTGGCACATGTTCACGCATGTAGTTGAAACAAAATCAACATAGCCTTCATGATATTTATGTTCATGGTGGATTATATCCTACTCATGCTTGCATCCAATGTTTATTAATTTTAATGCATGTACATGGCTATTGTCACTCTCTAGTTGGTCGCTTCCCAGTCTTTTGCTAGCCTTCACCTGTACTAAACAGGAATACTGCTTGTGCATCCAATCCCTTAAACCCCAAAGTTATTCGAGATGAGTCCGCTATACCTTCATATATGCGGTATCTACGTGCCGTTCCAAGTAAATTTGTATGTGCCAAACTCTAAACCTTCAAATAAATATTCTGTTTTGTATGCTCGAATAGCTCATGTATCAACCAAGCCTGTCCTTATCTTCTGTGTTAGGCGGGTTATTCTCAAGAGGAGTGGACTCCGCTCCTCACTCACGAGAAAATGGCTGGTCACTGGGATGCCCAGTCCCATGCTTTATGCAAACTAAATCAAAATTAATTGCAAACAAAACTCCCCCTGGGACCTGATGTATGTTGGAGACACTCGTTGTTTCGAGCAAGTCATGGATTGATGCTTGTTGGTGGAGGGGGAGTATAAACTTTACCATTCTGTTTGGGAACCGCCTATAATTTGTTTAGCATGGAAGATATCGCCATCTCTTAGTTGTTACGTTGACAATGAAAGTATACCGCTCAAAATGCAATTTATCTCTATTCCAAAACCGAGCTCTGGCACCTCTACAAATCCTTGCTTCCCTCTGCGAAGGGCCTATCCATTTACTTTTATGTTGAGTCATCACCCTCTTATTAAAGAGAACTAGCTGGAGAGCACAACTGTCATTTGCATTCATCACTATTAATCTATGTTGGGTATGACTATGATTGGATCTCTTTTACCATGAATTACAATGTCTAGTCAGTCCTTGATCTTTAAAGGTGCTCTGCATTTATGTTTTGCGGTCTCAGAAAGGGCTAGCGAGATACCATCTTGTTATATCATATTATGGTTGTTTTGAGAAAGTGTTGTCATCCGAGATTTATTATTATGGCTTGCTAGTTGATTATGCTATTGATATGAGTAATTATGAGACCTGAGAATTATTGCAAATGTGGTTAGTTATGATATATGCTGAAAACTTGAATGCTGGCTTGACATAATTACAACAACAAGAGCAAACAGAGTTTGTAAAAGTTATTATTTCTTTCTTTCAGTTTGTCAACTGAATTGCTTGAGGACAAGCAAGGGTTTAAGCTTGGGGGAGTTGATACGTCTCCGTCGTATCTACTTTTCCAAACACTTTTGCCCTTGTTTTGGACTCTAACTTGTATGATTTGAATGGAACTAACCTGGACTGACGCTGTTTTCAGCAGAATTACCTTGGTGTTGTTTTATGTGTAGAAAGAAAATATTCTCGGAAAGTCCTGAAACTCCACGGAATACCTTAGAAAAAATAATAAAAAATCCTCACCAAAGATGAAGACCAGGGGCCCACACCCTGTCCACGAGGGTGGGGGGCGCGCCCCCCCTCCTGGGCGCGCCCCTACCTCGTGGGCCCCTTGGAAACCCTCCGACGCCAATTCCAACTCTATATATTCGCTCCCGGAGAGAAAAAATCAGAGAGAAGAAATCGTCGCGTTTTACGATACGGAGCCGCCGCCAAGCCCTAAAACTCTCGGGAGGGCAGATCTGGAGTCCGTTCGGGGCTCCGAAGAGGGGGATTCGTCGTCATCGTCATCATCAACCATCCTCCATCACCAATTTCATGATGCTCACCGCCGTGCGTGAGTAATTCCATCGTAGGCTTGCTAGACGGTGATGGGTTGGATGAGATTTATCATGTAATCGAGTTAGTTTTGTTAGGGTTTGATCCCTAGTATCCACTATGTTCTGAGATTGATGTTGCTATGACTTTGCTATGCTTAATGCTTGTCACTAGGGCCCGAGTGCCATGATTTCAGATCTGAACCTATTATGTTTTCATGAATATATGTGAGTTCTTGATCCTATCTTGCAAGTCTATAGTCACCTACTATGTGTTATGATCCGGCAACCCTGAAGTGACAATAATCAGGACCACTCTCGGTGATGACCATAGTTTGAGGAGTTCATGTATTCACTATGTGCTAATGCTTTGCTCCGGTTCTCTATTAAAAGGAGGCCTTAATATCCCTTAGTTTCCAATAGGACCCCACTGCCACGGGAGGGTAGGACAAAAGATGTCATGCAAGTTCTTTTCCATAAGCACGTATGACTATATACGGAATACATGCCTACATTACATTGATGAATTGGAGCTAGTTCTGTGTCACCCTATGTTATGACTGTTACATGATGAACCGCATCCAGCATAATTATCCATCACTGATCCGGTGCCTACGAGTTTTCCATATACTGGTTTACGCTTATTTACTTTCCCGCTGCTACTGTTACAATCACTACAAAATACCAAAAACATTACTTTTGCTGTCTTTACTTTTGTTGCCGTTACCACCACTATCATATTACTGTGCTACTAAACACTTTGCTACAGATACTAAGTTTCCAGGTGTGGTTGAATTGACAACTCAGCTGCTAATACTTGAGAATATTCTTTGGCTCCCCTTGTGTCGAATCAATAAATTTGGGTTAAATACTCTACCCTCGAAAACTGTTGCGATCCCCTATACTTGTGGGTTATCAATCCGCTCAACGACAGATGGACTAACGTCCTGGCAGCCGAAGAATACGGCCTTGAACGCGCAGCAAAGAATTACCCAAAGCGTAAGCTGCTACCCCAATTCGATGATGTGGCGTTGGAGCCCATACCACCCGTGCATAATATGGCCGACGGACCCAATAGACCACCATGTGGTCGGGACAGAGCGGCAACTCAAGCCAAACACCAGCCCACACCACCTCATCGTAAAAGCAGAGAAACAACAGCTCGGGGATACACATACGACCTACGACAAGACCTGGAAAATAGGGCAGGTCAGGCCAGGTCAATCTACGGATTGCGGGGGCGTGCTCCGGCGCGAGAGGCGGGCTATCAAGCTTGGTGCGATAAACACAACCAACCCCGGGCTGAAAACCGCATATGGACTCCATTCGAACTGCATCGTGACATGGCCCGATACAGAGGCGCCGCACACCCCCTATGCTTCACCGATGAGGTAATGGAGCACGAGTTCCCTGAAGGGTTTAAACCCGTGAACATTGAATCATGCGACGGCACAACAGATCCCGCAGTATGGATTGAAGATTTTCTTCTCCACATTCACATGGCTCGCGGTGATGATCTACACGCCATCAAATACCTTCCCCTAAAACTTAAGGGGCCAGCTAGGCACTGCTTAAACAGCCTCCTAGAAAACTCTATTGGTAGTCGGGAAGACTTGGAAGATGCCTCTAGAGACAACTTCCAAGGCACTTATGTCCGGTGATGTCTACTACACAACCTTCTTCTTGTAGACATTGTTGGGCCTCCAAGTGCAGAGGTTTGTAGGACAGTAGCAAATTTCCCTCAAGTGGATGACCTAAGGTTTATCAATCCATAGGAGGCGTAGGATGAAGATGGTCTCTCTCAAGCAACCCTGCAACCAAATAACAAAGAGTCTCTTGTGTCCCCAACACACCCAATACAATGGTAAATTGTATAGGTGCACTAGTTCGGCGAAGAGATAGTGATACAAGTGGTATATGGATAGTAGATAAAGGTATTTGTAATCTGAAATAATAAAAACAGCAAGTTAACGAATGATAAAAGTGAGCGTAAACGGTATTGCAATGTGTGGAAACAAGGCCTAGGGTTCATACTTTCACTAGTGCAAGTCCTCTCAACAATAATAACATAATTGGATCATAAAACTATCCCTCAACATGCAACAAAGAGTCACTCCAAAGTCACTAATAGCGGAGAATGAATGAAGAGATTATGGTAGGGTACGAAACCACCTCAAAGTTATTCTTTCCAATCAATCCGTTGGGCTATTCCTATAAGTGTCACAAACAGCCCTAGAGTTCCTACTAGAATAACACCTTAAGATACAAATCAACCAAAACCCTAATGTCACCTAGATACTCCAATGTCACCTCAAGTATCCGTGGTTATGATTATACGATATGCATCACACAATCTCAGATTCATCTATTCAACCAACACAAAGGACCTCAAAGAGTGCCCCAAAGTTCTACCGGAGAATCACGACGAAAACGTGTGCCAACCCCTATGCATAGGTTCATGGGCGGAACCCGCAAGTTGATCACCAAAACATACATCAAGTGAATCAAGTGATATCCCATTGTCACCACAAATATCCACGGCAAGACATACCTCAAGTGTTCTCAAATATTTAAAGACTCAATCCGATAAGATTACTTCAAAGGGGAAACTCAATTCATTACAAGAGAGTAGAGGGGGAGGAGAAACATAAGATCCAATTATAATAGCAAAGCTCGTGATACATCAAGATCGTATAATCTTAAGAACACGAGAGAGAGAGAGATCAAACACATAGCTACTGGTACATACCCTCAGCCCCAAGGGAGAACTACTCCCTCCTCGTCATGGAGAGCACCGGGATGATGAAGATGGCCACCGGAGAAGGATTCCCCCTCCGGCAGGGTGCCGGAACGGGTCTAGATTGGCTTTCAGTGGCTACGGAGGCTTCTGGCGGCGGAACTCCCGATCTATTGTGCGTTCTGGAAGTTTTAGGGTACGTGGAGTTATATAGGCGGAAGAAGTACGTCGGAGGAGCCACTAGGGCCCCACGAGGCAGGGGGCGCGCCCTAGGGGGGCGCCCCACCCTCGTGAGTACCTCGTTCCTTCCTTGACGTGGGGTCCAAGTCCATCGGGTGGCTTTTGTTCCAAAAATAACTTCTCTAGTTGATTTCGTTCCGTTTCGACTCCGTCTGATATTCCTTTTCTTCGAAACACTGAAATAGGCATAAAACAACAAATCTGGGCTGGGCCTCCGGTTAATAGGTTAGTCCCAAAAATAATATAAAAGTGGATAATAAAGCCCAATATTGCCCAAAACAGTAGATAATATAGCATGGAGCAATCAAAAATTATAGATACGTTGGAGACGTATCAAGCATCCCCAAGCTTAATTCCTACTCGTCATCGAGTAGGTAAATGATAAAAAAGATAATTTTTGATGTGGAATGCTAGTTGGCATAATTTCAATGTAATTCTTCTTAATTGTGGCATGAATACTCAGATCCATAAGATTCAAGACAAAAGTTTAATATTGACATAAAAACAATAATACTTGAAGCATACTAACTAAGCAATCATGTCTTCTCAAAATAACATGGCTAAAGAAAGCTATCCCTACAAAATCATATAGTCTGGCTATGCTCCATCTTCACCACACAAAGTATTTAAATCATGCACAACCCCGATGACAAGCCAAGCGATTGTTTCATACTTTTGATGTTCTCAAACTTTTTTAATCTTCACGCAATACATGAGCGTGATCCATGGACATAGCACTATAGGTGGAATAGAGTGGTGGTTGTGGAGAAGAAAAAAAGGGAGAAGATAGTCTCACATCGACTAGGCGTATCAACGGGCTATGGAGATGCCCATTGTAACGCCCTCGATGCGGCTATATCTCCTACGTGTCGAAGCACGACTTAGAGGCATAACCGCATTGAAAGCAATGTCGCAAGTAAGGTAATCTTCACAACAACCCATGTAAATAAATAAAAGGGGAAAAGATACATAGTTGGCTTACACTCGCCACGTCACACAAATACATGAATAACATTACAATCATCCAATACACTCATGGTCCGACTACGGTACCAAAATAAAGATCAACCCCCACATGCGACAAAGTACCCGATCGCCCCAACTGGGCACCACTACTGATCATCTGGGAAAGACACATAGTAACGACGAGAGTCTTCATCAAACTCCCACTTGAGCTCAAGCGCATCACCTGGAACGGTATCATCAGTCCCTGCATCTGGTTTTGGAAGTAAACTGTGAGTCACGGGGACTCAGCAATCTCACACCCTCACGATCAAGACTATTGAAGCTTATAGGTAAGACAAGGTATGATGTGGAGCTGCAGCAAGCGACTAGCATATATGGTGGCTAACATACGCAAATGAGAGTGAGAAGAGAAGGCAAAAGCACGGTCGAACAACTATGATCAAGAAGTGATCCTAGAACAACCTACGCCAAGCATTACTCCAACACCGTGTTCACTTCCCGGACTCCGCCGAGAAGAGACCATCACGGTTACACACGCGGTTGGTGCATTTTAATTAAGTTAAGTTTCATGTTATCTACAACCGGACATTAACAAATTCCCATATGTCCATAACCGTGGGCACGACTTTCGAAAGTTCAAATCCCTGCAGGGGAGTCCCAACTTAGCCCATCACAAGCTCTCACGGTCAACGAAGGATATTCCTTCTCCCAAGACAATCCGATCAGACTCGGCATCCTGGTTACAAGACATCCTCGACAATGGTAAAACAAGTCCAGCAACACCGCCCGAATGTGCCGACAAATCCCGATAGGAGCTGCACATATCTCGTTCTCAGGGCACACTCAGATGAGACTAGCTACGAGTAAAACCAACCCTCAAGTTTCCCGTAGGTGGCCCCGCAGGCAGCTCAGTCGGACCAACACTCAGAGGAGCACTGGCCCAGGGGGGTTTAAATAAAGATGACCCTCGGGCTTCGGAAACCCAAGGGAAAAACAGGCTAGGTGGAAAATGGTAAAATCAAGGTTGGGCATTGCTGGAGGAGTTTTATTCAAGGCGAACTGTCAAGGGGTTCCCATTATAACCCAACTGTGTAAGGAACGCAAAAATCCGGGAACATAACACCGATATGACGGAAACTAGGGCGGGAAGAGTGGAACAAAACACTAGGCATAAGGCC
The DNA here is from genome assembly GCF_056163025.1 of Triticum urartu. Lineage (NCBI taxonomy): Eukaryota > Viridiplantae > Streptophyta > Magnoliopsida > Poales > Poaceae > Triticum > Triticum urartu. The sequence goes on from NC_141877.1 coordinate 302,848,722, forward strand.
GAGCCTTCCACCATTTACCAAGTATATAGATGCATTAAGATAAACAAGATAATATGGTGATATCCCAACAATAAACAATGTTCCAAACAAGGAACGATCTCCAATCTTCACCTGCAACTAGCAACGCTATAAGAGGGGCTGAGCAAAACGGTAACATAGCCAAACAAGGGTTTGCTAGGACATGGTGGGTTAGAGGTTTGACATGGCAATATGGGAGGCATGGTAAGCCCGTGGTAGGTATCGTAGCATAGGCATAGCAAAAGAGCGAGCATCTAGCAAGCAAAGATAGAAGTGATTTCGAGGGTATGGTCATCTTGCCTGCAAAGTTGTCAGAGTTGACTTGATCCTCTTAAGAGAACTCAACGGGCTCCTCATTCACGAACTCGTCTCCCGACTCTACCCAAACAAGAACTACAAGCAAAAGGAGCATAATCAACCACGTGCAATGCTCAATCAACATGATGCAAACATGGTATGATATGTGGGATGCGATATGGGATGCATATGCATGATTTACAAAGGAATGATTGAACCTGGCCTCAACATGGAAATCCAAGAGTGCCACTGGAAAGGTGAGGTGATTTCGGTCAAAATCGATATAACGATCACCGGAATCGGATGCACGGTTTGGAAATGGCAAGCAAAACAAATATGGCACCAGTCTGCGATAATCAGCAAGTGACCAACTAAATGCATCAAGATAAATATGCTACGGCACTCAAACATGCCAAAAAATAGATGGCCGGGATCCACTCATGATGCTTGACAAAATATGAACACTGAGCTACTGCTAATTCATCCATTAAAAGGTTCAAACAAGCATGGCAAAAGTGCAAATAATAACAGGTTTCAGACTTGGTGAAATTAACACAAGTCTGGAATTTATCATCAGGAAGCACACTTTAGAGCACGAAAACTACATGCTACAGGAACTTAACATGGCAAAGCAAGGCATGGCATGAAGCTACTCAAATCACTTAACAAAAGTCCCTTAGTGACCTTGAGCCAAAAGGGATCAGAAAATACAATTGCAAGCATGTGAACATGAAAAAAACGTAAACAGATTCAGACTTAGTGAAAAACTGGAGCATGCAAATCAGTTAACGAGTAGGCATGTTTACGAGCTCGATGCACTCACTACAGAGCATGGCATGACAAACTAAGCATACACTCATCAAGAAGACATGGTATAGGAGCTATACATGGCAAGAACAACATCATAGCATGCACGGATCAATAGCAACAACCTCGGCAAAATCGCTAATCATGTCAACGATCTGCCAGGAACATTTTATAGTGAAAGTAGAGCTCGATTGACTCAAGCTAGGGTGCTCCATAAATGCAAACAAGGACATGGATGGATGGAGCACCACAATGTTAACAAAACATCCTTACTGATCATCCTCAAAAGAGGCACGGATCACTAGGAAACAACATGAACCTATGGCATAACAACAAAAACAGAACAAAGACTTAGTGAAATTCTAAGTCCTTTAAATCAGCATTACCGATTATGCTACTTTGCAAGCTTGTGCTAGTCACCACAAATATCACAAAAATACATGGCAAGCACCTCTGTAAAGATAACATGGCATATAACAAAACACATGTATAGCTCAGGATCATAGCATGCACACATTAATCATGGAAAAAATGACAAAATGCCATTTGCTGAAACAGATCTGAAATATTCCTCACATAGCCCTCTTCCAACAGCATTTCGAGCAACAATATGAGCTCAAATAAAAATGATGCAATGAGATGAAATGATGTACTCGTCGAGGCGAACATTTTGATATGCTACACGCACGAATCGGAGCTACGGATGCAGAGATATGATGCTGCGAAGTATGCAAAAAATTAACGGGGAGAGAGGGAAAAAGTCAACCCTCAAGAACAGATCTAGGGTTTGCTTGGCGCGGATCCCGAGGTTCGCCTGGATCTTCGCCGGAAAACGTGAACTCGCCGAAGTTGGGGAACGGAGTCGCCGAAGAGGAGGAAGGGGTTGCCGCGGCGCGGGGTCGCCGGACTTGTGGCGCGGGGTGGCCGGACGGTGGCGCGGAGGTGCGCTCCGGCGAGCCCGGGCGGATCCGAGGCGGTGCAAGGCGGCGGTGGCGCCCGCCGGCGTGCGAGCAGACGACGACGGCCTGGCGCGGTGACGGAGCTGGGGTGGCTCGGGCAGCGCTCGCCGGCGAGAGGCTGGCGACGGCGAACGAAGGCGCGCTAGGCGCGGGCGCGACCGGGCGGCGGCGCTGGCGATCCGGGCCGGGCGGGCCCCGCCTGGGCTCCGCGGGCCGGCGCGGTGGGGAGAGAGAGGAGGCGGCGCGGGACGAGGTGGCGCACGCTGAGTGGCTGAGGGCGGCGGCGGCGGTGACGTGGCGGCCTGCTATTGGCCGGAGTGAGGTGGCCGGTGGACGCGTCCGGCGTGGACGGACATGTCCGGCAGCGCGGAGGGAAGTTAGGGTAGGGTTTGATCTGCGCAGAATTTTCGGGGAGAGCCACATATTTATAGGTAGAGGGAGCTAGGAAGCTCCAAATGAGGTGCGGTTTGCGGCCACGCGATCGTGATCGAACGCTCTAGACGATGGAGAGGGTTTTGGTGGGTTTTGGGCCAGTTTGGAGAGGTGTTGGGCTGCAACACACATGAGGCCTTTTCGGTCCCTCGGTTAACCATTGGAGTATCAAACGAAGTCCAAATGGCACGAAACTTGACAAGCGGTCTACCGGTAGTAAACCAAGGCCGCATGACAAGTCTCGGTCCAACCCGGAAATGTTTAACGCCCACACACGAAAAGAGGTAGAAAGGACCACCGGAGGAGATAGGAGCACCGGAATGCAAAACAGACAACGGGGAAAATGCTCGGGTGCATGAGACGAACACGTATGCGAATGCAATGCACATGATGACATGATATGAGATGCATGACAAGGACAACAACACACGGAGACAAAAACCCGACAACGACGAAATGAAATAACTTAGTGCCGGAAACGGCAAGAGTTGGGATACATATAAGGTAAATTACATCCGGGGTGTTACAACACTCCACCACTACGAAAGGATCTCGTCCCGAGATCTAGGACTGGAAAAACTCTGGGTACTCAGAACGGAGGTGATCCTCGCGTTCCCAGGTGGCTTCATGGTCGGAATGGTGTGACCACTTGACTTTGAGGAATTTAATTGACTTGTTGCGAGTCTTGCGCTCAGTTTCTTCAAGAATAGCAACTGGGTGCTCATGATAAGAAAGGTCTTCTTGGAGATCAATGTCTTCGAAGTTGACGGTGCGGTCAGGGGTCTTGAAGCACTTGCGGAGTTGAGACACATGGAACACGTCGTGCACGTTTGCAAAGTTGGAGGGAAGCTCTAGTTGATAGGCGAGATCGCCTCTCTTGCTGACGATCTTGAAAGGACCCACGTATGTAGGGGCAAGCTTCCCTTTGATACCGAAGCGACAAGTACCTTTCATTGGAGAGACGTGGAGGTAAACATGGTCTCCGATCTCGAAAGCCAAATCACGATGCTTATTATCATAGTAGCTCTTCTGGCGCGATTGCACTGCTTTGAGGTTATCACGAATGACTTTGCACATCTCTTCTGCCTCTGTGATCAAGTCATTTCCAAGAAGTTGACGTTCACCAGTCTCTGACCAGTTAAGAGGAGTACAACACTTCCTGCCATAGAGAATTTCAAATGGGGCCTTGCCTGAACTCGCTTGGAAGCTGTTGTTGTAGGAAAACTCGGCATATGGAAGACAATATTCCCACTTCATACCGAAAGAGATAACGCAAGCCCTGAGCATATCTTCAAGAATCTGATTGACATGCTCGACTTGACCGCTAGTTTGGGGATGGAAAGCTGTGCTGAAACGGATGTTGGTGCCCATGGCCTTCTGAAAAGAATCCCAAAACTTCAAGGTGAAGATGCTGCCACGGTCTGAAGAAATCAACTGTGGAATGCTGTGCAGAGAGACAATCCGAGAGGTATAAAGCTCTGCTAATTGATCTGCTATGATGGATTCTTTGATAGGAAGGAAATGAGCCACTTTAGTGAGTTTGTCGATGACAACGAATATAGCATCATTGCCACGCTTGGACTTTGGAAATCCAGTCACGAAGTCCATCTCAATGTGGCCAAACTTCCATTCTGGAATGGCAAGAGGTTGGAGGAGACCAGCTGGTCGTTGGTGTTCTGCCTTCACTCTTCTACAGACATCACATTCATTCACGAACTGAGCAATCTCGAGCTTCATTCGAGTCCACCAATATGCCTGCTTGAGGTCATGGTACATTTTTGTACTCCCAGGGTGGATAGAGAGGAGTGAATTGTGAGCCTCATTCATAATGACTTTACGAAGGCCACCTTTAGGCACAACAATGCAATCCTCGAAGAATAGAGTATCCTTGTCATCAAGGCGATAGCACTTGTACTTGGGTTGACTCTTGGCAATCCCAGTCTTCACCTTCTTCACCATAGCATCAAGAAGTTGAGCCTCGCGAATCTGATCTTCCAAAGTAGGAGAGACTTGAAGTTTGGCGAGGAAACCTTGAGGAACAACTTGCAAATTGAGTTTGCGGAAAGCTTCACAAAGCTCGGGTTGGTAAGGCTTGAGAATCAGACTGTTGTAGTAAGCCTTCCTGCTCAATGCGTCAGCAATTACATTGGCCTTGCCTAGAGTATATTCGATGCTCGGATTATACTCTTGAATCATTTTGACCCAACGAGTCTGCCTGAGGTTGACATTAGGCTGAGTGAAGATGTACTTGAGACTCTTGTGGTCAGTGAAGATGTCCACTTTCCTTCCCAATAAGAGATGTCTCCAAGTCAAAAGAGCATGCACAACTGCCGCCAACTCGAGGTCATGAGTGGGGTAGTTCTTTTCATTGGGCTTCAACTGGCGAGAAGTATAAGCCACAACTTTCTTCTCTTGCATCAACACTGCACCAAGACCTTGAAGAGAGGCATCACAGAGGACCTCGAACGGTTTGGATTCATCAGGAGGAGTCAGAACTGGAGCAGTGACTAACTTATCTTTCAGGGTGTTGAAAGCGATGTCACATTCAGGAGACCAAACATACTTGACGTGCTTCTGGAGAAGGTTTGAAAGAGGCTTCGCGATATTTGTAAAGTTCTCAATGAACCTTCGACAATAGCTTGCGAGACCAAGGAAGCTGCGGAGTTGCTTCACGTTCTGAGGTGGTTCCCAATTCATAATTGCAGACACCTTCTCAGAATTCACCGCTATGCCCTTGGCGGAGATTATATGCCCAAGATAGAGAACCTCATTGATCCAAAACTCGCACTTTGAAAACTTGGCATAGAACTGATGTTCTCTGAGCTTATCGAGCACCAAACGCAAGTGCTTGGCATGATCTTCCTTGTTCTTGGAAAAGACCAAAATGTCATCGAGGTAGACCAAGACAAAGTCATTTGTGTAGGGATTGAAGATGAAGTTCATCATGCGAGAGAAAGTCGGAGGAGCGTTGATGAGGCCAAAAGACATGATAGTGTATTCATATGAATCATAGCTTGTTCTAAATGCTGTCTTGGGGATATCTTGCTCACGAATTCGAATCTGGTGATAGCCCATACGGAGATCAAGCTTGGAGAATACTTGAGCACCTTTGAGTTGTTCAAACAGCTCGTTGATGTTGGGTAGTGGGTACTTGTTCTTTATAGTCTTCTTGTTCAATGGACGGTAGTCAACACAAAGTTGGTCCATTCCATCCTTCTTCTTCACAAAAAGAACTCCACAACCCCACGGAGAAGAACTAGGTCGGATGAGACCCATTCGCTCTTGAATATCGAGTTGCTTCTTCAGCTCCTTCAACTCTTCAGGTCCAAGCTTGTAAGGACGTTTGCAAACAGGTTCCGTGCCAGGCTCAAGATCGATGACAAATTCAACTGGCCGGTGCGGAGGCATTCCTGGAAGCTCTTCTGGAAAGACGTCTTGATATTCGCAAACGACTGGAATTTGAGAGATGGCATCCAGTTCACCCTTCTCATTGAGAGAAAACAGACGAATGGTATTATCCCTTGCAGCAAAGACAATTACATCCTCAGACGAATGAGTCAATTGAATCTGCCTGGCTGCACAATCAAGCTGAGCCTTGTGCTTAGAAAGCCAGTCCATTCCAAGAATAAGATCATTGTCCAAATTACCAAGGACCATTGGAGAAGTCAGAAACTTGAAATCACCCATCATGATAGAAATATCCGGAACGATCATGCTAGAACTCAAACGCTTAGCCGGAGAAACAACTTGCAATGCTTTAGGTAATGCCTTAGTACCAAAATTGTTCTCCGATGCAAATGGGAATGACATGAAAGAATGCGATGCACCAGAGTCAAAAAGAACTTTTGCTGGAATATCGTTAACAGGAAGGTTACCCATGATGACATCTGACGAGTCCTCTGCCTGAGCTGCATTCATCAAATTGACCTTGGCGTGCTTGGGGTTATGCTTGACCACAGCTGTACTTGCCGATCTCACAGGAGGAGGAGGAAGACGCCTCTGATTGAAGCATTTGTTGGCATAGTGACCCTTCTGTTGTCACTTGTTGCACGTGACCTCTGAAAGCAAACGGTGATACGGAGCACTTGATCTTGGAGCTTGAGACGAAGTCTTGTTCTGAAAGCCTGGGTTGGGTGGGTGGGAAGATCCACTGCCACCTTTGCTCTTCTGCTGATAAGGCTGACGAAACGGAGGAGGAGGAAGCCAATACTTTTGCTGCTTAGCCACTTGAGTTGAGGAAGAAGGAGTTGCACCTCTGACTCGCTTCTTGGAAGCATCGCACTTTAGTTGAGCAGTCTCTTGCTTCATTGCCATATTGTAGAACTCATCGTACTTCTTGGGCTCAAAAAGGACGAGAGCTAGCTGGAGTTCTTCTCTGAGACCACCCCTGAACTGGTATATCATGCTCTTCTCGTCAGGGACGTCTTGATTAGCAAAACGGGCGAGCTTCTGAAACATGATGTTGTACTGGTAAACAGACATAGTGCCTTGCTTCAGGTTGCGGAATTCCTCACGCTTGCTCTCAACCACACTCTGAGGAATATGATGAGCTTTGAAGTCTTGACGGAATTCATCCCAGGTAATCACACGGCCTCCTCTGGAATCTTTGTACTGCTGAAACCATTCTGCAGCTTGGTCTTTGAGTTGGAAGGAGGCGAACTTGACAAAGTCCTCAGGCCTGACGTTACTGCACTCAAAATTCTTGCATATGTCCATGAGCCAATCATCAGCGTCTGTTGCCTCAACACAATTGCTGAAGGTCTTTGACTGGTTAGCGAGGAACTGGTTGAGTGTAGCAAACTGATTCTGATTGTTGCCATGGCCCTGGTTCCCTTGGTTGCGCTCTTGAAGAAGTTGCATGATCAGCTGCGTGTTTGCATTGGTAGCGGCCATCATAGCTTGCCATGCCTCCGGAGGTGGAGGTGGTGGTGGCGGATCAGGATTCGGAGTCGTGCGCGTTGGAGGAGCCATCCTGAAGAGGTTGCCATCCGTTAGCATCTTGACAGACAAATATTGAAGCTAAATCAAATGGGTTGAAATTGCAACATAAAGTCTTCACATCCGAACAAAATGAACAAATGCATTCCAATTGAAATGGTCACATTTCCATAAATTGAGAAGCCACTTAGAATTGAGGTAGAAGAATAAAACCAACAAGGTACGGACAAGAACGAATACTTGGTGAGGATTACCCAATCCCAAACCAAATATCCGCGGAAGAAGAACTAGAGCTACAAGAATTCCCACCTATGAAACTCCCGAACCTTTCCGGTTATGCAATCAGGTGTTGGGGATACAGGGGAAGCATAATATCTCACCCAAATCTAGCAAATCCTACATCCAGCTGTATCCATCCTTCAACACATAACCGAGAAAAACTCCGGAAATCATTTACCTCAACCTTCGAAAAGCATCTGTTATACAAGTTATGGCAATACTCCCGAACTCCCGCCCCAGTACTGGGTGGCGTCGAGGTTATCTCACCAACAATTGCATAAAAGAGATTTTCGATGTCGGCGAAACTCAGGTATTCCAGAATCTCAACGATAAAATTGTGACGACAACACCTCGGAGCTCAACTCCCCGGGACACTGCCACAACCCCTAAATGATAGGAGGCACCAAGAACAATGTTCTCGTCAGAAAACCATCGGAGCGATTCCAAGATACCCGCGTGATCCTAAAAAAAATTAGTGAAATTTGAGAAGAGAAGAGTCAAAACTCTACGTCAGGATGCCTCACCAGAGCGACGAAGGGACTGAGGAGTAAAAAGAATTCCTAAACTCTCCGATATATAATTCCTAAATGACTCAAAACATTTTTCTAGACTCAACAACGCCAACGATTCGATCAAGCAGGGGGCTCCTAAGGCCGGGGAAGGCTCTGATACCAACTTGTAACGCCCTCGATGCGACTATATCTCCTACGTGTTGAAGCACGACTTAGAGGCATAACCGCATTGAAAGCAATGTCACAAGTAAGGTAATCTTCACAGCAACCCATGTAAATAAATAAAAGGGGAAAAGATACATAGTTGGCTTACACTTGCCACGTCACACAAATACATGAATAACATTACAATCATCCAATACACTCATGGTCCGACTATGGTACCAAAATAAAGATAAACCCCCACATACGACAAAGTCCCCGATCGCCCCAACTGGGCACCACTACTGATCATCTGGAAAAGACACATAGTAATGATGAGAGTCTTCATCGAACTCCCACTTGAGCTCAAGCGCATCATTTGGAACGGTATCATCAGTCCCTGCATCTGGTTTTGGAAGTAAACTGTGAGTCACAGGGACTCAACAATCTCACACCCTCGCGATTAATACTATTTAAGCTTATAGGTAAGACAAGGTATGATGTGGAGCTGCAGCAAGCGACTAGCATATATGGTGGCTAACATACGCAAATGAGAGCGAGAAGAGAAGGCAAAAGCACGGTCAAACAACTATGATCAAGAAGTGATCCTAGAACAACCTACGCCAAGCATTACTCCAACACTGTGTTCACTTCCCGGACTCCACCGAGAAGAGACCATCACGGTTACACACGTGGTTGGTGCATTTTAATTAAGTTAAGTTTCATGTTATCTACAACCAGACATTAACAAATTCCAATCTGCCCATAACTGCGGGCACGGCTTTCGAAAGTTCAAATCCCTGCAGGGGAGTCCCAACTTAGCCCATCACAAGCTATCACGGTCAATGAAGGATATTCCTTCTCCCAAGACAACCCGATCAGACTCGGTATCCCAGTTACAAGACATCCTCGACAATGGTAAAACAAGTCCAGCAACACCGCCCGAATGTGCCGACAAATCCCGATAGGAGATGCACATATCTCGTTCTCTGGGCACACTCAGATGAGACTAGCTACGAGTAAAACCAACCCTCAAGTTCCCCCGAGGTGGCCCCGCAGGCAGCTCAGTCGGACCAACACTCAGAGGAGCACTAGCCCAGGGGGGGTTTAAATAAAGATGACCCTTGGGCTCCGGAAACCCAAGGGAAAAAGAGGCTAGGTGGAAAATGGTAAAACCAAGGTTGGGCATTGCTGGAGGAGTTTTATTCAAGGCGAACTGTCAAGGGGTTCCCATTATAACCCAACCGTGTAAGGAACGCAAAAATCCGGGAACATAACACCGATATGACGGAAACTAGGGCGGCAAGAGTGGAACAAAACACTAGGCATAAGGCCGAGCCTTCCACCCTTTACCAAGTATATAGATGCATTAAGATAAACAAGATAATATGGTGATATCCCAACAATAAACAATGTTCCAAACAAGGAACGATCTCCAATCTTCACCTGCAACTAGCAACGCTATAAGAGGGGCTGAGTAAAACGGTAACATAGCCAAAGAAGGGTTTGCTAAGACATGGTGGGTTAGAGGTTTGACATGGCTATATGGGAGACATGGTAAGCAAGTGGTAGGTATCGTAGCATAGGCATAGCAAAAGAGCGAGCATCTAGCAAGCAAAGATAGAAGTGATTTCGAGGGTATGGTCATCTTGCCTGCAAAGTTGTCAGAGTTGACTTGATCCTCGTAAGCAAACTCAACGGGCTCCTCGTTCACGAGCTCGTCTCCCGGCTCTACCCAAACAAGAACTACAAGCAAAAGGAGCACAATCGACCACGTGCAATGCTCAATCAACATGATGCAAACATGGTATGATATGCGGGATGCGATATGGGATGCATATGCATGGTTTACAAAGGAATGCTTGAACCTGGCCTCAACTTGGAAATCCAAGAGTGCCACTGGAAAGGTGAGGTGATTTCGGTCGAAATCGATATAAAGATCACCGGAATCGGATGCACGGTTTGGAAAGGGCAAGCAAAACAAATATGGCACCGGTCTGCGATAATCAGCAAGTGACCAACTAAATGCATCAAGATAAATATGCTACAGCACTCAAACATGACAACAAAATACATGGCAGGGATCCACTCATGATGCTTGACAAAAGATGAACACTGAGCTACTGCTAATTCATCCATTAACAGGTTCAAACAAGTATGGCAAAAGTGCAAATGATAACAGGTTTCAGACTTGGTGAAATTAACACAAGTCTGTAATTTATCATCAGGAAGCACACTTTGGAGCATGAAAACTACATGCTACAGGAACTTAACATGGCAAAGCAAGGCATGGCATGAAGCTAATCAAAGCACTTAACAAAAGTCCCTTAGTGACCTTGAGCCAAAAGGGATCAGAAAATACAATTGCAAGCATGTGAACATGGCAAAATCATAAATAAATTCAGACTTAGTGAAAAACTGGAGCATGCAAATCAGTTAACGAGTAGGCATGTTTACGAGCTCGATGCACTCACTACAGAGCATGGCATGACAAACTAAGCATACACTCATCAAGAAGACATGGCATACGAGATATACATGGCAAGAACAATATCATAGCATGCACGGATCAATAGCAACAACCTCGGCAAAATCGCTAATCATGTCAACGATTTTCCAGGCACATTTTATAGTGAAAGTAGAGCTCGATTGACTCAAGCTAGGGTGCTCCATAAATGCAAACAAAGACATGGATGGATGGAGCACCACAATGTTAACAAAACATCCTTACTGATCATCCTCAAAAGAGGCACGGATCACTAGGAAACAACATGAACCTATGGCATAACAACAAAAACAGAACAAAGACTTCGTGAAATTCTAAGTCCTTTAAATCAGCATTACCGATTACGCTACTTTGCAAGCTTGTTCTAGTCACCACAAATATCACAAAAATACATGGCAAGCACCTCTGTAAAGATAATATGGCATATAACAAAACACATGTAGAGCTCAGGATCATAGCATGCACACATTAATCATGGCAAAAATGACAAAATGCCATTTGCTGAAACAGATCTGAAATATTCCTCACATAGCCCTCTTCCAACAACATTTCGGGCAACAAGATGAGCCCAAATGAAAATGATGCAATGAGATGAAATGATGTACTCGTCGAGATGAACATTTTGATGCTACACGCACGAATCGGAGCTACGGATGCAGAGATATGATGTTGCGAAGTATGCAAAAAATTAACGGGGAGAGAGGGAAAAAGTCAACCCTCAAGAACAAATCCGGGGTTCGCCTGGATCTTCGCCGGAAAACTTGAACTCGTCGGAGTTGGGGAACAGAGTCGCCGGAGAGGAGGAAGGGGTTGCCGCGGCGCGGGGTCGCCGGACTTGTGGCGCGGGGAGGCCGGATGGTGGCGCGGAGGTGCGCTCCGGCGAGCCCGGGCGGATCCGAGGCGGTGCAAGGCGGCGGTGGCGCCCGCCGGCATGCGAGCAGACGACGGCGGCCCGGCGCGGTGGCGGAGCCGGGGCGGCTCGGGCGGCGCTCGCCGGCGCGCAGATCCGGCGAGAGGTTGGCGATGGCGGACGAAGGCGCACTAGGCACGGGCGCAACCGGGCGGCGGCGCTGGCGATCCGGGCCGGGCGGGCCCCGCCTGGGCTCCGCGGGCCGGCGCAGTGGGGAGGAGAGAGAGGAGGCGGCGCGGGACGAGGTGGCGCGCACTGAGTGGCTGAGGGCGGCGGCGGCGGTGACGTGGCGGCCTACTATTGGCCGGAGTGAGGTGGCCGGTGGACGCATCGGCGCGGACGGACATGTCCGGCGGCGCGGAGGGAAGTTAGGGTAGGGTTTGATCTGCGCGGAATTTTCGGGGAGAGCCACATATTTATAGGTAGAGGGAGCTAGGAAGCTAAAAATGAGGTGCGGTTTGCGGCCACGCGATCGTGATCGAACGCTCTAGACGATGGAGAGGGTTTTGGTGTGTTTTGGGCTAGTTTGGAGAGGTGTTGGGCTGCAACACACACGAGGCCTTTTCGGTCCCTCGGTTAACTGTTGGAGTATCAAACGAAGTCCAAATGACACGAAACTTGACAGGCGGTCTACCGGTAGGAAACCAAGGCCGCATGACAAGTCTCGGTCCAACCAGGAAATGTTTAACGCCCACACACGAAAAGAGGTAGAAAGGACCACCGGAGGAGATAGGAGCGCCGGAATGCAAAACGAACAACGGGGAAAATGCTCGGGTGCATGAGACGAACACGTATGCGAATGCAATGCACATGATGACATGATATGAGATGCATGACAAGGACAACAACACACGGAGACAAAACCCGACAACGATGAAATGAAATAACTTAGTGCCCGAAACGGCAAGAGTTTTTTTTACCTTGGGAAATGGCAAGAGTTGGGATACATATAAGGTAAAGTACATCCGGGGTGTTACACCCATCAATAGATGTCAATGTGAGTGAGTAGGGATTGCCATGCAACGTATGCACTAGAGCTATAAGTATATGAAAGCTCAACAAAAGAAACTAGTGGGTGTGCATCCAACTCGCTTGCTCACGAAGACCTGGGGCATTTTTAGGAAGCCCATCATTGGAATATACAAGCCAAGTTCTATAATGTAAGATTTCCACTAGTATATGAAAGTGACAACGTAGGAGACTCTCTATCATGAAGATCATGGTGCTACTTTGAAGCACAAGTGTGGTAAAAGGATAGTAGCATTGCCCCTTCTCTCTTTTTCTCTCATTTTTTATTTTTATTTTATTTATTTTTTTATTTGGGCCTTCTGTTTTTTATGGCCTCTTTTTTTTTGGGGGGGGGGCTTCTTTGGCCTCTTTTTTTGCGTCCGGAGTCTCATCCCGACTTGTGGGGGAATCATAGTCTCCATCATCCTTTCCTCACTGGGACAATGCTCTAATAATGATGATCATCACACTTTTATTTTCTTACAACTCAAGAATTACAACTCGATACTTAGAACAAGATATGACTCTATATGAATGCCTCCGGCGGTGTACCGGGATGTGCAATGATGCATGAGTGACATGTATGAAAGAATTATGAACAGTGGCTTTGCCACAAATACTATGTCAACTACATGCTAAGCAATATGACAATGATGAATGTGTCATGATAAATGGAATGGTGGAAAGTTGCATGGCAATATATCTCGGAATGGCTATGGAAATGCCATAATAGGTAGGTATGGTGGCTGTTTTGAGGAAGATATATGGTGGGTTTACGGTACCGGCGAAAGTTGCGCGGTACTAGAAAGGCTAGCAGTGGTGGAAGGGTGAGAGTGCGTATAGTCCATGGACTCAACATTAGTCATAAAGAACTCACATACTTATTGCAAAAATCTATTAGTTATCGAAATAAATTACTACGCGCATGCTCCTAGGGGGATAGATTGGTAGGAAAAGATCATCGCTCGTCCCCGACCGCCACTCATAAGGAAGACAATCAATAAGTAAATCATGCTCCGACTTCATCACATAACGGTTCACCATACGTGCATGCTACGGGAATTGCAAACTTCAACACAAGTATCTCTCAAATTCACAACTACTCAACTAGCATGACTCTAATATCACCATCTCCATATCTCAAAACAATTATGAAGTATCAAACTTCTTCAACACACTCATAAGAGAATTTTATTATTCTCGAATACCTAGCATCTTAGGATTTTAAGAAAATTACCATGCTATTTAAGACTCTTAAAATAATATAAGTGAAGCATGAGAGTTCATCTATTTCTTCAAAATAAAACTACCACCATGCTCTAAAAGATATAAGTGAAGCACTAGAGCAAATGACAAACTACTCCGAAGGATATAAGTAAAGATCAATGAGTAGTTAAATAATTATGAAACTATGTGAAGACTCTCTAACATTTAATAATTTCAGATCTTGGTATTTTATTCAAACAGCAAGCAAAACAAAATAAAATGACATCTAAGAATGGCAAACATCATGTGAAGAAGCAAAAACTTAGGATCAACCGATACTAACCGATAGTTGTTGAAGAAGAAAGGTGGGATGCCAACCGGGGCATCCCCAAGCTTAGATGCTTGAGACTTATTGAAATATTATCTTGGGATGCCTTGGGCATCCCCAATCTTGAGCTTTTGTGTCTCCTTAATTCCTCTCATATCACGGTCTCCCTAAATGTCAAAAGCTTCATCCACACAAAACTCAACAAGGACTCGTGAGATAAGTTAGTATAAACCATTGCCAAAACCTTATCATACTCTACTGTAGCAAATCACTAAAATTATTATTCAAAATTTCATACTAAGTTCCTCTGCATATTTAATAGTCCTATCCTCAAATAGAATCATTAAAGAAGCAACCATATGCAAACAATGCAAACATAACAGCAATCTGCCTAAACAGGATAGTCTGAAAAGAATGCTGCAACATCCATACTTCCCTAGCTACAAAAATTATGAAAGAAAATTCACACTGTAGTAAATTTATAAGAGCTTAATATGCAAAAGGTTTCAAGATTTTATCACATTCTGACTTTTCTAGGGAATTATTGCAACAGCGGTAAACTTTCTGTTTTCAAACAGCAACATGTATACTTGTAAGATAGGCATAGTAAAGGCTATCAATGCCACTTTTATTGAAATAAAAGATGCAAAACATTGTTATAAATAACAGCAAGCAAATCCTAACAAAATAAATTGACGCTCCAATCAAAACACATATCATGTGGCGAATAAAAATATAGCTCCAAGTAAAGTTACCGATGGAAGTAGACGAAAGAGGGGATGCCTTCCGGGGCATCCCCAAACTTAGGCTCTTGGTTGTCCTTGAATATTACCTTGGGGTGCCTTGGGCATCCCCAATCTTAAGCTATTACCACTCCTTGTTCCGTAGTCCATTGAATCCTTACCCAAAACTTGAAAACTTCACAACACAAAACTTAACAGAAAACTCGTAAGCTCCGTTAGTATAAGAAAACAAATCACCACTTCAAGGTACTGTAATTAACTCATTATTTATTTATATTGGTGTTAAACCTACTGTATTCCAACTTCTCTATGGTTTATAAAATATTTTACTAGCCATAGATTCATCAAAATAAGTAAACAACACATGAAAAACAGAATCTGTCAAAAACAGAACAGTCTGTAGTAATCTGGATCAAACGTATATTTATGGAACTCATAAAATTCTAAAATAAATTTCTGGACCTGAGGAATTTATCTACTAATCACCTGCAAAAATAATTAACTAAATAGCACTCTCCAAATAAAAATGGCAGCAATTATCGTGAGCGCTAAAGTTTCTGTTTTTTACAGCATGATCAACAAGACTTTCCCCAAGTCTTCCCAAAGGTTCTACTTGGCACAAACACTAATTAAAAGCATAAAACCACATATCAACAGAGGCTAGATGAATTATTTATTAATAAATAGGAACAATAAGCAAGGAAAAAAAATTAAAATTGGGTTGCCTCCCAACAAGCGCTATCATTTAATGCCCCTAGCTAGGCATGATGATTTCAATGATGTTCACATGAAGGATAAGAATTATAACATAAAGAGAGCATCATGAAGAATATGACTAGCACATTTTAGTCTAACATACTTCCTATGCATAGGGATTTTGTGAGCAAACAACTTGTGGGAACAATAATCAACTAGCATAGGAGGGTAAAACAAGCATAACTTCAAAACTTTAAGCACATAGGGAGGAAACTTGATATTATTGCAATTCCTACAAGCATATATTCCTCCCTCATGATAATTTTCAGTAGCATCATGAATGAATTCAAAAATATAACCAGCACCTAAAGCATTCGTTTCATGATCTATAAGCATAGAAAATTGACTACTCTCCACATAAGCAAAATTCTTCTCATAAATAATAGTGGGAGCAAACTCAACAAAATAACTATCATGTGATTGAAAATTAAGATCAAGATGACAAGGTTCATTGTTATTATTATTCTTTAAAGCATATGTGTCATCACAATAATCATCATAGATAGGAGGCATGCTTTCATCATACTAAATTTGCTCATCAAAACTTGGGGGACAAAAAATATCATCTTCATCAAAGATAGCTTCGCCAAGCTTGTGGCTTTGCATATCATTAACATCATGGATATTCAAGGAATTCATACTAACAACATTGCAATCATGCTCATCATTCAAATATTTAGTGCCAAACATTTTATAGATTTCTTCTTCTAGCACTTGAGCACAATTATCCTTTCCATCATACTCACGAAAGATATTAAAAAGGTGAAGTGTATGAGACAAACTTAATTCCATTTTTTTGTAATTTTCTTTTATAAACTAAACTAGTGATAAAACAAGAAACTAAAAGACTCGATTGCAAGATCTAAACATATACCTTCAAGCACTCACCTCCCCGGCAATGGCGCCAGAAAAGAGCTTGATGTCTACTACACAACCTTCTTCTTGTAGACGTTGTTGGGCCTCCAAGTGCAGAGGTTTGTAGGACAACAGCAAATTTCCTTCAAGTGGATGACCTAAGGTTTATCAAACCGTAGGAGGCGTAGGATGAAGATGGTCTCTCTCTAGCAACCCTGCAACCAAATAACAAAGAGTCTCTTGTGTCCCCAACACACCCAATACAATGGTAAATTGTATAGGTGCACTAGTTCGGCGAAGAGATGGTGATACAAGTGGTATATGGATAGTAGATAAAGGTATTTGTAATATGAAATAATAAAAACAGCAAGGTAACGAATGATAAAAGTGAGCGTAAACGGTATTGCAATGTGTGGAAACAAGGCCTAGGGTTCATACTTTCACTAGTGCAAGTCCTCTCAACAATAATAACATAATTGGATCATAAAACTATCCCTCAACATGCAACAAAGAGTCACTCCAAAGTCACTAATAGCGGAGAACGAACGAAGAGATTATGGTAGGGTATGAAGCCACCTCAAAGTTATTCTTTCCAATCAATCCATTGGGCTATTCCTATAAGTGTCACAAACAGCCCTAGAGTTCGTACTAGAATAACACCTTACGATACAAATCAATCAAAACCCTAATGTCACCTAGATACTCCAATGTCACCTCAAGTATCCGTGGGCATGATTATATGATATGCATCACACAATCTCAGATTCATCTATTCAACCAACACAAAGGACCTCAAAGAGTGCCTCAAAGTTCTACCAGAGAATCACGACGAAAACGTGTGCCAACCCCTATGCATAGGTTCATGGGCGGAACCTGCAAGTTGATCACCAAAACATACATCAAGTGAATCACGTGATATCCCATTGTCACCATAGATATCCACGGCAAGACATACCTCAAGTGCTCTCAAATCTTTAAAGACTCAATCCGATAAGATTACTTCAAAGGGGAAACTCAATTCATTACAAGAGAGTAGAGGGGGAGGAGAAACATAAGATCCAACTATAATAGCAAAGCTCAAGATACATCAAGATCGTATCATCTCAAGAACACGAGAGAGAGATCAAACACATAGCTACTTGTACATACCCTCAGCCCCGAGGGAGAACTACTCCCTCCTCGTCATGGAGAGCACCGGGATGATGAAGATGGCCACCGGAGAAGGATTCCCCCTCCGGCAGGTTGCCGGAACGGGTCTAGATTGGCTTTCGGTGGCTACGGAGGCTTCTGGCGGTGGAACTCCTGATCTATTGTGCGTTCTGGAAGTTTTAGGGTACGTGGAGTTATATAGGCGGAAGAAGTACGTCGGAGGAGCCACGAGGGCCCCACGAGGCAGGGGCACGCCCTAGGGGGGGCGCCCCCACCCTCGTGAGCACCTCGTTCCTTCCTTGACGTGGGGTCCAAGTCCATCGGGTGGCTTTTGTTCCAAAAATAACTTCTCTAGTTGATTTCGTTCCGTTTCGACTCCGTCTGATATTCTTTTTCTTCGAAACACTGAGATAGGCATAAAACAGCAAATCTGGGCTGGGCCTCCGGTTAATAGGTTAGTCCCCAAAATAATATAAAAGTGGATAATAAAGCCCAATATTGCTCAAAACAGTAGATAATATAGCATGGAGCAATCAAAAATTATAGATACGTTGGAGACGTATCATCCGGCCTTCGGATGCCCATGGCCTCAGTCATATAGTCCAACAGCCCGGATAGTCGGCCAGGAAATTCTGGACCAGGTTCCTAATTAAAAAGAACTAGATTGTCGACTGTCCGGACGATGAAGCCCTAGCGGCCTTCAAACACAGCATCTACGATGAATGGCTTGCCTGACACCTCGGCCAAGAAAAGCCGAAGTCCATGGCAGCCCTTACAGCTCTAATGACCTGCTTCTGCGCGGGCGAGGATAGTTGGCTAGCCCGTAGCGGTAACAGTACCAGCGACCCCGGCACTTCCGAAGCCCGAAACGGCAGCGGAAGGCCCTGACGCAACAAACATAAGCATCGGAGCAACAATGATGATACAGAGAATACGGCAGTCAACGCCGGATTCAGTGGCTCCAAATCCGGTCAATGGAAGAAGCCATTCAAACGAAACAAGGACGGTTCATCCAGCCTGGACCGAATACTTGATCGACCCTGCCAGATCCACGACACTCCTGATAAGCCTGCCAACCACACTAACAGAAGTTGTTGGGTCTTCAAACAGGCCGGCAAGTTAAATGTCGAACATAAGGAGAAAGGGTCGCCCAGTGAGGATGACGACGAGGAACCTCGCACACCGAAAACAGGAGGTCAGAAGAAATTCCCCCCCGAAGTCAAAATGGTGAACATGATATACGTCACCCATATCCCCAAGAGGGAGCGCAAGCGCGCACTATGGGACGTCTATGCAATAGAGCCAGTCGCCCCAAAATTCAACCCATGGTCGGCCTGTCCGGTCACCTTTGATCGCAGGGACCATCCGACCAGTATCTATCACGGAGGTTTGGCCGCATTAGTCCTCGATCCAATCATCGATGGATTCCACCTTACGCGAGTCCTCATGGACGACGGCAACAGCCTTAACCTGCTCTATCAGGACACAGTCTGCAAGATGGGTCTTGATCCGTCAAGAATCAAGCCCACTAAAACTACCTTTAAAGGAGTGATACCCGGTGTAGAGGCCCGCTGCACGGGCTCAATCACATTTGAAGTGGTCTTCGGCTCGCCGGAAAACTTCCATAGTGAAGACTTGATCTTTGATATCGTCCCCTTCCGCAGTGGCTACCACGCACTGCTCGGACGAACCGCGTACGCTCATTTCAATGCAGTCCCGCACTACGCCTATATTAAACTCAAGATGCCCGGACCACACAGTGTTATAATAGTAAATGGAAACATGGAACGCTCCCTCTGCACTGAGGAGCACACCGTGGCCCTGGCAGCGGAAGTACAGGGTGGCCTAATCAAGCCAGCTATTACGTCGGTGGCCAAGTCCTCAGACACTGTCAAACGAGTCCGGACTACCCCATCGTACGACAGTCCAGCTTGTCAGGAGCTCGATTAGCAATTCGGCCACCATCTCATCCCCTACCGAATTGTGGCATATGTACCATGCGTACATAATTACGCACTAAAAATACCATGGGAAAGGATGGAGGCATAATAAGGACAATGTGTACAATACGGCTAGACCCTATCAGAACACTTACATTTCCTTTTTCTTTTCTTTTTATTTTTCCAGGTTCCTCGCAACCCACGTCACCCTTTCGACGGTACCAAGGCCTCTTTCCGTGGCCTATTATAAAAACACTGGTCGATGATCCTCTCGAAGGATAATACACCAAGGAAAAAGCAGCATAGACATGTGCCAGAGTACCTAAAGGATCTTTAAAGATCACCTCTTCCGCTTTCAAGACGCATGCATGGTTTCCCCTTGTGTTCGGCATGTAAAATAGCCTTGTTGCTTATTGCACTATTTGTATCAATATGTTTTGACGTATCAATCAGACTATAATGGAAACAGTTTTTAGCCCAAACCTACATGGCGTGGGCTCATCTCTTAACATATGTTTCCTTGTTTTTGTCTGATTATCATGTACACCTCGGTATGGCCTAAATTGCTAGGGGCTTTATTAAGCCGCGTACATCTTTTAAATATTAAAAAGCCCGGACACTTTAATAGTGCAATTTGGCGTCCCGAATATAGCATTATATGCATTAGCTCTGAATCATGTCTTTGGTCAATAGTTGGGTTGCCCGGCTCCTGTGCTTGCTACCTTATGTTCCGTCTGATCGGCTAGGGTAGTAAAGGGAGAACTCTGCGATTGTGTTTCTGGTTCACCCGGACAAACACCTCAGTAGATAAAGCGGAAAACTGACTGTCATGATGCGGCGAGAGCTGGTCAGCTATTCGGTGACTAAGTATAAATCTTTAGCGATTTTTTCCGCATTATGCGATAGGGCCTCCACCCGGCCAGGCATTCACAACACCTGAGTTCGAATAATCGAACAATACTAGGGATTGCGCCCGCACTCCCACTACAAAACTCCTATGGTTAAGTGAGGGCGATAAAGCCGCATAGTCCGATTGCCTGGTTCGCCGCACTAACAACTCCTTCACGGACCAGTACGTTGGGTCAAGTGTGTTTAAGTGTTATCCCGAGACCCCCGTACTACCTATGTGGGGGCTGAAGCTGACGACTGGCCAACTCTCATATATCATAAATAGCCACACAGGAGGAGATATTTTAAAGTAAAATAAGCAATATATCATACATAAGCCTTGTCTTATGATACAGGATTGGACAACATAAATACATTCATTCAAAAATGATGTCCTTCGAACATTGGCCCTCTACAATGCGGGATCCTTTTAGGACATCATCAAAGTACCGCTCCGGCGTGCGATGCTCTTTTCCAGCAGGTGGTCCCTCGGTTGCAAGCTTGACGGCGTCCATCTTCGCCCATTGCACCTTGACGCGGGCGAAGGCCATCCACACACCTTCAATATAGACCGGCCACTTCACGGCATCAAGCCGAGGGCAGACGCTGACCGGTCGCTTGACGAGACCGAAGTAGCTGCTAGGCATGGGTTCGGCGGGCCAAAGATGGATTATCAAATCCCTCATGGCCAATTCAGCCACCTTGTGTAGTTCTGTCCATTGCTTCAGCTGATCGCTGAGGGGCACAGCATGCTCTGGCGCAAGGTACTGCGACCAGAACAACTTCTCCGTTGAGCTCCCCTCTTCTTCCCGGAAGAACTCTGCGGCATCAGCAACACTCCGGGGCAGGTCCCAAACACTCCTGGAGAACTCCAAATCCGGGTTAGAAAGATGTACCTTTTCTTCACAAATTTGCTCTGCATGTTAAAGGCCTTACCCGCCGCAATTCGCCTTGCCTCCTGGATCTCCCGGACAGAGCTTTGGGCTTCGGCCCGGGCTTCTTGTGCACTTTGGAGTGCCTTGGCAAGTTTATAATTTTGCTCCAAACTCTTGCGCTCTAAGGACTCGCATTTGCCTATGGCGTCCTTGAACTCTTGCTGGACTTCCTCCACCCGCGATTCATGTTTAAGGCAGGAGGCTCGTTCCTCCTCCGCCCCCTTCTTGGCCTTGGCCAACGCACTCTATAGGGCCTCGACCTTAGATGTGTCAGCTGCAAACATAATTATGAAAATTATTGAGATGCTACATCATTGCAGACGTACTTCGGTATTACATACCTTGCGTTTCTTCTAGCTTCCACCTTAGCTCGGATGCTTCAGCGGCATGGGCAGCTGACGCCTGCTTCGTAGCCTGCTTGTTCAAACAGATATGTGTGTTAGTCTCCCGCATGAGTTATAAGATCCTCTGTTCGGTTTTCTTTCCGAACACCGAATAGAGTCTCAGGGGCTACTATATATACACAGGCATTCTTTTAAAAGATAATGTAAAGCACATACCTCAAAGCCTCTTAAAAGGCTGGTGTAGGCTTCACTCAGTCCGCTTTTCATGAACTGAACCTTTTCAATCACCATACCCATAAGGGTACGATGTTCTTCCACAATGGTGGCGCTTTGAATCACTCTCGCCAAAGTGTCCGGCACCTCCGCATTGACAGAGGTCGCCGGTATAGTAGGCGTGCCCCCTTCTCGCGAAGAGGGTTGCTCCTCTGACTCCGAAACCGTGTGGGTTTCTGGAATGGCATTTGGTTGGGGGCCAAACTGGACATGGCCCCCGTCTCCTGTCTCCATGGGGGTCGGTTGCCCCATGTTCTTGGCAGCCTCCGGCACCTCTCCCTGTTCCGGAAGGGTCCTTTGGGACGACACCTCGGTGTTATCCGCGACAGTGGGGGAGGAAGCTGGTGGAGGCGAATCGCTCTCCATCATGTTCGGACCCAGCGAATTTCCAGAAGAGGAGGATCGCTGGGGAAGGACCTTAACTGGACTACATCATACAATTTAAATGCATTACAACTATAAGCCAGAAAAGCTGGACATATATATATATATGTATATACTTGTGAGTACTTATGATCCGGCCAGAGGCTTCGGCCTGGGGCGCCACTCATCGGTGTCCGACTCGGAGTCATCCGTAAGGGAGGTCCTCCCTTTCTTGGACACGTCCGCCTCTAGATTGGCCGAAGCTGCCCTCTTCTTATTCTTCCCCTTGGGTGGGGGATCGCTGAGGGAGTCCTGGACTAAGGGGTCCTCGGGCGTCCGTCCTGTCGTCTATTGGGCCGGACTGATGGGCTGTGAAGACATGAAGGCCGAAGACTGTACCTGAGTCCGGATTGGACTCTCCTTGGCGTGGAAGGCAAGCTTGGAAACCGACTTTGAAGATTCCTTCTTATGTAACCGACTCTATGTAAACCCTAGATCCCCTCGATGTCTATATAAACCGGAGGGGATAGTTCGGACAGGATACATTCATTACCATAGTCATACATGCTAGGCTTCTAGGGTTTAGCCATCACGATCTCGTGGTAGATCAACTCTTGTAACACCCATATTCATCAATATCAATCAAGCAGGACGTAGGGTATTACCTCCATAGAGAGGGCCCGAACCTGGGTAAACATTGTGTCCCTTATCTCCTGTTACCATCGATCCTAGATGCACAGTTGGGGACCCCCTACCCGAGATCCGCCAGTTTTGACAACGACATTGGTGCTTTCATTGAGAGTTCCACTGTGCTGTCGACAAAAGGCTCGATGGCTCGCCTTGTCCTTAAGGACAACATCACCTCTGGGGGAGCTCTGGCCTCGGGCCAAACCCTCTGGTTGGGCGGCTTTACTATGATCGCCCGTTCGGCCGTTGAGCCGATGATGACCTCTCGGGCCATCGAAAATCCCCTTCACATCAACTCCGAGCATTCCAAGCAGATGGATCTGACAGAGCTTTTTTGTCTTTGAATGAACTCCTAGATTGCATTGCTGCTTTGGGAATAGCCACAGACTACGATCGGATCGGGCTTAAAACCGATCAAGGAGAAATCAAGATCCTACCGGTCACCCACGAGATTGCGGTAGTCGTGGAGCAGGACGGCGAGTCTTCTTTGACACTGAAGACGGACTATGTATGGATCACTGATCAGGAAAAGCCGGATACCCACCCGTGAAAGGATGCGACCAGTCCTCCGAACATAGCATCGAACGACGGTCCTAAACAATTGGAAGATATTCCGGAACCAGGACTGTTAAGCCCGAAAGATCATCAGACTCCGGATAATCGGTCGGGTCGAGGTTCGGATTTAATTCCACCCACCCACCCAGATTTAGACACTCTTGTGAGCATAAAACAACAGTCTCAGGAAATAGTCCACCACTTATGGGCCAGATTCCTCCTTGTCAAGGACAAGGTAAAAGATTGTCATGACGAGGATGCAATATCAGCGTTCTGCAACAATTGCGCGGACGAAGGAATCCTCAACGCCATCAATAGCCGCCGCATACTGAAATTCGCTGACTTAGCAACCATCGTACAAAAATACAACGCGATGGAGAGCACCTAGAAAACTGAGGCAGCTCATTGGGAACTGTCAGTCCCAACTCAACTTCCCCTACAGGCAAAAAGGGCGCACCCTTGTGACACACCCAGTCCAATAGTCAAGAAACACAAAACTGCTATGCGACATGGCACCGTTCTGACCGGGTGGCTCGATGGCCCATGCAAAATACATACAACACCAGATACCGCAACAACCCAAAGCCTTAGAGCATGTTGGATACTACGACAGGTAGCCAAGAGCGGCGAGGACATCCTTATCAAGGACGACCTAGAACGGCATCCCCCAGGGGACAATAACTCAAGAGTATTGACGGTCTTTGAGACATTTGCTTCAAATAACAAGCGCAAAAGGGCACTCCGCGAGCTCGCTGAAGTCTGCCAAATTGCTGCGATAAACCCCTGGAACGACTTGACTATAACATTCAATGCCGGTGACGAACCAAAGTACAGAACAATACGAGCGCCAGCTGCGTTAGTCCTCAGTCCCATCGTGGACGGGTTTCGAGTTACCAAGGTCCTCATGTACGGCGGCAGCGGACTAAACCTCATTTATGAGGACACACTCCATAAAATGGAAATAGACAGGAGCCGCATCATGCAAAGTAACACAACCTTCCGAGGAATTATTCCCAGTCCGGAGGCGCGGTGCGCGGGCAAAATCACACTTGACGTAGTGTTCGGCACGCCGGAGAACTATCGGTCCGAAGAAATAACTTTCCAAGTGGCCCCTTTCAGGAGAGGATATCATGCCCTGCTGGGGCGAGATGTTTTTACACGCTTTCAAGCATGTCCCATTACGGGTATATGAAGCTCAAGATGCCCGGACCAAATGGTATAATCACTCTCGTCAGTGATCCGAACATAGCACTCCGTGCCGAAAACAAAACCACATCCCTGGCCCTGGAGGAGCTATCCGAAGCCCTCACAGCCGACGAATTAACTGCACTACGCTCCACGGTGGACAGGGACAACGTGATCCTCGACAAGGGCCCTAAATCCACATCCTTTAAACCAGCAGAAGAAATAGTCAAATTCTAGGTCCACCCAACGGACCCCAAGAAGACAGCATCTATCGGAGCTCAACTGAACCCACCAGTTGACACTGCGCTACGAGAATTC
This sequence comes from Triticum urartu, assembly GCF_056163025.1. Classification (NCBI taxonomy): domain Eukaryota; kingdom Viridiplantae; phylum Streptophyta; class Magnoliopsida; order Poales; family Poaceae; genus Triticum; species Triticum urartu. The sequence continues at coordinate 302,874,054 of NC_141877.1, forward strand.
CTGCGCGAAAACTGGGACATATTCGCCTGGCACCCTTCAGATATGCCAGGGATCCCACGCGAGCTGGCCGAACATAGCCTAATATATTAAAGGGGTTCAAACCGGTCAAGCAATCACTGCGGCGCTTTTTCGCACCTAAGCGACAAAGCAATGGGGGAAGATCTAGCAAAACTCATCGAGGCCGGATTCATTATAGAAATCAAACACCCGGACTGGCTGGCAAACCTGATGATGGTACCAAAGAAGGACAAATCCTGGCGCCTATGCGTCGATTTCAATGACCTCAATAAGGCTTGCCCTGAGGATCCCTTCCCCTCCCCCGCATCGATCAAATCATCGACGCCACCGCAGTACACAACTCACTGTGTTTCCTCGATGCATATTCTAGATACCATCAAATCAAAATGAAGAAGTCCAATCAAGCCGCAACAGCATTTATCACCCCATATGGGCCATTCTGCTTCAACACCATGCCCTTTGGGCTCAAGAACGCCGGCGCCACGTACCAACGCATGATTCAAACATGCCTGGAGAAACAGATCGGCAAAACAGTAGAAACTTACGTCGATGACGTCGTCGTCAAAACCAGGCACGTCAAAACACTAATAGACGACTTACATCTTACATTCAACAACCTCCGGGCATATGACATTAAGCTCAACCCGGAAAAGTGTGTCTTCGGCGTCCCCACTGGAAAACTACTGGGCTTCATCGTCTCCAATAGAGGAATCGAAGCAAACCCAGCCAAAATCCGAGCTCTGTCACAACTGGCTAAGCCAACAGATCTTAAACAAGTTCAAAGGCTTGCGGGCTGCGTAGCAGCTCTAAACCACTTTATCTCTAGATTGGGAGAAAAGGCACTGCCACTCTATCGCCTTCTACGGCGAACCGACCACTTCGAGTGGACGAACGCGGCAACAGCCGGATTGGAGGAAATAAAAACCCTTCTTGCGAGCAATCCAATACTGGCCGCACCAAACGTCGACGAACCGATGTTATTATACATATCGGAAACACACCAGGTGGTGAGCGCCGTACTCATTGTCGAACGAGAACAGGACGGACATAAATTCCCACTTCAGAATCCAGTATACTACGTATCTACTATCCTTACACCATGCAATTCCCGGTACCCTCATTATCAAAAAATAGCATATGCGGTCTTCATGGCATCCCGAAAGCTCCGTCACTACTTCCAGGAGTGTTCGATCACGGTGGCCTCCGAAGTACCACTCAATGACATCATAAACAACCACGACGCTACAGGCCGGATTGCCATATGGGCCATTGAACTCCTCCCATTTGACATTACATATAAACCATGTCGAGCTATCAAGTCCCAAGTACTGGCCGACTTTGTCGCCGAATGGACAGAGGCCGAACTCCCTAAAGAGTACGACAGATACTCCAATTGTGTCATGTACTTCAACGACTCCAAAATGCTGGCAGGGTTAGGAGCGGGGGTCGTTTTAACGCCCCCTACGGGAGACATCATCCAATACGTTCTCCAAATACTATACACAGACTCCAATAATGCAACCGAATACGAGGCCTTATTACATGGTCTCCGAATGGCTGTCTCCATGGGCATACAACGCCTAGAAGTACATGAGGACTCCAACCTTGCAATATCTCAAATAAACGGAGATTTCGACGCTAAAGATCCAAAGATGGCAGCGTATTGTAACGCAGTCATCAAAATGTCGGACCAGTGTGAAGGACTCGAGTTCCATCATGTCGCTCTAGAAAGTAATCAAGCGGCGGACGTTCTTGCTCATATTGGTGCTAAGCGCGACCCCGTCCCACCTAATATTTTCCTGGAAAGGCTCTTTAAGCCATCAGTGGTGTGGCAGGGGGAAAACGGCAATACAAGTCCGGAGTCAAACATAATCCAAGATCCCAGAAACACCGACGTCATCGGGGGCTCAGCCATCGAAATAACACCATCGGTGCATCTCATCATGGCAGTCATTTCCCCATGGACCGAACCCTTCCTGGCCTACCTCAACAGGAAAGAGCTTCCTGAGGACCAGAATGAGGCCCGCTGCATTGTCCGGCGTTCAAAAGCCTACAAGGTTCATGATGGAGAGCTCTACAAGAAAGGCGCCACCGGAGTCCTTCAATGATGTATATCCGAGGAAGAGGGGCGGCGGCTCTTGGCTGAAATCCATGCCGGACTTGGCGGTCACCATGTCGCAGCTCGGGCCCTAGTTAGCAAGGCCTTCCGTACAGGGTTTTATTGGCCGACAGCCCGAGTAGATGCACAAGACCTTGTCCAATGTTGCATCGGATGCCAACTCTTCGCCAATCAAAGCCATATGCCCCCACCGCCTTACAAACAATTCCCATCACTTTGCCTTTTGTGTCCTGGGGACTTGATATGGTTGGACCCCTTAAAGGGGGAAGCCACAAGAAAAAATATCTACTGGTTATGGTGGACAAATTCACTGAGTGGATAGAGGCTAAGCCAGTCAAAACGGCCGAATCCGGCCCGGTGATAGACTTCATATCCGGTGTTGTGCACCGTTATGGTGTCCCACACAACATCATCACTGACAACGGCTCCAATTTCACAGCCGACGAGGTAAAAACTTGGTGTACTAATCTCGGTATTAAACTCGATTACGCCTCCGTCTACCACCCACAAACCAATGGTCAGGTCGAATGATCCAATGGTCTCATTATGAGCGGCATCAAGCCCAGACTAGTGCGGTCCTTGAAAGAATCAGACAAGCACTGGGTTGAGGAGCTTGACTCCGTACTCTGGGGGCTGCGGACCACGCCCAAACCGCACTACCGGATACACACCTTTCTTCATGGTGTATGGTGCAGAGGCCGTATTGCCCTGTGATATTATTCACGACTCACCTCGAGTGCGTATGTATGAAGAGAAAGAAGCCGAGCTTGATCGGCGGGATGGCCTAGATGCACTGGAGGAGGAACGCGATGTCGCAAAAGCCCGTTCAGCATTTTACCAACAGCAGGCTCGAAGGTATCAAAGCAGAGAAGTACAGGCCAAGAGTTACAACATTGGCGAACTCATTCTACGCCTGCCGGAGAAAAAAAAGGACAAACTCAAGCCCAAATGGGAGGGTCCCTTCATAATTGACAAAGTTCTCACCGGAGGGGCATACCGTCTTCGATATGCATCAGACAATCGCCTCGAGCCAAACCCCTAGAACGCGGTCAGACTCCGAAGATTCTATGCCTAGCACCAAACCTCGTGTTCGTCTCCTTCTCCCCTGTAGCTTCCATTATTTTTTCTCCCTTTTTCGATTACTTTCTTCTTTCTTTCTTTAAAAGCTTCGGTACGGCTAGACCGCACAACATCGACACATACAATCTTTAAACATTTATGTTACTTGTACCTGGGGGCTTCTCGGAGTTCTTGTCATTCCTTGAGCATTAAGCTCCTCACATATGAGTTTTTCCATATGTACCTTTTCTTAGCCACTATATGCATCGATATGACTTAAGTTTTGGCCAAGCTGGGTTGCCTGGCTCCTGTGCTTATGCCCTACGTTCCCGTTAGTTTGGCTAGGGAATAAAGGGAGCACCTCTGCGATTGTTACTACCGGGTCATTCGGATGTGTACCTCAGACTGGGTGAAGCCGAAAGCTAGCGTTCTTAAGGGAATATTCGGTCGGTGAATTAAAGATGTTTTCTAAACTCACTCCATTGTGCACCCCCAGAAGTTATACAAACTGTGGTGCTCGCATCACAATTCGGACATGTACATTAAATACATGCACACCTAGGGAAAGGAACCCTTAACGGAACTATTCTCTCTGGAAGATGTTTCTTATGATATCAATGTAATATAACATAGCTAGCCGGATACAACTTGTCTGTTCAAGCAACTATGACCCCTACGCCAATTTTCTAAGAATACCTCGGCCTATTCGGCCGCGACGGTATTCGGAAACACTCCGCACCTTCGAGTCCGGAGGTTGAAGCGAAAAGGTCTGCCATGACAAATGATATACAATTCAGCTAGATGAGGAAAGTACACAGTCGCTTGGACTCGAACACCTCTTCCTCTACACCTTCAAACAGGTAGTCTAACTTACAATCCTGTTGAGAATATTTGGCGGCCACCTCTACTTGGTCATATACTATACTAACGGGAATTTCTTCCCCATTCGGCCCTACCTGCCCGACACGATCCATGTGATTAGGATCCAGCTTGGTATAGCATGTCTTGACCATTGCCCAGGCCTCTCACGCATCCTCTCGGCAGGCAGATATCTTCCACAGCCGGATACGCCGCTGCGCTCCCTTGAACAGCTCTACCAGCTTCTCCATGCTTCCTGGAGGGGAGTCGGATGGCCATAAAGACTTGGCTACACTCTACATAGCCTGTCGAGCTTGCTCGTGCAACTGCGACAGCTCCTGCAAAAGATCATTCGATGATCCGGACACTTCCTCTTCAGGGCAGTTCGTCAACAAACCTGCAATTATAGCTATATCAGCTACCGCTACCTCCAAACTATTATAAGATAAAAGCGGCCACATACTGAATATGCCGCCTCGGAGCTTCTTGTTCTCCTTCATAGAGTCGGCTAGCTGCGCTCGCACATCTTTCAGTTCTTCGCCTAGGTTGATGTTCGAATCCTGGAGTTTCTTTTTCTCTTCAACGACCTTTGTCAATACACGCTCGCCCGCTGCTAGTAGCTTTTTGGCTCCGTGTTCTTTGCTTCGAGCAGTGTCAAGCTGCTCTCGTACTTGGTCTAAACGACCCAACTCAAAGATTAGAACCCAGATTCACACTATCGGTGTAGCCTTATGAATTTTCGATGGAGGAAAATATTACCTCGAGATGCCTTGTATTTCTCTAGTTTGGCGTTAGCAGCAAGCAGCTGGCGCTGGCACTTTTCTAGTTCCTGAGCCAGCTGGGTATTCTTCTCCGTAAGCACCTGGTTGTACATTGATCCTTAAATCAGTTGTTTCAACTCCTTTAAGTCTCGGGGGCTACTGGCATATGGTTATCATAGTCAGACAAAGCAAATTTACCTGCGCATCTTTCAAATGTCGCTTTTTGGCCCTGGTAATCCCATCTCGAGCAGCCCGGATGTATGCATCGGCTGCATTGAAGGCGTTAAACGACTCTTTCGAAAAGCCAGGATCTTGTAAAATGGCCCAACGGTGCCGATGATTCATAGCACTCTCCACTTCCAAGTTGGTGACGGATACATCATCCGAGTCCTCGGCTGGAGGACAGTTCGGCGTCACCCCTACATCAGCTCCCGTCTTCACGACAGAATTTGAATCCTGGCTGTGGGAAGTACGGCCGCTCGGACCCCCGGATATAGTCCGGCATGCCTTCCTCCTGGCAAATGGAAAACGGGAAGGTCACGGTTGGACGTGACTGCTCAGGGGCAGGTTGGCGAATTCATACCTCTTCGATGAAGGCACGACCGTGTCTTCATTTGCTTTCCTCTTGGAAGGATTGTCCGACGCGGGAGCCGATCTCTTCGAAATCGCCGAACGTCTCCCCTATGAAGCACGATATAGTGCGATGGGTGAGACGGAATAAGAGCACTCTTTTACAAAAGGTCTTTCTTAATTATTTACATGAGAAGCAGGAAAAAGGCCAGGATAGTCTGCGGTGATGGCCACTTCTGTGTCGTCATAGCTTTTCTGGTAGAACACTCCCCCCGCGAGCACCACGAATATATTTGGATCCTCTTCAAACCCAGGATCTAGTTCCCATTTGTGAATCTCTGGCTGTGGGCCGGGACTATGAAGTCCTTCGGTGACCTTTTGCCAATGCTGCCATAACAAACAGACTTGAAATTTATCCAAAGTAATCTGGAAGGGGAATGAGTAGAATCGAAGGGTCGAAGCTTACCCAACTAGGAGGATTATACATAGAATATCCATCTCTGTGCTTGATGCGAAGGAACTCCTCTTCTTCCCCTTTAAAAAGCTCGGCCAATATTTTGGCTAGGGCGGCGGGGGTATCCGGACCCTTCCGGCCATAACGGGAGGCGTCATCCTCTCCATTATAGTGCCACATGGGCAGCCCTCTGTATTGTAGCGGCTAAACCCCACACACTATGGAGATCGCCATTACCTCCATTATTGTAAGCCCGGACTGAGCGAGCGTCTTTATCTTGCTCATAAGCTGGCGAACTTCTGCACTGTCCTCCTCTTCAAGACTCTGAGGATGCCAACTGTGGCATTTCTTCAGCGGAACGCTTGCAAATTCAGGAAGACCCTTTCAAACTGGGTCGGGAAGCGCGACGTCCTCAATATAGAACCATTCGGAAGGCCATTCTTCGGATGCCTTCCTTGGTGTACCAGACAGATATCCGGTATCAGCGATGCACCATACTTCAGCTCCCCCCACTTCAAATATTGACCCCTCGTGATTATGCGGGACAAGACAAAACAACTTCCTCCATAGCTCGAAATGAGCCTTGATACCCAGGAATAATTCACATAAAGCGACGTAACCCATGATGTGCAGAACGGAGGCAGGGGTGAAGTTGTGCAACTAGAGGCCATAGTATTCTAGAAGCCCTCAAAGGAAAGGATGAATGGGAAATCCAATGCCCCTCAGCAGATAGGGGACAAAACATACTCTCTCTCCCCCGGATGGATTGGGGAAGTCCTCTGCCTGAATCTCACCGCTGAAGGAATCTAGCCCCGCTCAAACAGGAACTAGATCTGCAGGGGGAAGAAATCCCTGTGCGTGCAGCTCCGTCAACCGACTGTGGGACACTGAACACCTCTCCCACTGGCCTTACTCTGGGCCAGAACGGGTGGACGAGCTGGGGACGCTGTCCATGCTGGAATGGCTTCTCCCAAGCAGTTTCCAAGGATTTCCTCTATATGGTGCCGAATGGATCTAGGATCCGATCTCTTTAATAGGCGCTCTCCCTTGCATGGGCGGGGTGTCATCTGCAAAATTACCCTGACCTTCCACCATCGCTTGACACGTGGGAGGCAAAGTTATTTAAGGCGCAAAAGCCGAGGGGAGTGACATGAAACCAATGGCCGAATACATCACTTGGAGATCATTAAAGGAGGAACACGCCTTGCAATGCCAAAGACAATTTGTGTGCTAAACACCTCGCTATTGAAGACTGGTTCGGGGGCTACTGAGGGAGTCCTGGACTAAGGGGTCCTCGGGCATCCGGCCTGTTGTCTACTGGGCCGGACTGATGGGCTGTGAAGACATGAAGGCCCAAGATTGTACCTGAGTCCGGATTGAACTCTCCTTGGCGTGAAAGGCAAGCTTGGCAACCGACTATGAAGATTCCTTCTTATGTAACCGACTCTATGTAAACCCTAGATCCCCTTGGTGTCTATATAAACCGGAGGGGATAGTCCAGAAAGGATACATTCATTACCATAGTCATATAGGCTAGGCTTCTAGGGTTTAGCCATCACGATCTCATGGTAGATCAACTCTTTTAACACCCACATTCATCAATATCAATTAAGAAGGACATAGGGTATTACCTCCATAGAGAGGGCCCGAACCTGGGTAAACATTGTGTCCCCTGTCTCCTGTTACCATCGATCCTAGACGCACAGTTCGGAACCCCCTACCCGAGATCCGCCGGTTTTGACACCGACAATCGCTCTCTTCCTCCTCCTCTTCCTCTTCGTCAGGGGAGGAGAGAGTTTCAGTGTCTTCGGACACTACGTCTGAGGCACCTTTACAGCGGAGACCACTCTTGGCCTCCTTGCCCTTCTCCTTGGACTTCTTTTCCGGTGCCTCGTACGGCACCGGGACTAGGATCCTCGTCAACAAAGGAATAGATTCGTCTTCGGGCAGCAGAGCTAGACAGTGAATCTGTTCCGCTTTCTTGGTCCAGCCCTGCAAAAGAAAATGGAGAGTTTAGTGTGCTCCTTGGGCTCGCAAAGTAATGTTACCAAAGAACTTACGGGGGTCGTGGCATGGGTGTTGTCGTAGCCGAGGTCTTTGGTTGTCTCCGGCCATGACTTATGATTCTTGAAGAGCAGCTTCCACATGTCTTCGTGCTTCATGCCTAAGAATCGCTGCAGGGTCTGGGGACCGGCTGGGTTGAACTTCCACATGGGCTCTTGACGCACCTGATAGGGGAGTATCCAGCAGAAGAGCATCACTTGTATCACGCTGGCGAGGCTCGTATTTTTATCTACCATGCTCTTGATGCGCTTCTCCAGCATCGTTACCTCATCGGACGACGCCTAGTCCAGGCCCTTGTTGAGCCAGGATGTCATCTGCATTGGGGGCCCGGACTTGAACTCCGTGGGAGCAGCCCATGTGGAGTCACGGGGCTCTATGACATAGAACCACCCATGCTGTCATCCCTTCACGGTCTCCACGAAGGTGCCCTTGGGCCAAGTGATATTGGGCAGTTGGCTCACCATAGCGCCACCGCAATCCATGTGCTGGTCGTCCACCACTTTCGGCTTCACATTGAAGACCTTGAGCCATAGGCCGGAGTGGGGAGAAACATGGAGGAAGGCCTCGCATACGATGATGAACGCCGAAATGTTGAGGAAATAATTTGGGGCTAGATCATGAAAATCTACCCCATAGTAGAACATGAGGCCGCGGACGAAAGGATGAAGCGGAAACCCCAGTCCGCAAAGAAAATGATGGATGAACACTACCCTCTCGCCGGGCTTTGGAGTGGGGATGATCTGCTTTTTGGCTGGAAGCCGGTGGGCGATTTCCTTGGCCAGATACCCCGCTTCCCGGAGTTCCTTGATGTTTTTCTCCATGATGGAGGAGGCCATCCACTTGCCCTGCGCTCCAGATCCAAACATGGCTGGAGTACTTTCTGGGAACGGAGTGGATCGAAGCTTGAGTGCTGGAGCTTGAGGGCGGATGGACTGAGGAAGGGAAGGTGTGGGGTAAGAAGGGGGAATCTTATCTCCTTATAAAGGAAGTAAATACCATGTGTCCCCCATGAGCCTTAAAGCTCTCCTATTTTGAAGGGGTCGTGCGAAACGACACGGTTGGGTTTCCCATACCCGTATTGATGAGAATACCGTAATGAGGGGGCATGATCTCTACTTTTACAAGACTTGTCGTTGGTGGTTGCGTCTCGAAACGTGAAACGGGAGGCCAAAAAACGGTTTGAAATAATAGAATGGCCGGACGTAACCTCTCACCAGTGAAATCTTTGGAGGACAGGACTTATTTGTATTCTAATTCAGAGGTACGACTGTTGTACAGAGCCAGATATAGTACCGACGATCAACTGCTTTGAAGAATTTAAAGGACGAACCCGCCTTGCAATGCCGAAGACAATCTGCGCGTCGGACACATCGTCATTGAAGACTGGTTCAGGGGCTACTGAGGGAGTCCTGGATTATGGGTTCCTCGGGTATCCGTGCTACGTCATGTGGGCCGGATAGATGGGCCGTGAAGATACAAGATAGAAGGCCTTCCCTCGTGTCCGGATGGGTCTCTCCTTGGCGTGGAAGGCAAGCTTAGCGTGCGGGTATGAATATTCCTTTCTCTGTAAATCGACTCTGTACAACCCTAGCCCCCTCCGGTGTCTATATAAACCGGAGGGTTTAGTCTAAAGGGACAATCATAATCATACAGGTTAGACATCTAGGGTTTAGCCATTACGATCTCGTGGTAGATCAACTCTTGTAACCCTTATACTCATTAAAGTCAATCAAGCAGGACGTAGGGTATTACCTCCATCAAGCGGGCCCGAACCTGGGTAAACATCGTGTCCCTTGTCTCATGTTACCATCGATCCTTAGACACATAGTCTAGGAACCCTTACCCGAGATATGCCGGTTTTGACACCGCCACATACTAATAAAGCAATCATGTCTTCTCAAAATAACATGGCTAAAGAAAGCTATCCCTACAAAATCATATAGTCTGGTTATGCTCTATCTTCATCACACAAAATATTTAAATCATGCACAACCCCGATGACAAGCCAATCAATTGTTTCATAATTTTGATGTTCTCAAACTTTTTCAATCTTCACGCAATACATGAGCGTGAGCCATGGACATAACACTATAGGTGGAATAGAGTGGTGGTTGTGGAGAATACAAAAAGGAGAAGATAGTCTCACATCAACTAGGCGTATCAATGGGCTATGGAGATGCCCATCAATAGATATCAATGTTAGTGAGTAGGGATTGCCATGCAACGGATGCACTAGACCTATAAGTGTATGAAATCTCAAAAAAGAAACTAAGTGGGTGTGCATCTAACTTGCTTGCTCACGAAGACCTAGGGCATTTTGAGGAAGCCCATCATTGGAATATACAAGCCAAGTTCTATAACGAAAATTCCCAATAGTACATGAAAGTGACAAAATAGGAGACTCTCTATCATGAAGATCATGGTGCTACTTTGAAGCACAAGTGTGGAAAAGGGATAGTAGCATTGCCCCTTCTCTCTTTTTCTCTCATATTTTTTTATTTGGGCCTTTTCTCTTTTTTATGGCCTCTTTTTTTCTCCCTTTTTTTTATTTTTCATCCGAAGTCTCATCCCGACTTGTGGGGTTATCATAGTCTCCATCATCCTTTCCTCACATGGGACAATGCTCTAATAATGATGATCATCACACTTTTATTTACTTACAACTCAAGAGTTACAACTCGATACTTAGAATAAAATATGACTATGTGAATGCATCCCACGGTGTACCGGGATGTGCAATGAATCAAGAGTGACATGTATGAAAGAATTATGAATGGTGGCTTTGCCACAAATACGATGTCAACTACATGATCATGCAAAGCAATATGACAATGATGGAGTGTGTCATAATAAACGGAACGGTGGAAAGTTGCATGTCAATATATCTCGGAATGGCTATGGAAATGCCATAATAGGTAGGTATGGTGGCTGTTTTGAGGAAGGTAAATGGTGGGTTTATGGTACCGGCGAAAGTTGCGCGGTACTAGAGAGGCTAGCAATGGTGGAAGGGTGAGAGTGCGTATAATCCATGGACTCAGCATTAGTCGTAAAGAACTCACATACTTATTGCAAAAATCTATTAATTATCAAAACGAAGTACTAAGCACATGCTCCTAGGGCGAAAGATTGGTAGGAAAAGACCATCGCTCGTCCCCGACCGCCACTCATAAGGAAGACAATCAAAAAATAAATCATGCTCCGACTTCATCACATAACGGTTCACCATATGTGCATGCTAAGAGAATCACCAACTTTAACATAAGTATCTCTCAAATTCACAACTACTGAACTAGCATGACTCTAATATCACCATCTTCATATCTCAAAACAATCATAAGGAATCAAACTTCTCATAGTATTCAATGCACTTTATATGAACGGTTTATTATACCCATCTTGGATGCCTATCATATTAGGACTATTTTATAGCCAAAGCAAAAGACCATGCTGTTCTAAAGGACCCTCAAAACAATATAAGTGAAGCATGAGAGATCAATAATTTCTATAAAATAAAACGACCAGCGTGCTCTAAAAAGATATAGGTGAAGCACTAGAGCTAAATTATCTAGCTCAAAAGATATAAGTGAAGCACATAGAGTATTCTAATAAATTCCAATTCATGCGTGTCTCTCCCAAAAGGTGTGTACAGAAATTATGATTGTGGTAAACTAAAAAGCAAAGACTCAAATCATACAAGACGCTCCAAGCAAAACACATACCATGTGGTGAATAAAAATATAGCCTCAAGTAAAGTTACCGATAGACGAAGACGAAAGAGGGGATGCCTTCCGGGGCATCCCCAAGCTTAGGCTTTCAGTTTTCCTTGAATTTTACCTTGGGGTGCCTTGGTCATCCCCAATCTTAGGCTCTTGCCACTCCTTATTCCAAAATCCGTCAAATCTTTACCAAAAAACTTGAAAACTTCACAACACAAAACTTCAACAAAAAATCTCATGAGCTCCGTTAGTATAAGAAAATAAACCACCACTTTAAGGTACTGTAATGAACTCATTCTTTATTAATATTGGTGTTAAACCTACTGTATTCCAACTTCTCTATGGTTCATACCGCCCGATACTACTCATAGATTCATCAAAATAAGCAAACAACACACGAAAAACAGAATATGTCAAAAACAGAACAGTCTATAGAAATCTGGAGATTTTGAATACTTCTGTAACTCCAAAAATTCTGAAAAATTAGGTCGACCAGGATAAAAAGTATATTGATCTACTGCAGTTGGAATTGGTATTTTATCACTCTCTGGTAAAAAATGATAATTATTCTGGTGAGCACATACTTTCTGTTTTTATCATAAGATCAAACAATAATCACCCAAGAAGATCCTAAAGGCTTTTCTTGGCACAAACACTAATTAAAACATAAGAAACACAATCATAACAGAATCTGGATGAATTATTTATTACTAAACAGGAACAAAAAGCAAAGAACAAAAATAAAATTGGGTTGCCTCCCAATAAGCGCTATCATTTAACGCCCCTAGCTAGGCATTGAGATTTGAATGATGCTCACATGAAAGGCAAGAATTGAAGCATAAAGAGAGCATCATAAATGTGACAAACAGACTTAAGTCTAACATACTTCCTATGCATAGGCATTTTTTAAGCAAACAAATTATCAAGGCAAGCAAAAACTAGCATATGCAAGTAAGAAGAAGGAAACGATAGCAATTTCAACATGAAGAGAGGTAACTTAATATCACTAAAATTTCTACAACCATATTTTCCTCTCTCATAATAATTACATGTAGGATCATAAGCAAATTCAACAGTATATCTATCACATAACATATTTGTGGCACCCCGGATCAGAGAAACCGGTTTACCATGCATTGCCAACCCAGAGACCATGTCTTCTGGCAACACACAACATCTTGGTACAGAAAACAACCGCTTTATTGATGCTAGCGGATCATAGTTTATATTACAACAGGTGGCGAGGCCAAGCGGCACACACGGTGCGGCTGAAAAATATGTACATTATTTAGTGAACATAAAGGGGCCTCGATCAGAACAACTACGTGGCAGCGGAACAACGTCGTAGCGGAACTCCATCGCACAGGGACACCGATGTGGACACGATCTAGACTCGTACAGCACTCCTTTCCAGCGAGACTTTCCTGAAAGCTGGCATGACACGCCAGGTCAGTACATTGAATGTACTTGCAAGCTCACAAAAAACATAAACATAATGACAAACAATATCATGATACTTAACCAATTAGCAATGCAACAACATATCATGCATGTTGTGATCATGATCTCGTGACACAATTTCCCTCGGACTTGCTTACCAACGGTGATCGCTCTCAGGTCACAAATGGACCAACCTTGTGGTCTTGGATCGGGTTACCATGTAACCAAACAGTGGTCTTTCCGGCGATCACAACCATGACCAACACTTGGCCTCAAACGGTGATCTTTCCAGCGATCACAACCATGACCAACACTTGGTCTCAGACGGTGATCTTTCTGGCGATCACAACCAACATCAAGATGGTTTACCCACCATCATCTTCTCAACAATGCGACATTCATAACTTAGTGTGCAAAATTTATTTAAATGTTGACCCATGGTGTGACCTACTTTCGAGCGTGTCCGTAACCGTGGACTCGGCTATCGATAGGTTTAATACACTCTACAGAGGTAGCGCACTATACCCACACCACGAAACCCATGGCCTCGCACTCCCATTCGGGTGGACCAACGGCATTCTGACAAAACCCCTCCATTGCCATGACACTCTCTTGGCCACTCCGACTCACTCCCCACTTGGCTAGTCCTGGGTGGCCCCGTGTCTACCAAAGACACCAACGGCCACCATCGTGGCAAAATATAAACGGTCCCAAATGGGGACAAGGTACCATAACATCAACAACGGGCACACAAGGTTATGTCTGCTTACTGGGCCAGGGTACCGCACGCCCATAACCTTCCCTCGTTGGAGGCACCGACCAGAGGCATGTCAATGGACCAAATAAAGGCCTTCCCATAAAGGCAAATGTGGTTGCACTAGGAAAAACTCGATTCAGTGGCACCATGATCGGGTCAACGATATATTTAAGTTGATTTATTATCAGGTTCAACTTAAAGTGAATGTAACCGGTGTCATAATATGCCATGAAATGCAGCACTAACATGTGCATCATATCTCAACGGAAATAAGTGGGTCAACTATATCCACACTAAGCATAATCATCAACAACTCATAACACTTCCCTGGTTATGATTAATCCTCACTTTAAACAGAATCTTTACTAAATTTATCATTTTTCTCATCCAAGAAATACTCAAAATAATTACTTAAATCCATAACCATATTACTTCTTCATAGCAATTATTACTTCTAGTTACTTAACCAACTTAGTTAGCTTCAAACTTTCTGTAAACTAAGCATATCAACTTAAACAAGCAACCAATCAGAATATAAATAATATACTAGTGATTTAAATGCATGGATTAAATCATTAATTCAAGTTGAAAAAATCACAAATATTGTAATGGCACCATGAAAATGTTGTTGTGGCTTGCCTTAGTGCAGATGAGGTTCACAATCCTCCTGGTGATCCTCAAGACAAGCTTCACTATCTGAAAACAATTATAAACACCAAAAGAAAACATCAAGAACCCTTCTGAAATTCACCAGAAAATCTAGACAACAGAGAAAAATCTCATTTTTGGTGAGCTGCTAGATTTCTTCATAAAGAACACAATGCAAAAAGAATCAATTCATTTGGACTTATGGTTAAAAAGTTTTGGCTGTTTGAAGCTCTCTGGATAGAATTAAATATGAATTTAAATAAACAAAACTGAGGGGGTGGCGTCGAAGGCGTAAACCTCGCGTGCGCCACCACTTGTACCGCTTCACGCGCGTACAGAGTGGCTGACTAGCGGGCCCCGCTAGTCAGGTGAGAGGGAGGGGCAGAGGGAAACAGAGGACTGCGCGGCTTCGCCGGAGCACACGCTGGCGAGGAGGGATTCTTGGCCCGAACTAGACGGAGGGATCGAAAGAGGAGACGGAGGCGCACCTGCCCGTACCCGTAGGTTAGCTAGGGGTGGTCGTACTACATCGGAAACGACCTCTCCAGCGGTGACAGGAAGCAGAGGTCACCGGAGTTGAAGATGACGACGACTAGAGGCGACACCAGGGGCTCCAACAGGGCGGAACGGCACCACCGAGGCACGGTGGAGGCCCTGGAAGGGTGGCCCGAGCCTGGGAGGGGCTGGAGCTGCGGAGACGACCCGAGCGGATTGCTGGCGAGCTTGAGCTCAGGGACGGCGGCCCGCGGCCTGCCCGGCCGGGCTACGGCTTTCTACGAGATCGTGGAGTGTGTGTGAGGAGTGGATGATGCTCGAGGAGGCTGGGGAGGGATCTATTTATAGCCGAGTGAAAAGGGGGGTTCGGGCTCAGCCGGAGGACACCTAGACACGGTGCCCAGCGACGAACAGCGTCTGTGAGCAAGGGGGAAGGCGACGCAGCTCACGCAGGAACTGTGGGCGAGCGGAGATGAGCACAGGGGCAAGAGGGTGGTGACGAACATAGTGCGCAGCACACTGTTGCGTTGGACGGACCGCGCCCGTGCTCGCTGTGGCGAGCTCCGACGTCGGTGAGCGCCAAGAGGGAGTTAAGAGGATCGGGACGATGATCGTGGCGAAGTTTGGCAAGGTTTAGCAGTCGGGGAAGCAAGCACGCGCGCAATAGAGCACTCGGCGGCACTCAAAGCAAGGCGACATGCGGGTTGGCATCATGCACACGCGTGGTCACCGTGTGAACTCTGTCCTCAGGACGAACTAAGCCCAAACTTCATGTCTGGCATGTAGTTCGTGGTAGATTGAGAGGTTACCACGCTTTGGTTTGAGCTCAGACGCAGTAGAATGGATTTCTACTCCCTGGTAAGTTTCTGGTCAGTAACTTTGAGAACTTACTATGGTCAAACTACTGAGAGTTGGGAGCTGGGCTTTGGAGGGTAGCAATCATCTACTAAGGTGATGATGCACAAGCAAAATCAGCCACAATAGAGCAAGTAAAATGGTAGTTGCTCTAGAAACCCCCATTTCTGTCCAGAACAGAAAATATTTTCTGTAGCAAAAATATTCCAAAAAGTGATGAAATATTTTTGCTCAGGAAGGTGCCCTAGGGTTCAAAGAATATTTGGGAATTTTCTCAGACTTTTGTGGGCAAGAAAATGTGGGGTTGCTTTGGAGCACATTGAGCTAGCTAGGGTTTTAGAGAGGGAAATGAATATTTTCCTTTAAGAAAAATATTCAAAATATTATTTTGAGGTGAACTAGAGAGGAAATGATAGTTAGAGAGGGAAATGAGACACTTGGGTGAAAGTCAAGGGGTACCCAAGTGTTTAAGTCCATCTGAAAAGATTCAAAACTTCAAATTTCAAAACCAAACCAACTGAAAATCAGGTAAAGAGAAAAGGGCAAATCCCAGACTGTCACAATATTCTCAACATGATCCACATGCATGTGAAGTTGACACTCTTCCAAAATAATGGGATTAACATTAACTAAAGTCATGACCTCTCCAAACCCACTTTTATCAAAAAAAATCATAAGATTGAACATTCTCCAAATATGTGGGATCTAAAGTTGACACTCTTCCAAAACCCCTTTTAATATTATTGCAAACACTATTATCAATCTCATATTCATCATGGGGCTTAAATAAATTTTCAAGATCATAAGAAGAGTCACCCCAATCATGATTATTGCAACAAGTAGTGGACATGGCAAAACTAGCATCCCCAAGCTTAGGGTTTTGCATATTATTAGCACAATTGACATCAATAGAATTTATAGTAAAATCATTGCAATCATTTGTTTTATTCAAGGAGCTATCGTGATTCACTTCATAATTTTCTTCATCACAATTTTCAGATTCACGAATTTCAGGCAAAACTTCATAAAGATAATCTAGTGCACAGAATTCACTAGCAATTGGTTCATCATAATTGGATCCCTTAAAAGGTTAGCAAGTGGATGAGGATCCATAAACTTTTAGCAAGCAAAGATTCAAGCAAAAAGAAGGCACATAGTAACACAAGCAAACGAAAGATCGAACGGAAGAGGGGCGAAGAAAAGGAGAATCATTTCAAAAATCATTTTAGAAGTGGGGGAGAGGAAAACGAGAGGCGAATGGCAAATAATGTAACGCGAGGGAGAAGAGTTTATGATCGGTACTTGGTATGTCTTGACTTGGCGTAGATCTCCCCGGCAACGGCGCCAGAAATCCTTCTTGCTACCTCTTGAGCATGCATTAGTTTTCCCTTGAAGAGGAAAGGGTGATGCAGCAAAGTAGCGTAAGTATTTCCCTCATTTTTTGAGAACCAAGGTATCAATCCAGTAGGAGACAACACACAAGTCACCTAGTACCTGCACAAATAATCAAGAACCTTGCAACCAATGCGATAAAGGGGTTGTCAATCCCTTCATGGTCACTCACAAAAGTGAGATCTGATAAAGATAGTAAGATAAATATTTTTGGTATTTTTGTTGTATAGATTGGAAAGTAAAGATTGCAAAATAGTAAACGAGATGTGATGTAAATAAAAGAGATGCAATATAATAAGAAAGAGACCCGGGGCCCATAGGTTTCACTAGTGGCTTCTCTCAAGATAGCATGTATTATGGTGGGTGAACAAATTACTGCCGAGCAATTGATAGAAAAGTGCATAGTTATGAGAATATCTAGGCAATGATTATGAATATAGGCATCACATCCGTGTCAAGTAGATCGAAATGATTCTGCATCTACTACTATTACTCCACACATCGACCGCTATCCAGCATGCATCTAGAGTATTAAGTTCATAAGAACAGAGTAACACATTAAGCAAGATGACATGATGTAGAGGGATAAACTCAAGAAATATGATATAAACCCCATCTTTTTATCCTCGATGGCAATAATACAATACGTGCCTTGCTGCCCCTACTGTCACTGGGAAAGGACACCGCAAGATTGAACCCAAAGCTAAGCACTTCTCCCATTGCAAGAACAACCAATCTAGTAGGCCAAACTAAACTGATAATTCGAAGAGACTTGCAAAGATATCAAATCATGCATATAAGAATTCAGAGAAGAACCAAATAATATTCATAGATAATCTTGTTCATAAACCCACAATTCATCGGATCTCGGCAAACACACCGCAAAAGAGTATTACATTGAATAGATCTCCAAGAACATCAAGGAGAACTTTGTATTGAGAATGAAAGAGAGAGAAGAAGCCATCTAGCTAATAACTATGGACCCGAAGGTCTCTGGTAAACTACTCACGCTTCATCGGAGAGGCTATGGTGTTGATGTAGAAGCCCTCTGTGATCGATTCCCCCTTCGGCAGATCGCCGAAAAAGGCCCCAAGATGGGATCTCACGGGTACAGAAGGTTGCGGCAGTGGAAAAGTGTTTCCGTGGCTCTCTGCGATTGATCTAGGGTATAGAGTATATATTGGCGAAAGAAGTACGTCGGTGGAGCTACGTGAGGCCCACGAGGGTGGGGGTGTGCCTACCCCCCTGGGCGCACCCTCCTGCCTCGTGGCTGCCTCATGGAGTTCCAGATTTCCACTCCAAGTCTCCTGGTTTGCTTTCGGTCCAAGAAAGATCATCAGGAAGGTTTCATTCCGTCTAGATTGCATTTGGTATTCCTTTTCTGTGAAACTCTAAAATAGGCAAAAAAAAGTAGAAACTGGCACTGGGCCTCCGATTAATAGGTTAGTCCCAAAAATAATATAAAAGAGCATATTAAATCCCATTAAATATCCAAAACAGATAATATAATAGCATGGAACAATCAAAAATTATAGATACGTTGGACACGTATTACTTACCGTGTCCTTAACAAGTCCACGAGACTCATTGAGGAGACATGTAACATGGAGTTCGATGAGAATAACGGCTCCCAAGTGGAGCAAAGTGGTACTTGTGATGTAGCTGATGAAATTCCTCCCCTAGCCATATGAAGAATGGGTGTTGGTCATATCCTACCCATTGAGGAACCCCTTGTGGCCAAAGGAGAAGGACAATGTTCCACTCAAGTGGAACCATCACCAACCCAAGACCCACACGCTTCCGAAGAACAAAGTGAAGGCCCTCAACCAAATGAACAAGATCAAGGGCAAGATCAACCTCAAGATGGTGGTGAACCACCAAGTGACACCCAAGGTCAAGTTCTTACCACCGAGCAAGTTCAAGATCAAGAGCAAGCTCAAGATCAAGAACAAGCTCAAGACGACGCTCAAGATGATCAAGTTACCGCTCCTCAACTCTCTCTTGAGGAGGAATTCGAGCGTCGTGCCGCCAAGATTGCATCCAAGCTCACTACCAAAGATCATCTCATGAAGAATGTGCTTCGAAGTTTAAGAAAGGGGGTAAGCACTCATAGAGAATTAGCAAACTATTGTGAACATCACGCGTTTGTTTCTTGTGTTGAACCCCAAAAGGTCCATGTGGCGCTCAAGGATCCGGATTGGCTCAATGACATGCATGAAGAACTCAACAACTTCGAGCACAACAAGGTGTGGAGATTGGTGCCAAGGCCAAAGGGGAATCATAATGTCATTGGAACCAAGTGGATATTCAAGAACAAGCAAGATGCTTATGGTATTATCGTTTGCAACAAGGCTCATTTGGTAGCACAAGGCTACTCCCAAGTCGAGGGTATCGACTACGGAGAAACCTTTGCTCCCATTGCTCGCCTTGAATCTATTCGTTTATTGATTGCTTATGCTTCTCATCATAACTTCAAGTTGCAACAAATGGATGTGAAGAGTGTTTTTCTTAATGGTCCTATTAATGAGTTGGTGTAAGTTAAACAACCCCCGGGGTTTGAGGATCCCGAGCTCCACAATCATGTGTACCAACTCGATAAGGCACTAAATGGCCTTAAACAAGCCCCATGTGCGTGGTATGAGCACCTTACTGAGTTGTTGCAAGATCGTGGGTTTGAAATTGGGAAAATCGACCCCACTCTTTTTACTAAGAAGGTCAAAGGGGAGTTGTTTGTATGCTAACTATATGTTGATGATATTATCTTTGGTTCTCCTAACAAAGCTTTCAATCAGGAGTTTGCTGCTCTCATGACCTCGAAGTTCAAGATGTCCATGATGGGAGAGTTGAAGTTCTTTCTCGGGTTCGAAATCAAACAAAGAAGAGAAGGAAACTTCATCAGCCCAGCCAAATGCACTCAAGACATGCTCAAGAGATTCAAGCTAAGTGATGTCAAGTCGGATTCCACTCCAATGCCCGTCAAATGCCAACTTGACATAGATCCCAATGGTAAAGCGGTGGATCAAAAGGTATATCGTTCCATGATTGGCTCCTTGCTTTACCTTTGTGCATCTAGACCGGATATCATGTTGAGTGTGGGAATTTGTGCATGGCTTCAAGCCGCACCTAAAGAAAGCCACTATGTGGCGGTCAAGTGAATCTTTCAATATTTGTTTCATACCTCAAACTTTGGCTTATGGTACCCAAGAGGAGAAAACTTGAACCTTGTGGGATTTTTGGACTCAGATTGGGAGGGAGACAAAGTGGATAGGAAGTCGACTTCTGGAGGGTGCCAATTTCTTGGTTGCTCTTTGGTGAGTTGGTCTTCTAAGAAGCAAAGTTGTGTGTGTCTCTCATCCACCGAAGTGGAGTATGTGGCCGCCGGTAGTTGTTGTGCTCAACTTCTATGGACGAGGCAAACTTTAAAGGATTACGGTGTCATTTGTGAAAAAGTGCCTCTTTGGTGTGATAATGAAAGTGTCATCAAGATTTCTCTCAACCCGGTGCAACACTTCAAGACGAAGCATATTGAGATTCGGTATCACTACATCTGGGATCACATTAGGCGAGGGGAGATCGAGCTCAACTATGTCAACACTCATGATAACCTTGCAGATATTTTCACAAAGCCCTTGGATGAAGCAAGATTTCGCGAGTTAAGGCATGAGCTAAATATCATTGATTTGAGCAATGTGGCTTGAACCTTTGCACACCCCACCATACTCTTCTTGATGTCTTGTTAGGTGTAGGCATGGACATAGGGGGAGTATTGTTATCTCAATGAACTCTTCCTCCCCCATTATGCATAAATTGATCACGTCTTTCACATTAGCCATTTTTGATGGTACCTGTGCTTCAAAGATGAATTTTGGTCATGGGCCCAAGGTTAAAATCTTCGCGGTGCCATACCACTTGACTCAAACATAGGTGGCCTCGGCCACCGCCCACTCTTTGAGAGTTGTGTGGTTTTTGTTTCTTGTCCTCTCGTGGGCGTTTTTCTGCCTTTGTGTTTGCTCCCTCGCCTCTTCGTGTGTTCTCCTTGCTTGAGCTAAGTTTTTTTGTCTAGTCTTCGAGTTATTGGCTGGGCGGTACTACCGCTGGAGATGCGTGGTACTACCGCTGCAGGGCGGGACTAGGGGGTTATGTTGGGGCAGGGGGAGTTTCTTTCTCCCCCATACCCATTCACTCGACCCTCTCGTCCTTGAGGGAGTCCTGGATTAAGTGGTCCTCGGGCGTCCGGGCTATGAGACGTGGGTCGGACTAATGGGCCATGAAGGTACAAGACAGAAGACTTCCTCCTGTGTCCAGATGGGACTCTCCTTTTCATGGATGGAAAGCTTGGCGTTCGAATATGAAGATTCCTTTCTATGTAGACTGACTCTATACAACCCTAGGTCCCTCCGGTGTCTATATAAACCGGAGGGTTTAGTCCGTAGAAGCAACGATAATCATAATCATATAGGCTAGACGTCTAGGGTTTAGCCATTACGATCTTGAGGTAGATCAACTCTTGTAAACCCCATATTCATCCAAGATAATCAAGCAGGAAGTAGGGTATTACCTCCATCAAGAGGGCCCGAACCTGGGTAAATATCGTGTCCCTGTCTCTTGTTACCTTCGATCCTCAGACGCACAGTTCGGGACCCCCTACCCGAGATCTGCTGGTTTTGACACTGACATTGGTGCTTTCATTGAGAGTTCCGATGTGTCGTCACCAGAAGGTTCGATGGCCCCATCAGTCATTTACAACAATGCTGCCCTGAGGGAGGTCTTTCTCCCCGGCCAGATCTTTGTGTTCGGCGGCTTCGCACTGTGGGCCAACTCGCTTGGCCATCTAGAGCAGATCGACAGCTACGCCCCAGGTCACCAGATTAGTTTTGGAAATCTGGATTATGTCACTGATATCCGAGGAGACTTGATCTTCCAAGGGTTTGCGACCCCAACTTCCGCTCTGCCTTAAATCCAGAGCGCGTCTCCAGGTCCGACGACGGGATTCTCGAGCCCACCAGACTCTCTGCGGTCATTAAGCCTAGTACGGGAGAGCCGGAGGAAGCAGTGTCACCGACAATCATCATGAAGCCAAACTCTTCCCCGAACACTGACCCCAAACCCTCGGAGTCAGCATCGTGTGAGCTCGGCCAAGGAGTTTCCTCCCTGTTGTACTCCTCGAACTCCCTTCTCCTTGGCCGAACCTCACCTTTAAGCGAGGCTGTGGACTTAATGCGATCCCTCGTCATTACAGAGGGGCAACGTCCGAACTACGCCCAGCCCAGACTAGGGGCTGAGAGCAGGGAATTTTACGTCCCACCCACCACCCACTTCATAGCCACTGTCGAGGACTTAACCGACATGCTCGATTACGGCTCCGAAGAAATCGATGGTATGGACGATGATGCCGGAGAAGAGCAGTCCCAAAACCCACCGTTTACCGGACACTGGACGACCACCTCTTCGTATGACGTGTACATGGTGGATACACCCAAAGAGGGTAACAACGATAACAAGAAAAATCCAGTTGAGGATACACCTCCTGAGATACAACCAAAGCACCAATGTCAGCAGCGCCGCTCTAAATCATGTCGTGGAAAAGATAGCAATACCGGCACCAGATACATCAATACTCCGAACGACGCCAGGACCAAGAAGACCCCGTCGAGCCAGCCTCCGAACAGGACGATCGGGAAGATGGGCAAATTAGCCCTGATGAACAGGCTATAAACAAATACTCGGAGGATAGTAATTATCTTCCACTCTCTGAGGAGGAGGTGAGCCTTGGCGACGAAGACTTTATCGTGCTTGAGGAACCCCTTGAGCCTGAACGCTTTAGGCGCCGGCTAATAGCCACTGCAAGGAGCCTGAAAAAGAAGCAGCAGCAGTTCCAAGCTGACCAAGATCTGCTCAATGACAGGTGGACAAACATCCTGGCAGCCGAGGAATATGGCCTTGAGCGCCCAACCAAGAGTTACCCGAAGCGTAAGCTGCTACCTCAATTTGACGACGAGGCGCTGGTGCCCGTACCATTGGCACATAACGCGGCCGACCGACCACCACATGGCCATGACAAAATGGCAGCTCAAGCCGAATACTAGCCCGTACTACCTCGCCGTAAAGGTAGAGACACAACAGCTCAGAAATATACTTACGACCTACGGTAGGATTTGGAAAATAGAGCGGGCCAGATCAGATCGGTCTACGGCTATCTAGCCGGGCACGACGGCCATAACCATGCCCGGGCCGAAAACCACAGACGGACTCCATCCGAGCTACGTCGCAACGTGGCCCGCTATAGAGGCGCCGCACACCCCCTCTGCTTCACTGAAGAAGTAATGGAACATGAATTCCCAGAAGGGTTTAAACCCGTGAATATTGAATCATATGATGGAACAACGGATCCCGTAGTATGGATTGAGGACTTTCTCCTCCATATTCATATGGCCCGCGGTGATGATCTTCATGCCATTAATACCTCCCGCTAAAACTCAAGGGACCAGCTCGGCACTGGTTAAACAGCCTGCCAGAAAACTCCATTGGCAGCTGGGAGGACCTGGAAGACGCCTTCCATGACAACTTCCAGGGTACATACGTCCGACCTCTAGACGCCGATGACTTAAGTCACATAGTTCAACAGCCCGGAGAGTCGGCCAGGAAATTCTGGATTAGGTTCCTAATTAAAAAGAACCAGATCATCGACTGTCCGGATGCCAAAGCCCTAGCGGCCTTTAAGCATAGCATTCGTGACGAATGGCTCGCCCGACACCTTGGCCAAGAAAAGCCAAAGTCCATGGCAGCCCTCACGGCACTTATGACCCGTTTTTGTGTAGGCGAAGATAGTTGGCTAGCCCGTAGCAGCAATAATGCAAGCGAACCTGGCACCTCTGAAGCCGGAAATAGCAACGACAAGCCCCAACGCAATAGGCACAAGCATCGGAACAACGGTGAAAATACCGATGACATGGCGGTCAACGCCGGATTCAGCGGCTCCAAGCCCGGTCAGTGGAAGAAGCCATTCAAAAGAAACAATTCGGGCTCATCCAGCTTGGACTGAATCCTCGATCGACCATGTCAGATCCACGGCACCCCCGATAAACCTGCCAATCATACCAACAGAAGTTGTTGGGTCTTTAAACAGGTCGATAAGTTATATACGGTGGACAAATAGAAGGTGTCGCCAAGTAAGGACGATGACGACGAGCCCCGTCCACCGAACACAGGGGGACAAAAGAGATTCCCACCCCCCTCGTCCCAAGTCAAAATGGTGAACATGATATACGTTACTCATATCCCCAAGAGGGAGCGCAAACGCGCACTTAGGGACGTCTATGCGATAGAGCCAGTCGCCCCAAAATTCAATCCACGGTCATCTTGCCCGATCACTTTCGATCGCAGGGACCATCCGACCAGTATTCATCACGACGGCTCGGCCGCACTGGTCCTCGACCCAATCATTGATGGATTCCACCTCACGCGGGTCCTCATGGACGGTGGCAGCAGCCTTAACCTGCTCTATCAGGACACAGTCTGCAAGATGGGCATCGATCCTTCAAGGATCAAGCCCACCAAAACTACCTTTAAAGGAGTAATACCAGGTGTAGAGGCCCATTGCATGGGCTCAATCACATTGGAAATCGTCTTCGGATCGCCGGACAACTTCTGAAGCGAAGACTTGATCTTTGACATCGTCCCCTTCCGCAGTGGCTATCACGCACTGCTCGGATGAACCGCATTTGCTCGCTTCAATGTGGTGCCACACTATGGCTATCTCAAAGTTAAGATGCCCGGTCCACGCGGTGTCATAATAGTCAACGGAAACATGGAATGCTCCCTCCATACCGAGGAGCACACCGCGGCCCTGGCAGCGGAAGTACAAGGCGGCCTTATCAAGCAGAACATCAATTCGGCGGCCAAGCCCCCGGACACTATTAAACGAGTCCGGATTACTCCGGAGCATGACAGTCTGGCTCGCTAGGAGTTGGACTAGCAATTTGGCCTCCGTCTCAGTCCCGACCGAACTGCGGCGTACGTACCGCGCGTACATAACTACGCACTAAAAATACCATGGGCAAAGACGGAGGCATAACTCGATCATGGTCCACAATACGGCTCGACCTTATCCGGGCACTCATATTTTCCCTTTTTCTTTCTATCCTTTTTCAGGTTTCTTTTCCACAGGCCCCTCACGACGGCCTCATCATTGATCCTTTTGAAGGATAAACATACCAGGGAGGCAAGCAGCATAGGCGTGTGGTAGAAACATCTAGATGATCTTCTTGACGATCACTTTACCTGTTTGCGGGACCCACACACAGCTTCGCCTTGGTCTCGGCATGTTAAATAGCCCTGTTGCTTATCGCATTATTTGTACAAATACACTTTGACATATCAATCAGATTATAATGGGAACAGTTTGCGGCCTATTTTTATCAACTGCACCCGTACACTTTGGTACGACTTAACTCGCCAGCGGCTCCATTGCGCTCCATATGTTGGCAACAAGTCCGAACACTTTTTACAGTACAATTCGGCGCCCCGAATATTGCATTATATGCATCGGCTCCGAATCATGTCTTTGGTCAATAGTTGGGTTGCCCGGCTCCTGTGCTTGCTACCTTACGTTCCGTTTTATCGGCTAGGGTAGTAAAGGGAGAAGTACTGCGATTGTGTTTCTGGTTCATTCGGATAAACACCTCAGTAGAGAAAGCCGAAAACTGACTGTCATGATGCAGCGAGAGCTGGTCAGCTATTTGGTGGCTAAAATCTCTTGCAATTTTTTCCGCATTATGCGACGGATCGGCTTCCACCCGATCAGGTGTTTGCAGCCCCTAGTCCGGATAAACAAACTAGGGGCTGCGCCTACACTCCTATTTGTCAAACTCCTATGACTAAGTGAGGATGATAAAGCCACATAGTCCGATTGCCTGGTTTGATGCACTAAACACCTCCTTCAAGGACCAAACTCTTGGGTCAAGTGTGTTTAGGTTCAAATCCGAACACCCCCGTACTATCTACATGGGACTGAAGCCGACGACTAGCCAACTCTCAGATTTAAATAAACGGCCGCACAGGAGGAAATATTTTCGAAAAACAACAAGCAATATATTACATATAGGCTTTGTTCCATAATATAGGACTGGATAAACACGAATACATTCATTCAAAGATAATGTCCTTCGCACACTGGCCCGCTACAATGCGGGATCCTTCCACGACATCATCAAAGTAGTGCTCGGGCGTGCGGTGCTCTTTACCCTCAGGCGGCCCCTCGGTCGCAAGCTTGACGTCATTCATCTTCGCCCACTATACCTTGACGTAGGCAAAGGCCATCCGCGCACCTTCAATGCAGGCCGATCACTTTATGGCATCAAGCCGAGGGCAGGCATCGACCAACTGCTTCACGACCCCGAAGTGGCTGCTGGGCACGGCTTCGGTGGGCCATAGACGGATTAGTAAATCCTTCATGGCCAATCTGGCCACCCTATGCAGTTCAGACAGTTGTTTCAACTAATCGCTGAGGGCCACCGGATGCTCTGGCGCAAGGTATTGCGACCAGAACAGCTTCTCCAACGAGCTACCCTCTTTGGCTTGGAAGAACTCCGAAGCATCAGCAACACTGCAAGGCAGATCCGCAAATGCTCCTGGAGAACTCCAAATCCGGGTTAGTAAGAGGTACCTTTTCTTCACAAATTTGCTCTACATAATAAAGGTATTACCCACCGCAATTTTCTTGGCCTCCTGGACTTCCCGGAGGGCGCCCTAGGCTTCAACCCGGGCCTCTTGTGCACTTTGGCGGGCCTTAGCAAGTTTGGACTCTTGGTCCGCAATCTTGCGCTCCAAGGACTCACATTTCTTTACGGCATCCTCGAGCTCCTACTGAACCTCCCCGACCCTTGACTCGTGTTTCTTGTGGGCGGCTTGTTCCTTCTTCGCTTTCTTTTGGGCCTCGCTCAGAGCTTTCTGGAGGGACTCCACCTCGGCCGCAGCTCCTATGAAGCATCATATTAACATGATCAACACAAACAATTCTTATCATTCTAAGATCTGAATAGGCCATTGCGTACCTTGCTTGTCATCAAGCTGTTTTTTTGACACGGCCGAGCTCTTCATCGGCCTGCTCCAGCCTATGCTTCAGTTTCTATACTTCGGCAGAATGGGAGGTCGCAGAAAGCATCGACGCCTGCTTATTCACATAGACATATATGATTAGTCTCCTGTGAAAATTATTCGAGCCTCTGTCCGGCCTTTCTTTTCAAACACCGGACAGTCTCAGGGGCTACTGTCTATACTACGGTGTTCTTTTTGCATAATTGCATCACGTACCTAAAAGCCTGTTAGAAGGCTGGCGCAGGCTTCAGTCAGTCCGCTCTTAGCGGACTGAACCGTCTCAACCACTGTACCCATAAGGATACCGTGTTCTTCTACAATGGAAGCACCTTGGAGTGCTTCCAGTAAAGTATTCGGTGCCTCCGGATGGACAGAGGTCACCGGCGGAATAGGTGCAGCTCCTTCTTTCGAAGGAGGCTGCTTACCTGATTCCGGAGCCGTACGGGCCTCTAGAATAGTATTCGGTTGGGGGCCAAATTGGGTATGGCCCCCATCGCTAGTCTCCAGGGGAGTCTGCTCCCCCATGTGTCCGGCGGCCGAGGTATCACCCTCTAGCGCCACCTCGGCAGCCTCCTGTACCTCTCCCTGGCCTGAGAGGGTCCTTCGGGACAACACTTCGGTGTCGTTCGTAGTCTTGGGGGAGGAGACCAGCGGAAGCGACCCGCTGTCCATCACATTTGGATCCAGCGAATTTCTCAAAGATGAGGATCACTGGAGGTGGACAAGAGCCAGACTGCAGCGCGTGATTCAACATATTAAAGCCATGAAGTAAAGGAGCTGGATATATATGTGTGTAAGTGCCTTTGAGTACTTACGATCAGGACAGGGGCTTCTGCCTGGGACGCCACTCAGGGCTGCTATCGGTGTCTGATTCGGAACCGTCTGCAAGGGAGACTCTCCCTTACTTGGACGCCTCCGCCTCTGCCTCCAGATCCGTGGAGGCCACCCTTTTCTTCCTTCCCCCTAGGGGGGAGAATTGCTTTCCTCCTCCTCCTCGTCGTTCTCGGCGGGGAAGGAGTGGGTTTTGGCGTCTTTGGATGTTGCGCCCGAAGTGCCTTTATGGCGGAGGCCGCTTCTTGTCTCCTGGCCCTTCTTATTGGCCTTCTTCTCCGGCGCCTGGTAGGGCGCCGGAACCAGCATCTTTGTCAGGAGCGGGATAGTTGGGTTTTCGGGTAGCGGAGTCAGACACTGGATCCGCTCCGCCTTCTTTATCCAGCTCTGAAAAGACAAATGGAGAAACTTATACATCTTCCTTGAATGCACAGGAAGAGATACACCTTGAAGTATGAAGAACTTACCAGACTGGCTAGATGGGTCAGGTTGTATCCGTGGTCCTCGGACGTCTGCGGCCATGTCTGATTGGCCTTGAAAAGCACCTTCCAGATACCTTCGTGCATGGAGCCGAAGAACTGTCGGAAGGTCTAGTGCTTGGCCAGATCGAAATCCCACAAATGGCAAGTCCGGCTTTGGTAGGGAAGGATCCGGCGAAAAAGCATCACCTGGATCACATTGACGAGCTTGATGTTCTTGTCCACCATGCTCTTGACGTGCGCCTGCAGTGCTAATATATCGTCTGACGACGACCAGTCTAGGCCCTTTTTTAGCCAGGAGGTAAGCCGCATTGGGGGCCCGGACTTGAATTCGGGAGCCGCGGCCCAGGTGGTGTCGCGGGGCTCAGTGACATAGAACCACTGCTCCTGCCACCCCTTGACGGTCTCCACAAAGGTGCTAGTGGGCCATGTGACATTGGACAATTTGCTCACCATGGCACCTCCGCACTCTGCATGTTGACCATCCACCACTTTCGGCTTCACATTGAAGATCTTCAGCCATAATCCGAAGTGGGGTGGGATGTGGAGGAAGGCCTCGCACACGGCAATGAATGTCAAGATGTTGAGGAAAGAATTCGGGGCTAGATCGTGGAAATCTAGCCAATAGTAGAACATGAGTCCACTGACAAAGGGGTGGAGGGGAAATCCTAATCCGCGGATGAAGTGGGGGATGAATACCACTCTCTCGTTGGGCTCCGGGGTGGGGATGATTTTCCCCTTGGCTGGAAGCCGGTGGGTGATTCCCTGGGCCAAGTACCCTGCTTCCCGGAGCTTCGTGATGTTCCCCTCCATGACGGAGGAGGCCATCCACTTGCCCTGCGTTCTAGATCCGGACATGGTCGGAGTGCTTTTTGGAGGCGGAAAGGATGGAAGCTTGGGCACTAGAGCTCGAGAACGGATGGGCAAAGAGGAAGAAGGCATGGGTGAAAGAGTGGATCCTTATCCTCTTATAAAAGCAGTGAATATCAAGCGCCTGCTCACTCGCCTTAAAACTCGCCTATTCCCCAAGGGTCGTGCGGACGGTGCGGTTGGATTACCCACGCCCGTATTGACGAGAATCTCGCGATAAGGGGACACGATCTCTGCTTCGACAAGACGTGCCAACGAAAACTGCACCTCGAAACATGGAGCGGGAGGCTAAAAACGGTTTGAAATAATGATCGGGCAGGGACGTAACGTCTCGCTACAAAAAGTTGTCAGTAGATGGAACTAGTGAAATATTATACTCTTTGCGGCTATGTGTGGTGCCTGTCTTGCAGAGCCGGATATGTTTTCTGTGTTCAAGTACTACTTTGAAGTATTCAGAGGAGGAACCCGCCTTGCAATGCCGAAGACAATATGCACGCCGGACACATCGTCATTGAAGCCTGGTTTAGGGGCTACTGAGGGAGTCATGGATTAAGGGGTCCTCAGGGTCCGGGCTATGTGACGTGGGCCGGACTAATGGGCCATGAAGATACAAGATAGAAGACTTCCTCCCTTATCCAGATGGGGCTCTCCTTTGCGTGGATGGCAAGCTTGGCATTCGGATATGAAGATTCCTTTCTCTGTAGACCGACTCTGTACAACCCTAGGTCCCTCCGGTGTCTATATAAACCGGAGGGTTTAGTCTGTAGAAGCAAGGATAATCATAATCATACAAGCTAGACGTCTAGGGTTTAGCCATTATGATCTCGAGGTAGATCAACTCTTGTAAACCCCATATTCATCCAAGATAATCAAGCAGGAAGTAGGGTATTACCTCCATCAAGAGGGCCCGAACCTGGGTAAATATCGTGTCCCTATCTCCTGTTACCTTCGATCCTCAGAAGCACAGTTTGGGACTCCCTACCCGACATCTGTCGGTTTTGACACCGACAGTCCTCTTCATGCGCCAACAACAAACTCGCCGCGGGAGGGTGCGGTAGGCCGCCTCCTCCGGGCCGTCCTTCACCTCTTCCTCCGGTGGGATCAATCCCCACCCCTTCCTCTAGCCATGGATGCTAGTATTGCCCCTGATCTCTTTCTCTTTGCTCCTAGGTTTCAGATATAGGCTTTAGGGGCAATAGGCTTTGCATTCATTGATTTTTGGCTAAATCGAGGCTTGAGTAGGATGGTGAGGGCTACTAGACTGTTTGGATTGATGTTTGGTAGGTCTATTTTTCAACTTTGCATCCCAGTAGTACCGGATTTGGCAACGAAGTAGAGGAACCGCCGTTCCCCACCTTGAGTGGTACTATCGCTCCCCTGGAGCGGCACTACCGCTTGAGCGACACTACCTATGCTTGATCACGGTACTACCGCTGGAGGCCAACTTCCATCATCCTCGTACCAACTATTTGTAACACCCATAATGCGGCTATATCTCCCACGTGTCGGGGCACGACTTAGAGGCATAGCCGCATGGTAGGCATGTCGCAAGAGGGGTAATCTTTACACATCCCATGTACTGAATAAGAAAGGGATAAAGAGTTGGCTTACAATCGCCACTTCACACAAATACAAGTTAAACATACATCATCCAGGGTACAATCAAGGTCCGACTACGGAACCAAAATAAAGAAGAAAACCCCAAATGCTAGATCCCCGATCGTCCCAACTAGGCACCACTACTGATCAACCAGAAAAGACATAAAACAATGATCAACATCTTCACCGAGCACCAATTTGAGCTCGGTAGCGTCACCTGCACTGGTATCATCGGCACCTGCAACTGTTTGAAAGTATCTATGAGTCACGAGGACTCAACAATCTTACACCTACGAGATCAAGACTATTTAAGCTTATGGGTAGGATAGGGTAATGAGGTGGAGCTACAGCAAGGACTAAGCATATATGGTGGCTAACATACGCAAAAGAGAGCGAGAAGAGAAGCAAATCATGGTCGTGAACTAGAAGTGATCAAGAAGTGATCCTGAAACTACTTACATTCAAGCATAACACAAGAACCGTGTTCACTTCCCGGACTCCGCCGAGAAGAGACCATCACGGTTACACACGCAGTTGATTCATTTTAAATAAGTTAAGTGTCTAGTTCTCTACAACCGGACATTAACAAATTCACATCCGCCACATAACCGCGGGCACAACTCTCGAAAGTTTATACCCTACAGGGGTGTCCCAACTTAGCCCATCACAAGCTCTCACGGTCAATGAAGGATATTCCTTCTCCTTAGAAGACCCGATCAGACCCGGAATATCGGTTACAAGACATTTCGACAATGGTAAAACAAGACCAGCAAGACCGCCCGATGTGCCAACATCCCGATAGGAGCTGCACATATATCGTTCTCAGGGCAACACCGGATAAGCTAAGCGTACAGGTACCAACATAACCCAAGTTGCCAAGGGACGGTCCCGCATGGTGCTCTGGTTCGGACCAACACTTAAAGAAGCACTGGCCGGGGGGGTTAAAACAAAGATGACCCTCAGGAGCGCGACTCCCAAGGAAAAGTAGGTGGTGGTGAGGCAAATGTAAAACCAAGGTTGGGCCTTGCTGGAGGAGTTTTATTCAAAGCGAACTGTCAAGGGGTTCCCATAACACCCAACCGCGTAAGGGACTCAAAATCAAGGAACATAACACCGGTATGACGGAAACTAGGGCGGCAAGAGTGGAACAAAACACCAGGCATAAGGCCGAGCCTTCCACCCTTTACCAAGTATATATGTGCATTAAAGTAAATAAGAGATAATAATGATATCCCAACAATATCCATGTTCCAACATGGAACAAACTTCATCTTCACCTGCAACTAGCAACGCTATAAGAGGGGTTGAGCAAAAGCGGTAACATAGCCAAACAACGGTTTGCTAGGAAGGTGGGTTAGAGACTTGACATGGCAATATGGGAGGCATGATATAGCAAGTGGTAGGTAGCGCGGAATAGCAATAGAGCGAATAACTAACAAGCAAAGATAGAAGTGATTTCGAGGGTATGGTCATCTTTCCTGAGATCCCACAAGGAAGAAGAACAAGTCCATGAAGAAGACAAACGGACGTAGTCGAACGGGTCCTCACAAACGTGACGTTATTGGAACTAACCCGAAGAAGCAACACCGGAAAGAAGCAAACAACATGGTAAACAGCCATCACATATACATGGCATGATGCACAACCAACTATGATGCAAGTCCGGTTTAATGAGGCATGACATGGCATGGCAAAGTGCACAAGCAAAACTACAAGTTAAGTGGAGCTCAATATGCAACGAGTTGCATATTGACGAAACACCACAACAATTATTTACTTCTCTCCCGTTTAAGTACCCAACAATATTAAATGTTGTTAAACATGGCAAGAGGTGAAGCATAATAAAACTACATATATAGGCAAGTTTAAATGAGGCCGGAACAACAAGCAACAAGTCCGGAAAATCCTCATGTGCAATTTAGATTTGGTACTGTTCTGACCTAAACAATATTTTAGAGTTATTAAACATGCAAAGTGATGCCACCATGTTAAACTAGGCATTATTCCACCCCATTTACATATAAAGTTTGTTAAGTTTGGAGCTACGGTTATTTAGTTATGAAATAAATCATTTTAACATGGCAAAATGCAAAATAAAGCAAACAACAAGTTTAAACATTTTTAACATGCATGAAAGTTGCATGTTATTAATCTACACAAAATTCTAAGAACTTTACATATATAAATTATTTTAAACCGCTGCACGGTTGAGAAGTTATTAAATGCATGGAGCTTAGGGGGTTTTCTGCAAAACAGGTCTTCTCTAGATAATAGATAAATACGCAGGCAGGAAAAAAACATCAACGGGCCGAATTCGTCAGGCCCAACAGAGAGGAGGGATGGATTTGGTTCTCACATTGGGCCTCAGCCCGAAAGTGGAAGCGCAACGACCCGCTTGGATGAGTTGACCGCATAGTCAACCGATGTGGGCGCTTGCATCCGCGCCATTGTAGAGGCCGGCGGCATGGAGGAAAGCAGAGCAACTGCAACTTGCAGGAGGCGACGCGAGACGGGGCTGGACGAATCCGGGCAGGAGGTGATCCCAGACGACAGCGGCGGAGCTTGGCAGAGCCGGCCATCCATGGCGGGCCAAGGCATGAAGCAGGGCGGCGGCTCCAGGGACTTGGCGGAAGAACACAGCGACAGTGGGGACGCAGTCAACGGCGGGGACACAGGGACTCCGGCGAGCGGCGGGATGGAGCAGAAGGGCGGATCCGGCGGGCGACGTGGTGGGGAGGTGGCCAGAGGAGGTGGACCGGGGATCCTTGGGCACGGACGCTGATGCTTCCTGGAACCGGGCGGAGGAGGAGTGAATCCGGGGCTGAGGATGCCGGATCTGGGCAGAGGCCACGTCCAACGGATCCCTGGTGGCGACGTGCGGCTTGGGTCTTGCGGCGGAGCTCCTGTGACTCTCCATGGAGATGGGCCGCAGAAGAGGTTCCTAAGAGAGAGAGAGAGAGGGGAGATGTGAGACGAGAGAGAAAGAGAAGAAGGAGGGGAAAGGAGCAGGGCTGTCGGGACTCATCTCTGGCGAGGGTCCGGTCGTCGGTGTCGGTCGGACGACGAGGCGAGGTCGAGGTTGACGGGGAGCTGTGGGTGGAGCTTGGGCAGAGGATCGAGGAGGCATCGGGTGAGGTGGAGTTGGATCGAGGGGAGGGGGCTGGCTGGCTCAGCGCTGAAAACAAGGAGAGTGGCGGCGGCGGGGATTGGACAGGGGAGGATCCCTAGAAATTAGGTCTTGGTCTGATTTGGATAGAGGTGGACTGTTTATAGGGACAAAAAGGAGTAGGTTTGGACCGTCCGATCGAAATTGGGTGGTCGGGAAAAGATAGGCTAGGGAGTCCAAATAAGAAAACGGTGATGTTTTAGGGACGTTTGGGGATGATCCGGAACCAACGGTGACGACTGCCCGGGTCGGGTTCGGGACAACTTTCGGATGTGCGTGAGGGGTTCGATGCACTGATGCAAGGGGGGGTCAGGTGGAACTTGTTGGTTGAGAAGAGAGGAAGATGGGCAGCTCGGCACATGTTTCCGGATACCGGAAACGTCCGACGTATGACCGGCTATAGTGCCGCTATATGTTTAACGGTTGGGCTATCAAACGAGCTCCGAATGTGACGAAACTTAACAGGCGGTCTACCTACACTATAACAACACCACATGCCAACTTTTGACCCATTCCGAGAACATTTTCCAGCCACTTATAAAATAATATTTCGGACGTGCCGCGGGCGCGTGCAAGTGTGTCTGGGCTCAGAATGGACAACGGAAGGAACGGGGAGAACCCGGACGAATGCAAGTTTTGAAAACATGATGATGCAATGCACATGATGACATGATATGAAATGCATGACATGAACAAAATGCAAAACGAAGGCAAAACCCTTCCATGAAGGGAATATCATATCGCATCTCTGAAAAAGGCAAGAGTCGGAGTTACAAATATGGAAAGTTGTATCCCGGGCGTCACAACACTCCACCACTACGAGAGGATCTCGTCCCAAGATCTAGGATGGCACTGGAGGGAAAACAGAAGAGGAAAAGAAGAGGTAAAACTAAGTTGCTTCTTTGACAAACGAGTGAAACCAAAGAACCTTGCGAGGTTGAACAAATTGAATGAAAGAACACAACAAAGATGAACGAAGTTGAAAACACTCCATTAGAAAAGAGGAACAAGGAACATTACTAGAACCTTGTAGGTTGAAAGACATAAGAAAAAGGGTTGCAATGGACAAGAAGTACATGCAAGCACTCTGGTTGAAACAAGATGTACAAGGAACGATAAGGATCAATTACGACAACACTCCGGTTGTAAATGGAAGGTAAAGACTATGAACTTGGCAAAAATGAAAGCACTTGGATGAGACTCCAGTTAGAAGAGGAATGATATTCACAACACTCCGATTAAAACAAGATAGAGAAGGAATACAACTGATATAATTTGGACAGCACTCCGACTGTAAATGGAAGGAATTGAAGATGAGCCTGACAAGATGACAAGATACTTGATGAAAACAACAACACACTACCTCCGGAACTATTGGAAGAATGGCACCATGGGTAAGAAAGATTTCAGACAGCACTCCGGTTGAGAAGGGATGCAAAGACTTGACAAAATGGGAAGACCTTGAAAAGAGGGCACGACACTCCGATTAAATGGATAAGCAAAAAGGAAAGAGCATGATCTTTGACAAAAATGGGATGATGAGTTGAATAGAACAACATCACAAAAGCCTCTGGAAGAAATACAAGAATGGAATTAAAGGAATGGAGAAGAGAAGCTTATCTCACCGGGAGGATAAATGAAGAACTTGGGTCATTTATAAGCACCATAAATAGCAACAATACTTAGGGAAAGATTTAGGTGAAATATAACCCAAGATGACTCCAACGAAGAGATTGATTGGTTGAAAACATGTCTTGAGAGAAGAGAAAATGATGGATTTAGATATGTCACTCTTGAAAACTTGTGAATCATGAAACACGAAGGGAAATTCTCAACAATGACATAACACCACCTCAAATGATAAGGTAGAAAGAATTGCACTTCAGAATGCAAGATGAAGAATGCTTGAACTCCTCAAAACAAGACATGTGTTGAACACCATGTTTAATTTTGAGTATAGCTTGGCGGATCATAACTTCAAGAGAAATCTTGAAGAACAATTGAAGAATGAAAAGAATCCTTGACGAACCACCCTGAAGAAACTCTCAAAGAACTCGAGATAGATAAAAGAAGGTCGCACGGAAAAGAATCTTGAAAAGAATAAGATGAATCCTTGCATCGATTAGATGGAGCTTCACGATGATATAATTGAGAGAGCTTGGAACTCCGGGAAAAGAAAAGATGAAACAATTGAAACCGAGAATTTGATTAGCCTCCGGAATAAGGAATTGAATTTACTCGATGAAACAAGAATAAGAATTACATTATGCTTATCCTTCACCAATTTTAAATTAATGACAAGCAACAGATTTGGCATACTACTTATTCTCCTAGAAAGGATTAAGATAGATATAGCGCCAACTTGGGAAGGTCTTCAACGATCCACCAGTAGGATTGAGAAGAAGGAATGAATTGATATGATAACCAAGGAAGGGAACTCTTGAACGAACCGCCATAAGAATTGAAAATGAACGAGGAAAAGATAAAGAAACACCGGGAAGAATTAGAAAATGAACGGAGATACTTGAGAGAATTTAGATACAAGTGAACAAGGAGATCCCGAGCTGATTAGAGGATATTTGAACGACGCACCAGTAAGATTTGGAGAATGAGAGCCGAAAGCTTGAAAGAATAATTCTGAGATGATGGGCTCCGGAAAATCAAACTAAAAAGACTCCTGAATTTCTCTGAATGGGTGAACAGAATTCTCACAATCGAAAGCAATTGTGAGAGGATGGCATCAAGCTTGAACTACACCTCTTCAAGAGAACGGAGCAAGATTTGGTAGAGAAACTCTTCTTCGTTCTTCAAATGCAGAGAATAACGACGAGAAAACACCACCATGAATTATTGAGGCACTTCGGGGTGAAAATTATAAAGGTTGAACCAACGATGAAGAATTTGAAAGACCTTGGAGAAAGACATTTGACTGATGACAAATCACTCTTACGTCAAACTTTGAAATGAATTTGAGAATAACTCCGGGAAAGATTAGAAGGTTCAGGTAAGATCCTGGGAAAAGACCCGTGGGTTAGGGCCCACTCAAGAGAAACACTGTTGAATGATTTAAAATAGATAATGCGCCGTTTGGATTAAATGGCTTGGATGAGGTAACAACCTCGAAATAACTTGAACGGATCGAGAATGGAAACGTGAATCTTCTGAGATATCTTCGGCACTCCGGAACAATTGAATAACGAGAAGTGAAAGATTAAGAGGTGCACCGGCATGAGAAAGCATTTGAACTGAGGAAAGGATATGATCAACAAAGCTTGAATTAAGTCCACCGGAGAAGAAAACGAGTGAAGAGTGACGAACTTGAAGCTCCCTTAGCATCTTCATAAGAAACACCGGGTAAAACATTGAAAGTAAAGACTGAAGAGACTTCTCACAAATAAAAGGATACATGATTAAGAAATCTGAATCCTTGAAGAAAAGGGTGGGAGGGCGGGAAAACAAAGGCAACTTGGGACGGATGAAACAAATAACGTTGAGTAGACTTTGAGTTGATCTTGCGGATGTTGAAAAATGATCGGATCCACTAGAACAGAACCACATCGGTTGGAAAAGAATTGGCATGACAATCTCGATAAGCAAGAAGGATTAGCATCCACATAGAAATATGAGGACACCACTTAGGGAAGGTATGGAATCAACACTTGACGTCAAAGCAACTCGAATACCACAACTGAAAACAAAACAAAGGATTTGGCTTGCAGAATAAGCCGGAACAAACATATGACAGATCCCATATCGTATCATGTGACTGTTGGAAAGATATTCTAGGAGCTACTTGAATTCCCACCTATAAAACTCCTGAAACTTTCTGGTTATGCAATCAGGTGTTGGGAATACAGGGGAAGCATAATATCTCACCCAAACTAACAATCCCTACATCCAGCTGTATCCATCCTTCAACACATAACCAAGAAACCTTCGGAAATCATGTACCTCAACCTTTGAAAAGCATACGTTATACAAGTTATGGAAATACTCACGAACTCCCGCCCCAGTACTGGGTGGCGTAGAGGTTATCTCACCAACAACTGCATAAAAGAGATTTTCAATGTCGGCAAAACTCAGGTATTCCAGAACTGCAACGATAAAATTGTGACGACAACACCTCGGAGCTCAACTCCCCGGGACACTGCCACAACCCCTAAATGTCAGGAGGCACCAAGAACAATGTTCTCGTCACAAAACCATCGGAACGATTCCAAGATACCCGTGTGATCCTAAAAAAATCGTTAAATTTGAGGAGTGGAGAGTCAAAACTTCTACGTCAGGAGGCCTCACCAGAGCGTCGAAGGGACTGAGTAAAAAGAATCCTACTCTCCGATATATATAATCCTAAGACTCAAAACATTTTTTCTAGACTCAACAATGTCAGCGATTCGATCAAGCAGGGGCTCCTAAATCGGGGATGGCTCTGAATACCAACTTGTAACACCCACAATGCGGCTATATCTCCCACGTGTCGGGGCACGACTTAGAGGCATAGCCGCATGGTAGGCATGCCGCAAGAGGGGTAATCTTTACACATCCCATGTACTGAATAAGAAAGGGATAAAGAGTTGGCTTACAATCGCCACTTCACACAAATACAAGTTAAACATACATCATCCAGGGTACAATCAAGGTCCGACTACGGAACCAATATAAAGAAAAAAACCCAAATGCTAGATCCCCGATCGTCCCAACTGGGCACCACTACTGATCAACCGGAAAAAACACAAAACAATGATCAACATCTTCATCGAGCTCCCACTTGAGCTCGGTAGCGTCACCTGCACCGGTATCATCGGCACCTGCAACTGTTTGAAAGTATATGTGAGTCACGAGGACTCAGCAATCTCACACCCACGAGATCAAGACTATTTAAGCTTATGGGTAGGATAGGGTAATGAGGTGGAGCTGCAGCAAGAACTAAGCATATATGGTGGCTAGCATACGGAAAAGAGAGCGAGAAGAGAAGCAAAGCACGGTCGTGAACTAGAAGTGATTAAGAAGTGATCCTGAAACTACTTACGTTCAAGCATAACACAAGAACCGTGTTCACTTCCCGGACTCCGCCGAGAAGAGACCATCATGGTTACACACGCGATTGATTCATTTTAAATAAGTTAAGTGTCAAGTTCGCTACAACCGGACATTAACAAATTCCCATCTGCCACATAACCGCGGGCACGGCTCTCAAAAGTTTATACCCTGCAGGGGTGTCCCAACTTAGCCCATCACAAGCTCTCGCGGTCAACGAAGGATATTCCTTCTCCCGAGAAGACCCGATCAGACTCGGAATCTCGGTTACAAGACATTTCGACAATGGTAAAACAAGACCAGCAAGACCGCCCAATGTGCCGACATCCCGATAGGAGCTGCACATATCTCGTTCTCAGGGCAACACCGGATAAGCTAAGCGTACAGGTACCAACATAACCCAAGTTGCCAAGGGACGGTCCCGCACGGTGCTCTGGTTCGGACCAACACTTAGAGAAGCACTGGCCGGGGGGGTTAAAATAAAGATGACCCTCGGGAGCGCGACTCCCAAGGGAAAAGTAGGTGGTGGTGAGGCAAATGTAAAACCAAGGTTGGGCCTTGCTGGAGGAGTTTTATTCAAAGCAAACTGTCAAGGGGTTCCCATAACACCCAACCGCGTAAGGGATGCAAAATCAAGGAACATAACACCGGTATGACGGAAACTAGGGCGGCAAGAGTGGAACAAAACACCAGGCATAAGGCCGAGCCATCCACCCTTTACCAACTATATAGGTGCATTAAAGTAAATAAGAGATAATAATGATATCCCAACAATATCCATGTTCCAACATGGAACAAACTTCATCTTCACCTACAACTAGCAACGCTATAAGAGGGGTTGAGCAAAAGCGGTAACATAGACAAACAACGGTTTGCTAGGAAGGTGGGTTAGAGACTTGACATGGCAATATGGGAGGCATGATATAGCAAGTGGTAGGTAGCGCGGAATAGCAATAGAGCGAATAACTAACAAGCAAAGATAGAAGTGATTTCGAGGGTATGGTCATCTTCCCTGAGATCCCACAAGGAAGAAGAACAAGTCCATGAAGAAGACAAACGGACGTAGTCGAACGGGTCCTCACAAACGTGACGTTATTGGAACTAACCCGAAGAAGCAACACCCGAAAGAAGCAAACAACATGGTAA
Organism: Triticum urartu; assembly: GCF_056163025.1. Taxonomy (NCBI): domain Eukaryota; kingdom Viridiplantae; phylum Streptophyta; class Magnoliopsida; order Poales; family Poaceae; genus Triticum; species Triticum urartu. Next base: position 302,914,483 of record NC_141877.1, read on the forward strand.
ACAACCATCACATAAACATGGCATGATGCACAACCAACTATGATGCAAGTCCGGTTTAATGAGGCATGACATGGCATGGCAAAGTGCACAAGCAAAACTACAAGTTAAGTGGAGCTCAATATGCAACGAGTTGCATATTGACGAAACACCATAACAATTATTTACTTCTCTCCCATTTAAGTACCCAACAATATTAAATGTTGTCAAACATGGCAAGAGGTGAAGCATAATAAAACTACATATATAGGCAAGTTTAAATGAGGCCGGAACAACAAGCAACAAGTCCGGAAAATCCTCATGTGCAATTTAGATTTGGTACTATTCTGACCTAAACCATATTTTAGAGTTATTAAACATGCAAAGTGATGCCACCATGTTAAACTAGGCATTATTCCACCCCATTTACATATAAAGTTTGTTAAGTTTGGAGCTACGGTTATTTAGTTATGAAATAAATCATTTAACATGGCAAAATGCAAAATAAAGCAAACAAGTTTAAACATTTTTAACATGCATGAAAGTTGCATGTTATTAATCTACACAAAATTCTAAGAATTTTACATATATAAATTATTTTAAACCGATTCATGGTTGAGAAGTTATTAAATGCATGGAGCTTAGGGGGTTTTCTACAAAACAGGTCTTCTCTAGATAATAGATAAATACGCAGGCAGGAAAAAAACATCAACGGGCCGAATCCGTCAGGCCCAACAGAGAGGAGGGATGGATTTGGTTCTCACATTGGGCCTCAGCCCGAAAGTGGAAGCGCAGCGACCCGCTTGGATGAGTTGACCGCATAGTCAACCGATGTGGGCGCTTGCATCCGCGCCATTGTAGAGGCCGGCGGCATGGAGGAAAGCAGAGCAACTGCAACTTGAGGGAGGCGACGCGAGACGGGGCTGGACGAATCCGGGCAGGAGGTGGTCCCGGACGACAGCGGCGGAGCTTGGCAGAGCCGGCCATCCATGGCGGGCCAAGGCATGAAGCAGGGCGGCGGCTCCAGGGACTTGGCGGAAGAACACAGCGACAGTGGGGACGCAGTCAACGGCGGGGACACAGGGACTCCCGTGAGCGGCGGGATGGAGCAGAAGGGCGGATCCGGTGGGCGACGTGGTGGGGAGGTGGCCGGAGGAGGTGGACCGGGGATCCTTGGGCAGGGACGCTGATGCTTCCTGGAACCGGGAGGAGGAGGAGTGAATCCGGGGCTGAGGATGCCGGATCTGGGCAGAGGCCACGTCCGACGGATCCCTGGTGGCGACGTGTGGCTTGGGTCTTGCGGCGGAGCTCCTGTGACTCTCCATGGCGATGGGCCGCAGAAGAGGTTCCTGAGAGAGAGAGAGAGGGGAGATGTGAGACGAGAGAGAAAGAGAAGAAGGAGGGGAAAGGAGCAGGGCTATCGGGACTCATCTTTGGCGAGGGTCCGGTCGTCGGTGTCGGCCGGACGACGAGGCGAGGTCGAGGTTGACGGGGAGCTGTGGGTGGAGCTTGGGCAGAGGATCGAGGAGGCATCGGGTGAGGTGGAGTTGGATCGAGGGGAGGGGGCTGGCTGGCTCGGCGCTGAAAACAAGGAGAGTGGCGGCGGCGGGGATTGGACAGGGGAGGATCCCTAGAAATTAGGTCTTGGTCTGATTTGGATAGAGGTGGACTGTTTATAGGGACAAAAAGGAGTAGGTTTGGACCGTCCGATCGAAATTGGGTGGTCGAGAAAAGATAGGCTAGGGAGTCCAAATAAGAAAACGGTGATGTTTTAGGGACGTTTGGGGATGATCCGGAACCAACGGTGGCGGCTGCCCGGGTCGGGTTCGGGACAACTTTCGGATGCGCGCGAGGGGTTCGATGCACTGATGCAAGGGGGCTCAGGTGGAACTTGATGGTTGAGAAGAGAGGAAGATGGGCAGCCCGGCACATGTTTCCGGATACCGGAAACGTCCGACGTATGACCGACTATAGTGCCGCTATATGTTTAATGGTTGGGCTATCAAACGAGCTCCGAATGCGACGAAACTTGACAGGCGGTCTACCTACACTATAACAACACCACATGCCAACTTTCGACCCATTACGAGAACATTTTCTGGCCACTTATAAAATAATATTTCGGACGTGCCGCGGGCGCGTGCAAGTGTGTCTGAGCTCAGAACGGACAACGGAAGGAACGGGGAGAACCCGGATGAATGCAAGTTTTGAAAACATGATGATGCAATGCACATGATGACATGATATTAAATGCATGACATGAACAAAATGCAAAACAAAGGCAAAACCCATCCACGAAGGGAATATCATATCGCATCTCCGGAAAAGGCAAGAGTCGGAGTTACAAATATGGAAAGTTGTATCTGGGGCATTACACTATTGATCCTTGTTGCTTTCTCTGGTGGCTTATGCTCGTTCTTTCGTGTTGTTTCTTGTGTTCCTGTGTTTGGTTCCAGGTGATGGCTCTTCAAAGCAACATGTCCGTCGTGTCAACCCCGGGCATACTAGTTCAAAGAGCTATCACACTTCCGAGTCAAGGGCTGCTTCCTCAAGTGTTCCTCCTCCTTCTCAGCCCAAGAAGACTGTTGCGAACAAGCCCAAGCCTAGGACCAAGTCTGTGACAGAGATGACTGCAAAGGAGTTCTGTGAAAGGCGCCGGCGCAACCCATATGTGGAAGATCGAGAACCCACTTTGGTCAACCGCCCGTTCTGGAACCGTTTTCAGTGGGCAATATATTTTGATGTGATCAAAGCGAAGAAAAATCTTTATGTCGATGTCCGCTCCATCAACATTGCCTATATGGAGAAGGATCCTGCATACTTTGGTGAAGCTCTGCAGATCTGTACTCAGGTGAATATTCTTAGGATCATGGAGTTCAACAAGGACTTTGATGCGGATTTGGTGGCTCAGATTTATGCCACGGTTCATCTTGGCACTGATGCGGAAAGGACCCTGACTTGGATGACTAATGAAACTTCTGTCTTTCAAATGTAAGGCGTTCATGGAATTGTTTGGGATTGAAGATCAAGGGCTTGAGAACCCAGTTGGCTTTCTTCCTCACTAGAATACAACTTCTACTCACAAGCAAGCTCTGTGGCTGTTCTGCACTATGAAGATTAACCCCGAGGTGCAGAAGGAGACGTATGAGCTGCCTGCCTATCTAGACATCCTTCATCGCATCTTCAAGGAGACTCTTTTCCCATGCATTGGGAACTTGGATATGGTTCACTCATTTCTCGTGTACATTTTACTTTTCTGTCAGCATGAGAAGGAAGAAAACACTGGAGATTCCTTGGATATCTCTCATGTCATGTGGTCTGAGCTTCTCCCCGCTATCTCCGAGTGCAAGTGCCCCATCTATGGTCCTTTTCTCATGTTTCTTATTGAGAAGTCTTGGGAGCACACTTATCCTGGTGTCGTGCTGGAGAATGGCGAGTTGATCCCTCATGAGATCAAGCGTCTGAGGAAGAAGGAGAACTAGGGCACTTCGGTTCTGAAGTCAGAGATTTCGTGTGGAGCTGACGAGGTCGAGGCTAAGGCTGATGCTGAAGATGATGAGGACTATGTGCCCTCTGGAGTAGAGCCCTCATGGGCAAAGAAGCTCAAGCACAAGATGAAGAAACTTTTCTGCATGGAGTCTCATGGACAGTATATGGCTCATGTGTCTGAGAAGAAGGCCAGGAACCGTCACAAGGAGCTCATGCGTCAGTTAGATGTAACAGTTGCCAATGGATCTGAGGGCAAGATCACCGATGAGGAGGAGTGGGTTCAACAGCACCACCCGTGGACAGACTCAGACACCGACCAGCCCCGTGCCGATGACGGAGGAGCGGACGATCACGCAGGGATGTGATGATGGAGGTTGTCAATTGTGTTATCACTTGTGGTTGTAGCTACACTCTTTGCCCTTTTGGAGTCTCGGTGCCAAAGGGCGAGAGATTTTAGGGATTTTTCCTGTTGCGAGTTGCGAGCGTGTCATATTTGCCTTGTCTTTCTCTCTCGCAAACTCTCTTCTCGTCATTTGCTTTGGTTTGGTTTGTGTTCGTGAGACCTGGTACCCTTTCATATGGTGTGAGACATATGCTACCCTATCATATTATTATCTTTGTATATATGTCGAGTACTTTAGTAGTTTGTGAGTTCATGCTTATCTCATATGTCTACTTTGCTCACTTTCTACTCTATTGCATCCTACCCCATATATGTCTCATCTTTGATGCAAATGTTGACAGACTATAAAATATAGGTGGAGTGTTGATCCTAATGTGTGTACTTTGCAATCCAAAGGCACCTCTAATTAAGTGCACACATTTAGGGGGAGCCCGTCATTCCTTTGTGCAAATCCTGTGTTGTCATCAATCCACCAAAAAGGGGGAGATTGTTAGGGCATGCCTCTCTCTAAGTAGTTTTGGTGATTGATGACAATGCTTTTGCAGACTAATCGTGTGCGTTGAGTATTTCAGAGATTCATTCATTGGCACGAGACGATTCTTTCCCCTTGGAGCTTTAAGTGAAGATGGTGTAGTCTCTTTCATCTCGGTTTTGGTGGATTTGAGTCGTAGGAGACACCGTACTATCAAGAGCGGGTCCGCATTGGAAAGGCTAGGGTGGAATCAACACGTACTACACTTCATCTTTTCACCCCCAGCTCCTTTCCTCTTCTTGGAGTTTGTGCTTTCAACGAAAGTGGAGAGTGTGAGGTGTTAGCGGTAGTACCGCCGCCAGAGCGGTAGTACCGCCCATGGTCCTCAAGCGGCAGTATCGCTGCACTATAGCGGTAGAACCGCTTGGGTGCATCGGCGGCAGTACCGTCCTTGTTTGGCACTGCTACCGCCTCAATTCGAGGGCGTCTCTCCTCGTGTTGGGTTGAGCGGCAGTAGTAGCGGCAGTAGCAGCGGTAGTACCGCAGCTACCACCGCTACCAGTGCTGCCCAAACCCCCTCTCTCTCTTTCATTCCCTTCTGACACCTCTACTCTCAGTCACCGTGGTAGTACCGCTGGGGCCGCGGTAGTACCGCTGCTACCAACAGTAGTACTGCCTCACTGAGCAGTAGTACCACTCTGTGCGGGCTGAAGAGGGGGTAACGGTTGGATTGGTTCCCCCACTATAAAAGGAGGTCTTCTTCTCCAAGCCGACTCGCCTCTTCCCTCCCCAAGCTCCATTGTTGCTCAAAGCTCCATTTTTGCCTGATCTCTCTCCCTAGCCAATCAAACTTGTTGATTTTCTAGGGATTGGTTGAGAAGGCCCCGATCTACACTTCCACCCAGAGAAATTTGATTCCCCCACTAATCCCTTGTAGATCTTGTTACTCTTGGGTGTTTGAGCACCCTAGACGGTTGAGGTCACCGCGGAGCCATATTCCATTGTGGTGAAGCTTTGTGGTGTCGTTGGGAGCCTCCAATTAAGTTGTGGAGATTGCCCCAACCTTGTTTATAAAGGTTCGGTCACCGCCTTCAAGGGCACCAATAGTGGAATCACGGCATCTCGCATTGTGTGAGGGCGTGAGGAGAATATGATGGCCCTAGTGGCTTCTTGGGGAGCATTGTGCCTCCACACTGCTCCAACGGAGACGTACTTCCTCTCAAAGGGAAGGAACTTCGGTAACACGTCCTCGCCTCCACTGGCTCCACTCTTGGTTATCTCTTACCTTTACTTGTGCAAGCTTATATTGTGTTGTATCCCTTGCTTTCTTGTGTGCTAGTTGTTGTTGCATCATATAGGTTTCTCACCTAGTTGCATATCTAGACAACCTTTTTGATGATTAGTTTAATTTGGTAAAGAAAAGCTAAAAATTATTAGTTGCCTATTCACCCCCCTCTAGTCAACTATATCGATCCTTTCAGTTGCTCTACGCGCTTTTGGGAGGATATCTGGCAGGGGGATACGGCTTTAGCTTTGCAATATCTAGTGCTTTATAATACTGTGCATGTTAAGGATGCTTATGTTAGCACAATAATAGGGTCATCTCCTTTAAATGTCCAATTCGTACGAGCTCTGATTGGTGATAGATGGGCTACTTAGCTTTATTTAGTTAGAAGGTTGATGGAGGTCATGTTAACTAATGAGATTGATACCTTCCATTGGAGGTTAACTTCAAGGGTGTTTTATGTGAAACTAATGTACACAGACATGATTAATATTGGGCTTGTTTTTCATTCATCTCATATTTGGAAGACCAAAATGGCATTAAAGATTAAAATTTTCATGTGTTTTATGCACGGGGGTGGGGGTCAATCTTACTAAGTACAATTCAGCAAAACATAGATGGCAATGGAGCAAACAATGTTGTTTCTGTGATTAGGAGGAAATACGTCATCATTTGTTTCTTGCTTACCCTCTCGCGAAGTTGTTATGGAGAAAAATTCACAAGGAATTTAATTTGCCTCTGCCCACGAGTATGTCAAATGTGTTTGGTAACTGGTTAGGTGGGGTTGAGTCTAAAATTCAGACACAAACCCGTGTGGGAGTTTGTGCTTTGCTTTGGGCTATATGAAATTGCAAGAATGGTTGTGTTTTTAATAGAACAAAGATTCACAACTTTTTGCAAGTTATTTACTGAGCTACATGATGGATCCATACGTGGTATTTTCTTCACCATGCGAGAGTGTGGGAGCTTATGGCCTTTGGGTGCAACCAATGGGAGATCATACCATGAGATACATACAACCGGTTTGAATGGTGGTCCAATAGTAGGCCATGTGTATATGCATAGATCCCTATTTCTGCAGGTTGTGGTTGTTTTTGTTTTTATTTTACTCTATGTACTTAAATAATGAATTGTGAGACTTGAGTCTGATGACCCACAATTATAGGGGATTGCAACATTCTTCGAGGGTAGTATTTCACCCAAATTTATTGATTTGATGCAAGGGGAGCCAAGAATATTTATAAGCCTTAGCAGTTGAGTTTTCAATTCAACCATACCTGAGAAGTTATTTCTCTGCAACAAAGTATCAGTAGCACATTAGTATGATAGTTTTGATAATAGTGGTAACAGTAGCAACAGTGACACTAACAGCGATAGTAGTAGTTTTGTAGCAGTTGCAATAGTAGCAGCAATAGTAGTAACTTAGCAAAGATAACATGAGCAAAGCGTAGGCATTGGATCAGTGATGGATATTTGTATGGATGCCATTCATCATGTAACAGTAACAACCTAGAGTGATACACAATAGCTCCAATTCATCAATTCAATGTAGGCATGTATTCCGTATATAGTCATACGTGCTTATAATAAGAACTTGCATGACATATTTTGTCCTACCCTCCCGTGGCAGCGGGGTCCATGAGGAAATCTAAGGGTAATTAAGCCCTCCTTTTAACATAGAACCGGACCAAAGCATTAACATATAGTGGATAAATGAACTCCTTGAATTACAATCATCCCCAGAGAGTATCCAAATTATTGTCACCTTGGAGTCTATGATTCAGAACAATAACAAGTGTGTATAACTAGCATATAGGATCAAGAACTCATATATATTAATGAAAACATAATAGGTTAAGATCTAAAATCATGGGACTCAGGCCCTAGTGATAAGCATTACACATAGCAACATCAATCTCAGAACATAGTGGATACTAGGGATCAAGCCCTAACAAATTGACTCGATTACATAATAAATCTCATCCATCTCCATCACCGCCCAGTAGGCCTAGAGATGACAGGGTAATACCGTATATATGTAGAGATGATACCTGCAAATTTACTTGAGATGGCAGGGTAATACCGCATATATGTAGATATGTTGGACTTCTCTTGCCACAACTTTGGGTTTCATGAACTTGGATGCATCAGTAGTATTCCCGCTTAGTACAGGCGAAGGCTAGCAAATAGATTGAGAAGCGGCCAACTAGAGAGCGACAACGGTCATAATCATGCATTGCGAATAACTAACATTGAACATGAGCATGAGTAGGATATAAACACTCTGAACATAAATATCATAAAGGTTACATTGGTTTTGAATGAACTACATGAGTGAACATGTACCAAGTCAAGTCACTTCAATTCTTCAAAGGAGGATACCATCCTAATATACTACATCACAATCATTTTAATGCATGTTGACACCTAAGATAACATATTATCCACTCCTAGATACTTAAGCATGGCATGAGAAACTATAGTCTCTAATTGTCATCACAAACATTTTTATTTACAATATGTTGAATCAGGGCTACTAAGTTAAAAATATTTACAAAAACAAAACAAGAAGAGTTCATACCGGCTTTTCTTCGCCACATACACTTCATCAAATCATCATCATTATTGTCTTTCACTTGCATGACCGAATGATATGAAAATAATAATAGTGCATGGGTGCCGTGGACTAAGATGAAATGTGAAACGCTTTATTCAAAGGAGATGACAAGGAAACATTGGCCCTTCGTTAATCAACAATAAAGCAAATGAGAGCCACTTGACAATTCTTAGAAGTCTTCTCCTTACGACGACTCAAAGAAACAAAAATAAATTCAGAGAAACACACTGAAATCTTTTTGGAGTATTTTAGTTTTTTTGAAGAAAGCAAATGAAAAAAAAGCAAGAAAGACTATGTACACCGAAGAACTCCCAACAAACAGCAAAAGAAGAAGCGAGAAATCTTTTTGGGTTTTTTACTACTATGAACTAGCTAAACAAGAAAGAAAAAACGAATAGAAGAGGGAAATATTTTTTGGATTTTCGAAAAAATTTCAAGCACACATAAGAAACAAACGAAAGCAAATAAACAAAGGAAACGATGAACACTGACAAGTGCAATGAATGTGTAAACATGAATGTAACTTGGTCTATGGCCACTAACAGAATCCATCTGGTCCAGGAAGGAATTGCCTTGGTCGCGGCACTCGAGCGTCCCAAGGTTGGGCCTCGCTCTCTGTAGTAGCTAGCGAGCTCTTGTAAGCAGTGATGTCCTCAGGCATGATGGTGTATTTGTTCCTGGCATAAGCATCAAACAAAGTAATGTAATAACCTTACGTGTTTCCTTGCAAAATAAAAAATTATAGAGATAACAACGAGGAGGCTCGGGTTTGTCAATAAAATGGTGGGATATCATGGACTCGTGATCTAAATAAACTCTAGGTAGCAGGTGATCACCTAGAAGAATAGCAACATTAAGACGCCTAACAAGGCGAGTAGCATAAATACCACCATGAATACTACCCCTAGCTCTGTTAGTGTGCAAGCGGCATTGAAAGTGCAACTAATCCCCGGGTCGTTTTGATAATTCATAACAACATATATCTCATTGAACTAATATAGATTCAAGATAAATATTTCAGGATGTTCAATGATTGGCATGGCATGAAATAGAGATGTGGACCCCTCAAAATGCTAAGGACAAGGATTGGCAAATGCTCAAGACTCTACACTTCTGTTTAAGTGATCCAAGATCACATTGAGTCCATAGGAAAGCCAATACTATAAAAAGGGGATGAGGTATGCTTAATGTTCTACTTGCTCAAAGTGCTTAGTGATATTGCTCCAAAACCCTCAGCCACTTTCTCTATCCAAATATGTCCAAAACCTAATTCCCAACTCGGCCCCACCGATATTTCCCTCCGAACCCTAAAAATTCGGTCACACCGATATGGATCTCGGTCCCACCAAGATGGCCTTGCCAACGCTCTGTGACTTGTTGCATTCACTTTGGTCCCACCGAGATGTTGCAATCGGTCCCACCGAGTTGGCTTGACTGATTCTCTATTGCTTATTGCTTCACTTCAGTCTCACCAAGATGATGCAATCGGCACCACTGAGATGAGGTTTGCCCTAAGCCCTAGCACACCAGTTCCACCGAGTTGTTCCAATCGGTCCCACCGAGATTCCTAACAGTCATATTTTTGTATAAATTGGTGCCACCAAGTTTTCTGATCGGTGCCACCGAGATGGGTCAAAAGTGTCTAACAGTTAGATTTCGTGTGGAGGCTATATATACCCCTCCACCCCCTTCTTCTCATAGAGAGAGAGACATCAGAATGTGCGTACACTTTCATCATTCATTTTCTGAGAGAGAACCACCTACTCATGTGTTGAGATCAAGAGATTCCATTCCTGCCATTTGAACCTTGATTTCTAGCCTTCCCCGGGTTGCTTTCCAGTCAAATCCTTCTTCCACCATAGCCAAATCTGTGTGAGAGAGTTGAGTGTTGGGGAGAATATCATTTGAAGCACAAGAGCAAGGAGTTCATCATCAACACACCGTCTATTACCTTTTGGAGAGTGGTGTCTCCTAGATTGGTTAGGTGTCGCTTGGAGCCTCCGACATGATGTGGAGTTGAACCAAGAAGTTTGTGAGGGCAAGGAGATCGCCTAATTCGGGAAGATCTACTCAAGTGAGGCAAGTCCTTCATGGGCGATGGCCATGGTGGGATAGAAAAGGTTGCTTATCCGTGGACCCTTCATGGGTGGAGCCCTTCATGGACTCGCGCAGTCGTTACCCTTCATTGGTTGAAGTCTCCATCAACGTGGACATATGATAGCACCACATATCGGAAATACGCCAAAAATCTTCGTGTCTCCATTGTGTTTGCCTTCTCCAAACCCTTACCTTTACCTTCATGTGCAATGTTTCACATTCCGCAGCTATACTCTTAGAATTGCATGTGTAGGTTGATTGCTTGACTTATCATAATCGCTAAAATCTGCCCACAACTAAAATTGGGAAAAGGAAAGATTTTTATTTGGTCAAGTAGTCTAATCACCCCCTCTAGACATACTTTTGATCCTACAAGTGGTATCAGAGCTTTGGTCTCCATTAGCCTTGATTTCCATAGCTTTGGTGATCATAGCCTTGGTTTCACAACCTAGGAGAGTATGGCATCTAGCGAGGGTAACTATCATCGTAGATGTCCTTATTTTGATGGTACAAATTTTGCTAGTTGGAAGCATAAAATGAAAATGCATATTCTTGGTCATAACCCCTTCGTTTGGGCTGTTGTTCGTATTGGCTTGTGATGACCCACAAGTATAGGGGATCAATTGTAGATCTTTTCGATAAGTAAGAGTGTCGAACCAAACAAGGAGCAGAAGGAAATGACAAGTAGTTTCCGGTAAGGTATTGTCTGCAAGTGCTGAAATTGTAAGTAGTTGAGTAGTTTGCACTACTGCAGGATGCTGCTAACGTGACACTACGATCAGAGACCCTTCGAGAAACTGTGTGCGATGCCATAGTCGCAAACGGTGTTGTATGAAAACCGTCATAAATGTGTAAAACGTTTGCGATGACGGATGCATCAAAAACGGTTCAGGTTTTAGTTGCGTGTGCGATGAAGGGCATATGATTCAGTTCAATGAACTATTTGCGATGAGGAGGAACAAAAGAAACATGTAGCCAGATGGAGGCGTGTGCGATACACAGCATACGGTTCACTCGGATGAACTGTTTATGATTAGGCAACACAAAATAAACTGTCATCCCGATCAAAGGTGTGTGCGATATACGGCATGCGGTTCACTCGGATGAACTGTTTGCGTTGAGACATGAGAACAGAAACGGTTCAACTTAACAAGATGTGTGTGATACGCGGCAAACAAGTCTGTAATCAGAAATATGTCTGTAGACCGATAAGAACACAAACGGTTGCTGATAATAAGACATGTGCGTTGTGTGATGGGATTGCATATAGAACAACAACATACACACACACACACACTTATAAGGACATGATTGCATAACCAAATTAAACATCCACTTACATAGGTGGCTACTACAACCATGGCATTTGCACACACCAAAGCAAACTATTACATGCATAATTACATAGGTGGCTACTACACACATGACATTTCCACACACCAATAAAGTAAATTATATATTACATGCATGATTAACTAGCATAAACGATCATCTGGTCATCATCTACTTCTTGTGACGCTGCTTGCTCTACTTGTGGCTCGATCCAGGCTCGTCGATTTGGGTAACGAGGCACTTCCTCATGTCAACGATTCGCCTGTGCATCTCGTAGCATGTGTACACGCTCTTGGCCGCAAACCTGAGGTGAGGTTCATCCATTTGCCGCATTCAGGCCCCATGCCAGGATACGGGACTTGTTCTCTGGGCATCCTGCTTCATCTTTTCGTAGTAGGGGTCGATGATGGACGAGGCGAGTTTGACCAGGGAATGCTTCTTCGTGCTAGCCCAGACCGTGTAGTGGTCACGGATTTCGACAAGGTTCTTGCAGGCCAAGCCCGTAACACTGAGCGCTTTTACATCATTGGTGGAATCCACCGTGGCGAACTTGTAGTCAGTGATGTTGACAAACCTATTGAAACGGTCGCAAGGCTCTGTGGCCATGCAGTAGTGGTAGATGAGGACATGATGGCGCACGCACAACTGGGCGACGGCGACCTTTTGATCTATGCTGGGACGACCGGTGGTGTACAGGAGGTCGATGCCGACCACCTTGTACTTGTCTCCAGCAAGCAACTGCTCAACGCTGTTGACGTAGTCATCCACCATGGCTGGGTCGATGGTGTACACCACCGAGAGATCCGTCTCCCTCGCGTGGGTCTCCACTCTATGCTGGACGAACTCCATTGGAGCGTTGCCAGACATCCCCTCTCTATGTGTCGTCGTGGGTGTGCTTGTTGTGTTGTGGGGCGCGATCGAAAGGTTGAAGAGACTAAGGTTATAATGGCCGCGGGAATTAAAGGGAAGCCGGACGGCCAGGAATATTGGCAGACCCTGATGGTAGTTCTAATTTGTAGCGCGTAACTCCGGCGTGCCACACGTAACTGCATCGCGTGGCAACGTGCGCGGCGCAACTGCATGCATACGGGGCCCCCAACGTGATCGTGCGCATGCCCAACCGTTGGCAGAGCGCGCGGGGAGGGACGCGAGGAGAACGCTCCGCGGTCGCCTCAATGGCAAGCAACCATATATATATTCTGATCACGGGATCAGAATAATATTCTGATCACAACCTGACCTGCCCCGCTAGTAGTACGGAACTTCCCTGGGAACTAGGTTGAACTTCCGCCAACATTGCCCAAATGGGGCTTGCGATATACCTTTGAAAAGCTATGGACACCAATATCATGACCAACTTAAATTTTTGGCAAAATATAAACGGTTTAAGAGCAGTTTTGAAAACTGTTTTTTCTTCACACAAAAAACATGAATCGTATTTTCGATCGCATTTCTAAACCGTTTATCGGAATGAGGCATATAATATGGCGTTGGAAAGCTTCTGCAAAACCGCTCCTTCCACATGTTGAAAGTTTTCTATAATTCCCTATGGTTAAAGAGTAATTTGAAAAAACGTAAAATTTCGTAAACCGAACAGCTGAGTTCGTTTTTTCGATGTCATTTCTAAACGGCTAATCCAATGGAGGCATATGATACGGTGTTGGAAAGCTTATGAAAATGCGCTAATTTTTCATCTTGAAAGTTTTTTTCTAATTTTGAATGGTTTAAGAGTAATTTAGAAAATGGTCCAAGTCCTACCGAGTTCGTATTTTCAAGCTAATGTTTTAACCGTGCGTCTAAATGCAGCGAATGATATGGCGTTGGAAAGCTTGAACAAATGCGAAACTTTTTGGTATGTATTGTTTCTCCCAATTCTTTACGGTTTTAAGTCAGTTTCGAAAATGGCGAAAAACATATTTTCGCCGTAATTTCTACAAACTTTATCGAAATGCGGCAAATAATATACCCTTGAAAAGCTATGGAAAATGCGGAACTTTTTCATGTTTATGGTTTTCTCTGATTCCTAGCCGTTTTCAAGTAATTTCGAAAACGGCGGGATCATGCGTTCTGCCTTAATCGCGAAACAGATTCTTTGAAAATGCACCGCGTGAAGAACCTGAACTTCTCTGCGCGTGTACCTGAACTTCACTCTGTTTTTCACGTGATTTTTTTGCTCGTAGGTCTCCATCCATTGCTTGTAACTCTCCATCCATTCATCGGAATTGAGAAGGTGATATACCGATGGAAAGCTGTTGTAAGCACGCAAGTTTCCCGTGTTGATCATCTTTTCATACTCGCGATGATTTTAAAGAAATTCCATCTAAAATTCATTCAGCGTAGTAGTCAAACTTCGTGTTGTTTTCACGTTGAACTTCTGTGGCATATTTTCATTTGTAATTTTTCTCATCCATTTCGTCAGTGTTACAAAAATGATATTCTTTTTGTACAAACCTCTCTCATAATATATTTTGTAACTTTCTCCGACCGAGGACTTAAACTTACACAAATGATATTCCTGTCGTTTTGAGGTAAATTAAAGAAATGGTGAGATCATGATTTCTGCCTTCATTGCGAATGGAAACGCACTGCGTGAAGTAGTTGAACTTCTGGGGCATGTTTGTTTGAACTTCACTCTGTTTTTTGACATGCTGTTTTTTGCACGGCGTGAAGTAGTTGAACTTCTGAGACATGTCTGTTTGAACTTCACTCAGTTTCACTTTATTGTATTTTTATTATATAAATACACACCATGTAGTACGTGAACTTCCGGTCGTTATCACTCTGAACTTCTCTCTGATTTGAGAGAATTATTTTAAAACACAAAAAACAACATATATTTTTTTGTATTTTCGACATCTAAATACACGGCGAAGCTCTCTCACAAGAATTTTTTAAACTTTTCCTCGCCAAGCACTTGAACTTCTAGCAACCATTTTTTTCATATATGAGTTGTTTTTAAAAGTGCAAAAAATGGTGTTTTATTTTTTATTTCTTGAACAGGTAAATCCTAGGTTTTAATAACCTACGAACTTCTCTGTTATTTCAATTTGAACTTCATCTTTTTTATATTTTGAGTAAAGAATTGTATTCGATTTTTATACGGAAAAAATTAAACATGAAAATACAAGGTGAACCTCTCTCGCAAGAATTTTTGAACTTCTCCGAACACAGCACTTGAACTTCTTTTAACAAACCTTTTAAGCTTTTATATTTCTATACTTTTATTCTCACCTGAAATGCATTCCTTGCAGTACTTGAACTTCTTGTTGTTTTCATTATGAACTTCTGTCACATTTCTGTGTATACGTTGAATTACACGCAATTGAAGATCGGACATCATTTTTGCTATTTTTTAAAACATGTAATTGGAGGTCGAACTCCCCGCAATATAAATTATGAACCGTGCATGGGGGTGCACGTGAACTTCTTGCAACAAATATGAGTTTTTATATTCTTCGAAGTTCTATGTTATTTCAAATTGAACCTCTTAGTCTTATTGTTAGATAAAAAATATGTTTTCAAATAAGCATCAAACATTTTTAAGAAACGGAAAGAATTTGAGTTTTTCGTAAACATCAAGCTACTCCTTTTATTTTTATTTGAACTTCTTTATTTTTATTCTTTAGTAACGAAGAAAACCTTGTTTTTTTAATATTGAACTTTTCTTTTTTTATAATTTGGACTTCTTGCTTTGTTCGGAATAGTTTATTTTTTTCATTTTTCTAAAACCGTAAAACAATGTTCTTTTTATAAAAAATAAGCATCAAAGTCGTGTGTTATGTTAATTTGAACTTCTTGCTTTTCTTTTTAGATACAAAAAATTTTTGATTTTCTTATCGACCTGCTATGTATCTTAAAGTTGAAGTTCTTGGTTTAGTTTCAGAGACAGAAAAATTGTCTACTATTTTGTCTTTTAACTTGTAGTCTTTTCGGGGGTTTGTGAACTTCTAGAGTTTATTTTTGTGCAAATTTACACACACACACAGAGACCAAAAGTTTGGGTGGCACGAGACGCCTGGAGCAGCCGGGTCCGGAGCAATGGAGCACCTCTTGGTTTTATTTCTTTTAGTAATGGAAAAAACCTAGTTTTTTAATAAACATCGAGCCGCTCCATTTTTAGATTTGAACTTCTAGGAGTTTCTAATGAAGAAGATTTTTTTTATACATTTGTGTTGAGATGCATTGTGTTTTGTAGCTTGACCTTCTTGGGTTTGTAATAAACATTGGACTTCTTCGTCTTTTAAATTTGAACTTCTAGGTTTTTTCTAGAAACGGGGAAATCCTGCTTTTTTATAATTTTTGAAATGACTTTTTATAATTTGAACTTCTAGGTTTTTTAGAAATGGGGAAATACAATTTTTAATTAAAAAAAATTGAACTGCTCTTACTTTGATCTTCCTAGGATGTTTTAAATAAATTAAATTATTGGCTTTTTAGTTAAAAATGGAAAATCCATAGATAAGTTAACATTTTTCCAAACTTCTTTGTTTTCTCATTTTTCCAAACTCTCCAATTTATTAATTTTCAAAGTTAACATTTTTCTTGGTGAGGCAAGTTTTCTTCTTGGTAGATAAACATCTAATTGCTTTGTTCATTCAATTTGAACATCTTCATTTAATTCTTATAGTAACGGCAAAAATATATGAGTTATTAAGTGAAAGTTGAATAGTGTGACCTTCACGTTTTGTTGCTTTTGAACTTCATTTCTTTTTTTAAAATTGGTTAAATTATATCTTTCCGGCGAAGCTTTTGCTTCTCATCCGAACTTCGCTGGTAATTTTTTTACTTTCGTTGTTATTTGCCGACAATTTTCTTTGGAAGTTTTTAGTGCTTTTGACCTCCTATCTTTTTGGACATGAACTTCAACTTTTTTGTAGTGTTTTGGTTTTTCCAAACATCCCCATTTCACGTCTCCAAACAATCTTATTTTTTTATTAAACATCTTTGAAACTATGTTTTCCTAAATGCAGGAATTGCCAACAACATCGCGTGAACTTGTGATTCTATTTTTTCCGAATCATCTTTTCTTTGTGGCTAGTTGGGTTTTGGTACTCCCGTAAGATCGACAACACCCGTCAATTGAAAAAAAAGCTAGTGCACTGTCCATATAATGCAAGTAGCACTAGCAGTACCAACGTATGTTGTTTTTGAAAACAAGTAGTAATAACAAAGCCATGCATGTTTTTACTCCACACCTTTTTGTCCTTATCTCTCCATCTTATCTCCTAGAAGTAACCACCACTACGCGTTTTATTCCTTGTTCTCTCTTCTCTCTGTAACTTTTCTCTACTCATTCATACGGAAGCTAGCAACTGGATGCAGCAAACCGAGCTACAAAAGTTTAGGCTCGATTTGGGTTCAGGCGCCCGGCGGACCATTGCCAGACCAGCTCGGGAGGCTGCACTCGGGAGGAGCCTGTACTCCTTTTGCAGCTGGACGCAACGACCCGACATCTCAATGACCTGAACACCAAGGTGACCAACCTTGCAAGTGAAATTGAACTTCCACTTGGCAGGCGAGGCGGGCGTGGAGTGGAACGATGATGCAGCGCGGAGATGGCTGTGCAGGACGAGGAGGCCCTTGCTTAGTGAGGCGGTGGCCTGCGTTCCCTCTGGATGAGGACGAATCTCTCAACCTGCTTTTTTTCTTTAGTCTGACCTCCTACTTCTTTATAGTCTGACCTGCTATGCTCGGCTTGGTGGGAGACCTCAACGCCGAGGTTGCTAGCCTCGAACGCAACTGTTGCTGCGTTAGGATGGCCTCGATGCAGATGGACCCGATGGCACCATGATGAAAAAAGAACAGCAAGGAGAGATAGATGCCCGCACAGACTTCTCGCACCCTGTTCCGCGCGCCCTGTTTGAACTTTTTCAGCTGTACATTGGCATGTATGCATCGGACCTGTGCGTTGGCAGTGGCCTATCTTGCAAGCTCGAGGGTGGCTGAGGATGACATGGACGGCAGCTCACTGCTCATAGGAGCTCGTTGCTGTAGACAGAGAGGAAGGTCGGGAGGGAAAGGATAGGGGCGGAGCCGGATGTAACTGGTGGCAGTGCATCGCAGCAGGGCACGCGACCAGCTGCAGATCAAGACCTCCTGCAGCTGCAGGTCAAGACCTCCCACAGCTGTAGGTCGAGGCCAGAGGGATGAGGAGGCGGTGGTTGGTCGTGAGACGAGAAAGATGATGAAAGGGAACTGGAGAAGCACTTGGCGGTCGGTGGAAGACGGAGCTGCCGCTGGCTTTATGGAAGAAGGCCGGAGCGGCGTGTTCAAGGGCGGCGCAGGATGCGGGCCGTGAGCCGTGGCGTCGCTGAGGTGAGGAGCTTGGCTCCGGATGCAGGCTTGGATTAGCAGTCATGGCGCCGTGGTCGACCAGCGACCCCGGATCCGGTGGCAAAAGGGATTGGGTTCGACGCCTGGATCTGGGAGGAGGGAGAGCTACATCTTGATCTAGCACTGGATGTGGTGGTCTGCGGCGGCGCGCGGCGAACTACGGCGCAGCTACGACACACGGGACCCAGGGGCGGCGGCGGCGCGGTGGGATCAGGGCGGCGTTGGAGCATGGGGACCGAGCGTGGATGAAGACACAGTGCTGCGGGAGAGGATCATGGGCTACGGGTGGTGGGTGGGCTGTTTTTTTAGGGCGCACCGATTCGGGAGGATCCCGTCGCCCCTATATAGCTCGCGTCGTGATCCCGATAATAAAGAGCGTGTAAATAAAAAGTAGGAGCTGTTTAGATAAAGAAACAAAAACTTAGTATAGTGAGTGTTGAAAAGTGGTGGTAGGAGCTGCAAAATTGTCCCTAAGCAATTGACTACTTTATTAGACCGATAGCAAGTTTTATGTGGGAGAGGCCACTGCTAGCATGTCATCCCTGACTTGGAATTCTATGCACTTATGATTGGAACTATTAGCAAGCATCCGCAACTACTAACGTTAATTAAGGTAAAACCCAACCATAGCATTAAGATATATTGGTCCCCCTTCAATCCCGTATGCATCAATTTCTATGCTAGGTTGAAGCTTCTATCACTCTTGCCCTCCAATACATAGTCCTATCAACATACAACTAACCCTATGGTGTGATCCACGTGCGCACTCATATGATGGGTACCAAAGGACAGCAACATAACCACAAGCAAATTAAATCAATCATAGCAATTCATAAACCACCGATAGAACAACGAAAATCTACTCAGACATCATAGGATGGCAACACATCATTGGATAATAATATGAAGCATAAAGCACCATGTTCAAGTAGAGGGTACAGCGGGTTGCGGGAGAGTGGACCGCTGTAGATAGAGGGGGGAAGGTGATGGAGATGTTGGTGAAGATGACGGAGGCGTTGGTGTAGATTGCGGTGATGATAATAGCCCCCGGCGGCGTTCCGGCGCCACCGGAAGCAAGGGGGAGAGAGCCCCCCTCCTTCTTCTTCTTCCTTGACCTTCTCCCTAGATGGGAGAAGGGTTTCCCCTTTGGTCCATGGTCTCCATGGCGTGGGAGGGGCGAGATCCCCTCCGAGATTGGATCTGTCTCTCTTTGTTTCTGCATTCCTTGATTCCGCCCTTTCACCATTTCTTAAATTCCCGGAGATCCGTAACTCCGATTGGGCTGAAATTTTAACACAATCTCTATCCGGATATTAGCTTTCTTGCGGCGAAAGAAGGGAATAAACCGCCTTACGGGGTGGACACGAGGGCCCAGGGCGCGCCTGACCCCCTGGGGCGCGCCCCCTGCCTCGTGGCCCCCTCGGAAATCGTCTCGCGTTGTTTTTTTCTTCCCAAAAATCACATATATTCCAAAAAAAATCTCCGTCAGTTTTTATCCCGTTTGGACTCCGTTTGATATGGATTTACTACGAAACAAAAAACATGCAACAAACAGGAATTGGCACCGGGCACTGGATCAATATGTTAGTCCCGAAAAATAGTATAAAAAGTTGCCAAAAGTATATGAAAGTTGTATAATATTTGCATGAAACAATGAAAAATTATAGATAAGACGGAGACGTATCAGGTATCTCAATGTTTGCGGCCGAGTGACGGTGGCACGGTGCTTGACATTCATTCTCATTTCTTGCATAGGACCTAAGCATGCACCCAAGAACCAAAGATTTGATTTTTCAACCAATTTATATAGTTCAAATTTGAATTATGCACATAAATGCATTGAAAACTCACTTAATGCATAAAAATGTCCAAACGAGCCCCAAAAATCACAAAAATAACACAACACTCTTGTTGTTCTGTGTTGACACGAGAAAAAAATTGAAAGCAATTAGAGGCAATGGATATCGTTTTGCCCCCAAAGTTGGGGCGTTCCCTACCGAAACCATCATGCTTGTTGTGAGAAGCTCTGGTTTGTGAGAAGCATATACCCAAACCTGCCCCAAATGGGACAAAAACTTTACCATGGCATGTTGATGCCGCTCCATGATAGCATGCCAAGTTTCATGAATTTTAGATGAGTTTTGGATTTACTAGAATTTAAAAATCAGGTATCTCAATGTTTGCGGCCGACTGACGGTGGCACGGTGCTTGACATTCATTCCCATTTCTTGCATGGGACCTAAGCACGAACCCAAGGACCAAAGATTTGATTTTTCAACCAATTTATATGCACTGGAGCATGTGCATGTAGTTCAAATTTGAATTATGCACATAAATGCATTGAAAACTCACATAATGCATAAAAATGTCCAAACGAACCCCGAAAAATCACAAAAAATAACACAACACTCCCGTTGTCCTATGTTGACATGAGAAAAAATTTGAAAGCAATTAGAGGCAATGGATATCGTTTCGCCCCCAAAGTTAGGGCGTTCCCTGCCGAAACCATCATGTTTTTTGTGAGAAGCTCTGGTTTGTAAAAAGCATATACCCAAACCTGCCCCAAATGGGACAAAAACTTTACCACGGCATGTTGATGCCGCTCCATGATAGCATGCCAAGTTTCATGAATTTCAAACGAGTTTTGGATTTACTAGAATTAAAAAACCAGGTATCTCAATGTTTGCGGCCGAGTGACGGTGGCACGGTGCTTGACATTCATTCCCATTTCTTGCATGGGACCTAAGCATGCACTCAAGGACCAAAGATTTGATTTTGCAACCAATTTATATGCACCGGAGCATGTGCATGTATTTCAAATTTGAATTATGCACATAAATGCATTGAAAACTCACTTAATGCATAAAAATGTCCAAACGAACCCCAAAAAATCACAAAAAAATAACACAACACTTATTTTGTTCTATGTTGACACGAGAAAATTTTGAAAGCAATTAGAGGCAATGGATATCATTTCGCCCCCAAAGTTGGGGCATTCCCTACCGAAACCATCATGCTTGTTGTGAGAAGCTCTGGTTTGTGAGAAGCATATACCCAAACGTGCCACAAATAGGACAAAAACTTTACCACGGCATGTTGATGCCGCTCCATGATAGCATGCCAAGTTTCATGAATTTTGGACGAGTTTAATTTAAAAACCAGGTATCTCAATGTTTGCGGCCGAGTGACGGTGGCACGGTGCTTGACATTCATTCCCATTTCTTGCATGGGACCTAAGCATGCACCCAAGGACAATGATTTGATTTTCAACCAATTTATATGCACCGGAGCATGTACATGTAGTTCAAATTTGAATTATGCACATAAATGCGTTGAAAACTCACTTAATGCATAAAAATGTCCAGACGAACCCCGAAAAATCACAAAAAATAACACAACACTCCTGTTGTTCTATGTTGACACGAGAAATTTTTTGAAAGCAATTAGAGGCAATGGATATCGTTTTGTCCCCAAAGTTGGGGCGTTCCCTACTGAAACTATCATGCTTGTTGTCAGAAGCTCTGGTTTGTGAGAAGCCTATACCCAAACCTGCCCCAAATGGGACAAAAACTTTACCACGCCATGTTGATGCCGCTCCATGATAGCATGCCAAGTTTCATGAATTTCAGACGAGTTTTGGATTTACTAGAATTTAAAAACCAGGTATCTCAATGTTTGCGGCCGAGTGACGGTGGCAGGGTGTTTGACATTCATTCCCATTTCTTGCATGGGACCTAAGCATGCACCCAAGGTCAAAGATTTGAGTTTTCAACCAATTTATATGCACTAGAACATGTGCATGTAGTTCAAATTTTAATTATGCACATAAATGCATTGAAAACTCACTTAATGCATAAAAATGTCCAAACGAACCCTGAATAATTCCAATTCTTTTATTATCACTGCAGATAAAAGGTGTAGCAATTCAAACGCCGTCCATGGTCGCGGTGACCCCATTATGTAATTCAAATCAAGATGAAAAATCAAGTAGATCGCACACAGTTTATTATAACCAACCGTGTTTGATGCCTCACAAAATATCTTCGGACCGTGTCTGAATAAGGGACCGTGTCTGATGACACTTTGGGCGCTAGTTTTTTGGCTGAAGCGATTCCAAATTTTTGGCTTCCGCAAAAATATCTACCTCCCCGCCCCCTCCCCCTTACCAAAAGCCACATTTCCCCCCTTTCCGCCTTCCTTTCCAAGTTGAAACCTTCACTCCTTGCTTGCAGTGCCGCTGCCTCCTCGTTGGCGGCCCTCCTTCACACTGCTTGGCCTCGCCTATCCAGGCAGGTAATTCACACCCGACCCCCATCCTCCTCCTCCTTCCACAACCAACATGCCCTGACCGCCGGCACGAACGCGGCACCTTCCACCCAAATCACCGACCCCTCCACCAAATAAGCGTCGGCCTAAGCCATGGTGCACGCAGTATAGCCAAGACCTTAAGGAGCATTTGGCAGTGGAGAAGCAAATCGCGGTCGCACGCGCAGATGAGGTCGCGATGGATGACATTCGTGCCGACCCCCAAATCTTGGAGGAGCACCTCGCCGTCGTGGCCACCGTTGACGCCTCACACACCGACGCCGCGATGCGGTTGGCTGCTTTAAAGACAGTTCATGGTGTTTGCTCGAGGCCACCGTCGGTGCCTTCAACAAAGACTACGAGGTGTTTTCTCAGCGTGCACGTGCTTACCTCATCTCGAGAGCCAGCAGGTTAGTGCCCGGAGCGGCTCAGACAACTCACCACTACAACGAGGGCACCAACGATGCGGAGGCCTCGCCCTCTTCCATGTCCAAGGAGCCAATCATCATCGATATCTCCGACAATGAGGAGTAGCTTGTCTTATTAGCTCACTATAAGGACCCATGCTCAGTTTGCTAGCTACTGCCTCTCCTTAACAAATTCTAGTGAATTGTGCTATCTACTTTCACAATGCAATCTTCTGCTATAGTGTATATGTTCTATATGTCTTGCAATGTGGTGTTCAATTAACTGCTTGGTTCAATTATGCAAATGTGATGTTCAATTCTTCAGGGTGCAATATTTCCAAGTTGTTAAGTATGCTTGGTTTGGTTAACTGTCTGATCTTCTATTAGGAGTATGTTATATTATTCAATTGGTGTTTAGTTAACTGCTTGGTTCATTTGTTGTGGCTTGGTTCACTTGTTGTGGTGTTTAGTTAACTGCTTGGTTCAATTCTGCAATGCGATGTTCAATTGTTGTGGCTGCATTCTCTTATTGTATACCATGTGAGGAATAAATCGAATTTGGCTGTACTAAATACATGAGAAACAAATACAATTGCTATATTTCCAAGTTGTTAAGCATGCTTGGTTTGGTTAACTGTATGATCTTCTATTATGAGTATGTTATATTGTGCAATGCGGTGCTCAGTTAACGTTTGGTTCATTTGTTGTGGTATTTAGTTAACTGCTTGGTTCAATTCTGCAATGCGATGTTCAATTGTTGTGGCTGCATTCTCTTATTGTATACCATGTGAGGAATAAATCGAATTTGGCTGTACTAAATACATGAGAAACAAATATTATTGCTATATTTCCAAGTTGTTAAGCATGCTTGGTTTGGTTAAATGACTGATCTTCTATTAGGAGTATGTTATATTGTGCAATGTGGTGCTCATTTAACCTTTGGCTCATTTGTTGTGGTGTTTAGTTAACTGCTTGGTTCAATTCTGCAATGCGATGTTCAATTGCTATGGCTGCATTCTCTTATTGTATACTATGTGAGGAATAAATCAAATTTGGATGCACTTAATACATGAGAAACATATACAAGTGCTATATTTCCTAGTTCTTAATCATGCTTGGTTTGGATAAATGGGTTTTCCATGTGGCTTGAATTAATCTGATGAATCTGCAATGTGCTTATTTTTCATCAACATATTTTACTGATAGCATGTGAACCCTTACTTAACCTGATGACTAACTACCTTATATGTGTTGCAAGGAAACAATGGGAAGCACCGAGGTTTACAAGATGGTACTAACTATTATACCTTGCCTTTTTTTTATTCCTTTGCCCCGTTTCCAATATAGAGAAGATATTTATGCACATCCTTGTTTTCAGGGTTCACTGATGATTACCTCTCAAACCACCTTTGTGGTCAGGATGCGAGGAAAGTTTTCATACAACACTCACGGTTCAATATTGAAGTGTTCCTGAAGAGGTCGAAGGATGGACGATCAATCATCCACAGGCACTGGCCTAAAGTTGCAAAGACCTTCAACATGAATGAAGGCTCAAGATTCGCCTTCCGCTTCAGTAGTTTCCCAGATGAGATGCATCTCTCTATGTACCGTCTATGATGCTAATTTCAAAAGGTTCTAGATGTTGCATGTGAAACTTGCTGCTGGTGCAGTTGTGTAATGGGGTAGCTAAGTGCTGAAGCTATATCATGTTGTACTCCGATGTATTTCAATTATGAAATCCTGCTTCCTTAATATGGAAATGGAATATATTATGTTGTTAATATGAATGTCAATTAGATTAGTAAATGGATTATTAACAATAGGCCAATTAGCCCGCTAATTGGGTTTTCTTATTGCAAACAGTTAATGAGAAAACACCGTGGGCGATGACCTAAGGCAACGCACACAGTTTCTAGGAATAAACCGTGTTGGATCAATGAACAATCACACACGACATTCTCTTCAAAATAGTTTGCGTTACGCCACCTTGCACAAACGTTTTCCTTGTAGTGACTGTGTGGGATGTATATACGAACGGAAACGTTTAGTGGTGACTGACTGTGCGGGATGTACTTACGACCAGAAATGATTTTGCCTGTATAATTGTATTTTTTAGCACTACTGTACGTATTTCTGTATTTGAGTGCTTGTTGGTCGCACACGACCTCATTTTTCCGAGCGTGTGTGCCAGGAGGGCATATCCCCAATGGTTTCTGGGTCGTGTGGGAAAGACCCTCTATCGCCCACACTGACTTGGCGACGGTTCCAAATGTCATCGCGGAAAGGGGTAAAAAACCGTTTGTTAAGGACCGACGCGCACCAGTGTTGATAGCAAGATAATTTGTAATGAGCAAGTAGCGATAGTAGTAACAAGTATGAAACAAGGTAGCCCAATCCTTTTGAGGCAAAGGATAGGCCAAAATTGTCTCTTATGATAAGCAAAGCGTTCTTGAGGGTGCACGGGAATTTCATCTAGTCACTTTCATCATGTTGGTTCGATTTGTGTTCGCTACTTTGATAATTTGATATGTGGGTGGACCGGTGCTTAGGTGTTGTTCTTACTTGAACAAACCTCCTACTTATGATTAACCCTCCCGCAAGCATCCGCAACTATGAGAAAAGTATTAAGAATAAATTCTAACCATAGCATTAAAATTTTGGATCCAATCGGTCCCTTACGAAATAGCGCATAAACTGGGGTTTAAGCTTCTGTCACTCTCGCAACCCACCACCTAATCGCTACTCCACAACGAATTCCCTTAGGCCCAAATATGGTGAAGTGTCATGTAGTCGGCGTTCACATGACACCACTAAGGGAATAACAACATACATACTATCAAAATAGCGAACACATGCCAAGTTCACATGATTACTTGCAACATGATTTCTCCCATGACCTCAAGAACAAAGGTAACTAATCACAAATAATAATCATGCTCAAGATCAGAGGGGTATTAAATATCATAATGGATCTGAACATATAATCTTCTACCAAATAAACCATATAGTAATCAACTACAAGATGTAATCAACACTACTAGTCACCCGCAAGCACCAATCAACACTACTACTATGGTTTGATATGAGATGGTGTTGTTGAAGATGTTGATGGAGATTACCCTTCCCAAGATGGGAGAGTTGTTGGTGATGATCACGATGATGATTTCCCCCTTCGGGAGGGAAGTTCCCCCGGCGGAATCGCTCCGCCGGAGGGAAAAAGTGCTCCTGCCCAAGTTCCGCCTCGAGACGGCGGCGCTCCGTCCCGAAAACCTTCTCCTTATTTTTTATAGGTCAAAACCACTTATATACTAGAAGATGGGCACCGGAGGTAGGCCAAGGAGGCCAAAACCCACCAGGGCGCGCCTGGGGGGCCTGGCACGCCTAAGTGGGTTGTGCCCACCTGGTGGCCCCCTCTGGTGGTTATTGGCTCCAGTATTTCTTAAATATTCCATAAAAAATTCCCATGAAGTTTCAGCTTATTTGGAATTGTGCGGAATAGGTAGCCTGACATAGCTTTTTTAGGTCCATATTTCTAGCTCCTGGAATTCTCCCTCTTTGTGTGTACCTTGTAAATTGTGAGAGAAAAGGCATTAGAATTACTCCAAAAAGCATTATTATGGATAAAAACATTATAAATAACAGTAAGAAAACATGATGCAAAATGGACGTATCAACTCCCCCAAGCTTAGACCTCGCTTGCCCTCAAGCGAAAACCAAAATCAAAAAACATGTCCACATGCTTTGAGAGAGAGGTGTCGATAAAAACAAAATACAGACATAGAAGCATCATGCTGATTATTATGACAACAACAAAATTAGACATAGGACTTTTATCATAGAACTTGCATCATATACTTCCTATGAATAAGTAACAGTTCATCACACAATTGAATTATAAAGCAAAAACTCTATTAGAAACCAACAAACTATGTTCTCAGTTAACTTTGCAACTACAATTCATCATCTTTTCAGGAAGAGTCACGTGTAGGAGCCTTTTAAGCAAGTCCACATACTCAACCATCATATAGTATTCTATGATTGCTAACACTCACCTCGTACCCATGAGCAAAACGTTTCAACCGGACACATAGAAAGATAGGGGCTTATAGTTTCGCCTCCCAACATACTCACCTCAAGGGTGATGTCAACAATAATAACTCATGATATCTATATTCAACTAGACATATGTGCCTAGATCTTCTCACCACATGATGCTTGCCAAAAGAGAAAAATAAAAAGGAATAGAAGGAGAACTTTGATTCTTTGCATAAAAGTAAATAGATAAAAGTAAAAGATAGGCCCTTCATAGAGGGAATTAGAGGTTTCCATGCGCTTATTTGTTTGTATGCTCAATCCATTAATGCAAGAGAATGTCACGTTGTATTTCCCCTTAAGATGACAACCTTTATTATGCAGTCTGTCGCTTTTATTCTTTGTCATCCAAGTTCATACAACGCTCAATTTTCTCTTACACTAAATGATCTCACACATTTAGAAGCAATTTTTATTGCCTTTTTGCACCGATGACAACTTACTTGAGGGATCTTGGTCAATCCCTAGGTAGGTATGGTGGACACTTGAAAAATATTTGGGTTTAAGGGTTTTCGGATGCACAAGTAGTATCTCTACATAGTGTGGAATTTTTGGCTAGCAAAGATAGGGACAAGTACCACATGTTGAAGGATCTATGACAATATGACTTCTATGTGAATATAAACAAACATAAATCATTAAGTTGTCTTCCTTGTCCAATGTCAACAATTTTGGCATATAATATTTTGATGAGGGCTCACAATCACAAAAGATTTCTAGGATAGTGTATCTATATGTGAATATTCTCTTCCCTTATTAATTCTTTCATGAGTTGCATCATTGACTAATGTTATGTTTGTCAATCTCTAATAAAATTTTCTACTTATATTTTTCCTGATGTGGTGCTATCACCTACCATAGGATTAGTATATAATCTTATTGATTTATTTCCTTTCTTTTATTTGTTTCCTTTCTATTTTTCTTTCTTATTTCTTTTCTTTCCTTTATTTGCAACATGAAAGTAAAGAAAGCAAAAACTCAAACTAAACTTCATTATATAACTTGCACACGATTACAATGATAGATCACTAAGCAAACACTCAAATAAGAAAGGATCGAGCTAAACTTCATTTCATCTAAAGCAAAAAGATCAAACTAAGATAAATAAAAGCAAAAATATAGTGGGATGATATGATACCGGGGCACCTCCCCCAAGCTTGGCGGAAGCCAAGGGGAGTGCCCATACCCGATACTCAATTCTCCTTTGGTGGTGAAGAAGATGATAATGGTGGTGAGGACAACTGTGCCTTCAACTTCTTCATATTGTAGTTGAGGAGAGCAATTTCCTCTTTTAAATCATTGACCTCCAACTCCAACTGCAAGATCTTGTCACGTAAATCTCCTTTGCTTTTCTGCCGAAAACAAGAAGGAATAGATCGGTTATTAGACCAGTTAGCTCTCTTAGGAAGACTGGACTTCTTGAACTTTATGTGCATGTCCCCAGGTTGAGGTAGAGGAACATCCTCCTCCTTCGAGCTTCAATCATCAATCCTCATCAAGTGAGCATCCTCCTCATCATCCGTAGTTCGACCATAAGGAGATAGGTCCCATAGGTCTTTGGGTCAGCAATGAGATGTGAGACATAGCTCTCACCGTCGGATTCTCGGGGCTACATATTTTCAAAACTGCGCAGGAAACAACAAGAAAAGAGAACAGAGGATTTCTCCATGATACGGTGATCAATAGGTTCGGGAAGTATATATAGATTTTTCATCTTGGAGGACAAGTATATGGTAGAAAAATGGAGTACGGAAAGTGTCCCAGGTGGGCAAAACCCCCCTGGGCACGCCAGGCAAGCCTGGCGCGCCCTGGTGTCTTGTGCCCACCAGGGGACGCTTCCTGAGAGTTCCTTTATTTCCAAAGTTCTAAAATATTCCAAAACTGACAAAAAATATTTTTGTGGATTTTTCGGAGTCCGTTTACTTAACGTATCACGTACCTCCTTATTTTCATGATTCCGGAGTGTTCCGGAAGGACTCTTTTATGTGTTCTTCTGGTGTCAAAGTTTGGATAATATTACTTTCAACATTAATTGGCGTACCTGAGATATAATGCTTTATTCGTTGTCCATTGTCAACCTTCGGGTTAGTACCTTCAGAATTATTTATTTTGATGGCACCAGACCGGTAAACCTCCTCGATGACATATGGGCCTTCCCATTTCGAGAGGAGCTTCCCTAAAAAAAATCTAAAGTGAGAGTTGTACAAAAGAACATATTCTCCAACTTTAAACTCGCGCTTTTGGATTCTTTTGTCATGCCATATTTTAACTTTTTCTTTGAATAACTTTGCATTTTCATATGCTTGGGTTCTCCATTCATCTAATGAGCTGATATCAAATAACATGTTTTCACTAGCAAGTTTGAAATCATAGTTGAGCTCTTTGACTGCCCAAAAAGCTTTATGTTCTAACTCAAGAGGAAAATGACAAGCTTTTCCATAAACCATTTTATATGGAGACATGCCCATAGGATTTTTATATGTTGTTCCATAAGCCCAAAGTGCATCATCTAATTTCTTAGACCAATTCTTCCTGGACCTATTGATAGTCTTTTGCAAAATTAATTTTATTTCTCTATTACTAAGTTCAACTTGACCACTAGACTGAGGATGATAAGGTGATGCAATTCTATGGTTAACATCATACTTGGCAAGAATTTTATGGAAAGCACCATGAATAAAGTGTGAACCACCATCAGTCATTAAATATCTAGGGACTCTAAACCTTGGGAAAATAACTTCCTTGAGCATTTTAATAGAGGTGTTGTGATCAACACTACTGGTTGGAATAGCTTCAACCCATTTAGTAACATAATCAATAGCAACCAAAATATGTGTATACCCATTAGAGGAAGGAAAAGGTCCCATGTAATCAAATCCCCAAACATCAAATGGTTCAACAACAAGTGAATAATTCATAGGCATTTCTTGGCGCTTGCCGATATTACCTATTCTTTGACATTCATCACAAGATGAGATGTACTTACGAGCATCCTTGAAGAGAGTAGTCCAATAAAATCCAGACTGCAATACCTTGTGAGCAGTTCTATCTCCAGCATGATGCCCTCCATAAGCTTCGGAGTGACATTTCCGTAGGATTTGTCCCTATTCTTGCTCAGGTACACAACTTCTAATAATGCCATCTACTCCTTCTTTAAAAAGATGTGGGTCATCCCAAAAGTAATGTCTTAAATCATAGAAGAATTTTTTTTTCTTTTGTTGGTATGTAAAGCTAGGTGGTAAATATTTAGCAACAATGTAATTAGCATAGTCAGCATACCAAGGAGTACTATGAGAAACATTTATTGCAGCTAACTGCTCATCAGGAAAACTATCATCAATAGGTAGTGGGTCGTCAAGCACATTTTCAAGCCTAGACAAGTTATCAGCTACGGGGTTCTCAGCTCCTTTTCTATCAATGATATGTAAATAAAATTCTTGTAACAAGAGAACCCAACGAATAAGTCTAGGTTTAGCATCTTTCCTTTCCATAATATATTTAATAGCAGCATGGTCTGTGTGAACAATTACTTTGGAATCAACAATATAAGGTCTAAATTTATCACAAGCAAACACCACTGCTAAGAATACTTTTTCAGTAGTAACATAATTTCTTTGAGCACCGTCTAGAGTTTTACTAGCATAATGAATAACATTAAGTTTCTTATCAACTCTTTGTCCTAGAACAGCACCAACAGCATAATCACTAGCATCACACATAATTTCAAAAGGCAAGTTCCAATCAGGTGGTTGAACAATAGGTGCAGAAATTAAATCTTTCTTGAGTGTTTCAAAGGCCTCAAGACAATCATCATCAAAAACAAAAGGAATATCCTTTTGCCAAAGATTAGTAAGAGGCCTAGAAATTTTAGAAAAGTCTTTGATAAATCTCCTACAGAAACTGTAACATCCCAAAATTCTAAATTTTGGAATGTTATATTAAATAAATAGTTTTGATTGTTTGTTTGATTGTGGTGTGGTTTCTTGAGTGAAACTGAGTGAAATTTGAAAACTTTTTGAAAGTTAAATGAGAGGGAATAAAAAGACTTCCCCAAACTTTCATCTTGCATTTATGATCTCCATGAATTCAAATTCATTTCATCACAAAACCCTAGAGAGAAGATGACATGACTTCTTCCATTTAAATAAATAAAAAGGGTTTTGAAAAGATTTGAATTCCATTTGAAACTATTTCAAATTCAGAAACTTTAAGCAACTCAATGATATTCATGAGAGAATATAAAATGACTTCTTCAAAACATATGAAATATGAGTTGGAAGTTTAAAAGAAATCCAATTTAAAGTCCCTTTAAAAATTATTTTCAATTTGGAGTTATTTGGTTTTTATTCAAATTATTTTCTCCAAAAATAAAATATACAAAAATTAGAGTAAAATGATTCCCTACAATATAAAAATGGAGAGAAATAAATTTGAAATTATTTTGGTATTTTTTAAATGATTTTTATTAGGTTTGATTGCAAGAGTAGCACTATTTGCTTTATTTAAATTTTTGTGTATTTTATTTGATGCTAGAAAAATGTTCATATTGTAGAAAATCTTTTTCTAAAAATCCTGATATATAATATGCCGATGGAAAAAAATTATTTACATTTTTTCTTATTTTCCGTTTTAAAAAAACTGTACGAGCGACCGACTGCTATCCCTCGCCAGCGTGCGCAACATAGCCAGCGGGCCAGGCTATATTATTTTTTCCGGTTGTCCTTCAATTTATTTATTTTCTGTTCAAGAAAAATATAGTTTTCTTTTCCAAAGAAAAGGTAGAAAATAAAACTCTGCGCACACGCGCAAGCCTGAAGAAGGCCCATGCGGCGGCGTTTCTTTTCTTTGTTTTCTATCTCTTTCGTCTGCCTTTTTGTCTACGTTTAGTCCCACATTGCCTACCCTTTGACCCTAAACCTTTTTTCCACCTATAAATATAGACCCATAGAGCATCCAAAAATCATCCGATTCGGGTTAAATCAATATTTTGGTTTGGCTAGATTCACTAAAGAAAAATATATTTCTCCTCTCCGGCGGGACTCCTGAAAGTTGTCTCTTCTCTCGGAAGTCGTCTTTTCTCTACCTTATTAAGGTATCTTTCTTCGTTTTATTTTTTTAATTTCGTAGTTTACTATTTCTAGAGTAGTACAGTAGAATAATTATATTATCAATTAGTCTCTATATTTATACATTAAACATAGAATTTTTTTGACCGTAGCTATTTTTGTTTCGTAAAACAGTTTGACCCTGATTTTTCAAATAGTCATAACTTTTTACTCGTTCATCCAAATTAGATAAAACCAGCGCCTATAGTTTCGTCTTGTTTTCACATATCCAGTGAACCTATCACATCAACTTTTTGAAATTTTCAAATTTCAAAATTTGTTCAGGTTCATATTCAAACTTCTTTTGATCATAACTTGAGTTCCGTAACTCTGATTTAGTTGATTCTTTTTTGCAAATCGAAGCTCTTGACCTCAACTTTCTGATAAGACAAAATCCACCCAATTTTGGTACTGTTAGAAATTGTTTTCTGTTTGCAAGAGTTATTTGCTTATTTTCGAAATTTTCCGACATCTTTTCTTCGATTTTTTGCATGAGTGCTTATGTATGCAATTGCTTGCTCACAATAGATTGAACGGAGTGTAACGAGTAGAACTATCAGGAGTTATGAGTGCGAATCATCTTCATCAACAGTACAAGGAAGGTTCACACTTTGATCATACTCTTCATACACAGTTTTATGCATTAGTTTTACCCTCGAACATTGCATGAGTAGGATTGACAACATGTGGGTATTGGGAAGTAGTTGATGAGGTAGGAACCTATTGTCTTGCATTCAAACAAAGGGTGTTACTAAGTTATGCTTACACTGCTATGCTATGCTCATAGACGTGGTTTGGTTTTGAGAGAATTCATGAAAGTCGTGAGAGTTATTGTTAACTAAGGTTTAAATTAAGGTGGCTACTTTAATACACATCTGGGTGGATTGGTTGGGGCACCCTGGAGCACCCAGTGGTTTGCCCGGGCACTTGGAGAACCCAGTGCTTGCCCAAGGGGATCCCAGAGTACCCGTGTGATCACCCTATGGAATGCCACCCAGGCTCAAAGGGATCATAAGATTATTCATGCTAGAAACTTCTGTGTGCAGCCACAAGCCATTATGGGATTTGGCATAGTTGAGTATGTTGTTTGACCTCTTTCAGTGGTAGGCTAGCAGATGTAGGGGGAAAGTAGGTGGTACTGTCAACCTAGAGTAAAGAGTTAATGCTTTGGAAAGACTATGTCTCGATCATCCGTTTCTCAAAAAACATGTAGTGCGAGAAATTCAACAGAGGAGATCGAGTCTTATGGGGAAAAGTGTGCAAACCTCTGCAGAGTGTACAAACTAATCATGATTAGCCGTGTCCCCGGTTATGGACATCTTGAGTATCTGGTACTTGAATTATTGATTTGATCTCATCACTTTACTTAATTAATTTGTTGGGTTATAATGATTTTTTGGGGGATTGAGTTGGAGGAACCTTCTCAATAATTTTCAACCAAATATGCATATAGAGATAGCCATTCTCATTTTTATCCTATGGTGTGAATTTGCCAATACATTCAATGTATTGACCTACATGGCTGCAACATCTCATGTTGCAGGAAATCTTACGACGAGTAAGTGATACGTTAGGGTTACGATTTCTACACTCAACTTTGCTGTTGGTGTTGATTGGAATCCACAACTTTGTTGTTACTGCCGCTATTTGGATTAAGGTAATAGTATTTACGTTACTTTATACATGTGATTTACCTCTGTTATAAATCCTTGAGTACTGTGTGTGTCAGCATACCGATCCAGGGATGACACTTAAGCACAGAGACTTGATCCATTCGGGTCAGGTCGCTACAAGATTGTATCAGAGCACATGTTGACTGTAGGACATGACCCCTAGAAACTGGCAAGCCCATAGGAAAGATTGTTCTCTCAAACCTTATTTTCAAAAAGATATTTTGCCTCTCTTCTTTTCTGAGCTTTATCAAATATTCCCTTTTAGTTAGACTATACCCCTTTCCCCTTTTGACCACATGAAGATTCGCCAGATGAGACCACTCCAAGAAGTACAAGTTATTGGACAACTAAGACCACTTCGGAATGAGGAGGATTTTATAGTGCATTATAAAATGGAAACTACAATGGTTGAAGACTCCAAAGACTAGGAGAATTTGAAGGCTCTGAAGAATTCCCAGAATGGTATGACCTATGAAAGCTACCCTTATGGAACTTGTCAGACTATTGAAGCTGTCAAAACCCGAGATCAAGGTGTGTCGGAGAAAGATGGGAACATGGAGCGTTAGAACTCAAAGATTTTGTCAAGAAAACCCCGAAGGCAGGAGATATCAACTATGGAATGATAGCTCATGGCGTAGACATGGGCATAAACACGACTATCCATGATGTTATCGCCCGCTTATGCTATTGTCACCGTGCTGGGTTGAGCATGCATTTCTGCGGAAGGATTGGATGACAAAGGGACTAATGGAGCACCTATCAGCAAAAGATGAAGTTTTAACCTTAGCTGGTGTATCACCAGGATCTGGAGTATTACATCAAGAAGTTTAGGGTGGACCTTTAGGAAGCCGTATTTGACAAGGAAGTGTTTCGTGAAGAACTCAGGACCCAGAAGTTGAAAATAGCCAAGCTGGAGGAGCAAAACCTTGAGATATCGAAGATTTGACCAATAAAAGGTAAAGGGTAATGATCCTTTTTAGTGGCTTTATTTAATTTGCGGAAATCAGTTACCATTCTATAACCTGTAACAATTCTTTGTGGGATCAACTCATCTTTATCATTAGGAACAATAGTAATACCTCCCTTCTTAGGGACACAATGGACATGACTTACCCACTGACTATCAGCAACGGGATAAATTATACCTGCCTCCACAAGCTTTAGTATTTCTTTTCTTATCACTTCTTTCATTTTAGGATTTAACCATCGTTGGTGATCAACAACCGGTTTCACGTCTTTCTCCAATTTTATTTTGTGCTGGCATAGAGTGGGACTAATGCCCTTAAGATCATGAAGAGTATATCCAATAGCAGCATGGTGCTTCTTCATAGTTTTCAATAATTTATTTTCTTCATGTTCTGAAAGGTTAGCACTAATAATAACAGGATATATCTCTTTCTCATCAAGATAAGCATATTTAAGAGTATCAGGTAAAGGTTTAAGCTCAAACATGGGATCACCCTTGGGTGGAGGAGGATCCCCTAGGATTTCAACAGGCAAGTTATGTTTCAAAAAAGGTCCCTGTTTAAAGAATACTTCATCTATTTCCCTTCTTTCATTCCTAAACATATCATTTTCATGGTCTAGCAAATATTGTTCTAAAGGATCAGTAGGAAGCACGACAATAGAAGCAAGACCAATAATTTCATCTTTACTAGGCAATTCTTTATCATGGGGTTGTCTACGAAATTTAGCAAAATTAAATTCATGAGACATATCCCCTAAACCAACAGAAACAATATCTTTATTGTAGTCTATCTTAGCATTGACAGTATTCAAGAAAGGTCTACCAAATATAATGGGACAAAAGTCATCTTGTGTGGAACCAAGAACAAGAAAATCAGCAGGATATTTAACTTTCCCACACAAGACTTCAACATCTCTAACAATCCCAACGGGTGAAATAGTATCTCTATTAGCAAGTTTAATTGTAACATCAATTTCTTCTAACTCAGCAGGTGCAATATCATGCATAATTTCTTTATATAAGGAGTGAGGTATTGCACTTGCACTAGCACCCATATCACATAAGCCATGATAGCAATGATCTCCTATTTTAATAGAAATAACAGGCATGCCTACAACAGGTCTATGTTTATTTTTAGTATCGGGTCTAGCAATTCTAGCAGCTTCATCACAGAAGTAAATAACATGCCCATCAATATTATTAGCCAAGAGATCTTTAATCATAGCAACACTAGGTTCAACTTTAATTTGCTCAGAGGGAGTGGGTGTTCTAGTATTACTCTTACGAACTATAGTTGAAGCTTTAGCATGATCCTTTATTCTAACAGGGAAAGGTGGTTTCTCAATATAAGCAGTAGGAACAACATGATCATTATAAGTGATAGTCTTTTCTTCAACTTTAATAGGTGTAGCTACTTTTACTTTAATGGGAGGATTATATTTAAACCACTTCTCCTTAGGGATATCAACATGAGTAGCAAAGGATTCATAGAGAGAAGCTACTATCTCATAGTCAAGTCCATATTTAGTGCTAAATTCACGGAAAGCATCGGTATCCATAAAAGATTTAACACAATCAAACTTAGGTGTTATACCTGACTCTTTACCTTCATCGAGATCCTAGTCTTCAGAGTTGCCTTTAATTCTTTCCAATAAATCCCATTTGAATTCAATAGTCTTCATCCTAAAAGAACCAGTACAAGAAGTATCAAGCATGGAGCGATTATCGAGAGAAAGCCGAGCATAAAAAATTTGAATAATAATTTATCTTGAGAGCTCATGATTGGGGCATGAATATAACATTGACTTAAGCCTACCCCAAGCTTGAGAGATGATTTCTCCTTCGCGAGGCCAAAAATTATATATATATATATATATATATATAAGTACGATCACGATGAACAAGATGCATAGGATAAAACTTCTGATGAAATTCCAATATCAATCGGTTGTAGTTCCATGATCCCATATCATCACATAGCCTAAACCATGTCAATGCCTCTCCCTTCAAAGATAAAGGGAATACCTTCTTCTTGATAACATCCTCGGGCATACCTACAAGCTTAAATAATCCACAAACTTCATCCACATAGATTAGGTGCAAATCAGGATGTAATGTTCCATCACATGTGAAAGGATTAGCTAGCAGTTTCTCTATCATACCCGAAGGAATTTCAAAGTAAACATTTTCAGTAGGTTCAGTAGGTTGAGTAGCAACTCTTTACTCTACTGGTCGGGGTGAAGATACCCCGAACAAGCCCCTCAAAGGATTATGTTCCATAGTAACAAGTGACAGTAAATTTCAGGACACTATATAAATTTTTCCTTACCAAATTCGACCTACCAAAGGCACTTCACTCCCCGGCAATGGTGCCAGAAAAGAGTCTTGATGACCCACAAGTTTAGGGGATCTATCATAGGCTTTTCGATAAGTAAGAGTGTCGAACCCAACGAGGAGCAGGAGGAAATGATAAGCAGTTTTCAGCAAGGTATTCTCTGCAAGCACTGAAATTATCGGTAACAGATAGTTTTGTGATAAGGTAATTTGTAACGAATTACAAGTAATAAAAGTAAATAAGGTGCAGCAAGATGGCCCATCCTTTTGTAGCAAAGGACAAGCCTGGACAAACTCTTATATAAAGGAAAGCGCTCCCGAGGACACATGGGAATTATCGTCAAGCTAGTTTTCATCACGCTCATATGATTCGCGTTCGGTACTTTGATAATTTGATATGTGGGTGGACCGGTGCTTGGGTACTGCCCTTCCTTGGACAAGCATCCCACTTATGATTAACCCCTATTTCAAGCATCCGCAACTATAACAGAAGTATTAAGGTAAACCTAACCATAGCATGAAACATATGGATCCAAATGAGCCCCTTACGAAGCAACGCATAAACTAGGGTTTAAGCTTCTATCACTCTAGCAACCCATCATCTACTTATTACTTCCCAATGCCTTCCTCTAGGCCCAAACAATGGTGAAGTGTCATGTAGTCGATGTTCACATGACACCACAAGAGGAAAGACAACATACATCTCATCAGAATATCGAACGAATACCAAATTCACATGACTACTTATAGCAAGACTTCTCCCATGTCCTCAGGAACAAACGTAACTACTCACAAATCATATTCATGTTCATAATCAGAGGGGTATTAATATGCATAATGGATCTGAACATATGATCTTCCACCAAGTAAACCAACTAGCATCAACTACAAGAAGTAATCAACACTACTAGCAACCCACAGGTACCAATCTGAGGCTTTGGGACAAAGATTGGATACAAGAGATGAACTAGGTTTTGAGATGAGATGGTGCTGGTGAAGATGTTGACGGAGATTGACCCCCTCCCAATGAGAGGATCGTTGGTGATGACGATGGTGATGATTTCCCCCTCCCGGAGGGAAGTTTCCTTGGCAGAACAGCTCCGCTGGAGCCCTAGATTGGTTCCGCCAAGGTTTCGCCTCGTGGCGGCGGAGTTTCTTCCCAAAAGCTTGCTTATGATTTTTTCCTCCATGAAATACTCCATATAGCCAAAGATGGGCATCAGAGGGCTGCTAGGGGGCCCATGAGGCAGGGGGCGCGCCCAGGGGGTAGGGCGCGCCCCCACCCTCGTGGACGGTGGGTGGCCCCCCTCTGGTATTTCTTTCGCCCAATATTTTTTATATATTCTGAAACATGCTCCCATGAAGTTTCAGGACTTTTGGAGATGTGCAGAATAGGTCTCTAATATTTTCTCCTTTTCCAGCCCAGAATTCCAGCTGCCAGCATTCTCCCTCTTCATGTAAACCTTGTAAAATAAGAGAGAATAGGCATAAGTATTGTGACATAATGTGTAATAACAGCCCATAATGCAATAAATATCGACATAAAAGCATGATGCAAAATGGACGTATGACACATTTACCCCATGGTACAACGAACTATCCAGCAGAAGAAAGAAGAAATGAAAGGAGCCCTCCTGGAAATTTTAGAAGAACCAGTGATGAAGGAAGATGTCGAGGACACACACAAAGGAAACTGAATTAAAGCCTGCACTAAGTCATGCTATTCATGTGGAGAAGGACACATATCCCAAAATTGTCTGAATGGGGACCTAGTAGCATTCCCGACAGTGGAAGTAGAGTATGACCCACAGGAAATAGTATCCCTAGTTGGCACGGAAAAGTCCAGGAAGAGAAACAGAATGTATCCCAGAACAACCTAATTTCCACAAAGAAGGACCTGAGTCATATCACATGTTTCGGGTGTAGAGATTCAGGGCACTACTTCAGCAGTTGCCCAAAAAGGAAGCCGAGGACCCAAGGAGGCTATGTAATCATAAGGAAACCTCGAGACTCATCAGAAGTAATAGGTTTTCGCTGTAATGAAGCAGAGCACTTTGCCAGAGATTGCCCCAAAGAGAAGGAAGCTTGTGCTAAATAGTTGAGTTTGCAACAACAATATAATAGTAGTAGTGGGAACATTTTATTTTATATTGAGGTGTTGAGTTGAGGCATATAATGGAAATACAGGAGATTGCAATAATTTGAGAATCAATAAAGTTAGCATCATGGGTACTGATTTGGATTTTATTAGTAGTTACTCTATGAAGAAAAGATTTTGACCATTTCTGAGGATATGAGAAATATGGTCTATGGATGAATTTGTGCATTTCAAGGATGGTAGTACCCTGTGAGGACACTTGACCCCTCGAGAAGATAGTGATGTTCCACGGAGTGGACTACGGACAAAATATATTCCTTTGTTGTAGGAAAAAATAGCTTTATGCAAAATTAAACTTTGAGCCTCCACCAGCCAAATATGCATATAGAGATAGCCATTCTCATTTTTATCCTATGGTGTGAATTTGCCAGTACATTCAATGTACTGACCTACATGGCTGCAATGTCTCATATTACAGGAAATCTTACGACGAGTAAGTGATACGTTAGGGTTACGATTTCTACACTCAACTTTGCCGTTGGTGTTGATTGGAATCCACAACTTTGTTGTTACTTCCGCTATTTGGATTGAGGTAATAGTATTTATGTTACTTTATACATGTGATTTACCTCTGTTACAAATCCTCGAGTACTGTGTGTGTTAGCATACCGATCCAGGGATGACACTAAAGCACAGAGACTTGATCCATTAGGGTCGGGTCGCTACAGAAACCAGCATGACCTAGGAAACTACGAATACCTTTGATGTCCTTAGGACATGGCATTTTCTCAATTGCATCAACCTTAGCTTGGTCCACTTCAATACCTCTTTCAGAAATTTTATGACCCAATACAATGCCTTCATTAACCATAAAGTGACACTTCTCCCAATTCAAGACAAGATTTATTTGTTCGCATCTCTGCAAAACTCGATCAAGATTGCTTAAACAATCATCAAAATACTTCCCATAGACAGAGAAGTCATCCATGAAAACCTCAACAATCTTTTCACAAAAGTCAGAGAATATAGCAGTCATACATCTTTGAAAGGTAGCAGGTGCATTACATAAACCAAAAGGCATATGTCTATAAGCATAAGTTCCAAAGGGACAAGTAAAAGTAGTATTTTCTTGATCGGGTTGAGAAACAGGTACTTGTGAAAAGTCAGAATATCCATCAAGGAAGCAAAAAAGCGTGTGCTTAGATAATCTTTCAAGCATTTGATCAATAAAAGGCAAAGGGTAATGATCTTTTCTAGTTGCCTTATTTAATTTTCTAAAATCAATTACCATTCTATAGACTGTAACAATTCTTTGTGGAATAAGTTCATTCTTATCATTAGGAACAATAGTAATACCTCCTTTCTTAGGAACACAATGAACATGACTTACCCATCTACTATCAGCTATGGGATAGATTATACCTGCTTCCAGAAGTTTTAATATTTCCGTTATTACCACTTCTTTCATCTTCGGATTTAACCGACATTGGTGATCAACAACGGGTTTAGCATCACGTTCCATATTAATTTTGTGCTGACATAGAGTGGGACTAATGCCCTTTAAATAATATTTCTTAGAGTATATCCAATAGCAGCTCGATGCTTCCTTAGAACTTTCAATAATCTTTCTTCTTCATGTCCTAAAAGGTTAGCACTGATAATAACAGGATATATTTTCTTTTCATCAAGATAAGCATATTTCAAAGTGTCTGGCAATTGTTTTAATTCAAACACAGGATCACCTTTAGGTGGAGGAGGACCTCCAAGAGTTTCCATAGGCAAGTTGTGTTTAAGTAGAGGACGTTGTTCAAAGAAATTTTTATCTATTTCATTTCTTTCGTGCATATGTGAATCATTTTCATGGTCTAGCAAATATTGTTCTAAAGGATCAGTAGGTGGAACAGTCATAGAAGCAAGACCAATTAATTCATCCTTACTAGGCAATTCTTTTTCATGATGATTTCTACTAAACTTGGAAAAATTAAACTCACGAGACTCATCACCAAAGCTAACACCAACAGTTTGTTTCTTACAATCTATCTTAGCATTAACTGTGTTCAAGAAAGGTCTACCAAAGATAATGGGACAAAAGTCATCTTGTGGGGAACCAAGAACAAGAAAATCAATAGGGTATTTAATTTTCCCACACAATACTTTAACATCTCTAATAATCCCAATTGGTGATATGGCGATTCTATTGGCAAGTTTAATAGTAACATCTATTTCTTCTATCTCAGCAGGTGCTATGTCTT
Organism: Triticum urartu; assembly: GCF_056163025.1. Lineage (NCBI taxonomy): Eukaryota > Viridiplantae > Streptophyta > Magnoliopsida > Poales > Poaceae > Triticum > Triticum urartu. Next base: position 302,955,720 of record NC_141877.1, read on the forward strand.
TCATGATTTCTTCATATAAAGTGTAATGAATAGCACTCACACTAGCACCCATGTCACATAAACCATGATAATAGTGATCTCCTATTTTAGCTGAGATGACAGGCATGCCAACAACAGGTCTATGTTTATCTCTTTTGTCAGTTTTAGCAATTCTAGCAGCTTCTTCACAGAAGTAAATAACATTCCCATCCATATCTTCTTCTAAGAGATCTTTAACCATAGCAATACTAGGTTCAAATTTAATTTGTTCATCAGGTTTAGGTGTTCTAATGTAGCTTTTGTTAACCATAGTTGAAACTTTAGCATGTTCCTTTATCCTAACAGGGAAAGGTGGTTTCTCAATATAAGCAGCAGGAACAACTAGATCAACATTATAAAGTATAGTTTCTTCTTTAACTGGTACCGGTTCTTTGGTTTCTTCTTTAATAGGTGGGTGATATTTAAACCACTTCTCTTTGGGGAGTTCAACATGAGTAGCAAATTATCCACAAAAGAAGGCTACTATCTCAGAGTCAAGTCCATATTAAGTGCTAAACTTTGAAAAGCATCGGTATCCATAAAAGATTTAACGCAATCATACTTTAGCTTAATACCTGACTCTTTACCTTCCTCGAGTTCCCAATCTTCAGAGTTGCCTTTAATTCTTTCCAAAAGATCCCACCGGAATTCAATAGTCTTCTTCATAAAAGAACCAGCACAAGAAGTATCAAGCATGGTTTGATCATTATGAGAAAGCCGGGCATAAAAATTCTGGATAATAATTTCTCTTGAGAACTCATGATTGGGGCATGAATATAGCATTGACTTAAGCCTCCCCCAAGCTAGAGCGATACTTTCTCCTTCACGAGGACAAAAATTATATATATAATTCTGATCATGATGAACTAGATGCAGAGGATAAACTTTTTGGTGGAACTCCAATTTCAAACGATTCCAATTCCATGATCCAATATCATCACATAGCCTATACCATGCCAATGCTTTTCCCTTCAAAGATAAAGGGAAAACCTTTTTCATCACTTCATCCCTGGGTAAACCTACAATCTTAAACAATCCGCAAATTTGTTTCACATATATCAAGTGCATATCATGATGTTCGGTTCCATCTCCTGCATAAGGATTAGCTAGCAGTTGTTCTATCATACCCGAAGGAATTTCATATTCAATATTTTCAGTAGGTGCAGTAGGTTGAGGGGTAACTAATTGTGGTTCCGGACGAGGTGAAGATACTCCGAACAAACCCCTCAAAGGATTGTTTTTCATAGTAACAAGTGACAACAAATTTCAGCACACTATATAAATGTTTCCTTACTAAATTCCACTTACCAAAGGCACTTCCCTCCCTGGCAACGGTGCCAGTAAATAGCCTTGATGACCCACAAGTATAGGGGATCAATTGTAGCTCTTTTAGATAAGTAAGAGTGTCGAACCCAACGAGGAGCAGAAGGACATGACAAGTAGTTTCTGGTAAGGTATTGTCTGCAAGTGCTGAAATTGTAAGTAGTTGAGTAGTTTGATAGCAAGATAATTTGTAACGAGCAAGTAATGATAATAGTAACAAGTATGCAGCAAGGTAGCCCAATCCTTTTGAGGCAAGGACAGGCCAAAACGGTCTCTTATGATAAGCAAAGCGTTCTTGAGGGTGCACAGGAATTTCATCTAGTCACTTTCGTCATGTTGGTTCGATTTGTGTTCGCTACTTTGATAATTTGATATGTGGGTGGACCGGTGCTTAGGTGTTGTTCTTACTTGAACAAACCTCGTACTTATGATTAACCCTCCCGCAAGCATCCACAACTACGAGAAAAGTATTAAGAATAAATTATAACCACAACATTAAACTTTTGGATCCAATCGGTCCCTTACGGAATAGCGCATAAACTAGGGTTTAAGCTTCTGTCACTCTCACAACCCACCATCTAATTGCTACTCCACAATGCATTCCCTTAGGCCCAAATATGGTGAAGTGTCATGTAGTCGACGTTCACATGACACCACTAAGGGAATAACAACATACATACTATCAAAATATCAAACACATATCAAGTTCACATGATTACTTGCAACATGATTTCTCCCGTGACCTCAAGAACAAAGGTAACTAGTCACAAATAATAATCATGCTCAAGATCAGAGGGGTATTAAATAGCATAATGGATCTGAACATATAATCTTCCACCAAATAAACCATATAGTAATCAACTACAAGATGTAATCAACACTACTAGTCACCCGCAAGCACCAATCTATAGTTCCGATAACAAGATTGAATACAAGAGATGAACTAGGGTTTGAGATGAGATGGTTCTATTGAAGATGTTGATGGAGATTTCCCTCCCGAAGATGGGAGAGTTGTTGGTGATGATGATGATGATGACGATGATTTCCCCCTCTAGGAGGGAAGTTCCCCCGGCGAAATCGCTCCAACGAAGAGAAAAAGTGCTCCTGCCCAAGTTCCGCCTCGAGATGGTGGCACTCCATCTCAAAAACCTTCTCCTTATTTTTTCTAGGTCAAAACCACTTATATACCAGAAGATGGGCACCAGTGATGGGCCGAGGAGGCCACAACCCACCAGGGAGCGCCTGGGGGGGCCTGGCGCACCCAGGTGGGTTGTACCCACCTGGTGGGCCCCCTCTGGTGGTTATTGGCTCCAGTATTTCTTAAATATTCCATAAAAAATCCCCGTGTAGTTTCAGCTTATTTGGAGTTGTGCGGAATAGGTAGCCTGACGTAGCTTTTTCAGGTCTAGATTTCCAACTGCTGGAATTCTCCGTCTTTGTGTGTACCTTGTAAATTATGAGAGAAAAGGCATTAGAATTACTCCAAAAAGCATTATTATGGATAAAACATTATAAATAACAGTAAGAAAACATGATGCAAAATGGACGTATCAGCTTGGAAGGTGAATTCTCTGAGAATGGTAGAGAACCGGATCGTGAAGCAGCCGCAGAAGAATTGAAGATGTTGAAATACAATGCTCAAGCTTTTGATATTCTCTTCAGTGGATTATGCCTCGAAGAATTCAACAAAATTAGCCACCTTGAGAATGCAAAGGAAATTTGGGATACTTCAGTTGATATGCATGAAGGTACCGAGTCCATCAAGGAATCCAAGTTGGATGTGCTTTGAAGTCAACTTGACAAGTTCAAGATGAAGGATGGCGAAGGAGTAGCTGAAACGTACTCTAGGCTTGCTCTCATCACAAATGAGATTGTCGGCTTAGGAAGTGAAGAGATGACTGACAAATTCATTATTAAGAAGATCCTTAGAGTATTGGATGGAAAATATGATACCATGTGCACATTGATCCAAATGATGCCCAATTACAAACATATCAAGACCAATGAAGTCATTGGTAAATTGTTGCTCATGATATGTCAATCAAAGATAAGGAAGAGCTCCACAACAAGTCAAGTGGTGCATACAAAGCTTCAACTGATGCTCCTACAACATCAAGTGACAAGCTAGTCTCTAATGGAGAATTGAGCTTAATGGTGAAGAACTTCAACAAATTCTACAAGAGTAAAAGCAAAGAGAGAAGCTCCAAGTCAAGGTCCTACAATGACAAAAGATCTTCTAGTCCTGATCGAAATTTCTACAATTGTGGAAGACCCAGACACTATTACAATGAGTGTACGGTTCCCTACAAGAAATGAGAAGACTCACCAAAAAGGAGGACTAGAAGAGATGAATCACCTCCAAGAGAGAGAGAAGGAGTTGAGATGATCGTTATGAATGAAGGCCCTCTCGAATAAGTAAGGATTCAGAAAGGAAAAACAAGTCATCAAAGAGCTACACAAGATGAAGACATCAATTTCACATTGGTGAATGGGTTTCCGGTTCCGACTCCGTCAACTACTCTGAGAGAAGCTATCACTCCGACTCTGAATATACTCAAGATGAAGGTGTTACCGGTCTTGCTCTAGTGTCATCCAACTCCCACGACATATTTGATTCACCAAATGAAGTAATTAGAAGATGCTTCATGTCTAAAGGCCCCAAGGTATCACACCCCGAGTATCTTGATTTCAATAGTGATGAAGATGATTTCCTAGCTGATGATGATTTAATTGTTGATAAAACTAGTGATGTGAGCTATAATGAAATTGCTAGTAATCATGCTAATCAAGATGAAACGAATGGCAATGATAAGAAGGAAATTGAGCATATAACTAAAGAACAAAACACTCTTAAGTTTGCTCATGAAACAACTCAAGAGGATCATAGAGAGCTCCTAAGAACTCATGAGAAGCTACGCTTTGAGAAGCTAAATTTAGAGCAAGAGCATGAGTTTCTAAAAGCTATCAATGATGATCTTCGAGAGAAGAGCTCTTCTTACATTTCCAAATGTATCCTCTTGTCTACTGGTATGCCACAAGTAAAATCTAGTAACAAGAGCAAGAAAGATTCTTCTTCTAGAAGTAACAATAACCATGCTAAATCCAATATTGTTGCTTCTAGTAATTCTCTTGATTCCACTAATGAATCTCTTAGCCAAGTTACACTTGAGTAATAAAATAGCTTATTGAAGGGAATTATAGATAAAGGTGTTCACAACAGTCTTTCCGGGAGTAAAAAATTTGAGGAAATTGTACGCAAGCAAGACACCGGAAGAATCAATGTGTTGGTTCTGAATGGAAGTTCAATGCCAATGGAGTTGAATGGGAAGAAGATCAATACCCCAAGATTAAGTTTGTTCACTTCTTTTGAGAGAACAAAAGCTCAAGATGATCTTCCACCACAAGACCAGAAGCTAAAGGGGAAGGACAAGCTTCAAGAAGAGATTGAATCATTTCAAGAAGCTCCTAAAGCCATGGTCAAGTGGGTTCCCAAGACTACGTCAAGCTCTACTTCATCAAGTTTGACTACAATTCCAAGGATTCCCATCAAGTTGATGTGGGTCCCAAAGAAGAAGAACTAGAGTGTTCTTGAGGGTGACTTCGCCAACATACTTCACTCATATTTATTTTTGGCAAGGACCTGTGCAATCAACTTTCACATCTTGCACTAGTTTATGGAGTCACGAACCCTCTTGTTGGTAAGACAAGGGACAAGGTAACCTGATGCTTTCATGGACATCATCATATTGCAATTCACTCTATATCTATGGGTATCCTTGTATGTTCCTTGTGGGACTAACCCATGTATGTATTGAAAGTGCAAAAACTCAAAAGGATTGCTCCGAACTCTTGATGGACTACATCAACATTGAGCATCCACATATTCACTATCTACATGAAGTCATCATAGACAAAACCCAAGGTTAGTTCATCTTCTTTGGGGGGGGGATATCACATCTAGGAGGACCTTTGCTCTAAAAATTGAGATAAAACAACTCTAATGGTGTGAACACATTAATGCTTTATGTAAAAGTGGAAACCCCACTTGTGCTTAAATGATGAGTATGACCTATGATCAAATGTTCTCATTTAACTCCTAAGTCAATATACTCATATATAGATGACCTTGAAGGAAATATGCCCTAGAGGCAATAATAAAGTTGTTATTTATATTTCCTTATATCATGATAAATGTTTATTATTCATGCTAGAATTGTATTAACCGGAAACTTAGTACATGTGTGAATACATAGACAAACAGAGTGTCACTAGTATGCCTCTACTTGACTAGCTCGTTAATCAAAGATGGTTAAGTTTCCTAGCCATAGACATGAGTTGTCATTTGATGAACGGGATCACATCATTCGAGAATGATGTGATTGACTTGACCCATCCGTTAGCTTAGCACTATGATCGTTTAGTTTATTGCTATTGCTTTCTTCATAACTTACACATGTTCCTATGACTATGAGATTATGCAACTCCTGAATACCAGAGGAACACTTAGTGTGCTATCAAACATCACAACGTAACTGGGTGATTATAAAGATGCTCTACAGGTGTCTCCGATGGTGTTTGTTGAGTTGGCATAGATCGAGATTAGGATTTGTCACTCTGATAGTCGGAGAGGTATCTCTGGGCCCTCTCGGTAATGCACATCACTATAAGCCTTGCAAGCAATGTGACTAATAAGTTAGTTGCGGGATGTTGCATTACGGAACGAGTAAAGAGACTTGCCGGTAACGAGATTGAACTAGGTATGATGATACCGACGATCGAATCTCGGGCAAGTAACATACCGATGACAAAGGGAACAACATATGTTGTTAGGCGGTATGGCCGATAAAGATCTTCATAGAATATGTAGGAGCCAATACGGGCATCCAGGTTCCGCTATTGTTTATTGAATAGAGAGATGTCTCGATCATGTATACATAGTTCTCGAACCCGTAGGGTCCGCACGCTTAACCTTCGTTGACGATATAGTATTATATGAGTTATGTATGTTGGTGACTGAATGTTGTTCGGAGCCCCGGATGAGATCACAGGCATGACGAGGAACTCTGGAATGGTCCCAGATAAATATTGATATATGGGATAATAGTGTTTGGTCTCCGGAAGGGTTCCAGAATTCACCGGAAGGGGTTCCGGATGTTTCCTGAAATGTTTGGGTAGGAGAACACTTTATTTGGGCCAAAGGGAAAAGCCCACAAGGTTTTTGGAAAGCGCAAAAGGAAGTTTTGCAGAGTCCAGGGGCCAGACGCTAGGGTCCCTGGCGTCTGGGTCCAGACGTCGGGAACCCTGGTGTTTGGTCCTGGAGTCCGAGAAGGACTCTTGCCTTTCGGGTGAAACCGACTTTGTGTAGGCTTTTACTCCAAGTTTCGACCCCAAGGCTCAACATATAAATAGAGGGGTAGGGCTAGCACCCAAGACACATCAAGAAACACCAAGCCGTGTGCCGGCAACCCCATCCCCTCTAGTTTATCCTCCGTCATAGTTTTCATAGTGCTTAGGCGAAGACATGCAGAGATTGTTCTTCACCAACACCGTCACCATGCCGTCGTGCTGCCGGAACTCATCTACTACTTCGCCCCTCTTGCTGGATCAAGAAGGCGAGGACGTCATCGAGCTGAACGTGTGCTGAACGCGGAGGTGCCGTACGTTCGGTACTTGATCAGGACGGATCATGAAGGTGTACGACTACATCAACCGCATTGATAAACGCTTCCGCTTTCAGTCTATGAGGGTACGTAGACACACTCTCCCCTCTCGTTGCTATGCATCTCCTAGATAGATCTCGCATGATCGTAGGAAAATTTTGAAATACTGAGTTCCTCAACAGACCTAATCATCGCCAATTGCTTGATAGACACTAGAATTGGTTGTGCATGTTTGACACATATTTCACTTCCTATTTTTATTGTGTGAGCATGTTGGTTGCATATTTTTCTCCATTCAAGGAGATCCATTTGTTGTTTTGATTGTCTTGGTTTTTGTTGGCCAAGTGGATGTACAAGAATGCCTAAGAACCTCCTCTAGCTATCTATGTTTTTCTTGTCTCAAATTATTTTCATGCTATATCACAAAAAATGAACAAGTCTTTTTCGGACCCTCCGGGTGAGGAGCACCCGGAGCCACCGATCCGACAAGGGCTGATCTCCAAAACCTTCTTCATGGATTTTGGTCACACCAACACACTCAAACCCGGTCGAACCGAAATCATTTATATTGATCTAGGTTTTCATCTCGGTGCTACCGATTAGACCAACTCGGCATCACCGATTTTTTGTAACTGCAAGCAGTTACACATCCCGGTGCCACTGATAGCATACGGGTATATATACTCAGCGCGACCATACATTGAATATTTCTTCAAACGCTACGACTCCTTGATGTCTACTACACAACCTTCTTCTTGTAGACGTTGTTGGGCCTCCAAGTGCAGAGGTTTGTAGGACAGTAGCAAATTTCCCTCAAGTGGATGACCTAAGGTTTATCAATTCGTGGGAGGTGTAGGATGAAGATGGTCTCTCTCAAGCAACCTTGCAACCAAATAACAAAGAGTCTCTTGTGTCCCCAACACACCCAATACAATGGTAAATTGTTTAGGTGCACTAGTTCGGCGAAGAGATGGTGATACAAGTGGTATATGGATAGTAGATAATAGTTTTTGTAATATGAAAATATAAAAACAGCAAGGTAACTAATGATAAAAGTGAGCTTTAACGGTATTGCAATGCGTTGAAACAAGGCCTAGGGTTCATACTTTCACTAGTGCAAGTCCTCTCAACAATAATAACATAATTGGATCATATAACTATCCCTCAACATGCAACAAAGAGTCACTCCAAAGTCACTAATAGCGGAGAACAAACGAAGAGATTATGGTAGGGTACGAAACCACCTCAAAGTTATTCTTTCCAATCAATCCGTTGGGCTATTCCTATAAGTGTCACAAACAACCCTAGAGTTCGTACTAGAATAACACCTTCAGACACAAATCAACCAAAACCCTAATGTCACCTAGATACTCCAATGTCACCTCAAGTATCCATGGGTATGATTATACGATATGCGTCACACAATCTCAGATTCATCTATTGAACCAACACATAGAACCTCAAAGAGTGCCCCAAAGTTTCTACCGGAGAATCACGACGAAAACGTGTGCCAAACCCTATGCATAGGTTCATGGGCGGAACCTGCAAGTTGGTCACCAAAACATACATCAAGTGAATCATGTGATATCCCATTGTCACCACAGATATGCACGGCAAGACATACATCAAGTGTTCTCAAATCTTTAAAGACTCAATCCGATAAGATAACTTCAAAGGGGAAACTCAATCCATTACAAGAGAGTAGAGGGGGGAAGAAACATCATAGGATCCAAATATAATAGCAAAGCTCGCGATACATCAAGATCGTATCACCTTAAGAACACGAGAGAGAGAGAGAGAGATCAAACACATAGCTACTGGTACATACCCTCAGCCCCGAGGGAGAACTACTCCCTCCTCGTCATGGAGAGCACCGGGATGATGAAGATGGCCATCGGAGAGCGATTCCCCCTCCGGCAGGGTGCCGGAATGGGTCTAGATTGGTTTTCGGTGGCTACGAAGGCTTCTGGCGGCGGAACTCCCGATCTATTGTGCTCCCCGATAGTTTTAGGGTACGTGGGTATATATGGGTGAAAGAGATACATCAGGGAGCCACGAGGGGCCCACGAGGGTGGAGGGTGTGCCCCCTGCCTCGTGGCTCCCTCGTTCCTTTCCTGACGTGCACTCCAAGTTTTTCCGGTAGCTTTCCTTCCAAAAATAACTTCTCCAGTTGGTTTCATTCCGTTTCGACTCCGTTTGATATTCCTTTTCTTTGAAACACTGAAATAGGTAAAAACAGCAATTCTGGGCTGGGCCTCCGGTTAATAGGTTAGTCCCAAAAATAATATAAAAGTGGATAATAAAGCCCAATATTGTCCAAAACAGTAGATAATATAGCATGGAGCAATCAAAAATTATAGATACATTTGAGACGTATCAATCATCCCCAAGCTTAATTCCTGCTCGTCCTCGAGTAGGTAAATGATAAAAATGGAATTTTTGATGCGGAGTGCTACTTGGCATAATTTCAATGTAATTCTTCTTAATTGTGGCATGAATATTCAGATCCATAAGATTCAAGACAAAAGTTCATATTGACATAAAAATAATAATACTTCAAGCATACTAACAAAGCAATCATGTCTTAATAACATGGCCAAAGAAAGCTATCCCTACAAAATCATATAGTCTGGCTATGCTCCATCTTCACCACACAAAATATTTAAATCATGCACAACCCCGATGACAGGCCAAGCAATTGTTTCATACTTTTGATGTTCCCAAACTTTTTCAATCTTCACGCAATACATGAGCGTGAGCCATGGATATAGCACTATAGGTGGAATAGAATGGTGGTTGTGGAGAAGACAAAAAAGGAGAAGATAGTCTCACATCAACTAGGCGTATCAATGGGCTATGGAGATGCCCATCAATAGATATCAATGTGAGTGACTAGGGATTGCCATGCAGCGGATGCACTAGAGCTATAAGTATATGAAAGCTCAACAAAAGAAACTAAGTGGGTGTGCATCCAACTTGCTTGCTCATGAAGACGTAGGGCATTTTGAGGAAGCCCATCATTGGAATATACAAGCGAAGTTCTATAATGTAAAATTCCCACTAGTATATGAAAGTGATAACATAGGAGACTCTCTATCATGAAGATCATGGTGCTACTTTGAAGCACAAGTGTGGTAAAAGGATAGTAGCATTGCCCCTTCTCTCTTTTTCTCTCATTTTTTTAGGCCTTTTCTCTTTTTTATGGCCTCTTTTCTTTTTTTTCGTCCGGAGTCTCATCCCGACTTGTGGGGGAATCATAGTCTCCATCATCCTTTCCTCACTAGGACAATGCTCTAATAATGATGATCATCACACTTTTATTTACTTACAACTCAAGAATTACAACTCGATTCTTAGAAAAAAAATATTACTCTATATGAATGCCTCCGGCGGTGTACCGGGATGTGCAATGACTCATGAGTGACATGTATGAAAGAATTATGAACGGTGGCTTTGCCACAAATACAATGTCAACTACATGATCATGCATAGCAATATGACAATGATGGAGCATGTCATAATAAACAGAATGGTGGAAATTTGCATGGAAATATATCTCGGAATGGCTATGGAAATGCCATAATAGGTAGATATGGTGGCTGTTTTGAGGAAGATATATGGTGGGTTTATGGTACCGGCGAAAGTTGCGCGGTACTAGAGAGGTTAGCAATAATGGAAGGATGAGAGTGCGTATAATCCATGGACTCAACATTGTTCATAAAGAACTCACATACTTATTGCAAAAATTTATTAGTTATCAAAACAAAGTACTACACGCATGCTCCTAGGGGGGGTATATTGGTAGGAAAAGACCATCGCTTGTCCCCGACCGCCACTCATAAGGAGGACAATCAATAAATAAATCAGGCTCCAACTTCATCACATAACGGTTCACCATACGTGCATGCTACGGGAATCACAAACTTAAACATACTACGCAACTAGCATGACTCTAATATCACCATCTCCACATCTCAAAACAATCATCAAGCATCAAACTTCTCTTAGTATTCAATACTCTATATGAAAGTTTTTACTATTCTTGGATGCCTAGCATATTAGGATTATTTAAGCAAATTACCATGCTATTTAGAACTCTCAAAATGATATAAGTGAAGCATGAGAGTTCATATATTTCTATAATACCACCACCGTGCTCTAAAAACATATAAGTGAAGCACTAGAGCAAACGACAAACTACTCCGAAAGATATAAGTGAAGATCAATGAGTAGTCGAATAATTATGCAACTATGTGAAGACTATCTTAACATTTAAGATTTTCAGATCTTGGTATTTTATTCAAACATCAAGAAAAACATAATGAAATAAAATGACGCTCCAAGCAAAACACATATCATGTGGCGAATAAAAATATAGCTCCAAGTAAAGTTACCGATGAATGAAGACGAAAGAGGGGATGCCTTCCGGGGCATCCCCAAGCTTAGGCTTTTGGTTGTCCTTGAATATTACCTTGGGGTGCCTTGGGCATCCCCAAGCTTAGGCTCTTTCCACTCCTTATTCCATAGTCCATCAAATCTTTACCCAAAACTTGAAAACTTCACAACACAAAACTTAACAGAAAACTCGTAAGCTCCGTTAGTATAAGAAAGTAAATCACCACTTCAAGGTACTGTAATGAACTCATTATTTATTTATATTGGTGTCAAACCTACTGTATTCCAACTTCTCTATGGTTTATAAACTATTTTACTAGCCATAGATTCATCAAAATAAGTAAACAACACATGAAAAACAGAATCTGTCAAAAACATAATAGTCTGTAGTAATCTGAATCAAACGTATGCTTCTCGAACTCATAAAATTCTAAAATAAATTTCTGGACCTGAGGAATTTTTTTATTAATCCTCTGCAAAAAGAATTAACTAAATAGCACTCTCCAAATAAAAATGGCAGCAATTCTCGTGAGCGCTAAAGCTTCTGTTTTTTACAGCATGATCAACAAGACTTCCCCCAAGTCTTCCCAAAGGTTCTACTTGGTACAAACACTAATTAGAAGCATAAAACCACATATAAACAGAGGCTAGATGAATTATTTATTACTAAACAGGAACAAAAAGCAAGGAACAAGAATAAAATTGGGTTGCCTCCCAACAAGCGCTATCGTTTAATGCCCCTATCTAGGCATGATGATTTCAACGATGCTCACATAAAAGATAAGAATTGAAACATAAAGAGAGCCTCATGAAGAATATGACTAGAACATTTAAGTCTAACCCACTTCCTATGCATAGGGATTTTGTGATCAAACAACTTGTGGGAACAAGAATCAACTTGCATAGGAAGGTAAAACAAGCATAACTTCAAAACTTTAAGCACATAGAGAGGAAACTTGATATTATTGCAATTCCTACAAGCATATATTCCTCCCTCATAATAATTTTCAGTTGCATCATGAATGAATTCAACAATATAACCAGAACATAAAGCATTATTTTCATGATCTACAAGCATAGAAATTTTATTACTCTCCACATAAGCAAAATTCTTCTCATTTGGAATAGTGGGAGCATCATAAGAGACTCGAATACTATAAATTGTTTCCACATTAAAAGAGTAATGTTCAGAGAAGGGATAATCATAATCATGACAAGTTTTATAAATATAATCACTACTTTTTATAGCATAAGTATCATCACAATAATCATCATAGGTAGGAGGCATGCTATCATCATTATAAATTTGCATATCAAAACTTGGGAGACTAAAAATATCATCTTCATTAAACGTAGCATCCCCAAGCTTGGGACTTTTCATATCATAAGCATAATCACTCTCATCATTAATAGTATGGATAGCACCAATAGTATAGCAATTATTATATTCTTCCAAGCAAGTGCCAAATAAATTTTCAAGATCATAAGAAGTATCATTATATTCCACAATTATATTTTCATGAGGCACAATAGTAATAGGAGGAGCATTATTTGGGGGAGATATCTTTTTACCTCTCTTCCTTTTTATTTTCTTCTTCTTCACCACATCATGTGTGGGTTCAATCCTCTTTTTGGAGCTCTTTATTAATGAGATTGGTTGAATAGGAGGCTCCTCCTCGTTACCTGATTCATCATAAGAAATAATAGGAGGATATTGGGAAGTCTCTTCCCTTTCATTAGTATTCTCTTCATCTTCTATTTGTTTTCTTTTCTTTATGTGGTTGGCAATATAAGGATTTTCAATACAATTCACCGCACAATACATATAAATTTCCTCTAGATCAAAATGAAGAACTCTATCAAGGGCAAATTTTGGAATATCCTTAGTTGTATGTTTCATTTCTTCATAACCCAAGAGCAAACTAAGTTCATTATGATGTGCAAGGGAAATCAAGTCATCACAATTTTTGGACACGATACGATCATGAAACAATTTGCATTGGGTATTGAAATGATCATGTTCATTGCAAAGCTCCCAAGTATGGCCAAGATAATTTAAATTTTCAGCACATTCATCTAGCTCTTCTTGCAACAATTAAGTTTCTAAGTACTTACGACTCTTGCAATATCTATCTTCCCTATTTGGTGTGTACTTACAAACCCAATGTACTCCACAAAAATTGACATGTTTATAGGAGACATCATAACTAGTGCAATCATCATTACTATCATGGATATTCAAACAATTCGTACTAACAACATTGCAATCATGCTCATCATTCACATATTTAGTGCCAAACATTTTATATATTTCTTCTTCTAGCACTTGAGCACAATTTTCCTTTCCATCATACTTACGGAAGATATTAAAAAGGTGAAGCGTATGAGACAAACTTAATTCCATTTTTTATAGTTTTCTTTTATAAACTAAACTAGTGATAAAATAAGAAACTAAAAGACTCGATTGCAAGATCTAAATATATACCTTCAAGCGCTAACCTCCCAGGCAACGGCGCCAGAAAAGAGCTTGATGTCTACTACACAACCTTCTTCTTGTAGACGTTGTTGGGCCTCCAAGTGCAGAGGTTTGTAGGACAGTAGTAAATTTCCCTCAAGTGGATGACCTAAGGTTTATCAATCCGTGGGAGGCGTAGGATGAAGATAGTCTCTCTCAAGCAACCCTGCAACCAAATAACAAAGAGTCTCTTGTGTCCCCAACACACCCAATACAATGGTAAATTGTATAGGTGCACTAGTTCGGCGAAGAGATGGTGATACAAGTGGTATATGGATAGTAGATAATAGTTTTTGTAATATGAAAATATAAAAACAGCAAGGTAACTAATGATAAAAGTGAGCTTTAACGGTATTGCAATGCGTTGAAACAAGGCCTAGGGTTCATACTTTCACTAGTGCAAGTCCTCTCAACAATAATAACATAATTGGATCATATAACTATCCCTCAACATGCAACAAAGAGTCACTCCAAAGTCACTAATAGCGGAGAACAAACGAAGAGATTATGGTAGGGTACGAAACCACCTCAAAGTTATTCTTTCCAATCAATCCGTTGGGCTATTCCTATGTGTCACAAACAGCCCTAGAGTTCGTACTAGAATAACACCTTCAGACACAAATCAACCAAAACCCTAATGTCACCTAGATACTCCAATGTCACCTCAAGTATCCGTGGGTATGATTATACGATATGCGTCACACAATCTCATATTCATCTATTCAACCAACACATAGAACCTCAAAGAGTGCCCCAAAGTTTCTACCGGAGAATCACGACGAAAACGTGTGCCAACCCCTATGCATAGGTTCATGGGCGGAACCCGCAAGTTGGTCACCAAAACATACATCAAGTGAATCACGTGATATCCCATTGTCACCACAGATATGCACGGCAGGACATACATCAAGTGTTCTCAAATCTTTAAAGACTCAATCCGATAAGATAAATTCAAAGGGGAAACTCAATCCATTACAAGAGAGTAGAGGGGGAAGAAACATCATAGGATCCAAATATAATAGCAAAGCTCGCGATACATCAAGATCGTATCACCTCAAGAACACGATAGAGAGAGATCAAACACATAGCTACTGGTACATACCCTCAACCCCGAGGGAGAACTACTCCCTCCTCGTCATGGAGAGCACCGGGATGATGAAGATGGCCACCGGAGAGGGATTCCCCCTCCGGCAGGGTGCCGGAACGGGTCTAGATTGGTTTTCGGTGGCTACGGAGGCTTCTGGCGGCGGAACTCCCGATCTATTGTGATCCCCGATAGTTTTAGGGTACATGGGTATATATGTGTGAAAGAGATATGTCAGGGGAGCAACGAGGGGCCCACGAGGGTGGAGGGTGCGCCCTAGGGGGGTGGGCGCGCCCCCCTGCCTCGTGGCTCCCTCGTTCCTTTCCTGACGTGCACTCCAAGTTTTTCCGGTAGCTTTCCTTCCAAAAATAACTTCTCCAGTTAGTTTCATTCCGTTTCGACTCCGTTTGATATTCCTTTTCTTCGAAACACTGAAATAGGCAAAAATAGCAATTCTGGGCTGGGCCTCCGGTTAATAGGTTAGTCCCAAAAATAATATAAAAGTGGATAATAAAGCCCAATATTGTCCAAAATAGTAGATAATATAGCATGGAGGAATCAAAAATTATAGATACGTTGGAGACGTATCACTCCTCACCCCATTGTTGCCGCCTCCCTGGTCTCCGGATTGTCGCCTTCGTCTCCAACATGCCTTCGCTCCAGGACTCCGTTGCCGCCATAGAGGATCTCCACCAAGTTAGGGTGAGATTCGACCCCCTCGTGCTTCACCTTTTCTGATTCAATGCACAATGGTTTTTCCATGTACCTTGCCATGAATGAGATTCTTCTATCCACCAGATTAGTTCAGTAGAATAGATTCGAGCAAAGATTTTAGGTTTAGGTTTCCGCTGAACACATCTCAGACCGACCGATTAGGAATTTTCGGTGCCACCGATTTGGCCCTGGCCATTACACTAGTACAACTCGGTTCCACCGAAACGTACTAATAGGTGAGACCGGAAGTAAAGTTTTGGTGAAACCCTAGCAACTCGGAGACACCGAACCACATCTCAGTCAGACCAAAATGGAGTGTTTTGGTTCTGTGATTGCTTCGGTCTCACCGAAATGACCAACTCGGTAGCTCCGAAATGCATTATGTGAAAACCTAGAACTAAGATTTGAACTCAATTTTTTGAAAAATCATCTACTTCTTGTGATAACTCATCCACTTTTCCCATACCTATCTATTCACAGGGTCTGTTTGCAAGATGTCGAGTGCAACTGATAGTCAGAATGAGTCAGAGCAGAATGTTGATCTCAGTGAGGGATCCAGTCCAAATGAGAGCTACTACGAAGGCATTAGAAGCTCTCCAGATCTGCCAAAGGCTATCACAAGGACTAAAGAAGAAGAGAAATTCAGATGATGAAGATGAATACTTTGTGGCTGGTGAGGCCACATCCAAGAAGAAGGCAGTAATGAGAAAAGAGTATGGTACTTCTGCTAGCACCAGGCCAAGTGCCAAGGACAGGACTGCTGTAAGGAAAGTCTCCCTGTCAAAGGAAAACAAAGCCTCGGCTCCAAAGGAAACAATGACATTCACACTTGAAGAGCCAAGTGGTGCAGAGGCTGATGCCAGCAAGAAGGAAAGGGCTAGAAAGACAACTGCTATAGTCATTGGCAAACCTTCCATGAGGGAAGATGGTCATGATGAGGAGGGGGAGGAAGAACCTACTGCATATGCACCTCCAGCAAAGACTCAGAAGCTAATGTTAGATGTTATGAAGTTAGCTGCTCCCTCCAAGCCCAAAGTTTTTGCTCCTAAGAGGTCTACAAGAAACATCTCTGTTGCTGAGAAGAACAAGGCCCCGGTGCCTGAAGTTGAGATGGATGATGAGCCACTAATGCAAAGAACCTAAAGCCCAAGATTCCAGACCATTACAATGCTCATCCAGTAGCCAAGAACATGATGCTCATGAAGGATAAGGGTTTGCGTGAATGGAGGAAGATTGATCCTTATTCTGACAGAAGGAGGACTGCTTGTGATGACTGTCGCTTTCACACTAGAGAACAACAGGATCTCTATGAGACTGTACTGCTTGATAAGAAGCCCATCGTCAGTGACATGAAATGGGTGGACTGGAAACATTGATGCAAATGAAGACCATTTTCCCCATGTTCATGAGAGTTTCAGACTTGCAGGAATGGATGCCTTTGTTGGTCAGAAGCTCACCAAGTGGAGTGACGAGATGATCATGCAATTCTACTCCATAGTTCATTTCTATCCATATGGGAGGATTGCATGGATGACTGAGGGTTCCAAGTACCGGTCAACTATCTCTAAGTGGACTGAACTTCTTGGTGCACCTCGGGAAGAAGAAAATGGCATTGATGTGTATGGGAAGCCCGAGACGGACCACAACTCTATGGCAAACATGTACAAGGAAATCCCTGCTAAGGATGTTGAGAGTCATAAGCTTGTCTCTGTAAAGCATTTGCTTGCTGGTTTGACTGCCACAAATACTATCTTGAGTCATACTCTTTTGCCCAATTTCCGAAGATGACAAGATGATTCATGGCCACTCCATCAACTTGCTACATTTGTTTGACACCCCTCAGAAGTTCAAAGTCATGAGTTTGATAGTAGAGACAGTCAAGAGGACAATTGCTGATCAGAAGAGATCTTGTGGATATTCTCCACATATTCAGATGCTCATCAACTCCAAGATTGGGACGAGCATTTATCTACTTGATCGTGAGCACCTTCCACTTCAGCCTGAGTCTGAGGATAATGTAGTTGTGATGGATGCTTCACACCCTACATCCGTTGAGGCTCAAGAGAAGATCCAGGCAGCTGCAGCAGCAAGAGCAGCTAAAGGGGCCATAGCACCCAATGCTCCCATAGCCAACCTCAAGTCCAAGAATGATCAGATGACATATCTGTTAGAAGCAACCCTGAGGATTCAGAAGAGTCTGGCCAACATTTCTAAGAACCAGGTGAGCCTAGAGCGGATAATCGAGACTAAGGTTCATGATCTTGATGTAAAGATCACAGAGATTCAGACTATTGTGGATAAGCTCAAAGATGATGTCGAGGCAGCCAGAGCCACTGCAGAGGATAGTGGAGATGAGAGACCTACCACTGAGAGGTTTCAGACAGTGCCTAGGGCACCCAGATCTTCAGTCGTGCCAGTTGCAGATATGAGTGTCAGTGTCAAAACTGGCAGATCTCGGGTAGGGGGTCCCGAATTGTGCGTCTAATGATCGATGGTAATAGGAGACAGGGGACACGATGTTTACCCAGGTTCGGGCCCTCTTGATGGAGGTGATACCCTACGTCCTGCTTGATTGACTTTGATGAGTATAGGGGTTACAAGAGTTGATCTACCACGAGATCGTAATGGCTAAACCCTAGATGTCTAGCCTATATGATTATTATTGCCTCTACGGACTAAACCCTCCAGTTTATATAGACACCGGAGGGGGCTAGGGTTTGTACAGAGTCGGTTTACAGAGAAAGGAATCTTCATATCCGCGCGCTAAGCTTGCCTTCCACGCCAAGGAGAGTCCCATCTGGACACAGGGAAAGTCTTTCATCTTGTATCTCCATGGCCCATTAGTCCGGCCCATATCACATAGCCCAGATGCCCGAGGACCTCGTAATCCTGGACTCCCTCTGTAGCCCCTGAACCAGTCTTCAATGACGATGTGTCCGGTGCGCAGATTGTCTTCGGCATTGCAAGGCGGGTTCCTCCTCCGTACACTTCAAAGTAATTGACCACCAGCACTATATCCGGCTCTGTACAATAGTCACAATCCTCAAACATAAAGGTAAAATACAGATAAGTTCCGTCTTCTGATGATTTTACGGACGAGACGTTATGTCCAGCCATTTTATTATTTCAAACCATTTTTCGGCCTCCCGTTTCGCGCTTCGAGATGCAGCCTCCGGCGACACGTCTTGTCAAAGCAGAGATCGTGCCCCCTTATTACGGGATTCTCATCAATACGAGTTTTGGTAACCTAACCATGTGGTTCACGTGGCCCCTTGGGAACAGGTGAGTTTTAAGGCTCGAGGGAGGGGACGCTTCATATTCGCAGTCCATATAAGTGGATAGAACCCATCGGTTACACCCCATGCCTCATTCTCTTTCCTCTCCGTCCCCGAGCTCCAACGCCCAAACTCCAAGCTTTTCTCTCCCTGGCAACTCCTCCGGCCATGACCGGCTCTCAAGGCAAGCGGGTGCCCTCCTCCGTCACGGAGGAGAACATCAAGGAGCTGCGGGAGGTGCAGTATTTGATCGCGGAAATCAAGCACAGGCTTCCCGATCCGGCGCAGGTCATCCCCACTCCGGAGCCCGATGAGAGGGTGGTGTTTATCCCCCACTTCCTCCGTGGACTCGGATTCACCCTTCACCCCTTTGTATGGGGTCTCATGTTTTACTACGGGCTGGATTTTCACGATCTGGCCCCAAATTCGTTCCTTCACATCTTGTCGTTTATCATCGTGCGTGAAGCCTTCCTCCGTGTCCCTGCACATTTCGGCTTATGGCTCAAGATTTTTAATGTGAAACCAAAGGTGGTCAATGGGCAACACGTGGACTGTGGCGGCGCCATGGTGAGCAAGCCTCCCAAAGTCAATTGGCCAAAGGGAGTCTTTGTGGACACCGTCAAAATATGGCAACATGAATGGTTCTATGTTACAGAACCTCGTGGCTCCAAGTGGGCGGCTGCACCAGCCTTTAGATCCGGACCCCCGCTGAGGCGTACATCCTGGACCGAAAAGAGTCCGGATTGGGGGTCGGTCCCTGAGGTGCTGCTGCTGCAGAAACGCGTCAAGAGCATGATGGCGAAGGACGTTACCCTTGCTGGCGTAGTCCAAGTGATGCTGATCCGTCGAGCACTTTCCTGCCAGAGGCGGCCCCTCAAGATGTGGGAGTTCAATCCAGAAGGACCGCGGACCCTACAATGGTTCTACGACACAATGCATAAGGGGATCTGGAAGCTGCTTTTTAAGAAGCAAAAATCATGGCCAAGGTCCTCAAACAACACCGGCCTCGACTGCAATGATCCGGCCTCCGAGGTAAATTCTAAAAACTCCGAACACCAATAGGCTTCAATAACCTGAGGGAGAGGTGCTAAGTAATCCATCCCCAAACAGGTCTGGATTAAGAAGGCGGAGCAGATCCGGTGTCCGGCTCCGCTCCCCGAAGACCAGAGGCAAAGAAGGGCAAGAAGAAGAAAAGAGAGGAGAGCACTTCAGACGCAGTGTCTGGAGATGCTGATGCCCAGTCCTCTCACGAGGGTGATGACGACGACGAGGAGGAGGAGGAAGAAGAAGAAGATCCTCCCCGCAAGGGTAAAAAGAGAGCGGCCTCCGAAGACCTGGAAGCCGAAGCATCCAAGAGGGACAAAATTACCCTCCCCGATGACTCGGAGTCAAACGCCGAGGTTGTCCCGAAGCACCGACGTCGGACTAAGCCCCAAGCTGACTAGTAAGTGGTCTAGGATTTTTCGCACTTATTCAATCAATGAACTGTGATGGTAACTCTAAGTTCTATCTTTTAGTCCGGCCCGTGATCTTCCTCCACTATCTTCGTCCTCAGGGGATCTGCCACCGGAGATGATGGAGAGCGGGTCGCCTCCATTAGCCTCCCCGCCGCCTAAGGCGGATGATGCCGAGGTGTCGTATCATAGGCCCTCCCCAAGCCTTGAAGAGACGCGGGGGGGGGGGGCTTTGACGGTGCCAGAGGGTAATAACTCGGCTGCTGATACGTCTCCAACGTATCTATAATTTTTGATTGCTCCATGCTATATTATCTACTGTTTTGGACATTATTGGGCTTTATTATCCACTTTTATATTATTTTTGGGACTAACCTATTAACCGGAGGCCAGGCCAGAATTGTTGTTTTTTGCCTGTTTTAGGGTTTCGAAGAAAGGGAATATCAAACGGAGTCCAAACGGAATGAAACCTTCGGGAACGTGATTTTCTCAGGAGACTTGGACCCTACGTCAAGCCACGTAACAGGAGCCCGCGAGGTAGGGGGCGCACCTACCCCCAGGCGCGCCCTCCACCCTCGTGGGGCCCCTGTTGCTCCATTGACGTACTTCTTCCTCCTATATATATCCACGTACCCCCAAACGAGCAGAACAGGAGCCAAAAACCTAATTCCACTACCGCAACTTTCTGTATCCACGAGATCCCATCTTGGGGCCTGTTCCGGAGCTCCGCCGGAGGGGGCATCGATCACGGAGGGCTTCTACATCATCATCCAAGCCCCTCCGATGAAGTGTGAGTAGTTTACTTTAGACCTACGGGTCCATAGTTAGTAGCTAGATGGCTTCTTCTCTCTTTTTGGATCTCAATACAATGTTCTCCCCCTCTCTCGTGGAGATCTATTCGATGTAATCTTCTTTTTGCGGTGTGTTTGTTGAGACCGATGAATTGTGGGTTTATGATCCAGTCTATCTATGAATAATATTTGAATCTTCTCTGAATTCATTTATGTATGATTAGTTATCTTTGCAAGTCTCTTCGAATTATTAGTTTGGTTTGGCCTACTAGATTGGTTTTTCTTGCCATGGGAGAAGTGCTTAGCTTTGGGTTCGACCGTTACGGTGTCCTTTCCCAGTGACAGAAGGCGCAGCAAGGCACATATTGTATTGTTGCCATCGAGGATAACAAGATGGGTTTTTTATCATATTGCATGAAACTATCCCTCTACATCATGTCATCTTGCTTAAGGCGTTACTCTATTTTTAACTTAATACTCTAGATGCATGCTGGATAGCGGTCGATGAGTGGAGTAATAGTAGTAGATGCAGGCAGGAGTCGGTCTACTTGTCCTGGACATGATGCCTATATACATGATCATACCTAGATATTCTCATAACTATGCTTAATGCTGTCAATTGCTCAACAGTAATTTGTTCACCCACCGTAGAATACTTATGCTCTCGAGAGAAGCCACTAGTGAAACCTATGGCCCCCGGGTCTCTTTCTCATCATATCAATCTCCATCACTTTATTATTGCTTTGATTTTTTACTTTGCCTTTTACTTTTCACTTTGCATCTCTATACCAAAAATACCAAAAATATTATTTATCATCTCTATCAGATCTCACTTTCGTAAGAGACCGTGAAGGGATTGACAACCCCTAAGCGCGTTGGTTGCGTTGAGCTATTATTTTTGTGTAGGTATGAGGGACTCGCGCGTAGCCTCCTACTGGATTGATACCTTGGTTCTCAAAAACTGAGGGAAATACTTATGCTACTTTGCCGCATCATCCTCTCCTCTTCGGGGAAATCCAACGCAGTGCTCAAGAGGTAGCAAGAAGAATTTCTGGCGCCATTGCCGGGGAGGTCTACGCAAAAGTCAACATACCAAGTACCCATCACAATCCCTATCTCCTGCATTACATTATTTGCCAATTGCCTCTCGTTTTCCTCTCCCCCACTTCACCCTTGCCGTTTTATTCGCCCTTTCTCTCTCTATCCTCCCTCTCTTTCTCTATTTGCCTCTTTTGCCCGTTTGCCTTTTGTTTGCTCGTGCGTTGGATTTCTTGTTTATGGTTCTTCCTAGATTCGATGATCTTCACCTTAAAAGGTTAGAGGAGATCGAAAACAACGTCAGGAAGTTTATGGTTTTGCAATTTGAGCATAATAATTTCTTTAGAAATGAGCTTAAGGAACAAAAAGGTTTTATGAGTTATATGAATAAAGAGCTCGATGATATGTCTAAAGAATTTGATGGTATAAGATCCCAATTTGCTCGTCTTGAAAAATTAACTGTTGAAATTTCGGATATGCAAGCTATCTTAGTCAATAAGATGGCCGCTAAACCGGATTCCTATGAAAATCAAGATGAAGATCTAAAAGTTATTGATGTGTCCCCTATTAAATCTTTGTTTTGCAATATTAATCTTGATAATGATGGGACTGAATATGATCCACCTTTACCTAGAAGGCATTCTAAAAATTCGGAGTATTTAGATCCTGATGGTGAAATTGATAAAAGTGGGATTAAAAGAAATAAAACCCTAGATGATGCGAAACCCACTATATTGGATTTCAAGGAATTTAATTATTAAAATTGCTCTTTAATTGATCGTATTTCCTTATTGTAATCCATGCTAAATTCTCCTCATGCTTATAGTCAAAATAAAGCCTTTACCGAACATATCATTGATGCCTTGATGCAATCTTATGAAGAAAAACTTGAGTTGATGAGTGGGAACCTACCATTAAAATTAAAATTAAAGATT
Organism: Triticum urartu; assembly: GCF_056163025.1. NCBI lineage: Eukaryota > Viridiplantae > Streptophyta > Magnoliopsida > Poales > Poaceae > Triticum > Triticum urartu. Next base: position 302,978,922 of record NC_141877.1, read on the forward strand.
ATGAGTTTTATGCTTTGTGTGATTTGGGTGCTAGTGTCTCTACTATTCCCAAAACTTTGTGTGATTTGCTAGATTTCCGTGATTTTGATGATTGCTCTCTAATCTTGCATCTTGCGGATTCCACTATTAAGAAACCTATGGGAATAATTAATGATGTTCTTATTGTTGCAAATAGGAATTATGTGCCCGTAGATTTTATCGTTCTTGATATAGATTGCAATCCTTCTTGCCCTATTATTCTCGGTAGACCTTTCCTTAGAACGGTTGGTGCAATTACTGATATGAAGGAAGGGAATATTAGATTTCAATTTCCATTAAAAAATGGCATGGAAAACTTCCCTAGAAAGAAAATAAAATTACCATATGAATCTATCATGAGAGCCACTTATGGATTGCCTACCAAAGATGGCAATACCTAGATCTATTCTTGCTTGTTATGCCTAGCTAGGGGCGTTAAACGATAGCGCTTGTTGGGAGGCAACCCAATTTTATTTTTATTCCTTGATTTTTGCTCCTGTTTAGTAATAAATAAATTATTTAGCCTCTGTTTTGGTTGTGTTTTTTGTGTTTAATTAGGGTTTGTTCCAAGTAGAACCGTTGGGAAGACTTGGGGAAAGTCTTGTTGAACTTGCTGTAAAAAACAGCAACTTTAGCGCTCACAAGAACTGCTGCCATTTTTATTTGGAAAGTGCTATTTAGTTAATTCTTTTTGAAGATGATTAATAGATAAATTACGCACGTCCATCAATTTATTTTAGAATTTTTGGGGTTCCAGATCTTGCGCTAGCTACAGATTACTACAGACTGTTCTGTTTTGGACAGATTCTGTTTTGCGTGTGTTGTTTGCTTATTTTGATGAATCTATGGCTAGTAAAATAGTTTATAAACCATAGAGAAGTTGGAATGCAGTAGGTATAACACCCATATAAATAAAGAATGAATTCATTACAGTACCTTGAAGTGGTCTTTTGTTTTCTTTCACTAACGGAGCTCACGAGATTTTCTACTTTAAGTTTTGTGTTGTGAAGTTTTCAAGTTTTGGGTAAAGATTTGATGGATTATTGAACAAGGAGTGGCAAGAGCCTAAGCTTGGGGATGCCCATGGCACCCCCAAGATAATATAAGGACACCTAAAAGCCAAAGCTTGGGGATGCCCCGGAAGGCATCCCCTCTTTCGTCTACTTCTATCGGTAACTTTACTTGGAGCTATATTTTTATTCACCACATGATATGTGTTTTGCTTGGAGCGTATTTTATGATTTGAGTCTTTGCTTATTAGTTTACCACAATCATCCTTGATGTACATGTTGGGGATCGTAGCAGAAATTTAAAATTGTCTACGCATCACCAAGATCAATCTATGGAGTAATCTAGCAACGAGGGGAAGGAGAGTGCATCTACATACCCTCGTAGATCGCTAAGCGGAAGCATTGCAAGAACGCGGATGAAGGAGTCATATTCATAGTGATTCAGATCACGAAGCGCCGAACAACGGCGCCTCCGTGTTCAACACACGTGCAGCCCGGTGACGTCTCCTACGCCTTGATCCATCAAGGGGAGAAGGAGAGGTTGGGGAAGACTCCGTCCAGCAGCAGCACGACAGCGTGGTGGTGGTGGAGGAGCGTGGGACTCCAGCAGGGCTTCGCCAAGCACTATGAGAGACGAGGAGGGAGAGAGGTAGGGCTGCGCCAACAGGGGAAGAACTTCGTGTGTTGGGCTGCCCCTTTGCCTCCACTATATATAGGGGGAGAGGGAGGGCTGCGCCCCCACCTAGGGTTTCCACCCCAAGGGGTGCGGCAGCCCTAGATCCCATCTAGGGTGGCGGCCACAAGGGGGAAAGGGGGAGGCGCACCTGGGGTGGGCCTTAGGGCCCATCTGCCCTAGGGTTTGCCCCCCTTCCCCTCTAGGAGGCGCCTTGGGCCTTGGTGGGAGGCGCCCCAGCCCACCTAGGGGCTGGTCCCTTCCCACTATTGGCCCATGTAGGCCTTCGGGGCCCGTGGCCCCTCCCGGTGGACCCCTGGACCCCTCTGGTGGTCCCGGTACACTACCGATGATGCCCGGAACACTTCCGGTGGCCAAAACCATACTTCCTATATATCAATCTTTACCTACGGACCATTCCGGAATTCCTCGTGACATCCGGGATCTCATCCGGGACTCCGAACAACATTCGGTAACCACGTACATACTTTCCCTATAACCCTAGCGTCATCGAACCTTAAGTGTGTAGACCCTACGGGTTCGGGAGTCATGCAGACATGGTCGAGACAACTCTCCGGTCAATAACCAACAGCGGGATCTGGATACCCATGTTGGCTCCCACATGCTCCACGATGATCTCATCAGATGAACCACGATGTCAAGGATTCAATCAATCCCGTATACAATTCCCTTCGTCTATCGGTACGATACTTGCCCGAGATTCGATCGTCGGTATCCCGATACCTTGTTCAATCTCGTTACCGGCAAGTCTCTTTACTCGTTCCGTAACACATCATCCCGTGATCAACTCCTTGGTCACATTGTGCACATTATGATGATGTCCTACTGAGTGGGCCCAGAGATACCTCTCCATTTACACGGAGTGACAAATCCCAGTCTCGATTCGTGCCAACCCAACAGACACTTTCGGAGATACCCGTAGTGCACCTTTATAGCCACCCAGTTACGTTGTGACGTTTGGCACACCCAAAGCACTCCTACGGTATCCGAGAGTTGCACAATCTCATGGTCTAAGGAAATGATACTTGACATTAGAAAAGCTTTAGCATACGAACTACACGATCTTGTGCTAGGCTTAGGATTGGGTCTTGTCCATCACATCATTCTCCTAATGATGTGATCCCGTTATCAACGACATCCAATGTCCATGGTCAGGAAACCGTAACCATCTATTGATCAATGAGGTAGTCAACTAGAGGCTTACTAGGGACATGGTGTTGTCTATGTATCCACACATGTATCTGAGTTTCCTGTCAATACAATTCTAGCATGGATAATAAACGATTATCATGAACACTGAAATATAATATAATAATAACTAATTTATTATTGCCTCTAGGCCATATTTCCAACAGTCTCCCACTTGCACTAGAGTTAATAATCTAGTTCACATCGCCATGTGATTAACACTCACAGGTCACATCGCCATGTGACCAACATCCAAGAGTCTACTAGACTCAATGATCTAGTTCACATCACTATGTGATAAACACTCAAAGAGTTCTGGGTTTGATCATGTTATGCTTGTGAGAGAGGTTTTAGTCAACGGGTCTTGCCATATTCAGATCCCTATGTATTTCGCAAAACTTTATGTCATATCATAGATGCTGCTACCACGTTCCACTTGGAGCTATTCCAAATTGTTGCTCCATTATACGTATCCGGTATCTCTACTCAGAGCTATCCGGATAGGTGTTAAGCTTGCATCGACGTAACTCTTTACGTCGAACTTTTTATCACCTCCATAACCGAGAAACATTTCCTTATTCCTCTAAGGATAATTTTGACCGCTATCTGGTGATCCACTCCTAGATCACCTTTGTACCCTCTTGCCAGACACGTGGCAAGGCACACATCTGGTGTGGTACATGGCATACCGTATAGAGCCTATGACAAAAGCATAGGGGACGACCTTCGTCCTTCCTCTTTCTTCTTCCATGGTCAATCTTTGAGTCTTACTCAACTTCACACCTTACAACTCAGGTAAGAACCCCTTCTTTGACTGATCTATTTTGAACTCCTTCGAAAACATGTCAAGGTGTGCGTTCTTTGAAAGTATCATCAGGCGTCTTGATCTATCTCTATAGATCTTGATGCCCAATATGTAAGCAGCTTTATCCAGGTCTTCCTTTGAAAATCACTCTTCAAACAACCGTTTATGCTTTCCAGAAATTCTACATTATTTCAGATCAACTATATGTCATCCACATATACTTATCAGAAATGTTGTAGTGCTCCCACTCACTTTCTTGTAAATACAAGTTTCTAGCAAACATTGTATAAACCTAAAAGCTTTGGTCACTCCACCAAAGCATGTATTCTAACTCCGAGATGCTTGCTCTAGTCCATAGAAGGATTGCTGCAGCTAGCATACCTTTTAGCATCCTTAGGATCGACAAAACTTTGATTGTATCACATACAACTCTTTCTTACGAAAACTGGTAAGAAAACTTGTTTTTGACATCCATCTGTCAGATTTCATAATCGAAAAATACAGCTAATGCTAACATGATTCCGACGGACTTAAGCATCGCTACGGGTGAGAAAATCTCATCGTAGTCAACTCCTTGAACTTGTGAAAAACTCTTTGCCACAAGTCGAGCTTCATAGACGGTAACATTACCGTCCACGTCCGTTTTCTTCTTAAAGATCCATTTATTCTCAATGGCTTGCCGATCATCGAGCAAGTCCACCAAAGTCCATACTTTGTTCTGATACATGGATCCTATCTCGGATTTCATGGCTTCTAACCATTTGTCGGAATACGGGCCCACCATTGCTTCTCCATAGCTCGTAGGTTCATTGTTGTCTAACAACATGATATCTAAGACAGGATTATCGTACCACTCAGGAGTAGTACATATCCTTGTCGACCTATGAGGTTCAATAGCAACTTGATCCGAAGCTTCATGATCACTATCATTAACTTCCTCTTCAACGGACGTAGGCGCCACAGAAAACATCTTTCTGTGTTGCATCACTCTCTGGTTGAAGTAAAGGTTCGACAACCTCATCAAGTTCTATCTTCCTCCCACTCAATTCTTTCGAGAGAAACTCCTTCTCAAGAAAGGACCCGTTCTTAGCGACAAACAATTTGCCCTTGGATTTGAGATAGAAGGTATACCCAACTGTCACTTTTGGGTATCCTATGAAGATGTGTTTGTCCGCTTTTGGGTTCGAGCTTCTTCGGCTGAAGCCTTAAGCATCGCAGCCCCAAACATTAAGAAACGACATCTTTGGTTTCTTGTCAAACCAATGTTCGACGTCGTCTCAACGGACTTAGATGGTGCCCTATCTAAAGTGAATGTAGCTGTCTCTAATGCATAACCTCAAAATGAAAACGGTAAATCGGCAAGAGACATCATAGATCGCACCATATCTCATAGGGTTCGATTATGACGTCCGGACACACCATTACCCTGTGGTGTTCCAGGTGGCTTCAACTGTGAAACAATTCCACAATGTCTTAAGTGTTTGCCAAACTCATAACTCAGAAGTTCTCATTGATCAGATCATAGGAATTTGATCTTTTTGTTATGATGGTTCTTAACTTCACTCTGAAATTGCTTGAACTTTTCAAATGTTTTAGACTTGTGCTTCATTAAGTAAATATATCCTATATCTACTCAAATCGTCAGTGAAGATGAGAAAATGGCGATATCCACTGCATGCTTCAATTCTCATTGGATCACACGCATCAGCATGTATTATTTCCAACAAGTCACTTGCCCGTTTCATTGTACCTGAAAACGGGGTCTTAGTCATCCTGCCCATGAGGCATGGCTCACATGTGTCAAGTGATTCAAAATCAAGTGACTCCAAACATCCATTGACACGGAGTTTCTTCATGCATCTTACGCCAATATGACCTAAGTGGCAGTGCCACAAGAAAGTGGTACTATCTACATCTTTTGGCGTGAACATGTGTATTACCACGACCGGGATTCACTGAACCATTCACATAGGATGCATGACCATGAAAGGTATTATTCATGTAAACAGAATAACCATTATTCTCTAACTTAAATGAATAACCGTATTGCAATGAACATGATCTAATCATATTCATGCTCAATGTAGACACCTGATAACATTTATCTAGGTTCAATACTAATCCTGAAGGCAGATGGAGCGTGCGATGGTGATCTTATCAACTTTGGAAACACTTCCAACACACATCGTCACCTCGCCCTTAGCCAGTCTCCGTTTAGTCCGTAGATTTTGCTTCAAGTCACCAATAATAGCAACTGAGCCGGTATCCAATACCCAGGTGCTACCAGGAGTACTAGCGAGGTCCACATTAATAACACGTATATACTTTGTTGAAGTTGCCAGCCTTCTTATCTAACATGCATTTGGGGTAATTCCTCTACCAGTGACCGTTCCCCTTACAATAGAAGCACTTAGTCTCGGGTTTGGGTTCAACCTTGGGTTCTTTCACTGGAGTGGCAACTGGTTTGCCATCCATGAAGTTTCCCTTCTAGCCCTTGCCCTTCTTGAAACCAGTGGTCTTGTTAAACCATCAACACTTGATGCTCCTTCTTGATTTCTACCTTTTTGCGGTCTTAAGCACCGCGAACAGCTCCGGGATCAACTCCATCCCTTGCATGTCATAGTTCATCACGAAGATCTAGTAGCTTAGTGATAGTGGCTAGAGAACTCTATCAATCACTATCTTATCTGGAAGTTTAACTCCCACTTGATTTAAGTGATTGTAGCACCCAGACATTCTGAGCACATGCTCACTAGCTGAGCTATTCTCCTCCATCTTGTTGGCAAAAGAACTTGTCAGAGGTCTCATACCTCTCAACACGGGCATGAGCCTGAAATCCCAATTTCAGCTCTTGGAACATATCATATGTCTTATGGCGTTCAAAACGTCATCGGAATCCCGATTCTAAGCTGTAAAGTATGGTGCACTAAACTATCAAGTAGTCATCAGGACATGTCAGTCAGGTGTTCACAACATCCACAGCCGACGTTGTAGGGGTTCGCACATCGAGCGGTGCATCAAAGACGTAAGCCTTCTGTGTAGCAGTGAGGACACTCCTCGGACCATGGACCTAGTCCGCATCATTGCTTACAATATCTTTCAACTTGGTCTTTCTCTAGGAATGTACTGAAATAGGGAGCTACAACGTGAGCTATTTATCTACAACATATTTGCAAAGACAATTTAGACTATGTTCATGATAATTGAGTTCATATAATCAAATTATTTAATGAACTCCCACTCAGATAGACATCCCTCTAGTCATCTAAGTGAAACATGATCCGAGTCAACTAGGCCGTGTCTGATCATCATGTGAGACGGACTAGTCAACATCGGTGAACATCTTCATGTTGATCGTATCTTCTATATGACTCATGCTCGACCTTTCGGTCTTCCGTGTTTCGAGGCCATGTCTGTACATGCTAGGCTCATCAAGTCAACCTAAGTGTTTCACATGTGTTCCGAGGCCATGTCTGTACATGCTAGGCTCGTCAACACCCGTTGTATTCGAACGTTAGAATCTATCACACCCGATCATCACGTGGTGCTTCGAAACAACGAACCTTCGCAACGGTGCACAGTTAGGGGGAACACTTTTCTTGAAATTTTAGTGAGGGGTCATCTTATTTAAGCTACCGTCGTTCTAAGCAAATAAGATGTAAGACATGATAAACATCACATGCAATCAAATAGTGACATGATATGGCCAATATCATTTTGCTCCTTTTGATCTCCATCTTCGGGGCTCCATGATCATCATTGTCACCGGCATGACACCATGATCTCCATCATCATGATCTCCATCATCATGTCTTCTTGAAGTTGTCTCGTCATCTATTACTTCTACTACTATGGCTAACTCTTTAGCAATAAAGTAAAGTAATTACATGACGTTTATGTTGACACGCAGGTCATAAATAAATTAAGACAACTCCTATGGCTCCTGCCGGTTGCCATACTCATCGACATGCAAGTCGTGATTCCTATCACAAGAACATGATCAATCTCATACATCACATATATCATTCATCACATCCTTTTGGCCATATCACATCACACAGCACATGCTGCAAAAACAAGTTAGACGTCCTCTAATTGTTGTTGCAAGTTTTTACATGGCTGCTATAGGTTTCTAGCAAGAATGTTTCTTACCTACGCCAAAACCACAACGTGATATGCCAATTTCTATTTACCCTTCATAAGGACCCTTTTCATCGAATCCGCTCCGACTAAAGTGGGAGAGACAGACACCCGCTAGCCACCTTATGCAACTAGTGTTGGGGAACGTAGTAATTTCAAAAAAAAAATTCCTACGCACACGCAAGATCATGGTGATGCATAGCAATGAGAGGGGAGAGTATGATCTACGTACCCTTGTAGATCAACAACGGAAGCGTTGACACAACGTAGAGGAAGTAGTCGTACGTCTTCCCGATCCGACCGATCCAAGCACCGTTACTCCGGCACCTCCGAGTTCTTAGCACACGTACAGCTCGATGACGATCCCCAGGCTCCGATCCAGCAAAGCTTCGGGGAGGAGTTCCGTCAGCACGACGGCGTGGTGACGATCTTGATGTTCTACCGTCGCAGGGCTTCGCCTAAGCACCGCTATGATATGACCGAGGTGGAATATGGTGGAGGGGGGCACCGCACACGGCTAAGGAACGATCAAGAGGATCAACTTGTGTGTCTTTGGGGTGCCCCCCTACCCCCGTACATAAAGGAGTGGAGGAGGGGAGGGTCGTCCCTCTCTATGGCGCGCCCTAGGGGAGTCCTACTCCCACCGGGAGTAGGATTCCCCCTTTCCTAGTCCAACTAGGAGTCCTTCCATGTATTAGGAGTAGGAGTCAAGGCAAGGGAAAAGAGGAGAGAAGGAAGGAGGGGGCGCAGCCCTTCCCCCTAGTCCAATTCGGACTAGGCCTTGGGGGGGCGCCCAACCTCTCCTATCTCTTTCCCCTAAAGCCCAATAAGGCCCATATACTCCCCGGCGAATTCCCGTAACTCTCCGGTACTCCGAAAAATACTCTGATCACTCGGAACCTTTCCGATGTCCGAATATAGTCGTCCAATATATCAATTTTACGTCTTGACCATTTCGAGACTCCTCGTCATGTCCCCGATCTCATCTGGGACTCCGAACTCCTTCGGTACATCAAAACTCATAAAATTATAATATAACTGTCATCGAAACCTTAAGCGTGCGGACCCTACGGTTCGAGAACAATGTAGACATGACCGAGACACGTCTCCGGTCAATAACCAATAGCGGGACCTGGATGCCCATATTGGCTCCTACATATTCTACGAAGATCTTTATCGGTCAGACCGCATAACAACATACGTTGTTCCCTTTGTCATCGGTATGTTACTTGCCCGAGATTCGATCGTCGGTATCCAATACCTAGTTCAATCTCGTTACCGGCAAGTCTCTTTACTCGTTCCGTAATACATCATCTCGCAACTAACTCATTAGTTGCAATGCTTGCAAGGCTTATGTGATGTGCATTACCGAGAGGGCCCAGAGATACCTCTCCGACAATCGGAGTGACAAATCCTAATCTCGAAATACGCCAACCCAACATCTACCTTTGGAGACACCTGTAATGCTCCTTTATAATCACCCAGTTACGTTGTGACGTTTGGTAGCACCCAAAGTGTTCCTCCGGCAAACGGGAGTTGCATAATCTCATAGTCATAGGAACATGTATAAGTCATGAAGAAAGCAATAGCAACATACTAAACGATCGGGTGCTAAGCTAATGGAATGGGTCATGTCAATCAGATCATTCACCTAATGATGTGATCCCATTAATCAAATAACAACTCTTTGTCCATGGTTAGGAAACATAACCATCTTTTATTAACGAGCTAGTCAAGTAGAGGCATACTAGTGACACTCTGTTTGTCTATGTATTCACACATGTATTATGTTTCCGGTTAATACAATTCTAGCATGAATAATAAACATTTATCATGAAATAAGGAAATAAATAATAACTTTATTATTGCCTCTAGGGCATATTTCCTTCAGTCTCCCACTTGCACTAGAGTCAATAATCTAGATCACATCACCATGTGATTAACATCGATAGTTCACATCATCATGTGATTAACACCCATAGTTCACATCGCCATGTGACCAACACCCAAAGGGTTTACTAGATTCAGTAGTCTAGTTCACATCGCTATGTGATTAACACCCAAGGAGTACTAAGGTGTGATCATGTTTTGCTTGTGAGAGAATCTTAGTCAACGGGTCTGCCACATTCAGATCCGCATGTATTTTGCAAATTTCTATGTCAACAATGCTCTGCATGGAGCTACTCTAGCTAATTGCTCCCACTTTCAATATGTATCTAGACCGAGACTTAGAGTCATCTAGATTAGTGTCAAACCTTGCATCGGCGTAACCCTTTATGACGAACCTTTTTTTTCACTTCCATAATCGAGAAACATATCCTTATTCCTCTAAGGATAATTTTGACCGCTGTCCAGTGATCTACTCCTAGATCACTATTGTACTCCCTTGCCAAACTCAGTGGTAGGGCATACAATAGATCTGGTATACAGCATGGCATACTTTATAGAACCTATGACTGAGGCATAGGGAATGACTTTCATTCTCTTTCTATCTTCTGCCGTGGTTGGGCTTTGAGTCTTACTCAACTTCACACCTTGTAACACAGGCAAGAAACCTTTTCTTTGACTGTTCCATTTTGAACTACTTCAAAATCTTGTCAAGGTATGTACTCATTGAAAAAACTTATCAAGTGTCTTGATCTATCTCTATAGATCTTGATACTCAATATGTAAGCAGCTTCACCGAGGTCTTTCTTTGAAAAACTCCTTTCAAACACTCCTTTATGCTTTGCAGAATAATTCTACATTATTTCCGATCAACAATATGTCATTCACATATACTTATCAGAAATGTTGTAGTGCTCCCACTCACTTTCTTGTAAATACAGGCTTCACCGCAAGTCTGTATAAAACTATATGCTTTGATCAACTTATCAAAGCGTATATTCCAACTCCGAGATTCTTGCACCAGTCCATAGTTGGATCGCTGGAGCTTGCATATTTAGTTAACACCTTTAGGATCGACAAAACCTTCTAGTTGCATCGTATACAACTCTTCTTTAGTAAATCCATTAAGGAATGCAGTTTTGTTTATCCATTTGCCAGATTTCATAAAATGCGGCAATTGCTAACATGATTCGGATAGACTTAAGCATAGATACGAGTGAGAAAATCTCATCGTAGTCAACACCTTGAACTTGTCGAAAACCTTTTGCGACAATTCTAGCTTTGTAGATAGTAACACTACTATCAGCATCCGTCTTCCTCTTGAAGATCCATTTATTTTCTATGGCTTGCCGATCATCGGGCAAGTCAACCAAAGTCCATACTTTGTTCTCATACATGGATCATATCTCAGATTTCATGGCTTCAAGCCACTTTGCGGAATCTGGGCTCACCATCGCTTCTTCATAGTTCGTAGGTTCATCATGATCTAGTAGCATGACTTCCAGAACAGGATTACCGTACCACTCTGGCGCGGATCTTACTCTGGTTGATCTACGAGGTTCAGTAGTATCTTGTTCTGAAGTTTCATGATCATCATCATTAGCTTCCTCACTAACTAGTGTAGGTGTCACAGAAACATTTTTCTGTGATGTACTACTTTCCAATAAGGGAGCAGGTACAGTTACCTCGTCAAGTTCTACTTTCCTCCCACTCACTTCTTTCGAGAGAAACTCCTTCTCCAGAAAGTTTCCGAATTTAGCAACAAAAGTCTTGCCTTCGGATCTGTGATAGAAGGTGTATCCAATAGTTTCCTTTGGATATCCTATGAATACGCACTTCTCCGATTTGAGTTTGAGCTTATCAGGATGAAACTTTTTCATATAAGCATCGCAACCCCAAACTTTAAGAAACGACAGCTTAGGTTTCTTGCCAAACCATAGTTCACATGGTGTCGTCTCAACGGATTTAGATGGTGCCCTATTTAACGTGAATGCAGCTGTCTCTAATGCATAACCCCAAAACGATAGTGGTAGATCGGTAAGAGACATCATAGATTGCACTATATCCAATAGTGATAGATTGCACTATATCCAATAAAGTACGGTTATGACGTTCGGACACACCATTATGCTGTGGTGTTCCATGTGGCATGAGTTTGTGAAACTATTCCACATTGTTTTAATTGAATACCAAACTCGTAACTCAAATATTTGTCTCCGTGATCAGATCGTAGAAACTTTATTTTCTTGTCACGATGATTTTCCTCTTCACTCTGAAATTCTTTTGAACTTTTCAAATGTTTCAGACTTATGTTTCATCAAGTAGATATACCCATATCTGCTCAAATCATCTGTGAAGTTCAGAAAATGATGATACTTGCCGTGAGCCTTAACACTCATCGGACCGCATACATCAGTATGTATTATTTCCAATAAGTCAGTTGCTTGCTCCGGAGAACGGAGTCTTAGTCATCTTGCCCATGAGGCATGGTTCGCAAGCATCAAGTGATTCATAATCAAGTGATTCCAAAATCCCATCAGCATGGAGTTTCTTCATGCGCTTTATACCAATATGACCTAAACGGCAATGCTACAAATAAGTTGCACTATCATTATTAACTTCGCATCTTTTGGTTTCAATATTATGAATATGTGTATCACTACGATCGAGATCCAATGAACTTGTTTCATTGGGTGTATGACCATCAAAGGTTTTATTCATGTAAACAGAACAACAATTATTCTCTGACTTTAATGAATAACCATATTGCAATAAACATGATCAAATCATATTCATGCTCAACGCAAAAACCAAATAACACTTATTTAGGTTCAACACTAATCCCGAAAGTACAGGGGAGTGTGCGATGATGATCATATCAATCTTGGAACCACTTCCAACACACATCGTCACTTCACCCTTAACTAGTCCCTGTTTATTCTGCAACTCCCGTTTTGAGTTACTAATCTTAGCAACTGAACTAGTATCAAATACCGAGGGGTTGCTATAAACACTAGTAAAGTACACATCAATAACATGTATATCAAATATACTTATGTTCACTTTGCCATCCTTCTTATCTGCCAATCACTTGGGGTAGTTCCGCTTCCAGTGACCAGTCCCTTTGCAGTAGAAACACTTAGTCTCAGGCTTAGGACCAGACTTGGGCTTCTTCACTTGAGCAGCAACTTGCTTGCCGTTCTTCTTGAAGTTCCCCTTCTTCCCTTTGCCCTTTTCTTGAAACTAGTGATCTTGTCAACCATCAACAATTGATGCTCTTTCTTGATTTCTACCTTCATCAATTTCATCATCATGAAAAGCTCGGGATTCGTTTCCATTATCCCTTGCATATCATAGTTCATCACAAAGTTCTACTAACTTGGTGATGGTGACTAGAGAATTATGTCAATCACTATCTTATCTGGAAGATTAACTCCCACTTGATTCAAGCGATTGTAGTACCCTGACAATCTGAGCACATGCTCACTAGTTGAGCGATTCTCCTCCATCTTTTAGCTATAGAACTTGTTGGAGACTTCATATCTCTCAACTCGGGTATTTGCTTGAAACTTCAACTCCTGGAACATCTCATATGGTCCATGACGTTCAAAACGTCTTTGAAGTCCCAATTCTAAGCTGTTAAGCATGGTGCACTAAACTATCAAGTAGTCATCATATTGAGCTAGCCAAACGTTCATAATGTCTGCATCTGCTCCTGCAATAGGCCCGTCACCTAGCGGTGCATCAAGGACATAATTCTTCTGTGCAGCAATGAGGATAAACCTCAGATCACGGATCCAATCCGCATCATTGCTACTAACATCTTTCAACACAATTTTTCTCTAGGAACATATCAAAATAAACATATGAAAGCAACAACGCAAGCTATCGATCTACAACATAATTTGCAAAATACTACCAGGACTAAGTTCATGATAAATTTAAGTTCAATTAATCATATTACTTAAGAACTCCCACTTAGATAGACATCCCTCTAATCTTCTAAGTGATTACGTGATCCATATCAACTAAACCATAACCGATCATCACGTGAGATGGAGTAGTTTTCAATGGTGAACATCACTATGTTGATCATATCTACTATATGATTCACGCTCGACCTTTCGGTCTCCGTGTTCCGAGGCCATATCTTCATATGCTAGGCTCGTCAAGTTTAACCTGAGTATTCCGCGTGTGCAAAACTGGCTTGCACCCGTTGTAGATGGACGTAGAGCTTATCACACCCGATCATCACGTGGTGTCTGGGCACGACGAACTTTGGCAACGGTGCATACTCAGGGAGAACACTTCTTGATAATTAGTGAGAGATCATCTTAAAATGCTACCGTCAAACTAAGCAAAATAAGATGTATAAAAGATAAACATCATATGCAATCAAAATATGTGACATGATATGGCCATCATCATCTTGTGCCTTTGATCTCCATCTCCAAAGTACTGTCATGATCTCTATCGTCACCGGCATGACACCATGATCTCCATCATCTTGATCTATATCAATGTGTCGTCACACGGTCGTCTCGCCAACTATTGCTCTTGCAACTATTGCTATCGCATAGCGATAAAGTAAAGCAATTATTTGGCGCTTGCATCTTATGCAATATAGAGACAACCATAAGGCTTTTGCCAGTTGCCGATAACTTTAACAAAACATGATCATCTCATACAACAACTTATATCTCATCATGTTTTGACTATATCACATCACAACATGCCTTGCAAAAACAAGTTAGACGTCCTCTACTTTGTTGTTGCAAGTTTTACGTGGCTGCTACGGGCTTAAGCAAGAACCAATCTTACTTACGCATCAAAACCACAACGATAGTTTGTCAAGTTGGTGCTATTTTAACCTTCGCAAGGACCGGGCGTAGCCACACTCGGTTCAACTAAAGTTGGAGAAACTGTCACCCGCTAGCCACCTTTGTGCAAAGCACGTCGGGAGAACCGGTCTCGCGTAAGCGTACACGTAATGTCGGTCCGGGCCGCTTCATCCAACAATACCGCCGAACCAAAGTATGACATGCTGGTAAGCAGTATGACTTATATCGCCCACAACTCACTTGTGTTCTACTCGTGCATATAACATCAACACATAAAACCTAGGCTCGGATGCCACTGTTGGGCAACGTAGTAATTTCAAAAAAAAAAAATTCCTACGCACACGCAAGATCATGGTGATGCATAGCAACGAGAAGGGAGAGTATGATCTACGTACCCTTGTAGATCAACAACGGAAGCGTTGACACAACGTAGAGGAAGTAGTCGTACGTCTTCCCGATCCGACCGATCCAAGCACCGTTACTCCGGCACCTCCGAGTTCTTAGCACACATACAGCTCGATGACGATCCCTGGGCTCCGATCTAGCAAAGCTTCGAGGAGGAGTTCCGTCAGCACGACGGCGTGGTGACGATCTTGATGTTCTACCGTCGCAGGGCTTCGCCTAAGCACCGCTATGATATGACCGAGGTGGAATATGGTGGAGGGGGGCACCGCACACGGCTAAGGAACGATCACGAGGATCAACTTGTGTGTCTTTGGGGTGCCCCCTGCCCCCGTATATAAAGGAGTGGAGGAGGGGAGGGCCGGCCCTCTCTATGGCGCGCCCTAGGGGAGTCCTACTCCCACCGGGAGTAGGATTCCCCCTTTCCTAGTCCAACTAGGAGTCCTTCCATGTATTAGGAGTAGGAGTCAAGGCAAGGGAAAAGAGGAGAGAAGGAAGGAGGGGGCGCAGCCCTTCCCCTAGTCCAATTCGGACTAGGCCTTGGGGGGGCGCCCAACTTCTCCTATCTCTTTCCCCTAAAGCCCAATAAGGCCCATATACTCCCTGGCGAATTCCCGTAACTCTCCAGTACTCCAAAAAATACTCGGATCACTCAGAACCTTTCCGATGTCCGAATATAGTCGTCCAATATATCGATTTTACGTCTCGACCATTTCGAGACTCCTCGTCATGTCCCCGATCTCATCTGGGACTCCGAACTCCTTCGGTACATCAAAACTCATAAAATTATAATATAACTATCATCGAAACCTTAAGCGTGCGGACCCTACGGTTCGAGAACAATGTAGACATGACCGAGACACGTCTCCGGTCAGTAACCAATAGCGGGACCTGGATGCCCATATTGGCTCCTACATATTCTACGAAGATCTTTATCGGTCAGACCGCATAACAACATACGTTGTTCCCTTTGTCATCGGTATGTTACTTGCCCGAGATTCGATCGTCGGTATCCAATACCTAGTTCAATCTCGTTACTAGCAAGTCTCTTTACTCGTTCCGTAATACATCATCTCGCAACTAACTCATTAATTGCAATGCTTGCAAGGCTTATGTGATGTGCATTACCGAGAGGGCCCAGAGATACCTCTCCGACAATCGGAGTGACAAATCCTAATCTCGAAATACGCCAACCCAACATCTACCTTTGGAGACACCTGTAATGCTCCTTTATAATCACCCAGTTACGTTGTGACGTTTGGTAGCACCCAAAGTGTTCCTCCGGCGAACGGGAGTTGCATAATCTCATAGTCATAGGAACATGTATAAGTCATGAAGAAAGCAATAGCAACATACTAAATGATCGGGTGCTAAGCTAATGGAATGGGTCATGTCAATCAGATCATTCACCTAATGATGTGATCCCGTTAATCAAATAACAACTCTTTGTCCATGGTTAGGAAACATAACCATCTTTGATTAACGAGCTAGTCAAGTAGAGGCATACTGGTGACACTCTGTTTGTCTATGTATTCACACATGTATTATGTTTCCGGTTAATACAATTCTAGCATGAATAATAAACATTTATCATGAAATAAGGAAATAAATAATAACTTTATTATTGCCTCTAGGGCATATTTCCTTCAACTAGTGCATGTCAGTCGGTGGAACCAGTCTCACGTAAGCGTACGTGTAAGGTCGGTCCGGGCCGCTTCATCCCACGATGCCGCCGAATCAAGATAAGACTAGTAACAGCAAGTAAATTGACAATATCGACACCCACAACTGCTTTGTGTTCTACTCGTGCATAGAAACTACGCGTAGACCTAGCTCATGATGCCACTGTTGGGGATTGTAGCAGAAATTTAAAATTTTCTACGCATCACCAAGATCAATCTATGGAGTAATCTAGCAACGAGGGGAAGGAGAGTGCATCTACATACCCTCGTAGATCGCTAAGTGGAAGCGTTGCAAGAACGCGGATGAAGGAGTCGTACTCGTAGCGATTCAGATCGCGGTTGATTCCGATCTAAGCGCCGAACAACGGCGCCTTCGCGTTCAACACACGTGCAACCCGGTGACGTCTCCTACGCCTTGATCCAGCAAGGGGAGAAGGAGAGGTTGGGGAAGATTCCGTCCAGCAGCAGCACGACGGCGTGGTGGTGGTGGAGGAGCGCGGGACTCCAGCAGGGCTTTGCCAAGCACTACGAGAGACGAGGAGGGAGAGAGGTAGGGCTGCGCCAACAGGGGAAGAACTTCGTGTGTTGTGCTGCCCCTTTGCCTCCACTATATATAGGGGGAGAGGGAGGGCTGCGCCCCCACCTAGGGTTTCCACCCCAAGGGGTGCGGCAGCCCTATATCACATCTAGGGTGGCGGCCACAAGGGGGAAAGGGGGAGGCGCACCTGGGGTGGGCCTTAGGGCCCATCTGCCCTAGGGTTTTCCCCCTTCCCCTCTAGGAGGCGCCTTGGGCCTTGGTGGGAGGCGCCCCAGCCCACCTAGGGGCTGGTCCCTTCCCACTATTGGCCCATGTAGGCCTCCGGGGCCCGTGGCCCCTCCCGGTGGACCCCCGGACCCCTCCGATGGTCCCGGTACACTACCGGTGATGCCCGGAACACTTCCGGTGGCCAAAACCATACTTCCTATATATCAATCTTTACCTCCGGACCATTCCGGGACTCCTCGTGACGCCCGGGATCTCATCCGGGACTCCGAACAACATTCGGTAACCATGTACATACTTTCCCTATAACCCTAGCATCATCGAACCTTAAGTGTGTACACCCTACGGGTTTGGGAGTCATGCAGACATGGCCGAGACAACTCTCCGGTCAATAACCAACAGCGGGCTCTGGATACCCATGTTGGCTCCCACATGCTCCACGATGATCTCATTGGATGAACCACGATGTCAAGGATTCAATCAATCCCGTATACAATTCCCTTCGTCTATCGGTACGATACTTGCCCGAGATCCGATCATCGGTATCCCGATACCTTGTTCAATCTCGTTACCGGCAAGTCTCTTTACTCGTTCTGTAACACATCATCCCGTGATCAACTCCTTGGTCACATTGTGCACATTATGATGATGTCCTACCGAGTGGGCCCAGAGATACCTCTCCGTTTACACGGAGTGACAAATCCCAGTCTCGATTCGTGCCAACCCAACAGACACTTTCGGAGATACCCGTAGTGCACCTTTATAGCCACCCAGTTATGTTGTGGCGTTTGGCACACCCAAAGCACTCCTACGGTATCCGGGAGTTGCACAATATCATGGTCTAAGGAAATGATACTTGACATTAGAAAAGCTTTAGCATACGAACTACACGATCTTGTGCTAGGCTTAGGATTGGGTCTTGTCCATCACATCATTCTCCTAATGATGTGATCCCGTTATCAACGACATCCAATGTCCATGGTCAGGAAACCGTAACCATCTATTGATCAACGAGCTAGTCAACTAGTGGCTTACTAGGGACATGGTGTTGTCTATGTATCCACACATGTATCTGAGTTTCCTATCAATACAATTCTAGCATGGATTATAAACGATTATCATGAACAATGAAATATAATATAATAATAACTAATTTATTATTGCCTCTAGGGCATATTTCCAACAGTACGCACCTTTTGAGAGAGCCATACATAATTTGGAATTTGATAGAATACTCTATGTGCTTCACTTATATCTTTTGAGCTCTATAGTTTTACTCTAGTGCTTCACTTATATCTTTTGAGTTTTATAGTTTTGCTCTAGTGCTTCACTTATATCTTTTAGAGCACGGTGGTGGATTTGTTTTATAGAAACTATTGATCTCTCATGCTTCACTTAGATTATTTTGAGAGTCTTAATAGCATGGTAATTTGCATAAAATCCTAATATGCTTGGTATGCAAGATTAATAATAAAACTTTCTTATGAGTGTGTTGAATACTAAGAGAAGTTTGATGCTTGATGATTGTTTTGAGACATGGAGGTAATAATATCAAAGTCGTGCTAGTTGAGTAGTTGTGAAATTGAGAAATACTTGTGTTGAGGTTTGCAAGTCCCGTAGCATGCACATATGGTAAACGTTATGCAAAAAATTTGAAACGTGAGGTGTTATTTGATTGTCTTCCTTATGAGTGGCGGTCGGGGACGAGCGATGGTCTTTTCCTACCAATCTATCCCCCTAGGAGCATGCGCGTAGTACCGAGGTTTTTGATGACTTGTAGATTTTTGCAATAAGTATGTGAGTTATTTATGACTAATGTTAAGTCCATGGATTATACGCACTCTCACCCTTCCATCCTTGCTAGCCTCTTCGGTACCGTGCATTGCCCTTTCTCACATTGAGAGTTGGCGCAAACTTCGCTGGTGCATCCAAACCCCGTGATATGATATGCTCTTTCACACATAAACCTCCTTATATCTTCCTCAAAACAGCCACCATACCTACCTATTATGGCATTTCCATAGCCATTCCGAGATATATTGCCATGCAACTTTCCATCATTCCGTTCATCATGACACATTCATCATTATCATATTGCTTAGCATGATCATGTAGTTGACATAGTATTTGTGGCAAAGCCACCGTTCATAATTCTTTCATACATGTCACTCTTGGTTCATTGCATATCCCGGTACACCATTGGAGGCATTCATATAGAGTCATCTTTTGTTCTAGTATCGAGTTGTAATCATTGAGTTGTAAATAAATAGAAGTGTGATGATCATCATTTTCTAGAGCATTGTCCCAAGTGAGGAATATAAAAAAAGAGGAAAGGCCATTAAAAAAAGAGAAGGCCCCCCAAAAAAGGGGGAAAGTCCATAAAAAAGAAAAGGCCCAAAAAATGAGAGAAAAAGAGAGAAGGGACAATGTTACTATCCTTTGCCACACTTGTGCTTCAAAGTAGCACCATGATCTTCATAGTAGAGAGTCTCTCATGTTATCACTTTCATATACTAGTGGGAATTTTTCATTATAGAACTTGGCTTGTATATTCCAACAATGGGCCTCCTCAAGTGCCCTAGGTCTTCGTGAACAAGCAAGTTGGATGCACACCCACTAGTTTCTTTTGTTGAGCTTTCATACATTTATAGCTCTAGTGCATCCGTTGCATGGCAATCCCTACTCCTTGCATTAACATCAATCGATGGGCATCTCCATAGCTCATTGATTAGCCTCATTGATGTGAGACTTTCTCCTTTTTGTCTTCTCCACATAACCCCCATCATCATATTCTATTCCACCCATAGTGTTATATCCATGGCTCGTGCTCATGTATTGCGTGAAAGTTTATAGGTTTGAGATTACTAAAGTACGAAACAATTGCTTGGCTTGTCATCGGGTTGTGCATGATGATAGCATTCTTGTCTGAAGAAAATGAAACATGACTAAACCATATGATTTTGTAGGGATGAACTTTCTTTGGCCATGTTATTTTGAGAAGACATAATTGCTTGGTTAGTATGCTTGAAGTATTATCATTTTTTATGTCAATATGAACTTTTGTATTGAATCTTTTGGATCTGAATATTCATACCACAATTAAGAAGAATTACATTAAAATTATGCCAAGTAGCACTCCGCATCAAAAATTCTGTTTTTATCATTTACCTACTTGAGGACGAGCAGGAATTAAGCTTGGGGATGCTTGACACGTCTCCAACGTATCTATAATTTTTGATTGCTCCATGCTATATTATCTACTATTTTGGACATTATTGGGCTTTATTATCCACTTTTATATTATCTTTGGTACTAACCTATTAACCGGAGGCCTAGCCCAGAATTGTTGTTTTTTGCCTGTTTTAGGGTTTCGAAGAAAAGGAATATCAAACAGAGTCCAAACGGAATGAAACCTTCGGGAACGTGATTTTCTCACCGAATACAACTCAGGAGACTTGGACCCTAAGTCAAGCCACGTAACAGGAGCCCACGAGGTAGGGGGCGCGCCTACCCCCCCCCCCCCCCCCGGCACGCCCTCCACCCTCGTGGGGCCCCTATTGCTCCACCGACGTACTTCTTCCTCCTATATATATCCACGTACCCCAAACGATCAGAACAGGAGCAAAAAACCTAATTCCACCGTCGTAACTTTCTGTATCCACGAGATCCCACCTTGGGGCCTGTTCCGGAGATCCGCCGGAGGGGGCATCGATCACGGAGGGCTTCTACATCATCATCCAGGCCCCTCCGATGAAGTGTGAGTAGTTTACTTAAGACCTACGGGTCCATAGTTAGTAGCTAGATGGCTTCTTCTCTCTTTTTGGATCTCAATACAATGTTCTCCCCCTCTCTCGTGGAGATCTATTCGATGTAATCTTCTTTTTGCGGTGTGTTTGTTGAGACCGATGAATTGTGGGTTTATGATCCAGTCTATCTATGAATAATATTTGAATCTTCTCTGAATTCTTTTATGTATGATTAGTTATCTTTGCAAGTCTCTTCGAATTATCAGTTTGGTTTGGCCTACTAGATTGGTTTTTCTTGCCATGGGAGAAGTGCTTAGCTTTGGGTTCGTTCTTGCGGTGTCCTTTCCCAGTGACAGAAGGGGCAGCAAGGCACGTATTGTATTGTTGCCATCGAGGATAACAAGATGGGGTTTTATCATATTGCATGAAACTATCCCTCTACATCATGTCATCTTGCTTAAGGCGTTACTCTGTTTTTAACTTAATACTCTAGATGCATGCTGGATAGCAGTCGATGAGTGGAGTAATAGTAGTAGATGCAGGCAGGAGTCGGTCTACTTGTCTCGGACGTGATGCCTATATACATGATCATACCTAGATATTCTCATAACTATGCTTAATTCTGTCAATTGCTCAACAGTAATTTGTTCACCCACCGTAGAATACTTATGCTCTTGAGAGAAGCCACTAGTGAAACCTATGGCCCCCGGATCTCTTTCTCATCATATCAATCTCCATCACTTTATTATTGCTTTGCTTTTTACTTTGCCTTTTACTTTTCACTTTGCATCTCTATACCAAAAATACCAAAAATATTATTTATCATCTCTATCAGATCTCACTTTCGTAAGTGACCATGAAGGGATTGACAACCCCTAAGCGCGTTGGTTGCGTTGAGCTATTGTTTTTGTGTAGGTACGAGGGACTCATGCATAGCCTCCTACTGGATTGATACCTTGGTTCTCAAAAAGAGGGAAATACTTACGCTACTTTGCTGCATCATCCTCTCCTCTTCAGGGAAATCCAACGAAGTGCTCAAGAGGTAGCATCTGTCGGAGGGCTAGGGAGGATGGTCCTCATGGAGACCGGAGACGAGGGCCCCGGTAAATCCATCCCCCAACCGCAGACTACTCCGAAGACCCACACGGCCCCAGGGTCTAGTGAACGATCTCGTGCAGGCGAAGAGGGAGCGGCGACCTCTATGAATCCGGAGGCGGAGAATATAATGGTGGGTGCATTTCAAAATGCGTTCGTCCATGACGAGCATCGCATCCTGATGGGCATGGTGTCTGAGAGGATTCAGTCCGCCAAGAGCAGGCTAAATGAAGCCTTCTCCAGCTTGCTAGCAGGCTTCGAGGTACGTGATGTGATTGTTTTGATCATTTTTGTGAACTACATGCATGTACACATATAGTAGCCCTTGAGACTCTGTTCGGTTTTGGAAAGAAAAGCGAGCAGAGGATCAATAATCAATTAACAGGTGGTAACACTGTTTTACTTGGATTACAACAGGCTTCGCTATTAGCGCAACTGCCCAATCTGCAGAAGTTTCCAAACTCAAGCGGAAATTGGAGCGAGCCGAGGAGGACCTGGTCCTTGTTAACACGCGGCTTGACCAGGAGCGAGGTAGAAGATACATCTTAGTGTATACCTTTTTATGTCTGTGTTTTTGTGGAAATTCAAGAGCTGAAATGTGCGTGTTTGTACAGATGGTGCCGCCGCAGTGGAAACCCTCAGGAGAGAGCTTGTGCTACCTCTTGAGCACTGCGTTGGTTTTCTCTTGAAGAGGAAAGGGTGATGCAGTAAAGCAGCGTAAGTATTTCCCTCAGTTTTTGAGAACCAAGGTATCAATCCAGTAGGAGACCACGCGCGAGTCACCTCGTACCTACACAAACAAATAAGAACCCCGCAACCAACGCGATAAAGGGGTTGTCAATCCCTTCACAACCACTTGCAAGAGTGAGATCTGATAGAGATGATAATAATAAGATAAATATTTTTGGTATTTTTATGATATAGATTGAAAGTAAAGATTGCAAAATAAAATAGATTGGAAACTTGTATGATGGAAAATAGACCCGGGGGCCATAGGTTTCACTAGTGGCTTCTCTCAAGATAGCATAAGTATTACGATGGGTGAACAAATTACTATCGAGCAATTGATAGAAAAGTGAATAATTATGATAATATCTAGGCATGATCATGTATATAGGCATCACGTCCGAGACAAGTAGACCGAAACGATTCTACATCTACTACTATTACTCCACACATCGACCGCTATCCAGCATGCATCTAGAGTATTAAGTTCATAAGAACAGAGTAACGCCTTAAGCAAGATGACATGATGTAGAGGGATAAACTCATGCAATATGATGTAAACCCCATATTTTTATCCTCGATGGCAACAATACAATACGTGTCGTTTCCCTTTGTCACTGGGATCGAGCACCGCAAGATTAAACTCAAAGCTAAGCACTTCTCCCATTGCAAGAAAGATCAATCTAGTAGGCCAAACCAAACTGATAATTTGAAGAGACTTGCAAAGATAAACCAATCATACATAAAAGAATTCAGAGAATATTCAAATATTGTTCTTAGATAGACTTGATCATAAACCCACAATTCATCGGATCTCGACAAGCACACCGCAAAAGAAGATTACATCGAATAGATCTCCAAGAGAATCGAGGAGAACTTTGTATTGAGATCCAAAGAGAGAGAAGAAGCCATCTAGCTACTAGCTATGGACCCGAAGGTCTGAGGTAAACTAATCACACATCATCGGAGGGGCCATGGAGTTGATGTAGAGGCCCTCCATGATCAATGCCCCCTCCGACGGAGCTCCGGAAAAGGCCCCAATATGGGATCTCTTGGGTACAGAAGGTTGCGGTGGTGAAAATAGGGTTTCATGGTGCTCATGAATTTTTTTGGGGTATGTGAACATATAGGAGGAAGAAGTAGGTCGGTTGAGCCACAAGGGTCCCACGAGGGGGAGGGCGCACCCCCTGCCTCGTGGCCACCTCGTTCGTTTCTTGACATCCACTCCAAGTCCTCTGGATCACGTTTGTTCCAAAAATCACGTTCCCGAAGGTTTCATTCCGTTTGGACTCCATTTGATATTTGTTTTCTATGAAACACTGAAATAGGCAAAAGACAGCATTTTGGGTTGGGCCTCCAGTTAATAGGTTAGTCTCAAAAATAATATAAAAGTGTAAAATAAAGCCCATTATCATCCAAAACAGATAATATAATAGCATGGAACAATCAAAAATTATAGATACGTTGGAGACGTATCAGCTTGCTCAAGTCAAGGAGCAAGCAAGGGTAAGCAAGGCAGCCGGCGATAAGGCGGCTACGGACTTGACTGCCGAACAGGCCGCTCGGCGCCGTTTTGAGGAACAGGTGACCGAGATGGATCAAAAACTCAAGGACACCGCCGCCAAGTGCGAGTCCTTGGAAACAGAAAATAAGGCGAAGGGGGTCGAACTCGCCAAGGCCCTTCAAGATGCTTCGGAGGCACGGTCTGAATCCCGTGTAGCGCACAAGGAAATCCGTCAAGTCGGTTAGATAGCGACTGGTAAGCCTTTTCTTTTACAGGCTAAATTTGGGGACCGGAAGTATGCCTTGCTTAATCGACTGTGGAGTTCTCCAGATGCATATGCGAATCTGCCGACGAGTGTTGCGAACGTCGCCCAATTCTTCCAGGCCCAGGAGGGGTGCGAGTCGGAGAAGCTCTTCTGGTCGCAGTTTGTGGAGCAAGAGCGTCCCCTACTGCTAAATGACCAGATGGTGCAATGGGCGGAGTTGCATAAGCTGTCCGGCGCGGCCATGAAGGACGTCATAGTCCGATTGTGGCCGGCTGAAGCCATTCTGGACAGTTACTTCGGCCTCATGCGGCATCTCGTCGATGCGCTGCCCCGGATTGACGCCGTCAAGAGGTGGTCCTGTATGGAAGGAGCGCGTATGGCTTTCGCCCGTGTTAAGATGCACTGGGTGAAAATGAATGCCGAAAAGGTGGCAATTGAGGTTCCTCCCAAAAGCAAGGCCCACCGCACACCGGAGCGCTATTTTGAGGATGTGCTAAAAGGTGCTCGCCTTATAGAGAGTCAATGCTCTAAGCACGTAGTGTTCGAATAAAAGAATCCAAATTGTCCGGGGGTTTGTGTTATAAACTAAGTGTTTTGTAATATATACGTTCCTTGATGAAAAGTTTTTATCCTCCTGTGCGGCAGTTTATTATATCTAAGAGTTCCCAGTCGTCGATTTCGGCCCCCATGTAGATGCTACCGGGGTGTTCGGAATTGCACATAACTACACTTAACCCAACGTCTTGGTCCTTGAAGGAGGTGTCAGTACGGCGAACCAGGCAATCAGACTATTCGGTTTTATTGCTCTCACTTAGCTATAGGAGTTTGACAATGGGTCTATTAGGTAGCCCCTAGTGTGTACACGGATACCCTGATGCGGATGCGTTACATATGTGACCGGGAAACGGTCCTTCGTGTAATACAGAAAAATCGCTAAGGATTGTAGTGAATCACCGAGTGGCTGACCAGCTCTCGCCGCATCATGACAGTCAGTTTTCGGCTTTCTCTACTGAGGTGCTTAACCAGACGAACCAGGAACATAATCGCAGTAGTTCTCCCTTTACTACCCTAGCCGATTAGATGGAACGTAAGGCAGCAAGCACAGGAGCCGGGTAATCCAACTATTGACCAAAGACATGATCCAGAGACGATGCATATAATGCCGAGCTCGGGATGCCGAATTGTGTTGTAAAGCTGTTCAGGCTTTTGTTTGGCAACACATATGTTGCCTTGTAGAGCCCCTGGCAATTTTATGTTGAGGTGTGTACGTGAGACCACTTAACAGGCGGAATAAAAAAGATACCGAATAAGAATTTTGGTTCACTGAAATCTGATTGATACGTCAAAGCGTAATCTTACAAAAGGTACCATAATCACCAAGGCTATTTTACATGCCGGGGGTCTAGGGCTAAGAGAAAAGCTCTATACAGGTTCTTGAGCGAAGTTGTCGTCTGCAAAATGCTTTGCACCTTCCTACCGCACGTCTGCGCCGCTTTCGCCCAAATAAGAAAGATTCCTTTAAAGGAATGGTCTCCGGCCATGTATACGGAACCGGGCTCGGAAAGAGTCCTCGTGGGTCCGAAGAATGAGTAGGTTTTGATTCACCTGTGGTAAAAAAGAAAGGGTGATTAAATAAAGGGCAAGGCCGTATAAGGTCGAACCTTTGTATAGACCTGTCCGTATATTGCCTCCGCCGATGCCCAAGGTATTTTGAGTGCATAATTGTGCACACGCGGTACAAATTTCGTTGATGTACATGGCGGTCGGTGGAGGCTAGGCTGCTAATCTAGCCCTGAAGTTGTCGGACTGCCGGTATGTAGGACTGACCGGTCTTGCATGGAGAAGTCTGGTGGCCTAATAGCCAAGGAGGTGTGTGGCTTGATAGGGTTGCTTTGTACTTCGGCCGCAATGGCCGCTATATGCTCCTCAGTACGGAGGGAGTGCTCCATGTTTCCATTGATTGTAATGAAGCCACGTGGACCGGGCATCTTGAGCTTTAAATAGGCGTAATGCGGGACCGCATTGAAGCGGGCAAAAGCGGTTCGTCTGAGCAGTGCGGGATAGCCGCTGTGGAAGGGGACGATGTTGAAGATCAAGTCTTTGCTTTGGAAGTTGTCCGGCGAGCCGAAGACTACTTCCAGCGTGATTGAGCCCGTACAGCGGGCCTCTTTGCCAGGTATTACTCCTTTGAAGGTAGTTTTAGTGGGCTTGATTCTTGACGGATCAATACCCATTTTGCGGACAGTGTCTTGATAGAGTAGATTGAGACTACTGCCGCCGTCCATGAGGACTCGAGTGAGGTGGAATCCGTCGATGATTGGATCAAGGACCAGGGTTGCCGAACTTCCGTGATAGATACTCGTTGGGTGGTCCCTTCGATTGAAGATGAACGGGCAAGCTGACCATGGGTTGAATTTTGGGGCGACCGACTCTATGGCGTAGACGTCCTGTAGTGCACGCTTGCGCCCCCTCTTAGGGATATGTGTGATGTATATCATATTCATTTTTTTCCTCGGGGGGGGGGGGAAATTGCTTCTGTCCCCATGTGTTCGGTTGATGGGGCTCTTGGTCATCGTCGTCCCTTGGCGACCCTTTTCCCTTGTGTTCAGCATTAAGCTTGCCGGCTTGTTTGAAGACCCAACAATTTATGTTGGTATGGTTGGCGGGTTTATTGGGGGTGCCATGAATCTGGCAAGGCTGATCAAGTATTCTGTCTAGACTGGATGGGCCATCTCTGTTTGCCTTGAATCCCTTTTTCCGTTGACCGGGTTCGGAGCCGCTGAATCCGGTGTTAACTGCCGTGTCTTGTGTTCCTTCATTGTTGTTTCGATGCTTATGATTGTCGCATCGTGGCTTGCCATTGTCGTCCCTGGTTTCGGAGGTACCGGGGTTGCTGGTGCTATTGCTTCTACGAGTAAGCCAGCCGTCTTCTCCCGTGCAAAAACGGGTCATAAGTGTGGTGAGGGCTGCCAAGGACTTCGGCTTTTCTTGGCCGAGGTGTCGGGCGATCCACTCATATCGAAAGCTATGTTTGAAGGCCGCAAGGGCTTCTACGTCCGAACAATCCACAATCAGGTTCTTTTTTATTAGGAACCTTGTCCAAAGCTGTCAAGTCGATTCCCCGGGTTGCTGGATTATGTGGCTAAGGTCATTGGCATCTGGGGGCCGAACATAGGTACCTTGGAAGTTGTCTCTGAAATGCATCCTCCGGGTCCTCCCAGCTACCAATAGAATTTTCTGGTAGACTGTTCAGCCAGTGTCGTGTTGGTCCCTTAATCTTGAGGGGAAGGTATTTGATGGCGTGTAGATCGTCACCGCAAGCCATGTGAATGTGGAGAAGAAAGTCTTCAATCCATACCGCGGGATCTGTTGTGTCGTCGTATGATTCGATGTTCATGGGTTTGAACCCTTCAGGGAACTGGTGCTCCATTACCTCATCGGTGAAGCATAGGGGGTGTGCGGCGCCCCTATATCGGGCCATGTCACGGCGCAGTTCCGATGAAGTCTGTATGTGGTTTTCGGCCAGGGCGTGGTTGTACTTGCCGCCCCGGGGTTGGTAACCATCCTCTCACGCGGGGTGTGTCCCCGCGATCCATAGATTGATCTGGTCTGACCTGCTCTATTTTCCAGGTCCTGTCGCAGGTCATATATATATCCTCGAGCTATTGTTTCTCTGCTTTTACGGCGAGGTGGAGCGGGCTGGTGTCGGCTTGAGTTGTTGTTTTACCCTGGCCACGTGGTGGTCGGTTGGGTCCGTCAGCCGCGTTATGTGCAGGCGGTATGGGCTCCAGCGCCTCATCATTGAATTGAGGTAGCAGCTTGCGCTTCGGGTAACTCTTTGTTGGGCATTCGAGGCCATACTCTTAGGCTGCCAGGACATTACTCCATCTATCGTTGAGCAGATCTTGGTCAGCTTGAAGTTGTTGCTGCTTCTTTTTTAGGCTTCTGGCCGTTGCTATTAGCTGGCGTTTGAAGCGCTTTTGCTCGAGGGGTTCCTCTGGCACAATAAAGTCTTCGTCGCCGAGGCTCACGTCGACCTCAGAGAGTGGTAGATAGTTGCTGTCCTCCGAGTCTTTGTTCCCTGCTTGCTCATCGGGATCAATTTGCCCGTCCTCCCGATCGTCCTGTTCGGATGTTGGCTCGATGGGGTCTTCTTGGTCTTCGGCGTTCTCCGAAGTATCATTGTCTTCGGTGCCGGTATTGCTGTTCTTACTGCGACGCGATTTAGAGCGGCGCCACTGGCATCGACGTTTCGGCGGTATCTCAGGAGGTTCGTCCTCAACTGGGTTTTTTCTCATCATCGGCGTCGCCGTTTTTAGGTGTATCCACCATGTATACGTCATACAATGAGGTGGCCGTCCAACGTCCAGTGACCGGCGGGTTTTGGGCTTGTTCCTCTCCGGCATTGTCGTTCCATACCGTCGATGTCTTTGGAGGCGTAATCAAGCGTGTCGGTTAACTCCTCGACAGTGGCTATGAAGTGGGTGGTGGGTGGGAAGTAAAATTCCCTATTTCCAGCCCCTAGTCTGGGCTGGGCGTGATTCAGAAGTGGTTCCTCTCTGATGACGAGGGATCGCATTAGGTCCAAAGCATCGTTTAAAAGCGAGATCTGGATGGGGACCAAAGTTTCTTGGCCGAACTCATGTGACGCGGATTTCGAGGGTTCGGAACTAATGTCCGGAGGAGAGCTCGGCTTTGTGATGACTGCCGGTGGCGCTATTCTCTCCGGATTTCCAGTATTGATCTCTATAGCTACAGAGAGTCTAGCGGGCTCTGAACTCCCGTCTTCGGACCTGGTGGCGCGCTCTGGATCTAAGGCCGGAGCAGTGGTTGAGGCCGTGAACCCTTGGAAGATCAAATCTCCTCGGATATCCGCGATATAGTTCAGATCTCCAAAACTGATCTGGTGACCAGGGGCGTAGCTGTCGATCTGCTCTAGATGACCAACCAAGTTGGCCCGTAGTGCGAAGCCGCCGAATACGAAGATCTGGCCGGGGACAAAAATCTCCTCTGTGGCAGCATTGTTGTAGATGATTGATGGATCCATCGAGCCTTTTGACGACGGCACAGTGGAACTCTCAGTGAAAGCACCAATGTCAGTGTCAAAACCGGCAGATCTCGGGTAGGGAGTCCTGAACCGTGCGTCTAAGGGTCGATGGTAACAGGAGATAGGGGACACGATGTTTACCCAGGTTTGGGCCCTCTTGATGGAGGTAATACCCTACGTCCTGCTTGATTGACTTTGATGAGTATAGGGGCTATAAGAGTTGATCTACCATGAGATCGTAATGGCTAAACCCTAGATGTCTAGCCTATATGATTATGATTGCCTCTACGGACTAAACCCTCCGGTTTATATAGACACCGGAGGGGGCTAGGGTTTGTACAGAGTCGGTTTACAGCGAAAGGAATCTTCATATCCACGCGCTAAGCTTGCCTTCCATGCCAAGGAGAGTCCCATCCGGACACGGGGAAAGTCTTCCGTCTTGTATCTCCACGGCCCATTAGTCCGGCCCATATCACATAGCCCGAACGTCCGAGGACCCCATAATCCTGGACTCCCTCAACGAGGACCACTCACTCTGCACCTGCTGCTACTGCTCTAGTGCCACCTCCAGTATCTACTCGACCAGCCCAGTAGACATCAGCTGAAGCATTTGCGGACGCACTCATCTCAATGCCATCTACGCACACCGGAGCCACCAGCCAGAAGTCACCTTCAGGAGCTCCCGAGGATCATGCCTAGAGAGATGCATAGCTCTATACCTTTTTGAACTTTTTGGTATCTGTTGCCAAAGGGGGAGAAATTGTATAGATCATTAGGCTTTGAGAGAGTGTGTCTCGCTTTTGCTCATTGGTTGTTCTCGAGTTCTTACTACTTTGTCCGTTTGATTTGTGCTAATTTGGTTGTTGTGCTTGTGAGATACTATGTTTGTCTTGTGTGATTGATCATACTATGCTTCATGTCTGCTTAATGCTTATCTCTATCATTACTTGTGTATGATCATTCACTTGTGTTTTTGGTGATGTGTGCTTATTACTTCACTCATATCATTTTGTGTGCTCCATCAAGATGTATGTGACACGGAAGAGTGACCCATGATCCTAATCGATTGTGCATTTGCATTCAAACGCAAATTTTTAATAATGCACAAATTTAGAGGGAGCTCTTGCTTATCACATACTTCTCAAAGCGACGATCTATTTCATTCATTTAATCATTTGTAAAAGCTTTGATCTATATGTTGTCATCAATTACCAAAAATGGGGAGATTGAAAGTGCAACTAATCCCCGAGTGGTTTTGGTAATTCATAACAACATATATCTCATTGAACTAATATACATTCAATATAAATATTTCAGGATGTTCAATGATTGGCATGGCATGAAATAGAGATGTGCACCCCCTCAAAATGCTAAGGATAAGGATTGGCAAAAGCTCAAGACTCTACACTTTTGTTTAAGTGATCCAAGATCACATTGAGTCCATAGGAAAGCCAATACTATTAAAAGGGGATGAGGTGTTGCTTAATGACCTACTTGCTCAAAGTGCTTAGTGATATTGCTCCAAAACTCTTAGCCACTTTTTAAGGAAATATGCCCTAGAGGCAATAATAAAGTTGTTATTTTATACTATATTTCCTTATTCATTATAAAGGTTTATTATTCATGCTAGAATTGTATTGATCGGAAACTTAAATACTTGTGTGAATACATAAACAAATATTGTGTCCCTAGTAAGCCTCTACTAGACTAGCTCATTGATCAAAGATGGTTAAGGTTTCCTAACCATAGACATGTGTTGTCATTTGATAACGTGATCACGTCATTAGGAGAATGATGTGATGGACAAGACCCATCCATTAGCTTATAGCATAATGATCGTTCAGTTTTATTGCTATTGCTTTCTTCATGTCAAGTACTTATTCCTTCGACTATGAGATTATGCAACTCTCGGATATCGGAGGAATACCTTGTGTTCTATCAAATGTCACAACGTAACTGGCCGATCATAAAGATGCTCTACATGTATCTCCAAAGGTGTTTGTTGAGTTGGCATAGATCGAGATTCGGATTTGTCACTCCCACTATCGGAGAGGTATCTCTGGGCCCTCTTGGTAATACACATCATAAGCTTGCGAGCAAAATGACTAAGGAGTTAGTCACAAGGTGATGTATTATGGAACGAGTAAAGAGACTTGCTAGTAATGAGATTGAACTAGGTATGAAGATACCGACGATCGAATCTCGGGCAAGTAACATACCGATGGACGAAGGGAATTACGTATGTTGTCATAACGGTTCGACCGATAAAGGTCTTCATAGAATATGTAGGAGCCAATGTGGGCATCTAGGTTCCGCTATTGGTTATTGACCAGAGAGGTGTCTCGGTCATGTCTACATAGTTCTCGAACCCGTAGGGTCCGCACGCTTAACCTTCGTTGACGATATAGTGTTATATGAGTTATATGTTTTGGTGATCGAATGTTGTTCGGAGTCCCGGATGAGATCACAGACATAACGAGGAGTCTCGAAATGGTCGACAGGTAAATATTGATATATAGGACGATGGTATTTGGACACCGGGAGTGCTTCAGGACGTACCGGGAAGGAATCGGGTCGCCGGAAGGGGTTCCGGGCACCCCCCGACAAGTTATGGGCCTTATGGGCCAAAGGAGGGGACAGAACAGCCCACAAGGGGGCTGGTGTGCCCCCTCCCTTGTTTGGCTAGCCCTGGGGAAGGAAAAGGGGGAGGGCTAGCCCCTCCTGCCTTTCCCTCTCATGGGAGAAAGGAAAGGGGGGCACCCTCCCCTGCCTTTCCCCTCACTCCAAATAAGGAAAGGGGCGCGGCTTGGGAGGGACCCCAAGTAGGATTCCTCCTGCTTGGGCGCCTCCTTTGGCTGCTCCTCCCTCCCACCTATATATATATGTGGGAGGGGGCGCCTAGCACACAACAGACAATTACCTACCCGTGTGCGGCGCCCCCCTCCACCGTTTACACCCCCGGTCATATTTTCGTAGTGCTTAGGCGAAGCCCTGCGGAGATCACTTCACCATCACCGTCACCACGCCGTCGTGCTGCCGGAACTCATCTACTACCTCGCCGTCTTGTTGGATCAAGAAGGCGAAGGACGTCATCGAGCTGAACGTGTGCAGAACGCGGAGGTGCCGTACATTTGGTACTTGATCGGTTGGAGCACAAAGAAGTTCGACTACATCAACCGCGTTGTTAAATGCTTCTGCTTACGTCTACGAGGGGTACGTAGACATACTCTCCCCCTCGTTGCTATGCATCTCCATGGATAGATCATTGCGTGTGCATAGAATTTTTTTTGTTTTCCATGCTACGTTTCCCAACAACTTTCTCTATCCAAATATGTTGTCGGCGTAATGGGCCACGGGTAGGCCAACCCGAGCCCCATGACCTTTCAAGACATCGGGGCAGGCTGCGCCCCTCAAGACCACAGGGCGAAGAGCCGCCTCCTGGGGAGTCTACGGCAAGGCGGCCGACTGCCCGCTCATGGTCGAGTCCCAGGGACGACTTCCAGAGAAGCCGGCTTTGGGGAGTCGGCCGGCGACTCCAACAAACCGTGACCTCATCAAGGGGGACGGGGCAGGGGCGTGGCTACAATGAAGCCCACTCCCCGCCCCTTACCAAGGGTAGGCATGGCTACAGCGCGCCGTACTTGGGAGGATCTCCCCGCGGCGTGGCACTGTTGCCCAGCCGGCCCTGACATCAGCACCACTGTACCTGGTCCTACGCCCACGACGGCTTGTCTGTACGGCCTGGAGGCAGCAGGGCCCACCAGCCAGCGAGACCTCGGGAGACGGCGGGAGCACCGCCAGTCGGACCCAACGGGAGTCGGTCCGGGGGAGTCGGCCGAGCCCTCCCCTGGGGCCCACGCGCCATTAATCCAGAAGAGATGGGGAGTGGCCACAGTGATCGCCTGCCAGGCGGCGGGGCTGTTGCC
Organism: Triticum urartu; assembly: GCF_056163025.1. Lineage (NCBI taxonomy): Eukaryota > Viridiplantae > Streptophyta > Magnoliopsida > Poales > Poaceae > Triticum > Triticum urartu. The sequence continues at coordinate 303,012,661 of NC_141877.1, forward strand.
ATGACCCCATGACCAAGCTTGCATCATTAGGAGCACGTCCACAGTGATCAGCAGCCGGCAAGACCCGCCCGCGGCGGACGCGGCCTGTCGGCTCCGTACCAGACCAGTCGGCGGGGCCCACCAGTCGGCGGGGCCCAGCAGTCGGCGGAGAAGTCGGAGGTCGGAGACACTGATGGCTGGGCCCGCGCCCAGTCACATTACCATTGTACCCCTGGGGGGGTAGGCCTATATAAACCCCCCAGGGAACCCATGCAAAGGGTTGGATCCCAGTAGTTCTATACCTCACCAGATAGAGGGAGAGAGCTAGCCTTGCCCTCTCCTACCACCATACACAGCTCAAGGAGCAACCGTGTAAATCATTGACTATAGTGATCATGCGGAGACCCCGCAGAGCAGCAGTAGGGGTATTATCTCCCCGGAGAGCCCCGAAGCTGGGTAAGATTCACCGGCGTGCATGTCTTCGCCTCATCCTGTTTCCAGGCACCGGCGATGTTCTACTCGCCCCCACCATGATAAGCCATCCATTGGCATATGTCACACCAAACCCCCGACATTTGGCGCCCACCGTGGGGCATGGTGCACCGCCGTCCGGAGATCTATTCTGGACGGGAACCCTTTTCCTCCCTGGCGAGCGCAGCCAGCCAGGCACGCCAGACGAAGTTTGCGTCGACGCGCTGCGCGGCGTGGAGATCGCCTACGCAGCCAGCTCCTTGGCCGAACTTGTCGGCGAGGTCCGCCTCTCCGACGAACCTGCGTCTGACGCAGGCGTAGGCGGCCCCGAAAACCTCCTCGCGGGCCTCCTCGATCAACTCCACGTTTCCGGCGAGCCTGTCGTAGACTTGGAGTCTGTAGGCTCCACCGACCCGATGCTGGTCGACTCCGACACCGCGTCGGTCGATGCGTTCCCCTCCAACGTGGTGGTCTACGACGAACCTCTCCCCCACGCGGAGAGCGACGGGAGCACCGTCACTGAGGTGCTGGTCATCAGTCATGACGAGTTCCCCGGTGGAAGGGTGCCCGACTCACTCGGCGCGGCGCTGCAAGACCTAGCTGCACCCATTCCGGAAGATGCTGACGCAGAGATGTTAGAAGCGTGCCGCCTTCAGCTTGTTGAAAGCGCGAAGAAGCTAGCCAGCATGAGACGCTTGTCAGAAGCTTACCAGCGGGAGATGGATCGCGCTGTTGGCGGCTCGTCGGCTCCGGCAGGGCCCAGCCGCCTTGGCGCGGTTCAGCAGCGCGACGTAGCCATCGCCAGCCTGTTTGGGGCTAGCCGCCCCGTGTATGCCACGCCAGCAGAGAACATCCGAGCCGCCCAGGCAGCGGCGGATGAGCTGGACAATTTCGAGGGCGAAGAGCGCCGCCTCATGATGGAGCGAGTCCAGCGGCTCCTCGACGCAGCCGCCGCGCAGAATGAGGCCGGCCGCCGCACGGAGGCACCGCAGCGGCCAAACAACGACCCGCACCGAGATCAAGGCGCGACGTCTCGGACGCCGACTGGCGGTACCCAAGGAAGTAAGGACAAGGAGCCGGTTGTCAACCACAGTCGGACTCGGATTACCATAGAGCGCGACCAAGACAACCGCCCGAGAGCAGTGGAACGACGGGACGACTGTCCGCCTCCCCCTCCCCGCAATGAGAGGCGAGTCTCCCCGCCACCTATTGACCATCCGACTCTCGGTGACCGCCTTGGCCGCCGAGAGGGAGTTGGGGAGAATGACGCCCGCCACCGGATCGACCGACTTCACTGGTCCCTGGCGCTGGAAGAAGAAGACGAGCTGGGTCCGCCTTGTTTCGGGCCCCGCATTCGGTATGAGCCCTTTCCCAGAGGGTTCACGCTCCCAAGAGACACGCCCAAGTATACCGGCTCCGTGAAGCCGGAAGACTGGCTAGTCGACTACTCTACGGCTGTCAGCATAGCAAACGGCAACAAGCGTGTTGCCATAAAGTACGTTCCGCTCATGCTTCAGGGCACGGCCCGGACATGGCTGAACAGCCTAAAACCCCGCAGCATCAACAGCTGGGTCGACTTCACCGAAGCATTCGTTCGCAACTTCACCAGCACGTACAAGCGTCCTCCCAAGCCTCGCCAGCTCTCCCTATGCGTGCAAGGTCCTGATGAGTCGACTCGCGACTACCTCACGCGTTGGGCTGAGCTCCGAAACTCCTGCGAGGGCGTGCACGAGGTGCAGGCCATCGAGTACTTTACAGCCGGGTGCCGAGAAGGCACCCTCCTCAAGCACAAGCTCCTCTGCGACGAGCCAGAAACCCTCGACGAGTTGCTGATCATAGCGGACAAGTACGCTACGGCTGACTCCTCCATGAAGACGGAAATTCAAATCAGCATGACTAGCAAGGTAGCCCCTCAGGCTCCAAGAACTCCGGCAGCGGATGTCGGCCGGCGACAACAGCAGGGCGACCACAAGCGCAAGGCCCCGCAGCCGGCTTCCAGCAGCCGGCAGGTCGCGACCATCGAAGCCCAGCAGCCAGAAGAGTAGCCTCCGCCCAAGAGACGGAAAGGCGGCAAGCCGAACTGGTTGCCGGCCTTCTCCTATGAGAAGACCTTGGACGGACCTTGCAAGTTCCACAGCGGCGCGAAGCCATCAAATCACACCACCCGGAAGTGCCACTGGCTCACCAGGATCGCCAAGGGAGATGGCCTCCTACCACCCCCGCCTGCTGGGCAGCCGCCTCCGCCTCCGCCCCAGCAGCCGGCAGTCAGGCCAGTCGGCGCAGTACAAGACGAGTACCCTGAAGAGCACGGAGCCTATGTGGTGTTCACTAGTGTGGCTGACGATCGACGCAGCAGGCGGCTGCAGTGACAAGAGGTGAACGCGGTATCCTCTGAGACGCCAGAGTTCATGCACTGGTCAGAGAGGCCCATCAGCTGGAACAGGGCTGGCCACCCAGAAGTGATGCCGAGTCCGGGCTCCTACGCCTTGGTCCTGGACGCCACCTTTGCCACGGACAAACGGGCCACGCGTTCTTCGCGAGTTCTGATAGATGGGGGCAGCAGCATCAACATCCTGTACAAGGACACCATGGAGAAGTTAGGAATCAAGCAGAGACAGCTTCAGAACAGCCGGACTGTGTTCCACGGCATTGTTCCTGGGCTTTCCTGTTCACCAATCGGCAAGATCCTGATTGACGTCCTCTTTGGGGACAAAGATCACTTCCGAAGAGAGTCTGTTTGGTTTGAGGTGGTGGACCTCGAGAGCCCGTACCATGCGCTACTTGGCCGGCCCGCCTTGGCCAAGTTCATGGCGGTCCCCCACTACGCCTACCTCAAGATGAAGATGCCCAGTTCCAGGGGAATTCTGACTGTGGCCGGCGACTACCGGAAGTCGTCCGCTTGCGCGGCCAAGAGCAGTCGGCTGGCCGAGTCCCTGGTGATTGCGGCCGAGAAGCGACTCCTTGAGTGAGCTGTGGCGATGGCCGGCAAGCAGCCGGGGATATCGCCCGACCCGAAGGAGTCGGAAGCTGAAGGTTCGTTCAAGCCGGTCAAAGAGACAAAGAAGATACCCTTGGATCCGGAGCACCCAGAGAGGTACGTCGTCGTACGTGCAAACCTCGACAGCAAATAGGAAGGCGAGCTCGTCGATTTCCTCCGTGAGAATCGGGACATCTTCGCGTGGTCTCCCAAAGACATGCCAGGTGTGCCGACGGAATTCGCCGAGCACAAGTTACACGTCCGATCTGATGCAAAGCCGGTTAGGCAGCCCCTGCGCCGCTTACAGAAGAGAAGAGAAGAGTTTTCGGAGAAGAGATAGCCCGAGTCCTAGCAGCCGGCTTCATTATGGAAGTTTTCTTCCCGGAGTGGCTGACAAATCCGGTCCTGGTGCTAAAGAAGAACAAGCAATGGCGAATGTTTATTGACTACACGAGCCTCAACAAGGCTTGCCCCAAGGACCCGTTTGCTCTGCCGAGAATTGATCAGGTGATAGACTCCACAGCCGGATGCGAGCTGTTGAGTTTCTTGGATGCGTACTCAGGATATCACCAGATCAAGCTGAATCCGGCTGATAGATTGAAGACCGCCTTCATCACGCCATTTGGAACATTCTGCTACCTCACCATGATGTTCGGCCTGAGGAATGCCGGCGCCACCTTTCAGCGTTGCATGCAGAAGTGCCTCCTCAAGCAGCTCGGTAGGAACGCCCACGTTTACATGGACGACGTAGTGGTGAAGACAGAAAAGCGAGGAACATTGCTGGAAGACCTCAAGGAGACCTTTGAGAACCTGCGCCAATTCCAGATCAAGCTCAACCCCGAGAAGTGTGTCTTCGGAGTACCAGCCGGCCAGCTGCTAGGTTTCCTAGTCTCTGAGCGCGGCATAGAATGCAACCCAGTAAAAATCAAGGCCATCGAGAGAATGAAGGTACCTAGCCGACTGCTGGATGTGCAGAAGTTCACCGGCTGCTTGGCATCCATCCGCCGATTCATCAGTCGGCTGGGCGAGAAAGCTCTCCCCTTATACCAACTCATGAAGAAGACCACTTTTTTTGAGTGGAACCATAAGGCGGACGAAGCTTTCCACCAGTTGAAGAAGATGCTGACTATTCCACCCGTCCTGGCGGCTTCGACTCCCAAGGAACCTATGCTTCTGTACATCGCCGCCACCAGCCGAGTAGTCAGCACAGTCATCGTAGTAGAGCGCAAGGAGGAAGGCAAGGCGCTACCTGTCCAGAGACCAGTATATTACCTGAGCGAGGTACTGTCGACCTCCAAGCAGAACTACCCCCACTACCAGAAGATGTGCTATGGCGTGCACTTTGCCACCAAGAAATTGAAGCCTTACTTTCAAGAACATCCAATCACGGTGGTCTGCACGGCTCCACTTGCCGAGATCATCGGCAGCCGCGATGCCTCTGGTCGAGTGGCGAAGTGGGCCATAGAGCTGGCTCCTTACACCATCTACTACCAGCCCCGCACCGCTATCAAGTCACAAGCACTGGCCGACTTCCTCGTCGACTGGGCCGAGACCCAGTACCTGCCTCCAGCACCTGACTCCACCCATTGGCGAATGCACTTCGACGGCTCCAAGATGCGCACCGGCTTGGGAGCCGGCGTCGTCCTCACCTCTCCCAAAGGCGACAAGCTCAAATATGCACTGCAAATCCACTTCGCCGCCTCCAATAACGTGGCCGAGTACGAGGCGCTCATCCACGGGCTCCGGCTTGCCAAAGAACTTGGCATCCGCCGGATCTTGTGTTATGGCGACTCGAACTTAGTGGTCCAGCAGTCGTCTGGCGACTGGGACACAAAAGACGCAAACATGGCGAGCTACCGTTTCCTCGTGCAGAAACTCAGCGGGTATTTCGAAGGGTGCGAGTTCCTCCATGTGCCAAGAAACGACAATGACCAAGCAGACGCCTTGGCACGAATCGTCTCTACCCGCCAAGCAATTCCATCTGGCGTCGCCCTTCAACGCCTCCTCAAGCCGTTTGTCAAGCCTTCACCAGAATCAGACTCCATCTTTGTGCCGGCTCCTCCCGAAGACGGCGGATCCGACTCCAGGGCTCTGGACTTTGGCAGGCGACTCCAAAGCTGCTTCAGTCGAGCCCGGCCCGGGGACTGCGGTGACGGACTCGAAGATTCTAGAACTCGGCCCAAGGACCGAGCCAGTCGGCCTGGGGACTTCATCAGCCCAACAAGCGGTTGTTGACTCCAGCCCGCCGCCTCCCAGCCCAGCCGCCCTCATCCAAGTCGCAATCCTGATAGTCGACGAAATAGCAACACCCTCATGGGCCCAACCCATCCTCAAATTTCTGGTGAACAAAGAGCTACCAACTGATGAGATCTCAGCTCGGCAAGTACAACGCCGGGCAGCAGCCTATACCATAATCGACAGAGAGCTGGTCAGGCGCAGCGTCACTGGTGTCTACCAGCGCTGCGTAGAGCCAGAGTAAGGCCAGGCGATCCTCAAAGACATCCATCAAGGCGAATGTGGCCACCATGCGGCTTCAAGAGCACTCATCGCCAAAGCTTTTCGGCACGGTTTCTTTTGGCCGACTGCCTTGGAAGAGGCCAAGGAGTTGGTCCAAAAATGCAAAGGGTGCCAGAAGTTCAGCTCCAAGCCGCACCAGCCGGCTTCCGCGCTCAAGACCATCCCCATTGCTTGGCCTTTCGCAGTTTGGGGTCTAGACATGGTGGGACCATTCAAAACAGCACGAGGTGGTCTAACTCACCTACTTGTCGCAGTGGACAAGTTCACCAAGTGGGTGGAAGTGAAGCCAATTAAGAAACTGGACGGTCCGACTGCCGTGACCTTCATCACCGATATCACAATTCGGTACGGCATACCACACAGCATCATCACCGACAACGACACAAATTTTGCCAAAGGTGCCTTGGCCCGTTTCTGTGCAACACAGGGCATCCGACTGGACCTAGCATCCGTTGCCCACCCTTAGTCAAACGGCCAAGTGGAGCGAGCAAACGGCCTCATCCTGTCCGGCATCAAGCCTCGGTTAATCGAGCCTCTGGAGCACTCGGCTGGCTGCTGGCTCGGCGAGCTGCCAGCTGTTCTCTGGAGTCTGTGCACGACTCCAAACAAGTCAACCGGCTTCACGCCCTTCTTCCTCGTCTACGGTGCCGAAGCCGTCATCCCAACGGACATAGAGTTCGACTCCCCGCGAGTTACCATGTACACCGAGGAGGAAGCAGAAGAAGCACGACAAGACGACATCGATCTGCTGGAAGAGGGCCGGCTGTTGGCACTTAGCCAGTCCAGCATCTACCAGCAGAGCCTGCGCCGATACCACAACAGGAAGGTCAGGCCAAGATCTTTCCAAGAAGGCGACCTTGTACTCCGGCTGATCCAGCGAACAGCCGGCCAGCACAAGCTGTCGCCGCCTTGGGAAGGCCCTTTCATCATCAGCAAAGTACTAGGCAATGACTCCTACTACCTGATCGACGCTTAGAAGCCCCGAGCACGCAAGAGGGACGACTCCGGCAAGGAGACAGAGCGGCCATGGAACGCAAATCTTCTCCAAAGATTTTACAGTTGATGCAGTATGTACCACGCTACCTTTTGTATTAAAATACCAAGACTTCGGGCCCCCCGAGACGAGCTCGGGGACTGCCCTCTTTTGTCTGTATGATAAAAATTATGCCTACAAGTATGTTACTCTTTATCATGCCGCTTGGCACCGGGCTCGACAAGTCGGCTCGGGGACTTACCTCCTTGCACTATGAAATGCTTCCTGCAGTCGAACAAGTAGTGTGTAAACGCCTAAGCCGTCTCCTGCCAGAAGCCGCAGCTCGCAGAGCGACTGTACGGTGGGCAGCAGTAAGGTAGAATGGGCATTCGCATGAAAAATGGCTAAGGACCCAAACCATAAAACATAGCTCAAGACGGCTTCCAAGACCTTCTCGCAAACTGACTCTCGGACAGTCGGATTGTCGTTTTCTATCCAACTTGCTCAAACAATCTTGAAATCGGCTAAGTACTTGCTTTCCCAAAGTAGCCTAGCACTTGTTCCAGCAACAGTCTGCAGAGCGGCTGTCCGATTGGCAAGGCAGGCAACTAGGAGAAAGCGGCAAAGGAAAATATCCAAATAGAACAATGAGCAAGAAAAGATAGACATATATATATATAACATAGGCCCTTGGCCGAATTGTCAAGCAGAGGTTCAAAATACACCCGCGGGTGGAATTGTGCGAATTAACAAGTTCCTCAAAAGACTACTAAAGCAGATAAAACAAAAGACACTGCGGCAGCTTAGGAGGCGGCAGACGGAGTCAGGGGGTCGGAGGAGGCGCCAGCGTCAGTCGTCGGGGCGGTCGGCCGGCTAGTCTCGGCTTGATCGCCTCCGGCAGCAGTCGGATCGGTCGCACACGGCTCGTTGCTGGAGGCGCGGTCGGGCTGAGGTTGGCCGTCTGCTCCGTCTTCTGGTGCCTCCGCCTCGCCCTCACCCTCCGCCTCGTCCTCCTCCTCGACGCTGGAGCCGATCACCTCCGCCGAGTCTTCGCCGTAGTCTGGGTTCATCCCAAACCACTCCGGCGGGACCTCCTCGCCGTCTTCAGACCACTCGGGAACAAAGATGCTCGTGTCGGTGTACTCGGCGATCGCCGCAGCATGCTTGACGATGGCGTCTTCCGCAGCCGCCAGCTCCGACTGGGCCTCCGACCAAAGCGTGGCCAACCGGTCTAGATCCAGCCCCGGGTACCACACCTTGACGAACTCCAAGGCCCGGCGCGCTCCAGCCCGGGCCGAAGAGCCCTTCCAGGCCTCGAGGCAACCAGTCGCGACCTCCAACCAGTTGGCCGTCAGGCTGGGAGTGCGCGGAGCCTGCATATCCGGCCAAAGGGCGGAGATCGCCTGGGCACCGACGCGCTGAAGCCGGCGCAACATCCGGTGAGCCGGCCAGAGGCAAGCCTCGATACTCAAGATGTGCTCATCAAGAGTTCGGGAGGCATCGGCGGCGATCTCTGCGCCCTCCGCCCTCCGACTTGCACGATCGGCCTCGATGGCTTGGATAGCGGCCTGAGACTGCCCAGGGAAGAAGTCTACAAAAGACACGAAGAAACAAAAAAGCGAGTCAAAAACCAGGAGTCGGCACGACCTAGGTCGGCGGCTCAAAGAAAGAAAACAAAGAGACTCACCATCAACGATGTCTTCGATCTCGTGGAAGCCGGAGGACAGCATCGCCTCCTTGTCAGACCAGGAAGAGCGCTCACTCGCGAACTCGGCCAGGAGGGCGGCCTCCGTCTCCTCCGCATCCCTCTGCGACTTCGCGAGCAGCCCCTTCTGCTCTGCCAACTGAGCGGTCAGCAGATCGCGCTCCGCGGAGAGCTTGCTGCACTCCTCCCCTTTGGCGAGCAGGGCAGAGTTGGCTTCGCTCAGCTGCTGTTGAAGAGCAGCGTTGGCCCCTGAAGGAAAGAAAGAAAGACAGCAGTCATCAATAAATTAGGTCGCCGGGGAGATCCGGCCCGACTGCTCAGCAGTCGGCCCGAATCTCGGGGACTACAGCCCGCGTGCGCGCTAGCGCGCCCCTGCAGAGAAGAGAAAAAGGAGGAGGACTTACTCCGGCTCTCCGCCAAGTCAGCGGTCCGCTTGTCCAACTCTTCAACATTATGGTTGAAGATGGTGACGCGGAGGTTGTGGTAGTCCTGCAACAAGCGTTTCAGACAAAGTTAGTACCCAGAAGCTCATCAAATTGGAGTTCCGGGCTGCCTGCTCAGCAGCCGACCCGAAACTCGGGGCACTACACCCAGTGGGTGCGCTGGCGCGCCCCCACAGAGAGAAACAAGAAAAAACAACGGCCCAAAGAAAAGACATACCCGGACGGCCGCCCGTGACGCCAGGAACGCCTTGGTGCAGCTCTGGAGGGCGTCGCCCTCAGCGCGGAGCTTCGCCTGGACGTCCAGGAGCGCCCGGTTCAGCGGCCCTGTGCCGCCTTCTCGCACCCACCCAGGGGCGGGGGGCCGAAGTCGTCTTCTCCAGACAACAGCGCGCTGGCGAGCCGACCTGGAGGAGTAGCCTCGCCATGGCCTCTTCTTCGGTCGACGGCACCGGAGGGTCTGCTGGCTGCTCGCCTTGCACGCCTTCAGACGGCGGCGGAGGCGGCGGCGGAACGTTCACGCCCGGAGTAGAGGACTCGCCGCCTTCCCTCTCCTTGACGAGGTTCTCCCCGCCGGCTCCTCCAGTCTGCCCCGTGAACTCCGGTGGCGGCGGCGCAGAGTTCAGCGGGGTAACAAGCAAGGCTGCCTGGCGGCGTGCGGCTTCCTCAGCCCGCTGCTTCGCCGCGGCGACGGCTTCGGCCTCTGCTAGTTTTTTCTTAACAGAGGCCTCCGCCCTGTCGGCCTCCGCCTTCTCCAGGCGGAGGGCTTCTTCTTCATTGCGCTTCTCCTGCGCATTCCGCTCCGTCGCCTCCCGGAGGTCGGCAGCGGGGTCTATCCGCCGAGTGGTGGCGGGCGTCTCCGCTGACCCCATGACGGAGGCGGCGGCGACCCACTCAAGAGAGAGGGGAGCCCTGAAGAAAGAGGGGCGAGCAGAGACTCAGACAAAGCACGAAGAAAGAACGAACTTTGAAGACAGAATACTTACGCAGAGACCAACGGCGGCTTCTTCACTTCCTTACGGAAGCGGATGGCCTTCGCGGCCGCCTTGTCCCGCCGGGTCGCCGTAGCCGAGCCTTGGGCTTCTTCGGCCGGCTGCCGAACAAAGTTGGCACAGCCCGGTGCTTCTTCCCGCCGCCTGGAGCGCCCGACGCGGCAGAAGAGCCCGTGCCCGGCTGGCTGGCTCCTGGCCGATGGCGAGGGGCGACTCCTTCCTCGGCGTCGTCTTCAGGCCAGTCGGCAAAGGTGGCCGAGGGCCTGAAGTCACCTGTCGTCCCTCCTCCTCCCTCAGCGTCGTCTTCTAGAGCCGCTGCCCCCAGATCGGGGTCGTCGACGTCGCTCTCCGCCCGGTCGGCGGCGAACTCACGTGCCGGCCCCGAGGTGCCGGCTGGTGGGTGAAGAAGGGGATTCTAACCAAAAAGCAGACTGATTAGAACAAGACTCGGCAAGAAGAAGACAATCTGAAGAAAAGAAAGGCGACTCACCACGGGCGGGGGGTTGGCGCAGGAGTATGGCTCCTTGCCAAATTGCCAGTCCTCCGGGAGCCTGCTGCCCGAGAGATAGTTCACCATCAGGGCCACCTCTTCGTGAGGCATGTCCTTGGTGCACATCCGACTCGGGTCGCGGCCCCCGCTCATCTGGCATATCAGGTGAGGGCGGCCTTGGAGTGGGAGAACTTGGCGCAAGACGAAGGCGGCCAGCAGATCCAGGCCAGTCAGACCCTCCGACTGCGTCAGCACTCGGAGTCGCGTGATGGCGCCAGCTCCCGCAGGCGTCAGCGACTTGGCCCGGTACGACCAGTTGGGCAGTCTGCCAGCCGGCGGGCCGGCTTCGAAAGCCGGTGGATTGACCCAGTCGCCCCGCGTGGCGACGTTCCTGACATAGAAGTAGGACCGCTGCCACATCTTCACCGACTTCAGCAGCGCGATGGAGGGGAAGTGGTTGTCGGCTCCTGTCCTTCGCACGGCGATGAAGGCGCCGCACTGAGCCGGCACGCCCGCGGCCTGGGTGCCGAGCTTGGAGAAGAAGAACTCCCCCCAGAGCTCAAGGGTGGGGAGGACTCCCAGGAAGCCCTCACACAGAGCCACGAAGGCGGACAGCAGCACCACTGTGTTGGGGGTGAGGTGGTGCGGCTGGAGTTTGTAGAACTCCATGAACGACCGGAGGAAGCTGCTCGTCGGCAGCCCCAGCCCGCGCAGGCAGTGCGAGCGGAAGATGACCCGCTCGCCCTCCCGCGGGGCGGGGGAAATCTCCCCCTCCGGCGCGAGACGCACCTGCACGCGATCCTCACCGGGAAGCCGACGGGTCCGGCGGAGGAACTCGATATGGTCTTCGTGGACCTCAAAGCCGTCCCAGGTGCCGGAGTAATGGGCCACGGGTAGGCCAACCCGAGCCCCATGACCTTTCAAGACATCGGAGCAGGCTGCGCCCCTCAAGACCACAGGGCGAAGAGCCACCTCCTGGGGAGTCTACGGCAAGGCGGCCGACTACCCGCTCACGGCCGAGTCCCATGGACGACTTCCAGAGAAGCCGGCTTTGGGGAGTCGGCCGGCGACTCCAACAAACCGTGACCTCATCAAGGGGGGCGGGGCAGGGGTGTGGCTACAATGAAGCCCACTCCCCGCCCCTTACCAAGGGCAGACATGGCTACAGCGCGCCGTACTTGGGAGGATCTCCCCGCGGCGTGGCACTGTTGCCCAGCCGGCCTTGACATTAGCACCACTTTACCTGGTCCTGTGCCCACGACGGCTTGTCTGTACGGCCTGGAGGCAGCAGGGCCCACCAGCCAGCGAGACCTCGGGAGACGGCGGGAGCACCGCCAGTCGGACCCAACGGGAGTCGGCCCGAGGGAGTCGGTCGAGCCCTCCCTCGGGGCCCACGCGCCATTAATCCAGAAGAGATAGGGAGTGGCCTCAGTGATCGCCCGCCAGGCGGCGGGGCTGTTGCCATGACCCCATGACCAAGCTTGCATCATCAGGAGCACGGCTACAGTGATCAGTAGCCGACAAGACTCGCCCGCGGTGGACGCGGCCTGTCGGCTCCGTACCAGACCAGTCGGCGGGGCCCACCAGTCGGTGGGCCCCAGCAGTCGGCGGAGAAGTCGGAGGTCGGAGACACTGACGGCTGGGCCCGCGCCCAGTCACATTACCATTGTACCCCTGGGGGGTAGGCCTATATAAACCCCCCAGGGAACCCATGCAAAGGGTTGGATCCCAGTAGTTCTATACCTCACCAGATAGAGGGAGAAAGCTAGCCTTGCCCTCTCCTACCACCATACGCAGCTCAAGGAGCAACCGTGTAAATCCTTGACTATAGTGATCATGCGGAGACCCCGCAGAGCAGCAGTAGGGGTATTATCTCCCCGGAGAGCCCCGAAGCTAGGTAAGATTCGCCGGCGTGCATGTCTTTGCCTCATCCCATTTCCAGGCACCGGCGACGTTCTACTCGCCCCCACCATGATAAGCCATCCGTTGGCATATGTCACACCAAACCCCCGACATATGTCCAAAACCTAATTCCCAACTCGGCCTCACCGATATTTCTCATCCGGAGCCATCGAGTTCATCTGGACTTAGCCACTGCCAAAACTCTAACAATTCGGTCACACCGATATGGATCTCGGTCCCACCATTCATTTTCTGAGAGAGAGCCACCTACTCGTGTGTTGAGATCAAGAGATTCCATTCCTACCATTTGAACCTTGATTTCTAGCCTTCCCCAAGTTGCTTTCCACTCAAATCCTTCTTCCACGATAGCCAAATTTGTGTGAGAGAGTTGAGTGTTGGGGAGACTATCATTTGAAGCACAAGAGCAAGGAGTTCATCATCAACACACCGTCCATTACCTTTTGGAGAGTGGTGTCTTCTAGGTTGGTTAGGTGCCGCTTGGGAGCCTCCGACATGATGTGAAGTTGAACCGAGAAGTTTGTGAGGGCAAGGAGATCACCTACTTCGTGAAGATCTACCCGAGTGAGGCAAGTTCTTCGTGGGCGATGGCCATGGTGGGATAGACAAGGTTGCTTCTTTATGGCCCCTTCGTGGGTGGAGTCCTCTGTGGACTCACGCATCTGCTACGCTTCGTGGGTTGAAGTCTCCATCAACATGGACGTACAATAGCACCACCTATCGAAACCACGCCAAAAATCTTCGTGTCTCCATTGTGTTTGCCTTCTCCAAACCCTTCCCTTTACCTTCATATGCATTGGTTTACATTCCGTTGCTATACCCTTAGAATTGCATGTGTAGGTTGATTGCTTGACTTGTCATAATCGCTAAAATCTATCCGCAAATAAAATTGGGAAAATGAAAGATTTTTATTTGGTCAAGTAGTCTAATCACCCCCTCTAGACCTCCCAAGCTATAAGTTCTATTACCAAAAAGTGCACAACATAAAATGGCGAGGTCAGGGGCACTAAGCATACCCCCCCTCCTATCTAGCAGTCAAACATTTTCCTATGAATAAACAAAAGTAATGCATATCAGGAAAATGCAGACTAGTGACTCTAGCCTTAGAAACTCCCCTAGATTCTCCCACGGTTAAAGTAAGGATGAAATCCTCGAATTCATCAAGTCGAGGATCCTCCAACTCTCCCTCAGAAGGTAGCATGCACATCTCACAAAAGTCTACAAATGGTATCTCGAAGTCTTATTCTTATAAATGAAAGCACACCATAAGAATTTCCAGTCTAGACATGAAATGGAAGTGTTGCAAGAAAGTGTTGGAGAGAAGTAGATATTGATCACACTTATCTATGACGAAGTTGTTCAATCCGGCATTTGCCACGAATTGCTCGAACTCATGTCGAAAACCGGCTTCCCTCATGAAAGTGTTGCATGGTCACTCACACGGCCGTACCTCCGCCCTACGAGGGAGGTTGAGACCGGGTGCTCCTCCCTAAACTCCCTTGGAGCCTCGGCTCGAAGAGCCCCTCCTAAACAAGTTCATCTTCTTGAAAAAATTATGAAATTTTTGGCCACAATTAAGAGGCCAATAGAACTTAACAAAATTGATAGCAACAACTCCTATAAGTGTCCAGAGGCTATATCAAGCATTCAAAATACTTAGAACCAAATGAATTCAACATTTAAGCTCATTTTCATGGTCATCAGTAGTAGCAAAATAAGAAAAATACAAAAAACCACTAGAACAAAAAACTAGTTGGACCAATGGAGGAGTCACATACAAAGGAGCAATCCCCCAAAATAGTTTCAGAAATGGAGCTCTGAACAAAGAGATCGAAAATCTCAGTTTTTGGGGCAAGAGCACGAGAACAAGAGCTACCATGATTTTTCTAGAGGAAGAAGAAGCAGTGGGAAGGTGCACTAAGTGAGTGGGGTCCTGTGGGCCTCACAAGACACCATGGCGCGCCCAAGGGGTGGGTGCGCCCTGCTGTCTTTGTTGTCTTGTGGACAGCAGGTGCACCCCCCTAGGGTGTGTCCAGTCCAGTGCCAATTTTTTAAAAATATTCATAAAAATCATGTTGAAATTTTATGACATTCTAAGTACTTTTATTTCTAGGTCATTTTTTATTGCATGGATAATTCAGAAAACATGAATAACATGACATTTTACTTTATTAAACTATAAATAGCAGAGTAAACCAAAGTTATAGAAGGTTGTGCTTACCGAATTCATCGACCACATGCCCCTAAAAAAGAATCCATTAATAAGGTTGATCTGGTCTTATTAACAAACTATTTTTGAGTGACATGAAACCGAAGAATTTTTTTATAGCACTAGGTTACCTCAATTAGGATATGCATTGTCCCAACAATAAGGTTTGATATTTCTTTACTGGAAGCGTGAGAGGAAACTCAAAACTTCCAATAGTGATTGTCATGACTTTTTCAATAGATTTGAGACTATTTACTTTATTTGTCTTCTTCGAAAAATATACGGTATGCTCATTTTCATTAACATGGAAAGTGACATTGCTTTTGTTGTAATAAATGCTGGCTCAGTCTCTCGGAGGTGCTCATAGGGGTAGTTTGTGCGTATATGCGTTCATAGTGGTGAGTGTATGCGTGTATATTGAGCGCTTGCGTCTGTATTGTGTTAAAAACATAGGGTCTATCCTACACCATTGTTATCCCAACAATATGCTCCCATTATTGTTGGCATCCTTGTCACATTAACAATGTCTGTGATCAAGAAAACAATACCATCAACAATATACTATGAGCTAGTCTCGAGGCCTGACTAGAAATGTTTCTGATGTTTATTATTCCACATATGCAATTAGGTTTTCTCTGAATCTCGCATTCACGAACTAACCCAATGCGAGCATATAATATAAATTTAATCATGAACATGGGAAATGGGCATTATTATTGCTCTAGGTCATATTACCAACAATATGCCCCTAGGCCAAAAACTAAAGAGTGCTCCCTCACCCTACACTCCGCTCGATCCACCCAACTGTCACTCATTATGATAGTGACACTTGTTGGTTTACCTCCATGCTCATCAGGGGAGAATATATATGGAGAATGCTAGAAAGAGGGTGTCTGCTCTAATGGCACCCATGGCAGATCTTGAGCGACATGCACGTGTCTACGTACCCGAAGAAGCATTGAGTGTTTCCACATGGGGATGGACGCAATACAAGTAATTTATTTTTCTTTTAGAGCAAAACTGTAAATTACGGTAATTTTGCTAGTGTATAAAAATTATAAAAAACATTGATGTATTTGTTGTCGCCGGGAAACTAGACTTAATATTGATTTGTTTTGGTTGAACTTTTTGAAACTATTTTTCTATTGGATCTACTATGTACGTCAAATGCTTCAGCTAAATATTTTTTTACACATGTTTTCATTTTATTATTTGCATTAAATTAGAAGCACCGAAGATTTTGTAATTCAGCTTAATCGTACCAAGAAGGCTGTTGTTGTTGAATCAAGCCTTTCAATGGATGATGAACTCACATTCTTAACCATTTTCAACCCTAATTCCTGACTGCTTCTGTGTTGTTTTCTCTCTCGGCTTTGTCAACCATTCCTTTTGCTTTTTACCACTCTGACAAGGTTTTTACACTCCTTTCCATTTCCATTGGCATGCCATTTTCACTAGCAACTCATTCCATCCCATCATCTGGTTACCGACTCTGCCTAGAACTCCATTGACAATCGGCATTGCAATAAATCATTCATGCTCAAGTGAAAAGGTCTAATACCTTGGGTACAATATGATGCGTATAACAATGGATCCATGATGAGAGCATCTCAATATAGTAAGTGTTAGTAAAGTTTGTCATAAAGAATATGTGATGATGTGATAATACAATGTCGAGAGATAACACTATTAGGGCATGGCCAATGCTCCACGCTGAACAGGTGCCCCGGCCCTCCAAGTCGGATTTAATGGTCCAGCCTACATAAAGATGTTTGCTTGCAGAGTGAAATGAGCGCCTGCAGAGGAGGCATCCTCTTCCCTATCAAAAACAGCTTCAACTCTCTTCTGGCCAATGCCCCAACAACCTTCCTCGCTTTAGCTCGCATGCGTTTAGGGAGGGGAGAGAGAGATGATGTGAAGAAGTGGACCTAGGGAGGCTGCAGCGTTGGGTCATTCTCATCTCATACGGTGGTTTCAGTCCAAAATTTCTATGTGAAAACTCGGGCGTCTGTATAGTGATGCCCCATTGTACATGCCCTTAGTATGTGTGCAACTAAGGCCCTATTTGTTTAAGCCCAAACAAACAGGACCTTGCACAAGCTTTATCTTTTAAAGATACATCGAGAGTTGGACACATCGGTAACCGCAAGCTTTAAGATACAAACATTTTTGTAATGATTTGAGGATTGCTCATCACATCTGCCACATGGTTTTCTATTCTCGCCAAAAAAACTTATTGATTGTTGAGTGATGATATGTTTTTTTACATCAATGTGGGTGATGATATGGTTTTTTTAGGACTAAGCTAAGCTTTATTGATCATAATCCACATGAAGTGGGATACAAGTCGGATTGTGAGGGTTGGCCAACCATACATGGCGCCCCACACCGAGAAAGAGTGCATGCTTAGCTAAGCTATGAGCTTCACCGTTTGAAGAACAGTTTTCAAAAACGAAATTACGAGTAAAATCCAAAGATCTAAGTTTAATTTATGTTATCACTGAACCATAGACTCCCTGGTTCCCAAGCTTGATGTCATCAACAACCTGCTTGCAATCGGACGCGACCATTATGTTGCCCTGGAGAAGATCTTCAGCCAAAGCAAGGCCTTCTCTGCATGCTATTGCCTCCAAAGTAGCCGGGTCGGTGATTCCTGGCAAAACCAAAGCCGAACTCCCCAGATAGTTACCCACTTGGTCCCGACAAACTGCCGCCACTGCTCCACGTCGGCTGTGGAAGACCGCGCCATCAACATGTATCTTCGAGAATCCAGCGGGTGGTGCTTTTGGCCTTGCATTTGTTGCTCTGTGCACCCGAGGGGCTTCCTGCAAATTGCTGGGGGGTTTTGCATGGATGAGCTCTAATTCTTTGATGAACCTGTTCACGAAAAGAGAGGTAGCCTGTGGGCTTTGTGTTAATCCTTCATGAATGTACTTTCGCCTGGCCGTCCAGATAGACCACAATGTGCCCGCCACCCGAGTGAAACTGCTATGATTCAAAGACGCCATTAGAGTGAAGATCCATTGTTTCGCATTTGGTTCCGTTGCGGCAATCAATTGGTCCACCGTCTCACCATATTCTAGCGCCCAAACGCATCTAGCCACCGAACACTCGAGCAGTGAGTGTCTCCATGAGTCACTCGAGCCACAGAAGCAACAAGAGGCGGTGGTAGACATATTGCGGTGAGCTCGTACGTCTTCTGTGGGGAGCGATTGTCTTGCTAAACGCCATAAAAACATTCTGATTTTTCCTGGTACCTGAACATGCCAGAGTTGCTTCCACGACTTTTCATCAGAATGCGCATTTGAGGTTCCTACTGCTCCTGAAAGCCATGCTCCCCTGTGGTTCCGTGTCGCCACCATCATTCTGTACATTGAGCGTACTGAAAACTGGCCGTTCCTCTCAAAGTGCCAAGCCCAGTAATCGTCAAAGTTGCGTGTGCAAATTGGGATCGCTAGGATTGCTTCAATATCCATAGGCATAAAAGTTTTCTCAACTTTCCGCATGTCCCATGACGCCGTAGCTAAGTTGAAATAATCAGATGCTAGCCTTGGTGGGTTAGCAATTTTGCTTCCATATGACCGGAGCATCTCGTCCCTAGGTATCCAGTTATCCAACCATACATCCGTGGAGTTCCCATTACCAATGCGCTTAATCAGGCCTAGCTTCAGTATATCCACTCCTTTGATAGCTCTCCAAATTTGACTCAGACGGGAACCCAAATCTGCTTGCAAAATCGTTGATTGTGGGAAATACAAACTTTTTAGAATCCGGGCGCTCAAAGAGTTTGGCTGTTGCAGAATCCTCCAACCCTGCTTAGCAAGCATTGCAAGGTTAAAAAGTTCAAAGTCCTTGAAGCCCAAACCATTCATGGCCTTTGGTTGAGTCATCGCCTCCCACGATACCCAACTCGGCTTCCGGTGACCATCTTTGCTGCCCCACCAAAACTTCCTAATTATCATATTAAGATGTTCACAAAGCCCTCGCGGAAGCTTGAAGCAAGACATGGAAAACATAGGTATAGCTTGAGCAACTGATTTTACCAATACTTCCTTGCCTGCTGTAGAGAGTGTCTTTTCAATCCACCCTTGTATCTTGCTCCATAATCTATCTTTCAAAAACTTAAAAGCTCCGTTCTTTGAAGATCCCACATCAGAAGGCATGCCCAAAGATTTCTCATTTAGAGTTTCATTTGGAACTTGGAGGATCTGCTTTATCTCACCTCGAACACTTTCCGGAACACCCTTACTGAAAAATATTGATGATTTACCATAATTGATACGCTGTCCGGTGGCCTGACAGTAGATGTCCAAGACATGGTTAACCTCATCTGCTCCCCCACTATTTGCTTTGAAAAACAACAGGCTGTCATCTGCAAAAAGAAGATGGTTTACATGCGGCGCCATGGCTGCCACTTGTATTCCAGCAAGATTTGATGACCCATCTCGAGATTTTAACAGGCACGAAAGGCCCTCTGCTACTAACAAAAACAAGTATGGGGAGATTGGGTCCCCCTGTCTGATGCCTCGTGAAGGAATAAACTGCTCCAATTTCTTACAATTAAACATTACCGAAAATTTCATTGATGTGACCATGCCCATAACAATATCCACCCACCTCTGTGTGAAGCCAAGTTTAATCATGATATCACGGAGATATTCCCACTCCACCCTATCGTATGCTTTCATCATGTCCAATTTCAGAGCACAATGCTGATTCTTTTTGGCCTTATTTCTCCTCATGAAGTGTAAGCATTCATAGGCCGCAATTATGTTATCGGTGATCAGCCTCCCCGGAACAAAAGCAGACTGCTCCGGAGATATAATATCAGGGAGTACCACCTTAAGCCTATTCGAGATCACTTTCGAAGCAATTTTATATAGGACATTGCAAAGACTAATAGGGCGGAATTGAGTTAGCTGGTTTGGATCTTTTACCTTGGGTATCAAAACTAACAAGGTCTCGTTGATGCCTTCTGTTGACTCATTGCCTTCAACTATGCTCAACACCATTTTTGTGACCTCTTCCCCACACCCCCCCCAATGCCTCTGGAAGAAATGTGTGGGGAAGCCATCAGGACCCGGAGATTTCATGAGGAACATCTGAAACAGGGCGTCCTTGACCTCTTGCTGTGAATATGGAGCATTCAAGTGGGCATTCATATCCTCCGTTACCTTCCTGGGCACCGTGCCAATCACTCTCTCCATGTCCTGTACTCCCTCAGATATGTATAAGTTTTTATAAAAAGCATTTACCATGTCCTTCATCTCCCCCGTTTCCTCTGTTATACTGCCATCAGGCCGAAGTAGGGCTTTAATCTTATTCTTCCTCCTCCTTCTGCTAGCTCTAAGATGGAAGAAATAAGTGTTTGTCCCCGAGCGATAGCCATTCAGTCCTAGCCCGCTAGCGCCACAAAATCTCTTCTCGATGGTAAAGTTCCACCAATCTGTCCATTACCTTTGTCTCTAGATGTGTTGGCCCGGATCTACCTGGTTGTGAGCGCAAGGTATCTAGGTCCGATTTCAGCTTCTTTATCTCTGCCAAAACTGAGCCAAACTCTGTCCGGTCCCATGCGGTCAAGCCTTTAGAGAGGTTTTTGAGTTTCGCATGCAGCTCCCCTACTGTGACAGCGGAAGATTTATTCCAATTTTCATTCACGAAATCCAAGAAATCCAGGTGTCACTCCCACATAAGTTCATACTTGAACGATCGTGGTCGCACTGCAAAGGCATTGTCATCCGCCAATGTTAGGAGAATAGCTGCATGATCCGAGCTGGCAGTATTTTTGTGCTCTAGTTTTGCTGATGGAAATGCTAAAGACCAGGCAGGTGATGCTACACACCGATCCAACCTTATATGGGTAAAAGTGCCCCCCGTGACTCTATTTTCAAACGTCCAAGGATTTCCATGATATCCAATGTCCGCTAAGCCACAAGTATCGAGTGCATCACGGAAGGCATCCATTTGGTGATGATATGGTTAATTTTGAAAACAAAGTGCACACAAATTTCAATACTGGAAATGCTCTGAATAAGACGGGCATCGGCCCATCTAAGCTACCGGACCGGACCCAGCCACGAGCGTCGGTCGTTTTCTCCCGCAGCGACCCACCCCCGGCTGGACACCCGCAAACCCTCGTCGACTGTTCTCCGCCCGCCGACGAGGCGAACCACTTCGCCGCCGGCGTCTTGGCCCGCTGTCGGCGTTAGCTTCCGCCTCGGGTTCGCCTCCTAAGGCAGCGCCGCCAGTGGCCGTGCTGACTGCAGCGCAGAAGGCGTTCTGCTCCAACCCGGCGCCCCCCTACCGAGGACGCACTCCCAAACCCTCGCCGGCCGCTGTAACTTCTCTTTGCACCACATACCCCCTTCGTCCTTGTCTCCATCCATCTGCACTGAGAGCGAATTAGGGCAATGGAGTTCTCCGTCGAGGAGGAACCGAGGTTAGCACATGACATGGCATGAGTGATTCCTTTGCCTTTATTCCCCATGTTGCTTATTTCATTTTGGCACAGGTCGGGCGCGCCCCTGACACTCGGGCTCGGGGAGGACGCCATGGAGGCGGTAAGGAGAGCTTTCCCGGGTCAGGATTTTGCTATTGATGTGGTGAACCGAGCTTTCGGTCGGCGGAATCCGGCGGAGCGCAGCCAACAAGATTCCTCTGCCTGTGGTATCAGTGGAGCATGTACATCGGAAAAGCCTATGGATTTGGAGCAGGTGGAGAACGCTGGGAAGAGCTGCGCGCAACAGGATCCCTCTGCCTCAGAAATGCAGTTGAGATCTCAGGAAGTGGAGCAAGCCGGTCAGCGCTGCGATGCCCCTCCCGCACCTGCAGACGTAGGCACTGAAGCCGGCGGGCCTCCCGCACCTGCAGACGTAGGCGCTGAAGCCGGCGGGCCTCCCGCACCTGCAGACGTAGGCGCTGAAGCCGGCGGGGGCTGGAACCGCAGGTATGCCAAGGTTGACCTTGAGCCCGCTGCACATTCCATGTCCACTGGATATATTGTTCGTTGTTACTCGTTGTGGAACTACTTGTGGAAGGTCTCTGTTCTGTATTCTTCGGTATTACTGTTTATGTTTGTAAGTAGCAAAGTTGATTGGTTGCCACAAACCTTGATGCATATGAAGCCAGGAATACTATTGTATCCTATTTGTTCCGTATCTATCTGACGAATTGCTGCTCAACAAATATCAACAGGCCCACTTGGTTGCCCCCATCCCTAGTGGCTTGAATTCTTTTTAGAAAATTCGATGATGCACACTGATGTAGGATTCTATGGCATTGCAATGAGAAAGTGCTTAGTGCTGTATCAACATGCAACACAGCCATAACTCTTGCTTCTTATTGGACTCAGGGTTAGGCGAGGCCGTATCCCAGATGAACGGGAACCGGATGCCCAGCGAGTAAGTGCGCTAGAGAAGGCATTGACTGGCTTTGCAGAGAGGCAGACTGATGTTGTTGTTAATCCAACAGTGGGGACCTGCTTCGATTCGATTACAGAGGCATATGATTTTTATAACCTCTATTCCTGGGAAATGGGGTTCGGTATAAGGTACGGCAAGAGCAGGCGGAATACAAAGGGAGGTAAATGCATGCAGGAAATTACTTGCGTTAATGCGGTAAGAATGCGTGTATTTTACTAGTCATCAGTTCCTCAATTGCAGTTGGTCCCGAAACATTATGCAGTGATTATGTTGCTTTCAGGGTAAACCAAATATGGGCGGGAAATCGCGCAGGTGCGAGTGCACAGCACTAATTAGGCTACTCAGAACTGATGACAATGGATGGTATGTCACCCAGCATAGGAAAGTGCATAACCATGCTTTTTCCACTACATATGGAAACAAGGTTCATTGGCCATCTCATAAGCATCTAGATAAGTACACCAGGGATTTGGTTCGTCAGTTAAGGCACAATAATGTTAATTTAGGCGTGTACGATACGATTGCTTCTTTTTTTGGGCGAATGGAGAATGTCCCTTTCAATAAGCGTTCGATCAGGACACTGTGTGGGGAAGTTATCCGTGAGCAAGCTGTTGACGATGCTAGGAAGACCATGGAGACAGCAGCTGCATCTGGAGAAAGACCAGAAAACCATACGGGGGAGGAGACGACATTCAACTGTATGGGCTTAGCCTCAACCACGGTTGGTTCCCCGAATATGCCGGTTGAGCCCCTGAGGTACCCTGAGCAGGACGATACACACAGCAATGCTGAGGCAGGCAGGCTGGCTGATCTGTTGTTAGCTTTTGGGGATTGTCACCTGGTGCTTAAAAGCTGCACCTATGATGATCTCATCAACTCCAACGGTACCATGTCGGGTCTGGAAGAGGCAGTGAAGGCTGTTACACCCCATCTTCAGCAGGGCATTTTTGGTGACCTGTGGTCCAGGGCCCACAATTCTGGAGGCGTCGTGTCAGCTCAGGTGCTGACCATCAAGGACCTGTTCAGATTCACGCGTTGGCTGACAACCACCACGGGCCAGCATAATCTGCGGTGCGTCCAGCAGCGTGCCAAGCTGGTCAATTCTGGGAAGGCTGTCTTAGAGCCCGAGCAGATAGCCCTCCTCCACCTTTATCAGGCTGAGAATGATGAATATTCAGTTAAGATGAACAAACTCCAGGGAGAAAGGGATGCGAAAATTGCCCACTATATGGCGAAAATTGATGAGGCCCGCAAGTCCTTCGAGGTCAGCATTCAAGCTGCAAAGCAGCACTACCCTGTGTCCGCCTCCTATGTCGCTCTGGATAGCAATGAACTCCGCGCGCAGTGCTGGACCATGTATCTCGCCCAATGTCGGAAGGAGGCGAAGGATCTGAACGCGAAGGCCTCAAACATCGTCGAGAAGTATGGGCCAGAGGTCATACAGCGTCACCTATTTGAATTTTGCAGCCAAGAGACAAACCGTCAGGCCCTCCTCAAGTATGCCCAGACCAAGGTCAATAACCTGAAAGAGGCAGGAGATGCCCGTGGAGAAGATACTCTTCATGACTACATGACGCTCCTTGATATTGAAAAGGCTTATGCGCTACTCGCTGCTGAAGAGCAAATAGCCAATTGCCCAGACACTTGTGGGGGCAGTGAGGATGCGGATCGCGGTAATAGAAACAATATCATTGCAAGAGGTGAGGCTGCTGATGGTGCTCGAGGTGATGGACAAGATGGGGGTGAAGGTGCATCCGAAGGTCCTCCGAGGCAAAAGCGTCAAAGGAACGACCAAGACTATGTTTGGTGGTGACTCTTATAGCAGGTGATTCACATTAATCGTAAGAGGATCGTGTGCATGATATGTTTCCTTACCTTGCAAGTTCAAGGTGGGATATGAGGTTCAAATTAGGTTGCAGGAGCATTCATGGGTTCTTAATATACCTCGCTGTGAGGTATATTAAAATTTGTACAATGGTTGCAGTACCATAAACATCCATGTCACGGAAGCTTTCGAGAGGCTGGTGTGGTGTAAGCTATAATTCAGTTGATGTCTTCCCAGGTTAACCTTTTCTAATAGTGACGGCAATCTGTTGGACGCTGACCAAATCAGGAAATACATTGTTACCTCTTTATAGTACTGTCTGATTCATCATAACATAAATTTCTGTAGTGGGTTAAAAGTTTCTGCAAGAGTTAAATTTCTGTAGAGGGTTAAAAGTTTCTGCAAGAGTTAAATTTCTTGGCAAGATGCTCCAACGATTTGCATTTCATCGTTATCTTTTTGGGATTGAATTTGTGAGGTAGTTAGTGATCTCTCTTTTGTACACAAAATGAAGCTGGGGAGATCGGTGGAGAATGCTTACAAAATGTACCAAAACAGTGTTAAGATATACTTCCCGTTTCCACAATGTAGTGCATATTAGGTTTTATGAAAAAAATCAAACTTATCTATGCTTGACCAAGTTTACAAAAAGAAAATATTAGCATGCAAAATCCAATCCAGAGATTAACGACCAAGTTGAAACTGAGACAAGAGTTGTCAGAGCGACCTTTACTCCCGCAACAAGATTTAAGAGAATCCTAAGCAACAAAAAGTGCAGAGCCTATCTATCTATACCAATATAAAAAGACCCAAAAAAACTGATCCAACAGATCTAGGCCATCCATTCACGTCAATCCAACAATCATTATTGTTCTAGTGGTGAGCAACTAAACATGTTTAGCGCTAATCAATCCCCTTCCTTTCCCAGAGGCCACGGCCACGACCCCTTCCTTTCCCACGGCACAAAAGGAAACTAGCAAGTAACCGTCAACTCCGCCTCGCCGCCGCACCAATCGCCTCGAGCCGCCGCATATTCAGGACACCGCCCCCATTTGCACCGAGCCGCCGCACCTTCAGGACACCACCCTCACCGCCTCCACCCGCCACACCTTCAAGGACGCTGCCCCTTATATCTCCATGCCGCCCCGACTCATCGCCTTGCCTAGCCTTGGCCAACGCCGCCGCCTCCATTTCCTCCACCCACCGCACCTTCAAGGATGCCTCCCCTCACATCTCCGTGCCGTCCAACCCATCGCCTCGCCTAGCCTCGGCCGCCGCCGCCTCCTACATCGCCTGGCCGGCCGTAGGGGACGCCACCTCCTACACCGCTCGGGCGGCCGTCGGGACACCTCCTACACCATCGGGCCATCGGGGATGTCGCCTAAGCCGCCTGGCCGTTCGACGAGGACGCCTCCTAAACCGCCATCAGTTCACATGTTCCCGTCATCTCACACTGTCAGGGTACGCGCGCGCCACATGCGGACGCTGGCCCGGGGGTCTCTCATCTTTGCTTCCTTTCGTTCACCTTTTTTTCAGTGACATGCTGCTTCAGATTTGGTAGATTGATTAAGTGTGCTAACTGTTTTGGCATACTCCCTCCGTTTCAAAATATAATGCGCTCGCGCTTTCCGAGGTCGAACTTTGACCATAAATTTAACGAACGAGACCGACTGCGACGGGAAAAAAAGGTTACATAATTAAAAACTTCTTTCGAATACGAATTCACTGATATAACTTTTGCTCCCGTCGCAATCGGTCTTGATAGTTAAATTTACGGTCAAAGTTGAAGCACGGGGATAGAGGAAGCACTACATTGTAGAATGGAGGGAGTATATGATATATTGATTAATGTGCATCTAATCAGTGCGCTAATAGGGATATTTCTGCAGTGGCTGATAAACTGTTTCACTTACCTCAGTTTGTCACGGTTTCTAAACAGATAAAATCGGAAAGCAGCCCTTATACACTTGATAAATCTAAAGACAAATCAAGCTTCTTAACAGAGATTAGAAAACTCTTCGATCGGTGATTTCAATGCATAGATTCAGAAGTTAAGCTTCACTATTAATGTCATTTTTGCATTGCTTGATCAATCACCCATATTCATGATCATACTAAACAAAAACAAATCTTAAGATTACACGTGCGTTGCACGCGCGCATTTACTGGTAAGCATCGAATGATTGAGTATCACCGAGAATTTGATTGAATGCTAACTTAGACTTGTTACTCTTGAGGATTGTGCATCCTTCTAATGGTTAGGAATAGTTCAAAGAGAATCCAGCGTAAGGAATCGTCGATGAACAAATTTGTAATGGTCCGGAGATCACCACAAGATCTAATGAGTGATTGAGCGAGTTTCGATGAACTTAGCACAAGAAGAACAAGGCGAGCTGTGGCTTAGGCTCTCCAACCCAGATGTAGCTGGGGCACTGGCGTAGCCAGATCGAGCTGGGCCTCTGGCAAGCTCCAGGCCGAACACGCGTTGCAGTGCTAAACACTGTCGAAATTGCTAGTACCAATATAAAAAGACCCAAATAGACTGATCCAGTAGATCTTGGCCATCCATTCACGTTAATCCAACAATCATTATTGTCCTAATGGTGAGCGACTAAATATGTTTAGTGCTAATCAATCCCCTTCCTTTCCCATAGGCCATGACCACGACCACTTTCTTTCCCACAACCCCTTCCTTGATTCCTTTCCTTTCCAACGACCCCCTCCTTTCGTACGAAAGGAAACTAGCAAGGAACCGTCAACTCCGCCTTGCCGCCGCCCCAATCGCCTCGAGCCGCCGCATATTCAGGACACCACCCCCATTGCACCGAGCCGCCGCACCTTCAGGACACCGCCCCCATCGCCTCCACTCGCCGCACCTTCAAGGACGCTGCCCCTTATATCTCCATCCCGCCCCACTCATCGCCTTGCCTAGCCTTGGCCGACGTCGCCGCCTCCATCTCCTCCACCCACCGCACCTTCAAGGATGCGTCCCCTCATATCTTTGTGCCATCCAACCCATCGCCTGGCCTGGCCTTGGCGGCCACCACCCCCTACACCGCCTGGCCGGCCGTCGGGGACGCCACCTCCTACACCCCCCGGGCGGCCGCCGGGGACGCCTCCTACACCATCAGGCCATCGGGGATGTCGCCTAAGCCGCCTGGCTGTTCGACGAGGACGCCTCCTAAACTGCCATCAGTTCACATGTCTCCGTCATCTCGCACTGTTAGGGTACGCGCGCGCCACATGCGGACGCTGGCCCGGGGGTCTCTCATCTTTGCTTCCTTTCGTTCACCTTTTTTTCAGTGACATGTTGCTTCAGATTTGGTAGATTGATTAAGTGTGCTAAGAGAATCTCCAGCCGCCCCCCCAGGATGCCCCCACTAGCACTTTTTGGACGCCGGCGCCTAATTTTTCTCCCAGCCGGGACCCCAAGACCACAGTTTTCGCCGGATTTAGCCAAAATTAGCGCCGGCGCGCGCAGGCGAAACCCAACCTACCGGGGGGCTCTTGGGAGAGGAGAGAGAAGGCTTTGCATGTCTTTTGGTCCACAGTCAGCCTCTCTTCACCCTTGTTCTCCGGGCCCCACCCACATGCACTCTCTCTTTTCCTTCTCACCTCCACGCGCGCCTGCCTCGCCGCCTTGCTCTTCTCCTAGACGCGTGCCTGCCTCGCCGCCTTGCTCCTCTCCTCGCCGCGCGCCTGCCTCACTGCACTCGCTGTCCAAGGCCCCACCTGCCTCGCTGCACTCGGGAGGGAGGGGAAGACGCCACCGCTGCCACGCGCTCTAGACGAGTACGAGGCCGCTGCGTGGCCGGGGCGGAGCTCGCCCGCGTCCGCCTCTGCATGGCCACGGAACACCGCCGCCCTCGCCTCGCCAGGCTCGAGCCGCTGGCGCGAGCTGCTCGGGCGTCCACGGGCACCGCGTCGGACCTCGCTCCTCCCGAGACGAAGCGCGCCCGCCTGGTCGCTGCTCCGGCTGGCCATTCCTCTGGTGCTGGTAGTCGGGCGGCGTGACATGCTGCTGGTCGTGGCGCGGGGCTGCGGCTCCCGGAGGAGGCCCGGGGAGGGAAGTGCTCCCACATGGCAGCCGCGTCGGCGTGGAAAGAGCCGTGAGCGGAGACTGGGGAGTGCCGAGGAGCGGTAGCTTTCTTGGCTTCGCGACCGAGACGAGGGGGTGGTTGCTGGGGCGGCCGCGCCGGAGGTCGTCGTCGTCCATGCAGGGGAGGTCGTCGTGGACGAGCGACAAGGCTCGTGGGGGGCACAACTAGTGGGAAATTTTTCGCCCCCAGGGCAAAAATTACGCCGGAGGCCCCCCAAGCGACAAAAAATATGCCTCCTGGGGGCCAACGGCTGGAAATGCTCTAACTGTTTTGTCATATATGATATATTGATTTATGTGCATCCAATCAGTGTGCTGTAGGGATATTTCTCCAGTGGCTGATAAACTGTTTCACTTACCTCATTTTGCTACGGTTTCTAAACAGGATAAAATCGGAAAGCAACCCTTATACACTTGATAAATCTGAAGACAAATCAAGCTTCTTAACAGAGATTAGAAAACTCTTCGATCAGTGATTTCAATGCATACATTAATTCAGAATTTAAGCTTCACTATTAATGTCATTTTGCATTGCTTGATCGATCACCCATATTCATGATCATACTAAACAAAAACAAATCTTAAGATTACACGTGCGTTGCACGCGTGCATTTACTGGTAAGCGTCAAATGATTGAATATCACCGAGAATTTGATTGAATGCTAACTTAGACTTGTTACTCTTGAGGATTGTGCATCCTTCTGATGGTTAGGAATCGTTCAAAGAGAATCCAATGTCGTCGATGAACAAATTTGTAATGGTCCGGAGATCAACACAAGATCTAATGAGTGATTGAGCAAGTTTCGATGAACTTAGCACAAGAAGAACAAGGCGAGCTGTGGCTTAGGCTCTCCAACCCAGATGTAGCTGGGGCATTGGCGTAGTCAGATCGAGCCGGGCCTCTGGCAAGCTCCAGGCTGAACACGCGCTAAAGTGCTAAGCACTGTCAAAATTGCTAGTCAACAAAGATATGACCCGACCTAGGACGCGACCTTGCTGCCTGGGTCTTGTCTATGCCATTGAACTGGGGTAAACACATCGTTGTGTCTTTGTCGAGCAATGGGTTCTATTTCATCGCACTGCTTTGTTTTATGTACTTCATCTTTGTTTTGAAGAACTTCCCTATCATACTTTTATTTGTGAATGCTCTCTGTAAAGCAATATAAGAGCGTTCAGATCACCTCTTATATTTCTTTACGGAGGGGGTACTTTATATCCCGCTGCTTTGCTTCATGTTTAGCTTCGTACTTAGTCTCTCTTCTCTCAACTGTACATCTGTTTGCACGTTAAACTTATTCTAGCTCTACTCCCGCGTAGTTATTCTGTTATCTAGTGTACTTCTGTTGTTAACTTACTAGTTTTGCTATGCATGCTTGTAAGAGCATCTCCACTCGTTCGGCCGCCAGGGGCTAGAAATAACGCTGCCCTGGGGGCATTCTGGTGGAAATTTCACTTGGTGGTGATCGCGTTCCCAGACGCCGCCCCCAGACGTCGATTTCAGCCCACTTTTGACGTAAATGGCCCACTTTCCAGTCCATTTTTGACGCAAAATGGCCCACTGTGAGCGCAAATTGACCAATTTCGGCCCGTATTCGACGTGATTCGGTGTGCCTCGACATAAATTCAACAGAAACTATTTTTTATCACATAATTCATCATAGAAAATCAACAAAAATCAAATAGTTCAATACAAATTATATAGTTTAACAAATAAAAACTCATATTTCATCACACATGTCGAGCTAGGCATTGTCCTTGAGCCTCCATAGGTGCTCCACGATCCTGCTGCAGTTGTTGATGCACCTGTGTGTCTCGGATCTCCTAACGCATATTGAGGAAGGCAGTCCAGGTTGCCGGTAGCTGGTGATCAACTTGGGCAAGAGGACCCTGCCTATAATATGGTTCAGTATCAAACACTGTCTCTTCCCGCTTGCTCTCAATGATCATGTTGTACAAGATGACACAACAAGTCATGATCTCTCACATTTGATCTTTCGACCAGGTCTGAGCGGGTACCGGACAACAGCAAATCGAGATTGGAGCACACCAAATGCCCGCTCGACATCCTTCCTGCAAGCCTCCTGAACCTTTGCAAAGTGGGAGTTCTTGCCTCCTGGCATAAGGTTAGAGATAGTCTTCACAAATGTAGACCATCTTAGATTGATGCCATCTGCTAGGTAGTATCCCTTGTTGTAATGCCACCCATTGACCTCGAAGTTCACCGGAGGAGAATGACCTTCAACAAGCTTGGCAAAGACAGGGGAGCACTACAATACGTTGATGTCATTGTGAATTCCTGGCATACCAAAGGAGTGCCAAATCCAGAGGTCCTGTGTGGCCACTGCCTCAAGTACCACACTGCAACCGCCTTTGGCACCTTGTACATCCCCTGTCAAGCAAATAGACAGTTTTTCCATTTCCAATGCATGCAGTCGATGCTTCCAAGCATTGAGGGAGTCCTGTATTAAGGGGCCCTCGGGTGTCCTGTAACGCCCACGATGCGGCTATATCTCCCACGTGTCGAAGCATGACTTAGAGGCATAAACGCATTGTAAGCAATGTCGCAAGTGGGGTAATCTTCACACAACCCATGTAATGAATAAGGAAAAGAGATACATAGTTGGCTTACACTCGCCATGTCACACAATAGCATAAATATCATTACATTCATCCAGATACAATCAAGGTCCGACTACGGAACCAAAATAAAGAACAACCCCAAATGCAACAAAGTCCCCGATTGCCCCAACTGGGCACCACTACTGATCGTCTGGAAAGGAAACGTAGTATCGCCCTGAGTCCTCATCGAACTCCCACTTGAGATCAGTCGAATCTCCTGGAGCGCTATCATCGGTCCCTGCATCTGGTTTTGGAAGTAATCCGTGAGTCACGGGGACTCAACAATCTCACACCCTCGCGATCAAGACTATTTAAGCTTATAGGTAGGGAAAAGGTATGAGGTGGAGCTGCAGCAAGCACTAGCATATATGGTGGCTAACATACGCAAATGAGAGCGAGAAGAGAAGGCAAAGGCACGATCGATGAACTATGATCAAGAAGTGATCCTAGAACAACCTACGTTCAAGCATAACTCGAGACCGTGTTCTCTTCCCGGACTCCACCAAAAAGAGACCATCACGGCCACACACTCTGTTGATTCATTTTAATTAAGTTAAGTATAAGGTTATCTACAACCAGACATTAACAAATTCCCATCTGCCCATAACCGCGGGCACGACTTCGGAAGCTCAAATCCCTGCAGGGGTGTCCCAACTTAGCCCATCACAAGCTCTCACGGTCAATGAAGGATATTCCTTCTCCCAAGACAATCTGATTAGACTCGGAATCCCGGTTACAAGACATCTCGACAATGGTAAAACTAAACCAGCAAAGCCGCCCGAATGTGCCGACAAATCCCGATAGGAGCTGCACATATCTCGTTCTCAGGGCACACTCGGATGAGCCAGACGTCGGGTAGGCCAGCCCAGAGTTGCCCCTGGTGGCACCGGACATCGCCCAGTTTGGACCAACACTCAGAGGAGCACTGGCCCGGGGGGTTTAAAATAAAGATGACCCTCGGGCTCCGGAAACCCAAGGGAAAAGAGGCTAGGTGGAAAAAGGTAAAACCAAGGTTGGGCCATGCTGGAGGAGTTTTATTTAAGGCGAACTATCAAGGGGTTCCCATTATAACCCAACCGTGTAAGGAACGCAAAATCAAGGAACATAACACCGGTCTGACGGAAACTAGGGCAGCAAGAGTGGAACAAAACACCAGGCATAAGGCCGAGCCTTCCACCCTTTACCAAGTATATAGATGCATTAAAATAGACAAGATATAATAATGATATCCCAACAATAAACATGTTCCAACAAGGAACAAACTCCAATCTTCACCTGCAACTAGCAACGCTATAAGAGGGGCTGAGCAAAGCGGTAACATAGCCAAACAATGGTTTGCTAGGACAAGGTGGGTTAGAGGTTTGACATGGCAATATGGGAGGCATGATAAGCAAGTGGTAGGTATCGTAGCATAGGCATAGCAAAAGAGCGAGCATATAGCAAGCAAAGATAGAAGTGATTTCGAGGGTATGGTCATCTTGCCTGCAAAGTTCTTCGAGTTGACGTTAGCTTGATCCTCGTAAGCGTACTCAACGGGATCCTTGATCACGTACTCGTCTCCATGCTCTACCCAAGCCATAACAACAGGCAAAGGGATACACAATCAACCACGTGAAATGCACAAGCAACATGATGCAAAACATGGCATGAGATGCGGGACGTGATATGCAATGCATATGCATGTTTCGGAAAGGAATGATTGAACCTAGCATCAACTTGGAAAACCAAGAGTGCCACTGGAAAGAGGGGTTGATTTCGGTCGAAATCGATATAAAGATCACTGGAATCGGATGCACGGTTTGCAAATGGCAAGCAAAACAAATATGGCACCGGTTTGCGATTAACAGCACGAGGCCATCTAAATGCATCAAGAAAAATAAGCTAAAACACTCTAACATGACAAAAAAAATACATGGATGGGATTCACTCAAGATGCTTGACAAAAGATGAACACTGAGCTACGGCTAATTCACTCAATAGCAGGTTCAAACAAGCATGGCAAAAGTGCAAAAGATAACAGGTTACAGACTTAGTGAAAATAACAACATGTCAGGAATTTAACATCAGGAAGCAATGTTTAGAGCATGATAACAACATGCTACAGGAACATATCATGGCAAAGAAATACATGGCATGAAGCTACTCAAAGCATACAACAAAAGTCCCTTACTGACCATAAGCCAAAAGGGATCAGAAAATACAATGGCAACCATGTGAACATAGCAATTATCTTAACAGATTCAGACTTAGTAGAAAACTGGAACATGGCAAAACAGATATTAAGTAGGCATGTTTACGAGCTCGATGCACTCACCACAAGGCATTGCATGACAAACTAAGCATACACCCAGCAAGTAGACATGGCATAGAAGCTAAACATGGAAAGAACAACAACATAGCATGCATGGATCAACTACAACAACCTCGGCAAAAATGCT
This sequence comes from Triticum urartu, assembly GCF_056163025.1. Lineage (NCBI taxonomy): Eukaryota > Viridiplantae > Streptophyta > Magnoliopsida > Poales > Poaceae > Triticum > Triticum urartu. The sequence continues at coordinate 303,045,736 of NC_141877.1, forward strand.
TAACACGTAAACATTCTGCCAGGAACATTTTATAGTAAAACTAGAGCTCGATTGAGTCAAGCTAGGGTGCTCCATAATTGCAAACAAAGACATGGATGGAAAGAGAACAACAATATCTACAAAACATCCTTACTGATCATGCTCAAAAGAGGCATGGATCACTCTGTAGCAACAAGGATACATGGCATAAAAATATTGACAGGACAAAGACTTAGAATATTTCTAAGTCCCTGAAATCAGCAACATTACAAGAGCTACTTTGCATGCTTGTGCTAGTCACCACAAAGATCACAAAAATACATGGCATACACCCCTGTAAAGATGGCCTGTCATACTTTAAAACTCATGTAGGGCTCAAGTTCATAGAAGGCACACAACAATCATGGCAAAAATGACAAAAGTGCAATTACTGATAAGAGTCTGAAACTAATATGAACTAGCATTCTTGCAACAATATTTAGGGCATCAAGATGAGATAAAATGAACATGATGCTATGAGATGAAATGAAGTACTCGTCGAGACGAACAATTTGATATGCTACACGCCCAAAACGGAGCCATGAATGCAGAGATATAGCATGATGAAAAATGCATAAAAATGCTAGGGTTAGGGCAAAAGTCAACCCTCAGATCCAGATCCAGATCGACACGTGTTTTGAGGTTCGTCGCCGGAGTTGTTCAACACGGTGGCCGGAGCGGGAGTCGCCGGAGAGGAGGAGGCCGGAGTCGGGGACGACGGAGAGGAGGGGCTCGCCGGCCGGAGCTCGCCGGCGTCGGGCGACGAGGTGGCTGCGGTGGGGCGGCGAGGTACGAGGCGGCGGGGCACCGGCGGGTCGTCGGGCGAGGCCGGATGCGTTGGTGGCGGCCGGAGCGAGGTCGGGCGGCGGCGACGAGGGAACCGGGCGGCGGGGAAACTCCCAGGCGGCGGGGCGCGGTGACGGGCTCCGGGGGCCTCCTGCGGGCCGAGCGGGCCGGTGCGGCGGCGGGCAGCGGGGTGCCACGTGGCGGCCCGTGACTGGCGTGGGGCAGCTGTGCGGGGTGTCCGGCGGCGGAGATGCAGAATTTTAGGGTTAGGGTGCGAAAAGACCCGGGCTTTGGAAGGGGAGGGCCTTTTTATAGGTAGGAGGAGCTAGGAGGCTCCAAATTGAGCATGGTTTTCGGCCACGCGATCGTGATCGAACGACCTAGATGATGGAGGGGGTTTTGGTGGGTTTTGGGCCACTTTGGAGGGGTGTTGGGCTGCAACACACACGAGGCCTTTTCGGTTCCTCGGTTAACCGTTGGAGTATCAAACGAAGTCCAAATGGCACGAAACTTGACAGGTGGTCTACCGGTAGTAAACCAAGGCCGCTTGGCAAGTCTCGGTCCAATCCGAAAACGTTTAACACCCGCACACGAAAAGAGGTAGAAATGGACACCGGAGGACATAGGAGCGCCGGAATGCAAAACGGACAACGGGGAAAATGCTCGGATGCATGAGACGAACACGTATGCAAATGCAATGCACATGATGACATGATATGAGATGCATGACAAAGGCAAAACAACACGAAGACAAAAACCCGACAACAAGGAAATAACATAACTTAGTGCCGAAAAAGGCAAGCGTTGGAATACAAATATGGCAAGTTACATACGGGGTGTTACAACACTCCACCACTACGAAAGGATCTCGTCCCGAGATCTAGGACTGGAAAAACTCCGGGTAATCAGAACGGAGGTGATCCTCGCGTTCCCAGGTGGCTTCACAGTCGGAATGATGTGACCACTTGACTTTCAGGAATTTGATAGACTTGTTGCGAGTCTTGCGCTCAGTTTCTTCAAGAATAGCAACGGGGTGCTCATGATAAGACATGTCTTCTTGGAGATCAATCTCTTCAAAGTTGATGGTGCGGTCAGGAGTCTTGAAACACTTGCGGAGTTGAGACACGTGAAACACGTCGTGCACGTTTGCAAAGTTGGATGGAAGCTCAAGTTGATAGGCGAGGTCGCATCTTTTGCCAATGATCTTGAAAGGACCCACGTATCTAGGGGCAAGCTTCCCTTTGATACCGAAGCAACGAGTACCTTTCATTGGTGTAACATCCCAAATTTTCAATTTGCAATGTTTTACAAATATTAGTTAAGCATCTATGCATTTTGTTTGAATTGAGTGACTTTTGGAAATTTTCAGAGGCATTTGAGTTTGGTTGAATTTGGATTCAAACTTGGCATTTGAAAATCTACTTCAATATCCCTGACAAATACTTGAGAAAAAGTATGAGAGGAGCTAACATGACACTCCAAAAATGTCAGAAGAAAATATTGCCAAAAGGTTTGAATTCAAATTTGAATTTTATTTGGAGTTGCAGAATTTTTTTTTTAGTTTGTGTTTTGCCTCTGGAAAAATGTCCACGTTGTAGGATTATTTCCCCTAAGAATTTTGATATATATATGTCCTATATAAAAATATTATAGTTTACTCTTAGTTAGTTTTTCTCTCTGCCTTATTCAAAAAAAGGAAAGAATCCCCGAGCTGGCCAGGCCAACCGGCCCAGCCAGCCACCCGGCGCGGCCCAACAGCGGGCCACAGCCGCAGCCCAGCCGCGCCCGCACCCGAATCCCCTCGCTTCGGTCGCCCGACTGAACCCTCCTCTCCCTCTCTCACCGACGCGCCGGCCCCACCTCATCTCTTTTCCCTTGCCCACGCTATGCCGCGCCAGAGCGCGTTCGACGCCGCCGCCACGTTCGAATTCCACGGGATCACGATCCCGAGCCGCCCCCTGCTCCACGAAGGTGCCCTATAAATAGCCCTAGCTCCCTTCCCCCGACCCTCCTAAAACCCTAGCCCAAAACCCACCGCAGCTCGCGCCCTCCTCCTTTGGATCTCACCGCAGCCGCCTCAGTTCATCGCCGCCTCCATCTCCTGTGAGCAACAACACGACTCCCCCTTCCACCTTTGAGCTTTCCCCGATGTTGTGCATCGTTTTGACATGGTCTGCCTCCCTCTTACCCACAGCAGCGACGACCCCGAGCTCGACCGCCGATCGCCGGAGCTGCAGCTCACCAGGGAGCCATCGTCATCGCCCTGGCCGTTTCCGTCGTCCCTGAGCCCCAACAACTCCACCACCACCTCCGCCTCGCTCCGCCGCATCCGCCCGGCGTCTTTGCCACCTTCGTCGATCGCCGGAGACCCCATGCCGCTCGACGCCGACCTCCGCCACCCTCTGTCGCTGTCGACCACCACCGCAGTAAGCCGCCACCTCCCCTCGCCGTTCGACATGAAACCTACGGCTTAGATTAGATCCGTGAAGGGTTAGGTTTATTTCATATAGATCGGTTTTAGTTTTGGTTTAGATCGGTTTATTTAGTTGCGGTTTAGTTAGACCGGCCGATCGGATTATTTCTGTTAGCCCATGGAGGCAGTGGTTTATTAATCGCTCACGCGTTAGATAGTTTTAGAGCGTTCACTGTTTCGGCCCGTCAGCGCCATAGTTGTTTTAGTTTTATTCTTTGTTTCTGTTTTTTTAAACAGAATAGTTCTGCTCTTGTAAAATCTGTATCTTATAGGTTATTTATTATTTTTAGTTGATTCTTTTTTTATTAGTTTACAAATTTCTTGTAGCTTCTGTAGAAATTAGATTCGGCCATGTTTAAGCTTATAAAAATAGTTTTATATTAGTTTTAGTCAGATTAGTATTTCTGCTATAAATTGAGCTAGGATTATTATTTTTAGGTGATTCTTTTTGCCACTGCTTAGTTTTGACCTAGCCTAGCAGTAGGAACTTGTTGGGGTATTTGTAGATTGTATTAAAATTAGTTTTAGTCAAAATCAAGCTTTTCTAGTTTTATTTAGCTTGCTGCTGCTTCCTGCTGTTCTAGTTATTATAGGATGTTAGTTTACCCCTGCTATACTTTATTTTAGATTAGTTTCTGTAGTTACAGAGGGTGAACATTTATTTGCAGCAAAATAAAAAGTTTTATTTTATTTTCTTATTAGTTTTGTTTAGGTATAACAGGAGTTCTATAATAGATATTGATGTGATTCCTTTTGCATCTACTTTATTTGTTGTTTTCCTTTATGTTAGTTAGCAAAACCCTTGTTTTGGTTCTGCTAATAAAAGTGTTAGTGGGATAAAACTATTTCTTTGTTGTTTCTTGAAGTGTTGAAAACCTTGATTTTGTTTTCCTCGAGTTTTCTTTGGTTTTGGTTTGAGTGCTTGTGTGTTTTCCTTTAGCTTGCTGTTATGTTAGTTAGTGAAATACTTATTTGTGCTATTGTTTGACTCGATAGAATTTCTGGAGTGCGAAGCTTGCTATCTCGAGTCACTAGCGTTTGAAGACCGTCAGCCAGGCAAGCCATTTGATCATGTTTTACAATACCTATGATTTTGTTGCATTAGAAATATTCCTCCCCACCATGCATGCAGTAGGAGAATTTTAAGTTATGTCTTGAGTAGTATCATGAGGTAGGATGAACCCAATCCCCCTTGCTACTATTGCCCGGGACGATGTAGTTTATCTTGCTATGCTTGTAGACGGGGTTGGTTGAGAGATTCATAAGGGAGATGTGAGAGTCAAGATGATGACAACCCCATGACTTCAAGCTCAAGATGGACTTCAAATTCACTACTGGGTGGAGGACGGGTGACGGGCACCCTGGAGGAACCAGCGGATGGTCGGGATGCATGGAGAAGCGCCATGACATCTTGCGGAAAGCTTCACCTAGCCACGAAGAGACGGATGGATACCCTTTGACCGAAAGCTTACCTGTGCAGCCGCAAGCCATTATGGGCTCTGGCTGGGTTGACCTTAGGCGTGACTCTGGACGGACGGTGCCAGCAGATGTAGAAGAACGGTAGGACATGGATGGGTACCGGCAGTGCTCAGAGAAACTCTACGGAAGACCCTGTTTCGTTCATCCCGTCTTCAAACACCAGGAAGTGCGAGGACATAAAGGAGGGAACGATTCTTGTGGGTAAAGTGCACAAGACTCTGCAGAGTAACAACCTAATCGATTAGCCGTGTCCCCGGTTACGGACAAAGGAACCTCTGGAAATTGGAGTATTTCAAAAATCTCAACACCGAACAAATAAATTAATTGAGGGGTTAATTAATAATTGGGAATGAGACATTGGTTGGCAGAACCATCTCAAAAACTACCAACATTTTGTAGTAATTGTAAGCAAGTCCTTTGTTGTAGGGAAAAACTGGCTTTTTCGCAAAAACATAAAACTCAGAGCCCCACAGCCAAATTGCATATATTGTTAGCATTATTATTGTTGTTATCTCTATGACTTGCCGGCATATTCTAAATGCTGACCTACACGGCTGCAACGTCTCATGTTGCAGAAGAGTTTTTCGACCAGGAGTGTGACGCCCCGAGACCGATCTGCCAGGTGTCTTCCAGTTATTCGCCGTCATTGCCATGTCATTTGCTTGCGTGTTGCATCTTGTCATGTCATCATGTGCATTGCATCATCATGTTTTAAAACTTGCATCCATCCGGGTTCCCCAGTTCGTCCGTTGTCCGTTCTGAGCCCAGACACACTTGCACGCGCCCGCGGCATGTCCGAAATATTATTTTACAAGTGGCCGGAAAATGTTCTCGGAATGGGATGAAAGTTGACGTGCGGGCTTATTTTAGTGTAGATAGACCGCCTGTCAAGTTTCATCGCATTTGGAGTTTGTTTGATAGCCCAATGGATAACTATAGCAGCAGTATAGCCGGTCTATCGTCGGACGTTTCGGTCTCCAAAACAGTCGCCGGGTCTCTCTCTCTCTTCTCTTCTCTCAGCTCGAGCACTTTGTTGGAAATATGCCCTAGAGGCAATAATAAAAGCATTATTATTATATTTCCTTGTTCATGATAATTGTCTTTATTCATGCTATAATTGTGTTATCCGGAAATCGTAATACATGTGTGAATAACAGACACCAACATGTCCCTAGTAAGCCTCTAGTTGACTAGCCCATTGATCAACAGATAGTCATGGTTTCCTGACTATGGACATTGGATGTCATTGATAACGAGATCACATCATTGGGAGAATGATGTGATGGACAAGACCCAATCCTAAACATAGCACAAGATCGTATAGTTCGTTTGCTAGAGTTTTTCCAATATCAAGTATCTTTTCCTTAGACCATGAGATCGTGTAACTCCTGGATACCATAGGAGTGCTTTGGGTGTGCCAAACGTCACAACGTAACTGGGTGACTATAAAGGTATACCACGGGTATCTCCGAAAGTGTCTGTTGGGTTGACACGGATCAAGACTGGGATTTGTCACTCCGTATGACGGAGAGGTATCACTGGGCCCACTCGGTAATGCATCATCATTATGAGCTCAAAGTGACCAAGTGTCTGGTCACGGGATCATGCATTACGGTACGAGTAAAGTGACTTGCCGGTAACGAGATTGAACGAGGTATTGGGATACCGACGATCGAATCTCGGGCAAGTAACATACCGACTGGCAAAGGGAATTGAATACGGGGTTGCTTGAATCCTTGACATCGTGGTTCATCCGATGAGATCATCGTGGAGCATGTGGGAGACAACATGGGTATCCAGATCCCGCTGTTGGTTATTGACCGGAGAGTCGTCTCGGTCATGTCTGCATGTCTCCCGAACCCGTAGGGTCTACACACTTAAGGTTCGGTGACGCTAGGGTTGTGAAGATATGTATATGCAGTAACCCGAATGTTTTTCGGAGTCCCGGATGAGATCCCGGACGTCACGAGGAGTTTCGGAATAGTCCAGAGGTAAAGAATTATATATAGGAAGTGCTGTTTCGGCCATCGTGACAAGTTTCGGGGTCACCGGTATTGTACCGGGACCACCGGAAGGGTCCCGGGGGTCCACCAGGTGGGGCCACCCATCCCGGAGGGCCCCATGGGCCAAAGTGGGGAGGGGAACCAGCCCATAGTGGGCTGGTGCGCCCCCCTAGGCCCACCCCATGCGCCTAGGGTTGAAACCCTAGGGGTGGGGGGCGCCCCACCTTGCCTTGGGGGCCACTCCAGCCCTGGCCGCCGCCCCCCTAGGAGATCTCATCCCCTAGGGCCGGCGCCCCCCTAGGGGAGCCTATATATATGAGGGGGGGGGAAGGGGCAGCCGCACCCTTGAGCCTTTGGCGCCTCCCTCTCCCCTGCTACACCTCTCTCTCTCGCAGTATACGGCGAAGCCCTACTGCTGTGACGCCCTGCATCCACCACCACGCCGTCGTGCTGCTGGATCTTCATCAACCTCTCCTTTCCCCTTGCAGGGTCAAGAAGGAGGAGACGTCACACTGACCGTACGTGTGTTGAACGCGGAGGTGCCGTACGTTCGGCGCTAGGATCTCCGGTGATTTGGATCATGTTGTGTACGACTTCCTCATCCCCGTTCTTTGAACGCTTCCGCGTGTGATCTACAAAGGTATGTAGATGCAATCCGATCACTCGTTGCTAGATGAACTCCTAGATGGATCTTGGTGAAACCGTAGGAAATTTTTTGTTTTCTGCAACGTTCCCCAACAGTGGCATCATGAGCTAGGTCTATGCGTAGTTCTCTTGCACGAGTAGAACACAATTTGTTGTGGGCGTTGATGTTGTCAACTTTCTTGCTGCTACTAGTCTTATCTTGCTTCAACGGTATTGTGGGATGAAGCGGCCCGGACCAACCTTACACGTACGATTACGTGAGACCGGTTCCACCGACTAACATGCACTAGTTGCATAAGGTGGCTGGCGGGTGTCTGTCTCTCCCACTTTAGTTGGAGCGGATTCGATGAAAAGGGTCCTTATGAAGGGTAAATAGAAGTTGACAAATCATGTTGTGGCTTTCACGTAGGTAAGAAAACGTTCTTGCTAGAATCCTATTTCAGCCACGTAAAACTTGCAACAACAATTAGAGGACGTCTAACTTGTTTTTGCAGCAAGTGCTTTGTGATATGATATGGCCAAAGTTGTGATGAATGATGAATGATCTATATGTGATGTATGAGATGTTCATGCTATTGTAATAGGAATCACGACTTGCATGTCGATGAGTATGACAACCGGCAGGAGCCATAGGAGTTGTCTTTATTTTTTGTATGACCTGCGTGTCATTGAGAAACGCCATGTAAATTACTTTACTTTATTGCTAAACGCGTTAGCCATAGTAGTAGAATTAATAGTTGGGGAGAAACTTCATGGAGACACAATGATGGAGATCATGGTGTCATGCCGGTGACAAGATGATCATGGAGCCCCAAGATGGATAAGGAGCTATGTGATATTGGCCATATCATGTCACTTTTATTATTTGATTGCATGTGATGTTTATCATGTTTTTGCATCTTGTTTACTTAGAACGGCAGTAGTAAATAAGATGATCCCTCATAATAATTTCAAGAAAGTGTTCCCCCTAACTGTGCACCGTTACGACAGTTCGTTGTTTCGAAGCACCACGTGATGATCGGGTGTGATAGATTCTAACGTTCACATACAACGGGTGTAAGACAGATTTACACATGCAAAACACTTAGGTTGACTTGACGAGCCTAGCATGTACAGACATGGCCTCGGAACACAGAAGACCGAAAGGTCGAGCATGAGTCGTATAGAAGATACGATCAACATGAAGATGTTCACCGACGTTGACTAGTCCGTCTCACGTGATGATCGGACACGGCCTAGTTAACTCGGATCATGTTATACTTAGATGACTGGAGGGATGTCTATCTAAGTGGGAGTTCATTGAATAATTTGATTAGATGAACTTAATTATCATGAACTTAGTCTAAAATATTTACAATATGTCTTGTAGATCAAATGGCCAACGTAGTCCTCAACTTCAACGCGTTCCTAGAGAAAACCAAGCTGAAAGACGATGGCAGCAACTACACGGACTGGGTCCGGAACCTGGGGATCATCCTCATAGCTGCCAAGAAAGATTATGTCCTACAAGCACCACTGGGTGATGCACATGTTCTCCCTGCAGAACAAGACGTTATGAACGCTTGGCAGGCACGTACCGATGACTAGTCCCTTGTTCAGTGCGGCATGCTTTACAGCTTAGAGCCGGGGCTCCAAAAGCGTTTTGAGAGACACGGAGCATATGAGATGTTCGAAGAGCTGAAAATGGTTTTCCAAGCTCATGCCCGGGTCGAGAGATATCAAGTCTCCGACAAGTTCTTCAGCTGTAAGATGGAGGAAAACAGTTCTGTCAGTGAGCACATACTCACTATGTCTGGGTTACATAACCGCTTGACTCAGCTGGGAGTTAATCTCCCGGATGACGCGGTCATTGACAGAATCCTTCAGTCGCTTCCACCAAGCTACAAGAGCTTTATGATGAACTTCAATATGCAGGGGATGGAAAAGACCATTCCTGAAGTATTTGCAATGCTGAAATCAGCAGAGGTAGAAGTCAAAAAGGAACATCAAGTGTTGATGGTGAATAAAACCACTAAGTACAAGAAAGGCAAGGGTAAGAAAACCTTCAAGAAGGACGGCAAGGGAGTTGCCGCACCCGGCAAGCAAGCTGCCGAGAAGAAGCCAAAGAATGGACCCAAGCCCGAGACTGAGTGCTTTTATTGCAAGGAGAGTGGTCACTGGAAGCGGAACTGCCCCAAATACTTAGCGGACAAGAAGGCCGGCAAAACGAAAGGTATATGTGATATACATGTAATTGATGTGTACCTTACCAGTACTCGTAGTAGCTCCTGGGTATTTGATACCGGTGCGGTTGCTCACATTTGTAACTCAAAACAGGAGCTGCGGAATAAGCGGAGACTGGCGAAGGACGAGGTGACGATGCGCGTCGGGAATGGTTCCAAGGTCGATGTGATTGCCGTCGGCACGCTGCCTCTTCATTTACCTACGGGATTAGTTTTAAACCTCAATAATTGTTATTTAGTGCCAAGTTTGAGCATGAACATTGTATCAGGATCTCGTTTAATTCGAGATGGCTACTCATTTAAATCCGAGAATAATGGTTGTTCTATTTATATGAGAGATATGTTTTATGGTCATGCTCCGATGGTGAATGGTTTATTCTTAATGAATCTCGAGCGTAATGCTACACATGTTCATAGTGTGAGTACCAAAAGATGTAAGATTGATAATGATAGTCCCACATACTTGTGGCACTGCTGCCTTGGTCACATAGGTGTCAAACGCATGAAGAAGCTCCATGCTGATGGACTTTTAGAGTCTCTTGATTATGAATCATTTGACACGTGCGAACCATGCCTCATGGGTAAAATGACCAAGACTCCGTTCTCAGGAACAATGGAGCGAGCAACCAACTTATTGGAAATCATACATACTGATGTGTGCGGTCCAATGAGTGTTGAGGCTCGCAGTGGCTATCGTTATGTTCTCACCCTCACTTATGACTTGAGTAGATATGGGTATATCTACTTAATGAAACACAAGTCTGAAACCTTTGAAAAGTTCAAGGAATTTCAGAGTGAGGTTGAAAATCAACGTGACAGGAAAATCAAGTTCCTACGATCAGATCGTGGAGGAGAATACTTGAGTCACGAGTTTGGCGCACACTTAAGAAAATGTGGAATAGTTTCACAACTCACGCCGCCTGGAACACCTCAGCGTAATGGTGTGTCCGAACGTCGTAATCGCACTCTATTAGATATGGTGCGATCTATGATGTCTCTTACCGATTTACCGCTATCTTTTTGGGGCTATGCTTTAGAGACTGCCGCATTCACTTTAAATAGGGCTCCGTCGAAATCCGTTGAGACGACACCGTATGAATTATGGTTTGGGAAGAAACCTAAGCTGTCGTTTCTAAAAGTTTGGGGATGCGATGCTTATGTCAAGAAACTTCAACCTGAAAAGCTCAAACCCAAATCGGAAAAATGCGTCTTCATAGGATACCCTAAAGAAACTATTGGGTATACCTTCTACCTCAGGTCCGAAGGCAAGATCTTTGTTGCCAAGAATGGATACTTTCTAGAGAAGGACTTTCTCTCGAAAGAAGTGAGTGGGAGGAAAGTAGAACTTGATGAAGTACTACCTCTTGAACCGGAAAAGGGCGCAACTCAAGAAAATGTTCCTGAGGTGCCTGCACCGACTAGAGAGGAAGTTAATGATGATGATCAAGATACTTCTGATCAAGCTCCTACTGAAATTCGTAGGTCCACAAGGACACGTTCCGCACCAGAGTGGTACGGCAACCCTGTCTTGGAAATCATGTTGTTAGACAACGGTGAACCTTCAAACTATGAAGAAGCGATGGCGGGCCCAGATTCCGACAAATGGCTAGAAGCCATGAAATCCGAGATAGGATCCATGTATAAAAACGAAGTATGGACTTTGACTGACTTGCCCGTTGAGCGGTGAGCCATAGAAAATAAATGGATGTTTAAGAAGAAGACAGACGCGGATGGTAATGTGACCATCTATAAAGCTCGGCTTGTCGCTAAGGGTTATCGACAAGTTCAAGGTGTTGACTACGATGAGACTTTCTCACCAGTAGCGAAGCTGAAGTCCGTCCGAATCATGTTAGCAATTGCCGCATTCTATGATTATGAGATATGGCAAATGGACGTCAAAACGGCATTCCTTAATGGTTTCCTTAAGGAAGAATTGTATATGATGCAGCCAGAAGGTTTTGTCGATCCTAAGAATGCTAACAAGGTGTGCAAGCTCCAACGCTCGATTTATGGGCTGGTGCAAGCATCTCGGACTTGGAACATTCGCTTTGATGAGATGATCAAAGCGTTTGGGTTTACGCAGACTTACGGAGAAGCCTGCGTTTACAAGAAAGTGAGTGGGAGCTCTGTAGCATTTCTCATATTATATGTAGATGACATACTTTTGATGGGAAATGATATAGAACTCTTGGACATCATTAAGGCCTACTTGAATAAGAGTTTTTCAATGAAGGACCTTGGAGAAGCTGCTTATATATTAGGCATCAAGATCTATAGAGATAGATCGAGACGCCTCATAGGTCTTTCACAAAGCACATACCTTGATAAGATATTGAAGAAGTTCAATATGGACCAGTCTAAGAAGGGGTTCTTACCTGTGTTACAAGGTATGAAATTGAGCTCAGCTCAATGTCCGACCACGGCAGAAGATATAGAAGAGATGAGTGTCATCCCCTATGCCTCAGCCATAGGTTCTATTATGTATGCCATGCTGTGTACCAGACCTGATGTAAACCTTGCCGTAAGTTTGATAGGAAGGTACCAAAGTAATCCCGGCAAGGAACACTGGATAGCGGTCAAGAATATCCTGAAGTACCTGAAAAGGACTAAGGAAATGTTTCTCGTTTATGGAGGTGACGAAGAGCTCGTCGTAAAGGGTTACGTCGACGCTAGCTTTGACACAGATCTGGATGACTCAAAGTCACAAACCGGATACGTGTATATTTTGAATGGTGGGGCAGTAAGCTGGTGCAGTTGCAAGCAGAGCGTCGTGGCGGGATCTACATGTGAAGCGGAGTACATGGCAGCCTCGGAGGCAGCGCATGAAGCAATTTGGGTGAAGGAGTTCATCACCGACCTAGGAGTCATACCCAATGCGTCGGGGCCAATCAAACTCTTCTGTGACAACACTGGAGCTATTGAACTTGCCAAGGAGCCCAGGTTTCACAAGAAGACCAGGCACATCAAGCGTCGCTTCAACTCCATTCGTGAAAATGTTCAAGATGGAGACATAGATATTTGTAAAGTACATACGGACCTGAATGTAGCAGATCCGTTGACTAAACCTCTCCCTAGAGCAAAACATGATCAACACCAGAATTCCATGGGTGTTCGATTCATCACAATGTAACTAGATTATTGACTCTAGTGCAAGTGGGAGACTGTTGGAAATATGCCCTAGAGGCAATAATAAAAGCATTATTATTATGTTTCCTTGTTCATGATAATTGTCTTTATTCATGCTATAATTGTGTTATCCGGAAATCGTAATACATGTGTGAATAACAGACACCAACATGTCCCTAGTAAGCCTCTAGTTGACTAGCCCGTTGATCAACAGATAGTCATGGTTTCCTGACTATGGACATTGGATGTCATTGATAATGAGATCACATCATTGGGAGAATGATGTGATGGACAAGACCCAATCCTAAACATAGCACAAGATCGTATAGTTCGTTTGCTAGAGTTTTTCCAATATCAAGTATCTTTTCCTTAGACCATGAGATCGTGTAACTCCCGGATACCATAGGAGTGCTTTGGGTGTGCCAAACGTCACAACGTAACTGGGTGACTATAAAGGTATACTACGGGTATCTCTGAAAGTGTCTGTTGGGTTGACACGGATCAAGACTGGGATTTGTCACTCCGTATGACGGAGAGGTATCACTGGGCCCACTCGGTAATGCATCATCATTATGAGCTCAAAGTGACCAAGTGTCTGGTCACGGGATCATGCATTACGGTACGAGTAAAGTGACTTGCCGGTAACGAGATTGAACGAGGTATTGGGATACCGACGATCGAATCTCGGGCAAGTAACATACCGACTGGCAAAGGGAATTGAATACGGGGTTGCTTGAATCCTCGACATCGTGGTTCATCCGATGAGATCATCGTGGAGCATGTGGGAGACAACATGGGTATCCAGATCCCGCTGTTGGTTATTGACCGGAGAGTCGTCTCGGTCATGTCTGCATGTCTCCCGAACCCGTAGGGTCTACACACTTAAGGTTCGGTGACGCTAGGGTTGTGAAGATATGTATATGCAGTAACCCGAATGTTGTTCGGAGTCCCGGATGAGATCCCGGACGTCACGAGGAGTTTTGGAATAGTCCGGAGGTAAAGAATTATATATAGGAAGTGCTATTTCGGCCATCGGGACAAGTTTCGGGGTCACCGGTATTGTACCGGGACCACCGGAAGGGTCTCGGGGGTCCACCGGTGGGGGGGGGGGTCACCCATCCCGGAGGGCCCCATGGGCCAAAGTGGGGAGGGGAACCAGCCCATAGTGGGCTGGTGCGCCCCCCTAGGCCCACCCCATGCGCCTAGGGTTGAAACCCTAGGGGTGGGGGGCGCCCCACCTTGCCTTGGGGGCCACTCTAGCCCTGGCCGCCGCCCCCCCTAGGAGATCTCATCTCCTAGGGCCGGCGCCCCCCTAGGGGAGCCTATATATATGAGGGGGAGGGGGAGGGGGCAGCCACGCCCTTGAGCCTTTGGCGCCTCCCTCTCCCCTGCTACACCTCTCTCTCTCGCAGTATACGGCGAAGCCCTGCTGCTGTGACGCCCTGCTTCCACCACCACGCCGTCGTGCTGCTGGATCTTCATCAACCTCTCCTTTCCCCTTGCTGGATCAAGAAGGAGGAGACGTCAAGCTGACCGTACGTGTGTTGAACGCGGAGGTGCCGTCCGTTCGGCGCTAGGATCTCCAGTGATTTGGATCACGTTGTGTACGACTTCCTCATCCCCGTTCTTTGAACGCTTCCGCGCGTGATCTACAAAGGTATGTAGATGCAATCCGATCACTCGTTGCTAGATGAACTCCTAGATGGATCTTGGTGAAACCGTAGGAAAATTTTTGTTTTCTGCAACGTTCCCCAACACCCTTCTGCACAGCCCACGAGTTCCAACCGACCTCTCGCGCGCGTGTCCGAAAAGCTGTCCCGGACCCGACCCGGACTGTCGCCACCGTTGTGTCCGGATCATCCCCAAACATCTACAAAATGTCTCTATTTTGTTAATTGGACTTCCTACCCTATTTTTCTCGACTGCTCGATTTATTTGGAGGGACGGTTTAGCCCCTAAATGTCTACCTCTTTCTTTATATATATATATACTCCTAGTGCTATTTGGACAAAACCCTAAAACCGAGGGCCCTTGTCCCATCCTCCCAGCCGCCGCCGCCAGTCCTCTTTCACCTCGGGATCCATCCCGATCCATCTGCCCAATCCTCTCGCGCAGTCATTTCCAGCCAACCAACCCGTGCAGCTCCCCACCGTCGTTCTGGACCTTCCGATCCAAATCGAATGGCCCTCGTCGTCCCAGTTCATCCCACCGAGGCCTTGGATCCAGCTGTCCCGCAGCGGCCCCGAGCAGCCTCCCATGCGTGAGCCCCGCGGGAGCTCAAAAACCGAGCGGAACGAGCCAACCCTCCCCGTCGGCGATGAGCAGGGAGCAGCTTCTGCAGCTCCGACGAGCCCTCCTGTCGGTGACTCCTTCAGGAACCCTCTCTTTCCTTTTCCTCCTTTCTCCCATGGCCTCTCTTTTTCCCCAATTCCCTCACCTCTCTCTTGTCTTCAGGGACCCCATGACACCGCCGCAGACCCAGCCATGGAGCCATGGATGCCACCCTCTGCAGCTCCGTCGCCAAGACCGTGGGCCACCGCGTCCGGAGATGGCCGGATCTGCCCTGACCCGACGTCTTGCGTTTTCCCTCCGCGACCTCCCCGTTTCATCCCTTTCGCCAGAGTTGCGCCAAGTCCGTCGCCAGCCACCGTGTCGCCCTCGCTCCCTCGTCATCGGCGGATCCAGCAGATGTGCGTCGGTGAGCCACAGGCCGTCGTGCCCCAGCCAGGCCATGTCCCTGCTCCTTGTCCTCTCTCTCTCTCTTACATCTCCCTCTCTCTTTCTTTGAACCAGCAGCGCCATGGATGGCCACCGAAGGAGCCCGCCCCGGTCTCCGAACCCACGCTCGTCGAAGCCGCGCCTCCTCGTGCCCTGCGCTTCAAGTTCCACCCGTTGGAGCCCCGAGTCCTCCTCTGCCCTGCGCCAAGCCCCTGCTTCCTCTGCATCTCTGCGTCACTGCCTGCCTACGCCTCCTCTCCATCGATACGCTCTCCCTCGCGCACGCGCCTTTGTTGACCGAGACGGCCAGCTGCGTGGGCCGACCTCCTTTCCCGCTGCGGCCCAGCTACTCCCAGGCTCCTCCGACCCAGCTCCCGCTGTGAGCCTGCCAGCCTTCACGGGCCTTGGCCCATGGTGAGGCCAGCTCCGGCGCCCTCTTGTTTTTTTCCTCATGTTGGGCCAGCCTCTGTTTCGGCCCGCTATATTTTTTCCCTGGCCCTGCGAATTTTGCCAATATTCCAGAGTTTATGGTTTTACAGAAAAACCCCTAGTCTTCATGCATATAATAACTTATGAATAATGCTTCATATGTAAAAAACTTAATATATGAAAGTTGCTTAGAATTTTGTCTAGTTTAATAATATGCAACTTTCATCCATGTTTAAAATGTTTAAAATGCTGTTTGTTTAAATTTGTTTAAATAACTTGCTAAAATGCTTTATTTCATAACTAAATAACCGTAGCTCCGAATTTAATAAACTTTATATGTAAATGGGGTGGAAAAATGCCTAGTTTAACATGGTGACATTGCTTTGCATGTTTAATAACTCTAAAAATTATGTTTACAGCAGAACAGTACCAAATCTAATATATGCATATGAGGAGTTTCCGGACTTGTTGTTTTGTTGTTCCGGCCTCATTTAAACTTGCCTAGATTAGATAGTTTCATCATGTTTCACCTCTTGCCATGCTAACAACATTTAATCTTGTTGAGTACATAAACGAGAGAGAACTAAATAAGGCATGTGGTGTTCCGTCAATATGCAACTCGTTGCATATTGAGCTCCAC
Organism: Triticum urartu; assembly: GCF_056163025.1. NCBI lineage: Eukaryota > Viridiplantae > Streptophyta > Magnoliopsida > Poales > Poaceae > Triticum > Triticum urartu. Next base: position 303,062,275 of record NC_141877.1, read on the forward strand.
TTAACTTGTAGTGTTGTTTGTGCACTTTGCCATGCCATGCTTCATTAAACCGGACATGCATCATAATTGTTTGTGCATCATGCCATGTCTATGTGATGGTTGTTTACTATGTTGTTTGCTTTCTTTCCGGTGTACTTCTTCTCGGTAATCCGGTAACGTTGTGTTTGTGAGGATCCGTTGGCTACGTCCGTTTGTCTTCTTCATGGACTCATTCTTCTTCCTTGCGGGATTTCAGGCAAGATGACCATACCCTCGAAATCACTTCTATCTTTGCTTGCTAGTTGCTCGCTCTTTTGCTATGCCTATGCTGCGATACCGACCACTTGCTTATCATGCCTCCCATATCGTTAAACCAAGCCTCTAACCCACCTTGTCCTAGCAAACCGTTGTTTGGCTATGTTACCGCTTTGCTCAGCCCCTCTTATAGCGTTGTTAGTTGCAGGTGAAGATTGAAGTTTGTTCCTTGTTGGAACATGGAGATGTTGTTCCTTGTTGGGATATCACAATATTTCTTATTTAATTAATGCATCTATATACTTGGTAAAGGGTGGAAGGCTCGGCCTTATGCCTGGTGTTTTGTTCCACTCTTGCCGCCCTAGTTTCCGTCATATCGGTGTTATGTTCCCGGATTTTGCGTTCCTTACGCGGTTGGGCTATTATGGGAACCCCTTGACAGTTCGCCTTGGATAAAACTCCTCCAGCAATGCCCAACATTGGTTTTACCATTTGCCACCTAGCCTTTTCTTTCCCTTGGGTCGGCCAGCCCAAGGGTCATCTTATTTTAAACCCCCGGGCCAGTGCTCCTCTGAGTGTTGGTCCAAACTAGAGTCCTGTGCAGCGCCCCCTCGGGGAAACTCGAGGTTTGGTTTTAGTTGTATGGAGCGCTCATCTGAGTGTGCCCTAAGAACGAGATATGTGCAGCTCCTATCGGGATTTGTCGGCACATTCGAGCGGTGTTGCTGGATTTGTTTTAACTTGTCGAAGTTGTCTTGTAGAACCGGGATACTGAGTCTGATCGGAATGTCTCGGGAGAAGGTATATCCTTCGTTGACTGTGAGAGCTTGTCATGGGCTAAGTTGTGACACCCCAGCAGGGATTTGAACTTTCGAAAGCCGTGCCCGCGGTTATGGGCAGATGGGAATTTGTTAACGTCCGGTTGTAGAAAACCTGAAGTTGACCTTAATTTAAATACATCAACCGCATGTGTAACCGTGATGGTCTCTTTCCGGCGGAGTCCGAGAAGTGAACACGGTGTTGGAGTTATGCTTGACGTAGGTTGTTTTAGGATCACTTCTTGATCAGACTTTCTCGAACGTGCTTTGCTTTCTCTTCTCGCTCTCATTTGCGTATGTTAGCCACCATATATGGTAGTCGCTTGCTGCAGCTCCACCTCATACCTTTGCCTTACCTATAAGCTTAAATAGTCTTGATCGCGAGGGTGTAAGATTGCTGAGTCCCCATGACTCACATATACTTCCAAAACCAGTTTGCAGGTGCCGATGATACTGTGCAGATGACGCAACCAAGCTCAAGGAGGAGCTCGTTGAAGATCTTGTCCTTTATGTTGTTTCGTACTAGTTGATCAGTAGTGGAGCCCAGTTGGGGTCGATCGTGGATCTGTGTAGCATTTGGGGTAGTCTTCTTTTATTTTGGTTCCGTAGTCGGACCTTGATTGTATCTGGATGATGTAATGCTTTATTCATCTATTTGTGTGAAGTGGCGATTGTAAGCCAACTATGTATCTCTTTCCCTTATGTATTACATGGGTTGTGTGAAGATTACCTCACTTGCGACATTGCTTTCAATGCGGTTATGCCTCTAAGTCGTGCTTCGACACGTGGGAGCTATAGCCGCATCGAGGGCGTTACAAGTTGGTATCAGAGCCTTCCCCGACCTTAGGAGCCCCCACTGCTTGATCGTATTTAGCAGCCGTTGTTGAGTCTAGAAAAAAATGTTTTGAGTCATTTAGGAATTATATATCGGAGAGTTTAGGAATTCTTTTTACTCCCCAGTCTCCTCATCGCTCTGGTAAGGCATCCTGACGTAGAGTTTTGACTCTTCTCTTCTCAAATTTCACTAAATTTTTTTAGGATCACGCGGGTATCTTGGAATCGTTTCTATGGTTTTGTGACGAGAACATTGTTCTTGGTGCCTCCTGTCATTTAGGGGTTGTGGTAGTGTCCCGGGGAGTTGAGCTCCGAGGTGTTGTCGTCACAATTTTATCGTTGCAGTTCTGGAATACCTGAGTTTAGTTTCGCCGACATCGAAAATTTCTTTTATGCAGTTGTTGGTGAGATAACCTCGACGCCACCCAGTACTGGGGCGGGAGTTCAGGAGTATTGCCATAACTCGTATAACGGATGCTTTTCGAAGGTTGAGGTAGATGATTTCCGAAGGTTTATTGGTTATGTGTTGAAGGATGGATACAGCTGGATGTAGGATTTGCTAGTTTTGGGTGAGATATTATGCTTCCCCTGTATCCCCAACACCTGATTGCATAACTGGGAAAATTTCAGGAGTTTATAAGTGGGAATTCAAGTAGCTCTTAGGATATCTTTCTGATGGATATATGATATGAAATTGGGGTTCGACGTCTAGTGGTCCGCCTATCCACGGTTGGTTTTACAGTGGTCTCATTGTGTCTTAAAGTCTCCTTGGCTATGCCGACTCGGGGACGCTTCATATGTCATGTGCATTGCCTTGTACATGATGGTGCTGTACGATCGAGCCCGTGTAGGCCCCACCACGAAAACTTCGGACGAAATCTCTATCATATGTTTGTTCCGGCTTATTTTGCAAGCCAATCCTTTGTTTTTCTTTTGGTTTGTGGTATTCGAGTTGCTTCGAAGACAAATGTGGATTCCATCCCTTTTCTAAGCGGTGTTCTCATATTTCTATGTGAATACTAACCCTTCATGATAATCGAGATTGTCATGTTAATCCTTTTCAACTGGTGTGCTTTTCTTCAAGTGGATCCAATCATTTTAACATCGCAAGATCACCTCTCATTTTTTCCCAACATTGTCTGTTTCATCCGTCCCCAAGTAGTTTTTGTTTTTCCTGCCTTACCACCCCTTTTCTTCAAGGACTCAGATTTCTTATTCAAGTATCCTTCTATTGATGGGAAGCCTCTCCATTCCCTTTTCCGTTAATGTTCTTATCCGGTGATTCTCATGAAGACTTTAAAGGAGCCTCAAGGTCATCTTCCTTAATTCTTTTCTTCTCTGGTGGTTTCAATTCTAGTTTTTTTTCTATGTTGACCATATTCTTTTCCTTGCTTCAAATGCCTTCTCATACCGATGCTCCTCATATTCATTCATTTCTCGCTTTTCAATTGTTTCGGAGTGCTCAAAATATCTCGAAGATTCATGTTTCCACTTTGCATTCGTTCAAGATCTTTCGAGGATGTTCCCTCATTCAAGTCATTTAATTCAACCAGTGCTTTCTCTCTTTTGAATCGTTCTACTGTGTATCTTTTGAGTGGGCCCTAACCCACAGGTCTTTTCCCAGGATCTTACCTGACTCTTCTTATTTTCCCGGAGCTATCCTCAAATTTCTTTTCGAAGTTTGACGTAAGAATGATTTATCATCAGTCAAATGTCTTTCTCCAAGATCTTCCAAATTATTTTCATCATTGGTTCAACCTTTCCAATTTTAATTCCGGAGTACCTCAATAATTCTTGGTGGTGTTTCTCATCGTCATTCTCTGCATTTGAAGACCGAAGAAGAGTTTTTTCCTCCATTTCTTGCTCCATTCTCTTCAAGATTCGTGGTTCTAGCTTGTTGCCATCCTCTCGGTTGTTTTCGATTGTGAGAATTCTTTTCACCTATCCGGAGCAATTCAAGAGTCTTCTCAGTTTGATTATCCGGAGTCCATCAATTCAGGTGTATTCATTCTCAGCTTCCAGTTGTCATTCTCCAATCTTACCGGTGCACCAAGTGTTCTCTAATCAGTTCGTGATCCCTTCGTTCTCATGTATCTAAATTCTCTCAAGCATCTTCGTTCATTTACTAAATTCTTCCCGGTGTCTTCCTTATCTTTTCTTTGTTCATTTTTAATTCTTACGGTGGTTCATTCAAGATTTCTCTTCCGTATCAATTCATTCGTGGTTTCAATTCTACCGGTGGTTCGTTGAAGACCTTCTCAAGTTGGCGCCATATCTATCCTAATCCTTTCTTCGAGGATAAGTTGTATGCAATCCATTTTCTCGTCATCAATTTAATTGGTGAAGGATAATCATAATGTAATTCTAATTCTTGTTTCATCCAAGTGATTAATCCCTTATCCCGGAGGTTCATCAAAATTCTTGTTTTCTTTTGCTCATCTTTCTTTTCCGGAGTTCCAAGTTTCCACTCTATCTCGTCGCAAAGCTTCATCTAAATCATTGCAAGTCTTCACCTTGTGTTTTCAACTTCTCTTTCATTTCTTTTGATCATTCCTTTGTTTACCGGAGTTCTTCATGGAGGTTCTACATGATGGTTCATCAAGGATTTAATTCCTTCTCGAAGTGTTCATCGAGATTCTTTTTAGAGGAGCTCAAGTTTTTCTTCATCTTGTAATCCGGAGTGCAATTCTTTCTTCCGTACCATTGGAGGTGGTATTATGTCATTCTTGATAATTTTCCTTCGTACTTCATGTTTCTCAAGCTATCAAGAATGAGGTATTTTAAATTCATCAATCTCTTCGTTGGAGTTATCTTGTATCATGTTTCTCCTAAAGCCTTTGTAGGATCTAAAGTATGTCTAGAGGGGGGGTGATTAGACTACTTGACCAAATAAAACTTAACCTTTTCCCAATTTTAGTTCTTGGCAGTTTTTAGCTAATTTAGGACAAGTCAAGCAATCATCACATAATTCAAGCAAGCATGCAAAGAGTATATAGGTAGCGGAAAGTAAAGCATGCAACTTGCAAGAATGTAAAGGGAAGGGTTTGGAGAATTCAAACGCAATTGGAGACACGGATGTTTTTCCCGTGGTTCGGATAGGTGGTGCTATCCTACATCCACGTTGATGGAGACTTCAACCCACGAAGGGTAACGGTTGCGCGAGTCCACACAGGGCTCCACCCAAGGGTAACGGTTGCGCGAGTCCACACAGGGCTCCACCCACGAAGGGTCCACGAAGAAGCAACCACCCACAAAGGGTCCACGAAGAAGCAACCTTGTCTATCCCACCATGGCCATCGCCCACACAGGACTTGCCTCACTAGCGGTAGATCTTCACGAAGTAGGCGATCTCCTTGCCCTTACAAACTCCTTGGTTCAACTCCACAATCTTGTCAGAGGCTCCCAAGTGACACCTAGCCAATCTAGGAGTCACCACTCTCCAAGAAGTAACAAATGGTGTGTAGGTAATGAACTCCTTGCTCTTGTGCTTCAAATGATAGTCTCCCCAACACTCAACTCTCTCTCATAGGATTTGGATTTGGTGGAAAGAAGATTTGAGTGGAAAGCAACTTGGGAAGGCTAGAGATCAAGATTCATATGGTAGGAATGGAATATCTTGGTCTCAACACATGAGTAGGTGGTTCTCTCTCAGAACATATGAGTTGGAATGGTGTGTGTGTTCTGATGGCTCTCTCTCAGAATGAGAAGGAGGTGGAGGGGTATATATAGCCTCCACACAAAATCCAACCGTTTCACAGTTTTCCAATCTCGGTGGGACCGAATCAATAAGCTCGGTCGGACCGAAAATGTAAACCTAGTGACCGTTAGTGATTTTCGATGGGACTGACATGCAACTCGGTAGGACCGATATGGTTAGGGTTTGGGCATAACGTAATCTCGGTGAGACCGATTACACAAACTCGGTGAGACCGAATTTGGTAATTAGCTAACCAGAGAGTTGGTCAGGCAAACTCGGTGGGACTGATTTGCTCTTTCGCTGAGACCGAGTGGAACTCGGTGAGACCGAAAAGTTACAAAGGGGAAACACTGAGTTTACATTGCAATCTCGGTGGGACCGATTCGCTCTTTCGGTGAGACCGAAAAGTTATGAAAGGGAAACAGAGAGTTTGCAATCCCATCTCGGTGAGACCGAGGTCCTTATCGGTAGAACCGAATTGCTAGGGTTTGGCAGTGGCTTATGACAAATGAAAACTCGGTGGCGCCGGATAGGAAGAATCGGTAGGACCGAGTTTGGCTTAGGGTTTAGGACATATGTGGATATGGGAAAGTAGTTGAGGGTTTTGGAGCATATCACTAAGCACATGAAGCAAGAGGCTCATTAAGCAACACCTCATCCCTCCTTGATAGTATTGGCTTTTCCTAAAGACTCAATGTGATCTTGGATCACTAAAATATAAAATGAAGAGTCTTGAGCTTTTGAGCTTGAGCCAATCCTTTGTCCTTAGCATTTTGAGGGTTCCACTTTCACATCCATGCCATGCCAATCATTGAGCTTTCCTGAAATAATCATCTTGGAATAGCATTAGCTCAATGAGCTATATGTTGTTATGAATTACCAAAACCACCTAGGGATAGTTGCACTTTCAATCTCCCCCTTTTTGGTAATTGATGACAACATATAGATCAAAGCTTCGACAAATGATAATAAGCATGAAATATATCGTCGCTTTGAGAAGTATGTGATAAGTAAGAGCTCCCCCTAAATTTGTGCATATTAAAAAATTTGCTTTGGACTGCAAATGCACAAGGAGTTAGAGTTAAGGGTTACTCTTCCATGTCACATACATCTTGGTGGAGCGCTTAAAATGATAAGAATGAAATACATGCACTCATCACCAAGAATAATGAATGATCACATAAGATAGATAAGATAATAGCATTAAGCAAGCATTAAGTGTAGCTTATGATCAAACACATGATCATCAATGTCTCACAAGCATAGTATCTCAAGCACTCAAAAGCAAACGAGTTCGAAAAACCACCAAATAAAGCAAGAGAGAAAAGCAACACTCTCTCTCTCTCTCGAAGCCTATGATCTATACATCTTCTCCCCCTTTGGCAACAAGTTACCAAAAAGTTCCTAGAAAATGCATAGCACTAGATCGACGCTCGGGCTTGATCTTCAGGTGGTGGTGGAGTCCGGATCACTCCAAGGACGAAGGCTTCGGTAGATGCTGAAGTAGACGCTGGAGTTGGAGCTGAAGTAGATGCTGGAGCTGGTGGAACTGAGGCTGTGGCTGGTGCTGAGGTGGTGGCTCTTGTGTCAGCAACTGGCACGGCAGACGACCTCGGACCTCTTGGCACTCTGGCAAAGGCATGAGTAGTAGTCCTGCCTCTCCTCTCCTGCATATCATCTTGAAGCTGCTGCACTGCAGACTGAATCTCTGTTACCTTGACATCCAAGTCATAGAACTTTTGTTCCATGATTCTCTCTAGACTTGCCTGGTTTTGAGTTAGGGTGGCTAGTCCTTTCTCAATCCGCAGGGTGGATGCAATTAGGTAACCAAGCTGCTCTTGTTTAGTCTTCAAGAAATACTCAGATGCCTCCTCCTGAGTTGGCATCTTGGCAGCTTTCTCCTTCCTCGCCTTCTCCTTCTTTGCGTAAGCTTGTGCAGACGATGGCTCGTTCTCAGTCATCACAACTTCATTGTTATCAAAATCTGGACGGATGGGCAAATGTTCCTTGTCCAATAAATATATGCCCGTGCCCATCTTGGAGTTGATGAGCTCCTGAATCTGAGGGGCATATCCGCAACTCCTCTTCTGGTCTGCTGCAGTCCTCTTGATTGTTTCCACTATGAGGCTCATCACTTTGAACTTCTGAGGTACATCAAATACATGTAGCAAGTTGATAGCATGGCCTCTGATCATCTTGTGATCACCTGACTTGGGCAATAAGGTGTGCCTCAAGATCCAATTGATAGTCGGGAGCCCTGACAGAAGGTAATGTACTGAGCCAAACTTGAAGGTATCAAGTGCTTCATTTGGGATCTCCTTGTACATATTTGACATTGAGTTGTGGTCCATCTTCTTCTTGGCATAGATATCCAAGTCATCATCTTGCTCCTCTGGGGCATTAATGATCTGTGCCCACTCAGCAACTGTGGATTGGTACCTTGTACCCTCAGACATCCATGTGATCCTCCCATCTGGATAAAAGTGAGTTGTGGAGTAGAACTGCATGATGAGTTCCTCGTTCCACTTTGTGAGCTTCTGCCCAACAAAGTCAGCTACTCCACAAGCTATGAAGCTGTCTTGCACTCCAGGATAGTGCTCCTCATTGTCCTTGATGTATGTCCAATCAACCCATCGCATATCACAGACAATGGGCTTCTTATCTAGCAGCACTGTCTCATAAAAATCCTGCTGCTCCTTGGTGTGAAACCTGTAGTCAACTGCTGTCCTTCTCCTTGAAGCATACGGGTCTGCTTCTCTCCACTTCCTTAGCCCTGAATCTCTCCTGAGCTTCATATCCTCAGCCACAGGATGAGCATCGTTGTGGTCTGGAATCTTGGGCTTTAGCTTCCTTAGGACATTCTCTTCCTCTTCTTCTGCAGCTTCAGGCACTGGGGCCTTGTTCTTTTCAGCAGCTGGGATGCTTCTTGTGTTCCTCTTTGGCTTTAGCTTTGGAGCTGGCTTGGCCTTGGAAGCAGCTCCCCCTGATTTTATGGCATCTCCCATTAGCTTGGGTGCCTTGGGTGCTGGTGCAGCTACCTCTTCTTCTTCTTCCTCTTCCATGATGGAAGCTTTGCCAAGCACTCTAGCCACAATCTTCTTCACTCTTTCCTTTCTTTTCTCGCTCTCAGCTGCAACTGGCTCTATGGGCTTCTCAGTTGACATTCTGGCCTTTGACATTGGCTGCCTGCCTGCTGGCCTTTTGATTTTCAGGCCTGGCTTAGTGCCTTGAGCTGGCTCAATTCTCTTGGAAGTGGCCTCTTCCTCTGCCACATAATCTTCATCTTCGGAATCAGAAGTCCTCTTCTTCCTCTGTCTCGTGGCAGCTTTTGGCAAGTTGCTAGGAGTGCTCCTGCTACCCTCATCTGAAGAACTTGAGGGACTAGTGCCCTCACTCATCACCACTTGCTGTTCTGACACATTCTGGCTATCACTTTGATCAGACATGCTGCAAACTCTGACCGCTGACCCTGTGAACAGATTATAGATGAGGTAGAAAGGATGAGCATCACAAAATGCAGAGATTTTTGCAAAAGAATGATCCGAAAACTTAGTTTTAGTTTCCCACTAAAATCATCTCGGATCTACCGATTTTTAAACTCGGTGATACCGAAGCAGTTTTGGCACCTGAACTGGTGAACTCGGTTGGACCGAGTCACAGTTCGGTGGCACCGAGACTGCTAGGGTTTCACAGAGTTCCAAAATCGGTCACACCGATAAGTAATTCTCGGTCAGACCGAGTCTCACTTGTGCAATGGCATAAGCCAAATCGGTGGGACCGAGTTTTTCAACTCAGTGGGTCCGAGATGGTTTCGGCAGAAACCTAACCCTAAAATTTTCGAATCAAAGCTAATCTACGGGCGTTTTGACTGTATAGGAGTGTTTCAATCGTGGCAAGAATCATGAAGAACACAATGTGCTAGGAATCAGATTGGAGAATAGCACAAAGATCAAGTCCATACCCTAGTTCGGCGGGGACTTGCTACGGCGGCAACGGCGGGGCAGAATTCCCGTTGACAGCGACAGAGGCCAGCTACTGGAGGCGGATGGCGGCGAGAAGACGATCCGGAGACCACATTGGCAGAGCAGGCTATCGCACGGGCGAAGGGGTTCGGAGAAATTTCCAAAATTTTGCCCGTGACTATATATAGCCCGACCCTGTCGGTGTGACCGAGTGGAACAACTCGGTGGCACCGAGATTCATAACTGCGTGCAGTTACTGAAACTCGGTGTGACCGAAAGGTTCAAATCGGTTGCACCGAGATCGAAAAACTAGATCAACTTAATGATCTCGGTAGGACCGAAAGTGGAGTATCGGTCAGACCGAGAATCATAAAGAGGTTTTGGAAGTTTAAGTCTATGACGAATCGGGGACTCCGAGCGCTCCTCACACAGAGTGGTTCGAATCTGACTCGATCAAATTTTATGATGCAGCATGAATAGAGTTTGAGACGAGAAAAGCATAGATAGCTAGAGGAGGTTCTTAGGCATTCTTGTCCATCCACTTGGCAAAAAGAAATAAAGCCGAACAATCAAAACAACAAGTGGATGTCCTCGAATGAGTAAAATATGCAACCGGCATGCTCACACAATAAGATGGCAAATGAAATATGTGACAAGGCATGCACAACCAATTCTAGCATATATCAAGCAATTTGCGATGACTAGGTCATCTATATATGAGTATATTGACTTAGGAGTCAAGTGAGAGCACTTGATCATAGGTCATACTCATCATTTAAGCTCAAGTGGGGTTACCACTTTTACACAAAGCATTGTTTTGTTCACATCTTTAGAGTTGCTTTAGCTCAATTCTTAGAGTAAAGCTCCCCCTAGATGTGATATCCCCCCTAAGAGGGATGAACTAACCTTGGGTTTTGTCGATGATGACTTCATGTAGATATTGAAGACGTGGATGCTCAATGTTGATGTAGATCTCTTGGAGCTATCCATTTGAGTGAATTGCACTTTCAATACCTACATGGGTTAGTCCCACAAGGGACAAACAAGGATATCCATAGACATAGAGTGATGCACACAAAAGATGATGTCCATGAAAGCTTTTAGGTTACCTTGTCACTTGTCTTACCAACAAGAGGGTTTGTGACTCCTTGAACTAGTGCAAGATGTGGAATTTGATTGCACTTGTTCTTGCCAAAATGATAAGAGTGAAGTATGTTGGCGGAGTCACCCTCAAGAACTCTCTAGTTCTTCTTCTTTTGGATCCACATCATCTTGATGGGAATCCTTGGAGTTGTAGTCATACTTGATGAAGTGGAACTTGAAGTAGTCTTGGGAATCCACTTGACTAAGGTCTTAGGAGCTTCTTCAAATGCATCAATTTCCTCTTGAAGCTTGTCCTTGCCTTTTTGCTTGTAGTCTTGTGGTGGAAGATCATCTTGAGCTTGTGTCCCCTTGAAAGAAGTATTATACTTCTCTTGTTGAGGAACAAACTTTGTCTTGGGGTATTGATCTTCTTCCCACTCAACTCCATTGGCATTGAACTTTCGTTCAAAACCAACACCTTGATTCTTCCGGTGCATTCCTTGCTTGCGCACAATTTCCTCGAATTGCTTACTCCCGGCAAGGCTTTTGTACGCTCCTTTCTCTATAATTCCCTTCAATAAGCTATTTTCTTGCTCAAGTGTAACTTGGCTAAGAGAATCATTAGTGGAATCAAGAGAACTACTAGAAGCAACAATATTGGATTTAACATGATCATTGTTACTGCTAGAGGAAGAATCTTTCTTGTTCTTGTTACTAGACTTGACTTGAGGCATGTAAGTGGATAAGAGTAAACGCTTTGCGGAGATCATCATTGATTGCCTTTAAGAACTCATGCTCTTGCTCAAGATTGAGCTTTTCAAAGCGTAATTTCTCATGAGCTCTTAAAAGTTCTCGATGATCTTCGAAGATAGTGTCATGAGCTAACTTAAGAGTTTTTAGTTCTTTAGTAAGAGCCTCAATCTTCTCCTTATCATTGTTATTCGTTTTATCTTGATTAGTATGTTTAATTGACGTTTCATCATAGTATTCATCACTAGAGTTGTCAACAAGCAAATCATCACCTAACAAGTCATCTTCATCACTATTGAAATCAACATACTTGGGGTGTGTTACCTTAGGACCTTTGGCCATGAAGCATCTTCCAATTCCTTCATTTGGTGAGTCAAATATGTCGTAGGAGTTTGTTGACACAAGTGCTAGACCGGCAACACCTTCATCTTGAGTATCTTCAGGGTCGGAGTGATAACTTCTCTCGGAGTGGCTATCGGAGTCGGAGCCGGATACCCATTCACCAACATGAGCTTGATGTCTTCGTCTTGTGTAGCTCCTTGATGATTTTTCCTTCCTTTCCGAATCCTTGCTTCTCCGTGAGTATCTTCGTTCATAACGGTCATCTCTACTCCTTCTCTCTCTTGGTGGTGATTCTTTGCTTCTTCTTTTTGGAGAATCTTCTCTTCTCTTGTAGGGAACCGTACACTCGTTGGAATAGTGTCCGGGTCTTCCACAATTGTAGCAGTTTCGCTCTCGACTAGAAGATCTTTTGTCATTGTAGGACCTTGACTTGAAGCTTCTATCTTTGCTTCTACTCTTGTAGAACTTGTTGAAGTTCTTCACCATTAAGCTCAATTATTCATTGAAGTCTTGTTTCTCACTTGATGATGTAGGGGCTTCACATGAGGCTTTATAGGCACGACTTGATTTGTTGTGAAGTTCCTCTTTATCCTTAAGTGACATCTCATGAGCAACAATTCTTCCAATCACCTTCGTTGGCTTGAGATCTTTGTAATTTGGCATCATTTGGATCAATGTGCAGACGGTATCATATTTTCCATCCAAGGCTCTTAGAATCTTCTTGATGATGAATCTGTCGGTCATCTCTTCACTTCCTAAGCCGGCAATCTCATTTGTGATGAGAGCAAGCCTAGAGTACATTTCAGCGACACCTTCACCATCCTTCATCTTGAACTTGTCAAGTTGGCTTTGAAGCACATCCAACTTGGATTCCTTGACGGAGTCGGTACCTTCGTGCATATCAATCAAAGTGTCCCAAATTTCCTTTGCATTCTCAAGACGGCTGATTTTGTTGAATTCTCCGGGGAACAATCCGTTGAAGAGAATATCACAAGCTTGAGCATTGTATTGCAACATCTTCAACTCATCCGCGGTAGCTTCACGGTTTGGTTCTCTCCCATCAAAGAAGTCACCTTGCAAGCCAACACACAATAGCCCAAACGGCGGGGTTATGTCCAAGAATATGCATTTTCATTTTATGCTTCCAACTAGCAAAATTAGTACCATCAAAGTAGGGACCTCTACGGTGATAATTTCCCTCGCTAGATGCCATACTCTCCTAGGTTGTGAAACCAAGGCTATGATCACCAAAAGCTATGGAGATCAAAGCAAATGGAGACCAAAGATCTGATACCACTTGTAGGATCGAAAGTATGTCTAAAGGGGGGTGATTAGACTACTTGACCAAATAAAACTTAACCTTTTCCCAATTTTAGTTCTTGGCAGTTTTTAGCTAATTTAGGACAAGTCAAGCAATCATCACATAATTCAAGCAAGCATGCAAAGAGGCAGCGGAAAGTAAAGCATGCAACTTGCAAGAATGTAAAGGGAAGGGTTTGGAGAATTCAAACGCAATTGGAGACACGGATGTTTTTCCCGTGGTTCGGATAGGTGGTGCTATCCTACATCCACGTTGATGGAGACTTCAACCCACGAAGGGTAACGGTTGCGCGAGTCCACACAGGGCTCCACCCAAGGGTAACGGTTGCGCGAGTCCACACAGGGCTCCACCCACGAACGGTCCACGAAGAAGCAACCACCCACAAAGGGTCCACGAAGAAGCAACCTTGTCTATCCCACCATGGCCATCGCCCACACAGGACTTGCCTCACTAGCGGTAGATCTTCACGAAGTAGGCGATCTCCTTGCCCTTACAAACTCCTTGGTTCAACTCCACAATCTTGTTGGAGGCTCCCAAGTGACACCTAGCCAATCTAGGAGCCACCACTCTCCAAGAAGTAACAAATGATGTGTAGGTAATGAACTCCTTGCTCTTGTGCTTCAAATGATAGTCTCCCCAACACTCAACTCTCTCTCATAGGATTTGGATTTTGTGGAAAGAAGATTTGAGTGGAAAGCAACTTGGGAAGGCTAGAGATCAAGATTCATATGGTAGGAATGGAATATCTTGGTCTCAACACACGAGTAGGTGGTTCTCTCTCAGAACATATGAGTTGGAATGGTGTGTGTGTTCTGATGGCTCTCTCTCAGAATGAGAAGGAGGTGGAGGGGTATATATAGCCTCCACACAAAATCCAACTGTTACACAGTTTTCCAATCTCGGTGGGACCGAATCAATAAGCTCAGTCGGACCGAAAATGTAAACCTAGTGACCGTTAGTGATTTTCAATGGGACTGACATGTAACTCGGTAGGACCGATATGGTTAGGGTTTGGGCATAACGTAATCTCGGTGAGACCGATTACACAAACTCGGTGAGACCGAATTTGGTAATTAGCTAACCAGAGAGTTGGTCAGGCAAACTCGGTGGGACCGATTTGCTCTTTCGGTGAGACCGAGTGGAACTCGGTGAGACCGAAAAGTTACAAAGGGGAAACACTGAGTTTACATTGCAATCTCGGTGGGACCAATTCGCTCTTTCGGTGAGACCGAAAAGTTAAGAAAGGGAAACAGAGAGTTTGCAATCCCATCTCGGTGAGACCGAGGTCCTTATCGGTAGAACCGAATTGCTAGGGTTTGGCAGTGGCTTATGACAAATGAAAACTCGGTGGCGCCGAATAGGAAGAATCGGTAGGACCGAGTTTGGCTTAGGGTTTAGGACATATGTGGATATGGGAAAGTAGTTGAGGGTTTTGGAGCATATCACTAAGCACATGAAGCAAGAGGCTCATTAAGCAACACCTCATCCCTCCTTGATAGTATTGGCTTTTCCTAAAGACTCAATGTGATCTTGGATCACTAAAATATAAAATGAAGAGTCTTGAGCTTTTGAGCTTGAGCCAATCCTTTGTCCTTAGCATTTTTAGGGTTCTACTTTCACATCCATGCCATGCCAATCATTGAGCTTTCCTGAAATAATCATCTTGGAATAGCATTAGCTCAATGAGCTATATGTTGTTATGAATTACCAAAACCACCTAGGGATAGTTGCACTTTCAGCCTTCTCTAAAGATTGTCTCTATTTATGGTGCTCATATATGATCCAAGTTCTTCATTTATCCTACCGGTGAAATAAGCTTCTCAACTCCTTGTTGACATCAATCCAATCTTTCGTTTCCGTTAGTGGCAGAATTTCACCTCAAGTTCTTGAGATGTTTTCCATAAGCCCACTACAAGCTTATCCTCTTCGTTGTTGTTTTCCCAACAACCCCGTGCAATCCTTTCTTGCAACGGTGCCTTACAAGTTCAATTGTGGTAGGAGTTGTTATTTTCTTCTCCACTCTTGTGTTCCGACGATCTACCTTTGATTCTTTCATCCGGAGGCATTGAGGTGATGCTCTTTTCACTCATCATCTCGGATTGTCAGGACCATGTTCTTTTCGTGCTTACCCTTTAACCGGATTGTCGTGTCCTCTTTTCAAGTATCCTCTCATCTTGTCAAGTTTAATTCCTTCCCTATCTTGTTGTAACTGGAGTTTTGTGCCCCTTTGCCCAAGTTCTTATTCAATTCCTTTTCTTTACAATTGGAGTGCTGCCCGAAGATGTTCTCCCTTGTTACTCTTTTCTAACGGAGTGCTTTCTGCTTCGTCATTTCCGTTGTATGCTTCTCTCGATTGGCTTAACCTTTTCAATGTTCTTTGGTCTCACTCGTTTGTCAAAGAAGCAACTTAATTTTACCTTTCTCTTTCTCTTCCGTTTGCCCTCCGGTGCCATTCTAGATCTCGGGACGAGGTCCTCTCATAGTGGTGGAGTGTTGTGACGCCCCGAGACCGATGTGCCAGGTGTCTTCCAGTTATTCGCCATCGTTGCCATGTCATTTTCTTGCGTGTTGCATCTTGTCATGTCATCATGTGCATTGCATCATCATGTTTTAAAACTTTGCATCCGTCCGGGTTCCCCTAGTCCGTCCGTTGTCCGTTCTGAGCCCAGACACACTTGCACGCGCCCGCAGCATGTCCGAAATATTATTTTATAAGTGGCTGGAAAATGTTCTCGGAATGGGATGAAAGTTGACGTGCGGGCTTATTTTAGTGTAGATAGACCGCCTGTCAAGTTTCATCGCATTTGGAGTCTGTTTGATAGCCCAACGGATAACTATAGCGGCAGTATAGCCAGTCTATCGTCGGACGTTTCGGTCTCCAAAACAGTCGCCGGGTCTCTCTCTCTCTTATCTTCTCTTAGCTCGAGCCCTTCTGCACAGCCCACGAGTTCCAACCGACCTCTCGCGCGCGTGTCCGAAAAGCTGTCCCGGACCCGACCCGGACTGACGCCACCGTTGTGTCCGGATCATCCCCAAACATCTATAAAACGTCTCCGTTTTGTTAATTGGACTTCCTACCCTATTTTTCTCGACCGCTCGATTTATTTGGAGAGACGGTTTAGCCCCTAAATGTCTCCCTCTTTCTTTATATATATATACTCCTAGTGCTATTTGGACAAAACCCTAAAACCGAGGGCCCTTGTCCCATACTCCCAGCCGCCGCCGCCAGTCCTCTTTCACCTCGGGATCCATCCCGATCCATCTGACCAATCCTCTCGCGCAGTCATTTCCAGCCAACCAACCCGTGCAGCTCCCCACCGTCGTTCTGGACCTTCCGATCCAAATCGAATGGCCCTCGTCGTCCCAGTTCATCCCACCGAGGCCCTGGATCCAGCCGTCCCGCAGCGGCCCCGAGAAGCCTCCCATGCGTGAGCCCCGCAGGAGCTCAAAAACCGAGCGGAACGAGCCAACCCTCCCCGCCGGCGATGAGCAGGGAGCAGCTTCTGCAGCTCCGACGAGCCCTCCCGTCGGTGACTCCTTCAGGAACCCTCTCTTTCCTTTTCCTCCTTTCTCCCATGGCCTCTCTTTTCCCCAATTCCCTCACCTCTCTCTTGTCTTCAGGGACCCCATGACGCTGCCGCAGACCCAGCCATGGAGCCATGGATGCCGCCCTCTGCAGCTCCGTCGCCAAGATCTTGGGCCACCGCGTCCGGAGATGGCAGGATCTGCCCTGACCCGACGGCTTGCGTTTTCCCTCCGTGACCTCCCCGTTTCGTCCCTTTCGCCAGAGTTGCGCCAAGTTGTGGGGACCCCGACTCATAAGTCGTAATCACCGAATGCATGTGTACAGTGATCCCAGAGATCAATGCTCACTGAACACACAGAAGCTGAATAACGAGAGTCTTACATCCATACATATCGTCTTACACAAATTATGACCAGTATGGTCAAGCCTTACATTGATAAAGCCTTAAGGGCTGAACATCAAATGAAACACAAGCAGCGGAAATCTTCGTCGATAAGTAGAACCTATGCCATCTGCCTTAACCCTACAGGCATTCTGACTGGGAAGCGTCCTAGTTCGCATGTTCGTCTCCACAGAATTCTTCTTTGAACTCCTGTTCTTCCATGCCTGGCCAATTAAATAACCAGTGGCAAGCCAATGAGTACTTTGAATGTACTCGCAAGCAACCCATGTTTTGGTTCAAGATATAACAATGCATGATATAGGTAATTTTTTGCGGAAAGCTAGTTTTGAGTGCAATGACAAGTTCGACCACTCGTAAGACATGCATCAGGAGAATTCAAGTAACCATGAGGACAGGTTACAGATATCAACATAAATAGAGCGGGCACCAACCCAACTCAATCATGTCAAGTCCTTGACTTGACCCAAGTAGTTCTTCCCACTTATCCAACACACACACTGGTTTGTAAACAAGTGGACGTAGCCCAAGAGCGGTTACCCAACTGTCCTTGACCGTGGACACGGCTATTCGAATAGTTTTACACTCTGTAGAGGTTGCACACTTTACCCACAAGATCCGGGGAACTTCCGTGTCATCCACGACCCGCGGTACCTCAAGTACCCGGGGTAAGCACCCGATCACTATCTTTCCCTAGACGACACTAACATGGAGTCCACTCGATTGGTAGTAACCCCCGTGCCCAACATTTCACAACTTAAAAATTGTGGAGCCTTGCTCCCATATTCATCACATACCACTGGCACGGGGTACCAACAGTGTGTCCGGTGCCCCATAAAAATGTTCTTGGCCGCCCTACCTGGCACGACCCCGTCCCGAGAGAGAGCACCAACTCTCCCCCGTCACTAGTAATGCGGGCTCCAAGCTAGTATCGGCCTAGGTAATCAATAATGCCCTTTCCCATACAAGGGTAGAGTGGTTGCGCATGTAAGGTTGGAATAACGGTCGCAACTTAAACCAATCCGTTTTGAAAACAACACACACACTTGCCTCGGTACACCACTTCGTCATCAAGTGGCTACCCAACTCATCATCTCCCTCGGGCATAAGTGGCACCCGACGGGGTTTTCGGAAAGTCCTTTGAAAATACTTTGTCTCCATCACCATGCATATTCCCATCCCTTTTGCGTAGCACTACTTAGCATCCTATCTACTCCCACCGGCATAACCCTCATAAGGAGGTAGGGTCATGCACAATGCAATTATCAACGAGGAAGTAACAGAGGCAACCCATCAAAGTGGTTACCATCTCATCATGATTCCGATGCAACACTAATAAAGTGCTATATGACATGCATAAAAAGGGTTTCATAAATATGGTCAAAGGGCTGCTTGCCTGGCTCAACAAAGTCTTCTGGGTCTTCAAAGTCTTCAGGTCCAACTCCTTCGTCAGCAATGCAATCTATCATCGCAAAATAATAACAAGAAAAATAAGGCAATAACAAAACAGAAAAACCAAAGTGCTCAGAAAAATGTCAACTCATTTTTGTAAAATACTAGGTTGAAAACTAAGAAGGGGAAAATTCCTAGTTTTGGACTTGGTGTAGCAGAATAGGAGAAATGGATTTGCAAAGGCATATTTAAATGCTTAAAATCACATTTAAATATTTACGGTTGAGAAAAGGTTGTTGGATTTGAATGAAAGTTGCACCGTTAAATAGGTTGCAATATTTTAGGAATTTAGGAATTGGAATTAATTCATTTGGACATATATTCTGTCCTGTAGAATTTTTGGAAAAAGTGACAGAAAAGAAAAAGAAAAAGGGCCCTGTGCCTGCTGGGCCAGAACAGCCGCAGGGCAGCAGGCCCAGCCAGCGAGGCGGCCCAGCGCACTGGTGCACGCGTGCGCGCCAGGTTTAAACCTGACGGGCGGGGCCCAGGCGTCAGCGAGAGAGAGGGGGGCGATGGAGGGGAGAGGCTGACAGGCGGGGCCCGCCTGTCATCCCTAACCCTGAGTCCAGGCGGCCGGCGAGCTCACCGGCGACGATGCAGGGCATGGCGAGGTCGGGCGAGGGCACGGCTGGGCTCAGCGTCGTGTCGCCGTTCGGGTGGAGGTGGTGGACATCACCGGAGTTGCCTGGTTTGCCGGCGACGAGGTCTTGCGGCGGAGGAGCTTCGGGTGTCGAGGGTTCCGGCTGACTCCGGCTGCAAATGAGGCGGGGAGAGAGGGGAAATGATCAGTGGGATGCAGGGGTTCCAGATCGAGGCAGAGGAGGAGCGGGGGAGGCCTATACCTCGCGAACTCCGGCGAGCCGAAGCGGCGGAGCTCGAGCTCGATCTCGAGCTCGGGCGGCTCTGGAGAGGAACTGGGGGTGCAGGGGGGGGTTTGGTGGTGCAGAGAGCGAGTGGTGAGGAGAAAAGGGCTCGGGGAGGCCTTTAAATAGGCGAACGGCGAGGTGCCGTGGACTCGTGCGCCGGAGAGCTCCTGCTCGTCACCACAGGGCTCGGGAGGAGCTGGCGACGTGTCTGGGGTGTTCCTGGGCGTGGACTATGCCGAGGGGAGCTAAGGGAGAGAGCGGGAAGGGGTCAGAGGCGCGCGCGTGTGAGCCGCGCCATTGGCGCGCTCGGGCGACCTCTGTTTGCTAGCGCAGAGGCGCGGGGAGGAGGAGAGAGGAGGGGGCCGACCGCGTAGCGTGCTGTGGACGCCGAGGCGCATCGGCAGGCGCGCGGGGGAGGCCTGAGGTGGCCGGAGGTGCTTGGCAGGGGGCGGCTACAGTGCGGGAGCGCACTGTAGCACGCTCCAGAGCGCCCAAATGGCATGCCATGGCATTTTATATGCCTTGTGGGCGCGGCCACTAATGTCTGGTAGCTCTAGGAGGGAGTAAAGAAAGGGGAGGAAGCATTGGATGCCATGGATGGCCACTGGGTGAGGGGAGAGGAAGAAGAAGTGTGCAAATGGGCTGTCCAGAGAGAGGAAGTGGGGTTTTACCCATCCAATAAGTGAGCTGTGGATTTGCCATTGATACTGGAGGTGAAAGGGGACTAGGAGGAGCTGTGGTAAAAAGTTGAGCTCAAGGAGATTAGTGGAAGGGGTCAAAATGGTGTTTTTGGAAAAATGGCAGAAGGTGTTTGATAAAGGTTTTGGCAAGCAAATGAACTCCAATTGCCATGATACTTAACAGGATGGAATGACACTTAGAAATAGGATGTTCCACCAAGTTTGAGCTCATTTGGGCAAAGTAGCCAATGTAACTTTGGAAAACCCTAGAAATTAGCAGAAATGGGTTTTCCAAGATCTAGTCATGCAAAACCATTCTCCTTGATGCACCACTTGGTGTAGCGTCATTATTTGGGGATTTGAACATGTCCACAAAAATTCAGATTAAAAGAACACACTTGGCAATGTAGAGTTGCTCAAATTTGGTTCTGGACAGAAAAGGGTTTTGGGGCATTTTGGTGAACCAAAATGACTTTAATTGACTTGAGGCTTTGCAAGGTGATCACAACATGCATTTGTGACTTGCTGGATTTTTTTTGGATTTTTATGAAAATATTTCCTGTAGAAATATTTCAAATCCTTGAAATGGGCAGAAATGATTCTGGGAGGTTTTGTCCAATATTTTGAACATGACCATGTGTTGAAACTCTTATATATGGGAAATATATGCCCACTGAGTTTCCCTGATTTTTGTCAAATATTTTTTGAATCAATAAAATAATTTTTCCCTATTAAATACCATTTCTAGCCTTAAGAAAAAGCCTTTAAATAAAATAGGAAAATAACTTTTAAAATTATATTTTTGGGGTTTATGGGTATCCTATATCTAATAGGAGTCAAAAATACTTTTGGAAATATTTTTGCTGCCCTTAATTAAGTACTTGCAGTGCAAATCTCAATTCAAGGGTTTTTGGAAATCTAATTTTAGAAAATAATTTTTGGCCAAATTATTTTTGTAAGAAAATACTATATTGTACTATACACATGGCATGATCATTGGACAGAAGTTTGGGGGTAAGGAGATGAAGTACAGAAGGTGGAGTAGTTGACTTTAAAGAGCACTAGAAAAATCACAGAGAGAAAAACCAACTCCAAAATAAAAAGCCAAACAATGCAAAAGTTTTTTGTTGGTCCAAATTTCATGCTTTAATAATGAAAATGAAGTGTTACAAAATGCAGGGTGTGACACAAGTCCGTCGCCAGCCACCGTGTCGCCCTCGCTCCCTCGTCGTCGGCGGATCCAGCAGATGTGCGTCGGTGAGCCACAGGCCGTCGTGCCCCGGCCAGGCCATGTCCCTGCTCCTTGTCCTCTCTCTCTCTCTCTCTCTCTCTCTCTCTCTTACATCTCCCTCTCTCTTTCTTTGAACCAGCAGCACCATGGATGGCCACCGAAGGAGCCCGCCCCGGTCTCCGAACCCACGCTCGTCGGAGCCGCGCCTCCTCGTGCCCTGCGCTTCAAGTTCCACCCGCTGGTGCCCCGAGTCCTCCTCTGCCCTGCGCCAAGCCCCTGCTTCCTCTGCATCTCCGTGTCACTGCCTTCCTACGCCTCCTATCCATCGATACGCTCTCCCTCGCGCAAGCGCCTTCGTTGACCGAGACGGCCAGCTGCGTGGGCCGGCCTCCTTTCCTGCTGTGGCCCAGCTACTCCCAGGCTCCTCCGGCCCAGCTCCCGCTGCGAGCCTGCCAGCCTTCACGGGCCTTGGCCCATGGTGAGGCCAGCTCCGGCGCCCTCTTGTTTTTTTCCTCATGTTGGGCCAGCCTCTGTTTCGGCCCGCTATATTGTTTCCCTGGCCCTGCGAATTTTGCCAATATTCCAGAGTTTATGGTTTTACATAAAAACCCCTAGTCTTCATGCATATAATAACTTATGAATAATGCTTCATATGTAAAAAACTTAATACATGAAAGTTGCTTAGAATTTTGTCTAGTTTAATAATATGCAACTTTCATCCATGTTTAAAATGTTTAAAATGCTGTTTGTTTAAATTTGTTTAAATAACTTGCTAAAATGCTTTATTTCATAACTAAATAACCGTAGCTCCAAATTTAATAAACTTTATATGTAAATGGGGTGGAAAAATGCCTAGTTTAACATGGTGACATTGCTTTGCATGTTTAATAACTCTAAAAATTATGTTTAGGGCAGAACAGTACCAAACCTAATATATGCATATGAGGAGTTTCCGGACTTGTTGTTTTGTTGTTCCGGCCTCATTTAAACTTGCCTAGATTAGATAGTTTCATCATGTTTCACCTCTTGCCATGCTAACAACATTTAATCTTGTTGAGTACATAAACGAGAGAGAACTAAATAAGGCATGTGGTGTTCCGTCAATATGCAACTCGTTGCATATTGAGCTCCACTTAACTTGTAGTGTTGTTTGTGCACTTTGCCATGCCATGCTTCATTAAACCGGACATGCATCATAATTGTTTGTGCATCATGCCATGTCTATGTGATGGTTGTTTACTATGTTGTTTGCTTTCTTTCCGGTGTACTTCTTCTTGGTAATCCGGTAACGTTGTGTTTGTGAGGATCCGTTGGCTACGTCCGTTTGTCTTCTTCATGGACTCATTCTTCTTCCTTGCGGGATTTCAGGCAAGATGACCATACCCTCGAAATCACTTCTATCTTTGCTTGCTAGTTGCTCGCTCTTTTGCTATGCCTATGCTGCGATACCGACCACTTGCTTATCATGCCTCCCATATCGTTAAACCAAGCCTCTAACCCACCTTGTCCTAGCAAACCGTTGTTTGGCTATGTTACCGCTTTGCTCAGCCCCTCTTATAGCGTTGTTAGTTGCAGGTGAAGATTGAAGTTTGTTCCTTGTTGGAACATGGAGATGTTGTTCCTTGTTGGGATATCACAATATTTCTTATTTAATTAATGCATCTATATACTTGGTAAAGGGTGGAAGGCTCGGCCTTATGCCTGGTGTTTTGTTCCACTCTTGCCGCCCTAGTTTCCGTCATATCGGTGTTATGTTCCCGGATTTTGCGTTCCTTACGCGGTTGGGCTATTATGGGAACCCCTTGACAGTTCGCCTTGGATAAAACTCCTCCAGCAATGCCCAACATTGGTTTTACCATTTGCCACCTAGCCTTTTCTTTCCCTTGGGTCGGCCAGCCCAAGGGTCATCTTATTTTAAACCCCCCCGGGCCAGTGCTCCTCTGAGTGTTGGTCCAAACTAGAGTCCTGTGCAGCGCCCCCTCAGGGAAACTCGAGGTTTGGTTTTAGTTGTATGGAGCACTTATCTGAGTGTGCCCTGAGAACGAGATATGTGCAGCTCCTATCGGGATTTGTCGGCACATTCGGGCGGTAATACATAAGGTAAAGAGATACATAGTTGGCTTACAATCGCCACTTCACACAATTACATGAATAAAGCATTACATCAACCAATTACAAACAAGGCCCAACTACGGAGCCAAAATAAAAGAAGACTACCCCAAATGCTACACAGATCCCCGATCGATCCCAACTGGGCTCCACTACTGATCAACTAGAACGAACAACACGAAGGACAAGATCTTTATCGGGCTCCTCCTTGAGCTTGGTTGCGTCACCTGCTCGGCTCAACGGCACCTGCAAGCTGATTTTGGAAGTATCTGTGAGTCACGGGGACTCATCAATCTCACACCCTCGCGATCAAGACTATTTAAGCTTATGGGTAAGGTAAAGGTATGAGGTGGAGCTGCAGCAAGCGACTAGCATATTTGGTGGCTAAACATACGCAAATGAGAGCGAGAAGAGAAGGCAAAGCACAATCGAGAAACTATGATCAATAAGTGATCCTACAACAACCTACGTCAAGCATTACTCCAACACCGTGTTCACTTCCTGGACTCCGCCGGAAAGAGACCATCACGGTTACACACGCGGTTGATGTATTTTAATTAAGGTCATCTTCAGGTTTTCTACAACCGGACATTAACAAATTCCCATCTGCCCATAACCGTGGGCACAGTTTTCGAAAGTTCATAACCTTGCAGGGGTGTCCCAACTTAGCCCATCACAAGCTCTCACGGTCAACGAAGGATATTCCTTCTAGTGGGAAGACCCGATCAGGCTCGGGATCCCGGTTACAAGACATCCTCGACAATGGTAAAACAAGTCCAGCAAGACCGCCCGATGCGCCGACATCCTGAAGGGAGCTGCACATATCTCGTTCTCAGGGAAACACCGGATGAACACTACGTACAGCTAGAACCAGCCCTCAAGTTTCCCCGAGGTGGCGCCGCAAGTGGCTCTGTTTCGGACCAACACTTAGACAAGCACTGGCCCGGGGGGGGGGGGGGGGGTTAAAATAAAGATGACCCTTGGGCTGGCCTAACCCAAGGAAAAAAAAGGCTAGGTGGTGAATGGTAAACCAAGGTTGGGCCTTGCCGGAGAAGTTTTATTCAAGGCGAACTGTCAAGGGGTTCCCATTATAACCCAACCGCGTAAGGAACGCAAAATCCAGGAACATAACACCGATATGACGGAAACTAGGGCGGCAAGAGTGGAACAAAACACCAGGCATAAGGCCGAGCCTTCCACCCTTTACGAAGTATATAGATGCATTAATTAAATAAAAGATATTGTGATATCCCAACAAGTAAACATGTTCCAACAAGGAACAACATCTCCATGTTCCAACAAGGAACAAACTTCAATCTTCACCTGCAACTAACAACGCTATAAGAGGGGCTGAGCAAAGCGGTAACATAGCCAAACAACGGTTTGCTAGGACAAGGTGGGTGAGAGGCTTGGCTCAAGATAGAGGAGGAAAAAGAATGATATAATTTGGACAGCACTCCGACTGTAAATGGAAAGAAGTGAACAAGAGCTTGGCAAGATGAGAAGATACTTGATGAAATCAACAACACACTACCTCTGGAACTATTGAAAAAATGGCACAAGGGGTAAGAAAGATTTCAGACAGCACTCCGGTTGAGAATGGAGGTAAAACTTGATTAGATGAGAGAGCTCGAAAGAAAACACGACACTCCGGGTGAATGGATAAACAAAAGGAAAGAACATGATCTTTGACAAATGAGATGATGGGTTGAAAAGAGCAACATCACAATGCCTCCGGAACGAAAGAATAGAATATAGATAATTGAAATAAAAGAATGGAGAAGAAAATGCCATCTTCTGTCACAAAAGAGTTTGAGAAGGCATCCTTAGGAGAAGGGTCGAACGGAGTTGTTGGAACACCAACAACGAAAAGAATAATCTTGATATGGTCTTATGGAATACATCTCAAATTATGAGGTGACAACCTGCCACACACAGGAAGAAGAATTGGATTGATATGAACAAGGAGACGAGAAAGCTTATTCACCGAAAGGATAAAAGAATAACTTGGGTCATTTATAAGCACCATAAATAGCAACAATCCTTAGGGAAAGCTTTAGGTGAAATATAACCCAAGATAACTCCAACGAAGAGGTTGATGGATTTAAAATACCCCATTCTTAACAATCTGTGAATCATGAAACATGAACTCAAATTATCAAGAATGACATAATACCACCTCCAATGATAAGGTTGAAAGAATTGCACTTTGAAATGCAAGATAAAGAATACTTGAGCTCCTCTGAAAAGAATCTCGATGAACACTTCGAGAAGGAATTAAATCCTTGATGAACCACCATGTTGAGCCTCCATGAAGAACTCCGGAAATAAAAGAATGATCAAAAGAAAGAGAAGTTGAGAACATAAGTTGAAGCCTTGTAATGATTTAGATGGATCTCCATGGTGATATAATTGCGAGAGCTTGGAACTCCAGGAAAGAAAAGATGAAACAATTGAAAACCGAGAACTTGATGAGCCTCCGAAATAAGGAATTGAATTTACTCGATGAAACTAGAATAAGAATTATATTATGCTTATCCTTCACCAATTTAGATTGATGACAAGCAACGAATTTGGCATACTACTTATTCTCGTAGAAAGGATTAAGATAGATATAGCGCAAACTTCGGAAAATCTTCAATGAACCACCGGTAGGATTGGAAAGAACGAATGAATTGATATGATAACAAAGGAAGAGAAATCTTGAATGAACCACCGTAAGAATTGAAAATGAACGAAGTGAAGGGATGAATCGCCAGGAAGAATTATAAAAAGCACGAAGATACTTGAGAGGATTTAGATACAAGGGAACGGAGAGATCATGAATTGATTAAAGAATATTTGAATGATGCACCGGTAAAATTTGGAGAATGAGAGCTGCCAGCTGAAATGAATAATAATGAGATGATGGCCTCCGGAGAATCAAACTGAAAAGACTCATGAATTTGCACCGGATAGGTGAAAAGAATTCCCACAATCGAAAACAATTATGAGAGGATGGCAACAAGTTAGAACCACGAATCTTTGATGGAAACGAATAAGATTGAAGAGAAATTCTACTTCGGTCTTCAAATGTTGAGAAAACCAATGAGAACACCACCATGAATTGTTGAGATACTCCGGGATGAAAATTAGAAAGGTTGAACCAACGATGAAAAGAATTTGAAACATCTTGGAGAAAGGCATTTGACTGATAATAATTCATACTTACGTCAAACTTGGAAAAGAAATTTGAGGATAGCTCCGGGAAAATAAGAAGAGTCAGGTAAGATCCTGGGAAAAGACATGTGGGTTAGGGCCCACTCAAAAGAAAACACCGTTGAACGATTTAAAAGAGAGAAAGCACCGGTTAAATAAAATGGCTTGAATGAGATAACAACCTCAGAATAGGTTTGAACAGATCTTGAAGGAAAAGACGAGCCTTCCGAGATATCTTCAGCACTCTTGAATAATTGAATAGCGAGAAATGAATGAATATGATGAGCACTGGTATGATAAAACTTCTGAAACGAGGAAAGGATATGATCAACAAAGCTTGACTTGGTTCCACCGGAGAAGAAAAGAATGAATAATGATGAACTAGAAGGTCCGTTAAAATCTTCATGAGCATCACCGGGTAAGAACATTGACGGAAAGGAATGGAGAGACTTCCATCGATAACATGGATACTTGATTAAGAAATCTGAGTCCTTGAAGAAACAAGGGTGGGAGGGTGGGAAAAACAAAGGCAACTTGGAGACGAATGAAAACAAACACCATTGAGATGAACTGATAAATGATCTTGCGAATGTTGAAGTGATCGGATCCACTTGAAGAGAAACACGCAAGTGAAAAAGGATTGACATGACAATCTCGATTATCATGAAGGATTTGTATTCACATCAGAGTATGAGAACACCGTTTAGGAAAGGTATGGAATCAACACTTGACTTCGAAGCAAATCGAATACCACAACTGAAAAAAACAAAGGATTGGCTTGCAAAATAAGCCGGAACAAACATATGATAGAGATTTCGTCCGAAGTTTTCGTGGTGGGGCCTACACGGGCTTGATCGTACATCACCATCATGTACAAGGCAGTGCACATGATATACGAAGCGTCCCCGAGTCGGCATAGCCAAGGACTCTTTAATACACAACGAGACCACTGTAAAACCAACCGTGAATAGGCGGACCACTAGACGTCGAACCCCAATTTCATATCATACATCTGTTGGAAAGAAATCCTAAGAGCTACTTGAATTCCCACTTATAAACTCCCGAAACTTTCCGGTTATGCAATCAGGTGTTGGGGATACAGGGGAAGCATAGTATCTCACCCAAAACTAAAAAATCCTACATCCAGCCGTATCCATCCTTCAACACATAACCAAGAAACCTTCGGAAATCGTCTACCTCAACCTTCGAAAAGCATCCGTTATACGAGTTATGGCAATACTCCCGAACTCCCGCCCCAGTACTGGGTGGCGTCGAGGTTATCTCACCAACAACTGCATAAAAGAGATTTTCGATGTCAGCGAAACTAAACTCAGGTATTCCAGAACTGCAATGATAAAATTGTGACGACAACACCTCGGAGCTCAACTCCCCGGGACACTGCCACAACCCCTAAATGTCAGGAGGCACCAAGAACAATGTTCTCGTCACAAAACCATCGGAAGATTCCAAGATACCCCCGTGGTCCTAAATTTTTTTAGTGAAATTTGAGAAGAGAAGAGTCAAAACTCTATGTCAGGATGCCTCACCAGACTGATGAAGGGACTGGGGAGTAAAAAGTATTCCTAAACTCTCCGATATATATAATCCTAAATGACTCAAAACATTTCTAGACTCAATAACGCCAGTGATTTGATCAAGCAGGGGGCTCCTAAGGTCGGGGAAGGCTCTGATTACCAACTTGTAACGCCCTCGATGCGGCTATATCTCCCACGTGTCAAAGCACGACTTAGAGGCATAACCGCATCGAAAGCAATGTCGCAAGTGAGGTAATCTTCACACAACCCATGTAATACATAAGAGAAAGAGATACATAGTTGGCTTACAATCGCCACATCACACAATTACATGAATAAAGAATTACATCAACCAGTTACAAACAAGGCCCGACTACGAAGCCAAAATAAAAGAAGACTACCCCAAAAGCTACACAGATCCCCGATTGACCCCAACTGGGCTCCACTACTGATCAACTAGAACGAACAACACAAAGAACAAGATCTTCATCGGGCTCCTCCTTGAGCTTGGTTGCGTCACCTGCTCGGCTCAACGGCACCTGCAAGCTGGTTTTGGAAGTATCTGTGAGTCACGGGGACTCAGCAATCTCACACCCTCGCGATCAAGACTATTTAAGCTTATGGGTAAGGTAAAGGTATGAGGTGGAGCTGCAGCAAGCGACTAGAATATTTGGTGGCTAAACATACGCAAATGAGAGCGAGAAGAGAAGGCAAAGCACGATCGAGAAACTATGATCAATAAGTGATCCTAGAACAACCTACGTCAAGCATTACTCCAACACCGTGTTCACTTCCCGGACTCCGCCGGAAAGAGACCATCACGGTTACACACGCGGTTGATGTATTTTAATTAAGGTCAACTTCAGGTTTTCTACAACCGGACATTAATAAATTCCCATCTGCCCATAACCGCGGGCACGGCTTTCGAAAGTTCATAACCCTGCAGGGGTGTCCCAACTTAGCCCATCACAAGCTCTCACGGTCAACGAAGGATATTCCTTCTAGCGGGAAGACCCGATCAGGCTCGGGATCCCGGTTACAAGACATCCTCGACAATGGTAAAAAAAGTCCAGCAAGACCGTCCGATGTGCCGACATCCTGAAGGGAGCTGCACATATCTCGTTCTCAGGGCAACACCGGATGAACACTACGTACAGCTAGAACCAGCCCTCAAGTTTCCCCGAGGTGGCGCCGCAAGTGGCTCTATTTCGGACCAACACTTAGACAAGCACTGGCCCGGGGGGGGGGGGTTAAAATAAAGATGACCCTTAGGCTGGCCTAACCCAAGGGAAAAAAAGGCTAGGTGGCGAATGGTAAACCAAGGTTGGGCCTTGCTGGAGGAGTTTTATTCAAGGCGAACTGTCAAGGGGTTCCCATTGTAACCCAACCGTGTAAGGAACGCAAAATCCGGGAACATAACACCGATATGACGGAAACTAGGGCGGCAAGAGTGGAACAAAACACCAGGCATAAGGCCGAGCCTTCCACCCTTTACCAAGTATATAGATGCATTAATTAAATAAAAGATATTGTGATATCCCAACAAGTAAACATGTTCCAACAAGGAACAACATCTCCATGTTCCAACAAGGAACAAACTTCAATCTTCACCTGCAACTAACAACGCTATAAGAGGGGCTGAGCAAAGCGGTAACATAGCCAAACAACGGTTTGCTAGGACAAGGTGGGTTAGAGGCTTGGTTCAACAATATGGGAGGCATGATAAGCAAGTGGTAGGTATCGCAACATAGGCATAGCAAAAGAGCGAGCAACTAGCAAGCAAAGATAGAAGTGATTTCGAGGGTATGGTCATCTTGCCTGAGATCCCGCAAGGAAGAAGAACGAGTCCATGAAGAAGATAAACGGACGAAGTCAAACGGATCCTCACAAACGCGACATTATCGGAACTAACTCGAAGAAGCAACACCGGAAAGAAGCACACAACATAGTAAACAACCATCACATAATCATGGCATGATGCACAACCAAGTATGATGCATGTCCGGTTTAAATATGCATGGCATGGCAAAGTGCACAAACAACACTACAAGTTAAGTGGAGCTCAATATGCAATGGGTGGCATATTGACGGAACACCACATCAAGTTATTTAGTTCGATCTCGTTTATTTACCCAACAATATTAAATGTTGTGAAACATGGCAAGAGGGTGAAGCAAAGTAAAACTACATATCTAGTCAAGGTTAAATGAGGCCGGAACAACAAAACAACAAGTCCGGAAACTCCTCATGTGCATATTTTGGTTATGGTACTGTTCTGCCCTAAACATAATTTTAGAGTTATTAAACATGCAAAGTAAGGTCACCATGTTAAACTAGGCATTTTTCCACCCCATTTATATATAAAGTTTATTAAATTCTGAGTTACGGTTATTTAGTTATGAATTAAATCATTTTAGCATGGCATTTAAGAAAATTAAAGCGAACAAAATTTTTAAAATTTCAAACACGGATGAAAGTGGCATATTATGAAACTAGATGAAATTCTAGTCATTTTACATATATAACGTGTTTTATTTGGATGCAGGACATTTAGTTATGAGCATTTTAATATGATGGCATTTGCTGTAAATATGCATGCACTGAAAAAATGATAAATTCACAGAACAAAAAAACGTAAATGGGCCGAAACACAGCAGGCTGGCCCAACAGAAGGGAAAGAAAGAAAGATAAAAAAGGAGGAGGGGTGCGGGGTGGCCTCACCATGGGCTTCAGCCCGGTCGGTGGTGAGGTGGGCCGGGCAGGCCAAGAGCGGTGCGGGAGGTTGGCCTCACGGGGCTGCAGCTTACACAGAGGCACGGTCAACGACGACGACTGAGTCTGCTAAATTGACACGAGCAGGAGCAACATCCCAGGCGCGGAAGCGCGAGGCAGAGGACGGCGCTGGAGGACTCCGGTGAGGAGGGCGGCGACCTGGAGGCGGGGATGAGGCTGGGATCGTAGGACCTTGGCGCGGGATCCGGAGCTCGGCGTGGGTCCATGGCGTAGAGGCGCGGGGACTCAGTCGATAGCCGTGTTCGCTGCTGCTGCTTGATGCAGCCGACGGCGAGGAGGTGAAGCAGGGGTGCGTAGCAAGGGCAGGGACTAGCGGGCGCGGCGGATCCGGGCAGACCGAGGGTCGGGGCGGCGGTTCCCGGCGACGAAGAAATCCGACAGCAAAAAGATGAAGCTTGGGACTCCCATGGCCATGGCGGACCTTGCGAAAGCGGCAGCAAGCGAGGTTGGGAAGGTCCGGGACGACACGAAAACGACGAGGATGACCGGACGGCGGCGGAGCATACTCGTGCAGGTGACGGAGAAGCTGCTTCGTTCATGGCGCTCGTGCACGGCGTGGAGGCTAGCGAGGGAGCGGAGCAGCGGCCTGGTGGCACTCCGGTGAGCTTGGCGACGCGGACGCCGGGGTTGGGCTCCTGTCTGTGAAAGAGAAAGAGAGAGAGGTGAGGTCAGGGAGAGTCCACGGGAGAGAGGAGCGAGAAAGGAGTACGAGGAGGTGCGAAACGGCCTGGTGGCTGGACGAAGATCAGCAGCGGCTGATCTTGAAGAAGCGGGGCGACAGCCATGGTGGATGGATCGGGAGGAGGCTGTGGCTGGCTGCCCGCGGGTGGAATTTGGTGACGATGAGGGGTTGGTCCGGTTGGAAATTCAAGGGGGAATTTGGATTGGGGGAAGAACCCGAGGTGGGAGGAGACAAGAGGAGTGGCGGCGGCTAGGAGGATCCCTAGAAATAAGGGATTTGGTCTCGGGTTAGACAAATATATATAACGAGTTGCTTAGGTTAGGGCCTATCTCGTCCCTCCGATCAAAATCGGACGGCCGAGAAAAATATATGTTAGGAAGTCCAATTAACAAAAGGGAGATGTTTTGTAGATGTTTGGGGATGATCCGGACCCAACGGTGACGACTGTCCGGGTTGGGTCGGGGACAGCTTTCGGGCACGCGCGAGGAGGGCCGCGGGCTGACGAGAGAGGTTAGGTTGGACCTGGCGGTAGGTCGTGGGCTGTGTGGACGGTCTCGAGCTGAGAGAAGAGAAGAGAGGGAGGCTCGGTGACTGTTTCCGGAGACCGAAAACGTCCGACGTTAGATCGGCTATAATGCCGCTATAGTTTAACGGTTGGGCTATCAAACGAACTCCGAATGCGATGAAACTTGACAGGCGGTCTATCTACACTATAATAAGACCACACGCCAACTTTCAACCCATTCTGAGAACATTTTCTGGCCATATATAAAATAATATTTCAGAGGGGCCGCGGGCGCGTGCAAGTGTGTCTGGACTCAGAACGGACAACGGAAGGAACGAGGAGACCTGGACAGATGCAAGTTTTTGAAAACATGATGATGCAATGCACATGATGACATGATATGAAAAACATGACACGCAAGCAATGACATGGCAACGCCGGCGAATAACTGGAAGACACCTGGCGCAACGGTCTCGGGGCGTCACAGACCCTTAGAACCCCGATCCAAGTCACTTCCCCAGGAGGAGAGATGATGGCAGGCTTAGGCTGTCATTCAACCCTCAGCATCGGAAATCATGATTTTCCCGTAGACCTCATAGTCTTAGAATCCCAGGGATTGGACGTGATCCTAGGCATGGACTGGTTGACGAAGTTTGAAGGGAACATCGACTGTGCCCGCAAGACGATTTTGCTCAACACCCCGGAGCAGAAGAGGATCAAGTATGTATCCAGACGCACACCGATAAAGAAGCAGGTGAATTCCCTCATGGGAGTGGTTCAGGAGGAAGTGCCTGTAGTACAAGATTTTCCAGATGTATTTCCGGAGGAATTACCAGGAATGCCACCGGATAGATAAATAGAATTTTTGATCGAGTTATTACCTGGCACAGCCCCAATATCCAAGAGACCTTATTGGATGCCCCCGAATGATTTGGAAGAGATCAAGTAGCAGATCAAGGAATTATTGGAGAAAGGATATATTCGCCCAAGTTCGTCACCTTGGGGAGCCCCAATTCTTTTGGTAGAGAAGAAGGATGGAACCTTGAGAATGGTTGTAGATTATCGTTCATTGAACGACATGACCATCAAGAATAAGTACCCTCTACCGATGATTAATGATTTATTTGATCAGCTAGTTGGAGCCAAAGTATTTTCCAAGATCGATCTTCGATTAGGATATCACCAGCTGAAGATTCATGAACAGGATATACCCAAAACAACTTTCACCACCAGGTATGGTTTATATGAGTATACCGTCATGTCATTCGGATTGACTAATGCCCCTGCGTATTTCATGAGCATGATGAACAAGGTATTTATGGAATATCTGGACAAGTTTGTCGTGGTGTTCATCGATGACATATTGGTTTTCTCCAAGAGCGAGGAAGAGCACAAGGAACATCTGCGTCTAGTCCTGGAGAAACTCCGAGAACATCAGTTATATGCCAAATTCAGCAAATGTGAATTTTGGTTGAAGGAAGTCGGATTCCTCAGACATGTTATTTAAGGAGAAGGAATAGCAGTCGACCCCACCAAGGTTGAATCGGTCACCAGCTGGCAATCCCCCACCTCAGTCAAGGAGATCCGCAGTTTTCTCGGACTTGCAGGATATTATCGGAGATTTATTGAGAATTTCTCCAAGATTGCTCAACGCATGATCGAGCTGTTGAAGAAGGAAACCAAGTACATTTGGATCGAGGATTGTGAAGCCAGCTTTCAGGAGTTGAAGAAACGTCTGGTTACAGCCCCAGTACTCATTTTGCCAGACATACACAAGGATTACCAGGTGTATTGTGACGCTTCTCGTCAAGGACTTGGAGGAGTGCTCATGCAGGAAGGAAAAGTTGTAGCTTATACCTCCAGACAGCTACGACCTCACGAGATGAATTATGCCACACACGATTTGGAGTTACCAGCCGTAGTGCACGCACTCAAGACATGGAGACATTTCCTTGTCGGAAATAGTTGTGATGTTTACACGAATCATAAGAGCTTGAAGTACATTTTCATGCAGAAGGAGTTTAACCTCAAACAAAGGAGATGGCTTGAATTGATCAAGGACTATGATATGAGATTGCATTATCACCCAGGGAAAGCAAATGTTGTAGCAGATGCCTTGAGCCGTAAAAGCCATGTGAACACCCTCATAGCTGGAGGATTACCTCAGAATTTAGCCGACGATCTCAGAGATCTCCGATTGGAGATAGTACCAAGAGGATTTGTCGCCACCTTGGATATTCAGTCCACTCTGACCGAAAAGATCCATGAAGCGCAGAAGACGGACAAGGAAATTGCAGAGATAAAGGAAAAGATGAGTAACGGAAAGGCTAAAGGTTTTCGTGAGAATGAACACGGAACTTTATGGTTTGAGGATCGTATCTATGTGCCTAATGACCCAGAGGTCCGGAAGTTAATTCTTTAGGAGGCCCATGATTCACCGTACTCGATTCACCCAGGCAACACCAAGATGTATCTGGATTTGAAGGAAAGTTTTTGGTGGACAGGTATGAAGAAGGACATTGCCGAGTACGTAGCAGTATGCGATGTTTGTCAGTGAGTAAAGGTGGAACATCAAAAGCCGGCAGGGTTACTTCAACCTTTGCTGATACCCGAGTGGGAATGGGAAAAACTTGGGATGGATTTTATCACAGGATTACCGAGGACCCGTTCAGGTTATGATTCTATCTGGGTAGTGGTTGATCGCTTGACCAAGGTAGCTCATTTCATTCCCGTGAAGACCACATATACCCGTGCTAAGTTAGCCAAGATATACATGACCAGGATCGTATGTCTGCATGGAGTTCCAAGGAGTATCGTGTCAGATAGAGCAACACAATTTACCTCAAAGTTTTGGAATCAATTGCATGAAACCTTGGGTACGAGGCTGGAGTTCAGTACAGCTTTTCATCCACACACAGATGGACAGACCGAGAGAGTCAACCAGATTTTGGAGGACATGTCGAGAGCTTGTGCACTAGACTATGGGTCTAGCTGGGATGACAATTTGCCATACGCAGAGTTCTCGTACAACAACAGCTATCAGACCAGTCTAAAGATGGACCCTTTCAAAGCTCTATACGGAAGGAGGTGCAGAACACCATTGCTGTGGGATGGTGTTGGAGACCGAAAACTTTTTGGTCCCGATCTTATCAGAGACTCCGAAGAGAAAGTCAAGCTGATTCGAGATAGACTCAAGATAGCCCAGTCGAGATAGAAGAGTTATGCCGACAGTAAACGCAAGGAGATAACGTATGAAGTTGGAGATCGAGCATATCTTCGTGTGTCCCCACTTCATGGAATCAAGAGGTTTGGGGTTAAAGGAAAATTAGCACCCAGGTTCATTGGCCCCCACAAAATCCTCGAACGCAGAGGAGAAGTTGCATATAAGCTGGAATTGCCAGAAGGATTGTCAGGAGTTCACCATGTCTTTCATGTATCCCAGCTGAAGAAATGCCATGCCGAGATGGCCGATATTCCTTTGAGAGACACAGTGCCTCTAGAGGCCATACAACTTGACAGTGATCTGACTTATGAGGAGAAACCCGTAAGAATTCTCGAGACTGCGAACAGAGTTACCCGCAGCAAGATCATCAAGTTTTGCAAGGTTCTGTGGAGCCACCACTCCGAGGAGGAAGCCACCTGGGAGCGAGAAGAAGATCTCCACCGAGACCACCCGCAACTATTTGCTAGCCAACCCGAATCTCGAGGGCGAGATTCATCTTAAGGTGGGTAGGTTTGTAACATCCCAAAATTTCAATTTGGAATGTTTTACAAATATTAGTTAAGCATCTATGCATTTTGTTTGAATTAGTGACTTTTGGAAATTTTCAGAGGCATTGAGTTTGGTTGAATTTGGATTCAAACTTGGCATTTGAAAATCTACTTCAATATCCCTGACAAATACTTGAGAAAAAGTATGAGAGGAGCTAACATGACACTCCAAAAATGTCAGAAGAAAATATTGCCAAAAGGTTTGAATTCAAATTTGAATTTTATTTGGAGTTGCAGAAAATGTTTTTTTAGTTTGTGTTTTGCCTCTGGAAAAATGTCCATGTTGTAGGATTATTTCCCCTGAGAATTTTGATATACATATGTCCTATATAAAAATATTATAGTTTTCTCTTAGTTAGTTTTTCTCTCTGCCTTATTCAAAAAAAGAAGGAAAGAACCCCCGAGCTGGCCAGGCCAACCGGCCCAGCCAGCCACCGGCGCGGCCCAACAGCGAGCCACAACCGCAGCCCAGCCGCGCCCGCACCCGAATCCCCTCGCTTCGGTCGCCCGACCTGTAACGCCCTCGATGCGGCTATATCTCCCACGTGTCGAAGCACGACTTAGAGGCATAACCGCATTGAAAGCAATGTCGCAAGTGAGGTAATCTTCACACAACCCATGTAATACATAAGGGAAAAGGATACATAGTTGGCTTACAATCGCCACTTCACACAATTACATGAATAAAGCATTACATCAACCAGATACAATCAGGGTCCGACTACGGAACCAAAATAAAAGAAGACTACCCCAAATGCTACACAGATCCCCGATCGTCCCAATTGGGCTCCACTACTGATCAACAAGAACGAAACAACACAAAGGACAAGGTCTTCATCGAGCTCCTCCTTGAGCTTGGTTGCGTCACCTGCTTGGTAACATCAGCACCTGCAAACTGGTTTTGGAAGTATCTGTGAGTCACGGAGACTCAGCAATCTCACACCCTCGCGATCAAGACTATTTAAGCTTATGGGTAAGGTAAAGGTATGAGGTGGAGTTGCAGCAAGCGACTAGCATATTTGGTGGCTAAACATACGCAAATGAGAGCGAGAAGAGAAGGCAAAGCACGATCGAGAAACTATGATCAATAAGTGATCCTAGAACAACCTACGTCAAGCATTACTCCAACACCGTCTTCACTTCTCGGACTCCGCCGGGAAGTGACCATCACGGCTACACACGCGATTGATGTATTTTAATTAAGGTCATCTTCAGGTTTTCTACAACCGGACATTAACAAATTCCCATCTGCCCATAACCACGGGCACGACTTTCAAAAGTTCATAACCCTGCAGGGGTGTCCCAACTTAGCCCATCACAAGCTCTCACGGTCAACGAAGGATATTCCTTCTAGCGGGAAGACCCGATCAGACTCGGAATCCCGGTTACAAGACATCCTCGACAATGGTAAAACAAGTCCAGCAAGACCGCCCGATGCGCCGACATCCTGATGGGAGCTGCACATATCTCGTTCTCATGGCAACACCGGATGAACACTACATACAGCTAAAACCAGCCCTCAAGTTTCCCCGAGGTGGCGCCGCAAGTGGCTCTGTTTCGGACCAACACTTAGACAAGAACTGCCCCCCCCCCCGGGGGGGGGGGGGGGTTAAAATAAAGATGACCCTTGGGCTGGCCTAACCCAAGGGAAAAAAGGCTAGGTGGCGAATGGTAAAACCAAGGTTGGGCCTTGCTGGAGGAGTTTTATTCAAGGCGAACTGTCAAGGGGTTCCCATTATAACCCAACCGCGTAAGGAACGCAAAATCCGGGAGCATAACACCGATATGACGGAAACTAGGGCAGCAAGAGTGGAACAAAACACCAGGCATAAGGCCGAGCCTTCCACCCTTTACCAAGTATATAGATGCATTAATTAAATAAGAGATATTGTGATATCCCAACAAAATAACCATGTTCCAACAAGGAACAAGCTCCAATCTTCACCTGCAACTAACAACACTATAAGAGGGTCTGAGCAAAGCAGTAACATAGCCAAACAACGGTTTGCTAGGACAAGGTGGTTAGAGTCTTGGCTTAACAATATGGGAGGCATGATAAGAAAGTGGTAGGTATCGCAGCATAGGCATAACAAAAGAGCGAGCAACTAGCAAGCACAGATAGAAGTGATTTCGAGGGTATGGTCATCTTGCCTGAGATCCCGCAAGGAAGAAGAACGAGTCCATGAAGAAGACAAACGGACGTAGTCGAACGGATCCTCACAATGCGACATTATCAGAATTAACCCGAAGAAGCAACACCGGAAAGAAAGCATACCACATGGTAAACAACCATCACATAAGCATGGCACGATGCACAAACAAGTATGATGCATGTCCAGTTTAATGAGGCATGGCATGGCAAAGTGCACAAACAATCTTACAAATTAAGTGGAGCTAAATATGCAACTCTGTTGCATATTGACGGAACACCACATCAAATATTTAGTTCTCTCTCGATTATGAACCCAACAATATTAAATGTTGTTAAACATGGCAAGAGATGAAACATGAGTAAACCAAACATTTAGGCAGTTTAAATGAGGCCGGAAATAACAAACAACAATTCCGGTCGTAGGATCGAAAGTATGTCTAGAGGGGGGTGATTAGACTACTTGACCAAATAAAAACTTAACCTTTTCCCAATTTTAGTTCTTGGCAGATTTTAGATAATTTAGGACAAGTCAAGCAATCATCACATAATTCAAGCAAGCATGCAAAGAGTATATAGGCAGCGGAAAGTAAAGCATGCAACTTGCAAGAATGTAAAGGGAAGGGTTTG
This sequence comes from Triticum urartu, assembly GCF_056163025.1. Taxonomy (NCBI): domain Eukaryota; kingdom Viridiplantae; phylum Streptophyta; class Magnoliopsida; order Poales; family Poaceae; genus Triticum; species Triticum urartu. The sequence goes on from NC_141877.1 coordinate 303,100,843, forward strand.
GAGATTTCAAACGCAATTGGAGACACGGATGTTTTTCCCGTGGTTCGGATAGGTGGTGCTATCCTACATCCACGTTGATGGAGACTTCAACCCACGAAGGGTAACGGTTGCGTGAGTCCACACAGGGCTCCACCCAAGGGCAACGGTTGCGCGAGTCCACACAGGGCTCCACCCACGAAGGGTCCATGAAGAAGCAACCACCCACAAAGGGTCCACGAAGAAGCAACCTTGTCTATCCCACCATGGCCATCGCCCACGAAGGACTTGCCTCACTAGCGGTAGATCTTCACGAAGTAGGCGATCTCCTTGCCCTTACAAACTCCTTGGTTCAAGTCCACAATCTTGTCGGAGGCTCCCAAGTGACACCTAGCCAATCTAGGAGACACCACTCTCCAAGAAGTAACAAATGGTGTGTAGGTAATGAACTCCTTGCTCTTGTGCTTCAAATGATAGTCTCCCCAACACTCAACTCTCTCTCATAGGATTTGGATTTGGTGGAAAGAAGATTTGAGTGGAAAGCAACTTGGGAAGGCTAGAGATCAAGATTCATATGGTAGGAATGGAATGTCTTGGTCTCAACACATGAGTAGGTGGTTCTCTCTCAGAACATATGAGTTGGAATGGTGTGCGTGTTCTGATGGCTCTCTCTCCTAATGACAAGGAGGTGGAGGGGTATATATAGCCTCCACACAAAATCCAACCGTTACACAGTTTTCCAATCTCGGTGGGACCGAATAAATAAACTCGGTCTGACCGAAGTAGTAAACCTAGTGACCGTTAGGAGTTTCGGTGGGACTGACATGCAACTTGGTAGGACCAATTCGGTTAGGGTTTGGGCATAACGTAATCTCGGTGAGACCGATTACACAAACTCGGTGAGACCGAATTTGGTAATTAGCTAACCAGAGAGTTGGTCAGGCAAACTCGGTGGGACCGATTTGCTCTTTCGGTGAGACCGAGTGGAACTCGGTGAGACCGAAAAGTTACAAAGGGGAAACACTAAGTTTACATTGCAATCTCGGTGGGACCGATTCGCTCTTTCGGTGAGACCAAAAAGTTACGAAAGGGAAACAGAGAGTTTGCAACCCCATCTCGGTGAGACCGAGATCCTTATCGGTAGGACCGAATTGCTAGGGTTTGGCAGTGGCTAATGACAAGTGAAACTCGGTGGTGCCGGATAGGAAGAATCGGTAGGACCGAGTTTGGCTTAGGGTTTAGGTCATATGTGGATATGGGAAAGTAGTTGAGGATTTTGGAGCATATCATTAAGCACATGAAGCAAGAGGCTCATTAAGCAACACCTCATCTCTCCTTAATAGTATTGGCTTTTCCTAAAGACTCAATGTGATCTTGGATCACTAAAATATAAAATGAAGAGTCTTGAGCTTTTGAGCTTGAGCCAATCCTTTGTCCTTAGCATTTTGAGGGTTCCACTTTCATATCCATGCCATGCCAATCATTGAGCTTTCCTGAAATAATCATCTTGGAATCGCATTAGCTCAATGAGCTATATGTTGTTATGAATTACCAAAACCACCTAGGGATAGTTGCACTTTCAATCTCCCCCTTTTTGGTAATTGATGACAACATATAGATCAAAGCTTCGACAAATGATAATAGGCATGAAATATATCGTCGCTTTGAGAAGTATGTGATAAGTAAGAGCTCCCCCTAAATTTGTGCATATTTAAGATTTGCTTTGGACTGCAAATGCACAAAGAGTTAGAGTCATGGGTTACTCTTCCATGTCACATACATCTTGGTGGAGCGCTCAAAATGATAAGAATGGAATATATGCACTCATCACCAAGAATAATAAATGATCACACAAGCATTAAGTGTAGCTTATGATCAAACACATGATCATCAATGTATCACAAATAATGACGTAGTATCAAGCACTCAAAAGCAGAAAAGGTTCGAAAAACCACCAAATAAAGCAAGAGAGAAAAACAACACTCTCTCTCTCGAAGCCTATGATCTATACATCTTCTCCCCCTTTGGCAACAAGTTACCAAAAAGTTCCTAGAAAATGCATAGCACTAGATCGACGCTCATGCTTGATCTTCAGGTGGTGGTGGAGTCCGGATCACTCCAAGGACGAAGGCTTCTGTAGATGTTGAAGTAGTCGCTGGAGTTGGAGCTGAAGTAGATGCTGGAGCTGAGGCTGTAGCTGGTGCTGAGGTGGTGGCTCTGGTGTCAGCAACTGGCACGGCAGACGACCTCGGGCCTCGTGGCACTCTAGAAAAAGCATGAGTCGTGGTCCTGCCTCTCCTCTCCTTCATGTCCTCCTGGAGCTGCTCCACTGCAGACTGAACTTCCGTTACTTTGACATCCAAGTCATAGAACTTCTGTTCCATGATTCTCTCTAGGCTCTGCTGATTCTTAGTGAGGGTGGCCAGACTTTGCTCAATTCTCAGCGTGGATGCAATCAAGTAACCGAGCTGCTCTTGTTTGGTCTTCAAGAAGTACTCAGATGCCTCCTCTTGAGTAGGCATCTTGGCAGCTTTCTCCTTCCTCGCCTTCTCCTTCTTTGCAAATGCTTGAGCAGATGATGGATCGTTCTCAGTCATCACAACTTCATTGTCCTCGAAATCTGGACGGATGGGCAGGTGTTCCTTATCCAACAAATATACGCCCGTGCCCATCTTGGAGTTGATGAGCTCCTGAATCTGAGGGGCATATCCACAGCTCCTCTTCTGATCTGCCGCAGTCCTCTTAATTGTTTCCACTATGAGGCTCATGACTTTGAATTTTTGAGGCACGTCAAAGACATGAAGCAAATTGATCGCGTGACCTCTGATCATCTTGTGATCTCCAGACTTGGGCAGAAGGGTGTGCCTAAGGATCCAGTTGATCGTAGGCAATCCTGATAGCAGATAATGCACTGAGCCAAACTTGAATGTGTCAAGAGCTTCATTGGGAATTTCCTTGTACATATTTGACATGGAGTTATGGTCCATCTTCTTCTTGGCATAGATATCCAAGTCCTCATCTTGCTCTTCTAGGGCATTAATGATCTGTGCCCACTCAGCCACTGTAAATTGGTACCTTGTACCCTCAGACATCCATGTAATCCTCCCATCTGGATAAAAGTGTGCCGTGGAGTAGAACTGCATGATAAGTTCCTCATTCCACTTTGTGAGCTTCTGCCCAACAAAGTCAGCTACTCCACAAGCACTAAAGCTGTCAAATACTCCTGGGTAGTACTCCTCATTCTCCTTGATATATGTCCAATCAACCCATCGCATATCACAGACAATGGGCTTCTTATCTAGCAGCACAGTCTCATAGAAATCCTGCTGCTCCTTGGTGTGAAACCTGTAGTCCACTGCAGTCCTTCTCCTTGAAGCATATGGGTCTGCTTCTCTCCACTTCCTGAGCCCTGAATCTCTCCTGAGCTTCATATCCTCAGCCACAGGATGAGCATTGTTGTGGTCTGGGATCTTGGGCTTGAGCTTCCAAAGGACATTCTCTTCCTCATCCTCAGCAACAGTCTCAGGCACTGGGGCCTTGTTCTTCTCAGCTGCAGGAATGCTCCGTGTGTTCCTCTTGGGCTTTGGCTTTGGAGCTGGCTTGGCCTTGGAAGTAGCTCCTCCTGATTTTATGGCATCTCCCATTAGCTTGGGTGCCTTGGGCGCTGGTGCAGCTGCCTCTTCTTCTTCTTCCTCTTCCATGATGGAAGCTTTGCCAAGTACTCTAGCAACAGACTTCTTTACCCTTTCCTTTCTCTTCTTGCCTTCTGCAGCAACTGGCTCTTGGGGAGTGGGCTTCTCAGTTGAGGCTCTTGCCTTTGACATGGGCTGCCTGCCTGCTGGCCTTTTGATTTTTAGCCCTGGCTTTGTGCCTTGAGCTGGCTCAACTCTCTTGGAAGTGGCCTCTTCCTATGCCACATAGTCCTCATCTTCAGAGTCTGAAGTTTTCTTCTTCCTTTGTCTCGTGGCAGCCTTTGGCAAATTGCTAGGAGTGCTCCTGCTGCCTTCATCAGATGAACTGGAGGGACTAGTGCCCTCACTCATGACCACTTGCTGCTCTGAAAGATTCTGGCTATCACTCTGGTCTGACATGCTGCAAACTGACTGCTGACCCTGTGAATAGATTATAGAGGAGATAGAGTGGATGAGCATCACAAAATGCAGAGATTTTTGCAAAAAGAATGATCCAAAAACTTAGTTTTAGTTTCCCACTGAAATCATCTCGGATCTACCGATTTTCAAACTCGGTGATACCGAAGCAGTTTTGGAACCTAAACTAGTGAACTCGGTAGGACCGAGTCACAGTTCGGTGGCACCGAGACTGCTAGGGTTTCACTGAGTTCAAAAATCGGTCACACCGATAAGTAGTTCTCGGTCAGACCGAGTCTCACTTGTGCAATGGCATAAGCCAAATCGGTGGGACCGAGTTTTTCAACTCGGTGGGTCCGAGATGGTTTCGGCGGAAACCTAAACCTAGAATTTTCGAATCAAACCTAACCTATGAGTGTTTTGACTGGATAGAAGTTTATCAAACATGGCTAGAAACAGTATGATCACAATGTGCTAGGAATCAGATTGAGGAATAGCACAAAGATCAAGTCCATACCCTAGTTCGGCGGGGACTTGCTACGGCGGCAACGGCGGGGCAGAATTCCCGTTGACGGCGATGGAGACCAGCGACTGGAGGCTGCTGGTGGCGAGAAGACGATTCGGAGACCTCAAGGGCAGAGCAGGCTATCGCGCGGGCGAAGGGGTTCGGAGAAATTTCCAAATTTTGCCCGTGACTATATATAGCCCGACCCTGTCGGTGTGACCGAGTGGAACAACTCGGTGGCACCGAGATTCATAACTGCGTGTAGTTACTGAAACTCGGTGTGACTGAAAAGTTCAAATCGGTTGCACCGAGATCGAAAACCTAGATCAACTTAATGATCTCGGTAGGACCGAAAGTGGAGTATCGGTCAGACCGAGAATCATAAAGAGGTTTTGGAAGTTTAAGTCTATGACGAATCGGGGACTCCGAGCGCTCCTCACACAGAGTGGTTCGAATTTGACTTGATCAATTTTGTGATGCAGCATGAATAGAGTTTGAGACGATAAAAGCATAGATAGCTAGAGGAGGTTCTTAGGCATTCTTGTCCATCCACTTGGCAAAAGAAGATAAATCCGAACAATCAAAACAACAAGTGGATGTCCTCGAATGAGTAAAATATGCAACCAGCATGTTCACACAATAAGATGGCAAATGAAATATGTGGCAAGGCGTGCACAATCAAATCTAGCATCTATCAAGTAATTTGCGATGACTAGGTCATCTATATATGAGTATATTGACTTAGGAGTCAAGTGAGAACACTTGATCATAGGTCATACTCATCGTTTAAGCTCAAGTGGGGTTACCACTTTTACATAAAGCATTGTTGTGTTCACATCTTTAGAGTTGCTTTAGCTCAAGTCTTAGAGTAAAGCTCCCCCTAGATGTGATATCCCCCCTAAGAGGGATGAACTAACCTTGGGTTTTGTCGATGATGACTTCATGTAGATATTGAAGATGTGGATGCTCAATGTTGATGTAGATCTCTTGGAGCTATCCATATGAGTGAATTGCACTTTCAATACCTACATGGGTTAGTCCCACAAAGAATAAACAAGGATATCCATAGACATAGAGTGATGCTCACAAGGATGATGTCCATGAAAACTTTTAGGTTACCTTGTCCCTTGTCTTACCAACAAGAGGGTTTGTGACTCCTTGAACTAGTGCAAGATGTGGAAGTTGATTGCACTTGTTCTTGCCAAAATGATAAGAGTGAAGTATGTTGGCGGAGTCACCCTCAAGAACTCTCTAGTTCTTCTTCTTTTGGATCCACATCATCTTGATGGGAATCCTTGGAGTTGTAGTCGTACTTGATGAAGTGGAACTTGAAGTAGTCTTGGGAATCCACTTGACTAAGGTCTTTGGAGCTTCTTCAAATGCATCAATTTCCTCTTGAAGCTTGTCCTTGCCTTTTTGCTCGTAGTCTTGTGGTGGAAGATCATCTTGAGCTTGTGTCCCCTTGAAAGAAGTATACTTCTCTTGTTGAGGGACAAACTTTGTCTTGGGGTATTGATCTTCTTTCCATTCAACTCCATTGGCACTGAACTTTCGTTCAAAACCAACACCTTGATTCTTCCGGTGCATTCCTTGCTTGCGCACAATTTCCTCGAATTGCTTACTCCCGGCAAGGCTTTTGTACACTCCTTTCTCTATAATTCCCTTCAATAAGCTATTTTCTTGCTCAAGTGTAACTTGGCTAAGAGAATCATTAGTGGAATCAAGAGAACTACTAGAAGCAACAATATTGGATTTAGCATGATCATTGTTACTACTAGAGGAAGAATCTTTATTGTTAGACTTGACTTGAGGCATGTAAGTGGATAAGAGTAAACGCTTGGAAACGTAAGAAGAACTTTTCTTGCGGAGATCATCATTGATTGCCTTTAAGAACTCATGCTCTTGCTCAAGATTGAGCTTTTCAAAGCGTAGTTTCTCATGAGCTCTTAAAAGTTCTCGATGATCTTCGAAGATAGTGTCATGAGCTAACTTAAGAGTTTTTAGTTCTTTAGTTAGAGCCTCAATCTTGTCCTTATCATTGTCATTCGTTTTATCTTGATTTGCATGATTAATTGGTCTTTCATCATAGTATTCATCACTAGAGTTGTCACCAAGCAAATCATCACCTAAGAAGTCATCTTCATCACTATTTAAATCAACATACTCGGGGTGTGTTACCTTAGGACCTTTGGCCATGAAGCATCTTCCAATTCCTTCTTTTGGTGAGTCAAATATGTCGTAGGAGTTGGTTGACACAAGTGCTAGACCGGCAACACCTTCATCTTGAGTATCTTCGGAGTCGGAGTGATAACTTCTCCCGGAGTGGCTGTCGGAGTCGGAGCCGGATACCCATTCACCAACATGAGCTTGATATCTTCGTCTTGTGTAACTCCTTGATGATTTTTCCTTCCTTTCCGAATCCTTGCTTCTCCGTGAGTATCTTCGTTCATAACGATCATCTCTACTCCTTCTCTCTCTTGGTGGTGATCCTTTTCTTCTTCTTTTTGGAGAATCTTCTCTTCTCTTGTAGGGAGCCGTACACTCATTGGAATAGTGTCCGGGTCTTCCACAATTGTAACAGTTTTGCTCTCGACTAGAAGATCTTTTGTCATTGTAGGACCTTGACTTGGAGCTTCTATCTTTGCTTCTACTCTTGTAGAACTTGTTGAAGTTCTTCACCATTAAGCTCAATTCTTCATTGAAGTCTTGTTTCTCACTTGATGATGTAGGGGCTTCACATGAGGCTTTATAGGCACCACTTGATTTGTTGTGAAGTTCCTCTTTATCCTTAAGTGACATCTCATGAGCAACAATTCTTCCAATCACCTCCGTTGGCTTGAGATCTTTGTAATTGGGCATCATTTGGATCAATGTGCACACGGTATCATATTTTCCATCCAAGGCTCTTAGGATCTTCTTGATGATGAATCTATCGGTCATCTCTTCACTTCCTAAGCCGGCAATCTCATTTGTGATGAGAGCAAGCCTAGAGTACATTTCAGCGACACCTTCACCATCCTTCATCTTGAACTTGTCAAGTTGGCTTTGAAGCACATCCAACTTGGATTCCTTGACGGAGTCGGTACCTTCGTGCATATCAATCAAAGTGTCCCAAATTTCCTTTGCATTCTCAAGGCGGCTGATTTTGTTGAATTCTTCGGGGCAAGCTTGAGCATTGTATTGCAACATCTTCAACTCATCTGCGGTAGCTTCACGGTTTGGTTCTCTCCCATCAAAGAAGTCACCTTGCAAACCAACACACACAATAGCCCAAACGGCGGGGTTATGTCCAAGAATATGCATTTTCATTTTATGCTTCCAACTAGCAAAATTAGTACCATCAAAGTAAGGACCTCTACGGTGATAATTTCCCTCGCTAGACGCCATACTCTCCTAGGTTGTGAAACCAAGGCTATGACCACCAAAAGCTATGGAGATCAAGCAAATGGAGACCAAAGCTCTGATACCACTTGTAGGATCGAAAGTATGTCTAGAGGGGGGTGATTAGACTACTTGACCAAATAAAAACTTAACCTTTTCCCAATTTTAGTTCTTGGCAGATTTTAGATAATTTAGGACAAGTCAAGCAATCATCACATAATTCAAGCAAGCATGCAAAGAGTATATAGGCAGCGGAAAGTAAAGCATGCAACTTGCAAGAATGTAAAGGGAAGGGTTTGGAAATTTCAAACGCAATTGGAGACACGGATGTTTTTCCCGTGGTTCGGATAGGTGGTGCTATCCTACATCCACGTTGATGGAGACTTCAACCCACGAAGGGTAACGGTTGCGTGAGTCCACACAGGGCTCCACCCAAGGGCAACGGTTGCGCGAGTCCACACAGGGCTCCACCCACGAAGGGTCCACGAAGAAGCAACCACCCACAAAGGGTCCACGAAGAAGCAACCTTGTCTATCCCACCATGGCCATCGCCCACGAAGGACTTGCCTCACTAGCGGTAGATCTTCACGAAGTAGGCGATCTCCTTGCCCTTACAAACTCCTTGGTTCAACTCCACAATCTTGTCGGAGGCTCCCAAGTGACACCTAGCCAATCTAGGAGACACCACTCTCCAAGAAGTAACAAATGGTGTGTAGGTAATGAACTCCTTGCTCTTGTGCTTCAAATGATAGTCTCCCCAACACTCAACTCTCTCTCATAGGATTTGGATTTGGTGGAAAGAAGATTTGAGTGGAAAGCAACTTGGGAAGGCTAGAGATCAAGATTCATATGGTAGGAATGGAATGTCTTGGTCTCAACACATGAGTAGGTGGTTCTCTCTCAGAACATATGAGTTGGAATGGTGTGCGTGTTCTGATGGCTCTCTCTCCTAATGAGAAGGAGGTGGAGGGGTATATATAGCCTCCACACAAAATCCAACCGTTACACAGTTTTCCAATCTCGGTGGGACCGAATAAATAAACTCGGTCTGACCGAAGTATTAAACCTAGTGACCGTTAGGAGTTTCGATGGGACTGACATGCAACTCGGTAGGACCGATTCGGTTAGGGTTTGGGCATAACGTAATCTCGGTGAGACCGATTACACAAACTCGGTGAGACCGAATTTGGTAATTAGCTAACCAGAGAGTTGGTCAGGCAAACTCGGTGGGACAGATTTGCTCTTTCGGTGAGACCGAGTGGAACTCGATGAGACCGAAAAGTTACAAAGGGGAAACACTGAGTTTACATTGCAATCTCGGTGGGACCGATTCGCTCTTTCGGTGAGACCGGAAAGTTATGAAAGGGAAACAGAGAGTTTGCAACCCCATCTCGGTGAGACCGAGATCCTTATCGGTAGGACCGAATTGCTAGGGTTTGGCAGTGGCTAATGACAAGTGAAACTCGGTGGCGCCGGATAGGAAGAATCGGTAGGACCGAGTTTGGCTTAGGGTTTAGGTCATATGTGGATATGGGAAAGTAGTTGAGGATTTTGGAGCATATCATTAAGCACATGAAGCAAGAGGCTCATTAAGCAACACCTCATCCCTCCTTAATAGTATTGGCTTTTCCTAAAGACTCAATGTGATCTTGGATCACTAAAATATAAAATGAAGAGTCTTGAGCTTTTGAGCTTGAGCCAATCCTTTGTCCTTAGCATTTTGAGGGTTCCACTTTCATATTCGTGCCATGCCAATCATTGAGCTTTCCTGAAATAATCATCTTGGAATCGCATTAGCTCAATGAGCTATATGTTTTTATGAATTACCAAAACCACCTAGGGATAGTTGCACTTTCACCGGTAAATCCCCATATGCATTTAGCAACTTGGTGCAAGAACAATTTAAACATTTTAATTGTTGTTATCATGATGCGGATGCCATGAACAAGTTTATGCAATTTTTATTAAGACTTGATAAGAGCATTATGAAGCATTTGTCACCGTGGTGGAAAGGAAAGGGGTGCCACGGCAACGATACGAAAACTATGCCACGGCAGCGTTCCGATTCCAGTAACTCGATTGAGATACCGATGCAAAGGAGAAGTGTGCGGATGCGTGCAAAAGACTGTGGGGCGCTCCCGGATTCCGGGTGTCCCATGAGTTGGCGACAAGGAAACGAGTGACAAATTGGACACAGTGCAAACACGAGCATCTCAAACATCGCAAGCATTCGTTCTCGGACGCTCGTCTCGGGGTTATACCTTCGAAGCGTTCATTTTCGAAGCGGATGGGGTTCGATAGTAGCGGAAGTAGTGGCTCACGTTCGTTCGGAGAGGTACTAAATGACTTCAATGTCTTGGGGGTGACGGTAGTCGTACACGGTTCGTAGACGTTCGAGTCTTCCGAAGAGGTACTTGACGCATGTGTTACACGGGTCTTCGACGATGGTAGTGGTACTTGTCGAAGTGCACGTCAACGGTTGTCGAACTTCACATTTTTGGTTCGTGGGTCTTCGGCGTCGGTAGTTGTTCTTGACGTCGGGCGTCGGGGTATTTGGCGTTCATGGGATTCCGATGATGACAGTAGAGGTACTTGACGCAAAACTTTGTAGTCGTTCGGGCGCCTGTGGTCTTGACGGACATGTCAGTCCAACACAAAGCCACGGAGAAGCACGGATCATAGGCGGCTTGAACAGGGACCACTCGAACTCGGCGGGAGGCAGAGGCAGGGGCTCATCCTCGTGCTGAAGCGAAGCAGAGGAGGCGAGCAGGGACTCGGCACGGCGGCACGCGCTTGTAGGGGAGGTCCGGGACGAGCAAAGCGCGGATGAGGAGGCAACAGGCGTTGCGATGGCCTGCTAGTCTTGGACGGCGACGACACCTAGGAGAAGGAGAAGCACAGCATCGGGCAACGACAGCCACGGGAGGCGCCCTTGGTGCGCCTGCAGCGTCGGGCACGAGAGGAGAGGCAAGACCGTGATGAAGCTTCGGGACGCTTGGCGGAGCCGGCCATCCATTGGGTCGTCGGGGTCCCTGTCCAAGGTCAGAGAGAGAGCAGGATATGCTGCGGGGCGGCGGCGCTCCTCGAGGTAGCCGACGGTGGCGAACACGCGGATCCAGGCAGCAGCGGATGGGGTCCGGCGACGAGCGGCTCTGGCTGCTCGATGCAGGAGCGCGGCAGGGACCGAAGCAGGTCGTGTAGACGACAGTGGCGTGGGACTTGGCGTGCAGTAGTAGCTTGCAGGGTCGTCGGCGCGGGGTTGGTCTTCCCGGTGAAACTCGACGGCACAAGCAATGGACAGGGAGAGAAAAGGATCGGGCACGCGCGTTCCTTCCTGGCGGCGCGAGCAGCGAGACAAGAGGAGAGAGAGGGGGTCGAGGGAAGGAGAGGCTGCGGGCGGATGGGATCGAGCGAGAGGGCAAGGAGGCGGCGGGAGGAGGAATGACGAGGGGATCGAGCACAGGCCTCTCCTACGGCTAGGGTTAGAAATGGTTCGGGTGGGCTTTAGCCTTGGGCCGGCCCAGTGGAGAGGCAAAAGGCCAGGGCCCTAGAGAGGGATTAGGAGGGGGGGTCGGCTGGACCTGCAGATGGGCCGGCCAGTTGCCGCTTCGGATAAAAAAGGCCAACCTTTGCTATTTCCCATTTATAGAAAAGTAGACAGAAGGAAAAAGGGAGGAAAAAATAGCTAGGGGGTTTTAGAAAATGCTGAAACTTCTCCTTCTGAGTCTAAGAATTATACTTAGTTCAAGAAAAGAAGTTTCATGCGAAATAGAAGAGTTTAATTCAAACTCATTTAAATTTAATTCAAATGAGTTTGAACTAGGGCTTGGTTTTAGAAGTGTCCAAAAATGTTGAGGTTTTTGGAGGAGCCTCGATAAAAGAGATGAGAGATATTGGCAAGGTTTGAAGGTCAAACTCGAAGAGGAATAGACATGAGGGATTATTTGCATGTGTGTTACGGTAAATCCAAACGAATGGAATATTTTTTATTTAGCTCCCTAATATTGGGAGGATATGTTATAAAGAGAACTCACCATGTGAATTCCGTCAATTTAAATGGACCGAAGATCCATACAATTTTTTTAGTTGATATGAGATGCAAAGATTAATGACATGATGGCATGATGACATGATGCAATGCACATGATGCAACGAACCAAAACAAATCACACGACAACACTCGGAAACATGGAAGGCATCTGTAGCTCCGGTCTTGGGGCGTCACAACACTCCACCACTACAAGAGGATCTCGTCCCGAGATCTAGGATGGCACCGGAGAGAAACAGAAAAGGAAGAGAAAAGGTAAAACTAAGTTGCTTCTTTGACAAACGAGTGAAACCACGAGCCTTGAGAGGTTGAACAAATTAAAAGAAAGAATGCAACGAAAATGAGCGAAGTTGAAAGCACCCCGTTCGGAAAAAAACAAGAACAAATTCGGGCAGCACTCCGGTTGAAAAGAGATGCAAGGCTTGATAAGACGAAAAGAACTTGTGCAAAAGGGGTACAACACTCCGGTTAAAAGGATAAACCAAGAAAAGAACACGATCCTGACAAAACAAAAAGATGGGTTGAAGAGAGCAACATCACAAAGCCTCCGGAACAAAATTAAGAATGGAATAGAATGAACGAAGGGAAACAAGATCTTGAGGGAGCACGCTTACAACAAAAAGCTAGAACGGAGTTGTTGGAAAACCAACAACGAAAAGAATAAGCTTGATATGGTCTTATGGAATACATCTCAAAATATGAGGTGACAACCTGCTACTCACGGGAAAAGAATTGGATTGATAAGAACAAGGAGACGAGAAACTTATCACCTGAAGGATAAAAGAAAAAACTTGGGTCATTTATAAGCACCATAAATAGCAACAATCCTTAGGGACGGTTTTAGGTGAAATATAGCCCAAGATAATTCCAACGAAGGGATTGATGGATTTAAAATATCTCATTCTTAACAACATGTGAATCATGTAACATGAACTCAAATTATCAAGAATGACATAATACCACCTCTAATGATACAGAAGAAAGAATTGCACTCCAGATTGCAAGATGAAGAATGCATGGGCTCCTCTGAAAAGAATCTCGATGAACACTTCGAAAAGGAATTAAATCCTTTATGAACCATCATGTAGAGCCTCCATGAATAACTCCCGTAAACAAAAGAATGATCAAACGGAAGTAAGGAGAAGTTGAAAACTCAAGGTGAAACCTTGTAAAGATTTAGAAGGAGCTTCGCGACGAGATAATGCGGAAAAGCTAGGAACTCCGGAAAAGAAAGATGAAGCATCTTGAACTGAGAGTGCGATAAGATGAACCTCCGGAATAAGGAATTGAATTTACTCGATGAAACAAGAATAAGGAATTACATTATGCTTATCCTTCACCAATTTAATTGATGACAAGCAACGGATTTGGCATACTACTTATTCTCGTTGAAAAAGGATTAAGATAGATATGGAGCAAACTTGGGAAGGTCTTCAATGAATCACAGGTAGAATTTGGAAAACAACGAATGACTTGATACGACAACGAAAGGAAGAGATCTCTTGAACGAACCACCGTTTGAATTGAAACAAGAATAAATTGATATGATAAACGAAGGAAGAAGAAATCTTGAATGAACCACCGTAAGAATTAAAAATGAACAAAGAAAAGATAATGAAAACACCGGGAAGAATTTAGAAAATGAATGAAGATGCTTGAGAGAATGTAGATACATGAGAACGAAGAGATCATAAACTGATTAGAGAATACTTGAATGATGCACCGGTAAGATTGGAGAATGATAACTGACAACTGAGAATGAATAATTCTGAGATGATAGGCTCTGGAGAATCAAACTGAAAAAAACTCCTGAATTACTCCGGATGGGTGAAAAGAATTCTCACAATCGAATACAATTATGAGAGGATGGCAACGAGCTAGAATCACGAATCTTGAAGGGAATGGAGCAAGATTGAGAGAAAATCTTCTTCGATATTCCAATCTGAGAATGACTACGAGAAACACCACCATGAATTATTTAGACACTCCGGAAGAATCAAAACGAAGAGGTTGAGCCAATGATGAAAAGAATTCGACAGATCTTGGAGAAAAACAAAAGACTGATGATAATTCATTCTTACGTCAAACTTTAGAAAAGAATTTGAGAAGCTCCAGAAAAATAAGAAGAGTCAGGTAAGATCCTGGGAAAAGACCTGTGGGTTAGGGCCCACTCAAGAGAAACACCGTTGAAATGATTTAAAAGAGAGAATGCACCAGTTGAATTAAAATGGCTTGAATGAGATACCAATCTCGAAAGAGCTTGAACGAATGCATAGTGGAAACACGAATCTTCGAGATATCTTCAGCACTCCGGAATAATTGAATAGCGAGAAATGAATGAATATGATGAGCACCGGCATGAGAAAGTATTTGAAACGAGGAAAAAGGATATGATCCACAAAGCTTGACTTGAATCCACCGAAGAAGAAAAAAAATGGAAAATATTGATCTAATAGAGCATCTTCATGAGAACCACCGGGTAAAAACATTGACGGAAAAGAATGGAGAGACTTCACATCAATAAGATGGATACTCTATAAAGAAATCCGAGTCCTTGAAGAAACAAGGGTGGGAGGGTGGGAAAACAAAGGCATATTGGGACAAGTGAAATGAACAACGTTGAGAAGACTTAGAATTTAAACTTGCGGATGGAAAGAATGATGGGATCATCTCGAAGAGAAGCGATTAGTATTCACATAGAAATATGAGAACACCGCTTATGCAAGGTATGGAATCAACATTTGACTTCAAAGCAACTCGAATACCACAACTCAAAACAACACAAAGGATTGGCTTGCAAAATAAGCCGGAACAAACGTATGATAGAGATTTCGTCCAAAGTTTTCGTGGTGGGGCCTACACAGGCTTGATCATACAGCACCATCATGTACAAGGCAGTGCACATGACATACGAAGCGTCCCCGAGTCGGCATAGCCAAGGACTCTTTAAGACACAACGAGACTACTGTAAAACCAACCGTGGATAGGCGGACCACTAGTCGTCGAACCCCAATTTCATATCATATATTCGTCGGAAAGATATCCTAAGAGCTACTTGAATTCCCACTTATAAACTCCCAAAATTTTCCAGTTATGCAATCAGGTGTTGGGGATACAGGGGAAGCATAATATCTCACCCAAATCTAGCAAATCCTACATCCAGCTGTATCCATCCTTCAACACATAACCAAGAAACCTTCAGAAATCGTTTACCTCAACCTTCGAAAAGCATCCGTTATACGAGTTATGGCAATACTCCCGAACTCCCGCCCCAGTACTGGGTGGCCTCGAGGTTATCTCACCAACAACTGCATAAAAGAGATTTTCGATGTTGGCGAAACTAAGCTCAGGTATTCCAGAACTGCAACGATAAAATTGTGACGACAACACCTCGGAGCTCAACTCCCCGGGACACTGCCACAACCCCTAAATGTCAGGAGGCACCAAGAACAATGTTCTCGTCACAAAACCATCGGAACGATTCCAAGATACCCGCGTGATCCTAAAAAAAATTCGTGAAATTTGAGAAGAGAAGAGTCAAAACTCTACGTCAGGATGCCTCACCAGAGCGATGAAGGGACTGAGGAGTAAAAAGAAGTCCTAACTCTCCGATATATATAATCCTAAATGAATCAAAACATTTCTAGACTCAATAACGCCAGAGATTCGATCAAGCAGGGGGCTCCTAAAGTCGGGGAAGGCTCTGATTACCAACTTGTAACACCCTAGATGCGGCTATATCTCCCACGTGTCGAAGCACGACTTAGAGGCATAACCGCATTGAAAGCAATGTCGCATGTGAGGTAGTCTTCACACAACCCATGTAATACATAAGGGAAAAAGATACATAGTTGGCTTACAATCGCCACTTCACACAATTATATGAATAAAGCATTACATCAACCAGATACAATCAGGGTCCGACTACGGAACCAAAATAAAAGAAGGCTACCCCAAATGCTACACAGATCCCCGATCGTCCCAACTGGGCTCCACTACTGATCAACTAGAACGAAACAACACAAAGGACAAGGTCTTCATCGAGCTCCTCCTTGAGCTTGGTTGCGTCACCTACTTGGTTAACATCAGCACCTGCAAACTGGTTTTGGAAGTATCTGTGAGTCACGGAGACTCAGCAATCTCACACCCTCGCGATCAAGACTATTTAAGCTTATGGGTAAGGTAAAGGTATGAGGTGGAGCTGCAGGAAGCGACTAGCATATTTGGTGGCTAAACATACGCAAGTGAGAGCGAGAAGAGAAGGCAAAGCACGATCGAGAAACTATGATCAATAAGTGATCCTAGAACAACCTATGTCAAGCATTACTCCAACACTGTGTTCACTTCCCGGACTCCGCCGAGAAGAGACCATCATGGCTACACACGCGGTTGATGTATTTTAATTAAGGTCATCTTCAGGTTTTCTACAACCGGACATTAACAAATTCCCATCTGCCCATAACCGCGGGCATGGCTTTCGAAAGTTCATAACCCTGCAGGGGTGTCCCAACTTAGCCCATCACAAGCTCTCACGGTCAACGAAGGATATTCCTTCTAGCGGGAAGACCCGATCAGACTCGGAATCCCGGTTACAAGACATCCTCAACAATGGTAAAGCAAGTCCAGCAAGACCACCCGATGCACCGACATCCTGATGGGAGCTGCACATATCTCGTTCTCAGGGCAACACCGGATGAGCACTACGTACAGCTAAAACCAGCCCTCAAGTTTCCCCGAGGTGGCGCCGCAAGTGGCTCTGTTTCGGACCAACACTTAGACAAGCACTGGCCCGGGGGGGGGGGGTTAAAATAAAGATGACCCTTGGGCTGGCCTAACCCAATGGAAAAAAGGCTAGGTGGCGAATGGTAAAACCAAGGTTGGGCCATGCTGGAGGAGTTTTATTCAAGGCGAACTGTCAAGGGGTTCCCATTATAACCCAACCGCGTAAGGAACGCAAAATCCGGGAACATAACACCGATATGACGGAAACTAGGGCGGCAAGAGTGGAACAAAACACCAGGCATAAGGCCGAGCCTTCCACCCTTTACACCAAGTATATAGATGCATTAATTAAATAAGAGATATTGTGATATCCCAACAAAATAACCATTTTCCAACAAGGAACAAGCTCTAATCTTCACCTGCAACTAACAACGCTATAAGAGGGGCTGAGCAAAGCAGTAACATAGCAAAACAACGGTTTGCTAGGACAAGGTGGTTAGAGGCTTGGCTTAACAATATGGGAGGCATGATAAGCAAGTGGTAGGTATCGCAGCATAGGCATAGCAAAAGAGCGAGCAACTAGCAAGCAAAGATAGAAGTGATTTCGAGGGTATGGTCATCTTGCCTGAGATCCCGCAAGGAAGAAGAACGAGTCCATGAAGAAGACAAACAGACGTTGTCGAACGGATCCTCACAACGCGACATTATCGGAATTAGCCCGAAGAAGCAACACCGGAAAGAAAGCAAACCACATGGTAAACAACCATCACATAAGCATGGCACGATGCGCAAACAAGTATGATGCATGTCCGATTTAATGAGGCATGGCATGGCAAAGTGCACAAACAATCTTACAAATTAAGTGGTGCTCAATATGCAACTCCATTGCATATTGACGGAACACCACATCAAATATTTAGTTCTCTCTCGATTATGAACCCAACAATATTAAATGTTGTTTAACATGGCAAGAGATGAAACATGAGTAAACTAAACATTTAGGCAAGTTTAAATGAGGCCGGAAATAAGAAACAACAATTCCGGTAAATCCCCATATGCATTTAGCAATTTGGTGCAACAACAATTTAAACATTTTAATTGTTGTTATCATGATGCGGACGCCATGAACAAGTTTATGCAATTTTTATTAAGACTTGATAAGAGCATTATGAAGCATTTGTCACCGTGGTGGAAAGGAAAGGGGTGCCACGGCAACGATACGAAAACGATGCCACGGCAGCGTTCCTGTTCCGGTAACTCGATTGAGATACCGATGCAAAGGAGAAGTGTGCGGATGCGTGCAAAAGATGGTGGGGCGCTCCCGGATTCCGGGTGTCCCACGAGTTGGCAACAAGGAAACGAGTGACAAATTGGACACGGTGCAAACACGAGCATCTCAAACATCGCAAGCATTCGTTCTCGGACGGTCGTCTCGGGGTTATACCTTCGAAGCATTCATTTTCGAAGCGGATGGGGTTCGATAGTAGCAGAAGTAGTGGTTCACGTTCGTTCGGAGAGGTACTACATGACTCCAATGTCTTCGGGGCAACGGTAGTCGTACACGGTTCATAGACGTTCGAGTCTTCCGAACAGGTACTTGACGCATGCGTTACACGGGTCTTCGACGATGGTAGTGGTACTTGTCGAAGTGCACGTCAACGGTTGTCGAACTTGATGTTTTTGGTTCGTGGGTCTTCGGCGTCGATAGTTGTTCTTGACGTCGGGCATCGGGGTACTTGGCGTTCATGGGATTCTGATGATGACAGTAGAGGTACTTGACGCAAAACATTGTAGTCGTTCAGGCGCCTGTGGTCTTGACGGACGTGTCAGTCCAACATGAAGCCACGGAGAAGCACGAGTCATAGGCGGCTTGAACAGGGACCACCCGAACTCGGCGGGAGGCAGAGGCATGGGCTCATCCTCATGCTGAAGCGAAGCAGAGGAGGCGAGCAGGGACTCGGCACGGCGGCACGCGCTTACAGGGGAGGTCTGAGATGAGAAGAGCGCGGATGAGGAGGCAACAGGCGCTGCGGTGGCCTGCTAGTCTTGGACGGCGACGTCACCTGGGAGAAGGAGAAGCGCAGCAGCGGGCAACGGCAGCCACGGGAGGCGCCCTTGGTGCGCCTGCGGCGTCGGGCATGAGAGGAGAGGCAAGTCCGTGATGAAGCAGCGGGACGCTTGGCGGAGCCGGCCATCCATGGGGTCGTCGGGGTCCTTGTCCAAGGTCAGAGAGAGAGAGAGAGCGGGATATGCTGCGGGGCGGCGGCGCTCCTCGAGGTAGCCGACGGTGGCAAACGCGCGGATCCAGGCAGCAGCGGACGGGGTCCGGCGACGAGCGGCTCTAGCTCCTCGATGCAGGAGCGCGGCAGGGACCGAAGCAGGTCGTGAAGACGACATCGGCGTGGGACTTGGCGTGCGGCAGTAGCTTGCAGGGTCGTCGGCGCGTGGTTGGTCTTCCCGGTGAAACTCGATGGCACAAGCGATGGAGAGGGAGAGAAAAGGATCGGGCGCGCACGTTCCTTCCTGGCGACGCGAGCAACAAGACAAGAGGAGAGAGAGGGGGTCGAGGGAAGGAGAGGCTGCGGGCGGATGGGATCGAGCGAGAGGGTAAGGAGGCGGCGGGAGGAGGAACGAAGAGGGGATCGAGCATAGGCCTCTCCTACGGCTAGGGTTAGAAATGGTTCGGGTGGGCTTTAGCCTTGGGCCGTCCCAGTGGAGAGGCAAAAGGCCAGGGCCCGAGAGAGGGATTAGGAGGGGGGGGGGGTTGGCTGGACCTGTAGATGGGGCGGCCAGTTGCCGCTTAGGATCAAAAAGGCCAACCTTTGCTATTTCCCATTTACAGAAAAGTAGACAGAAGGAAAAAGGAAGGGGAAAAAATAGCTAGGGGGTTTTAGAAAATGCTGAAACTTCTCCTTCTGAGTCTAAGAATTATACTTAGTTCAAGAAAAGAAGTTTCATGCGAAATAGAAGAGTTTAATTCAAACTCATTTAAATTTAATTCAAATGAGTTTGAACTAGGGCTTGGTTTTAGAAGTGTCCAAAAATGTTGAGGTTTTTGGAGGAGCCTCGATAAAAGAGATGAGAGATATTGGCAAGGTTTGAAGGTCAAACTCGAAGAGGAATAGACATGAGGAATGGAATATTTTTTTATTTAGCTCCCTAATATTGGGAGGATATGTTATAAAGAGAACTCACCATGTGAATTCCCTCAATTTAAATGGACCGAAGATCCATACAATTTATTTAGTTGATATGAGATGCAAAGATTAATGACATGATGGCATGATGACATGATGCAATGCACATGATGCAACGAACCAAAACAAATCACACGACAACACTCAGAAACATGGAAGGCATCTGTAGCTCCGGTCTTGGGGCGTCACACGACCGAACCCTCCTCTCCCTCTCTCACCGACGCGCCGGCCCCACCTCATCTCTTTCCCCTTGCCCACGCTATGCCGCGCCAGAGCGCGTTCGACGCCGCCGCCTCGTCCGAATTCCACGGGATCACGATCCCGAGTCGCCCCCTGCTCCACGAAGGTGCCCTATAAATAGCCCTAGCTCTCCTCCCCCGACCCCCCTAAAACCCTAGCCCAAAACCCACCGCAGCTCGCGCCCTCCTCCTTTGGATCTCGCCGCAGCCGCCTCAGTTCATCGCCGCCTCCATCACCGGTGAGCAACAACACGACTCCCCCTTCCACCTTTGAGCTTCCCCCGATGTTGCACATCGTTTTGACATGGTCTGCCTCCCTCTTACCCACAGCAGCGACGACCCCGAGCTTGACCGCCGATCGCCGGAGCTACAGCTCACCAGGGAGCCGTCGTCATCGCCCCGGCCGTTTCCGTCGTCCCTGAGCCCCAACAACTCCACCACCACCTCCGCCTCGCTCCGCCGTATCCACCCGACGTCTTTGCCACCTTCGCCGATCGCCAGAGACCCCGTCCCGCTCGATGCCGACCTCCGCCACCCTCTGTCGCCGTCGACCACTGCCACCGTAAGCCACCACCTCCCCTCGCCGTTCGATATGAAACCTACGGCTTAGATTAGATCCGCGAAGGGTTAGGTTTATTTCATATAGATCGGTTTTAGTTTCGGTTTAGATTGGTTTATTTAGTTGCGGTTTAGTTAGATCGGCCGATCGGTTTATTTCTGTTAGCCCATGGATGCAGTGGTTTATTAATCGCTCGCGCGTTAGATAGTTTTAGAGCGCTCACTGTTTCGGCCCGTTAGGCCCTAGTTGTTTTAGTTTTATTCTTTGTTTCTATTTTTTTAAACAGAATAGTTCTGCTCTTATAAAATCCGTATCTTTTAGGTTATTTATTATTTTTAGTTGATTCTTTTTTTGTTAGTTTACAAATTTCTTGTAGCTTCTATAGAAATTAGATTCGGCCATGTTTAAGCTTATAAAAAATAGTTTTATATTAGTTTTAGTCAGATTAGTATTTCTGCTATAAATTGAGCTAGGATTATTATTTTTAGGTGATTCTTTTTGCCACTGCTTAGTTTTGACCTACAGTAGGAACTTGTTGGGGTATTTGTAGATTGTATTAAAATTAGTTTTAGTCAAAATAAAGCTTTTCTAGTTTTATTTAGCTTGCTGCTGCTTCCTGCTGTTCTAGTTATTATAGGATGTTAGTTTACCCCTGCTATAATTTATTTTAGATTAGTTTCTGTAGTTACAGAGGGTGAACATTTATTTGCAGCAAAATAAAAAGTTTTATTTTATTTTATTATTATTTTTGTTTAGGTATAACAGGAGTTCTATAATAGATATTGATGTGATTCCTTTTGCATCTAGTTTATTTGCTGTTTTCCTTTATGTTAGTTAGCAAAACCCTTGTTTTGGTTCTGCTAATAAAAGTGTTAGTGGGATAAAACTATTTCTTTGTTGTTGCTTGAAGTGTTGAAAACCTTGATTTTGTTTTCCTCGAGTTTTCTTTGGTTTTGGTTTGAGTGCTTGTGTGTTTTCCTTTAGCTTGCTGTTATGTTAGTTAGTGAAATACTTATTTGTGCTATTGTTTGACTCGATAGAATTTTCGGAGTGCGAAGCTTGCTATCTCGAGTCACTAGCGTTTGAAGACCGTCATCCAGGCAAGTCATTTGATCATGTTTTACAATACCTATGATTTTGTTGCATCAGAAATATTCCTCCCCACCATGCATGCAGTAGGAGAATTTTAAGTTATGTCTTGAGTAGTATCATGAGGTAGGATGAACCCAATCCCCCTTGCTACTATTGTCCGGGACGATGTAGTTTATCTTGCTATGCTCGTAGACGGGGTTGGTTGAGAGATTCATAAGGGAGATGTGAGAGTCAATATGATGACAACCCCATGACTTCAAGCTCAAGATGGACTTCAAATTCACTACTGGGTGGAGGACGGTTGACGGGCACCCTAGAGGAACCAGTGGATGGCCGGGATGCATGGAGAAGCGCCATGACATCTTGCGGAAAGCTTCACCCAGCCACGAAGAGACGGATGGATACCCTTTGACCAGAAGCTTACCTGTGCAGCCGCAAGCCATTATGGGCTTTGGCTGGGTTGACCTTAGGCGTGACTCTGGACGGGCGGTGCCAGGAGATGTTGAAGAACGGTAGGACATGGATGGGTACCGACAGTGCTCAGAGAAACTCTACGGAAGACCCTGTTTCGTTCATCCTGTCTTCAAACACCAGGCAGTGTGAGGACATAAAGGAGGGAACGATTCTTGCGGGTAAAGTGCACAAGACTCTGCAGAGTAACAACCTAATCGATTAGCCGTGTCCCCGGTTACGGACAAAGGAGCCTCTGGAAATTGGAGTATTTCAGAAATCTCAACACCGAACAAATAAATTAATTGAGGGGTTAATTAATAATTGGGAATGAGACATTGGTTGGCAGAACCATCTCAATAACTACCAACATTTTGTAGTAATTGTAAGCAAGTCCTTTGTTGTAGGGAAAAACTGGCTTTTTCGCAAAAACATAAAACTCAGAGCCCCACAGCCAAATTGCATATAGTGTTAGCATTATTATTGTTGTTCTCTCTATGACTTGCCGGCATATTCTAAATGCTGACCTACACGGCTACAACGTCTCATGTTGCAGAGGAGTTTTCCGACCAGGAGTGAGGCTATGATCTACGCTTGGCGATTGCCCTATGGAGTCGGATGGACTCGCTATTCGTCTACGCTTCAACAACTTTATTTAGTTTATTTCTCATGAGTTGGCCTTCGGCCGAATTTATTATGATGTAATAAAGACTCGATATGAGAATCGTGTAATAAATTCAGGTGTGATTGAACTTTGAATCTTTTCATCAATGTACTGTGTGTGCCAACATGATCTTGGGATGGTACAGCTACACAGAGACTTTACCGATTTTGGGTCGGGTCGTTACAATTGGAGAGATGCGGAGGTAGACATGGTCTCCGATCTCGAAAGCCAAGTGACGATGCTTGCTATCATAGTAACTCTTCTGGCGCGATTGCGCGGCTTTGAGATTATCACGAATGACTTTGTACATTTCTTCAGCCTCTATGATCAAGTCATTGCCAAGAAGTTGACGTTCACCAGTCTTTGACCAGTTAAGAGGAGTACGGCACTTTCTGCCATAGAGAATCTCCAATGGGGCCTTGCCTGAACTCGCTTGGAAGCTGTTGTTATAGGAGAACTCAGCATATGGATGACCATCTTCCCACTTCATACCGAAAGAGATGACGCATGCCCTGAGCATATCTTCAAGAATCTGATTGACTCGCTCGACTTGGCCACTGGTTTGAGGATGAAAAGCTGTGCTGAAGCGAATGTTGGTGCCCATGGCCTTCTGAAAAGAATCCCAAAACTTGGAGGTGAAGATGCTGCCACAATCTGAAGATATCAACTACGGAATGCCGTGCAGAGAGACAATCCTGGAGGTATATAGCTCTGCCAACTGAGCTGCTATGATAGATTCTTTGATAGGAAGAAAATGAGCCACTTCGGTGAGCTTGTCGATGACAACGAAGATAGCATCATTGCCACGCTTGGACTTAGGAAATCCAGTCACGAAGTCCATCTCAATATGGTCAAACTTCCATTCTGGAATGGCAAGAGGTTGGAGGAGACTAGCTGGTCGTTGATGTTCTGCTTTCACTCTTCTGCAGACATCACAATCATTCACGAACTGAGCAATCTCGTGCTTCATTTGAGTCCACCAATACGACTGCTTGAGGTCCTGGTACATCTTTGTACTTCCAGGGTGAATAGAGAGGAGTGAATTTTGAGCCTCGTTCATAATGACTTTACAAAGGTCACCTTTAGGCACGACAATGCGATCCTCGAAGAATAGAGTATCCTTGTCATCAAGACGATAGCACTTGTACTTGGGTTGACTCTTGGCAATCCCAATCTTCACCTTCCTCACCATAACATCAAGAAATTGAGCCTCACGAATCTGATCTTCCAAAGTAGGAGAGACTTGGAGGTTGGCAAGAAATCCTTGAGGAACAACTTGAAGATTAAGTTTGCGGAAAGCTTCACAAAGCTCTGGTTAGTAAGGCTTGATAATCAAACTGTTGCAGTAAGCCTTCCTTCTCAATGCGTCAGCAATTACATTGGCCTTTCCTGGAGTATATTCAATACTCGGATTATACTCTTGAATCATTTTGACCCAACGAGTCTGCCTGAGGTTGAGGTTTGGCTGAGTGAAGATATACTTCAAACTCTTGTGATCAGTGAAGATGTCCACTTTTCTTCCCAACAAGAGATGTCTCCATGTTAAAAGAGCATGGACGACTGCCGCCAACTCGAGGTCATGAGTGGGGTAGTTATTTTTGTTGGGCTTCAACTGGCAAGAGGTATAGGCCACAACTTTCTTCTCTTGCATCAACACTGCACCAAGACCTTGAAGGGAAGCATCACAGAAGACCTCGAACGGTTTGATTCATCAGGAGGAGTCAGAAGTGGAGTAGTGACTAACTTCTCTTTCAGGGTGTTGAAAGTGATGTCACATTCAGGCGACTAGACATACTTCACATGCTTCTGCAGGAGGTTGGATAGGGGCTTCGCGATCTTAGAGAAGTTCTCAATGAACCTTCGACAATATCTTGCGAGCCCAAGGAAGCTGCGGAGTTGCTTCACATTCTGAGGTGGTTCCCAATTCACAATTGTAGACACCTTCTCAGGATTAACAGCTATGCCCTTGGCGGAGATGATATGTCCAAGGTAGAGAACCTCATCAAGCCAAAACTCACACTTTGAAAACTTCGCATAGAACTGATGTTCTTTGAGTTTATCCAGCACCAATCTCAAATGCTTGGCATGATCCTCCTTGTTCTTGGAAAAGACCAAAATGTCATCGAGGTAGACCAAGACGAAGTCATTTGTGTAGGCATTGAAGATGAAGTTCATCATGCGGGAGAATGTTGGCGGAGCATTGACAAGACCGAAAGACATGACAGTGTATTCATATGAACCATAGCTTGTTCCGAATGCTTTCTTGGGGATACCTTCTTCACGAATGCGAATCTGATGATAGCCCATACGGAGATCAAGCTTGGAGAATACTTGAGCACCCTTGAGTTGTTCGAAAAGCTCATTGATGTTGGGAAGTGGGTACTTGTTCTTTATGGTCTTCTTGTTCAATGGACGGTAGTCGACACAAAGTCAGTCCGTTGCATCCTTCTTCTTGACAAAAAGAACACCACAACCCCATGGAGAAGAACTTGGTCGGATGAGACCCATATGCTCTTGAATATCGAGTTGCTTCTTTAGCTCCTTCAACTCTTCAGGTCCAAGCTTGTAAGGACGTTTGCAAACAGGTTCCGTGCCAGGCTTAAGATCGATGACGAATTCAACTGGCTGGTGCGGAGGCATTCCTGGAAGCTCTTCTGGAAAGACGTCTTGATATTCGAAAACGACTAGAATCTGAGAGATGGCATCCAGCTCGCCCTTCTCATTGAGAGAAAACAGTCGGATGGTATCATCACAAGCGACAAAGACAATTACATCCTCAGATGAATGTGTCAATTGAATCTACCTGGCAGCACAATCAAGCTGAGCCTTGTGCTTAGAAAGCCAATCCATTCCGAGAATAAGATCAATATCTGAGTTACCAAGAACCACTGGAGAGGAAAAAACTTATAGTCGCCCAACGTGATAGTAACATCCGGGACCATAGAGCTTGCGTTCATGAATTTACCCGGAGAAACAACTGATAACTCTCTAGGTAAATCTTGGAAAGGCAACTCATGCTTAGATGCAAATGGTCTTGAAATGAAACAATGCAATGCACCAGTGCCAAAAAGAACTTTTATAGGAATATCGTTAACAGGAAGGTTACCCATAATCACATATGACGAGTCCTCTGCCTGAGCTGCGTTCATCAAGTTGACCTTTGCAGACTTGGGGTTATGCTTGACCACTGCAGTACTGGCAGATCTGACAGGAGGAGGAGGAAGACGCCTCTGATTGAAGCATTTGTTTGCATAGTGACCCTTCTGCTGACACTTGTTGCACGTGACCTCCGAGAGCGGACGGTGATACGGAGCACTTGATCTTGGAGCGTGAGACAAAGTCTTGTTCTGAAAGCCTGGGTTGGATGGGTGGGAAGATCCATTGCCACATTTGCTCTTCTGCTGATAAGGCTGACGGAACGGAGGAGGAGGAGGCAACCAATACTTTTGCTTCTTAGTTGCCACTTGAGTTGAGGAAGAAGGAGTTGCATCCCTGACTCACTTCTTGGAAGCATCGCACTTGAGTTGAGTAGTCTCTTGTTTCAGTGCCATATTGTAGAACTCATTGTACTTCTACGGTTCAAAGAGCACAAGAGCTAGTTGGAGATCTTCTCCGAGGCCACCTCTGAACTGATAAATCATGCTCTTCTTGTCAGGGACGTCTTGCTTAGCGAAACGAGCAAGCTTCTGGAACATGATGTTATACTGGTAAACAGACAAGCTGCCTTGCTTCAGGTTGCGGAACTCCTGACGCTTGCTCTCAACAACACTCTGAGGAATGTGGTGAGCTTTGAAGTCTTGACGGAATTCATCCCAGGTAATAACACGACCTCCTCTGGAATCTTTGTATTGCTGATACCACTCTGCAGCTTAGTCTTTGAGTTGGAAGGAGGCAAACTTGACAAAGTCCTCAGGCCTGACGTTGCTGCACTTGAAATGCTTGCAGATATCCACGAGCCAATCATCAGCGTCTGTTGCCTCGACATAGTTACTGAAGGTCTTTGGCTGATTAGCGAGGAACTGGTTGAGTGTAGCAAACCGATTCTGATTGTTGCCATGGCCTTGATTCCCTTGGTTGCGCTCTTGCAAGAGTTGCATGATCAGCTGCATGTTTGCATTGGTAGCGGCCATCACAGGTTGCCATGCCTCCGGAGGTGGAGGTGGCGGCGGCAGTTCAGGATTCTGACGCGTTGGAGGAGCCATCCTGAAGAGGGTGACATCCGTTAGCATCATGACAGACATATATTCAAGCTGAATCAAATGGATCGAAATTGCAACATATAGTCTTAACATCCGAACAAAATGAACAAATGCAATCCAATTGAAATGGTCACACTTCCATAAATTGAGAAGCCACTTAGATAGAGGTAGAAGAATAAAGTAACAAGGTATGGACAAGAACAAATACTTGGTGAGGATTACCCAATCACAAACCAAATATCCGCATAAGAAATTCTAGAGCTACATGAGTTCCCACCTATGAAACTCCCGAAATTCTCCTGGTTATGCAATCATGTGTTGGGGATACAGGGGAAGCATAATATCTCACCCAAAGCTAGCAAATACTACATCCAGCTATATCCATCCTTCAACACATAACCAAGAAACCTTCGGAAATCATTTACCCCAACCTTCGAAAAGCATCCGTTATACGAGTTATGGCGATACTCCCGAACTCCAGCCCCAGTACTGGGTGGCGTCGAGGTTATCTCACCAACAACTTCATAAAAGAGATTTTCGATGTTGGCGAAACTCAGGTATTCCAGAATTGCAACGATAAAATTGTGACGGCAACACCTCGGAGCTCAACTCCTCAGGACACTGCCACATCCCCTAAATGTCAGGAGGCACCAAGAACAATGTTCTCGTCACAAAACCATCGGAACGATTCCAAGATACCCACGTGATCCTAATTTTTTTTGTGAAATTTGAGAAGAGAAGAGTCAAAACTCTATGTCAGGATGCCTCACCAGAGCGACAAAGGGACTGAGGAGTAAAAAGAATCCTACTCTCCGATATATATAATCCTAAATGACTCCAAACATTTTTCTAGACTCAACAACGCCAGCGATTCGATCAAGCAGGGGGCTCCTAAGTCGGGGAAGGCTCTGATTACCAACTTGTAACACCCACGATGCGGCAATATCTCCCATGTGTCGAAGCACGACTTAGAGGCATAACCGCATTGTAAGCAATGTCGCAAGTGGGGTAATCTTCACACAACCCATGTAATGAATAAGGAAAAGAGATACATAGTTGGCTTACACTCGCCATGTCAGACAATAGCATAAATATCATTACATTCATCCAGATACAATCAAGGTCCAACTACGGAACCAAAATAAAGAACAACCCCAAATGCAACAAAGTCCCTGATCGCCCCAACTGGGCACCACTACTAATCGTCTGCAAAGGAAACGTAGTATTGCCCTGAGTCCTCATCGAACTCCCACTTGAGCTCAGTCAAATCTCCTGGAGCGGTATCATCGGTCCCTCCATCTGGTTTTGGAAGTAATCTATGAGTCACGGGGACTCAGCAATCTCACACCCTCACGATCAAGACTATTTAAGCTTATAGGTAGGGAAAGGTATGAGGTGGAGCTGCAGCAAGCACTAGCATATATGGTGGCTAACACACGCAAATGAGAGCAAGAAGAGAAGGCAAAGGCACGATCGATGAACTATGATCAAGAAGTGATCCTAGAACAACCTACGTTCAAGCATAACTCAAGACCGTGTTCTCTTCCCGGACTCCCCCGAAAAGAGACCATCACGGCCACACACTCTGTTGATTCATTTTAATTAAGTTAAGTATAAGGTTATCTACAACCGGACACTAACAAATTCCCATCTTCTCATAACCGCGGGCACGGCTTTCGAAAGTTCAAATCCCTGTAGGGGTGTCCCAACTTAGCCCATCACAAGCTCTCACAGTCAACGAAGGATATTCCTTCTCCCAAGACAATCCGATCAGACTCGGAATCCCGGTTACAAGACATCTCGACAATGGTAAAACTAAACCAGCAAAGCCACCCGAATGTGCCGACAAATCCCGATAGGAGCTGCACATATCTCGTTCTCAGGGCACACTCGGATGAGCCAGACGTCGGGTAGGCCATCCCAGAGTTGCCCCTGGTGGCACCAGACATCGCCCAGTTTGGACCAACACTCAGAGGAGCACTGGCCCGGGGGGGTTTAAAATAAAGATGACCCTCAGGCTCCGGAAACCAAAGGGAAAAAGAGGCTAGGTAGCAAAAGGTAAAACCAAGGTTGGGCCATGCTGGAGGAGTTTTATTCAAGGCGAACTATCAAGGGGTTCCCATTATAACCCAACCGTGTAAGGAACGTAAAATCAAGAAACATAATACCGGTCTGACGGAAACTAGGGCAGCAAGAGTGGAACAAAACACCAGGCATAAGGCCGAGCCTTCCACCCTTTACCAAGTACATAGATGCATTAAATAGAAAAGATATAATAATGATATCCCAACAATAAACAAGTTCCAACAAGGAACAAACTCCAATCTTCACCTGCAACTAGCAACGCTGTAAGAGGGGCTGAGCAAAGCGGTAACATAGCCAAACAACGGTTTGCTAGGACAAGGTGGGTTAGAGGTTTGACATGGCAATATGGGAGGCATGATCAGCAAGTGGTAGGTATCGTAGCATAGGCATAGAAAAAGAGCAAGCATCTAGCAAGCAAAGATAGAATGATTTCGAGGGTATGGTCATCTTGCCTGCAAAGTTCTCTGAGCCGACGTTAGCTTGATCCTCATAAGCATACTCAACGGGCTCCTCGATCACCTACTCATCTCCCGGCTCTACCCAAGCCAGAACAACAAGCAAAGGGAGACACAATCAACCACATGCAATGCACAAGAAACATGATGCAAAACATGGCATGCGATGCGGGACGTGATATGCAATGCATATGCATGTTTCAGAAAGGAATGATTGAACCTGGCCTCAACTTGGAAAACCAAGAGTGCCACTGGAAAGAGGGGTTGATTTCGGTCGAAATCGATATAAAGATCACCGGAATCGGATGCATGGTTTGCAAATGGCAAGCAAAACAAATATGGCACCGGTCTGCGATTAACAACACGAGGCCATCTAAATGCATCAAGAAAAATAAGCTACATCACTCTAACATGACAACAAAATACACGGCAGGGATCCACTCAATATGTTTGACAAAAGATGAACACTGAGCTACGGCTAATTCACTCAATAGCATGTTCAAACAAGCATGGCAAAAGTGCAAAAGATAACAGGTTACAGACTTAGTGAAAATAACATGTCAGGAATTTAACATCAGGAAGCAATGTTTAGAGCAAGATAACAACATGCTACAGGAACATATCATGGCAAAGCAATACATGGCATGAAGCTACTCAAAGCATACAACAAAAGTCCCTTACTGACCATAAGCCAAAAGGGATCAGAAAATACAATGGCAACCATGTGAACATAGCAATTATCGTTAACAGATTCAGACTTAGTAGAAAACTGGAACATGGCAAAACAGATATTAAGTAGGCATGTTTATGAGCTCGATGCACTCACCACAAGGCATTGCATGACAAACTAAGCATACACCCAGCAAGTAGACATGGCATAGAAGCTAAACATGGCAAGAACAACAACATAGCATGCATGGATCAACTACAACAACCTCGGCAAAAATGCTTAACACATAAACATTCTGCCAGGAACATTTTATTGCAAAAGTAGAGCTCGATTGAGTCAAGCTAGGGTGCTCCGTAATTGCAAACAAAGACATCGATGGAAAGAGCACAACAATATCTACAAAACATCCTTACTGATCATGCTCAAAAGAGGCATGGATCACTCTGTAGCAACAAGGATACATGGCATAAAAATATTGACAGGACAAAGACTTAGAATATTTCTAAGTCCCTGAAATCAGCAACATTACGAGAGCTACTTTGCATGCTTGTGCTAGTCACCACAAAGATCACAAAAATACATGGCATACACCCCTGTAAAGATGGCATGGCATACTTCAAAACTCATGTAGGGCTTAAGTTCATAGGAGGCACACAACAATCATGGCAAAAATGACAAAAGTGCAATTACTGATAAGAGTCTGAAACTAGTATGATCTAGCACTATTGCAACAGCATTTAGGGTATCAAGATGAGCTCAAATGAACATGATGCAATGAGATGAAATGAAGTACTCGTCGAGACAAACAATTTGATATGCTACACGCCCAAAACGGAGCCACGGATGCAGAGATATAGCATGATGAAAAATGCATAAAAATGCTAGGGTTAGGGCAAAAGTCAACCCTCAAATCCAGATCCAGATCGGCACGTGTTTTGAGGTTCATCGCCGGAGTTGTTCAACGCGGTGGCCGGAGCGGGAGTCACCGAAGAGGAGGAGGCCGGAGTCGGGGACGACGGAGAGGAGGGGCTCGCCGGCCGGAGCTCGCCGGCGTCGGGCGGCGAGGTGGACGCGTTGGGGTGGCGAGGTGCGAGGCGGCGGGGCGCCGGCGGGTCGTCGGGCGAGGCCGGATGCGTCGGCGGCGGCCGGAGCGAGGTCGGGCGGCGGCGACGAGGGAACCGGGTGGCGGGGAAACTCCCAGGCGGCGGGGTGCGGTGACGGGCTCCGGGGGCCTCCCGCGGGCCGAGCGGGCCGGCGCGGCGGCGGGCGGCGGGGTGCCACGTGGTGGCCCGTGACTGGCGCGGGGCGGCGGCGTGGGGTGTCCGGCTAGGTGGCGGTCATGTCCGGCGGCGGAGATGCGGAATTTTAGGGTTAGGGTGCGAAAAGACCCGGGATTTGGAAGGGGAGGGCCTTTTTATAGGTAGGAGGAGCTAGGAGGCTCCAAATTGAGCACGGTTTTCGGCCACGCGATCATGATCGAACGACCTAGATGATGGAGGGGGTTTAGGTGGGTTTTGGGCCACTTTGGAGGGGTGTTGGGCTGCAACACACACGAGGCCTTTTCGGTTCCTCGGTTAATCGTTGGAGTATCAAACGAAGTACAAATGGCACGAAACTTGACAGGCGGTCTACCGGTAGTAAACCAAGGTCGCTTGGCAAGTCTCGGTCCAATCCGAAAATGTTTAACACCCGCACACGAAAAGAGGTAGAAAGGGACACCGGAGGACATAGGAGCGCCGGAATGCAAAACGGACAACAGGGAAAATGCTCGGATGCATGAGACGAACACA
This sequence comes from Triticum urartu, assembly GCF_056163025.1. NCBI lineage: Eukaryota > Viridiplantae > Streptophyta > Magnoliopsida > Poales > Poaceae > Triticum > Triticum urartu. The sequence goes on from NC_141877.1 coordinate 303,132,963, forward strand.
TATGCAAATGCAATGCACATGATGACATGATATGAGATGCATGACAAAGGCAAAACAACACGAAGACAAAAACCCGACAACGAGGAAATAACATAACTTAGTGCCGGAAAAGGCAAGAGTTGGAATACAAATATGGCAAGTTACATACGGGGTGTTACATGTCCGGCCTGTGTGATATGGGCCGAACTGATGGGCCATGAAGATACAAAGTAGAAGGCCTTCCCCCGTGTTCTGATAGGACTCTCCTTTGCGTGGATGGCAAGATTGGTGTCCGGATGTATAGTTTCCTTCTTCTGTAAACCGACTCTGTACCACCCTAGGCCCTTCAAGTGTCTATATAAACCGGAGGGGTTAGTCCGTAGAGTCTATCAGAATTCATATAAGCTAGACATCTATGGTTTATCCATTACGATCTCGAGGTAGATCAACTCTTGTAACCCCTATATTCACCAAAGTCAATCAAGCAGGAAGTAGGGTTTTACCTCCATTAAGAGGGCCCGAACCTGGGTAAATGTGTCCCCTTTGTCTCCTGTTACCTTTGATCCTTAGACACACAGTTCAGGACCCCCTACCCGATATCGGCCGGTTTTGACACCGACATTGGTGCGTTCATTAAGAGTTCCACTGTGTCGTCGGCACAAGCTTCGATGGCTCGTTCGATCATCAATAACGATGTCGTTTTCGGGGAAACTTTCCTCCTGATACGTCTCCAACGTATCTATAATTCTTGATTGTTCCATACTATTATATTATCCATCTAGAATGTTTTATATGCATCTATATGCTATTTTATATGATTTTTGGGACTAACCTATTAACCTAGAGCCTAGTGCCAGTTCTCCCTCGGGGCTGAGGGTATGTACCAGTAGCTATGTGTTCGATCTCTCTCTCTCTCTCTCTCTCTCGTGTTCTTGAGTCGGCACGATCTTGATGTATCATGAGCTTTGCTATTATATTTGGATCTTATGATGTTTCTCCCCCTCTACTCTCTTGTGATGGATTGAGTTTTCCCGTTGAAGTTATCTCATCGGATTGAGTCTTTAAGGATTTGAGAACACTTGATGTATGTCTTGCATGTGCTTATCTGTGGTGACAATGAGATATCACGTGATCCACTTGATGTATGTTTTGGTGATCAACTTGCGAGTTTCGTGACCTCGTGAACTTATGCATAGGGGTTGGCACACATTTTCGTCTTGACTCTCCGATAGAAACTTTGGGGCACTCTTTGAAGTACTTTGTATTGGTTGAATAGATGAATCTGAGATTGTGTGATGCATATCGTATAATAATACCCATGGATACTTGAGGTGACATTGGAGTATCTAGGTGACATTAGGGTTTTGGTTGATTTGCGTCTTAAGGTGTTATTTTACTACGAACTCTAGGGCTGTTTGTGACACTTATAGGACTAGCCCAACGGATTGATAGGAAAGAATAACTTTGAGGTGATTTTGTACCCTACAATAATCTCTTCGTTTGTTCTCCGCTATTAGTGACTTTGGAGTGACTCTTTGTTGCATGTTGAGGGATAGTTATATGATCCAATTATGTTAGGGCCAATTCCAGTTCTGCCCCTAACTCGAACCCACTACTCAGTTTTGCCCCTAATTTTTAGGTATGCTCAGTTTTGCCCCTCCGCCGTTAGTGTCACTTATAGAAATGCCCTTTTGCGCCGTTACCGTCCGGTCAAAGTACTTTGACCATCCAGAAAAAAATAGCAAAAAAAATCAAAAAAATATGAAATTTGGTGGGATCGAAGATAGTCATGTCCGCAAGGTGCGTGCACAATTTTGTGTTGGTTGGACACTCTGGGAGCTCGTGGTAAAGTAAAAAAAATAATTTATGCATATGAACAGTAAATTCGAAAAAATAGCAAAAAAGTTCAAAAAAAATTGAATTATTTGGCGTCAAAGAGGCTTGAGTGCACAAGGTGCTTGCAAGTTTTGGTGATCAAATGACGTACGAGGCGCTCTAGAGAAAAAAAACAAAATACTGCATTTTTCAAAATTTTTTGAGCTAAAATTTGTTTTTTTTCTCCACGAGCTCCTACGATGTCCAAACACAACAAAAACGTGCACACATCTTGCGAACCTGAATATCTTTAGTCCCACGAACTTTCATATTTTTTTGATTTTTTTCTATCTTTTTGAATTTACTACTCGCATGCGTACAAAATTTATGTTTTCCTTTGACACGAGCTCCCGGAGTGTCCGAACGGCATGAAAATGTGCACGCGCCTTGTGGACATGACTATCTTCGATCCCACCAAATTTCGTATTTTTTTGATTTTTTGCTATTTTTTCAGGATGGTCAAAGACCTTTGACCGGACGGTAACGGCAGAGAAGGGCATTTCTATAAGTGAAACTAACGGCGGAGGGGCAAAACTGAGCATACCTAAAAATTATGGGCAAAACTGAGTAGTGGGTTCGAGTTAAGGGCATAGATGTAAATGTCCCATTATGTTATTATTGTTGAGAGAACTTGCACTAGTGAAACTATGAACCCTAGGCCTTGTTTCCTAGCATTGCAATACCGTTTGTGGTCACTTTTACCACTTGCTACCTTGCTGTTTTTATATTTTCAGATTACAAAATCCATTATCTACTATCCATATTGCACTTGTATCACCATCTCTTCGCCGAACTAGTGCACCTATACAATTTACCATTGTATTGGGTGTGTTGGGGACACAAAGACTCTTTGTTATTTGGTTGCAGGGTTGTTTGAGAGAGACCATCTTCATCCTACGCCTCCCACGGATTGATAAACCTTAGGTCATTCACTTGAGGGAATTTGCTGCTGTCCTACAAACCTCTGCACTTGGAGGCCCAACAACGTCTACAAGAAGAAGGTTGTGTGGTAGACATCACCTCCCCAGTGAACTTTTTGTGTTCGGCGGCTTTGCTCTGCGTGCATTTTCAATTGGTCACCTTGAGCAGATCGACAGCTATGCCCCTGGTCATCAGATCAGATTCGGGATCCTGAATTACATCGCTGACATCCGAGGAGACTTGATCTTCAAAGGGTTCACGACCTCGACCACTATTCCTCATCTCCAAGAAGGAAACCCATCGGATCCGTCATCAGGCACCGCTCAAAGATCAACTATCATCCCTGCCCTGGTGGTAGATCCAGAGCAGACCACCTCATCCGAATATGGGAGTTTGAAACCCACTGGACTGTCTCCTATTACGAAGCTCTTTTCCGAAGACCCAGAGGCAACTATGTCTTCGGCAAACCTCGAATCAAGCAGGAGTCTCCCTATCATCGGAGAGCCGAATCCGCCTCTGGATGCTAGCTCCGAACTCTCAAGGTCTGCGTCCAGTGAGCACGGCCTGGTAGAACCTACCATGCCCAGCCCCGCAGGTCCCCAGTTCCTCGCCCGGCCTTCGCTCTTAAACGAGGCCCTGGACTTAATGCAATCTCTCGCCATTACGGAAGTGTCACCTCAGAACTACGCCCAGCCCGGACTAAGGGCTGAGAGCGGGGAATTTTACGTCCCACACACCACCCACTTAATAGCCACTGTCGAGGACTTGACCGACATGCTATACTACGCCTCCGAAGACATCGACGGTATGGGCGACGATGCCGGAGACGAACCAGGCCGGAATCCACCCATCACCGGGCGTTGGATGGCCACCTCCACATACGATGTGTATATGGTGGATACACCTAAAAAGGACGACAATGACGAGGATGGAAGCAAGGACCCAATTGAGGACAAGCCTGCCGAGGCACCACCAAAACATCGACGTCAGTGGTGCCGCACAAAGTCACGTCGCGAAAAGGAAAGTAATACCAGCACCGGAGACAATGACACTCCAGAGAATGCCGAAGACTCTGACCACCCCATCGAGCCCACCATAGAGCAGGATGATTGGGAAAACGAACAAGTCAATCCAGAGGAACTCGCCGAGAATGAGGATTCGGAGGATAGTAACTATCTACCGGACTCCAAAGAGGAAGTCAGCCTCGGCAACGAAGATTTCATCATGCCAGAAGAACCCCTTGAGCAAGAATGCTTCAAGCAACAGCTCATCGCAACTGCGAGCAGCCTAAAAAAGAAACAACAACAGCTTCAGGCCGAACAGGATACGCTCAACGACAGATGGACCCAGGTCCTAGCTGCCGAGGAATATGGCCTCGAATGCCCAACAAAGAGTTTTCGAAGTGTCGGCTACTGCCACAATTCGACGACGAGACCCTTGAGCCAATACCGTCAAGATATAACTGCGCTGATGAACCAGACCGACCAGCGCGTGGGTGAGATAAAGCGGCTGCTTACGCCGAACACCAGCCCACACCACCGCGTCGTCGAGGCAAGGAGGTAGCGGCTCCGGGATACACCTATGACTTATGCCATGACCTGGACAATAGAGCCGGTTAGGCTATATCAATTTATGGATCAAGGGGGCACGCCCCAATGCGAGGTGATGACCATCAAGCTTGGCGTGATAGGCATAACCTCACTTGGGCCGAAAACCGAACACGGATGTCATCCGAACTCCGTCGTGACGTTTCCCAATACAGAGGCGCCGCACACCCCTTATGCTTTACCGATGAGGTAATGCAACACCAGTTTCCAGAAGGGTTTAAACCCGTAAACATTGAAGCATACGATGCTGGGGAACGTAGTTCTTTCAAAAAAATTTCTACGCACACGCAGGATCATGGTGTTGCATAGCAATGAGAGGAGAGAGTGTGTCCACGTACCCTCGTAGATCGAAAGCGGAATCATTACCACAATGCAATTGATGTAGTCGTACGTCTTCTCGATCCGACTGATCCAAGTACCGAACGCACGACACCTCCGAGTTCAGCACACGTTCAACTCGATGACGTCCCGCGAGCTTCGGTCTAGCAAAACTTCGCAGGAGAGTTTTTTCACCACGACGACGTGATGATGGTGATGATGATGCTACTGATGCAGGGCTTCGCCTAAGCACCGCTACGATATGATCGAGGTGGATTATGGTGGAGGGGGGACCGCACACGGTTGGGAGAGACCAACAGATCAACTTGTGTGTCTAGAGGTGGCCCCTGCCCCCTTATATAAAGGAGCAAGGGGGAGAGGCAGTCGGCCAAGGAGGGCGCGCCAAGGGGGAGTCCTACTCCCGGTGGGAGTAGGACTCCTGCTTTCCTTGTTGGAGTGGGAGAAGGGAAGGAAGGGAGAGAGGAGGAGAAGGAAAAAGGGGGGCGCCGCCCCCTCCTTGTCCAATTCGGACTAGAGGGGGAGGGGGCGCGCGGCTGCCCTAGCCGCCCCTCCTCTTCTCCCACTAAGGCCCATTAGGCCCAATATACTCCCCGGGGGGTTCCGGTAACCCCTCGGTACTCTGGTAAATGTCCGAAACCTCCCGAAACACTTCCGGTGTCTAAACATAGTAATCCAATATATCGATCTTTACGTCTCGACCATTTCAAGACTCCTCGTCTTGTCCGTGATCATATCCGGGACTCCGAACTACCTTCGGTACATCAAAACACAAAAACTCATAATACCGATCGTCACTGAACCTTAAGCATGCAGACCCTACGGGTTCGAAAACTATGTAGACATGACCGAGACACGTCTCCGGTCAATAACCAATAGCGGAACCTGGAAGCTCATATTGGCACCCACATATTCTACGAAGATCTTTATCGGTCAAATCGCATAACAACATACGTTGTTCCCTTTGTCATCGGTATGTTACTTGCCCGAGATTCGATCGTCGGTATCTCAATACCTAGTTCAATCTCGTTACCGGCAAGTCTCTTTACTCATTCCGCAATACATCATTCCGCAACTAACTCATTAGTTACAATGCTTGCAAGGCTTATAGTGATTGTATTACCGAGTGAGCCCAGAGATACCTCTCCGACAATCGGAGTGACAAATCCTAATCTCGAAATACGCCAACTCAACAAGTACCTTTGGAGACACCTGTAGAGAACCTTTATAATCACCCAGTTACGTTGTGACGTTTGGTAGCACACAAAGTGTTCCTGCGGTAAATGGGAGTTGCATATTCTCATAGTCATAGGAACATGTATAAGTCATGAAGAAAGCAATAGAAACATACTAAACGATCAAGTGCTAAGCTAACGGAATGGGTCAAGTCAATCACATCATTCTCCTAATGATGTGATCCCGTTAATAAAATGACAACTCATGTCTATGGTTAGGAAACATAACCATCTTTAATTAACGAGCTAGTCAAGTAGAGGCATACTAGTGACACTCTGTTTGTCTATGTATTCACACATGTATCATGTTTCCGGTTAATACAATTCTAGCATGAATAATAAACATTTATCATGATATGAGGAAATAAATAATAACTTTATTATTGCCTCTAGGGCATATTTCCTTTAGTCTCCCACTTGCACTAGAGTCAATAATCTAGATTACACAGTAATGATTCTAACACCCATGGAGCCTTGGTGTTGATCATGTTTTGCTCGTGGAAGAGGCTTAGTCAACGGGTCTGCAATATCCAGATCCATGTGTATCTTACAAATCTCTATGTCTCCCACCTGGACTTGATCCCGGATGGAGTTGAAGCGTCTCTTGATGTGCTTGGTTCTCTTGTGAAATCTGGATTCCTTTGCCAAGGCAATTGCACCAGTGTTGTTACAAAAGATTTTCATTGGACCCGATGCACTAGGTATGACATCTAGATCGGATATGAACTCCTTCATCCAGACTCCTTAATTTGTTGCTTCTGAAGCAGCAATGTACTCCGCTTCACACGTAGATCCCGCCACGACGCTTTGTTTAGAACTGCTCCAACTGACAGCTCCACCGTTCAATATAAACACATATCCGGTTTGCGATTTAGAATCGTCCGGATCAGTGTCAAAGCTTGCATTAACGTAACCATTTACGATGAGCTCTTTGTCACCTCCATAAACGAGAAACATATCCTTAGTCCTTTTCAGGTATTTCAGGATGTTCTTGACCGCTATGCAGTGATCCACTCCTGGATTACTTTGGTACCTCCCTGCTAAACTAATAGCAAGGCACACATCAGGTCTGGTACACAACATTGTATACATGATAGAGCCTATGGCTGAAGCATAGGGACCATCTTTCATTTTCTCTTTATCTTCTGAAGTGGTCGGGCATTGAGTCTTACTCAACTTCACACCTTGTAACACAGGCAAGAACCCTTTCTTTGCCTGATCCATTTTAAACTTCTTCAAAACTTTGTCAAGGTATGTTCTTTGTGTAAGTCCAATTAAGCGTCTTGATCTATCTCTATAGATCTTGATGCCCAATATGTAAGCAGCTTCACCGAGGTCTTTCATCGAAAAACTATTATTCAAGTATCCTTTTATGCTATCCAGAAATTCTATATCATTTCCAATCAACAATATGTCATCCACTTATAAGATTAGAAATGCTACAGAGCTCCCACTCACTTTCTTGTAAATACAGGCTTCTCCAAAAGTCTGTATGAAACCATATGCTTTGATCACACTATCAAAACGTTTATTCCAACTCCGAGAGGCTTGCACCAGTCCATAAATGGATCGCTGGAGCTTGCACACTTTGTTAGCACCTTTTGGATCGATAAAACCTTCAGGTTGCATCATATACAACTCTTCTTCCATAAATCCATTCATGAATGCAGTCTTTACATCCATTTGCCAAATTTCATAATCATAAAGTGCGGCAATTGCTAACATATTTCAAACGGACTTAAGTATCTCTACGGGTGAGAAGGTCTCATCGTAGTCAACTCCTTGAACTTGTCGAAAACCTTTCGCAACAAGTCGAGCTTTGTGGACAGTAACATTACTGTCAGCGTCTGTCTTCTTCTTGAAGATCCATTTATTCTTGATGGCTTGCCGATCATCGGGCAAGTCAACCAAAGTACACACTTTGTTTTCATACATGGATCCCATCTCGGATTTCATGGCCTCAAGCCATTTTGCGGAATCTAGGCTCATCATCGCTTCCTCATAGTTCGTAGGTTCGTCATGGTCTAGTAACATGACCTCCAGAACATGATTACCGTACCACTCTGGTGCAGATCTTACTCTGGTTGACCTACGAGGTTCGGTAGTAACTTGATCTGAAGTTTCATGATCATCATCATTAGCTTCCTAACTAATTGGTGTAGATGTCACAGGAACCAGTTTCTGTGATGAACTACTTTCCAATAAGGGAGCAGGTACAGTTACCTCATCAAGTTCTACTTTCCTCCCACTCACTTCTTTCGAGAGAAACTCCTTCTCTAGAAAGGATCCATTCTTAGCAACAAAAGTCTTGCCTTCAGATCTGTGATAGAAGGTGTACCCAATTGTTTCTTTTGGGTATCCTATGAAGACACATTTCTCCAACTTGGGTTCGAGCTTATCAGGTTGAAGCTTTTTCACATAAGCATGACAGTGCCAAACTTTAAGAAACAACAACTTTGGTTTCTTGCCAAACCACAGTTCATAAGGTGTCATCTCAACGGATTTCGATGGTGCCCTATTTAACGTGAATGCAGCCGTCTCTAAAGCATAACCCCAAAATGATAGTGGTAAATCAGTAAGAGACATCATAGATCGCACCATATCTAGTAAAGTACGATTACGACGTTCGGAAACACCATTACGCTGTGGTGTTCCGGGTGACGTGAGTTGCGAAACTATTCCGCATTCTTTCAAATGTAGACCAAACTTGTAACTCAAATATTCTCCTCCACGATCAGATCGTAGAAACTTTATTTTCTTGTTACGATGATTTTCCACTTCACTCTGAAATTCTTTGAACTTTAATGTTTCAGACTTATGTTTCATTAAGAAAATATACCCACATCTGCTCAAATCATCTATGAAGGTGAGAAAATAACGATACCCGCCGCGAGCCTCAATATTCATCGGACCACATACATCAGTATGTATGATTTCCAATAAATCTGTTGCTCGCTCCATAGTTCCGGAGAACGGCGTTTTAGTCATCTTGCCCATGAGGCATGGTTCGCAAGTACCAAGTGATTCATAATCAAGTGATTCCAAAAGTCCATCAGTATGGAGTTTCTTCATGCGCTTTATACCAATATGACCCAAACGGCAGTGCCACAAATAAGTTGCACTATCATTATCAACTCTGCATCTTTTGGTTTCAACATTATGAATATGTGTGTCACTACTATCGAGATTTAACACAAATAGACCACTCTTCAAGGGTGCGTGACCATAAAAGATATTACTCATATAAATAGAACAACCATTATTCTCAGATTTAAATGAATAACCGTCTCGCATCAAACAAGATCCAGATATAATGTTCATGCTCAACACTGGCACCAAATAACAATTATTTAGGTCTGAAACTAATCCCGAAGGTAGATGTAGAGGTAGCATGCCGACGGCGATCACATCGACTTTGGAACCATTTCCCATGCGCATCGTCACCTCGTCCCTAGCCAGTCTTTGCTTAATTCGTAGTCCCTGTTTCGAGTTGCAAATATTAGCAACATAACCAGTATCAAATACCCAGGTGCTACTGCGAGCTCTAGTAAGGTACACATCAATAACATGTATATCACATATACCTTTGTTCACCTTGCCATCCTTCTTATCCACCAAATACTTGGGGCAGTTCCGCTTCCAATGACCAGTTTGCTAGCAGTAGAAGCACTCAGTCTTTGGCTTGGGTCCAGAATTGGGTTTCTTCTCCTAAACAGAAACTTGTTTGCCGTTCTTCTTGAAGTTCCCCTTCTTCTTCCCTTTGCCCTTTTTCTTGAAACTGGTGGTCTTGTTGACCATCAACACTTGATGCTCCTTCTTGATTTCTACCTCCGCAGCCTTTAGCATTGCGAAGAGCTCGGGAATCGTCTTATCCATCCCTTGCAGGTTATAGTTCATCATGAAGCTCTTGTAGCTTGGTGGCAGTGATTGAAGAATTATGTTAATAACACTATCATCCGGAAGATCAACTCCCAGTTGAATTAAGTGATTGTTATACCCAGACATTCTGAGTATATGCTCACTGACAGAACTATTCTCCTCCATCTTGCAGCTGTAGAACTTATTGGAGACTTCATATCTCTCAATCCGGGCATTTGCTTGAAATATTAACTTCAACTCCTGGAACATCTCATATGCTCCATGACGTTCAAAACATCGTTGAAGTCCCGGTTCTAAGACGTTAAGCATGGCACACCGAACTATCGAGTAGTCATCAGCTTTGCTCTGCCAGACGTTCATAACATCTGGTGTTGCTCCTGCAGCAGGTTTGGAACCTAGCGGTGCTTCCAGGACGTAATTCTTCTGTGCAGCAATGAGGATAATCCTCAAGTTACTGACCCAGTCCGTGTAATTGCTACCATCATCTTTCAACTTTGCTTTCTCAAGGAACGCATTAAAATTCAATGGAACAACAACACGGGCCATCTATCTACAACAACATAGACAAGCAAAATACTATCAGGTACTAAGTTCATGATAATTTTAAGTTCAATTAATCATATTACTTAAGAACTCCCACTTAGATAGACATCCCTCTAATCATCTAAGTGATCACGTGATCCAAATCAACTAAACCATAATCGATCATCACATGAAATGGAGTAGTTTTCAATGGTGAACATCACTATGTTGATCATATCTACTATATGATTCACGCTCGACCTTTCGGTCTCAGTGTTCCGAGGCCATATCTGCATATGCTAGGCTCAGCAAGTTTAACCCGAGTATTCTGCGTGTGCAAAACCAGCTTGCACCCGTTGTAGATGAGCGTTGAGCTTATCACACTCGATCATCACGTGGTGTCTCGGCATGATGAACTTTGGCAATGGTGCATACTCAGGGAGAACACTTTTACCTTGAAATTTAGTGAGAGATCATCTTATAATGCTACTATCAATCAAAGAAAAATAAGATGCATAAAGGATAAACATCACATGTAATCAATTAAGTGATATGATATGGCCATCATCATCTTGTGCTTGTGATCTCCATCTCTGAAGCACCGTCATGATCACCATCGTCACCGGTGCGACACCTTGATCTCCATCGTAGCATCGTTGTCGTCTTGCCAACTATTTCTTCTACGACTATCGCTACCGCTTAGTGATAAAGTAAAGCAATTACAGGGCGATTGCATTGCATACAATAAAGCGACAACCATATGGCTCCTGCCAGTTGCCGATAACTCTGTTACAAAACATGATCATCTCATACAATACAATATAGCATCATGTCTTGACCATATCACATCACAACATGCCCTGCAAAAACAAGTTAGACGTCCTCTACTTTGTTGTTGCAAGTTTTACGTGGCTGCTACGGGCTGAGCAAGAACCGTTCTTACCTATGCATCAAAACCACAACGATAGTTCGTCAAGTTAGTGCTGTTTTAACCTTCACAAGGACGGGTGTAGCCACACTCGGTTCAACTAAAGTTGGAGAAACTGACACCCTCCAGCCACATGTGTGCAAATCACGTCTGTAGAACCAGTCTCACGTAAGCGTACGCGTAATGTCGGTCCGGGCCGCTTCATCCAACAATACCGCTGAACCAAAGTATGACATGATGGTAAGCAGTATGACTTGTATCGCCCACAACTCACTTGTGTTCTACTCGTGCATATAACATCTACGCATAAACCTGGCTCGGATGCCACTGTTGGGGAACGTAGTTATTTCAAAAAAATTCCTACGCACACGCAGGATTATGGTGTTGCATAGAAATGAGAGGAGAGAGTGTGTCCACGTACCCTCGTAGACCAAACAGAAGCATTAGCAGAACGCGGTTGATGTAGTCGTACGTCTTCATGATCCGACCGATCCAAGTACCGAACGCACGGCACCTCCAAGTTCAGCACACGTTCAACTCGATGATGTCCCATGAGCTCCGATCCAGCAAAGCTTCGCAGGAGAGTTTCGTCAACACGATGGCGTGATGACGGTGATGATGATGCTACTGTCGCAGGGCTTCGCCTAAGCACCTCTACGATATGATTGAGGTGGATTATGGTGGAGGGGGGACCGCACACGGTTGGGAGAGACCAACAGATCAACTTGTGTGTCTAGAGGTGGCCCCTGCCCCCTTATAGAAAGGAGCAAGGGGGAGAGGCAGTCGGCCAAGGAGGGCGCGCCAAGGGGGAGTCCTACTCCCGGTGGGAGTAGGACTCCTGCTTTCCTTGTTGGAGTGGGAGAAGGGAAGGAAGGGAGAGAGGAGGAGAAGGAAAAAGGGGGGCGCCGCCCCCTCCTTGTCCAATTCGGACTAGAGGGGGAGGGGGCGCGCGGCTGCCCTAGCCGCCCCTCCTCTTCTCCCACTAAGGCCCATTAGGCCCAATATACTCCCCGGGGGGTTCCGGTAACCCCTCGGTACTCTGGTAAATGTCCGAAACCTCCCGAAACACTTCCGGTGTCTAAACATAGTAATCCAATATATCGATCTTTACGTCTCGACCATTTCGAGACTCCTCGTCTTGTCCGTGATCATATCCGGGACTCCGAACTACCTTTGGTACATCAAAACACAAAAACTCATAATACCGATCGTCACCGAACTTTAAGCGTGCGGACCCTACAGGTTCGAGAACTATGTAGACATGACCGAGACACATCTCCGGTCAATTACCAATAGCGGAACCTGGATGCTCATATTGGCTCCCACATATTCTACGAAGATCTTTATCGGTCAAACCGCATAACAACATACGTTGTTCCCTTTGTCATCGGTATGTTACTTGCCCGAGATTCGATCGTAGGTATTTCAATACCTAGTTCAATCTCGTTACCGACAAGTCTCTTTACTCATTCCGTTATACATCATTCCGCAACTAACTCATTAGTTACAATGCTTGCAAGGCTTATAGTGATTGTATTACCGAGTGGGCCCAGAGATACCTCTCCGACAACCGGAGTGACAAATCCTAATCTCGAAATACGCCAACTCAACAAGTACCTTTGGAGACACCTGTAGAGCACCTTTATAATCACCCAGTTACCGTTTGGTAGCACACAAAGTGTACCTCCGGTAAACGAGAGTTGCATAATCTCATAGTCATAGGAACATGTATAAGTCATGAAGAAAGCAACAACAACATACTAAACGATCAAGTGCTAAGCTAACGGAATGGGTCAAGTCAATCACATCATTATCCTAATGATGTGATCCCGTTAATAAAATGACAACTCATGTCTATGGTTAGGAAACATAACCATCTTTAATTATCAAGCTAGTCAAGTAGAGGCATACTAGTGACACTCTGTTTGTCTATGTATTCACACATGTATCATGTTTTCGGTTAATACAATTCTAGCATGAATAATAAACATTTATCATGATATGAGGAAATAAATAATAACTTTATTATTGCCTCTAGGGCATATTTCCTTCATACGATGGAACGACGGATCCCGCGGTATGGATCAAAGATTTCCTTCTCCATATTCACATGGCTCGCGGTGACGATCTCCACGCCATCAAATACCTCCCCCTAAATCTGAAGGGACCAGCACGACACTGGTTAAACAGCCTCCCATAGAACTCCATTGGTAGCTTGGAAGATTTGGAGGACGCCTTTTGAGAAAACTTCCAAGGTACCTATGTCCGGCCTCCGGATGCCGATGACCTTAGTCATATAGTCCAGCAACCCGGAGAGTCAGCCCGCAAACTCTGGACTAGGTTCCTAATTAAAAAGAACCAAAATAGTCGACTGTCCGGACGCCGAAGCCCTCGCGGCCTTTAAACATAGCGTCCTCGACAAGTGGCTCGCCCGACACCTCAGACAGGAAAAACAGAAGTCTATGGCAGCTCTTACCGCACTCATGACCCGCTTCTGCGGGGGATAATATAGCTAGTTGGCTCGTAGAAGCAATAGTACTAGCGACCCTGGCACCTCCGAACCCAGGGATGGCAACGGCAGGCCACGACGCAACAAACATAAGCGTCGAAAAAACAATGAAGAAACTGAAGACACGGCGGTTAACGCTGGATTCAGCGGCTCTAAATCCGGTCAGCGGAAGAAGCCATTCAAAGGAAATAAAGATGGTCCATCTAATTTGGACAAAATACTAGACCGGCCTTATCAGATTAATGGCACCCCCGACAATCCTGCCAATCATTCCAACATAAATTGTTGGGTTTTCAAACATCCCGGTAAGTTAAATATCGAACATAAGGGGAAAGGGCCGCCAAGCGAGGACGAGGATAAGCCCCGCCCAACAAACACAGGGATACAGAAGAAATTTCCTCCTGAGGTGAAAAGAGTGAACATGATATATGTCACGCATATCCCCAAGAGGGAGCGCAAGCACGCACTAAGGGACGTCTACGCTGTAGAGCCTGTCACCCCTAAATTGAACCCGTGGTCGGCTTGCCCGATCACCTTCGATCGCAGGGACCACCCGACCAGTATCCATCATGGAGGTTCGGGAGCTCTGGTCCTCGATCCAATCATCGATGGATTCCATCTTACTCGAGTCCTTATGGACGACGGCAACAGTCTTAACTTGATTTACCAAGATACTGTTCGTAAAATGGGTATTGACCCATCAAGAATCAAGCCTGGTAACACCACCTTTAAAGGGGTGATACCCGGCGTCGAATCCCGCTGCACGGATTCATTAACATTGGAAGTTTTATTCGGATCACTGGACAACTTCCGAAGTGAAGACTTGATCTTCGACATCGTCCCCTTCCGCAGTGGTTATCACGCACTGCTCGGACGTACCGCCTTCGCACGCTTCAATGTAGTCCTGCATTATGCTTACTTAAAGCTCAAAATGCTTGGACCCCGTGGAGTTATCACAGTCAATGGAAACATGGAGCGCTCCCTCCGTACTGAGGAGCACACCACGACCCTTGCAGCCGAGGTACAGAGCGGCCTCATCAAGCCGAACACTTCATCGGCCATCAAGCCTCCGGACACCGTCAAACGAGTCCGGCCTACCTTGCTGAACGACAGCTTGGTTAGTCCAGCACTGGACTAGCAGTTCCGCCTCCATCAATCACCCCATCTAACTGCAGCATATGTACCGCGTGTGCATAACTACGCACTTAAAATACCTTAGGCAACGACAGAGGCACATTGCGGACGAGGTTCACAGTGCGGCTCGACCCTATTCGGACCTTAAACCTTTTTCCTTTCCTTTTTTTCCTCTCATATTACAGGTTCATTAAAACCTAATAACTTTACGGTTGTACAAGGGTCCTTTCCCAGGCCCCTTCTATATAAATGATCGCTGATTGCTCCTCTCAAAGGATCTTGCACCAAGGCAAAAAGCGGCGCAGACGTGCGGCGGGTTGTCGAGGGGATCTTCAAGACTACCTTTTTTTTCTTTTTAGGCCCTACATACAACTGTCGCTTGTTTACAAATTCTCAGCATGTAAAATAGCCTTGATGTTTATGGCATTATCTGTAATAGCATGTTTTGACGTATCAAACAGATCATAATGGAAACTGTTTTGCTCACCAACCCTTGTTCGGTATTGGTTTATAATCTGCATTCCTCCTTTGTGTTAAGGTTACCATATATATATTTTGGTACGGCTTAAACGCCAGGGGCTCTATTCGGCCACATATATTTTCAAAAAGTCCAAACACTCCTAGAGTATACTTCGGCGTCCCAAATATTGCATTATATGCATCAGCTCCGAATTATGTCTCTGGTCAATAGTTGGGTTGCCCTGCTCCTGTGATTACTACCTTACGTTCCACATGTTTAGCTAGGGTATTAAAGGGAGAACTAATGCGATTGTGTTTCTGGTTCGTCCGGTCAAACACCTCAGTAGAGAAAGCCGAAAACTGACTGTCATGATACGGCGAGAGCTGGTCGGCGATTTGGCGACTTGCTATAAATCTTTTGCGATTTCTTCCCTATTATACGAAGGACTGGCCTTCGTTCAGTCACGTGCCTAAGGCATCCAACTTTGGATAGCCGCATACGCACCAAGGGCTAGTTCTTAGTCCCATCATCAAACTCCTATGGCTAAGTGAAAGTGATAAAACCGCATAGTCTGATTGCCTAGTTCTCTGCGCAGACACCTCCTTTACGGACCAAGACATTGGGTCAAGTGTGATCGTGCGCTATTATGAACACCCCCATAGCATCTACGTGGGGGCTGAAGTCGACGACTAGTAAACTCTTAGAAATAAGAACGACCGCACAGGAGGAAATTAATTTCAGTAAAAGCATAAATATATTACAAAGCCTTGGTTCATAAAAAAATGTCTAGACAGCTCGGATACATTCACTCAAACATGATATCTTTTGAGCATTGGACCTCTATTAATCGGGCACACTCCAAGACGTTGTCAAAATACTGCTCTGGCTTGCGGTGGTCCTTGCCTTCGGGTGGGCCCTCGGTCGCCACGACGATGGCCTTCATCTTTGCCTAGTGCATATTGACACGGGCAAAGGCCATCCACGCACCTTCTATGCACGCCGAGCACTTGACAGCTTCAACTCGAGGCAGCGCGTCAGCGAGTCACTTCACCAGGCCGAAGTAGCTGCTAGGAATGGGCCCGGTTGGCCAAAGCCGAACTATGACATCCTTCATGACCAAGACAGACAAGCTATGAAGCTCCGCCAGTTGCATCATCTGGTTGTTCAACAGCGTCGGACGCTCCAGCGCTAGGAACTGTGACCAGAAGAGCTTCTCCGTCGTGTGCCCCTGGGCCCGGAAGAACTGTGCGGTGTCGGCAACACTCTTCGGAAGATCCGCAAAGGCGTCTGGAGAACTCCATAGTCGAGTGAGCAAGGCATATCTTTGACCGCCAAATATACTCTGCAAAAGGAAGGGCTTACCAGCGCTATCTATCTGGCCTGCCGGATCTCCTCACAAGCTGCCCGTGACTCGGCTCGCGCCTCCTTGGCCTATTGGAGTGCCTTGGCGAGTTCGGCCGCCTGGGCCGTACTCTTCTCCAAGGCCTCGCACTTGCCGATGGCGACCTTCAGATCTTGCTCCACCTCGGCCACCCTCTCCTCGTGCTGGTGGCGGGCGACCTGTTCGGTCTTTAAATCCGCAGCCGCTTTGTCTGCGGCTTCTTTTCTCGCCCTGGCCTACTCCTTGGCTTGTGCAAGGGTGATCTTGAGGGTCCCGACCTCGTCCGTGCTACATGCAATCATAATCATCGCAGTACATTAGCTTAACTCCAAATGTGCATATCACTTTAGGCATATAAGAGTGCTTTTAAACCATACCTTGCGCCTCATCAAACCGCTTGTTAATGCGGTCGATGTCATTATCAGCCAGCTTCAACTTCTGCTTGATTTCGGAAACTTCAGCGGCCTGGGTGGTCGCCGCCAACAGGGAAGCCTGTTTATCCAAAAGACAAGTACGTCACCTCCTGCGATTATTACTTGATCCTCTGCTCGGCCTTTTTCAAAACCGAACAGAGTCTCAGTGGTACTATCTATATACATGCATGTTTCCTTCATATGAAAAGCATCTAAGAGTATTACGTCGCATTCCTTGAAGCCTGTTAGCAGGTTGGTGAAGGCATCGTTCAGCCCGCTCTTTGCAGACTGAACCTTCTCAACCACCGCACCCATCAGGGTGCGATGCTCCTCCATAATGGCAGCACATCGTAGTGCCTTCACCAGTGTATTCGGTGCCTCCGGACTAGTGGAAGTCGCCGTCGGAGTCTGCGCTCCCCCTCCTTCGAAGGGGGTTGCTCGCTCGATTCCGGAGCCATATGGATCTCCGGAATAGTGTTCGGCTGGGGGCCGGACTGGTCAGGGCCCCCGTCGTCGGTCTCCATGGGGGTTGCTCCCCCATGTTTTCAACAGCCGAGGCTTCACCCTTGGGCGCCGTATTGGCAGCCTCCCTCACCTCTCCGTGGCCTGGAGAGGCCCTTCGGTACAACACCTCAGTGTCATCCGCGATGGTTGGCGGAGAGGCTTGCGGGGGCGTCTCGCTCTCCACCATCTCTGGTGCCAGAGATGAAAGTACAATTATCCCTGGGTGGTTTTGGTAATTCCTAACAACATATAGCTCATTAAACTAATGCTATTTCAAGATGATCATTTCAGAAAGTTCAATGATTGGCATGGCATGGATTAGAAGTGTGGACCCCTCAAAATGCTAAGGATACAAATTGGCTCAAGCTCAAGACTCTACATTTCCATTTTAGTGATCCAAGATCACATTGAGTCCATAGGAAAATCCAATACTATTAAAATGGGATGAGGTGTTGCTTAATGGCTTGCTTGCTCAAAATGCTTAGTGATATGCTCCAAAAGTCCTCAACCACTTTCTCATATCCACATATGTCCCAAACCAAAAGTCAAACTCGACCCCACCGAAATTATCTATCCGGCGCCACCGAGTTCACTTGACATAGCCACTACCAGAAAACCTAGTCACTTTGGTCTCACCGATACGGATGTCGGTCTCACCGAGATGGGATTGCAAACTCTCTATTTCCCTTTGTAATGTTTCAGTCCAACCGAGATGAGCGATTGGTCCCACCGAGTTCACAATGCAAACTATCTGTTTCCCTTCCGTAACGTTTTGGTCTCACCGAAATGAGCGATTCGGTCCCACTGACTTTACCTGACCAACTCTCTGTTTGCCTATTACAGAAATCGGTCCTACTGAGTTTATGTGATTGGTCTCACCAAGATTATGTTATGCCCTAACCCTAATGAATTCGGTATCACCGAGTTGACATGTCGGTCCCACCGAAAATCCTAACGTTCACATTTTGAACTAAATCGGTCTGACCGAGTTTAACTATTCGGTCCCACCGAGTTTGGTAAATTGTGTGTAACGGTTAGATTTTTTGTGGAGGCTATTTATACCCCTCCATGTCACACCCTAGCTAGTTCATGCATTAGAGTGCTTGCATCATGTTTAACTTTATCAGAAACTTGGAAATGGGGATGACAGAACCCCCAGCACCCCCAGAAACCAACTAGGGTTTACTACAATTATTTTCAATGAACTTGAAATGCCCTTCTAAAATGTTCATCATCTTTGCCTTTGTCCTAAACCTCTGACAAAAATGGTGCACAATTTTCTAGGTCATCCTAAGGTCACTGGATTAAATCATTAGTTATTCAAATTTGAGAATTTAAATGCTAGTAAATATTTTAAATGCTCAAATAATCCTAAACTGAAATGTTCCTTGTTGGATTTACTCTATATAGTGGGCATGAGTAGTTTGGTGATTTTTGGAAGTGTCTAGATATTTTTAGAAATGCCACAAACTTGCAGAAATAAAACAAAATAGAAAATAAAGGAAAGAGGCTTACCTGGCCGCAACCTACCTGGCAAGCCCACCTGGCGGCCCAGCACTGTGCTGGCCCATGCCAGCCAGCTGTTTCTTCCACGCCAGGCAGGTAGGCAGGAGGTGGCACCGACCGCGAGCTCGCCATGGTGCCAGCTGCTTGCCGCTTCGCCCCTGATCGTGTTGGTCGACCTCCACGTCGCCCGCTCGACCGCCCCGACACCTCACTATCCCCCTGCTCCTCTCTCTCGCTCTCCCCCACCATGGCCGACGCTTCCGCGCTTGCGCCGATGTGAAAACCGCAGCCACCATCGCCTCCTTGCCATCTCACCGTGTCCAGAAGTTCCACCATCGTCCTCTCCGTTGAGCTGACCGAGCCCTGAGCGCTCGCTCGCTCGCCCCGGAGCCACCCCTTCGTCCTCGCCGTCACCGCCCGTCGCTGGAGATCCCCTTCGCCGACACGCTCGCTCCAGCTCGTCGCCGACCTCGCCTTCCTAGCTTGCCGTTACCACCGTGAGCTCCTGCATCTCCCCTCGTTTCCGTTCTTGCTGCCGTCCACTGCAACGACTACAATGAGCTCAACTGCACGCACCGCCGCCGAGCTCGTCGCCGACGTGTCTCTGGCCACGCAATGGCCTCACCACCCTGTCCAGTAGCCTCACCGCACCGCATAGACCACGTAGGAGCTGGCCCCATTCTTTCAGAGCCACCGCAACGACGAGTTCGGCCTCGCCCGAACTCCGGCAGCCTCAAAGCTCATCGCCGGCATCGTTTCCGGCGAAGCCGAGCTCCACCTCCACCACCAATCGACGCGGCTTGCTCCGAGCTGCCCGTAGATGGTCTCCGCCGTCCAATTGGTCGCCGGAGCGCCAAACCCGCACTGCCCTGCCGCGTTTGGCCTCGTCGGCGGCTAAACGCCGGCGAGTTGACCTAGTTTGACCCAAGGTTGACCCTAGTTTGACCCCCTGGGTCAATGACAGGTGTTCCCCCGCCCTGTTAATTAAACCTAGGTTAGTAGTTAAACTAACCCTACTTAGTTAATTAACTAATAGAGACACTAACCAGTGGGTCCCACTGGTCAGGTTTGACCTGGACGCCCCAGTTGACTTGCTGACGCAATAAATCATTTACTGGATTTATTCTTATACAGGAAATTCTAGAAAATCTTATAAATTTAAAAAATTCATAGAAATTAATATGTAACTCCAAATTCAAAGTTTTATATATGAATATTGATCAGACAAATCCAATCTTTCCATCCGTAATGGTTTCATGCATGTTAGAACACTTTAATCTTGCTGTTTAAGTGAAACAAGCTAATGCATTATTATGACTTCATATCATGGGCTTTCATTTGAATCTTTGATTCAAATGGACTCAAACAAACCTGTTTTAGAATGCATTAGCCAAAACACACCCATTTTGCCATGCCACATGCATGCATCATATTGTTGCATATTGTTTGATATTGATTGTGTTACCGGTGCTCTCTGCGGGTTCTATCCTAGAGGATTACCGTGAGTACCCAAGCGAAGGACAGTACCAGACTACCGATCTGCCAGGCAAGCAGCCCCATTGATCATATTGATACAATCCCATGTTCTTGCTCCTGCTCTCATTTACTGCATTTAAGACAACAACGTTTCAAACTACTATGTGTTGCGGTAGTTGAACCCATTTCCTCTGCATGACCTGTCATTGCCACAGTAACTAGAAAAAACCCACTAGCATGTGTAGGAGTTGATTGAGCCATGTCTGTGTTTCCTACCTTGCTATGCCTACTATGCTTAGAGTCGTGTCAGGTCTGGTTCATTTGGGTGATGGGCTAAAGTGAAATGATTATGTCGGTAATGTGAGTGATGTGTTGAACACGATTTGGTAAAGGTATCGATGAGAGGCCATGTAGGAGTACATGGTGGGTTGTTTCATTGGAACCGTCCTTAAGCACCGAGAACTGTATGTGTGATTTAAGAATCAGTTACTACCATGCATTGGGATCCTTAATTGACCCTCTCGGCTTCTTAACCACCCTAGTCCTCTGTCCAGGAGTTGCAACTAGTTTCTGGCGTTTATAGGATATGTGTTGGAGGCCGTGCGTAGAGCTGACCCTAGGGGTGGGCTATGATGTGGTAGATACACCGTGGCCGGGTATGCCGGGCGCCCGTTTGGTGTCTCGGAACCCTGTACACATCGTTTGGGGCCGTATGTGGAAACCTCGGCCGGACTCCCTGTGGATGGAACCTGGATAGGCGATAAACCTAGACTAGAGACTTGAGTGTTTAGGTAGGCCGTGGCCGACACCCTCGTTGGGTTTCCGCTTGAAGGTTGCTGAGTACATGTCGTGTAAACGATGGTAAGTGGTGAGCGCATGTGTGAAGAAGTACACCCCTGCAGGGTTAACATCATCTATTCGAATAGCCACGTCCGCGGTAAAGGACTACTTGGTTGCCTATACAGTTCATAGACAAGTAAATGGATACTCCTAAAAGCCTCAAGACAAGTGTGAGTGCCATGGATGTCCCTTCCGTAGGATGACGGAGGAGGATCAATGGTAGTGTATTGTTGTGGTGAGTAGTGGACTCGTGTGCGCAAAACATTTACAAGTAGTTGTCTCGTAGGATAACTTAGCCAAGAGTCAAAGCTGGCTTGCTGCAATAACCCCACTTTCCTTCTTGAGAATGTTGCATGTATAGTAGGATATGTTGTAAGACTTGCCGAGTACCTTCGTACTCATGTTTGCTTAATTACTGTTGCAGAAGAGAACACCGCTCCCTCCGATGGGTTCTATGTAGATCTCGACGTTGACGAGTGACTTGCCACCCAGGTGGTGATCCTGAGCCGTGAAGGGCCTTGTAGACAGACAGGCTTCGTCAAGCCTTCTTGCTTTCTAGTTGTCTGTACTCAGACAAGTTTGCTTCCGCATGTCCTTGTATGTTTGTATGACTTGAGTGTCGGGTCATGTGACCCCTACCTGTATGAACATATTATGTATGGCTCTCTGGAGCCTTCTAAATAAAGTACTTTGAGTTGTAGAGTTTTGTTGTGATGCCATGTTTTATTTACACATATCGAGCATATTGTGTGTATGTTTGAAATGCTTGGTATGTGTGGGATTTGACAATCTAGTTGTTTATCCTTGGTAGCCTCTCTTATGGGGAAATGTAGTCTGGTGCTTCCACTGAGCCTTGGTAGTCCGCTATAGCCCGGCTTACCGGAGTCCTGTTAGCCCAGCACTACTGCTCCGGAACAATTAGACTAGCCGGCATGTGATTCACTTCGTTCCTGTGTCTGTCCCTTCGGGGAAATGTCACGCGGAGACATCTGGAATCATGTTAGCCTGCTATAGCCTAGGTTCCCGGAGTCCTGTTAGCCCAGTTGCTACAGCCCGGATTCATACGCTGTTGACCGACATGCTCGATGTTGATTCATGTATGCTTGTCCCTATAAGTTAGTGCCACTTTGGGTTCATGACTAGTCATGTCGGCCCGTGTTCTCTGTCATATGGATGCTAGCGACACTATCATATACGTGAGCCAAAAGGCGCGAACGGTCCCGGGCCATGGTAAGGCGACACCCTTGGGGATACCGTGCGTGAGGCCGCAAAGTGATATGAGGTGTTACAGGCTAGATCGGTGTGACTTAGAATCAGGGTCCTGGCAGCGTTGGCATAAGAGCCGGACTGCCTGTAGGTTTGTTAAGCCAAACTAGTCGATGTCGAGTCTAGAAATGCTTTAGTTATATGTAGGGGAATTGATTATGGGAGGGACGTAAGGCTCTTTTTACTCCTTTACCTTATGCCCTCTGATCTGAGTCATCCTCTTCTCTTTCTACGTGGGTTAAGGACTAGGATCTCATCTCTCTATCAGGTACACATGTTACTAATCTGTAGAATCTTAGGATTGTTGGTTCCAGGCCTCAGTTTAGTTTCTACTACTTTTAGTATGTTGTCAGTTGAACCAGAACCTTGATATGATGTTGTTGAGTGGCTTTGCCAACAATTGTGAATGTCTCAAATCTTTTTCTGAGCATTTACAGCCGTTATGCTTTCCGATTTCTCCTAGAAAATTCTAATGCCTTCGCATTATTTCGTGGTTTCAGATGGCCTCCCGCACCCGGAATCAAGTGGTTCGTTTGACTCGATGCCTTGATGTACCTGGTCACACGGCCATGCTGGTCCGCATGATGATCGAGGCTAGCTATCGATGCTATCCTGAATATACCGTTGAGGAGCAGTATCGAGATTTCAATCAGAGCCAATACCTTTGCACAGTCAGGATATACCCTTCCTATCCTGGAGCTACTAAACCCCTCGATTGTTCATATGGACTTGGGATTACCATCGAGATGTCTGTGCAGGACGCTGCTTACTCGATGATGACTATTATGCGGGCTAGGCTTCCTTTACTTTGAAACACTGAGTTCCGCTATATGCCAGCATCACTCCCTGGGGCAGAAGGTTACTATCAGGCTCTCTACGCTGACTCCTCCCATGAGGATTCGCTACTCCGCACTACCACAGAGTTTCTTGAGGATAAGGACCGCGAGAATTGTGCTTTGCGAATGGAGCTTTTCAGCAGTCGATCTGATCACTGGGCCACTCTGACACGGTTTGCACCTGCCGTGCAGGCTGGGTATATGGACATGAGGGATTTGTACCCCTTGCGGTTTGGTCTTTCGGATCGTATGGACTGGCGTGATGTAGGAGGCATAACCCCTCCCTGTGGACCCCGTCTGCCACCGTTTGTTGGACCAAGGCCACATCCGAGTCATTATGGACCGCAAGCTCCACAGGACCGACTATTTCCAGATGATCATGTTCAGCTCCCAGGACATGGTGGTAATCTCTATGAAGATTACTACGGAGACATCTGAGTTGGTAGTAGCTTCACTAGTATTGTATCAGTTGTATTTCCATAGTCCCGCGTGTCTGGTGGAATATGACTTAGTGTGTACTGAATTCTGAAGGCGTAGAAAAGTAATGTATAGGAACTTGGAATGCCTCTGATGAGATGTAATGTCCCTTCACCGTAGTTGTACTTCAGCCTGGGCTTGTACTAAACTATGTATGGTGTGTATGACCAATGGTATATATATATGGCAGTTTCTGTATTACCATGTCGTACAAATGAACATCTCTGCATTCCTGTCATCCATTACATTCTGCATTCTTATGCCAGAGTTTTGCCATCCTTGTCTAAACCGTTGTTTTGTTTTCCTAGGATGGTGAACACCCGAAGCACCCCTGCTGTTCAGGAGCAGGGTGAAGCCAGTGGAGTTAGGGATGGGAATCTGCCCCATCCACCTTCCTTGGCTGAAGTCATGTTGGAGGCAAAAAGGAATAAACGTGAGACCAAGCGGTTGTTAGAACGCATCGAGCAGAATACTGCATGTTCCCAGAGGAATGACTTGGTGTCTCTCAATGATTTCATCAAGCTGACCCCACCAACCTTGCATCATTCTGTCGAGCCTCTCGATGCGGATGATTGGCTTCGCAGCATTGCCCATAAGCTACATTCTGCACGTGTAGCCGAAGCTGACAAAGTCACTTCTGCTGCTTATCGCCTTGAGGGCCCTGCTAGATTTTGGTGGGAAAACTATGAGGCTATGCGCCCAGCCGACCAGGTTACCACTTGGGCAGAATTCATCGCGGCTTTTCGTGAACACCACATCCCGGAGGGTCTTATGGATCGCAAGAGAGAGGAATTCTGCAACTTCACTCAAGGCAGACTGACCGTGGATGCCTACAGCCGTGAGTTTGGGAACTTGGCACGTTATGCACCTGAGGAAGTGTCCACTGACGCCAAGAAGCAGGCGAGGTTCCGAAAGGGACTTAGCCCTGAGCTTCGCCATGACCTCCGTTTTCACGAGTGCACCTCCTTCCAGAAGCTTGTGAACAAAGCCATCAGTGCTGAAACCGGTCAGACTGACTATGAAGCTACACGTAAGCATTCCCGTGATTTTGGTTCTTCATCTGGCTCTGGTTCTCAGAAGCGCCGGGTGTGGATTCCAAACACAGCCCTGCCACCCAGGTTCACTCCAAGGCCATCCTATGAGGCGCCTCGCCCAACCCAGCAGTATGCACCGCCTAAGGCTTATGGTGGACCGGCCGCCAATGCTGCTCCACGCACCAACACGGTGACATGCTTCAAGTGCAGAGAGTCGGGTCACTACAGTCGAGAGTGTCCCCAGAACAATAACCCCAACCAGTCTGGAAAGTCCGTTGGTCGTGGTAAGCCAGCGGGAAAGGTGTTTTATGCCAAGCCAGCCACCGCTGCACATGGCCATGTTAACTATGTCTCAGCAGAGGAGGCTCATGATGATCCTAACGTCGTCCTTGGTACACTCATTGTTAACTGCCATCCGACATCTGTTCTTTTCGATACTGGAGCATCTCATTCATTCATATCTGAGAGCTATGCTCGATTGCATAACACGACATTCTATGACATGCCCACCACCATGGAAATTCAAACCCCTGGCTCTAGATGGTAAACTTCTAGAGTAAGCCATGGGAATGAAATTCTTGTTGATAGACCTGTCTTCCTTGCATCCTTAATAGCTCTCAAGTCCTCAGACATAAATATCATCTTAGGTATGGACTGGATGTCAGCCCATTATGCTAAGATTGATTGTGCCACTAGAACTGTTCAACTTACTCGCCCATCGGGCAAGACGGTCAATGTCTTAACTCGAGTGGCCAAGCGTCAACTCTACTCCCTAAATGCCAACCCTCTTCCAGACCTTGAAGATATTCCGGTAGTCCGTGACTTCCCGGATGTCTTTCCAGAAGAATTGCCAGGTGTTCGACCTGACAGGGATGTCGAGTTCGTGATAGGCCTTGTACCAGGAACCGTTCCAATCTCTAGAAGACCCTATAAGATGGCACCCCTAGAACTAGCTGAGCTTAAGAAACAGCTCGATGAGTCCTTGAAAAAGGGTTTCATCCGTCCTAGTTCTTCTCCATGGGCTTGCCCCATCCTCTTCTCAAGAATAAGGATGGTACAGATCGGATGGTTGTAGATTATCGACCCGTCAACTTGGTCACCATAAAGAACAAGTATCCGCTCCCCAGGATCAACGACCTGTATGATCAGCTCGCTGGATCCTCAGTCTTCTCGAAAATGGATTTGAGGTTGGGCTACCATCAAATAAAAATCAAGAACGGGGACATTCCCAAAACGGCCTTTGTTACTCGTCATGGCCAATACGAGTACACCGTCATGTCCTTCAGTTTAACCAATGCCCCAGCCACCTTCTCTCAGTTAATGAACTCGATCTTCATGGAGTATTTGGATAAATTCGTCATGGTATACCTCGATGATATACTCATCTACTCCAAGAATGAGGAATAACATGCCGAACATCTAAGGCTGGTATTGGCGAAACTTCGAGAGCATCGCCTTTATGCTAAATTCTCCAAATGTGAATTTTGGTTGCCAGAAGTGATCTACCTAGGCCATGTAATCTTTGGTGAGGGTATTGCTGTCAATCCCGAGCGAGTTCAAGCTGTCCTTGATTGGAGTCCACCTAAAATGGTCAAGCAAGTTCAGAGTTTCCTTGGCTTAGCGAGCTACTGTCGCCGCTTCGTTGAGAATTTCTCCAAGGTTGCTAAACCTCTAACTGAACTCCTCAAGAAAGATAAAAAGTTTGAGTGGACCCACAATGCGAGTTCAGCTTTCAGGAACTAAAAAGACGCCTGACATCTGCTCCCGTACTCGTACCACCAGATTTTTCTAAGGACTTTGTTATCTATTGCGATGCCTCGCGACAAGGACTAGGTTGCATACTCATGCAAGATCTTCATGTAATTGCCTATGCTTCGCGGCAGTTACACCCACACGAGGAAAATTATCCCACACATGATCTAGAGCTTGCAGCTGTAGTCCATGCACTCAAAACCTGGCGACATTACCTTCTCGGTAATCATTGCGAGATCTTCACCGATCACCAAAGTCTGAAATATATCTTCACCCAACCGGATTTGAATCTCAGGCAAAGACGTTGGGTCGAGTTGATCTCAGATTACGACTTAGGAATAACGTACACCATGGGAAAAGCCAATGTTATGGATGATGCACTAAGTCGTAAATCCTATTGTAATAACCTGATGTTACAACAAAGTCAACCACTTCTCCACGAGGAATTTTGGAAACTTAACCTTCACATTGTTCCTCAAGGATTCCTATCTACCTTGGTGGCGAAACCGACCCTTATGGATCAGACCATAACCGCCCAGTGGTATGACAAGGGAATATCGCGAATCAAGGAGAACATTGCTAGTGGAGCTGCTAAATGGTTCTCTGTGAATGATCAAGGTCTTCTTTGAGAACTGCCTAGTAGTTCCCAAGAAACATCAACTACGGCAACTGATCCTTAAGGAAGCTCATGATTCTCCTCTCACCATTCATCCCGGTAGTACTAAAATGTATCAAGACCTACGCCAGAGGTTTTGGTGGACTAGGATGAAGAGAGAAATCGCTCAATATATTGCAAATTGCGACGTTTGTTGTCGTGTTAAAGCAGAGCATCAACGGCCTGCTGGCACCCTTCAGCCTTTAGCTATTCCTGAATGGAAATGGGATAAAATCGGTATGGACTTCATCACCGGGGTTCCCAGGACCAAGAAAGGGAATAATGCTATTTTCGTTATCATCGATCATCTTTCCAAAGTAGCCCACTTCCTACCTGTTCGGGAGAGTATAACCGCTAGCCAGCTAGCAGACCTGTGTATCTCTCGAATAGTGTCTCTTCATAGTGTTCCATTGGAGATTGACTCACACCGTGGAAGTCTCTTCACCTCTCAATTTTGGGGAAGTTTCCAAAATGCTATGGGGACTCGTCTCTCCTTTATCACCGCCTTCCACCCTCAATCATGTGGTCAAGTAGAACGAGTCAATCAAATTCTGGAGGATATGCTCCAAGCTTCTGTTATCTCATTCAGAATGGATTGTGAGAAATGTTCCATTTGCCGAATTTGCTTATAACAATAGCTATCAATCTAGCTTGGGCAAAGCTCCTTTTGAAGTTCTCTATGGATGAAGGTGTCGAATGCCTCTTAACTGGTCAGAAACCGGGGAAAGACAATTCTTTGGCCCGGACATGATCCAGGAAGCAGAAGAGCAAGTTCGCATTGTTCGTGAAAAGTTGAAAACAGACCAATCTCGTCAAAAGAGCCAATATGATCATAAACATAAGGCCATGACTTTTGAAGTCGACGAGAAGGCTTACCTTCGGGTTACTCCTCTGAAGGGAACCCACCGATTCGGTATCAAAGGCAAATTGGCTCCTCGTTACATTGGTCTCTTTAGCATTCTTGCCAAATGAGGAGAAGTTGCCTACCAATTAGAACTACCTCCGCATCTCTCCAGAGTTCATGATGTCTTCCATGTTTCTCAACTCAGGCGTTGCTTCTCGGATCCTATCCGTGGAGTGGACCACGAAACGCTTGATCTCCAAGATAATCTCACATACCGGGAATATCCTGTTTGTATCCTTGATCAAGCCTAGCGTACCACTCGACACCATAACATCAAGTTTCTCAAGGTTCAATGGTCACACCATTCCGAGAAAGAAGCCATTTGGGAAAGGGAGGGTCGTCTTCGACTTGAATACCCCACCTTCTTCCCGACGGACCCTAAATCTCGGGACGAGATTCTTTTGAGTGGGGGTGAGTTTTCACACCCTAGCTAGTTCATGCATTAGAGTGCTTGCATCATGTTTAAATTTATCAGAAACTTGGAAATGGGGATGAAAGAACCCCTAGCACCCCCTGAAACCAACTAGGGTTTACTAAAAATATTTTCAATGAACCTGAAATGCCCTTCTAAAATGTTCATCATCTTTGCCTTGGTCCTAAACCTCTGACAAAAATGGTGCACAATTTTCTAGGTCACCTAAGGTCACTGGATTAAATCATTAGTATTTAAATTTGAGCATTTAAATGCTAGTAAATATTTTAAATGCTCAAATAATCCTAAACTGAAATGTTCCTTGTTGGATTTACTCTATAAAGTGGGCATGAGCAGTTTGGTGATTTTTGAAAGTGTCTAGATATTTTTAGAAATGCCACAAACTTGCAAAAATAAAACAAAACATAAAATAAAAGAAAGAGGCTTACCTGGTCGCAACCTACCTGGCAGGCCCACCTGGCGGCCCAGCACTATGCTGGCCCGTGCCAGCCAGCTGCTTCTTCCCCGCCAGGCAGGCAGGCAGGAGGTGGCGCCAGCCGCGAGCTCACCACGGCGCCAGCTGCTTGCCGCTTCGCCCCTGATCGCGCTGGTCGACCTCCACGTCGCCCGCTCCACCGCCCCAACACCTCACTCTCCCTCCTGCTCCACTCTCTTGCTCTCCCCCACCATGGCCGACGCTGCCGCGCTCGCGCCGACGTGAAAACCGCAGCCACCGTCGCCTCCTCGCCGTCTCGCCGTTTCCGGAAACTCCGCCACCATCCTCTCCGTCAAGAAGACCGAACCCCGAGCGCTCGTTCACCCCGAAGCTACCGCTTCCGCCGTCACCGCCCGTCGCCGGAGATCCCCTTTGCCGTCACGCTCACTCCAGCTCATCCCCGACCTCGCCGCCTAGCTTGTCGTTACCACCGTGAGCTCCTGCATCTCCCCCTCCTTTCCGTTCTCGCTGCCGTCCACTGCAATAACTACAACGAGCTCAACCGCATGCGCTGCCGCCGAGCTCATCGCCGACGTGTATCCGGCCACGCAACGGCCTCGCCACCCTGTCCACTAGCCTCACTGCACCGCATAGACCACGTAGGAGCTGGCCCCGTTCTTTAAGAGCCACTGCAATGACGAGTTCGACCTCGCCTGAACTCCGGCAGCCGCAAAGCTCGTGGCCGGCATCGTTTCTGGCGACCCCGAGCTCCACCTCCACCACCAATCGACGCGGCTTGCTCCCAGCTGCCCGTAGATGGTATCCGCCATGCAATTGGTCGTCGGAGCGCCAAACCCGCACTGCCCCGCCGCGTTTGGCCTCGCCGGCGGCTAAACACCGGCGAGTTGACCCAGTTTGACCCAAGGTTGACCCCAGTTTGACCCCCCTGGGTCAATGACTGGTGGGGCCCCGCCCTGTTAATTAAACCTAGGTTAGTAGTTAAACTAACCCTAATTAGTTAATTAACTAACAGGGACACTGACCAGTGGGTCCCACTGTTCAGGTTTGACCTGGACGCCCCAGTTGACTTGCTGACGCAATGCTGATGCAATCAATCATTTACTGGATTTATTCTTATACAGGAAATACCAGAAAATCTTATAAACTTAAAAAAAATTAATATAAATTAATCTGTAACTCCAAATGCAAAGTTTAATATATGAAAATTGATCAGAAAAATCCAATATTTCCATCTGTAATGGTTTCATGCCTGTCAGAACACTTTAACCTTGCTTTTTAAGTGAAACAAGCTAATGCATTATTATGACTTCATATCATGGTCTTTCATTTGAATCTTTGATTCAAATGGACTAAAACCAACCTGTTTTAGAATGCATTAGCCAAAACACACCCATTTGGCCATGTCACATGCATGCATCATATTGTTATTGTTTGATATTGATTGTGTTACCGGTGCTCTCTGCGGTAGGTTCTATCCCGGAGGTTTCCCGTGAGTACCCAAGCGAAGGACAGTACCAGACTGCGGATCTGCCAGGCAAGCAGCCCCATTGATCATATCGATACAATCCCATGTTCTCGCTCCTGCTCTCATTTACTGCATTTAAGACAACAACGTTTCAAACTGCTGTGTGCTACGGTAGTTGAACCCATTTCCTCTGCATGACCTGTCCTTGCCATAGTAACTAGATAAACCCATTAGCATGTGTAGGAGTTGATTGAGCCATGTCTGTGTTTCCTACCTTGCTATGCCTGCTATGCTTAGAGTCGTGTCAGGTCTGGTTCATTTGGGTGATGGGCTAGAGTGAAATGATTATGTCGGTAATGTGAGTGATGTGTTGAACACAATTTGGTAAAGGTATTGATGAGAGGCCATGTATGAATACATGGTGGGTTGTTTCATTGGAACCGTCCTTAAGCACCGAGATATGTATGTGTGATTTAAGAATCAGTTACTACCATGCATTGGGATCCTTAATTGACCCTCTCGGCTTCTTAACCACCCTAGTCCTCTGTCCAGGAGTTGCAACTAGTTTCTGGCATTTATAGGATATGTGTTGGAGGCCGTGCGTAGCGCTGACCCTATGGTGGGCTATGATGCGGTAGATACACCGTGGCCGGGTATGCCGGGCGCCCGTTTGGTGTCTCGGAACCCTGTACACATCGTTCGGGGCCGTATGTGGAAACCTCGGCCGGACTCCCTACGGATGGAACCTGGATAGGCGATAAACCTGGACTAGAGACTTGAGTGTTTAGGTAGGCCGTGGCTGACACCCTCGTTGGGCTTCCGCTTAAAGGTTGCTGAGTACATGTCGTGTAAACGATGGTAAGTGGTGAGAGCGTGTGTGAAGAAGTACACCCCTGCAGGGTTAACATCATCTATTCGAATAGCCGCCTCCGCGGAAAGGACTACTTGGTTACCTATACAGTTCATAGACAAGTAAATGGATACTCCTAAAAGCCTCAAGACAAGTGTGAGTGCCGTGGATGGCCCTTCCGTAGGATGACGGAGGAGGATCCACGGGAGTGTATTGTTGTGGTGAGTAGTGGACTCGTGTGCGCAAAACATTTACAAGTAGCTGTCTCGTAGGATAGCTTAGCCAAGAGTCAAAGCTGGCTTGCTGCAATAACCCCACTATCCTTCCTGAGAATGTTGCATGTATAGTAGGATCTGTTGTAAGACTTGCTGAGTACCTTTGTACTCATGTTTGCTTAATTACTGTTGCAGAAGAGAACACCGCCCCCTCCGATGGGTTCTATGTAGATCTCGACGTTGACGAGTGACTTGCCACCCAGGTGGTGATCCTGAGCCGTGAAGGGCCTTCTAGACAGACAGGCTTCGTCCAGCCTTCTTGCTTTCTAGTTGTCTGTACTCAGACAAGTTTGCTTCCGCATGTGCTTGTATGTTTGTATGACTTGAGTGTTGGGTCGTGTGACCTCTACCTGTATGAACATATTATGTATGGCTCTCTGGTGCCTTCTAAATAAAGTACTTTGAGCTATAGAGTTTTGTTGTGATGCCATATTGTATTTACCCATATCGAGCATATTGTGTGTATGTTTGAAATGCTTGGTATGTGTGGGATCCGACAATCTAGTTGTTTATCCTTGGTAGCCTCTCTTATGGGGAAATGTAGTTTGGTGCTTCCACTAAGCCTTGGTAGTCCGCTACAGCCCGGTTTACTGGAGTCCTGCTAGCCCAACACTACTACTCCGGAACACTTAGACTGGCCGGCATGTGATTCACTTCGTTCCTGTGTCTGTCCCTTCGGGGAAATGTCACGCGGAGACATTCGGAGTCCTGTTAGCCTGCTACAGCCCGTGTTCCCAGAGTCCTGTTAGCCCAGTTTCTACAGCCCGGATTCATACGCTGTTGACCGACATGCTCGATGTTGATTCATGTATGCCTATCCCCGTAAGTTAGTGCCACTTTGGGTTCATGACTAATCATGTCGGCCCGGGTTCTCTGTCATATGGATGCTAGCGACACTATCATATACGTGAGCCAAAAGGCGCATACAGTCCCGGGCCATGGTAAGGCGACACCCGTGGGGATACCGTGTGTGAGGCCGCAAAGTGATATGAGGTGTTACAGGCTAGATCGGTGTGACTTAGAATTGGGGTCCTGACACTCCACCCACTCTTCATTCATGGAGAGAGCCATCAGAACATACTCTTCGTGAGGACCACTCGGAGTCCCCGTTTCATCATAGACTTGAACTTCCAAAATCTCTCTGTGCATCTCAGTCTGATCGTCCATCCACTTCGGTCACACCGAGTTCACTGAGTTGATCTAGGTTTTCAATCTCGGTGCAATCGATTTGAACTTTTCAGTCACACCGAGTTGCAGTAACCTCTTGCGATTCTGCATCTCGGTGCCACCGAGTTGTTCCACTCGGTCACACCGACAGGGTCAGGATATATATACCGATGGGTGAGATTTTGGAAATTTCATCGAAACCCCTCATCCCGCGCGTGTCCTGCTCTGCCGCCTCGGGTCTCCGGATCATCTCCTCATCGCCAGCGACCTCCCGCCACTGGTTTCCATCGCTGTCAACGAATTTCAACGCCGCCATTGCCATCGTAGAGAACTCACCACCGAACTAGGGTATGAGTTTGACCTCTTGTGCTAATTCCTTACTCCGATTCTTAGCACAATGCAATGCCATGTTCTTTACCACGTATGAGATCAATCTATCTAGAGAAAACACCCATTAGATTTAGTTTGATTCGAAAATTTAGGGTTAGGTTTTTGCCGAACCCATCTCAGACCGACCGAGTTGTGGAAATCGGTCTCACCGATTTGTCCTAGG
Source organism: Triticum urartu (assembly GCF_056163025.1). Classification (NCBI taxonomy): domain Eukaryota; kingdom Viridiplantae; phylum Streptophyta; class Magnoliopsida; order Poales; family Poaceae; genus Triticum; species Triticum urartu. Next base: position 303,166,571 of record NC_141877.1, read on the forward strand.
CCATAGCACTTGCACTTTTCGGTCTGCCCGAAAGTTGCAAATCGGTGCAACCGAGTTCATCTCTCTGTGAAATCCTAGCAATCTCGGAGTCACTGAACTGTGACTCGGTCTGACAGAGTTCACTAGTTTAGACTCCAAAAGTTGCTTCGGTCTCACCGAGTTTAACAAATCGGTAGCTCCAAGATGCTTTCTGGGGAAAACTAAAACTAAGTTTTTGACTCATATTTTTTGCAAAAACTCTGCACTTTGTGATGCTCATCCACTCTATGTCATCTACATCTATTCATAGGGCCTACTGTCAGTTTGCCTTGCCAATATGTCTGACCAGAGTGATAGCCAGAACAAATCATCAGAGCAAGTGAACTTGAGTGAGGGCACTTGTCCCTCTAGCATCTATGATGATGGCAACAGGAGCACTCCAAGCAATTTGCCCAAGGCATCTACTAGACAGAGGAAGAAGAGAACCTCAGACTCAAAGGATGAGGACTATGTGGCTGCTGAGGAGGAAGTAAGTTCCAAGAAGAAAGTGCTAAAGAAATAATATGGAATTGTTGCTGAAACAAAGCCTGGATTGCACAAGAAGGCCCCTGCCAAGAGGGTGCCAACCTTAAAGGCCAGGGTCTCAACTGTTGAAACTTCTAAGCCAACTGAAGAGGCTGCTGGAGAGAGTAAGAAAGGGAAAGAGAGGGTCAAGAAGACCACTTCCATAGTGATTGGTAGATCCTCTATGATGAGAGATCCAGCTGAGGAAGAGGATGCTGCACCAGCACCCAAGTCCCAAAAGCTGATGGGGGATGCAATTAATTATGGGGCTGCCCCTTATAAGCCCAAGACTGCCCCCAAAGCTTCTGCTCTAGCTCCGATGCCCAAGAGGAGCACTAGGAACATTCCAGCTACAGAAAAGAACAAGGCCTAGTGCCTGAAGTTGAGGAAGAAGATGCTGAAGCCCAAGTGCTCAGAAAGTTTAAGCCAAAGATTCCAGATCATAATGACAGCCATCCAGTGGCAGAAGACATGAACATCAGGAAGGATGCAAGTCTCAGACTCTGGAGATAGTCTGATCCATATGTTTCAAGGAGAAGAACTGCAATGGACTACAGGTTCCACACCAAAGAACAACAAGATTTCTATGAAACCATTCTGCTTGACAAGAAGCCCATAGTCTGTAATATGAAGTGGGTTGACTGGGAATACATTGATGAGAATGAAGATTACTTTCCAGGTGTTCATGAGAGCTTCAAAGCATGTGGTGTTGACAACTATGTGGGACAAGAGCTTACCAAATGGAACGATGAGCTCATTATGCATTTTATTCCATAGCTCATTTTTATCCAGATGGTAGAATTGTATGGATGTCTGAGGGTACAAGGTACCAGTCAACTATTGAGGAGTGGGTAAAGTTGATAAATGCCCCTGAAGAGCATGAAGATGACTTGGATGTCTATGCCAAGAAGAAGAAAGACCACAACTCTATGGCCAACATTTACAAGGAGATCCTAGACAAAGCATTGGAAACACATAAGCTTGGGTCTGTACATTACTTATTGTCTGGTCTAGCTACTATCAACACAATCTTGAGGCATACATCATTGCCCAAATCTGGAGATCACAAGATGATCAGAGGGCATTCAATCAACTTGCTGTAGATATTTGATGTGCCTCAGAAATTCAAGGTCATGAGCTTGATTGTTGAAACAATCAAAAGGACAGAGATCTTGTGGGTATGCTCCACATATTCAGGTGCTCATAAACTCCAGGATGGGCACATGCACTTATTTGTTGGACAAGGACCATTTACCTTTGAGACCAGAATTTGATGACAACACTGTTGTGATGAATGAGGATGATCCTACATCTGTGCAAGCACAAGAAAAGAGAGAGAACGCGAAGGCTGAGAAGGCTGCAAAGATGCCAAGTGTTGAGGAGGTATCTTAAGTGTTCTTAAAGTCAAAACAAGATTAGCAGGCTTATCTGATTCAAGCAACATTGAGGATTGAGAAGGGCTTGGCCACCCTAAACAAGAATCAGGAGAGCTTGGAGAGGATCATTGAGACCAAATTCTATGATCTTGATCTGAAAGTGACTGAGATGCAGACAACTGATGAGAAGCTCTAGGAGGAAGCAGAGGAGAGGAAAGGGCAGGCTACCATAGATGCCTTTCAGAGAGTGCCTGGAGGTCAGAGATCTGCTGCAGTGTCCATGGCTGACACTAGAGCAACTACTTCAGCAGCAGCAACAACAGCTTCACTGCCACCTCCAGTTAACACTCCACCAGCTACAACAACTTCAACAGATGCATTCATCCTTGGAGTCCTCTCTACACCACCTCCTGAAGACCAAGCCTAGAGAGACGCATAGCACTATGCATTTTCAAACTTTTTGGTAACTTGTTGCCAAAGGGGGAGAAATGTATAGATCATAGGCTTCGAGAGAGAGTATTTTTGCCTATTTGGTCTCTTGCTATTTGCTTGATACTTTGTGTGTGCTCGTTTAATACTCTTTATGTTTGTGTGTGAGATACTTGTATGATCTTGTGTTTGATCATATCCTACTTTAATGTTCGCTTGGATGATATTATCTCTTATATCCCATATATGATCATTCACTTTTCTTGGTGATGAGTGCATGTTTTTACCTTATATCATTTTGAGCGCTCCACCAAGATGTATGTGACATGGAAGAGTAACCCATGATCCTAACCGATAGTGCATTTGCATTGAAAAGCAAATTTCAAATAATGCAAGAATTAAGGGGGAGCTCTTGCTTATCACATACTTCTCAAAGCGACGATGTATTTCAATCTTACTATTATTTGTCGAAGCTTTGATCTATATGTTGTCATCAATTACCAAAAAGGGGGATATTGAAAGTGCAACTATCCCTGGGTGGTTTTGGTAATTCCTAACAACATATAGCTCATTGAACTAATGCTATTTCAAGATGATCATTTTAGAAAGTTCAATGATTGGCATGGCATGGATTAGAAATGTGGAACTCTCAAAATGCTAAGGATACAAATTGGCTCAAGCTCAAGACTCTACATTTTCATTTTAGTGATCCAAGATCACATTGAGTCCATAGGAAAAGCCAATACTATTAAAAGGGGATGAGGTGTTGCTTAATGGCTTGCTTGCTCAGAATGCTTAGTGATATGCTCCAAAAGCCCTCAACCACTTTCTCATATCCACATATGTCCCAAACCAAAAGTCAAACTTGGCCCCACAAAAATTATCTATCCGGCGCCACCGAGTTCACTTGACATAGCCACTACCAGAAACCCTAGTCACTTCGGTCTCACCGATAGGGATCTCGGTCTCACCGAGATGGGATTGCAAACTCTCTGTTTCCCTTCGTATCATTTCAGTCCAACTGAGATGAGCGATCGGTCCCACCGAGTTCGCAATGCAAAATCTCTGTTTCCCTTCCGTAATGTTTCGGTCTCACCGAAATGAGCAATCCGGTCCCACCGAGTTTTCCTGACCAACACTCTGTTTTCCTATTACAGAAATCGATCCTATCGAGTTTTGTGAGCGGTCTCACCGAAATTATGTTATGCCCTAACCCTAATGAAATCGGTCTCACCGAGTTCACATGTCGGTTCCACCGAAAATCATAACGTTCACATTTTGAACTAAATCGGTCTAACCGAGTTTAACTATTCGGTCCCACCGAGTTTGGTAAATTGTGTGTAACGGTTAGATTTTGTGTGGAGGCTATTTATACCCCTCCACCCACTCTTCATTAGTGGAGAGAGCCACCAGAACATGCCTACACTTCTAGCATTCATTTTCTGAGAGAGAACCACCTACTCATGTGTTGAGACAAAGATATTCCAATCCAACCATAAGAATCTTGATCTCTAGCCTTCCCCAAGTTGCTTTCCACTCAAATAATCTTTCCACCAAATCCAAATCTTTGAGAGAGAGTTCAGTGTTGGGGAGACTATCATTTGAAGCACAAGAGCAAGGAGTTCATCATCAACACACCATCTATTACCTTTTGGAGAGTGGTGTCTCCTAGATTGGTTAGGTGTCTCTTGGGAGCCTCCGACAAGATTGTGGAGTTGAACCAAGGAGTTTGTACGGGCAAGGAGATCGCCTACTTCGTGAAGATCTACCCTAGTGAGGCAAGTCCTTCATGGGCGATGGCCAAGATGGGATAGACAAGGTTGCTTCTTCATGGACCCTTCGTGGGTGGAGACCTTCGCGGACTCTCGCAGCCGTTACCCTCCGTGGGTTGTGTTGGGGAACGTAGCAGAAATTCAAAATTTTCCTACGTGTCACCAAGATCTATCTATGGAGAAACCAGCAACGAGGGGAAGGAGAGTGCATCTACATACCCTTGTAGATCGCTAAGCGGAAGCGTTCAAGAGAACGGGGTTGAAGGAGTCGTACTCGTCATGATCCAAATCACCGAAGATCCTAGTGCCGAACGGACGGCACCTCCGCGTTCAACACACGTACAGCCCGATGACGTTTCCCATGCCTTGATCCAGCAAGGAGAGAGAGAGAGGTTGAGGAAGACTCCATCCAGCAGCAGCACGACGGCGTGGTGGTGGTGGAGGAGCATGGCAATCCTGCAGGGCTTTGCCAAGCACCGCGGGAGAGGAGGAGGGAGAGAAGCAGGGCTGCGCCATGGAGAGGTCATAACTCATGTGTTGGCAGCCCCAAAACCCTCAAGTATATATAGGGGAGAGGGAGGGGGTGCGCCCCCTCTAGGGTTCCCACCCCTAGGGGGGGTGGCAGCCCTAGATGGGAAAAAGGGGGGCGGCCAAGAGGGGGAGAGGGGGCGCACCAGGTATGGGCCTTAGGGCCCATCTGCCCTAGGGTTTGCCCCCCTTCCCTCTTCCTTGCGCCTTGGGCCTTGGTGGGGGGCGCACCAGCCCACCTGGGGCTGGTCCCCTCCCACACTCGGACCATGCAGCCCTCCGGGGCTTGTGGCCCCACTTGGTGGACCCCCGGGACCCTCCCGGTGGTCCCGGCACGTTACCGATAAAACCCGAAACTTTTCCGGTGACCAAAACACGACTTCCCATATATAAATCTTTACCTCCGGACTATTCCGGAGCTCCTCGTGACGTCCGGGATCTCATCTGGGACTCCGAACAACATTCGGTAACCACATACAAACTTCCTTTATAACCCTAGCGTCATCGAACCTTAAGTGTGTAGACCCTACGGGTTCAGGAACCATGCATACATGACCGAGACATTCTCCGGTCAATAACCAACAGCGGGATCTGGATACCCATGTTGGCTCCCACATGCTCCACGATGATCTCATCGGATGAACCACAATGTCAAGGACTTAATCAATCCCGTATACAATCCCCTTTGTCTATCGGTACGATACTTGCCCGAGATTCGACCGTCGGTATCCCGATACCTTGTTCAATCTCGTTACCGGCAAGTCTCTTTACTCGTTCTGTAACACATCATCCCGTGATCAACTCCTTGATCACATTGTGCACATTATGATGACGTCCTACCGAGTGGGCCCAGAGATACCTCTCCGTCACACGGAGTGACAAATCCCAGTCTCGATTCATGCCAACCCAACAGACACTTTCGGAGATACCCGTAGTGCACCTTTATAGCCACCCAGTTACGTTGTGACGTTTGGCACACCCAAAGTATTCCTACGGTATCTGGGAGTTGCACAATCTCATGGTCTAAGGAAATGATACTTGACATTATAAAAGCTTTAGTGAACGAACTACACGATCTTTGTGCTAGGCTTAGGATTGGGTCTTGTCCATCACATCATTCTCGTAATGATGTGATCCCGTTATCAACGACATCCAATGTCCATGGTCAGGAAACCGTAACCATCTATTGATCAATGAGCTAGTCAACTAGAGGCTTACTAGGGACATGGTGTTGTCTATGTATCCACACATGTATCTGAGTTTCCTATCAATACAATTCTAGCATGGATAATAAACGATTATCATGAACAAGGAAATATAATAATAACTAATTTATTATTGCCTCTAGGGCATATTTCCAACAGTCTCCCACTTGCACTAGAGTCAATAATCCAGTTCACATCGATATGTGATTAACACTCAAGGTCACATCCCCATGTGACTAACACCCAAAGAGTTTACTAGAGTCAATAATCTAGTTCACATTACCATGTGATTAACACTCGATGAGTTCTGGGTTTGAACATGTTATGCTTGTGAGAGATGTTATAGTCAACGGATCTGAACCTTTTAGATCCGTGTGTGCTTTAAAAATCTCTATGTCATCTCCTAGATGCAGCTACCACGTTCTATTTGGAGCTATTCCAAACAACTGTTCTACTTGGAGCTATTCTAAATTGTTGCTCCATTATACGTATCCGGTATCTCTACTCAGAGCTATCTGGATAGGTGTTAAGCTTGCATCGACGTAACTCTTTACGTCGAACTCTTTACCACCTCCATAATCGAGAAAATTCCTTAGTCCACTAGTTACTAAGGATAACTTTGACCGATGTCCTGTGATCCATTCTTAGATCACTCTTGTACCCCTTGACTGACTCATGGCAAGGCACATTTCAGGTGCGGTACACAGCATAGCAAACTGTAGAGCCTATGTCTTAAGCATAGGGGACGACCTTCGTCCTTTCTCTCTATTCTGCCGTGGTCGAGCTTTAAGTCTTAACTTCATACCTTACAACTTAGGCAAGAACTCCTTCTTTGACTGATCCATCTTGAACACCTTCAAGATCATGTCAAGGTATGTGCTCATTTGAAAGTACCATTAAGCGTTTTGATCTATCCTTATAGATCTTGATGCTCAATGTTCAAGTAGCTTAATCCAGGCTTTCCATTGAAAAATACTTTCCAAATAACCCTATATGCTTTCCAGAAATTCTACGTCATTTCTGATCAACAGTATGTCAACATATATTTATCAGAAATTCTATAGTGCTCCCACTCACTTCTTTGGAAATACAAGTTTCTCATAAACTTTGTATACACCCAAAATCTTTGATCATCTCATCAAAGCATACATTCCAACTCCGAGATGCTTACTCCAGTCCTTAGAAGGATTGCTGGAGCTTTGCATACTTATTAGCATCTTTCAGGATTGACAAAACCTTCCGGTTGTATCACATACAACCTTTCCTCAAGAAAATCGTCGAGGAAACAATGTTTTGACATCCTATATGCAAGATTTCATAAATAATGCAGTAATTGCTAATATAATTCCAACAGACTCTTAGCATCACTACGAGTGAGAAAGTCTCATCATAGTCAACTCCTTGAACTTGTCGGAAAAAATCTTAACGACAAGTCGAGCTTTCTTAATGGTGATACTTACCATCATTGTCTGTCTTCCTTTTAAAATCCATCTATACTCAATAGCCTTACGACCATCGAGCCGTTCTGCCAAAGTCTACACTTTGTTTTCATACATGGATCCTCTCTCGGATTTTATGGCCTCGAGCCATTTATCGGAATCCGGGCCCACCATCGCTTCTCCATAGCTCGTAGGTTCATTGTTGTCTAGCAACATGACTTCCAAGACAGGATTACGTACCACTTTGAAGTAGTACGCATCCTTGTCATCCCACGAGGTTTGGTAGTGACTTGATCTGAAGTTTCATGATCGCTATCATAAGCTTCCACTTCAATTGGTGTAGGCGCCACAGGAACAACTTCCTGTGCCCTGCCACACACTAGCTGAAGAGACGGTTCAATAACCTCATCAAGTCTCCACCATCCTCCCACTCAATTCTTTCGAGAGAAACTTTTCCTCGAGAAAGGACCCGATTCTAGAAACAATCCCTTATTGCTTTCGGTTCTGAGATAGGAGGTATACCCAACTATTTTGGGTGTCCTATGAAGATGCATTTATCCGCTTTGGGTTCGAGCTTATCAGCCTGAAACTTTTTCACATAAGCGTCGCAGCCCCAAACTTCTAAGAAATGACAGCTTAGGTTTCTCTAAATCATAGTTCATATGGTGTCATCTCATCGGAATTACGTGGTGCCCTATTTAAAGTGAATGTGGTTGTCTTTAATGCCTAACCCATAAACTATTGTGGTAATTCGATAAGAGACATCATGGTATGCATCATATCCAATGGGGTGCAGTTATGATGTTCGGACACACCATCACACTATGGTGTTCCAGGCTGTATTAGTTGTGAAACAATTTCCACAATGTCTTAATTCTATGCCAAACTCGTAATTCAGATATTCATCTCTATGATCATATCATAGATATTTTATCCTCTTGTCACGACGATCTTTCAACTTCACCCTGAAATTACTTGAACCTTTCAATAATTCAGACTCGTGATTCATCAAGTAAATATACTCAACATCTACTCAAATCATCTGTGAAGTAAGAACATAACGATATCCACTACATGCCTCAGCACTCATTGGACTGCACACATCAAAATGTATTACTTCCAACAAGTTGCTTTCTAGTTCCATTTTACTGAAAACGAGGCTTTCAGTCATCTTGCCCATGTGGTATGATTTGCATGTCTCAAGTGATTCAAAATCTAGTGAGTCCAAACGGTCCATTTGCATGGAGTTTCTTCATGCATATACACCAATAGACATGGTTCGCATGCCTCAAACTTTTCAAAAACGAGTGAGCCCAAAGATCCATCAACATGGAGCTTCTTCATGCGTTTTATACCGATATGACTTATGTGGCAGTGCCACAAGTAGGTGGTACTATCATTACTATCTTTTGGCATGAACATGTGTATCACTACGATCGAGATTCAATAAACCATTCATTTTAGGTGTAAGACCATTGAAGGTATTATTCAAATAAACAGAGTAACCATTACTCTCTCCTTAAATGAATAACCGTATTGCGATAGACATAATCCAATCATGTCTATGCTCAACGCAAACACCAATCTTGATGGTAGAGGGAGCGTACGATATTTGATCAACCATGGAAATACTTCCAACACATATCGTCATCTCACCTTTTGGCTAGTCTCCGTTTATTCCGTAGCTTTTATTTCGAGTTACTAACACTTAGCAACCGAACCGGTATCTAATACCCTGGTGCTACTAGGAGTACTAGTAAAGTACACATTAACATAATGTATATCCAATATACTTCTATTGACAGCCTTCTCATCTACCAAGTATCTAGGGTAATTCTGCTCCAGTGGCTGTTCCCCTTATTACAGAAGCACTTAGTCTCGGGTTTGGGTTCAACCTTGGGTTTCTTCACTAGAGCAGCAGCTGATTTGCCGTTTCATGAAGCATCCCTTTTGCCCTTGCCCTCCTTGAAACTAGTGGTTTCACAAACCATCAACAATTGATGCTCCTTCTTGATTTCTACTTTTGTGGTGTCAAACATCGCGAATATCTCAAGGATCATCATATATGTCCCTGATATATTATAGTTCATCACGAAGCTCTAGCAGCTTGGTGGTAATGACTTCGGAAAAACATCACTATCTCATCTGGAAGATCAACTCCCACTCGATTCAAATGATTCTTGTACTCAGACAATCTGAGCACAAGCTCAACAATTGAGCTTTTCTCCTTAGTTTGTAGGCTAAGAAAATCGTCGGAGGTCTTATACCTCTTGACGTGGGCACGAGCCTGAAATCCCAATTTCAGCCCTCAAAACATCTCATATGTTTCGCGACATTTCAAAAACCGTCTTCGGTGCCTCAACTCTAAACCGTTTAACTGAACTATCACGTAGTTATCAAAACGTGTATGTCAGATGTTCGCAACATCCACAGACGACATTCGAGGTTCAGCACACTGAGCGGTGCATTAAGGACATAAGCCTTTTATGAAGCAATGAGGACAATCCTTAGTTTACGGACCTAGTCCGCATAATTGCTACTATCAACTTTCAACTAAATTTTCTCTAGGATCATATCTAAACAGTAGAACTGAAGCGCGAGCTACGACATAATTTGCGAAGACCTTTTGACTATGTTCAGGATAATTAAGTTCATCTTATGAACTCCCACTCAGATAGACATCCCTCTAGTCATCTAAGTGATTACATGATCCGAGTCAACTAGGTCGTGTCCGATCATCACGTGAGACGGACTAGTCAACATCGGTGAACATCTTCATGTTGATCGTATCTACCATACGACTCATGCTCGACCTTTCGGTCTCTTGTGTTCCGAGGCCATGTCTGTACATGCTAGGCTCGTCAAGTTAACCTAAGTGTTTTGCATGTGTTCCAAGGCCATGTCTGTACATGCTAGGCTCGTCAACACCCGTTGTATTCGAACGTAAGAATCTATCACACCCGATCATCACGTGGTGCTTCGAAACGACGAACTTTCGCAACGGTGCACAGTTAGGGGGAGCACTTTCTTGAAATTTTAATGAGGGATCATCTTATTTACTACCGTCGTTCTAAGCAAATAAGATGCAAAAACATGATAAACATCACATGCAATCAAATAGTGACATGATATGGCCAATATCATATTGCTCCTTTTGATCTCCATCTTCGGGGCTCCATGATCATCAACGTCACCGGCATGACACCATGATCTCCATCATCATGATCTCCATCATCGTGTCTTCATGAAGTTGTCTCGCCAACTATTACTTCTACTACTACAGCAGGTCATATAATAAATAAAGACAACTCCTATGGCTCTTGCCAGTTGTCATACTCATCGACATGCAAGTCGTGATTCCTATTACAAGAACATGATCAATCTCATGCATCACATATCATTCATCACATTCTTCTTGGCCATATCACATCACATAGCATACCCTGCAAAAACAAGTTAGACGTCCTCTAATTGTTGTTTGCATGTTTTACGTGGCTGCTATGGGTTTCTAGCAAGAACGTTTCTTACGTACGCAAAAACCACAACGTGATATGCCAATTGCTATTTACCCTTCATAAGGACCCTTTTCATCGAATCCGATCCGACTAAAGTGGGAGAGACAGACACCCACTAGCCACCTTATGCAACTAGTGCATGTCAGTCGGTGGAACCAGTCTCACGTAAGAGTACGTGTAAGGTCGGTCCGGGCCGCTTCATCCCACAATGCCGCCGAATCAAGATTGGACTACTAACGGTAAGCATATTGAACAAAATCAACGCCCACAACTACTTTGTGTTCTACTCGTGCATAGAAACTACGCATAGACCTAGCTCATGATGCCACTGTTGGGGAACGTAGCAGAAATTCAAAATTTTCCTACGTGTCATCAAGATCTATCTATGGAGAAACCAGCAACGAGGGGAAGGAGAGTGCATCTACATACCCTTGTAGATCGCTAAGCGGAAGCGTTCAAGAGAACAGGGTTGAAGGAGTCGTACTCGTCATGATCCAAATCACCGAAGATCCTAGTGCCGAACGGACGGCACCTCCGCGTTCAACACACGTACAGCCCGATGACGTTTCCCATGCCTTGATCCAGCAAGGAGAGAGAGAGAGGTTGAGGAAGACTCCATCCAGCAGCAGCACGATGGCGTGGTGGTGGTGGAGGAGCATGGCAATCCTGCAGGGCTTTGCCAAGCACCGCGGGAGAGGAGGAGGGAGAGAAGCAGGGCTGCGCCATGGAGAGGTCATAACTCATGTGTTGGCAGCCCCAAAACCCTCAAGTATATATAGGGGAGAGGGAGGGGGTGCGCCCCCTCTAGGGTTCCCACCCCTAGGGGGGTGGCAGCCCTAGATGGGAAAAAGGGGGGCGGCCAAGAGGGGGAGAGGGGGCGCACCAGGTATGGGCCTTAGGGCCCATCTGCCCTAGGGTTTGCCCCCCTTCCCTCTTCCTTGCGCCTTGGGCCTTGGTGGGGGGGCGCACCAGCCCACCTGGGGCTGGTCCCCTCCCACACTTGGCCCATGCAGCCCTCCGGGGCTTGTGGCCCCACTTGGTGGACCCCCGGGACCCTCCCGGTGGTCCCGGCACGTTACCGATAAAACCTGAAACTTTTCCGGTGACCAAAACAGGACTTCCCATATATAAATCTTTACCTCCGGACTATTTCGGAGCTCCTCGTGACGTCCGGGATCTCATCCGGGACTCCGAACAACATTCAGTAACCACATACAAACTTCCTTTATAACCCTAGCGTCATCGAACCTTAAGTGTGTAGACCCTACGGGTTCGGGAACCATGCAAACATGACCGAGACGTTCTCCGGTCAATAACCAACAGCGGGATCTGGATACCCATGTTGGCTCCCACATGCTCCACGATGATCTCAATGGATGAACCACGATGTCAAGGACTTAATCAATCCCGTATACAATCCCCTTTGTCTATCGGTATGATACTTGCCCGAGATTCGACCGTCGGTATCCCGATACCTTGTTCAATCTCGTTACCGGCAAGTCTCTTTACTCGTTCTGTAACACATCATCCCGTGATCAACTCCTTGATCACATTGTGCACATTATGATGATGTCCTACCGAGTGGGCCCAGAGATACCTCTCCGTCACACGGAGTGACAAATCCCAGTCTCGATTCGTGCCAACCCAACATACACTTTCGGAGATACCCGTAGTGCACCTTTATAGCCACCCAGTTACGTTGTAACGTTTGGCACACCCAAAGTATTCCTACGGTATCCGGGAATTGCACAATCTCATGGTCTAAGGAAATGATACTTGACATTAGAAAAGCTTTAGCGAACGAACTACACGATCTTTGTGCTAGGCTTAGGATTGGGTCTTGTCCATCACATCATTCTCCTAATGATGTGATCCCGTTATCAACGACATCCAATGTCCATGGTCAGGAAACCGTAACCATCTATTGATCAATGAGCTAGTCAACTAGAGGCTTACTAGGGACATGGTGTTGTCTATGTATCCACACATGTATCTGAGTTTCCTATCAATACAATTCTAGCATGGATAATAAACGATTATCATGAACAAGGAAATATAATAATAACTAATTTATTATTGCCTCTAGGGCATATTTCCAACAGGTTGAAGTCTCCATCAATGTGGATGTATGATAGAACCACCTATCAGAACCACGCCAAAAATCTCCGTGTCTACATTGCCTTTGCTCCGGCCAAACTCCTCCCTTTACCTTCATATGCAAATGTTTGACATTCTGCTACTATACTCTTAGACTTGCATGCGTAGGTTGATTGCTTGACTTGTGCTAAGTTGCTAAAATCTGCCAAGACTTAAAATTGGGAAAATGTTAGATTTTTCTTTGGTCAAGTAGTCTAATCACCCCCCTCTAGACATACTTTTGATCCTACAAGTGGTATCAGAGCTTTGGTCTCCATTTGCCTTGATTTCCATAACTTTTTGTTGATCAGAGCCTTGGTTTCACAACCTAGGAGAGTATGGCGTCTAGCGAGGGAAATTACCACCGTAGAGGTCCTTACTTTGATGGTACTAATTTTGCTAGTTGGAAGCATAAGATGAAAATGCATACTCTTGGACATAACCCCTCCGCTTGGGCTATTGTGTGTATTGGCTTGCAAGGTGAATTCTTTGATGGGAGAGAACTGAACCGTGAAGCTAGCATGGAAGAGTTGAAGATGTTTCAATACAATGCTCAAGCTTGCGATATCCTCTTCAACAGATTGTGCCCCGAAGAATTCAACAAAATCAACCAACTTGAGAATGCAAAGGAAATTTGGGATACTTTGATTGATATGAACGAGGGTATTGACTCCGTCAAGAATCCAAATTGGATGTGCTTCAAAGTCAACTTGACAAGTTCAGAATGAAGGATGGTGAAGGTGTCACTGAAATGTACTCTAGGCTTGCTCTCATCACAAATGAGATTGTCGGCTTAGGGAGTGAAGAGATGACCGATAGATTCATCATCAAGAAGATCCTAACAGCCTTGGATGGAAAATATGATACCGTGTGCACATTGATCCAAATGATGCCCAACTACAAAGATCTCAAACCAACAGAAGTAATTGGAAGAATTGTTGCTCATGAGATGTCACTCAAGGATATGGAAGAGCTCCACAACAAGACAAGTGGTGCTTACAAAGCCTCATGTGACGCTCCTACATCATCAAGTGAGAAACAAGCCTTTAATGAAGAATTGAGCTTAATGGTGAAGAACTTCAACAAGTTATACAAGAGTAGAAGCAAAGAAAGAAGTTCCAAGTCAAGGTCCTACAATGAAAAAATATCTCCTAGTCGTGGGAGTAATTGCTACAATTGTGGAAGACTCGGACACTACTCCAATGAGTGTATGGCTCCCTACAAAACAACAGAAGATTCACCCAAAAGGAGAAGTAGAAGAGAAGAATCACCATCAAGAGAGCGGAGGAATAGAGATGGTCGTTATGAATGAAGAACATCTCGGAGAAGTATGGATTCGGAAAGGAAGGACAAAACATCAAGGAGCTACACAAGACGAAGACATCAAGCTCATGTTGGTGAATGCGTATCCGGCTCTGAATCCGACAATCACTCCGAGAGAAGTTATCACTCTGACTCCGAATATACTTGTAACGCCCTCGATGCGGCTATATCTCCTACGTGTCGAAGCACGACTTAGAGGCATAACCGCATTGAAAGCAATGTTGCAAGTAAGGTAATCTTCACAACAACCCATGTAAATAGATAATAAGGGGAAAGGTACATAGTTGGCTTACACTCGCCATGTCACACAAAGTACATAAATAGCATTACATCAACCAATCACTCATGGTCCGACTACGGTACCAAAATAAAAGATCAACCACAACATGCGACACGGTCCCGATCGCCCCAACTGGGCACCACTACTGATCATCAGGGAAAGACACATAGTAATGGCGTGAGTCTTTGTCGAACTCCCACTTGAGCTCAAGCGCATCATCTGGAACGGAGTCATCAGGCCCTGCATCTGGTTTGGAAGTAATCTGTGAGCCACGGGGACTCAACAATCTCGCACCCTCGCAATCAAGACTATTTAAGCTTATAGGTAAGGCAAGGTAATATGTGGAGCTGCAGCAAGCGACTAGCATATATGCTGGCTAACCTGTTCGCAAAAGAGAGCGAGAAGAGGAGGCAAAGCACGAACAAAGAACTATAGAACATCCTACGGCAAACATTACTCCAACACCGTGTTCACTTCCCAGACTCCGCCGAGAAGAGACCATCACGGTAACACACACAGTTGATTCATTTTAATTAAGTTAAAGTTCAAGTTATCTACAACCGGACATTAACAAATTCCCATCTGCCCATAACCACGGGCACGGCTTTCAAAAGTTCAAATCCCTGCAGGGGAGTCCCAACTTAGCCCATCACAAGCTCTCACGGTCAACGAAGGATAAACCTTCTCCCGAGACAATCCGATCAGACTCGGTATCCCGGTTCTACAAGACAACTTCAACAAGTTAAAACAAATCCAGCAACACCGCCCGAATGTGCCGACAAATCCCGATAGGAGCTGCACATATGTCGTTCTCAGGGCACACTCAGATGAGCGCTCCATACAACTAAAACCAAACCTCGAGTTTCCCCGAGGGGGCGCTGCACAGCACTCTAGTTTGGACCAACACTCAGAGGAGCACTGGCCCGGGGGGGTTTAAATAAGATGACCCTCGGGCTCCGGAAACCCAAGGGAAAAAGAGGCTAGGTGGAAAATGGTAAAACCAAGGTTAGGCATTGCTGGAAGAGTTTTATTCAAGGCGATTTGTCAAGGGGTTCCCATTATTACCCAACCGCATAAGGAACGCAAATCCGGGAACATAACACCGATATAACGGAAACTAGGGCGGCAAGAGTGGAACAAAACACTAGGCAAAAGGCCGAGCCTTCCACCCTTTACCAAGTATATAGGTGCATTAAGATAACAAGATAACATAATGATATACCAACAAGAAAATAATGTTCCAACAAGGAACGATCTCCAATCTTCACCTACAACTAGCAACGCTATAAGAGGGGCTGAGCAAAGCGGTAACATAGCCAATCAATGGTTTGCTAGGACATGGTGGGTTAGAGGTTTGACATGGAAATTTGGGAGGCATGATAAGCAAGTGGTAGGCATCGTGGCATAGGCATAGCAAAAGAGCGAGCATCTAGCAAAGCAAAGATAGAAGTGATTTCGAGGGTATGATCATCTTGCCTGCAAAGTTGTCAGAGTTGACTGGATCCTCATAAGCAAACTCAAAGGGCTCCTAGTTAGAGAACTCATCTCCCGGGTCTACCGAAACAAGACAAACAAGCATGAGGAACACAACCAACCACGTGCCAATGCTCGAACAACATGATGCAAATATGGTATGCTATGCGGGATGCGATATGTGGTGCATATGCAAGATCTGACATGGAATGATTGAACCTGGCCTCAACTTGGAAACCCAAGAGTGCCACTGGAAAGGTGAGATGATTTCAGTTGAAATCGATATAAAGATCACCGGAATCGGATGCATGGTTAGGAAATGGCAAGCAAAACAAATATGGCACCGGTCTGCGATAAACAGCAAGTAGCCATCTAAATGCACCAAGATAATTATGCTACAGCACTCAAACATGGCAACAAAATACATGGCAGGGATCCACTCATAATGCTTGACAAAAGATGAACACTAAGCTATGGCCAATTCATCCAATAACAGGTTCAAACAAGCATGGCAAAAGTGCAATTGATAAACAGATTTCAGATCAGGTAGCACACTTTGAAGCATGAAAACTAGATGTTATAGGGACTTAACATGGAAAAGCAAAGCATGACGTGAAGCTACTCAAAGAGCTTAACAAAAGTCCCTTAGTGACCTTGAGCCAAAAGGGATCAGAAAATACAATTGCAAGCATGTGAACATGGCAAAAACATAATCAGACCACAGACTTGGTGAAAAACTGGAGCATGCAAATATGATAGCAAGTAGGCATGTTTACGAGCTCTATGCACTCACTACAGAGCAAGGCATGACAATCTAAGCATACACCCATCAATAATACATATTATAGAAGCTAGACATGGCAAGAACAACAACATAGCATGCACGGATCAATAACAACATCCTCGGCAAAATCGCTAACAAGTAGACAATCTGCCGGAATTACGAAATAGCAAAAGTAGAGCTCGATTGACTCAAGCTAGGGATCAGAAAATACAATTGCAAGCATGTGAACATGGCAAAAACATAATCAGATCACAGACTTAGTGAAAAACTGGAGCATGCAAATATGATAGCAAGTAGGCATGTTTACGAGCTCGATGCACTCACTACAGGGAAAGGCATGACAATCTAAGCATACATCCATCAAGAATATATATTATAGAAGCTAGACATGGCAAGAACAACAACATAGCATGCACGGATCAACAACAACATCCTCGGCAAAATCGCTAACAAGTAGACAATCTGCCGGAATTACGAAATAGCAAAAGTAGAGCTCGATTGACTCAAGCTAGGATAGAGCACCACAAGATTAACAACACATCCTTACTGATCATCCTCAAAAGAGGCACGGATCACTAGGAAACAACATGAACATATGGCATATTGATAAAAACAGATCAAGGACTTAGAGAAATTCTAAGTCCCTGAAATCAGCATTAACGAATGCACTACTTTGCAAGCTTGTGCTAGTCACCACACACATCACAAAAATACATGGATAGCACCTCTGGAAAGATGGCATGGCATATAACAAAACTCATGTAGAGCTCAGGGGCATACCATGCACACATTAATCATGGCAAAAATGACAAATAGCTATTTGGTGCAGCAGATCTGACAAATAACTCAAATATCTCTCTTCCAACAGCATTTCGGGCATCAAGATGAGCTCAAATGAAAATGATGCAATGAGATGAAATGATGTACTCTCTGAGGCGAACATTTTGATATGCTACACGCCCAAAACGGAGCTACAGATGCGGAGATATAACATGATGAAAAGTGTAAAAAAATAAGGGGAGAGGGGGAAAAGTCAACCGAGTCCAGATCTAGGGTTTGTCCCCAGCGCGCGAACCGAGGTCTCCGGCCGCTGGAGTTGGAGAAGGAGGCGGCGGGCGGGGCGCGGCGGCTCGGGCCTGGTCGCGGAAGGAGCGGGCCGGCCTAGGGCCCGGGCGGGCCGGCGGCGAACTGGGGACCCGCGGGACAGGTGTCAAGCGCCGGTTGGTGCGGACGGCGGCGGCGGCTTCGTCCGGCCGGAAACGGACATGTCCGGTCGGCTGAGCGCGGAGTTTAGGGTTTCGGGGGGAGAAGACCCGGGATTTTCGAGGGGATGCCCTTATATATATAGACATAGAGGCAGCTAGGAGACTCCAAATGAGGTGCGGTTTTCAGCCACGCGATCGTGATCGAACGCTCTAGATGATGCAAAGAGTTTTGGTGGGTTTTGGGCCAAATTGGAGGGGTGTTGGGCTGCAACACACACGAGGCCTTCTTGATCCCTCGGTTAACCGTTGGAGTATCAAACGAAGTCCAAATGGTATGAAACTTGACAGGCGGTCTACCGGTAGTAAACCAAGGCCGCTTGGCAAGTCTCGGTCCAATCCAGAAATGTTTAACCCCCACACATGAAAAGAAGGTAGAAAGGACCACCGGAGGAGATAGGAGCGCCGGAATGCAAAACGGACAACGAGGAAAATGCTCGGATGCATGAGACGAACACGTATGCAAATGCAATGCACATGATGACATGATATGAGATGCATGACACAACAACAACACACGGAGACAAAAACCCGAACCCGAGGAAATAAAATAACTTAGCGCTGGAAACGGCAAGAGTTGGATTACATATTAGGTAAATCACATCCGGGGTGTTACAATACTCAATATGAAGGTGTTGCCGGTCTAGCACTTGTGTCAACCAACTCCTATGACATTTTTGACTCACCAAATGAAGGAATTGGAAGATGCTTCATCGCTAAAGGCCCAAAGGTATCACACCCCGAGTATGTTGATTTCAATAGTGATGTAGATGATTTGCTAGGTGATGATGATTTACTTGTTGACAACTCTAGTAATGAAAACTATGATGAAATTGCTATTAATCATGCTAATCAAGATAAAATGAATGATGATGATAAGAAGGAGGTTGAGCGTCTAACTAAAGAACTAAACACTCTTAAGTTAGCTCATGAAACTACCTTTGAATATCATCGAGAACTTTTAAAGACTCATGAGAAACTACGCTTTGAAAAGCTCCACCTTGAGCAAGAGCATGGGTTCTTAAAAGCAATCAATGATGATCTTCGCAAGAAAAGTTCTTCTTACATTTCCAAGCATTTACTCTTGTATACTTACATGCCACAAGTAAAATCTAGCAACAAGAGTAAGAAATATTCTTCTTCTAGTAGTAACAATAATCATGTTAAATCCAATGTTGTTGCTTCTAGTAGTTCTCTTGATTCCACTCATGATTCTCTTAGCCAAGTTAGACTTGAGCAAGAAAATAGCTTATTGAAGGGAATTATAGAGAAAGGTGTTTACAAGAGCCTTGTAGGGAGTAAGCAATTTGAGGAAATTGTACGCAAGCAAGGAAGACACCGGAAGAATCAAGGTGTTGGTTTTGAACGAAAGTTCAATGCCAATGGAGTTGAGTGGGAAGAAGATCAATACCCCAAGACGAAGTTTGTTCCTCAATAAGAGAAGTATCACTACAAAAAAAGACACATCTGTGACATTTTGGGCCGAACGAAAATTTTTTCTGTCATACTTATGACACTTCTATGAAGATAATTGTGACAAAACCCGGTATCATCATAGATGTGGTGGGCTCCTATTTCTATGACAAAAAATCATGACAGAAAATGGGCTTTTCGTCCTGGGCGGGCCGGAGACGTAGCTGCATGACATTCTTTGGGCCGTCCATGACGGAAAAAACCGTGGTAGAAGCGAGGGCGAGGAAAATATCGGGGTGTTCCCGGTTACGGTGGGTGGTCGGGGCCGAGTGATGCACGGAGGTTTGTGTGTTTCTCTCGTACATGCATGCGTGTGGGTGCGAGGCGTTGGGCTCTAACTGAACCCGAGCGAGGCGTTCGCCTACTAAACCCGAGCGATTGATCGATGGCTGTTAACTGAACCTGGTCAAGCGATTCCTTCGCTACTACTGCTAACTGAAGCCGATCGATGCTGCCTCTGGATGAACAGTGAGCATTGCAGGGGGGTTGGATGAACTGTTCCCGGTGGGGGTGGATGAACAGGACCCCGTGGTGTTGCCTCTGGATGAATAGGACCCTGATCGATCAAGCCGGTTGGGGTTGGATGAACAGGACCCCGTGGAGGGCTGGATGAATAGGACCACCCCGTGGAGGGCTGGATGAACAGTAGACGGTGGAGGGTTGGATGAACAATAGCCCGTGGAGGGGTGGTTGAACAGAAGCCCATGGAGAGGGCTAGTTGAACAGTAGCCGGTGGAGTAGCGCGCGGTGGAGGCTGGATGAACAGGAGCCCGTGGATGAACAGTCGCAGGTGGAGGTTGGAGGAGGTCGACGATGGATGAACAGTAGCCCGTGGAGGCTGGAGGGGGTCGACGGTGGAGATGAATAGTATCTCGTGGAGTCCCGTTTTGCGGTACGCCACACCCCTCCCGATGAATAGGACCCCCGTTTCGACCGTAGCGCTCCAACACAAGTCCGTTTCCTCTGTTTTGCGGTAGGCCACGCCCCTCCCGATGAACAGGTCCCCCGTTTCGACCGTAGGAGGTCCGTTTCCTCCGTTTTGCGGTATGCCAGACCCCTCCCGATGAACAGGATCCCGTTTCGAACGTGGCCGGTCGAACACAAGGTTGTTTCCTCTATTGTGCGGTAAGCCAAGCCTCGTTTCCATCGGCTATTCCGTCCAAGCGGGTTGTCTCCCACGCATTTCGTTGCCTCCCGATGAACACAACGCATTCCGTTGCCTCCCCATGAACACGACGACGACGCAGTTTCTCCGTTCCGACCCAGCCATGTACACAAGCCCTGGCCATACGTATGCGCGAGTAGGCGTTCGAGACCCCACTCATATGTACGTACGTGGCCGTATTTTCTTTCTTGCACACTGGCCACTGTACGTACATGTACATGCTACATGCGCGCCTCTACTTCGACACGTGCACGCCTCTACATTAACCAGTATGTACGTACATGTTCGCGACCAGAATGATAACGCTACGTACGCTTCGACCAGGTGGGTCCCAACTGTCAGGCACTTCCTTGCGTGCGAAGATGTAGGTGGTGGGTTCCAGCAGTCAGGGGCGAATCATTTTTTTTGCCCAGACGCACTTCCTTGCGTGTGAACATGTAGCTGGTAGGTCCCAGCAGTCAGGGGAGAAACATTCTTTTCGTGAAATACGGTTGCCCGTCCGGTGGGTCCTTGCTGTCAGGTGGAGGAATCATTATTTTCCGCGTAATAAGGAGGCACTTCCTTGCTGCGACCGTGGACCCAGCTATCAGCCTCTCCACATATAGTCCATGTCCGATGGAAGCCATTCCTTGACCACGTTGACCATGCCACGCCAAGAGCACCAGGGCAATGGACGACGACAAGGCCTAGGAAGGGGACGACACGGAGCCGGGGAAGACGCGGCAGTGTATGCCCACGCGTAGAGGAGTATGAGGGTTCACTGATTCGGCTGCGATGTGAGGCTGCTGTCATCGCAGAATAACAGGGGGTGTGGGTGAGTAGAGGGATGGCCTGGCCAGCGGTGGTAGTAGGGGCGGTGAGGCCTCCGCGGCATCACAGCCGGCCACGGGAGGCAGGAGCACGCGGCACGACCGGCGCTGGTTTGGGCGGCTGGAGCTAGAAGACCAGAGGTTGAAGAAGCACTACGACCGTTGGATGGACATCGTACGGTCACTGGAGCTAGAATCGTTCATATTGACTAAGTTGACAAAGCCCTCCGTGCCCGTCAACTTAGTAGGCCCACAAGTCAGCCTCCCACCATGGTGGGTCCCAGCTAGCAGGGGGTTTTCATTTTTTCTGGGTAATAAGGAGGCACTTCCGATTGGGTCCGAGATGACAATGGGGGGAACGTTTTTTTCGCGAAATACGGTGACCCGTCCGATGGGTCCCAGCTGTCAGGGGGAAACATTTTTTCACAAAATACGGTGGCTCGTTCGGTGGGTCTGTGCTATCAGGTGGAGGAATCATTATTTTCCGTGTAATAAGGAGGCACTTCCTTGCTACGGTCATGGACCCAGCTGTTAGCCTCTCCACATACAGTACTCTTCCCATGGAAGTTGGTCGTTACCACATTGACCACGCCGTGCCGAGAGCACCAAGGCGGTGGACGACGGCGTGGCCTAGGAAGGGGACGATGCGGAGCCAGGGAAGACGCGGCAGTGGATGCCTATGCGGAGAGGAGTACGAGGGTTCACTGGTTCGGCTGCGGTGTGAGGCTGTCGTAGCCGCAGAATAATAAGGGATGTGGGTGAGTAGAGGGATGGTCGGGCCAGTGGTGGTAGTAGTAGGGGCGGTGAGGCCTCCGCGGCATCGCAGCCGGCCACGGGAGGCAGGAGCACGAGGCACGACCGGCGCTGGTTTGGGCGGCTGGAGCAAGAAGACCAGAGGTTGAAGAAGCACTATGGCCGTTGGATGGACATCGTACAGTCACTGGAGCTAGAATCGTTCATATTGACTAAGTTTACAAAGCCCTCCGTCCCCGTCAACTTAGTAGGCCCACAAGTCAGCCACCCACTTTGGTGGGTCCCAGCTAGCAGGGGGGTCTTCATTTTTTTGTGCGTAATAAGGAGGCACTTCCTTGTGTGCGAAGATATAGCTGGTGGGTCCGAGCTGTCAGCAGCGGTAACATTTTTTTGCAAAATACAGAGGCCCTTTCTGTGGGTCCCAGATGTTAGGTGGAGGAATCATTATTTTGCGCGTAATAAGGAGGCATTTCCTTGCGTGCGGCCGTGGACCTAGCTGTCAGCCTCTCCATGTACAGTCCACTTCAGATGCATGTCGGTCGTTGACCACGTTGACCAGGCCGCGCCGAGAGCACCAGGGCGGTGGACGATGGCGAGGGCTAGGAAGTGAATGACACGGAGCCAGGGAAGACTCGGTAGTTGTTTCCCACGCGGAGGGGAGTACGACTGTATGAGGGTTTATTGGTTCGTCTGCCATCGCCGGAGAATAACAACAGGTGTGGGTGAGTAGAGGGGTGGCTAGGCCAGCGATGGGAGTACAGTGGGGCGGTGAGGCCTGCGCGGCAGCACAGCCGGCCGCGGGGAGGAGGGAGCAGGCAGTCCCGTCGGCGCGTGTTTGAGCGGCTGGAGCAGGAAGAGCAGAGATTGAAGAAGCACGACGGCCGTTGGATGGACATCCAACAGTCGCTGCTTGTGCGTCAACCTTTTTTTAGCAAAGCCTCAAATCTATGGAAAACAGCATACAACCCATCTGCCATTTCTAATAATTTACAGCCCATTTGCTAATTCTTAAGGTTTTTTTGGAGCCCATATTCTTTTTGTTAGCATTACAGCCCATATTGTGGCCGTGGTTAAAAAATTATACGAAATTTTGCATATTTCGGTGTAGTCCGAACTGTTTTTAATCCCGAAACTTGAAGTCACATTCAAACTTATTTCAAAAATAAATGTATATCAATATAAAATCCAACAAATTGTCCACGCGTAAAAATCAATGCAATTTAATATCTCGAAATGAAAAAAAGAAATTTGAAACTAATTGCCGGTTTGATGTGTTTTAAAAATGTACAACTCATTTGTCATTACTGGTAGGCCATTTTCTGGGCCAGCCGAATGAAGCTCTCCTCATCTTGAAAGATTTGCAGCCCAACAGGCCTCACAAAGCGACTTACTTGGCAAATCACAAAAAACTGGGTTGCGGCTGCGGACCCAGCTGCGGCCGTGGACCCAGCTGTCAGCCTCTCGACGTACAGCACTCTTCCGATGGAAGTAGGTCGTTGACCACATTGACCACGCTGAGCCGAGAGCACCAAGGCGGTGGACGACGGTGAGGCCGAGGAAGGGGACGACACGGAGCCGGGGAAGACGCGGCAGTGGATGCCCACGCGGAGAGGAGTACGAGGGTTCACTGGTTCGGCTGCGGTGTGAGGCTGCCGTCGCTGCAGAATAACAGCGGGTGTGGGTGAGTAGAGGGATGGTTTGGCCAGCAGTGGGAGTAGTAGGGGGCGGTGAGGCCTCCGCGGCATCGCAGCCGGACACGGGAGGCAGGAGCACGAGGCACGATCGGCGCTGGTTTGGGCGGCATGAGCAAGAAGACCAGAGGTTGAAGAAGCACTATGGCCGTTGGATGGACATCGTACGGTCACTGGAGCTAGAATCGTTCATATTGACTAAGTTGACAAAGCCCTCCGTCCCCTTCAACTTAGTAGGCCCACAAGTCAGCCACCCACTATGGTGGGTCCCAGCTAGGAGGGGGTCTTCATTTTTGTGTGCGTAATAAGGAGGCACTTCCTTGCGTGCTAAGATATAGCTGGTGGGCCCGAGCTGTCAGTGGCGGTAATGTTTTTTTCACGGAATACAGAGGCCCTTTCGATGGGTCCCAGATGTTAGGTGGAGGAATCATTATTTTGCACGTAATAAGGAGGCATTTCCTTGCGTGCGGCCGTGGACCCAGCTGTCAGCCTCTCCACGTACAGTCCACTTCAGATGCATGTCGGTCGTTGACCACGTTAACCAGGCCGCACCGAGATCACCAGGGCGGTGGACGACGGCGAGGCCTAGGAAGGGAACGACATGGAGCCGGGGAAGACGCGACAGTTGTTTCCCGCGCGGAGGAGTACGAGGGTTTACTGGTTCGTCTGCCGTCCCCGGAGAATAACAGCAGGTGTGGGTGAGTAGAGGGATGGGAGTATGGTGGGGCGGTGAGGCCTGCGCGGAAGCATAGCCGGCCGTGGGAGGAGGGAGTAGGCAGTCCCGCCGGCGCTTGTTTGAGCGGCTGGAGCAGGAAGAGCAGAGATTGAAGAAGCACGACAGCCGTTGAATGGACATCCAACAGTCACTGCTCTCGTGTGCATTATTTCTAATAATGTACAACCCATTTGCTAATTCTTAAGAATTTTTTTTGAGCCCATCTTCTTTTTGTTAGCATTACACCCCATATTGTGGCCACGCTTAAAAAGTGTAAGAAATTTTGCATATTTCAGTGCGTCAACTGTTTTTAATCCCGAAATATCGATTCACATTCAAACTATTTTGAAAAATAATTTATATAAATATAAAATCCAAATAATTGTCCATGCATAAAAATCAATGGAATTTAAAATCTTGTAATGAAAAAAATTGAAACTAATTCCCGGTTTGATGTGTTTTAAAAATGTACAGCCCATTTCTAGGCAAACCGAATGAAACTCTCCTCGTCTTGAAAGATTTGCAGCCCAGCAGGGCTGATAAAACAAGTAGTCCTCATTTGGGTATTTCTTTTTAAAAAATAGAACTGGGCTAGCCATTTTCAGCAAGAAAAAAACACAACTGGGCTCATGATATGGTAAACATAAATAAAACCCTGGCTAGACGGGCCACAGCCCCCGCACAGCCCTGTTGTCACCCTGGTCCGTTGCTAAAACCAGTACTCCCTTCGTTTCTTTTTACTCCGCATATAGGATTTGTTCAAAGTCAAACTACACAAAGTTTGACCAAATTTATGTTAAAAATATGAACATCTACAATACTAAAACTATATAGTATGAACACACATTTCATGGTGCATCTGATAATATTGATTTCATATTGTGAATGTTTATATTTTTTAATATAAAGTTAGTCAAACTCTACAAAGCTTGACTTTGACCAAACCTTATATGCGGACTAAAAAATGGCGGGAGTATAAATAACAACTGCTTGTTCCTCAAAAAAAATTGCGCGAACTGCTGGGTCCCTGATGTCAGCCGCTCGTAGTGTAATTCTCTCGTTTATTGACTACGTTGACAATGGCGTGAGCCCCAGATGTCCAACCATTAGGAGGAACCATATTTTTGGGCTTGTAATATAGAGGCACTTGCTTGCGTACTGCCATGACGCTGGTGGGTCCCTACTGTCATCCTCTCCACGTACAGTCATCTCCTTGTTCCTCTCGGTTGTTGACAACATTGACAATGCAAGAGGGCGGTGCACCGCGCATGGCGAGCGAACCAAGGCCGCAAGGCGGAGGACGACGGTGAGGCCTCGGACGGAATGAACAAGAGCCGTGGAAGATGCGTCCGTCCAGTCGCAGGTGGAGGGGAGTACGAGGGTTGACTGGTTCGGGTGCGGGTTCTTGTTGGGGCTGACGTCGCCGAAGAATAACAGGGCGTGTGGGGGAATAGAGGGAGGGACTGGCCAACGTTGGAGGGTACGTACGGTAGGGCGGCGGAGGCGCAGCCAGCCATGGGAGGCGGGAGCAGGCGGAGCCGATGGGGTGGTTTGGTTTGGGTGGCTGGAGGAAGAAGAAGACAAGAGATAGAAGATACACGACAGATGTTGGATGTCAATCCAACGGTTGGTAGGCAGAATCATTTGTTGACTGGCTAGTAAGTCGACACCACCTTGGATAGGCCATTTTCTCGCGGGTCCCAAATGTCAGAATCCAAATCTGTCACAGTCATGCAGCCTTTCCTATGAAAATTTACAGCCCATTTGATGTGCTAGTTCGAAATAAGTTTGTGGGTGCTTGTGGGGGCTAATCACTTGGCTTCTGTAATGCACAGTGAGCTCAAGTAGCCGACGAGAGTGATGTTATTTCCCTTGGTTGGGATTTGTTAGTTGTTACAATATTTCACTCTAAATTAAATGACTGGCAAGCCATTTGCCTTGCTTCAAAGAAAATATGACAGTCACAGCCGAGTTGAAAAGGGCAAGAACATCTAATTCCAGCTTACAAACTGTACAAAAGCACGAGGGTTAATTGTTCATCAGGTTTACAAAAAAACCAAGTTGAAAAGGGCAACAACATCTAACTCCAGCACTGTTTTCGGCAGTCACAGTCAAATGGATCGGTCAGGTCCATAGAATGAACATCTTGGGTCGTAAAATTTACTGGATTATGACCACAATATGTTGTAAATAGAAGCCCGGCACGTTCAGAAGCTCTTTTGCCCACCTGAAACTCCTTTTTTTGCTCTTCCACATACCCATCCGTCAAAACCATGCTGCTGATAAACTTAAGCCTGCTGAACAATAGTAACCTCGCATTCAGCAGGAAGAATGTGACAAATCTAGTGTTTGCACGGTTGGCTACATATCGTTCTAGCATTATTGTCTTCAATCAAATCTCATGAGAAGTGAGAAAATCCTGATTCTTATGAATCCACCGATTGGTTAGAACTTCCTTACCCTGTCCTGTTGCCTAAATAGACATGAATATTGAAAACAGTTAAGGTCTAAAAAAAGAGTGTCGAAAGTGCAACAGTTGAACGGTTAATTCTAGTACACTATATGCAGGCTTCCAATGTGCGTGAAATTATCGCCTTTATATACAACTTCTCCAGACATGGAAAGCATTGTGACAAGCCAATAATCTTGTTCAGATCAAAACTATTCATTTGGATACATAAGATCTTGACAAAATCCAGCACCAATGATAGGCCATCCATGGAGAAACTCTTCATTGAGCATAGAACATAATATTAGTACAAAATGTGTACTCCAAGATGACATATAACTTATGCGCAGAATTTTAAAATGCTGTTTATGATTACAAGTTTAGATGATAATATAAAGTACCTGAAGAACTGTGGAGCCAAACACCATATTGAAATGAGCACAGAGATCATGTATTACACCCAAGGTCTCTAGTTTAGGCATACAGAGGATGGTTATTTGCAACAGTGAATAACTAGAATCAAGGATCAACCTTTGAAGTGAAGGGGCATATTGGATGATGAGCTGCCTTCCATCAAAAGAAATTCCAATTCTTACAAGGTTAGGCGACTTTATTTGGAGACAACTGATTCTAACTGTGAAAACAAGCACCAAGCACTCCGGGGCAGGGCAACTGGAGTGGATGATGCTGTGCAATGTGGCCTCCGATATATGAACCCACACAAGTGAAAGTTTCTTGAGAAATGGGAGTCGAAGGTTTAGTACCAGATTGTCTGGTAGGTCGCACAGCGCAAAGGTGGCGGTGTGGAGAGAGGAGGAAAACCGCGAGATGGACATCGGTGCTGAGGGCATAGGTAGATGGCGTTCGGTATCTGGTAGGTGATTTCCAGGGGAATAGTAGAACCCAAGCAGTTGTAGTTCTGTGAATTCAGGGGATTTCAGCCAGGTGTCCACCGTGCAGGGCATGGTATGCTTGCTCAGGTAGCATGACGGGATGTAGAGGCTTTGAACGGAGCCCTGGTGGGAGGAGATGATGGCTCTGGGGATTTCAAAATCATTGAAGAGAGATAGCTGACGATAGTCGAGATTAAGGGGAACGGCGCGCCATAGAGGGCACCACCGAATTGAGAGGACTTGGGTGCGGCAGCAATCCTTGGTGGGGAGAAGCGAGATGATCTCCCCAAGGACGACGTCCGAGAGATCGCGGATGCGGTCCACCCGAGATTCTACGGGTTCTTGGGATCCGGTGGGGCGGGGTCGCCGGTTCTCCCCGCGCTACCGGGTGCGGGATCTACAACAGGCGTCGCCGCTGGCGAGAGCCTCATCTTCTTAGCGCTGGGGTGAGTCGACTCCATTTTCCTCGAGGGCGTCACATTCACGGATTTGAGCAGAGTAACGAATGACGAGCCTAGTTGTAGTGCGAGTGAAGAAGAAGGGGAGCTGGGGTTTTCTGTAGGAGTGAGGTGAGGAATTTGGGGGTACGAGTGGAGCGAGCTGACGTGAGCTGGGTGGGAGTGAGAAGGAAGAAGAACACCCAGGTTTTTTGGGGGGCGGTGTGCTGGGTGTGGGTAGCGCCTCTCATTTAGTAAATATGGACTTTTGAATTGATTTTACTATTTACTAGGGTGGATGGGCTGTTTTGTCTTGGGCCCAGAGAAACAATTACTACTAGTACAGTGGAGACACTCTACAGCTACCCAGAAAAACAATTACTACTAGTACAGTGGATACAATACCGCTTCTGGCTCCTCCTAGGTCATCGAAACGTCTCCCTGTACTGAATGTCGTTATACTTTTGTTCACCGACATGCGGGACATGCAACGCGCGGGCCCAAATGCCATCCACCAAATTAGAAGTGAAAGTGCAACTATCCCTGGGAGGTTTTGGTAATTCCTAACAACATATAGCTCATTGAGCTAATGCTACTTGAAGATAAATATTTCAGGAAAAGCTCAATGATTGGCATGGCATGGATTAGAAAGTGGACCCCTCAAAATTCTAAGGACAAAAGGATTGGCTCAATCTCAAAGCACAAGACTCTACATTTCATTTTTAGTGATCTAAGATCACATTGAGTCCATAGGAAAAGCCAATACTATTAAGAGGGGGTGAGGTGTTGCTTAATGAGGTTCTTGCTCAAAGTGCTTAGTGATATGCTCCACAACCCTCAACCACTTTCTCATATCCAAATATATCCCAAACCAAAAGTCAAACTCGGCCCCACCGATTTAATCTATCCGGCGCCACCGAGTTCACTTGACATAGCCACTGCCACAAACCCTAGTCTTTTCGGTCCTACCGATAGGGATCTCGGTCTCACCGAGATGGGATTGTAATCTCTCTGTTTCCCTTCGTAACGTTTCGGTCCAACCGAGATGATCGATCGGTCCCACTGAGATTGCAATGCAAACTCTCTGTTTCCCTTTCGTAACGTTTCGGTCCTACCGAGAGAGCGAATCGGTCCCACTGAGATTATCTGACCAACTCTCTGGTTAGTCTATTACCAAAATCGGTCTCACCGAGTTTTTGTAATCGGTCTCACCGAGATTACGTTATGCCCTAACACTAATGATATCGGTCCCACCGAAAACCCAAACGGTCACATTATGAACTAAATCGGTCTGACCGAGTTGTATGATTTGGTCCCACCTAGTTTGGTGATTTGTGTGTAACGGTTAGATTTTGTGTGGAGGCTATATATACCCCTCCACCCACTCTTCATTCGTGGATAGAGCCATCAGAACATGCCTACACTTCCAACATACATTTTCTGTGAGAGAACCATCTACACTTGTGTTGAGGTCAAGATACTTCATTCCAACCACATAAATCTTGATCTCTAGCCTTCCCCAAGTTGCTTTCCACTCAAATCATCTTTCAACAAATCCTATCCTATGAGAGAGAGTTGAGTGTTGGGGAGACTATCATTTGAAGCACAAGAGCAAGGAGTTCATCATCAACACACCATTTATTACCACTTGGAGAGTGGTGTCTCCTAGATTGGTTAGGTGTCACTTGGGAGCCTCCGTCAAGATTGTGGAGTTGAACCAAGGAGTTTGTATGGTCAAGGAGATCGCCTACTTCGTGAAGATCTACCCTAGTGAGGCAAGTCCTTCGTGGGCGATGGCCATGGTGGGATAGACAAGGTTGCTTCTTCGTGGACCCTTCGTGGGTGGAGCCCTCCGTGGACTCGTGCAACCGTTACCCTTCGTGGGTTGAAGTCTCCATCAATGTGGATGTACGATAGCACCACCTATCGGAACCACGCCAAAAATCTCCGTGTCTACATTGTGTTTTCTCCCTCCAAACTCCTCCCTTTACCTTCATATGCAATTGTATTACATTTCGCTGCTATACTCTTAGAATTGCATGTGTAGGTTGTTTGCTTGACTTGTGCTAAGTTGCTAATATCTGCCAAGAATTAAAATTGGGAAAAGGCTAGATTTTTATTTGGTCAAGTAGTCCAATTGTAGCGACCAGACCTCAAACGGTTCAATCTCTGTGCTCCGGTGTCATCCCTAGATCAGTAATGCTGACACCACACAGTACTTGAAGGATTTATAACAGAGTAGCAATCACACACTTAGTACATTGAGTGTATCAATAGAGAACTTATTACAATAAATATGGCTTAAGGCCATCTAATAACGATAACAGCGGAAGCTTGGAAGATAAGTGAGTCCATCAACTCCAACGGCATCACTGAGTATAGAACCACGACCTAAAACTCCTTAATCGTCGTCTGAAAAGTCTGCAATATTAACGTTGCAGCCCGAAAATGGGTCAGCACATGGAATATGCTGGCAATATAACACATAGAGAATAATGGAATGAAACAGCTATACTATATGCATATTTGGCTGGTGGTAAGCTCTATGGTTACAGTTTTGCGTAAAGCCAATTTTTCCCTACTGTCGTGGTTTTGTCACGGCAGATGTCCTAGCTGAGGACTTAGTCGTGAGGCCAACGCATCTATGTGGTAGCTTGAGAGGGGTTGAGAGGAATCGAGAGACGCAACACAAGACAGTGATTTAGATAGCTTCGGGCCCCGGGAAACATCATCCGGTAACAACCCTACATGCTGTTTGAGGCTAGGTCTCATTATCATCACGAGGGAGTTGCCGTAAACCGGCTCTCCTCTTTGTGTCTATCCCTAAGATTGTTTCTTCTTGCTTGTAGCTTGTCCCTCTTTGGGGAGCCCTACCCCTCCTTATATATGTTGAAGAGGTGGGTTACATGTAGAGTCCAACTCGGACTTAAGACTTAACTATTCTGACTTATCTTCATGGGCTTCTTAACATCTTGGGCTTCATAACGTCTTGGGCTTCATAACCCCTGGCAACCCAATTATCACTGTTTGCTGGTTTAACATTGTCTGCCGGTTTAACATTGTCTACCTGTTTAAACATTGTCTGCCGGTTTAACATTGTCTGCCGGTTTAACATTGTCTGCCGGTTTAACATTGTCTACCCGTTTAACATTGTCTGCCGGTTTAACATGGTCTGACTTAACTCCTGCCGGTTTACCACCAGCCGGTTTACCGTCTGTCATAGCCATCTGTCTTAACTGTCTGCCTTAACTGTCCGCCGGTTTAACATCCGCTGGTTTACCAAGTCCCAGCCGGTTTACAACTCCGACCGGGTCATACCGCGGGGTATATCCCCGACATTAGCCCCTAGTTTAATTTGGATTTATCCATGTTAAACTGATCCTGATCCTCTTTAAATCCTTTTCATTTCCTTCCAGAAAATCCGGGTCAATAGGCCAGCTTCATAATCAATTTGCTGACATTGGTTTGTCACAGAGAAATATTGTGAAGAATAACTCCTTTGACTCAGCTCCCAATGCTTAACAAAAATATTGGTCTTTAAAATACTCATCTGATCTTCAGCCGGTTTAAGAATGTAGAACTTTGCCGGTTTACAAATATTGATGGCACCGGATCATAACTATTTGTAAACATCAAGCTTGAAAATACACCTCCTCTGTATGCATATCACTTGTAGCCCCCGAGTCTTAAGAAGGGAGCGTAGTAACTGCTTTAAGACTTGCTTCAATATGAATGTCACAGGCTTGAAGAAATCCATGTTGTTTATCCCAGCCACTTAGTAAAAACTGAATACTCCATATTATGTAGCCCCCAAGTGCCGGGTTGTCTTGCTTGCGGCAACCTGGGACTTGAAATTGCCTTATTCTCATAAAAACTTCAACCAGTGTAGCCCCCAAGGGTCGGGTCATTTATGCAAATAATGAGCAGGGACTTGAATTGTTGACAGGAGCAATTAGTAGCCCCCAAGGGCCGGCGCATTATGATGTGATGAGTCGGGTCTTCAATAAG
This sequence comes from Triticum urartu, assembly GCF_056163025.1. NCBI lineage: Eukaryota > Viridiplantae > Streptophyta > Magnoliopsida > Poales > Poaceae > Triticum > Triticum urartu. Next base: position 303,199,029 of record NC_141877.1, read on the forward strand.
ACTAATAAAAATGACTTTGCATTAGCCCCCCAAGTGTCATGGTGCATGCTTGCAGTGAAATGAGACTTGCATATTTGATATAATCTTCAGTTGAATAATGTAGCCCCCAAGTGCCGGGTCGTGAGCCTGCAGCGACTCGGGACTATTCCTTCAATTGTAAAATAAATCATATCCATTGATAATATAATAGCCATTGTGCTAAAGGGACTTTGAAAACCTTCATCATAATACTGGTTATTGATAACCATAATAAAATCCAGCCATGTTGTCTATTTGAAGGTTTGAATAATACAATCCAATGATTTATGAGCGCATGATTCCAATAGCGCAATCCAAATATATACTGGTGACTTATAGTCGAAACCAGATCGGGCTGATAGTCTCCGGATTATGATTTGACCGTGTTTCATCAATTTGTAATTGACAGTCGAACCGGTTTAATAATGTCGGCTTGAAAACACAATAAAAGAAATAGTTTAAAAGAGAACAAAATTCAAGCAAAGGAAAATATAAAACCATTGCAAATGAGGCTTTGAGCCGATCAAGAGGCATTACCGTGGTCAGACACGACCAAGCCCCCAAAAGGCGTAGCTATGGTTCGAGTCAGCCAGGTCCCCAAATGATGCATTGGCATTACGCCGATCAAGAGGTGTAGCGATGGTTCGGGTTCGACCAAAGCCCCCAAGTGATGCTGTGGCACTAGGCTGATCAAGAGGCGTGACTATGGTTCAGACGTGACCACAAGTCCCCAAGTGATGTTGTGGCTTTACACCTATCAAAAGGTGTTGCTATGGTTCGGACGTGACCAAAGCCCCCAAGTGATGCTGTGGCATTGAGCCGATCAAGAGGTGTGACTATGGTTCAGACATGACCAAGCCCCCAAGTGATCAATAATATGATAAGCCAATAAGGTTGGATACCCATGTTTGAACCGCGCATCATGGCAGCAGGTCCTCTTTGGCACCCTTTAACTTTTTGTAAGAGATAAATCCTTCTTGAACCGGGATTTTGAACCGGATATTGAGAGCTTCAAAGCTATGTGGGAGAACAAATTTACCTTAAACCGGATTGCAAACCGGAATCTTCATTTTCAGCCAAAAAATTTCTGACGGCCTTTCAACTCGAACTTGTGAGAGGTTAATTCCTTTTTAAACCGGACATTTTTAAACCGGATTTGAGCACTTCAGAGCTTTGTGGTAGAATAGATTTCCCTTGAACCGGATTATAAACCGGAAGTATCATTGTGAGCCGGAATATTTCTGACGGCCTTTAAATTTTCATCAATATAACCGTAACCTCCGGGACCGGGTTATCTTTTCCTTTAACATCCTGGGACACTTCAATTTGCTGAAACTGGCAAGACTTGTTGATTCATATCATCGTAGCCCCCGAGTCTTAAGATGACTCAAGGAGTTGTCTTGAGATTCTCCGTACTTTGACCATAGTAGAAGGTATATATCATTGGTGTTGATAACGCGATGTAAATCCACAGAAGGCTGAGGTGACTGCGGCGGGTTATAAATGATCTCGTATGAGCCGTGTCAGCAACTCGGCCAATGGTTCCTTCCAACTGGCTATTTGAAGTTGATCAAACTGTAGTGGCAGCGATTTGTGTGCATGTCCATTGAACCATTAGTGCAGACGGCGGCTGATGATAACTTGCCTCCAATTTGCTAAAAGAAAAACGGGCTACCCAAGTTGTCACTTGTTCATACGCAATAAACAGCTCATGCAGACAGGTGCGGCCCGATATGTTGATGTAGACCATGCCGCGAGAGACGGACAGCAAAGATGACCGCATCATCAGAAGTGACACAGACAGATGAGTCGGCCGCGGTGTTATAAGCCGGCTCGGACGGGCGAGTTAATCGCGGGCGCGGTCCCGGCAAGCTGATGTAAACCTGGCCACAGGGATGACGACGTGCTCACGTTCATTCACCAGGTGGCATGACACGGATGAAACACCAGTGCAGAATGTTGCTAGCGCGTGCTCCGCGCCCGTAATATAACGCCTCATTTGTAATGATCAATTGTCCTGTGTCAAAAAATATCACATGCCAAAGCAATTGTTCCTTGACAAAAATATTATGCGCTAATAAAATAGTCCTTAGATGGATATCACCTGATATGTTAGGACGGAAATTATCCACCGCGGAGTTGATGATCACCCCGATAAAGCTGATTTATTGTCCAATCGTGCGTAGTTGCGTTGAACCCGAGCAGCGACTCACTTGCACTTAATAAACATCTCATGCAGACAGCGCAGACAGCTGCTGATAATATAGACCGGATCACATGGTGGAGGTTCGCACATGTCCATTGGACAGCTTGCATGGGCGAGTGTAACCCTAATATGCTGATATAGATTGGTCCTGCATATAAAAATATACAAACCAACGTAATTGTTCTTTGACAATAACAATATCTGTCAAATAAAATAAACTTGAATGAATATCACCTGATTTTTTATCGGATGCTGACACTTAATAATGTCTGAACATAGCCCAACGCAGATGTATGTTGTGATCTGATGTAGCACTGCCTCATATATGTCTGGGTAGACAGACTGAAATATCAAATGTTGAAGTCTATGCTATCCTTCATATTCTAGCACTTGATCACTCGGTCTTCCCGACTTGATTTAGTACTTGGTCCATGTAATGTTGCTACCCACTCAGGTTGAATATTTTCAACAAGTGCATGGGTCTTGTCTTGAAAACTGACCCGCCTATGACTGATGATCGTACAGCCTAAACCCGTGCAAGTCTTGCTTATGGCAAACTGTTGCTCTTGCAAGGACAGATCACACTAGGTGCAAACAGAACCTTAATAACTGACAGCGTTTTAGGGGCTGAACCGATCTGACCCCGTTTTTCTCCCAATCTTCAGCACCAGAGGCTAGACTTTTGTATTTTGTTTTAGAACACGTTGATGTATCAACGGAAAGGCCATACGCCTTGTAGAATCACTACCACATCAATCCAACCGTGCACCTGCCATCAGCAATGATCAGATGTACACACAGGGGTGGCTCGTGGCGGCTCAAACCGGACCGGGTTAGGCGACACGAAACTGTCTCGAGGTACGCCTACAGCCGCGGGTCAAAGCGACGTGAGGCCTGCCCGCGGTGGCTTATTACACAGCCAGCAAAGGCAGCAGTGGTTTAGGCGGTGTCCACGGCGGTTTAAGCGAGGACCACGGTAGTTTAGGCAACTGTGGTTCAGCGAAACAACAAGCCGGCTCAGCCAAGGCCATGGTAATAGCAAGTCGCGACTCACCGGAGAAGCAGCAACTTAGCAAGGCGGAACGGAGGCGACGCCGGTTTGGCGAAGGCAGGTTGCGGTAGCTTAGGTCACCGGGAGGCAGCAGAAACAGCAACTCGGAGGCGGGCCGCGGCGTGAGGGGCGCGACGCAGCAACCCGGCGGAAGTGAGCCGGTGAAAGTGGTGCGATAAAAGCCGGCCCTCGATGGTGGCGGCTCACAGGGCGAAGCAGCGGAGGCGGAGACCCACAGCGGCTGTTCGAGATGGTAGTTTAAACCGGCGAAGGCGGTTTGGAGGCGCGGAGGGCCCGGTACAGGGTACACCACAGCCGCGGGAACACCGCGCAGAAGCGAGTGCTTGACCCGGGACTGGGAGCACCGTGGAGATGACCCGGGGGCGGTTCAGTAGAGACGAGGGTGCGGACAAGGCCTGGAGAAGATGAGCAGCCATCCACGGCGGGTTGCACGGGGGGAGTCCCGCAGAGGCGGAGCCCGGTGACTTGAAGACGAGGTTGTGGTGGCGATTCTGACGCGGCTGGTTTGACGAGGCGATGGCGGTTTAGAACGACGGGGCAGGGGCGCCGGCGGTTCAACCATGGAGACAGGCGAGACGACTCAGGGTCGCGAGCCTGGGCGGTTTAGAAGCAGGGGCGTCGGCGGTTCACGGCGACGGGGCAGGGGCAACTTGGCCAATGGAAGCGGCTCGGTGGTGAAAAACGGGCGAGCTATGGCGACTGGAGGTGGCTCGGAGCCAACGGAGTAAAGCGGAGTGGCGATTTACAACAGCGGAGGAGCAGGGCGTCTCAGGGCAACAGAGATGAGTCCGGGGCGGCCCGGCACCGGTTCGGCGGCGGCTCAGAAGTGGGCGCGAGGCACGGGTGCAGCGGCAGGTTGGAACGAGTCCACGCCGGATCGGTGCTGCGGGCAGCTCAGAAGCTGAATGTCAAAGCAGAGGGACGAGCTGGCGGCAGCCGGAGCCGGTTCAAGGCGAGGCCAGCTTGGCGCGAGGTCGGCGGCGGTTTGGCATGAGCAACCCGGAGGGCAGCGGAGGCTGAGCTGACGGGTTGGAGAAGAACAGAGGCCGAGGCCGGCGACGGCAGCTCGGGCGACTCAGCGCCGGGTCTGTTTCTGGGTCGTCCGCCTTGCCAAGTCGTCCGCCTCACCTTTCCAGGTCGTAACCAGTTGAACAGACCAGGTCATGGCCTGTTTCTCTCTCTCTTTTTTTATAGTAATCTTCCCTTGAGAATCTGAGCGCTGGCACTGGCATCTAATACCCTTGCAATCTAATGTATGGCTTGTCTTCATCTTCACCTTGGCTTCCGTACAACACGTGAGACGTACTGGCTGAATTAGTACTTTGACTTTAAGCGGTGATTTGGGTCTTCCCATGAGGACGTAAGTAGCTTCATCAGTTTGTTCGCTTCCCAAACTTTGAGATTTGAAGCGAACCTGCATACATCAGCGGCTCGGACGCAATCTGCTTTACGCGTAATTTTTTCATCCTGTCCCAAAACGGAGATAGGGTTCATAGTAACCCGGCGGCAGCGGCGTCTGAGGTGCTGCCACAGGAAAATTTCTCTGTTCCAGCTTCTGACAATGGTGTAGCGGAAATAGATCGGGTTCAATGGATCGCGAGGTCACAGCAGCACGCAGTACGCAACCCTCGTCATCTTTATCCCAGAAAGCGATCAGCAGCTACTAGTTGATACCCTCGGATGCTCTGAAAACTCATAGGTACGGTACAGTAGTAATGCAACATGCCGGATTGGATAAAGCTTCAGTTCATCTCGGCGGATCAAAAGTGATCAAACAAACCACCGGACAGTAGCTACGAACAGACCCTGACCCTGACTGTTTTTGACTTTGGACCAATCTTGTATTTTGTTGCTCTGACTGCTTAATATTGAAACAACATAACTCCTCCGTTGATGACTTTTCTTTATCTTGAAAAATTGCAAACTTCTCGAACCCTAGAAAAGATCCCTCCAAGAACTCGACACCACCGTGCGCAGGCCCCACGGTGGGCGCCAACTATCGTGGTTTTGTCACGGCAGATGTCCTAGCATGAGGACTTAGTCGTGAGGCCAACGCATCTATGTGGTAGCTTGAGAGGGGTTGAGAGGAATCAAGAGACGCAACACAAGACAGCGATTTAGACAGCTTTGGGCCCCGGGAAACATCATCCGGTAACAACCCTACATGCTGTTTGAGGCTAGGTCTCATTATCATCACGAGGGAGTCACCGTAAACCGGCTCTCCTCTGTGTGTCTATCCCTAAGATTGTTTCTTCCTGCTTGTAGCTTGTCCCTCTTTGGGGAACCCAACCCCTCCTTATATATGTTGAAGAGGTGGGTTACATGTAGAGTCCAACTCGGACTTAAGACTTAACTATTCTGACTTATCTTCATGGGCTTCTTAACATCTTGGGCTTCATAACGTCTTGGGCTTCATAACCCCTGGCAACCCAGTTATCACTGTTTGCCGGTTTAACATTGTCTGCCAGTTTAACATTGTCTGCCAGTTTAACATTGTCTGCTGGTTTAACATTGTCTGCCAGTTTAACATTGTCTGCCGGTTTAACATGGTCTGACTTAACTCCTGCCATTTTACCACCAGTCGGTTTACCGCCTGTCATAGCCATCTGTCTTAACTGTCTGCCTTAACTGTCCGCCGGTTTAACATCCACCGGTTTAACATCCACCGGTTTACCAAGTCCCAGCCGGTTTACAACTCCTTCCGGGTCATACCGCGGGGTATATCCCCGACACCTATTGCAAAGGAATAAATTTATTTAACTATTATGGTGGTTGTTGAACATTGAGAATGGGTTGACAGCATTCTCAATCCCAATTAAGTAACATCATTAAACAAACCCATCAAATTAAATTTTATAGTAACATGCTGAGATTCACATGATAATCCAGGTACTAGATACTCAAGATGTCCATAACCGGGGACACGGCTAACCATGATTAGTTTATACACTCTGCAGAGGTTTGCGCACTTTTCCCCACAAGACTCGATCTCCTCCGTTGGATTTCTCACACTACATGGTGTTTGAGAAACGGATGACCAATACATCGTCTTTCAGAAGCGCTAGCACCTTATGATGGGTAGACCGTACCACCTACATCCCCTACATCTGCTAGTCTACCACTGTAAGAGTTCGCACGACTTAGTCAACTATGCTAGAGCCCATAATAGCTTGTGGCTGCACACGGAAGTTTCTAGCATGAATAATCTCATGATCCCTTTGAGCCTGGGTGGCGGTCCAAAAGAAAACAGGCAATCCTGGAATACCCCGGTACCTCAATCCACCCAGATGTGTATTTAAGTTGCCACCTTAGATAAACCATTAATTTAAAAATCGCACATCTGTCATGGATATCACTCACCCAATCCACGTCTACTAGCATAGCATAGAAATAATAAGCAAACGTAGAAGGAACTCCCAAAGGTTTGATAATAAACAGGTAATAGGTACTACCTCAACTACTTCCCAAACCCACAATTTAATTAGATCCTAATCATGCAATGTGTAAGGATTGATCTAATGCAATAAAACTGGGTGGTAGAGGGTATGATCAAAGTGTTACTTGCCTTGCTGATGATCCGGGAAACCTAACGATTCGAAGTAACAAGCGGCGCACTCCGGGTACTCTATCGCAAACAAACAAGCATACAATAAGTACTCAACTAATGCACAAGTAAAACTCAAATAAGAGATCTAACCAGAAGGTTCAACTTAAGAACTCCGGTTGACAAAAAGAATCAAATCGAACGAAGCAACGGAAAACAAACGGCAAAAGAAACAGGCTTCGTTTACTATTCTGGATCTAAGGAAATTTTTACAGAAGCAAAAACTTGTTTAAGTTGGTTAAACGGAAAGAGGGTTTCGAGACGAAACTCCAGGCACTTGAATCTCCTGATTCCGATAAACGAGCGAAAAGATAAACTAAAACGAAAATCGGATCAGAAATCGCGATCAGAAAAATCGCGGATTTAATCCGAGAAAAAGAAAAACGACGAACAGTTTTACGAACGAACGTTCGTTAACTGGATCTAAACGACGAACACGTTCGTTAAAACGTACAAATCGAGTGAACGTTCGCTAAATAGAATAAACCGAAATAAAACTGATCTGAAAAAAATAAAATATAATCCGCGGCTTTAAAAAAACCGGGCAGTTTTCTCGGCGACGGCGGCTACCTCGGGCAGCGGGTCCGGCGAGGCAGCTCCGGCGAGCGGGCAGGGTGGCGGCGGCGAGGCGGCGGCGTCGCAGGCGGGCGGCGGCGCGGGTCGGGCGCTAGGGTTTGGGGCGGCTCGGGCTGGGCTGGCTCGGGCCCCGGGCGGCGGCTTATAAGGGCTGCCCCGGGCGGAGTCCCGCTCGGGTACGGCCCGGAGTCGGTTCGCGTTTTTTAAATAATAACGCGTAGAAGAACAAATAAAAGAAATACTAAATGGACTCCAAAAATCCCGGAATAAATTTTCCCCGACTTCAAAAATCAAGCCGGACAAAGTGAACATTTATTTGGGGCCTAAATGCAATTTTGAAAAACACGCATTTTTCCTAAATTCAAATAAAATAGCAAATAAAACCAAATAAAATCTTATTTGATTTTTTATTACATCCTCAATATTTCTTTATTTTGGGAAAGTCATTTTATTCCCTCTCTCATATTTTTGTAATAGAAATTATTGAAGATAAAATAATTAAAATCAAATGATCCTATTTTCAAAATTTGAGACAACTCAAATATGAAAATAACGAAATCCCCAACTCTCTCCGAGGGTCCTTGAGTTGCGAAAAATTTCTAGGATCAACCAAAATACAATAAATATGATATGCAATGATGATCTAGTGTATAACATTCCAAATTGAAAATTTGGGATGTTACAAACCTACCCCCCTTAAGATGAATCTCGCCCTCGAGATTCGGGTTGACTAGAAAATAGGTGAGGGTGGTCCTTCAGCAAATCTTCCTCTCGTTCCCAGGTGGCTTCATCCTCCGTGTGGTGGCTCCACTAAACCTTGCAAAACTTGATAACCTTGCTGCGGGTGACTCGATTGGCATACTCTAGAATCTTAACTGGTTTCTCCTCATAGGTCAAATCACTGTCCAACTGAATCCCTTCCAATGGCACTTTATCTCTTAGTGGTATATCAGCCATCTCCGCATGGCACCTCTTCAACTGGGAAACGTGGAATACATCATGAACTCCTGACAATCCTTCGGGTAATTCCAACTTGTAGGCTACTTCTCCCATATGTTCCAACACTTTGTATGGGCCTACAAAACGTGGCGCTAGTTTTCCCTTAATCCAAAGCGCTTAACTCCTCGAAGTGGAGATACTCGAAGATAAACTCGGTCTCCGACTTCATAAACTGTCTCCTTGCGTTTAGAATCTGCGTAGCACTTCTGCCTGGACTGGGCTACCTTCAGCCTGCCACGAATCAACTTCACCTTATGTTCAGACTCCTTAATCAAATCAGGTCCAAACAACTGGCGGTCTCCAATTTCGTCCCACGACAACAGTGTCCTGCACATCCTTCCATACAAGGCTTCGAAAGGGGCCATCTTCAAACTGGATTGATAGCTGTTGTTGTAAGAGAACTCTACATATGGCAAATTCTTAACCCAACTAGATCCGTAATCTAGCGCACAAGCTCTTAGCATATCCTCCAAGATCTAGTTGACTCTCTCAGTCTGTCCATCTGTCTGCGGGTGGAAAGTTGTGCTAAACTCTAGTCTAGTTCCCAAAGTCTCATGCAACTGATTCTAGAACTTTGAAGTAAACTGGGTTCCTCTATCTGATACAATGCTCCTTGGAACTCCATGAAGACATACGATCTTGGTCATGTATATCTTTGCCAACTTTGCACTGGTATAAGTAGTCTTCACTAGAATGAAATGAGCTACTTTTGTCAAACGATCGACTACATCCCATATCGAGTCATAGCCTGAACGTGTTCTGGGCAATCCTGTAATAAAATTCATGCCTAACTTATCCCACTTCCATTCGGGTATCGGCAATGGTTGTAGCAATCCGGCTGGCTTCTAATGCTCTGCCTTCACTCTCTGACATACATCACAAACTGCTACGTACTCCGCAATATCCTTCTTCATTCCGGTCCACCAGAAAATTTCCTTCAAATCCAAATACATCTTGGTATTTCCTGGGTGAATCGAATATGGTGAGTCATGGGCCTCTTGCAGAATTAGCTTCCTGATCTCCGAATCATTTGGCACATAAACACGGTCTTCAAACCATAGGGTATCATGCTCATCCTCACTAAATCCCTTAGCTTTTCCTTTGCTCATTTTCTCCTTTATCTCGGCAATCTCCTTATCAGTCTTTTGGGCTTCTCTGATCTTATCCATCAACGTAGACTGAATATCCAATGCTGCTACATAGCCTCTCGGAACTATTTCCAAACAAAGCTCTCGAAGATTTTCGGCTAACTCCCTTGGTAAATCTCCCATCATTAAGGTGTTGACGTGGCTCTTACGGCTTAACGCGTCAGCTACTACGTTAGCCTTTCCAGGGTGATAATGCAATTTCATATCATAATCCTTGATGAGCTCCAACCATCTCCTTTGTCTGAGATTCAACTCCTTCTATGTGAAAATATACTTCAAACTCTAGTGATCCATGTACACTTCGCAATGGTTTCCAATCAGAAAATGTCTCCAAGTCTTCAGTGCATGCACTACGGTTGCTAACTCCAAATCATGCGTAGCATAATTCAACTCATGAGGCTTAAGCTGTCGTGAGGCATATGAAACAACTCTCCCTTCCTGCATAAGCACTTCTCCAAGTCCTCGACATGAAGCGTCGCAATACACCTCATAATCCTTGGTCTGGTCTGGCAAAATCAACACTGGTGAAGTAACCAAACGTTTCTTCAACTCCTGAAAACTAGCCTCACATTCCTCCGTCCATATGAACTTGGTATCCTTCTTCAACAACTCAGTCATAGGCTTCGCAATCTTTGAGAAATTCTCAATAAACCTCCGGTAGTATCCTGCGAGTCCAAGAAAACTCCGGATCTCTCCCACGGTGGTTGGTGCTTCCCACTTGGTCACGGTATCAACTTTAGTGGGATCTACTGCTATACCTTCTCCGGATATAATGTGTCCGAGAAATCCAACTTCCTTCAACCAAAACTCACATTTGCTAAACTTGGCATATAATTGATGTTCTCTCAGCTTTCCAAGAACCAAACGCAAATGTTCCTTATGCTCCTCTTCATTCTTTGAGTAAACCAGGATATCATCAATGAACACTACGACGAACTTATCCAAGAACTCCATAAACACTTTGTTCATCATGTTCATAAAATATGCAGGTGCGTTAGTCAGACCAAATGACATAACGGTATACTCGTACAGCCCATGCCTGGTGGTAAAAGCCGTCTTGGGTATATCATGTTACCGAATCTTCAACTGGTGGTATCCTGATCACAGATCGATCTTGGAAAATACCTTAGCTCCTTGCAATCGATCAAACAGATCATTGATCATCGGTAGTGGGTACTTGTTCTTGATGGTTACTTCGTTCAATCCTCAATAATCGACAACCATCCTTAACAATCCATCCTTCTTTTCTACTAGAAGTACTGGCGATCCCCAAGGTGAAGAACTTGGGCGAATATAACCTTTATCCAGTAACTCCTTAATTTGATTCTTAATTTCCACCAAATCCTTTGCAGGCATCCTATATGGTCTCTTTGATATTGGCCCTGTGCCTGGCAATAGCTCAATCAAAAACTCAATATCTCTATCCGGTGGCATGCCTGGCAACTCTTCTGGAAATACTTCGGGGAAATCCTTCACTACTGGTACTTCCTCCTGCACAACTCCGGTTAAACAATTTATTTGAGTCCTCTTTGGCACATGTCGGGATACATACTTGATCCTTCTCCCTTCTGGGGTGGTAAGCAAAATTGACTTACTAGCACATTCAATATTCCCTTCATACTTTGATAACCAATCCATGCCTAATATCACATCCAATCCTTGGGATTCCAATACTATTAGGTCCGAGGGAAAAACATAGTTACCAATCCTTAATGGTAACCGATCACACCATAGACTAGCCATATATTCTGCTCCAGGCGAGGTTACTAACATGGGTGACCTAAGGGCTTGGGTTGGCAGTTTATACTTATCCACAAATCCCCTTGATATGTATGAATGCGATGCACCGGTATCGAAAAGAACGAGTGCAGTAAATGACTTAACCAAAAACTTACCGATTACTGCATCCGGCTGCTCTTCAACCTCCTCCACATTAACGTGGTTCCCTGTTGAAAGGGTTCGGCTTCTTCCCAGAGCTTCCATTGCCATTTCCATTCTGTGATTCAGGACATTCATTGGCATAATGTCCGGTCTTCTGGCACTTAAAGCAAGTGACTTGGCTCAGATATTTCTTGGCTGGGGTTGATGGGTTGGTGCGGTTCTGGCCGTTGCTTCCTCCATTCCCATTACCATTCTTGGGGCCATTGTGATTGTGCGAGCTACCTCCTCCATGGGTATGCTGAAAATGTCCTCCCGGTCTAGGGGTAAATCGTGGCTTCTGCTGAGCTCCTGAATTGTACTTTCCTTGTGCATACTTCCTCTTGCGATTTTCAATTTACTGCTGCTTCCCTTCAATCATAAGAGCACGATCTACCAACTCCTGGTAGTTGTTGAAGGTTGCTACCATCAATTGCATACTCAACTCATCATTCAGTCCTTCCAGAAACTTCTCCTGCTTAGCGGCATCCATAGCAACGTCATCTGGGGCATAACGTGCTAATTTACTAAAGTCCTCCACATACTGGCCAACTGTTTGTCCTCCTTGGCGCAAGTTGCGAAACTCTCGCTTCTTCATGGTCATAGCTCCTGCTGAAACATGGGCAGTTCGAAAAGCCTGCTGAAACTGGTCCCATGTGATAGTATCGACAGGGAAAGTGGCTGTGAAATTCTCCCACCATGATGCTGCGGGTCCTTCAAGCTGATGTGCGGCAAACTTCACCTTCTCCGCATCAGTGCATCCTGCTGTGGTCAACTCTCTAGCTGTCTTGTGGAGCCAATCATCTGCTACTATCGGCTCGGTGCTACTGGAAAACACCGGCGGATTCAGCCTAAGAAAATGGGCTAAGTGATCAACAAGTGGTGGTGGTGGTGGGTTGTTGTTGTTAATCCCCTGATTCTGATTCTGGACTAGCAACTGCATCAATGTGTTCTGCTGCTGGATCAACTGGGTGAGCTCCGGTGGAAAGGTAAATCTGGGGTCACATCTCGGAGGCATCTGAGGGTTTTAGAAAAGATGAGATTTAAGAATAGAGGGGGTCTAAAGAGAAAACACTACCCATATGCACATGAGGCAAAAGCAAACAATTCACTTCATTCAATCAAACAAGGGCATACAATCGATCTAACTATCGCAAAAGTGCTCGGACTACTATATTTACATGGTGGACTACTACTACTGATGAGGTGGCCTACTAGAAATATTCTTCGGTTGCAGACTCCATGATATCTGCTCCAGCTTCATCAACATAGTCATCATCGCTATCATCTGGATCCGAGTCGGTGTCATCGATGATGATGTAGTCTTCCGGGCGAATCTCCTTGGGTTCTTCGTCTTCATCTACTGGCGTAGGGCCTCCCATAAATATTCCAATCTTCTTGATCAAATCGTCATTCTTCCCCACTAATACTTCGATTTCCTCTTCATAATCTTCATGTGTATCCTTGAGTTCTTCCTCCAGTTCCTTGATTCTTGTCCTTGCCTTCTTCAGGTCTATCATGTCGGTGCACATCTGGTTCTCCTGGCGTCGAATGTGCTGGTTTAACTCCTGGATAAAAGCTGCAATTGATCTATCCTTTCTGGTGCTGATCATCTCCCAGTGCTCATCTCGGCGCCCACAAATCTGGTAGATAGTATCCTTGAGATCATTTCGGTAGACTTCTCCAATGCATCCAATGGCGATGTGAGCTGCCATGCTCTTTCCTAGACTCCAAGTTGGTGCATCAAAGGAAAACTCTATGGGCTCAGTGACTGGCATGAACGTCCTCCCTGGAACTTGAACTTGAATCATCCAGCGCTCTTCTTCGGGTAAAATGGCGTTGTAGGTTCCGGTGAAGCTTGGTACTCCTATGTTTAGATATCTAGTGACTTCCTTCAAGTGACGTCCAAAGGGTGTATCCTCATCCGGTTGCGTGAACTTGTTCCTTGCATCCGCCATCCTAAAGAGTAGAAAAGATGAGAGGTCAGGAGAGAAGAGAGTGAGTAGTGATCTAGGTCTTTAGCTTAGTGGTCGTGTCCTACAGTCAGCGTGTGCTTTGATACCATCTTGTAGCGGCCAGACCTCAAACGGTCCAATCTCTGTGCTCCGGTGTCATCCCTGGATCAGTAATGCTGACACAACATAGTACTTGAAGGATTTATAACAGAGTAGCAATCACACACTTAGTACATCGAGTGTCTCAATAGAGAACTTATTACAATAAATATGGCTTAAGGCCATCTAATAACGATAACAGCGGAAGGCTTGGAAGATAAGTGAGTCCATCAACTCCAACGGCATCACTGAGTATAGAACCACGACCTAAAACTCCTTAATCATCGTTTGAAAAGTCTGCAACATTAACATTGCAGCCCGAAAACGGGTCAGCACATGGAATATGCTGGCAATGTAACACATAGAGAATAATGGAATGAAACAGCTATACTATATGCATATTTGGCTGGTGGTAAGCTATATGGTTACAGTTTTGTGTAAATCCTATTTTTCCCTACTGCAAAGGAATAAATTTATTTAACTATTATGGTGGTTGTTGAACATTGAGAATGGTTGACAGCATTCTCAATCCCAATTAAGTAACATCATTAAACAAACCCATCAAATTAAATTTTATGGTAACATGCTGAGATTCACATGATAATCCAGGTACTAGATACTCAAGATGTCCATAACCGGGGACACGGCTAACCATGATTAGTTTATACACTCTGCAGAGGTTTGCGCACTTTTCCCCACAAGACTCGATCTCCTCCGTTGGATTTCTCGCACTACATGGTGTTTGAGAAACGGATGACCAATACATCGTCTTTTAGAAGCGCTAGCACCTTACGATGGGTAGACCGTACCACCTACATCCCCTACATCTGCTAGTCTACCACTGTAAGAGTTCGCACGACTTAGTCAACTATGCTAGAGCCCATAATAGCTTGTGGCTGCACACGGAAGTTTCTAGCATGAATAATCTCATGATCCCTTTGAGCCTGGGTGGCGGTCCAAAAGAAAACAGGCAATCCTGGAATACCCCGGTACCTCAATCCACCCAGATGTGTATTTAAGTTGCCACCTTAGATAAACCATTAATTTAAAAATCGCACATCTGTCATGGATATCACTCACCCAATCCACGTCTACTAGCATAGCATAGAAATAATAAGCAAACATAGAAGGAACTCCCAAAGGTTTGATAATAAACAGGTAATAGGTACTACCTCAACTACTTCCCAAACCCACAATTTAATTAGATCCTAATCATGCAATGTGTAAGGATTGATCTAATGCAATAAAACTGGGTGGTAGAGGGTATGATCAAAGTGTTACTTGCCTTGCTGATGATCCGGGAAACCTAACGATTCGAAGTAACAAGCGGCGCACTCCGGGTACTCTATCGCAAACAAACAAGCATACAATAAGTACTCAACTAATGCACAAGTAAAACTCAAATAAGAGATCTAACCAGAAGGTTCAACTTAAGAACTCCGGTTGACAAAAAGAATCAAATCGAACGAAGCAACGGAAAACAAACGGCAAAAGAAACAGGCTTCGTTTACTATTCTGGATCTAAGGCAATTTTTACAGAAGCAAAAACTTGTTTAAGTTGGTTAAACGGAAAGAGGGTTTCGAGACGAAACTCCAGGCGCTTGAATCTCCTGATTCCGATAAACGAGCGAAAAGATAAACTAAAACGAAAATCGGATCAGAAATCGCGATCAGAAAAATCGCGGATTTAATCCGAGAAAAAGAAAAACGACGAACAGTTTAACAAACGAACGTTCGTTAACTGGATCTAAACGACGAACACGTTCGTTAAAACGTACGAATCGAGTGAATGTTCGCTAAATAGAATAAACTGAAATAAAACTGATCTGAAAAAAATAAAAAATAATCCGCGGCTTTAAAAAAACCGGGCGGTTTTCTAAAGAAAACCGCCGGCGACGACGGCTACCTCGGGCGGCGGGTCCAGCGAGGCGGCGGGGCGGCTCCGGCGAGCGGGCGGGGTGGCGGCGGCAAGGCGAGGCGGCGGCACGGATCGGGCGCTAGTGTTTGGGGCGGCTCGGGCCCCGGGCGGCGGCTTATAAGGGCTGCCCCGGGCAGAGTCCCGCTCGGGTACGGCCCGGAGTCGGTTCGCGTTTTTTTCAAATAATAACGCGCAGAAAAACAAATAAAAGAAATACTAAACGGACTCCAAAAATCCCGAAATAAATTTTTCCCGACTTCAAAAATCAAGCTGGTCAAAGTGAACATTTATTTGTGGCCTAAATGCAATTTTGAAAAACGCACATTTTTCCTAAATTCAAATAAAATAGCGAATAAAACCAAATAAAATCTTATTTGATTTTTTTATTACATCCTCAATATTTCTTTATTTTGGGAAAGTCATTTTATTCCCTCTCTCATATTTTTGTAATATAAATTATTGAAGATAAAATAAATAAAATCAAATGATCCTATTTTCAAAATTTGAGACAACTCAAATATGAAAATAACGAAATCCCCAACTCTCTCCGAGGGTCCTTGAGTTGCGAAAAATTTCTAGGATCAACCAAAATGCAATAAATATGATATGCAATGATGATCTAGTGTATAACATTCCAAATTGAAAATTTGGGATGTTACACTAATCAGCCCTCCTCTAGACATACTTTCGATCCTACAAGTGGTATCGGAGCTTTGGTCTCCATTTGCCTTGATTTCCATAGCTTTGGTGATCATAGCCTTGGTTTCACAACCTAGGAGAGTATGGCGTCTAGTGAGGGAAATTACCACCGTAGAGGTCCTTATTTTGATGGTACTAATTTTACTAGTTGGAAGTATAAGATGAAAATGCATATTTTTGGACATAACCCCGCTGTTTGGGCTATTGTGTGTATTGTCTTGCAAGGTGAATTCTTTGATGGGAGGGAACCGAACCATGAGGCTAGCGCGGAAGAGTTGAAGATGCTGCAATACAATGCTCAAGCTTGTGATATTCTCTTCAACGGATTGTGCCCCGAAGAATTTAACAAAATCAGCCGTCTTGAGAATGCAAAGGAAATTTGGGATTCTTTGATTGATATGGATGAAGGTACCGACTCCGTCAAGAATCCAAATTGGATGTGCTTCAAAGTCAACTTGACACGTTCAAAATGAAGGATGGTGAAGGTGTCGCTGAAATGTACTCTAGGCTTGCTCTTATCACAAATGAGATTGCCGGCTTAGGAAGTGAAGAGATGACCGATAGATTCATCATCAAGAAGATCCTAAGAGCCTTGGGTGGAAAATATGATACCGTGTGCACATTGATCCAAATGATGCCCAGTTACAAAGATCTCAAGCCAACGGAAGTCATTGGAAGGATTGTTGCTCATGATATGTCACTCAAGGATAAGGAAGAGCTTCACAACAAGTCAAGTGGTTCTTACAAAGCCTCATGTGATGCTCCCACATCATTAAGTGAGAAACAAAACTTCAATGAAGAATTGAGCCCAATGGTGAAGAACTTCAACAAGTTCGACAAGAGTAGAAGGAAGGAAAGAAGTTCCAAGTCAAGGTCCTACAATGACAAAAGATCTTCAAGTCATGAACGTAATTTCTACAATTGTGGAAGACCCGGACACTACTCCAATGAGTGTACGACTCCCTACAAAAGAAGAGAAGGTTCTCCCAAAAGAAGGAGTAGGAGATAAGAATCACCACCAAGAGAGAGAAGGAGTAGAGATGACCGTTATGATCGAAGAACATCACGGAGAAGCAAGGATTCGGAACGGAAGGACAAATCATCAAGGCACTACACAAAATGAAGAAATCAAGCTCACATTGGTGAGTGAGTATCTGGCTCCGACTTCGACGATCACTCCGAGAGAAGTTATCACTCCGACTCCGAATATACTCAAGACGAAGGTGTTGCCGGTCTAGCACTTGTGTCAACCAACTCCTACGAGATATTTGAGTCACCAAATGAAGGAATTGGAAGATTCTTCATGGCTAAAGGCCCAAAGGTATCACACCCCGAGTATGTTGATTTCAATAGTGATGAAGATGACTTGCTAGGTGATGATGATTTCCTTGTTGACAATTCTAGTGACGAAAACTATGATGAACTTGCTATTAATCATGATAATCAAGAAAAAATGAATGACTATGATAAGAAGGAGATTGAGCGTCTAACTAAAGAGCTAAACACTCTTAAGTTAGCTCATGAAACTACCTTGTAAAATCATCGAGAGCTTTTAAAGACTCATGAGAAGTTACGCTTCGAAAAGCTCAACCATGAGCAAGAGCATGGGTTCTTAAAAGTGATCAATGATGATCTTCGCAAGAAAAGTTCTTCTTACATTGCCAAGCATTTACTTTTGTCTACTTACATGCCACAAGTTAAATCTAGCAACAAGAGTAAGAAAGATTCTTATTCTAGTAGTAACAATAATCATGCTAAACCCAATGATGTTGCTTCTAGTAGTTCTATTGATTCCACTAATGATTCTCTTAGCCAAGTTACACTTGAGCAACAAAATAGCTTATTGAAGGGAATTATAGAGAAAGGTGTTTACAAGAGCCTTGCCGGAAGTAAGCAATTTGAGGAAATTGTACGCAAGCAAGGAAGACACCGGAAGAATCAAGGTGTTGGTTTTGAACGAAAGTTCAATGCCAATGGGGTTGAGTGGGAAGAAGATCAATACCCCAAGACGAAATTTGTTCCTCAACAAGAGAAGTATGATCCTACTTCTTTCCAAGGAACACAAGCTCAAGATGATCTTCCACCACAAGACCACAAGCAAAAAGGCAAGGACAAGCTTCAAGAGGAGATTGATGAATTTGGAGAAGCTCCCAAAGCCTTCATCAAGTGGGTTCCCAAGACTACGTCAAGTTCTACTTCATCAAGTACGACTACAACTCCAAGGATTCCCATCAAGATGGTGTGGATCCCGAAGAAGAAGAACTAGAGAGCTCTTGAGGGTGACTCCGCCAACACACTTAACTGATATCATTTTGGCGAGGACAAGTGCAAACAACTTGCATATCTTGCACTAGTTCAAGGAGTCACAAACCCTCTTGTTGGTAAGACAAGGGACAAGGTAACCTAATGCATTCATGGACATCATCTCATGTGAATATCACTCTATGTCTATGGATATCCTTGTTTGTTCCTTGTGGGACTAACCCGTGTAGGTATTGAAATTGCAACTCACTCCAAAGGGTTGCTCCAAAGGATCTACATCAACATTGAGCATCTACATCTTCAACACCTACATGAAGTCATCATTGACAAAACCCAAGGTTAGTTCATCCCTCTTAGGGGCGATATCACATCTAGGGGGAGCTTTACTCTAATCAATTGAGCTAAAGCAACTCTAATGGTGTGAACACAACAATGCTTTATGTAAAAGTGGCAACCCCACTTGTGCTTAAACGATGAGTATGACCTACGATCAAATGTTCTCATTTGACTCCTAAGTCAATATACTCATATATAGATGACCTAGTCATCGCCAAATTGCTTGATAGATGCTAGAGTGTTTGTGCATGATTTGTCACATATTTATTTTGCCATCTTATTGTGTGAGCATGTTGGTTGCATATTTTACTCATTCAAGAACATCCATTTGTTGCTTTGATTGTTTGGCTTTTTCTCTTCTGCAAAATGGATGGACAAGAATGCCTAAGAACTCCCTCTAGCTATCTATGCTTTCCTCGTCTCAAACTCTATTCATGCTACATCACAAAGTTTGATCAAGTCAGATTTGAACCACTCTGTGTGAGGAGCACTCGGAGTCCCTGATTCGTCATAGACTTAAACTTCCAAAACCTCTTTGTGCATTTCGGTATGACCAAGTCATCCATCTCGGTCACACCGAGATCACTAAGTTAATCTAGGTTTTCAATCTCGGTGCAACCGATTAGAACTTTTCGGTCACACGAGTTGCAGTAACCGCTTGCAGTTCTGCATCTCGGTGCCACCGAGTTGTTCCACTCGGTCACACCAATAGGGTCAGGTTATATATACTGACGGTTCAAATTTTGGAAAAAAATTCCAAAACCTTTCACCCACGTGTGACCTGCTCTGCCTCCTCGGGTCTCCGGATCGTCCTCTCGCTGCCAGTGACCTCCCGCCGCTCGTCTCCGCCGCCGTCAACGGCAATCTGCCCCGCCGTTGCCGTCGTAGCAAGTTCACCGCCGAAGTAGGGTATAAACTTGATCTTTGTGCTATTCCATAACTCCGATTCATAGCACATTGCTTTGCCATGATTCTTGCCACGTATGAAATTATCCTGTCCAGCGAAAGCATCCCATAGATTAGATTTGATTTGAAAATTTAGGGTTAGGTCTCTGCCGAACTCATCTCGGACCGACCGAGTTGTAGAAATCGGTCTCACCGATTTGGCTTAGGCCATTGCACATGCGTTTTCGGTCTGACCAAAAATTGCAAATCGATGTGGCTGAGTTCGATTCTCTGTGAAACCCTAGCAGTCTCGGTGCCACTGAATCGTGACTCGGTCTGACCGAGTTCACTAGTTTAGGTTCCAAAAGCTGCTTCGGTATCACCGAGTTTAAAAATCCGTAGATCTGAAATGCTTTCTGTGAAGAACTAAAACTAAGTTTTTAAGTCATCTATTTGGCAAAAATTCTGCACTTTGTGAAGCTCATCTACTCTACCTCATCTACAACCTATTCACAGGGTCTGCTGACAGTTTGCCTGCAAGATGTCTGATCAAAGTGACAACTAGAACAAGTCTGAGGAGCAGGTTCATATGAGTGAGGGCACTAGTCCCTCTATCACTTCTGATGAGGGCAACAGGAGCACACCAAGCAACTTTCCCAAGGCAGCCACCAGAACAAGGAAGAAGAAGACCTCAAATTCTGAGGTTGAGGATTACGTGGATGTTGAGGAAGAAGTCAGCTCCAAGAAAAGGTGTTGAAGAAAGAGTATGGCACAGTTGCATCAACTAAGCCTGGATTGCACAAAAAGGCCCCTGCCAAGAGGGTGCCAACCTTAAAAGTTAGAGCCTCGACTCCTGAAACCTCCAAGCCAACTGAAGAGGCTGCTGGAGAAGGAAAGAAGAGAAAAGAAAGGGTCAAGAATACCACTACCAGAGTACTTGGTAGATCCTCCATTATGAGAGATTCAGAAGAGGAGGAGGAGGAAGAGGATGTTGCACCAGCTCCTAGGGCTCAGAAGCCTATGGGAGATGCAATCTAGTCAGGGGCTGCTCCATCTAAGCCCAAATCTGCTCCCAAGGATGCTGCTTAGAAACCCCCAAAGCCCAAGAGGAACACCAGGAGTATACCTGCTAAGGAGAAGAACAAGGCCCCAGTGCCTGAAGCTGAAGAAGAAGAAGATGATTCTCATGTTTTGAGGAAGTTGAAGCCCAAAATTCCTGACCACAATGATGCTCATCCAGTCGCTAAGGACATGCACATCAGGAAAGATGCAGGATTGAGGTTATGGAGACAGTCTGATCCCTATGTTGTTAGGAGGAGGACTGCAGTTGACTACAGGTTCCATACATAGGAACAACAAGATTTCTATGAGACCATTCTGCTTGACAAGAAGCCCATAGTGTGTGACATGAAATGGGTGGACTGTGAGTTCATCCGGGAAAATGAAGATCACTTCCCTGGAGTGTATGACAGCTTTAAGGCTTGTGGAGTAGATGAATTCGTTGGACAAAAGCTCACCAAATGGAATGATGAGTTGATCATGCAGTTCTACTCCACTGCCCACTTCTATCCAGATGGGAGGATAGTTTGGATGTCTGAGGGTACCAGGTACCAGTCCACAGTTGATGAATGGGCCAAGCTAATCAATGCCCAGAGGAACATGAAGATGACTTGGATGTGTATGCCAAGAAAAAGAAAGACCACATCTCAATGGCAAACATGTACAAAGAGATCCCTGATAAGGCTTTGGAAACTCACAAGCTTGGATCTATGCATTTCTTGTTGTCTGGTCTGCCTACCATTAACTAGATCTTAAGGCACACATTGCTACCCAAGTCATGAGATCACAAGATGATCAGAGGACACTCCATCAACATGCTACAAATTTTTTATGTTCCCCGGAAATTCAAAGTTATGAGCTTGATTGTAGAAACAATCAAAAGGATTGATGCCGATCAAAAGAGGAGTTGTGGGTATGCTCCACATATTCAGGAGCTCATCAACTCTAAGATGGGCACATGAAATTACTTGCTGGACAAGGAGCATCTACCTCTATATCCTAAGTTTGAAGACAACACTGTTGTGATGAATGAGGAAGAACCATCATCAGCTCAAGTCCAGGAGAGGAGAGCCAAGGAAAAGGCTAAGAAAGCTTCCCAGATGCCAAGTGTTGAAGAGGCATCTCGAGTCTTCCTGAAGAGAAAGCAAGATCAGTTAGGCTATCTGATTCAAGCTACACTAAGGATTGAGAAGGGCTTGGCCACCCTAACTCAGAATCGGGAGAGCCTAGAGAGGATTGTGGAAACAAAATTCTATGATCTTGATGTAAAGATGACTGAGATTCAAACTGCAGTTGAGCAGCTTCAGGAGGAAGCATAGGAGAGGAGAGGAAAAGCAACCACTGATGCTTTTAAGCATGTGCCACGAGGTCCAAGGTCTGCTGCAGTGCCAGTCTCAGATGCTAGAGCTTCAGTGTCAGCACCAGCAGCTATAGCTCCAGTGCCACCTCCAGCACCCACTCCATCAGCTCCAACTACATCGTCGGAAGCCTTCGTCCCTGGAGTTCTATCTACACCACCTCCCGAAGACCAAGCCTGAGAGACGTATAGCACTATGCATTTTCAAACTTTTTGGTAACTTGTTGCCAAAGGGGGAGAAATATGTATAGATCACAGGCTTCGAGAGAGAGTGTCTTGCTTTTTATCTCTCTTGCTATTTTGGTTGAACTACTTTATTGTGTGCTTGTGTGAGATACTTATATGATCATGTGGTTGATCATATGCTACCTTAATGCTTGGTTGAATGATGATATCCTTTATATTCCTTATATAATCATTCACTTGCTTGGTGATGAGTGCATGCTTTTAATTTCTATCATTTTGAGCGCTCCACCAAGATGTATGTGACATGGAAGAGTAACCCATGATCCTAATCGACTGTGCATTTGCATTCAAAAGCAAATTTTAAATAATTCACAAATTTAGGGGGGAGCTCTTGCTTATCACATACTTCTCAAAGCGACGATGGTTTTCAATCTTATAATCATTTGTCGAAGCTTTGATCTATATGTTGTCATCAATTACCAAAAAGGGGGAGATTGAACGTGCAACTATCCCTGGGTGGTTTTGGTAATTCCTAAAAACATATAGCTCATTGAGCTAATGCTACTTGAAGATAAATATTTAAGGAAAAGCTCAATGATTGGCATGGCATGGATTAGAAAGTGGAGCCCTCAAAATGCTAAGGACAAAAGGATTGGCTCAAGCTCATAGCACAAGACTCTACATTTCATTTTTAGTGATCCAAGATCACATTGAGTCCATAGGAAAAGCCAATACTATTAAGAGGGGGTGAGGTGTTTCTTAATGAGGTTCTTTCTCAAAGTGCATAGTGATATGCTCCACAACCCTCAACCACTTTCTCATATCCAAATATATCCCAAACCAAAAGTCAAACTCGGCCCCACCGATTTGATCAATCCGGCGCCACCGAGTTCACCTGACATAGCCACTGCCACAAACCCTAGTCTTTTCGGTCCTACCGATAGGGATCTCTGTCTCACTGAGATGGGATTGTAATCTCTCTGTTTCCCTTCGTAACGTTTCGGTCCAACCGAGATGAGCGATCGGTCCCACCGAGATTGCAATGCAAACTCTCTGTTTCCCTTTCGTAACGTTCTGGTCCTACCGAGAGAGCGAATAGGCCCACCGAGAATGCCTGAGCAACTCTCGAGTTAGTCTATTACCAAAATCGGTCTCACCGAGTTTGTGTAATCGGTATTACCGAGATTACGTTATGCCCTAACCCTAATGATATCGGTCCCATCGAGTTGACATGTCGGTCCCACCGAAAACCCTAACGGTCACATTATGAACTAAATCATTCTAACCGAGTTGTATGATTCGGTCCCACCAAGTTTGGTGATTTGTGTGTAATGGTTAGATTTTGTGTGGAGGCTATATATACCCCTCCACCCACTCTTGATTCGTGGAGAGAGCCATCAGAACATGCCTACACTTCCAACATACATTTTCTGAGAGAGAACCACCTACACTTGTGTTGAGGTCAAGATACTTCATTCCAACCACATAAATCTTGATCTCTAGCCTTCCCCAAGTTGTTTTCCACTCAAATCATCTTTCCACCAAATCCTATCCTATGAGAGAGAGTTGAGTGTTGGGGAGACTATCATTTGAAGCACAAGAGCAAGGAGTTCATAATCAACACACCATTTATTACCTCTTGGAGAGTGGTGTCTCCTAGATTGGTTAGGTGTCACTTGGGAGCCTCCGTCAACATTGTGGAGTTGAACCAAGGAGTTTGTACGGGCAAGGAGAACGCCTACTTCGTGAAGATCTACCCTAGTGAGGCAAGTCCTTCGTGGGCGATGGCCATGGTGGGATAGACAAGGTTGCTTCTTCGTGGACCCTTCATGGGTGGAGCCCTCTGTGGACTCGCGCAACCATTAGCCTTCGTGGGTTGAAGTCTCCATCAACGTGGATGTACGATAGCACCACCTATCGGAACCACGCCAAAAATCTCCGTGTCTACATTGCGTTTGCTCCCTCCAAACTCCTCCCTTTACCTTCATATGCAATTGTTTTACATTCCGCTGCTATACTCTTAGAATTGCATGTGTAGGTTGTTTGCTTGACTTGTGCTAAGTTGCTAAAATCTGCCAAGAATTAAAATTGGGAAAAGGCTAGAGTTTTATTGGTCAAGTAGCCTAATCACCCCCCTCTAGACATACTTTCGATCCTACAAGAAGGTAGTATGCAGGCGGAGAGTCACCCCGGTCATAGCGCGGCAGTAACGAGCCGTCGCATCACAAAACCCCACCTCCCCGCAGTCTAAGTTTGACGGATGAAGCAACCATCATTTCACTCTTCGTTGAATCCCCTTCTCCCTCATCGTCTTCAAGAAAGGCAACACTCGCATCTGCCACTGTTCTTCTCTCCCAACGAAGGGAAGGTAAGCCGATCCGTGATATTGGTATATTTTCGTTCAGAGAAAAAAAGAACTTTTGCAAAGCAGTAACCGATCCTCACTCTCTTTTTTGTTTCATTGTCATTGCGATTGTGTTTTCCTTTCAGTGGTCTCCTACTATTCGACAGTTTCATGATGGACCAAGGAGAACCAGGCAAAGATCTGCCGATATTGGAGCAGACGCGGGAGGCTGATCCCGGCGAGACAAAGAGCTTGAAGAAGATGGAGGCAGCCACCGAGCCGACCCCAGATACGCTCACGGCCACTACTGAGGTGGTCAACGCCCCGTTTGAGGTTACAGCCCCGTGGCACTACAGGAGCAGTTTTCCCCCTTCAAGGATGTGTCCCCCCCCTGCTGAGCTGCCCAAGGTGATTTTATTATTTGCCGATCTCGATTGTGGTTTTTAATCTAAGTATGTGGTGATGAATAATGCAAAATTTTATTAGCTTCGATGCCATGCTATGCATAGTGGTTTAAGTAACTTGTGTTTCTTATACTGGAAAGTAATTCAGAATTTGTTTCTGTTTCAATTAGAGCCCTGATGCTAACAAGGATTGTGTGGTTGTACATGTCACTCGCTATGAGGCGGATGACCTGAATATACGCACTGGGAAAACAGAGTTTTTAGGCTGTTGGATCGTGGAAGCCATTTGCGCTTATACCAATGAAGAGTTGTATTCCAGCCTCACTGTTGTCAGGCGTGTTGTCTAGGGTGTACTGAAGCACAAGAATTTCAAAGCTATCCCTTTGTTTGTGAGGCATACTGTTCTTGTCAAGCTTACACAGGAAGATGACATGGCATGCCTCCACAAACAAGTTTATGAGTAGCAAGGCCACAAGGTTGTCTTCATGAAGGTTCATAGGATTGAGCTGCTGCCGGACGTCCTCAATGATGTTCATGGCAAGGTCCATCTTGTGTCCAGCCCAAATTAGATCGAGGCATGAAATAGTTGCCCTAGCTAGTGTTTAATAGTAGTTTGGATTGTGTTATCCGAACCTTGCCTATTATTGAGCCCTTTGGGGCTAGTACTATGTTTGAATCCGTCTATGGGAACTGCTGGTACTTTTGTGTGCCCGTGAATCATGTGAGAACCATCATAATTGTTGCCGAAACAGATGCGTCCTCACTAGTTTTTTCATGAATATGGCATGGTAAGACATGAGTTGTCATGGTTTATCATACGAGCATTGTGTGTTTTGATCAAATAGAGTACTCATTCGAGAACCGTGCGCCGACATATACATAAGTACTTGTAAACACTGTTGGTGATACCCCACTTGTAAGCAGTTGTGCAAAATATGACACATTGGCACAGCTCGCTTCAACACTAGGCTATCGACCAGCTAACAATCAACAATCTGCTGTCTAACATATAAGCAACTACGTATCTTGTTACAGTGGTTCATGCAGTTAACTGAGGCCACAATGTAAATTCCAAACGTTCACATGCTAGTCCGGCGTTCATGTGGAACACTCACATTAAAATCGTCTTCATAAAAAACTTGAAAAGCATAAGTTAAGCAATTTTATACATATCAATCATTCATAGAACATAACAAACATATACTAGTTCACAGCAAAAGACAAAGTTGTGAGAAGGTTTACAAATTAGGAAAAAACAAGCAAGGCTTCTCTAAGCAAAGGGCCTCCCGGCAGGCTTAAATTTCCTGGAGGTCACTCTGGTTTTTTCTTGTTGCCACCATCCAGGGTTAGGTTCTCTCTTTCTAGAATAACCAATTATAATTGTGTTCTCAGCTGGAATGCTGAACTGAACCATGTAGTGTACTGACCAGGTGAAATTCTTGTGCATTCCACTAAATTTAAGCACTGCTATTTGCAGAAATAAGCAGACCACAATGCCTCTTGTCCACGCACCTGTCCAAAAAACCACCGTGCAGTTGTGCCAGCTAGTCCTCGGTCCATGGATGAACTGGTAGAAGGTGCATTCCGGACTACGATGCAGTTGTTTTTGCTCGTCCCTACATTGCAATCAGGAAGTAAAACGTATGTATCAACTTCTTTTATATTGCCTTGGTCATTCTACCTAGTAACTACCAATGTAGGAATACCTGGAAGACGGGTGGTTAGACGACGAGAACGAGGGATAGCCATCTCATTTTGCACAGTTCTACTAAAACTGAGGTGTGTGCTTTTGATTGCGTGGATAGAAACGATATGGAGATAGACATCCCGAAATAATATGGAGACAGACATCCCTGTTTGCACGAATACGAAATATGGTTATTTAAATAGTGACAGATATTTGCAGTGGCGTATGATAACAGCAGCATCTATTGTGTTATAATTGGCACTAGATTGACAGTATGAAAGTGTCCTTAAGTAAGTAGCATCACATCAACACTGCCACTAGATTAACAAGCAGAACAATAGCATTAGTATTACTGTCATGAGAGTAGTACATGGTCAGTAAATGTGCAATCAAATTTGTGCAGTTCCACTGGGATGAAGCAATGTTAGCGGTCTGAGATTTAAGTGCAACTGCAAAAACACAATTCATGAGAAATAAAGCAAGACGGAAGCACTTCATAAAATGGTGGTGGCATTGCTTCAATTTATCAACGGCAGACCATTACTTATAGTGACATTAGGTGGCATTGCTTAATGCTTCATGTGATTTTACATTAATAGTAGTGACAGCAGAGGCATAAAGTGGTGATGCAAATGTGGTTGCCGAGACCGGCAAACACTCAGGCAGCATGTCTGCATTTGTCCCATTTTTTATCTCCTCGGCGACATTTTCCTATGTGAGTACAGGAAATCTAGACCTGCTCATTCTCATTTGCTTGTCCCCCAACACCCGTCACTTTCTTTCCTTTTTCAACCAAGAGATAGGTCCACTTCCCCCCACCCTTCGCCATCCACCATGCTTTCTTTGTCTTTTCAAGCAAGAGACTGGTTGGGTAGCCAGTATCTACTACTTTTCCCCATTTCCTCTTAGAACCAAGTCCTAGATTCATGCTACAGCTTTCCCACTTTCTTCCCTGTTTGAACCAACTCTTAGAGTCGACTGTATGAACTAGCTTTACCTCT
Source organism: Triticum urartu (assembly GCF_056163025.1). NCBI lineage: Eukaryota > Viridiplantae > Streptophyta > Magnoliopsida > Poales > Poaceae > Triticum > Triticum urartu. The sequence goes on from NC_141877.1 coordinate 303,226,761, forward strand.
AATAATAGTAAAAGTCTAGGTGGCTTTGGAACAACAGACGGAAGTAGAAAAAGATCCACATGAAGCCAAGTGGGGAGCTGGGGCAGTAGAGCAAGGCAGGTTTTGAAGGAATATATACCTGAGGGTCGTCGGCATGTGGCAAAGACGGCGTCGGGAGGCCGCATCCTGTCCACAATACCACAGGGAGGAAGAAGGGGTCGGAGGCCCTCCCGAGTCGGTGCTCTCTCGGAGAGAACGGTACGGCCGCCGATCGGGATGCACGGGCAGCCGTTGGTCTCCTCCCTCGACGCCGACGACAACATGAACGATGCACCTACACCCCTACCCCGGTCGAGGTTGTCCGGCCGGATTTGTGACCAGCCTTGAGCTGAGAGAGAGAGTGTGGCCACCTATGTCTTGCTTAGATCTGGAGAGCATGAGAGAGTGAACGAGAGGAACCCTAGTAAAGCAAGCGCTAAGGCTCCTGCTTATATATATAGTGGAGTGATTTTGTTGTACCAGCTTCAAAAAAAATGCGCTCCTACATGTACTCGCGAGTGGGTATGAGAGAACTAGTGTGTGCGTGCACCGCTTCTCTTCATGAGAGTACAATATACTATGCCCAAAGAACGTTCGCCACAAGAGTAATAGTATAAGTGTGACGTGTGAGCTAAAATAAAATGTGCGGGACGTCTTTTGTTTTTTAGAAGTTCTAAGGGTAGGGTGTGAAGAGCACATATGTGTGTGACGTCTACCTGCAGATAGACGGTGGGTGCGAGAGGACTCGGGAGAGTCGTGACTCGTGAGGGTGCGTGTGCGTGAGAGAGAGGGGGCACATATCAATGCAATGCATGTGTCTGTAAATCATTATCCGACAAACATTCGCCACAAGACTTTTCCTGACGAACACCGTAAGAACCGTTAGATCGGCATCCAACAGTGTCGGTTTTGCCATGTCATTTAACAGAACAGCCACTCCTCCTACACACAAATCTTCCACATGAGTGTTAGCAACTGCCGTATGCTCCCTCCGTTCCAAAATGCAGTGCATATAGCTTTATTGAAAATTCGAACCTTGCAAACTTTTTACCAAGTTTTCGTGTACCAAATTGCACATGTAGAATACCCTGTATATATCATTTCATTCATCCTCGAGGGGTAACTATAAAGATGGGGGAGGAGTCTACAAAGAAAGACCATCGTTTCACCTGCAGCAATTTCAACCATCCTTCGGTGTGGAGGAATATCATAGGAACTCTATATGATATGATTTTTATAGGATTTTTTTCCTTTAGAGCCAATTGGTTCATAGGAATAGATTCATATACTCCACATTTCAAAGGAAATAAACATGATATCATTTCTATAGCTTTAGAGCCACTTGGTTCATATGAATGGATTCCTATATTCCCATAATTTCAAAGGAAAATAAACATTAGCGTATATTCAATAGAAAAGTTCCTATGATATGAACCAAGTTACATCTCTTTTCTAATCCCTCCTCATAGGAATTGCGATACATGTCATCTCTAGATTCAATAGAAAAGTTCCTATGATGTGAACCAAATGGCATCTCTTTTCCAATTCGTACTCATAGGAATTGAGATACTCCATGTCATCTCTTTCCCTACAACTTCCATGTATACATCTTATATTCCTAAATAGCTAGTACAACCCACTAGTAGCTTTTTTCCAAGACATGCAACTATGGCACAAGAACTATATAGTGTGTGAATAACTTTGAAAGATGGTCACTGGATGAAGCTAATCCGACAGTGCAGAGATGGCAAATCCAAGCACTACTGACCGTTGGATATCATCAACATTCCACCAGATCTGCCACATGTACAATTTAGAAGACTCCATGGTTGAACTTAAGCATAATGCACAAAACTCAAAACACAAGCACTTCTCCTTTGTTCTAGAATCTTTCGTATCATAATTGAATATATTTTTTCTAAATGAATTGCCATAATTTGTTTTTTACTTAATGCTTTACAATGCACAACCCCATGAATCTTAACATTTTTATAAAACTAATTGATTTTGAATGAGATGAACTATAAGAACTAAACGAACATCTACATCATGCATATATGACTCAAAGCTTTACATGCTATAGTGTGTATTTATTCATAATTTGGTTTCGAAATCTCATGCGTTCAATGCATGTGTATGTTACTAGTTTTGAGTAGAGTAGCAAACTTCACGCGGCCCCGGGCATGCATCATTGCCTTTCGGTCGAACCTACGTCCACAATTTTTTGTACGTACTATATCTCCACTGGTCCCCGAACCCAAAATGATGCCTTGTTCCCCTAAAACCAAGCGGCCCACACATATTTAAGGCGTCTACTCGAACTCAATCCCTCTCCCATTTACTATGATGTGGCCCCGCATGCCGTAGTAGTACTCCTACAAACCCTATGGTCGCACGCATCATCGGTTTTCTTTAAGAGGACGAGGGAGAAGCCGATTTGTAGTGGAGGCACTTTAAAAAAATGATCTGTACTGGAGACCCCTACCCTAGGGTGCCCTAGGTAGCTGTCGCATGCATCATTGGTTTTCTCTTTTCTTCATGCCCTTGCGCCCTAGAGTGAAAGGATGGTTGCTTCGTCCGTCCAGCTTAAAGCGGGAAAGGTGGGGCTTTGTGATTTGACCCCTCATCACTCATTTTTCTTCTACTGCGGCACTACGATTGGGGTGCCTCCAATTCCAACCGCTGCTCCGAACTATAATTTGGTGCATCGCACGTGGAACAAGACAGTAGATGAGCCACATGTCGGCCAAAGGGTCCTGTTAAGTGTGTCACCATTTCGTGTGCGGACTGACCCTGCTTGAGTTGCTACGCCAACACGACAGGTGCAGCCTACCACTTGGTTTTGCTCCTTGGTGAATCCCGACTATGTTGATCTAAAAAGATATGTACTGAACTACCCTCTCCGTCTCGTTTTTTTAGGAGTCTCGATTTATAGGGCGTGCACATGGTTCTAGGTCATCCATTTGACTAACTAAATATGATTTACTATGTCACAAAAAGTATATCATTGGATTATTAAGCGGATGTAGTTTCTAAACATATACTGTTCATCACATATATAGCCAGTTAAATTCTCAACCTAGAACGACAGGCATGCCATGTAAACCAATACGGAGGAAGTATAGTAGTAAAAATGAGGTGATTTTACTGAGCGATCGGCGGGGGAGCATGGCCTGTCATGCAGTCCCACGTGTCATGATGTACCAAGGCGATGTGCATGTCCCTCTTGAGGCAGAAGCAATACTACATGGTTTGAGATGATGGCGAACCGAAGTGTGAAATAATGGTTGCTTCGTCCGTCTAGGAAGGTGCGGCATTGTGATTTGACGTCTCATTGCTCATTACTACTATTACTGGGCGGTACGACTGGGGTGTGTCCCCCTATTGTTCTGCACTGTTATTTGGTGCTTGACACGTCGACCCGGTTGCTATATGTCCCACATGTCGGTGACAGGAAGTACAGAATTCATGAAAACGAGCATCGACGGAGGAGTACAAGACACGGCTTGGGTTTTTGCTGCTTCGCGCGATCCATCGATACAAACCCGGACTAAAAAAGGGCAAAGGTGGGTCTTTTCCCGCGCGGCAGGCAGGGGAGTTTGGCATAGTCTGTTCGAGGCAAGGAGGCAGGAAGGGAAACAAGCAAATAAAGGTTGAGCGACTTAGTTTTGGGAAAATTTGATTTTACGGAGTACGTACCCACTAGGGTTTATAGGGCTCATCTAGAAAATTTTGTTTTTCTGTTTTATAAGTCTCAGTTCTACTAGTAGTAGTAGTACCATCACATGTTGGATTTCGAGGTGCGTTAGATCACCCGATGCAAGCAGTGTCAAGAGAAAACTCCCCAATGCATGTAGAAGTTCATGGAAATTTAGTGGTCATTCATGCATTCGTTCTAATTAATGCCTCGGTAAACATAACTTCTTGAGAAAAACGAGCGTACTAATTACTTGTGCAAACTAGGAGTATGAAATTAATTCGACCACTCACCGTCTACCTTGGTTGGAGAGATTTTGAAATTGAGCCATAAACTAGAAAGGAGGGAGTAGTAAGTTTTGTCTCGATTACTATTTGTGGCCTTGTATAGATGCAAAATGTATTTTTTATAGTGGCCTTGTATAAGTAAATGGAGGGAGTACTAAAGGACATATATATTCCAAACAATATGATAATCTCTCTAACCAAGGTAGTAGGGACCAGGAGTAAACGGAGGGAGTAGTAAAATTTTCTCCTCGTCCTGCGAGCCACCACGCACGTGGGCGAGGGAGCGGGCGTAAGGCGTACAGTACTACTACTAGTAAGCAAGCTTCACCTCATCCTGCGAGCCACCGTGCCCGTGGGCGGGGGAGACGGCGTACTAAGCAAGCTTCTCCTCGTTCTGCGAGTTGACGGGACACATCAAAAGTACTCCAGTGTATAGAGCCTTGCCTCTAAGGTAGGCCCCACATGGTTTGCCTCTTTTTTAACATAACGCGTCAAGTCGCAATTTGTTTGTTCACCCATGGTAGACGATCCTCCCTCCACAAAGTGGACAACCAGTACACGGTCAAATTACCACGTGGGCTGCCTTTTCGTACAGAAATGAGCTCCACCATGTACCCGCGCGGGTGTGGTTGGGAAAGAAACGGGAGTACGTGCACCGTGCGTGCACCTCTTCTCTTCGTGCACATCCCCCACCTACGTGGGTGTGTGTGAGAGATACAAACCTAGAAAAATGGCTTGTGCGGAATAACTACTCTTCGTAAGCCATTGTAAGAGTGGACAAAATGGTGAAGGAAGAGATAGGGGAGCGGCGAAGGTGTGCGATTCTTGGTCGGCGTTTGGCCTCGTTTAAATAGGAGATTAAATAGACGGCGAACGGGAGGAGCTCAGCCGGCGTTGCGTTTAATGCCGGACATGTGCCCAGAGTAGGTTTCTCGGCTTCCACACGAGCGGATTTCATGGAGGCGTTTGAATGCGGCAAGGAGGCGTGTTCAGCCGGGCGTGCAGCGAGTGGCGCCCTCGACTCTGACGTAGGACACATCGCCGTTCTTCCACTAACGTGTGGGATCTTTGGGTACACGGCCTGCATGTCAGTGACCCAATGCAGGCAGTGCATAGCAGAGGAACCATTGGTGGGCCAGGGCGGTCAGAAGCGGGCATTTAAAAAACTGATGATTGTTCATTGAGTGTGACATCATCCTTTTCATGTAGATAAGCCTACTATGTTGATAGCCCGTTCGATACGTTGTGATTCATAAAGACCGCTGCAAACATCAATGTTATGCTTATCACAGATAAGATTGATTAATACCCGTAACAATCCATGTCCTTAACAAAGGGTGCATGCACGTATAGGTTGATCGTGTGTCTTGCGTCGTGTGATGTGTGCATGCAGGCATGCGAGTGTTGCGTGCGTGCAAGGGTATGTTTCAGTGTTGCATGCATGTGTGCATACGTGCGTGTGTTCATGAGTGCGTGTGTACGTGTCAGTGTTGCACGCCTGCATGCGTGCGTGTGTTCGTTATGTGTACGTGTCAGTGTCGCACGCCTGCATGCGTGCGTGTCTTGCGTGTGTGCATGTGTATGTGCGAGGTGAGGCTACACGTCAGTCGACTGACTTTTTCATCTCTGGTCATTAGATTTTCCAGCCGTTGGATACGAAATCAAGGGCCTGCAGTTTATCATCAAACTCCACCACCCTGAGCCGCCAGCCACCACCGGCCGAACCGCCGGCCCCTGCCGCCCCGCCCGCCCCGAAACCACTCCCCACCGCTGGTCCGCCGCCGCACCGACCATCCCTCTAGCCCCCCCCCTCGCGCGCGCCGAGCTTTTTCTCCGGCGATCCCCACCCCACTGCCCAATCAACACCCCCCCCACCGCCGGCGACTACCAACCAGAGGTCTCATGACTTGTAGTACCCGCCGACCACTAACTTATTACCATTTCTGCCCTTCATATATGCGCTGACGGGTGGGCCGTATGGTAATGTGCGCTGCTGAATGTGGATCGTTTGACTGGTCAATTGATCATGTCATCAACAAATTACAGAGCTGTATGGTGAGCCAGTGACCGTATGATCACCCTAAAATGTATTTTATTAACATAGTACAGACTCAAACTACCATTTATTTCTTTCATATACAGGCTGACAGGTGGGCCCCATGGTTACGCGCCCCGATGGTGCAACACTAGTTGCGCCACATGGAACGTTTGACTGGTCAATTGATTGCGTCATCAACAAAATACAGAGTTGTACGGGTGAACCAGTGACCGTATAATCATGACATGTATTTTTTTTAACATGGTACAGATGCAAGGGCTCATATATACGCGCAAGCACTCACCGCTATAAGCGCACACAAGCAGACCCTACCCCTATGAGCACCTTCGAGAGAGTGAGCCAACATATGATCTTGAGATTTTACGAAGTCACCATAGGTGCCTCGTAGTCGAGTGGAACGTCTCCTCCCACTGAATGCACACCGCCGAAGACTACTGAAATTAACCCGGGATAAATGCGAGCACCGGGACTTTAACCCCGGTGGGCTCGAGAAATCACTGTCCTCCTAACCATCCAACCACATGTTGGTTAGCACGACAAAATGTATGTGGTGATTGTGATGAGCTTATTCTGAAGTCCAATGACCATATATCGTGCTTTCGCTTCAAATACAATGACCGTAAGTGTCGTCAACAAAATACGGAGCACACATCAAATGCAAAGTCTGTCAGTGTCATCAAGAAAATACGGAGACGTATCATGAGCTAGATACCGTATGATCACCACAAGAATGTATACGGTGACCGTAATGAGCATATTCTGAAGTCCAGTGACCGTATAGTGCCTTAGCTTGAAATACAGTGACCGTCATGCGTGAATGTGTCGTGGGCATGCATACTTTTAGAGGGCTGAGAGATAGTTTGTGTGCGTACGTGAAAGTGGTGTAGAAAGAGGGGGTGTCCGGTGGAGACAAGGAGAGATATGCCCTTCGTTTCTCTTTCCCGTGACTAATATTTTAGGAGAATATATAAACATTCACAATGCAGAACAAATATTTTTGGATGCACCATGCAATTAACTTTCATGTATAACATTGTACTATTGTATATGCTTATTTTCTTAGTGGCCGATTGCGTGTGTGGTGTGGTGGGCACATCATTTCTAGTTGTGGTGGGTCAACATGACGACTCATGGGTTGGTTCCATCCTGCGCCACATAGGTTGGACCGAGACGCGTTATACGAAGACCCATGTGGAGGACTCGGCGTACAACACGAAGCTAGCTACCAGAGTCGCGGAGGACTCAATCCCCACTGGTGATAAGCCGACTATATATGATTTGTAACCCTAGGCCCCCAGTATGTTATAGAAGCTTGGGGGCTAGTTCGTCGATAGTATACACACACGCACAATGTCTGGTATTCATGTGTACTTTGTACACACCCCTATCACTAATATATAGTACCAGGAGTAGGCTTTTTCCTCAACTGCAAGGGTCCGAACTAGGGTAAAACTTTGCCTTGTATTACCATCCAGTCTAACAGTCAGGGATATCCTACCGACTGATATGATGGAATCATATCTTCCAAGTACTAAGAGAGAGGTGTGTCTGGGGGGCAATGTGTGCGAGAGAGGCCTAAAGATAATGTGTGTGTGGGAGATATGTAGGCACATATATGTGCGTATAGAGGGCTAGTAGAGACCGTGCGTGTGTATATATGCATGTGAGAGAAATAGTGTTTTCTAACTGAGATTAGTGAAAAGAGTGGTACATAGTAGTCAGAGAGAGAGAGAGATACAGAGAGAGCATGTGCGTGAGACTCCCCAACACCCCGAGAGAGATTGTGAGCATGTGTGAAAGAGAAATGCCGATGCATATAAAGTGTGTGCACTTATGCGGTAGATAGAGAGATATATAGTGCGTTTGTGAGAACATGCCAAGGCATAGTTCATCCACGTGTAAAAGGCGGTTCTATGCATTAAATTAAAATATAAATGGCATTATTATTTTTGGATGAGATCATGAATTTTGCAAATTGCGTATGGACGAAAATTGGTCTATCAGACACCCATACTCTTTTGAATTCTAGCATGTGCATGTGTTTATTTCATATTATCGATCCATAGAGTGAGAGCGGTTTGAAATACAGGCAATGGATGCTTTTGCAATTTATACATTTGTCACTTGCATGGATACATTCCAAATTGCTAGCTATGAAATAGAATACATGTCGAATTCAACATAAAGGGGGTTTCGAAGATTCGAATTCATAGGAAGTGCATTCATCTATTTGAACCCGAGATAATGGCATTTGTAAATCAGATGTAAAAGGGGGCATCAATCTTTGTTGTGCGTTTGAACATGCTATATATATTCATACGCATGTCTAACTTTTTTTTGCAACCAAGGAGATTATATCTGGAACCATGCATGAACAGAGGTAAGTTGCATATTTTTTAATATATACTCGTGTACAATGTATATTCAAATGTACCCCCTCCATTCCAAAATAATCGTAGCTTTAGGATTTTCAAGAGTAAAGATTTGTGAAGTTTGACAAATCCTGAAAGTTCAATTCAAGAGAACCGAAAACGTTAATGCTTCTGCTCCCAAATATTGAACGAGGCGCCAAATAGGCCTCTGGTCACCCGAAACCATGCGAGACTAATGTTTGGTGGTAGGAAATCATTGTCCTGACTCTGGCCCGTGTAGCCTATCGGCCCGATGTCCAAAGGTCTAAACCGGGGTAGGTTTGTAACTTCACCATGATGCCAGTCTCAACCGCCTCCGAGAAGCATTCATACGCCGTGGGCGCCTAAACACCCATGCGCTCGGCCGAAATCTATCCCGCCCACACTTGGGACACCTGAGATTATTGTCCTACCCCCAACCCGCAATATGTCCGAAATTTTAGATGGGGGCAAAATTTGTAACTTTCCCCAAATTTCAAACAAGCGCGTCCCAAACCGAAACATTGTTCCCCCTTAGTTCCCCGCCTACCTCCATTTCCCCATTCATACTCCGTGGGCGCCAAAGCGCCCTCTCCACCAGCCGCGAAACCCCAACCTCCTTCGTCCTCCACCCCAATAGCACCCAATCCACCGCTGCCCTCCTCCATCACGCCGGAGCCGGTACCCCGATGTCGCCGTCCAACGCAACCGCAACCGCAACTCCCTCGAGGACTTAGTAGCCGAAGCCGAGGTAGAGCTGCCTCCACGACGCCGACGCCGACGTGCACCGTACCAGAACCACTCCGACCATGCCGTCCTGCGCCTCACTGTTGCCGCTCCACTGTTGCAACCGTCCATCGCACCGGAGCTGTTCCCACTACGCCATTGTTCGCCGCCTCGGATCTGGTTCCCCGCCGCCGACAGGCGGCCATGGCACCACACTCAACAACTTGGCCATGGGTTCGTCCAAGGCTCCACCATCCTCCACAACTTCTCGTTTCTAGCGAACCACAAGAAGATCGTTGGAAAAATAGAAGGAGGACACAACACTGCCAGCAGAAAGAGGTACTCCTCTTCCCTTATTCGTGCAAAGCTTATGTCTCTGCTCACATCGTATTCATCCCATGAAAGAAACTAGTTGAGCGCTTCTTACTGCATCTTCTTCGTGATACTAAATGCACAAGGTTTCCTTCCTTTGCTATTTCACCTTTGCTAGAGGTCAGTAGCCCGCCTGGATTTCAATTAAGGGTCAGTCGAATCGCAATTAAAAGAAGCAGCAGCCGCTTAGGCGTGCGGAGCACCTAGTCCACCTGTTCGCCGGAGAAGCGGCGCATCGGTGTCTATCATAGGGGTGTGGGGTGCAGGAGCTGCTTGTGCCCGATCTGGAGGTCAGCAAGGCTTGAATGGATGGCCGGGGGCGGTGCCAAGCACAGCGGTGCGCTGAGGTCGAGGGGATGGCGCAGGAAGGGGACTGGGCCGGTGGTCGCTGGCGTTTCGAGGAAGATCGTCAACACTGACTGGCTGGAGGTAGATGAAGGCGATCTGCCCGTTCTTTGTACATCAGACGATGCAGAAAAATGGACTAACTTATTTGTTTTTAGTCGACTGTTATTTTCATAGAATCCTGTAGTAATTTAGTGTGCCATGCATGTTGTAGAGCTATCATATGTCTCCCGTCATTTATTTCTCACCGACCTGCTATCTGCTACCTTTACACTGTACTATTTGTGCACACACTTCACCCATACTCACACTATTTTTTTTTATGCATGGGTATTTCAGACTCTGACGCAGTGTTGATGAATGCAGAAAAGAAAAGACAGAAGTCACTCCAGTGTAATTCAAAGGTAAGCATTAAGCGTTTTTGTGCTCTAAAGGGTGCAGTGTCAGCAGTTGGAGACAGTAAACGTAGCTCTGCAGTTGATGATCTGAATTGCCACACACAACCATCCCAGGTGCTTGCTTTAACTTCGCGCTATCAAATGTGGTTGCATGTTGCATATGGTGTCTAGCTTGTATTGCTTCCAATTTGGTTAAATTGCATCTGCTTACTTTACACATTATACCTTTGATAATGACATGCCTTCCTGTTTTTGATACATACTACATATGTCTAATAACCATGTTCGTACATCAAACTAATGCTCTTTTGTATCCCTCGTCAATCACTTATGATGAGACAGTCACCCCAGTGGGTTACTGTGAGACGCCATACTCACTTAAAGAGTGCAGTGTCATCCTCCCCACATGATTCTCAAGAAATAGCAAGGCTAAATGAAGATAATCGACGTAGCTCTCTAGTTGATGACCGCAATTCCCCCACACCACCATCACAAGTGCTTGCTCTAACTTCACAGCGTGATATGTGGTTGGATGTTGCATACGGTGTCTAGCTTGTAATGCTTCTAATTAGGGTAAATTGCATCTGCTTAGTTTACACATTATACCTGTGAATATGACATGCCTTCCTATTTTTGGTACACACTACATCTATGTGTTAACCTTGTTCTTACATGAAACTACCTCTCTTCTGTATCCTGCTTCAATCACTTACGATGAGTCACCTTTATTCGTTGCATATTGCATATTATTTCTAGCTTGTTGCCATGTATTGCTTCTAATTTGGTCAAATACATTTGTTAGGGCACCCTTTTAATTTTGCAGAGTGATATTGGTTTCATCTTTCATATGGTTTCTAGCTTGCATTGATTCTAACAAGTTCAAGCACCTTGTGCTTAGTTTACACTTTATACATCATACATGTCAATATGTCACACCATCTTGTTTTTCATACATATTTCATCCTCCTATCATGCGGCTACCTTACATGAAAGTAGTGTTCGTCGGTATCATGCATCAATGAGTTCTGAAGAGCAAATTTTATTCCTTTTTCTTGTGGGTTTGACTTGACGAGGCAAAATCAAGAAAGAGGAAGTAAAAGAGTAAGGAAGGTGATGATGGTGGTCCTCTGCAGCAACGTAAACGGAGCATCTGTACCGATTCTCCTTGTACTGATAGTGCATTACAAGGTCCAAGTCTTCGCTCCCCTACTCCACCATCCAAGGTGCTTGCTCTAACTTGGTAGTGTGATATCTGGTTGCATGTTGCATATGGTGTCTAGCTTGTATTGCTCCTAATTAGTGTAAACTGCATCTGCTTAGCTTACACATGATACGCACGCTTTCCTGTTTTTGGTACATACTATATCTGTCTATCACACCATGTTCTTACATGAAACTACTCTTCTTGTGTATCCTGCATCGGTCACTTATGATGGGACACCTTTAAGTTGGCAGTGTGATATTGGTTTGCATCTTGAATATGATTTCTAGCATGTATTGCTTCTAGTTTGATGAACGCCACCTATGACGAGACAGTTTTAACTTGGCAGAGTGATATTGATTTCACCTTTCATATGGTGTCTAGTCTGAAGTGCTTCTAATTTGTTGAAGTGCCTTCTGCTTAGTTACCACATCATAGGTGTGAATATGTCAAGTCGTCCATTTTTTCGTACATATTCCATCCTCGTATCATGACTTTGCCTTTCATCAGAGTAGTGTTCGTCAGTATCATGCATGAATGAGTTCTGAAGAGCGAATTATATTCCTTTTTCTTGTCGGTTTGACCTCACAATGCAAAATCAATAAAGCTGAAGGAAATTGGCAAAGCATTGGATGATGGTGGTCCTTCCGAGCAACTGAAATGGAGGTTCTCTACAGATTCTACTCCACCATCCTCCCAACAAGATTCGCAAGACAATGCAAAGGTAGATAGTCAACGTAGCTGTGTAGATGATGAGCACATCTCCCCTACTCCACCATCGAGGTGCTTGCTCTAACTTGGCACTATTATATGTGGTTGCATGTTGCGTATGATGTCTAGCTTGTACTATTGCTTCTAACTTTGTTGAATTGCATCTTCTTACTTTACACATAATGCCTGTGAATATGACATATGTTCCTGTTTCTAGAACATACTATATCTGATCACATGATGTTCTTACATCAGACTACTGTTCTTGCATATCCCGCATTAGTCACTTATGATAAGGCACCTTTAAGTCGCCACTGTGATATTGGTTGTGTCTTGCATATGATTTCTAGCATGCACTACTTCTAATTTGTTGAAACGCCATACAGTTTGAACTTGGCAGAGTGATATTGGTTGCATCTTTCATATGGTGTCTAGCTTGCAGTGCTTCTAATTTGTTAAAATACCTTATGCTTAGTTACCACATCATAGGTGTGAATATGTCATGCCATCCTGTTTTTCATACATATTCCATCCTCGCATCATGTGTTTGCCTTTCATCCAAGTAGTGTTCATCAGTATCATGCATGAATGAGCTCTGAAGAGCGAATTTTATTCCTTTTTCTTATCGGTTTGACTTCACAATGCAAAATCATTACAGATGAAGGAAATTAGTCTGGCGGTGGATGATGGTGGTCCTTCGGAGCAACTCAAACAGGGGGTCTCTACAGATTCTACTCCGCCATCCTCCCAACAAGATTCGCAAGACAACACAAGGCTGGAAAGTCAACGTAGTTGTGTAGATGATGAGCACATATCCCCTACTCCACCATCATAGGTGCTTGCTCTAACTTGGCACTATTATATGTGATTGCATGTTGCGTATGATGTCTATCTTGTATTGCTTCTAACTTTGTTAAATTGCATCTGCTTACTTTACACATAATGCATGTGAATATGACACGTGTTCCTGTTTCTAGAACATACGTGTACATGATGAGCACATCTCCCCTACTCCACCATCACAGGTGCTTGCTCTAACTTGGAACTGTTATATGTGGTTGTGTTTTCTGTATGATGTCTAGTTTGTATTGCTTCTGATTATGTTGAATTGCATCTACGTATCTTACAACTTATACCTGCAACGATCAGGGGCGGAGCCAGGAATTGACCATAGGGGGGGCGATGAAGACAATGAACATTTTTTTCATATAATGACCATACAAAGAGAAACACATGATTAATTTGTATGTTGCAACTATAAGAATGTAGATTTTTCATTAGTTTAATGTGGCTCTTATGCGTAAAACCCATAGAACAAAGTTGACAATCTTATAGGGTGCGCTTTCTATTCTAGCTAGTTGTGTAAATTTTACTTGAGCCCGAGTATTTGATCGGTAGTTTGTACATCAACTAATCGGCCTGAAAAACAGAAACTAGCATCTAGCAGTTTGTTAATAATAAAAAACTGCAATAGACTAGACATGAGCCTCTAGCCGATGATACACCTAGCTCTTATATCTGGCGTGAGCCATAATGTGTTGTCCTAAGGGTGAAATTTGAAACTTAGATGATAGAATCATAATCAGCGAATGCCTAATTTAGTGTACCAATTTTTTAGAAGAAAACAAGAAATTGACACCCTTAATTAACTTCATCTGAACAAGAAGTTTCTGGCCTTCTCGAGCCAGAAGTGGATCAATTCATCAGTATTGTTGCACAGTATAAATCAATAAAGGAAACAACGGACTCACCGAGGAGTATGATGTCGTCGCTGCCGGCGCTGATCGGCTGTGCGGATGCCCTAGTTGAACTTGCGGCCACGCGTATTGCGTCTATGCCAAAACAATCGATAGAGGATGCCCTCGTGGCCTCATCAGCCTCCGAAACTACCTGGTAGTTTGTTTCGTGTAGTGTGGGCTGACTAGCAAGTACATGGGCTTTAACATGCAAAATTCCGGGGCTTCGAGCCTTAAGCGCACACTTAGGGGGGCAATTAGTCCTAAATCTGCCTGACGTAGCCCCTAATCTACCTGACGTAGCCTACGCAACTTAGGTACGACGCATCGGTTGGGGGGCGTGGCCCCGCTCGGCCCCCCGTAGCTCCGCCCCTGGCAACGATCACTTACCCATAAGACACATTTAACTTGGGACTGTGATGTAGGTTGCATCTTGCATTGTCTTCTAGCTTGTACTGCTTCTAATTTCTTGAAATGGCACTTACGACAAGACACTTTTTACATGATAGAGTGATATTGGTTGCATGTTCATATGGTGCCTAGCTTTCATTTCTTCTAATTTTGTTGAAATGCCTTCCGCTTACTGTTTTTTCATACATATTCCATCCTCCTATCGTACGTGTGAATATGAAACACTGTCTTTTTTTGTATATATTCCATCCTCCTATCCTACGCTTGCCTTACATCAAAGTAGTGTTCGTCTGTATCATGCATCAACCAGTTATGCAGAGCTAATTTTATTCATCTTCTTGTGGTTTTGACTTCATAAGGCAATATCAGAAAAAATAGGAAGGGAAAGAGTAAGTTAGGGGATGTTGGTGGTCCTCCGCACCGACGCAAACAGAGACTCCCTAGATTTCCCACTGCTACTGCTGATGAAGTTGAAGTCCCAAGTCTACATGGTGAGTTCATCTCCCGTACTCCACCATCACATGTGCTTCCTCTAAGTTGACAGTGTGATAATTGGTTTCATGTTGCATATGTTGTCTAGCCTGTATTTCTTCTTTTTTGCTTAAATTGCACCTGCTGAGTTTATACATTATACATGTGCATATGACATGGCATTCTGTGTCTAGGATACACTTCGTCTATCTATCATACCATGTTCTTACATCAAAGTACTGATGTTGTGTATCCCGCATCAGTCACTCATGATTGGACGCTTTTAACATGGCAGTTTGATAGTGGTTGCATCTTGCATTGATTTCTACGTTGTATTGCTTCTAATTGTTTGAATTGCCACTTATGACAAGACACTTTTAACTTGGCAGAGTAATATTGGTTGCATCTTTCATATGGTGTCTAGCTTGCATTACTTCTATTTTCTTGAAAATCCTTCTGCTTAGTTTACACATCGTAGCTGTGAATATGTCATGTCATCCTGTTTTTCTTACATATTCCATCCTCATATGGTTGTCTTACATCAAAGTATTTCTTGTCTGTATCATGCATCAATGAGTTCTGAAGAGCGATTTTATTCTTTTGTGTTGTGGGTACGGCTTGACATGGCAAAGTCAAAAAAGAGCAATGAAAATAATATAGTAGGGAGTGGTGTTACTCATTGGGAGAAATGGAAAAGGATCTGTCGTCCAGATTCTGCTGGTACTTATAGTGTAGTAGAAGGTCCAAGTCCACCGGCTAAATCTACGAACACAGTATCACCTGCTCCACCAGCTGCAGCATCCGCTTCAACTGGACCAGCATCTCAATGAGTTACTCGTTCGTTTGCTTCGGAACTGGCCAGTTCCCAAGCTACCTTCACACCTAACACTACTTCTGAAGCACTGCTAACACAACAAGACTTGGCAAGATCAGATGAACCTCATGAGCATCAACACCAAGATGGTACCTGACCGAGTCAAGTTGCAGTTGCATGCTCCTTTATATGTACTCTCGCAGTTTGATGTACACTAACACTTTCCATATTCGTTGTTGAACTAGCACCATGGCGCAAGCGGAAACAGACATCAGGGATAATGCTTGACAGATTAACAAAATCTAAAGGAGGAAGAATGGAGATCCATTTTGAGGCAGGTTTAAAAAGGCCACGTGATGCTACAGAGTCAGACAAGTTAGTATCAGAGGCAACCGTTGCTGTTAGGTGTCATGCACGTATCCTCCCAACGTGGATCCGGTACAGGAATGAGAAAGACAATACCCAGTTTAACACCTTCCTTGACCATTTATCCATAAGTAATGTTATTCATCGCAATTAGTAATATTGTCTTGCTATGTGCCATACTTTCTAGCTTCCTCCTAATAAGACTCACATTCTTTTTTCAACAAATGAGGTTCAAGTTTAATCTGAAAGATGATGCAACTAAGCAAGCATGCACTCATGTTTTTCAGTCTGCTCTGCGACAGTATCGGTACCACCTTAGAAAATCTCACTTTGAAGGCAGGGCTAACAATGAAATCGCCCAAACATCTCCAGTGGAATATATTATAGATGAAGACTGGACAGCCCTCGTTAAACACTGGTCTAATCCCAAGTATCAGGTAGGCTATATGTATTTGATCAGACCACATATTGAACTTGTATTTATGTATGTGCCTTACAAGTGTATCTTCTTCTAAGCTAACTGTTTGAAGAACAAGACCAACCGTTCTAAAGTGAAATTCCAACAGACAACAGGATCTCGTAGCTATATTGCACACTGTGAGGCTCTTGTAAATAGCTGCTACTTCCTTCTTTTTTCTGTGCCATATTATCGTATCTATATTGACTTGTTCCAAATACAGAGGAAAGCCTGTGCGGACCAAAAAGAACCTGAACCGAATGCAGTGCAAATCTTCAAGGATTGCCACACCAGCAAGATGGAGGGCATGAGCACACCAGTTCAAGCCGATGTTCTAAGTCCTTACTCCTCCTGCCTTAGAACTGATTGGTACTATGATGTGTTCATTTAACTACTTGGTTTGCAGCCAATGTCAGTTACTCTGTTCACTTTTATACACAGTTGTCTTATCGTATCATTTCACCTTACATGGTTTAAAAGAGATGAAGGATATTTTTTTGGTCTTGATCTATAATCTAGTTGTTATGTTCATGTGCGCACACAATGATAAAATAGCATGTTTGTTTTATATCTATTTGCCCATGATATGAATGATATCATACTATGTTCATCCTACTTTAAACCATGTCTCTTTATCCTTAGATGTCAACGAATGTGAGGAAATAGACAATACAGTAGGCATGCTACATGGACATATGTTCCAAAAGTGATTTTATTATGTAGTTGGCACTACAATACATGCTAATGTATTACAATAGTTCACCAAAATAAGTTATGTATAAACATGTAACCTACTTTGTTTGTTTTGTCTCATTAGTAACTTATCTGGTACACTAATCTACAAGTTCAAACTTTCAGGAAGCTATGGAACAAATGATTGAACAGCCACAACCACCTGAAGGTGACGAGGCTACCATAGGCACAATGTCACCTCATGCTGCAGTGTGTCAGTATCTCTCCACTAACAGTGCAAAAAGCACCTTCCTGCGTAATTCGGGATTGGTTGTCAAGGTAACCTCGTCCAAATCGCCTATTGAACAAAATCTTCCTGCTAGACAGAGTGATATATCTGTGCTCCAGACACAAGTCCAATCCCTAATGGACGTCGTTTTGGAAATAAGAATAGTGGTTGACAAATGTCATCAAGATATGAATGGTTTTGAAACCAGACTATCACACATTCGCTTCGTTGTTGAAGAGCAATGGCGGAAAAAGGTGAAGATCGTGCCGCTCCATCAGATTCTACAGCCTGAAACATTAGCACTCAGGTCAAATGATATGTGCTTCTATACATCTGATGGTGCTTTTATCTGCAAGGACTGTAAACTTTATGCCAACAGGCCTTTTGTTGTATGGTTGGAATTTATTTTGTTGTGATACAACATTTATGATGCTGCCAAAGGCTGCAGTAATTACGACGCTATTTTGTATAGTGTAGGTTTATCTTAGTAATGTATTCGGCCGAAAGCTCCATAGGAGCCCAACATGCCAACATTCGTCGGGCCCATTCCAATTGGGCTAAAAACGATTATGGGACGAAATTTGCATGTAGCCCACTAAAAATATCTGGGCCTAAATCAGCATAAGCTTTCATATTTTTCTGGTAGGCCTATGCCCATAGTGGGCCTTTAACAGGCCTAAACATAATTTGGGCCCTCAGTAACAATAGGTCGTTTACAGGTGTAAATATCTCGAGCCCATAAAAAGCATGGCCCTTTAATAGACCGAAAGTGAGATTGGGCCCTGATTGTGCCAAATAACCCACTGGTCTTAGCAGGCCGAAATGGTGGCCCATTTACGATGCGGATCTTTCACAGGCCGAAATTCAGACGGGCCGTAAATGTGTCGACCTAATACACGGGCCTTTAATAGGCCGGCAGTTTGGTCAGACTAGATTATCGTCATTTTTATATGGGCCGTTAATGGGCCCAATGTGACATTGGGTCACATATGGCCCATGGATTTCGTCCGACGTTAATAGGCCAAAAATCACAACAGGTCGAAAGTGGCCCAAATCTATAGTGGGCCTCTAACAGGCCGAATGTCATACATGGTCGAATATGACCCAAATCCTTCACGGTCGTTTATGGGACGAAAGTTCAATGGCCTGTAAATGGGCCCAAATGAAGCAGGACCTTTAATAGGCCGGAAATACACCGAGCCGTAATTCAGCCCATATACTTAGCAGACTGTTAACGGGCCAGAAGTGACCATGGGCCGCGATGATGACAAGTTTAGGACAGGCCATTGATGGGCCGATTTGACACTAGCCATACGGGCCTTAACTAAGAATGTTGGGCCTTTAGCTAGGCCGGCCCATTATGGTCTGCAAAATCTTGTGGGCCTTTAGCTGGGCTGGCCCATTGTGGTCCGCTAAATCTTGTGGGCCTTTAGCTGGGCCGGCCCATTAAGGTCTGCAAAAGCTTGTGGGCCTTTAGCTAGGCCGGCCCATTATGGTCGCTAAATCTTGTGGGCCTTTAGTTGGGCCGGCCCATTTAAACTTTATGGGCCACTTTTGGGCCCGTCCACGTGTCAACATATCATAGGCCCATCTCGACCGTTGGATGAGTGACACCTGTGCCAACGCGGAGCTGACGCGTGGTTCCGTCGGCCAATGAGAATTTTACACATGGAAAATCGGCATTGGTCGTGGCTGTTAACGGGTTATCGGATCCAAAACCGGACCCAATAGCTTAACGGCGTCCCGTTACAGTGGATGCCACGTGTTAGTCACCCTTGACGAAAGCACTTCTATGACGCACGATTTATCGTCATGGAAGTGGACACTTATGTCAGATCACGGGTTCCGGCAAAACCCTCAAGGTTCGAACACTGGGGTGCGTGCGAAGATCTCCCCCCTACCGATCCACGTCCTAGCTTTACTAAGATCTTACGGGCTAACTCGATGAACTCACAACACAAAGGACACAAGATTTATACTGGTTCGGGCCACCGTTGTGGTGTAATACCCTACTCCGATGTGGTATGGTGGATTGCCTCTTGGCTGAGGATGAATAGTACATGGGAAAGAACAGCCTCCTAAGGAGAGGTGTTATTGTGCTTGGTGAACTTGTGGTTGTCCTGGTCTCTCTTGGTCCGACCGATCAATCGATCCCCCTACTATGGTGGTGGCTAGTCCTATTTATAGAGGCCCTAGTCCTCTTCCCAAATATTGAGCGGGAAGGGAGCCAACAATGGCCAATTTTAAAGGGGATAGCTAGTACAGCCTATCCTGACAAAAGCAGTCTTCGCATGCAAAAGGCTCTGGCGGTGACGCCGTCTTGGGCTCCACGGTGACCTCCGTCTTGCCGTCC
This sequence comes from Triticum urartu, assembly GCF_056163025.1. NCBI lineage: Eukaryota > Viridiplantae > Streptophyta > Magnoliopsida > Poales > Poaceae > Triticum > Triticum urartu. Next base: position 303,246,534 of record NC_141877.1, read on the forward strand.
TTCTGGTTTTGGTCTTGTTGCACTGATATGGAAACCTTTGCTTGACGCCTCGGTACTCCGCACCTACGCCTGCTTCCTTAGCACCAAAGAGGAAACAAGGACACTGTGCGCGCTGGCACCCGCCTGGCCTTGGTCGTCATGGCTCACGTCACTAGAACCTCGCGAGGTTTGCCTGGCCTTGAACTCTCCGCCCCTCGCGAGCTAGCCTGGTGAGGCCGCTCCTGAGGAGGTCTTGTGTCGTCTGCCTCGCGAGGGTCTTGAGTCCTTGCTGGTGAAGATGGGCCGTACAGGCCCGCTTGCAGAGCCACGCCGTGGCCCGCAGGCAGGCAAGTCTGGGGACCCCCGTTCCCAGAACGCCGATAGTAGCCCCCGGGCCCAAGGCGCACTCGGGCTTGGCTTCAAGGCGAAGCCAAAGGGGCAAGGGCGGAGCGCCGCGGGGCCCAATAGCCTGCGGCCTTGGTCGACACGTGGTGGTTGATTGGACGTGGGCGTCCCCGCTTCCCCATGCTGCCTCGGCAACTGCCTGACTGTCAAAAGGTTGGAGTGGGCAGCATTTTCCTTCACTACTTCCTTTCGCCTTGCTCGGATCCCCTTTCTTGCATCATGCCTCCAAAATCTCCAGATCTACTCCTATCCTTCCTGCATCGGCGACCAATGGCGCCCCGGAGGGTCAAGCCTACCTCGTCGTCGGCTTGGTACGAGCCAGCTCTCAATGCGCCCAACGTTTCGGAGAAGAACCTCGCCGCCACACGCTTGCTGACAGCGGGGGAAAGCAACGAGAAGGGGAAGACTGGATTCCGGGCCGGCTCCGACATGCCTGAGCCCGAGGGAAGCACCTTCTACCCCTTCTTCACGAGCAGCATCACCGCTGGGCTGGTTCCCCCCTTCTCTGACTTCTTTTACGAGGTCCTTGATCACTACGGGCTACAGGCGCTGCATCTTCATCCCAACTCCATCCTTCTCTTGTCGATCTTCGCCTACTACTGCGAGGCGTACCTCGACGTGATGCCGTCTGTGGCCCTTCTACGCCACTTCTCCTTCCTCCGCGCTGATAACCCACAAGTATAGGGGATCGCAACAGTTTTCGATAAGTAAGAGTGTCAAACCCAACGAGGAGCTAGAGGTAGAACAAATATTCCCTCAAGTTCTATCGACCACCGATACAACTCTACGCACGTTTGACGTTCGCTTTACCTAGAACAAGTATGAAACTAGAAGTACTTTGTAGGTGTTGTTGGATAGGTTTGCAAGATAATAAAGAGTACGTAAATAAAAAGTAGGGGCTGTTGTAAGTAAAGAAGCAATAAAGTAAATATAGCGAGTGTGGAAAATTGGTGGTAGGAGTTGCGAAATTGCCCCTAAGCAATTGACTACTTTACTAGACCGATAGCAAGTATTATGTGGGAGAGGCCACTGCTAGCATGTCATCCCTGACTTGGAATTCTATGCACTTATGATTGGAACTATTAGCAAGCATCCGCAACTACTAATGTTCATTAAGGTAAAACCCAACCATAGCATTAAGATATATTGGTCCCCCTTCGATCCCGTATGCATCAATTTCTATGCTAGGTTGAAGTTTCTGTCACTCTTGCCCTCCAATACATAGTCCTATCAACATACAACTAACCCTAGGGTGTGATCCACGCACGCAATCATATGATGGGCACCAAAGGACAGCAACATAACCACAAGCAAATTAAATCAATCATAGCAATTCATCAACCACCGATAGGACAACGAAAATCTACTCAGACATCATAGGATGGCAACACATCATTGGATAATAATATGAAGCATAAAGCACCATGTTCAAGTAGAGGGTACAGCGGGTTGCGGGAGAGTGGACCGCTGTAGATAGAGGGGGGAAGGTGATGGATATGTTGGTGAAGATGGCGGAGGTGATGATGGCCCTCGGTGGCACTCCGGTGCCACCGGAAGCAAGGGGGAGAGAGCCCCCCTCCTTCTTATTATTCTTTGACCTCCTCCCTAGATGGGAGAAGGGTTTCGTCTCTGGTCCATGGCCTCCATGGCACGGGAGGGGCGAGAGCCCCTCCGAGATTGGATATGTCTCTCTGTCTCTCTTTGTTTCTGCGTTGTGAGATTCTTCCCTTTCACCGTTTCTTATATTCCCGGAGATCCGTAACTCCGATTGGGCTGAAATTTTAACATGATCTCTATCCGGATATTAGCTTTCTTGCGGCGAAAGAAGGGCATCAACCGCCTTACGGGTGGCCCACGAGGGTCAGGGGCGCGCCCAGGGGGGGCAGGCGCGCCCCCCTGCCTCGTGGCCACCTCGGGCACCGTCTCGCGTGGATTTTTCTTCCCAAAAATCATATATATTCCAAAAAAATCTCCGTCAGTTTTTATCCCGTTTGGACTCCGTTTGATATGGATATTCTGCAAAACAAAAAACATGCAACAAACAGGAACTGGCACTGGGCACTGGATCAATATGTTAGTCCCAAAAATAGTATAAAAAGTTGCCAAAAGTATATGAAAGTTGTAGAATATTGGCATGGAACAATAAAAAATTATAGATACGACGGAGACGTATCAGCATCCCCAAGCTTAATTCCTGCTCGTCCTCCAGTAGGTAAAAGATAAAAAAGATAATTTTTGATGTGGAATGCTACCTAGCATAATATTGATCACATATCTAATCATGGCATGAATATTAATATACGAGTGATTCAAAGCAATAGTCTATCATTTGGCATAAAAACAATAATACTTCAAGCCTACTAATAAAGCAATCATGTCTTTTCAAAATAACATGGCCAAATAAAGTTATCCCTACAAAATCATATGGTCTGGCTACGCTCCATCTTCACCACACAAAATACTCACATCATGCACAAACCCCGATGACAAGCCGAGCAATTGTTTCATACTTTTTAACGCGCTTCATCATTTTCAACCCTCACGCAATACATGAGCGTGAGCCATGGATATAGCACTATAGGTGGAATAGAATGGTGTTTGTGGAGAAGACAAAAAGGATAAGATAGTCTCACATCAACTAGGCGTATCAACAGGCTATGAAGATGCCCATCAATAGATATCAATGTGAGTGAGTAGGGATTGCCATGCAACGGATGCACTAGAGCTATAAGTATATGAAAGCTCAAACTAAAACTAAGTGGGTGTGCATCCAACTTGCTTGCTCATGAAGACCTAGGGCATTTGAGAAGCCCATTGTTGGAATATACAAGCCAAGTTCTATAATGAACATTCCCACTAGTATATGAAAGTGATAACTCAAGAGACTCTCTATATGAAGAACATGGTGCTACTTTGAAGCACAAGTGTGGTAAAAGGATAGTAACATTGCCCCTTCTCTCTTTTTCTCTCATTTTTTTCTTTTTTTTGTAGGCTTCTGTGGCCTCTCTTTTTTTTGGGGGGGGGCTTCTTTGGCCATTTTTATTTTGATAACCTCACATGGGACAATGTTCTAATAATGATGATCATCACATTTTTATTTACTTACAACTCAATATTACAACTCGATATCTAGAACAAAGATATGACGCTATATGAATGCCTCCGGCGGTGTACCGGGATGCGCAATGATCTAGCATAGCAATGACATCAAAAAAACGGACAAGCCATGAAAACATCATGCTAGCTATCTTACGATCATGCAAAGCAATATGACAATGAATGCTCAAGTCATGTATATGATGATGATGAAAGTTGCATGGCAATATATCTCGGAATGGCTATGGAAATGCCATGATAGGTAGGTATGGTGGATGTTTTGAGGAAGGTATATGGTGGGTTTATGGTACCGGCGAAAGTTGTGCAGTACTAGAGAGGCTAGCAATGGTGGAAGGGTGAGAGTGCGTATAATCCATGGACTCAACATTAGTCATAAAGAACTCACATACTTATTGCAAAAGTTTATTAACCCTCGAAGCAAAGTACTACTACGCATGCCCCTAGGGGGATAGATTGGTAGGAAAAGACCATCGCTCGTCCCCGACCGCCATTCATAAGGAAGACAATCAATAAATACCTCATGCTCCAACTTCGTTACATAACGGTTCACCATACGTGCATGCTATGGGAATCACAAACCTCAACACAAGTATTTCTACAATCCACAACTACCCACTAGCATGACTCCAATATCACCATCTTTATATCGCAAAACTATTGCAAGGGATCAAACATATCATATTCAGCGATCTACAAGTTTATTTAGGATTTTATGACTAACCATGTGAATGACCAGTTCCTGTCATATCTCTAAATAGATATAAGTGAAGCAAGAGAGTTCAATTCTTTCTAAAAAATATATGCCCACCCTCTAACAAATATAAGTGAAGCAAAAGAGCATTCTAGAAATGGCGGTTGTCTATGTAAAGAGAAACAGGCAATCCAAACTTCAAATGATATAAGTGAAGCACATGAAGCATTCTATAAAGCCATACTCAAAAGATATAAGTGAAGTGCATATGAGCATTCTATAAATCAACCAAGGACTTTCTCATACCAGCATGGTGCATAAAAGAAAAATGAAAACTAAATGCAAAAGATGCTCCAAGATTGCACATATCACATGAATGAAACGAATCCGAAAACATACCGATACTTGTTGAAGAAAGAGGGGATGCCTTCCAGGGCATCCCCAAGCTTAGACGCTTGAGTCTCCTTGAATATTTACTTGGGGCACCTCGGGCATCCCCAAGCTTTAGCTCTTGCCTCTCTTCCTTCTTCTCACATCGAGACCTTCTCGATCATCGAACACTTCATCCACACAAAACTTCAACAGAAAACTCGGTAAGATCCGTTAGTATAATAAAGCAAATCACTACTCTAAGTACTGTTGAAAACCAATTCATATTTTATTTTTTCAGTGTGTCTACTGTAATATAACTTTTCCATGGCTTAATCCACTAATATAAATTGATAGTTTCATCAAAACAAGCAAACTATGCATCAAAAACAGAATCTGTCTAAAACAGAATAGTCTGTAATAATATGAACATTCACCATAATTATGATACATGAAAAATTATACCAAAATTAGAAAAAATAAAAAAATTGTATAGCAAGACAGTGCAAAAAGAATCAGAACCATTTGACGTTCCAGCTAAAAATGTAAAATTGCGCACTACATCCAAAGTTTCTGTCCTGCACCGTACAAACCATCAAGCAAATGTAAACATCCTAAAGGCAAACCTTGGCACATTATTTTTATTTCTAAACTTTATAAATGCACACAACAGAAATAAATGACTCTCTAAAACTTCCGGGTTGTCTCCCTGGCAGCGCTTTCTTTAAAGCCATTAAGCTAGGCATATAGTGCTCAAGTAATGGATCCACCCGGATCCCAAGGTATATCAAAGCCAATTTTAATTAACAATAATTTGTAATTTAGTAGTGAGCACAAAGTAACATATATCATATAACCACGAAGTCTAACTCTCTTCCTATGCATCGGCATGTCATAAAAGAACAATTCATGCACACAAAGTAAAGGCCAATGCATAGTATAAATAGTTCCTTGCAATTTTATCGTATTGGAAACATAGAGAGGTGGAGATATACTTCCTCTCTCATAATAATTGCAAGTAGGAGCAGCAAGCACATGCATATTATATTCATCAAAATCATCATGTGCAACGGTAAAAGGCAACCCATCGATATAATCCTTAATAAGAGCAAACTTCTCCGATATAGTGTAGTTTGGAGAATTCAAAAAGATAATAGGACTATCATGCGTGGGTGCAATAGCAACAATTTCATTTTTAACATAAGGAACTATAGCAAGTTCATCTCCATAAGCATAATTCATATTGGCATCTTGGCCACAAGCATAGCAAGCATCATCAAAAAGGGATATTTCAAAAGAATCAACGGGATCATAGCAATTATCATAGCATTCATCCTTTGGTAAGCACGAAGGGAAATTAAACAATGTATGAGTCGAAGAGTTACTCTCTTTAGAAGGTGGGCACGAGTGATCAATCCGCTCTTCCTCCTTTTGTTCTTCGCTCTTCTCCTCATCTTTCTCATCCAATGAGCTCATAGTTTCATCAATTTCTTCTTCCATAGACTCCTGCAAAATCTTAGTCTCTTCTTGGACAGCGAAGACTTTCTCAATAAGTGCATTAATTTTTTAATTGTATTCATAATTCTCATAACAATATTTCAGGATAGCTAAATTTTCAGGTCTATAAACAGCATCATCAAAATCTTCAAACTCTTTAAACATAGATTCAATTTCATAAGCACCCATAAAAGCAACAAATTCTTCTATTTGTTCCACATCATAGTAATCATATATACCATTAGCATAAGAAGCTAAGATCTTATTATCATTAAGTTTGCATGAAAAGGGAAGGTGTGGATCCTTCATCCTAGAGCAACAGGTATAACCATATCTCAAGCATAGTTGCCTAGCATACCAATTCAATATATGAATTTGATCCCATAATAGTTTCCCTTTTTGTGTCAAGCGGTAATCCCTAAAGTATTCACGTTGATCCAACGTTACTCCCATTACATAATTGAATGGGGTTTTCTCAGGATTATTAAAGTAGTACATAATATCTTTCACATAACCAGCATCAAGGGTTTTAGGAGGTTCCCCATCTCCATGAGCAGAAAGTACACCTAATTTTTTTGGTATTTCGTGTTCCATATCCATAACTAAAGATAAAGAACAACTAAGAACAGCAAATAAAAATTACTTAGTGATAAATCAAACAAGCACACACGAGAATATTCACACCATGCTATTGCTCCCCGGCAATGGCGCCAGAAAAAGGTCTTGATAACCCACAAGTATAGGGGATCGCAACAGTTTTCAATAAGTAAGAGTGTCGAACCCAACGAGGAGCTAAAGGTAGAACAAATATTCCCTCAAGTTCTATCGACCACCGATACAACTCTACGCACGCTTGACGTTCGCTTTACCTAGAATAAGTATGAAACTAGAAGTACTTTGTAGGTGTTGTTGGATAGGTTTGCAAGATAATAAAGAGTACATAAATAAAAAGTCGGGGCTGTTGTAAGTAAAGAAGCAATAAAGTAAATATAGCGAGTGTGGAAAAGTGGTGGTAGGAGTTGCGAAATTCCCCTAAGCAATTGACTACTTTACTAGACCGATAGCAAGTATTATGTGGGAGAGGCCACTGCTAGCATGTCATCCTTGACTTGGAATTCTATGCACTTATGATTGGAACTATTAGCAAGCATCCGCAAGTACTAATGTTCATTAAGGTAAAACCCAACCATAGCATTAAGATATATTGGTCTCCCTTTGATCACGTATGCATCAATTTCTATGCTAGGTTGAAGTTTCTGTCACTCTTGCCCTCCAATACATAGTCATGTCAACATACAACTAACCCTAGGGTGTGATCCATGCGCGCAATCATATGATGGGCACCAAAGGACAGCAACATAACCACAAGCAAATTAAATCAATCATAGCAATTCATCAACCACCGATAGGACAACGAAAATCTACTCAGACATCATAGGATGGCAACACATCATTGGATAATAATATGAAGCATAAAGCACCATGTTCAAGTAGAGGGTACAGCGGGTTGCGGGAGAGTGGACCGCTGTAGATAGAGGGGGGAAGGTGATGGAGAGGTTGGTGAAGATGGCGGAGGTGATGACGGCCCCCGGTGGCACTCCGGTGCCACCGGAAGCAAGGGGGGAGAGCCCCCCCCCCCTCCTTCTTCTTCTTCCTTGACCTCCTCCCTAGATGGGAGAAGGGTTTCCCCTCTGGTCCATGGCCTCCATGGCACGGGAGGGCCGAGAGCCCCTCCGAGATTGGATCTGTCTCTCTGTCTCTCTCTGTTTCTGCGTTCTGAGATTCTTCCCTTTCACCGTTTCTTATATTCCCGGAGATCCGTAACTCCGATTGGGCTGCAATTTTAACATGGTCTCTATCCGGATATTAGCTTTCTTGCGGCGAAAGAAGGGCATAAACCGCCTTACGGGTGGCCCACGAGGGTCAGGGGCGCGCCCAGGGTGGCAGGCACGCCCCCTGCCTCATGGCCACCTCGGGCACCGTCTCGCGTGGATTTTTCTTCCCAAAAATCATATATATTCCAAAAAAATCTCCGTCAATTTTTATCCCATTTGGACTCCGTTTGATATGGATATTATGTGAAACAAAAAACATGCAACAAACAGGAACTGGCACTGGGCACTGGATCAATATGTTAGTCCCAAAAATAGTATAAAAAGTTGCCAAAAGTATATGAAAGTTGTAGAATATTGGCATGGAACAATCAAAAATTATAGATACGACGGAGACGTATCACGCGCCAAGGAGGGTCACGCCTCCGGGTGTGTTAATTTCATCGCGGCCGGCAAGGCCAACTCGATCTCGAAGACGGGGAAGAAAGTCGATGGCTTCTGGAGCAAGTGGGCCATGATGGATGCTAAATGCATCCACCCATGTTTGATGCTGCTGACGGAGAGGCCCCAGTCTGACAAGGGGTGGTCCTGCATGAAGCTCACCGACGAGCAGGCGACGTTGGTGCTGGAGCAGATGAAGTCCGACCTAAAGCCGGGCAACGCGAAGGCGGCGAAGATCACAGGGGCCATGCTCCTGAGGGAATTCCTGGTGCTGCGCGTGGCCCCGCTTCAAGCCCGCATGCGCCCCTTGTGGGAGCTTGGGGACAAAGAGGACAAGGTTTGCTTGAGCTCGAAGGCCTTGTCTGGCGAGGAGCTGACCGCTGATCTCGCCTCCTGGTTGGGGACGATCAGGAGTATCCGCCAAATGTCTTCACTCCCTTGTTCAGCCACAAGGACGGGGAGCTGGTCGTTGCCTCTAGGCCGACCTTTGACGGGCGCGGACTGGTGCCACCGGTGCTCACCAGGGCCCCTACGGTGCCGACGTCGGTGGAGTTGTCTTCTGGTGAGTCCCACGGGGAGGAAGAAGAGGAGGAGGAAGACCCGGAGGTGACCCCCGAAGTGACGGGGGAGACCTCCCCCTTGACTAAAGCTGACATCCTTCGTGCGTTTCCTAATGACGATGACATCGGCGACCTCCTGGAGAGGGAAGAGTCGCCCGTCGTCCCGACGAGGGACCGATCGACGTTGATCTCCCGGGATGATTCTTCTGTTCTGACGCCGCCTGGATCCGCTTCCGGCCCAACCGCCACCCCTGCTTCTGCTTCCGGAGCTGGCGCGCCCGCACCTCGGGTTACGAAGCTCTCCGGCTTCAAGCTTACCAAGCGGAGGGTGGACTACGCTGTTGTGGACCAGTAAGTGCTTGAGCTTCATCTTGTTCTTGCTTATACTACGGGAAAACTTTGTTTTTGCCACTCTAGCTTTTTCCTACTCTTATGCCACTCTAGATTTTGATATATCACTTCTGCCACTCTTAGTTTTTGACAATACATCACAAATTCCATTTAGTGGCAAAAGTAATAACTTTTCATTTCACTTTTGCCACTCTAGATTTTGACAATGTATCGCAATTGCCACTCTAAAATTATTGCTTTTGCCACAGAATCGCAATTGTGATGTATTGTCAAAAACTAAGAGTGGCAAAAGTGAAATGTCAAATTCTAGAGTGGCATAAGCAAAGTGGTCAAAAGGTAGAGTGGCAAAAACAAAGTTTTCCCTTATACTACTGCCTCTTGACGTTCGTCCTTGTTTTTGCTGTTGTTGCTTGTTTCCGACTCTTTTTCCGAGTTGTACAACCAGGCCGATGCCTGTGGTGAAGAGGAGGAGGGATAGCGAGGTGGTGCTTCTTGAGTCCGGGTTGCCTCCTGCGACCACGCCCCTCTCCCTGAGCAAAGGTGGGGAAGGTGTTCATGCTTCTCCAGCCCGATCATCCTCGCGAGGCCGGGAGGAGCATCCTCGGGAGGAGTCAGCCCCCGAAGCGTCGCTAACTCAGGAGGTGCCAGCATCCAGCTCGAGCGCTGAGGTCCAAGAGGCTTAGGACCTTCCTGCCTCTCAGGCCATGGTGACGACACCTCTTCTTCCTTCTGCGCCACTACTCCCAGGTTCTTCTACCTCCTCTCTTGTCTTGGAGCGTGCCCTTTCAGAGATGACTCAGATGCGGGAAGATCTCCTGGGCGCGGATCCACGCCTGGTAGCCAGGCGCCTGGAGCTGGCCTCTGGCTGGCTTCAGTCTGACGCAGCAGTCCGAGCGGCGCTAGGCCAGGCCGCGACGACCTCCAAGAAGGAGAAGCGGGCCGTAGCCCAAGCTGCGGTCGATCGCGAGGTGGCGCTGAAGGACGCCGAAGCCACCCACGACCACTGCCGGGCGCTGGAGGACGAGCTGAAGAGCCTGCGTGATGAGCGCGCAGAAGAAGCTCGTGGCCGTCAGGCGAAGGAGGAGGAGATGAAGGCCCGGGAGGATGCCATCAAGGACCGTGACACCGAGCTGGGGGAGTTGGTGAAGGCGCAGGCCACTGAACGCAGCCGGCTGGAGGAGTTGGAGCGGAAGGTGGAGGCGAAGGGGGTCGATCTTGATGCCAAGGCAAAGGTTCTGGCCGAGGACCACGCGGCCTTCACGCTTCTAGAGAAGAGGTCTCGTGAGGCCCTGAAGTCACTCTATGAGAAGGTCTTGGAGAAGTCGTTGGCCACCAATGAGGACGGCCCCGCCCAGTTGCTTCCCTACTAGATCGATGCGCTTGAGGAAGTCGTGTGTGGCATCAGCCCCATGGTAGAGGCAGAGGCTCGCGTCCTTTCCTCCGCCGCGCTCACGCGTGTCTTCAGCCACCTCCATCTTCACGATCCTGCCGCCCGCCTTGACGAGCTACTGGAGCCTGTGGACGAGGAGCGTTGTGCGGCTGTCGACGCAGCCATGAAGGGTCAGGTGGAAGCCCTACTGGAGAAGTTCGACGCCTTCGCCCCCACGCCTTCGACTGGTGGTGCAGGTGAAGACGACGCCACCCAGGAGGAGGCACCTCTTGCAGGTGCCGGCGGTGTCGAGGGATGACTGGCTTGCAGCTTCTTTCCTGTTGAAACTCCTACAGCATGTAGCATGCCTCGTGGAGGCGTTTAAACTTGTGTTTGGTATTCGGTGAACAATATGTCTTGTAATATTTGCTTTGAGATTTTGCGATTTTCTTCCTATTTTCCTTATGTTCTACATCGGCAGAGCCCGACCCCGCGCATACCTCAATCGCTGTTGGACCGACCGGAGACCAGGACGGACCCAAGGAGCGAGGGGCTACGTGACCAGTTAGGCTCCTGAGTCACGATGCTCAGGAGTCCCCCTTGACGCGCAAACAGCTTGTGGAAAGGAGATGCAATGGTTTGGTCTTGTGTTCTACGTCGGCAGGGCCCGACCCCGCACATACCTCAACCGCCGTTGGGCCGACTGGAGACCAGGACGGACCAAGGAGTGAGGGGCTACGTGGTCAGTTAGGCTCCTGAGTCACGATGCTCAGGAGTCCCCCTTGACGTTCAAACGACCTTCGTACCTTAGCTCCGCTTGGGAGGGCGCGCGACGACCAGGTCCGAGGGACCTGGCAGGGTGGCGTACACTCGGGCATGACCCGAGCGCAGCCCCCGTGCCCAGCCCTCTCGCGCGGCTCTCCCGAGGGGAGGCGTTGCGTTGAGGCCAGACACTGAGCCCGAAGGCTCCCTGAGGTTGAAATGGCCGTGAGACCGCCCTCAGTTGTTTATCACCAGGACGGACCATGGCGCTTCCGCATTTGCACGGGCATAGCCGCTCCTCGGCAGTGTCGACTGCCAGCACGGAGCATGGTGCTTCCACTGGTACGTGGGAGGGGACTCCCTACTGCGGAGAGCCCCCGGGGCGTGTACAGCCCTGCCCTGACACGTGGCTAGCACGGCAGGGCTAGACGAGGTGTGTTTGGGCACTCGTGAGTCAGCACAGGACTCACGAGGCCCTACCTCAAGGCGGGTTGCGCCTGGTCTTGATTCTTGTTCGCTGTCTTGGTCCTGCGGGGTGGTTAGACAACCTGCACTGAACGAATCTCCTGAGTTATCGCGTGAGAAAGCCAAGCACCAACAGCCCCAGGAGGTGGCACGGACGGTACCGGCCCGCTAGAGAGATCTGGGCCATTGGATTTACCGACGCTGCAGGGACGGGCCCGAGCACAGACGCCGTGCCTAATCCTCTCACGCGAAGGGTCCTGAAGAAAGACGACCGGCTTGCGGCTCCCGCGATGGGCGACAATCAAGCAAGTGATAGTCATAGATAGATTAAGCATGAAAGGCAACCTAGCTCAGGTAAATGCATAACGATACACGCCACTGGGTCCGTCCCGAGCGGCTTGGGGATGATGCAGCCCGAGGGGCGCCCCCAGCAAGGTAAGCTAAAGACATAAACAAGGAAAGATACATGCCACAGGGACGGACCCACGTGGCCTGGGAATAATGCAGCCCCCTGGGCTCTCCCAGCTAAATGAACTTGGAAAATGTCACCTGGTTCCATTGATGGAGGGGTGTTGAGGCAGCTGAAGGTATGCGGCGAAGGGATTGCCCCTCACGAGCCATCGGGGCCCAGAGCCTCGGGAGGCTCTGGGGGTCCCGGCGGTTCCTTGAGGACCGTCTCCATCTCCGCCAAGATTGCGTGGTGCCTGGCCTCCTGACCCGCCATGACGCTCCGCATGTTGCGCTGGAAGGCAGCGACCACACTCGGCATGCCAAGCGGCATGCAAACGTAGCTGTGAGGTGGACCTTCACAGCGCCCAACACGCGAGGGCCAGGAGCGCTCCTGAGATGCGGCTTGGTTGAGCCCTGGTATGTCCATGCAAATGTGCAGCTCACCACCCTCACCTGGGTGTGGAGCAGCGCCAGGTGGGCGGCGGTCGCTGTGTATTGCTCTTGCTTCCTGTAGCTCATGGGATACCTTGGTGATGAACTCCTGAGCGTCGGGCGCTCCTTGCCCAGTGTCCTCCTGAAGAAGACGTGTCGCGAAACACGCCTCCAAGTGGTGCCCGAGCGCCTCCCTTGTGACGTTGGCGAGGTTTGAGGCCCTCCAGAAGAGAGCCCCCGAGCCCTGCCCTAGGAGGGCACCGAGCGCGTCTTCATATGCGATAGAGGGAGGCGCCCCAGGTGCGGGCGCTGATCCTGACGAGGTGCCACCCGCGGCGCTGCCCTCCTGAGGTCCGGCACAGAGTTGCTGCTTCTTCTTCTTCTTGGGGACGACCTCAGGAGGGTATCGAGCTGCATTGTTGCCGGGGTCTTTGATTGACGTTGCTTGGAAGGCGCGCTCGAGGAGCACACCGCATCTCTTTCTTCGCAGGGGACTGTGATGATCCCACCGCTTCCTGGCATCTTGAGGACGTTGTAGCCGTGGTGCGTCACGACCATGAACTTGGCCAGGGCCGGATACCTGAGGATGGCATTGTATGGCAGACGGATGTGGGCGACGTTGAAGTTGATGGGCTCGGTGCAGTAGTTGTTGCACTGTCCGAAGGTGACTGGGAGGTGGGCCTGACCGATCGGCATGGTGGAGCCGTCGGTCACTCCTGAGAAAGGCTTGGTGGGCTGAAGCTGATTATACGGCACTTGGGGGCTGTCGAACGTCTCGACGGACAGGACGTTGAGCCCTGCGCCACCGTCGATGAGGGTCTTGGTGACTTGCACGTTGCTGATGACGGGTGAACAAAGCATCCGGAAGATGTCGGCGGTAGCCGCGCACTTGAGCTGGTCTGCTGAGCTGAATGTGATGGCGCACTGGGACCACCTGAGCGGGCGCGTGGCCTCGAGCTTGGGGAGGACTGCATTCACCTCATGAGTAAACTGTTTGAAGATACGCTGTGTGGCTGGGGCTTGAGCTCCGCCCAAGATGCAGGCTGGAAGCCCCCAGCCCCCTCGTCTTGGTGGTGGTCGTCGTTCCTTCTTGGTGGTGGCGGCAGTGGAGGGAGACTGGCGTTGCCCTGAGGATGATCCTCATGATGTTGATCCCTCCAGGCGCCCTCGCGAGGCTGATCCTGCCAGTGGTCCTCACGAGGCCGGTCGTGCCACTCCTAGCGCGGGCCACGGTCATCCCAGCGTCCGCCACCACGTCCTCCTCCTCGACCGTAGCCCCGGTCGTTGTGCTCGGGGCGTCGACCAAAGCGTCCTTCTCGAATGGCTCTGAGCTCTTGACAGTCACTGGTGTTGTGGCTATGCAGGTTATGGAAGGCGCAGAACGGTCGGCTGTTCTTGGATGACTCGGGCTGGTCCCTGCCGCGCTTTGTGTCCGGCTCCACCGCGAGCACAGCTGCTCCCTTGTGCTTCACGTCTTTGGCCTTGGCTTTCTTCTCCTCCGGGTCTACAGTCAGGAGCTCGAGGAGGGAGAGGCACCCCTCCTCAGCTCTTGCGCACTTGGTCGCCAGGTTGAACAGCTCCAGAGACGTGCGCAGCTCCTCGTGGATGGCGAGCTCCTCCTTCATCTTGACGTCGCGAACACCATCGGAAAACGCAGAGATGATGGCCTCGTCTGTCACCTTGGGGATCTTGAGGCAAACATTGTTGAAGCGCTGGATGTACTTCTGGAGGGTCTCTCCTGGTTGTTGCTTGACGCAGCATAGGTCACCCGCAGCCAGTGGGCGGTCGTGAGTGCCCTGGAAGTTGGCGATGAAACGGTCGCGCATCTCGTCCCGGGAGGAGATCGAACCTGGAGGCAGGTTCAGGAGCCAGGAGCGGGCACCATCCTTGAGAGCCATGGGAAACCAGTTCGCCATGACTTTCTCGTCGCTGTTGGCCGCCTCGATGCTCAGCTCGTAGAGCTGCAAGAACTCCACGGGGTCGGGGGTGCCGTCATACCGAGGAGGAAGATCCGGGTTGAACTTGCCCAGCCAAGTGACGCTACGCAGCTCAGGGGTGAAGGCGCGGCAGCCTGCCATGGTCACCAGGACTCTGCGCTGGTGGAGAACTTGTCCTTCGTGGGGTCCGCACACCACCGCCGCAGGCGGCACTTGGTTTTGCCGCGGTGGCGCAAGGAGCGCGGGGGCATTTTCTGACGATCAAGGGACTTCTTGGCAGCTTCTTTCTTGTGGATTGCCTCTTGGGCTGAGGATGAATAGTACAGGGGGAAGAACAGCCTCCTGAGGAGAGGTGTTCTTGTGCTTGGTGAACTTGTGGTTGTCCTGGTCTCTCTTGGTCCGACCAATCGATCGATCCCCCTACTACGGTGGTGGCTAGTGCTATTTATAGAGGCCCTGGTCCTCTCCCCAAATATTGAGCGGGAAGGGAGCCAACAACGGCCAATTTGAAAGGGGACAGCTAGTACAGCCTATACTGACAAAAGCAGTCTTCGCCTGCAAAAGGCTCTGGTGGTGACGCCGTCTTGGGCTCCACGGTGACCTCCGTCTTGCCGTCCTTCTGGTCTTTGTCTTGTTGCACTGATATGGAAACCTTTGCTTGACGCCTCGGTACTCCGCGCATGTGCCTGCTTCCTTAGCACCAAAGAGGAAACAAGGACACTGTGCGCAATGGCGCCCGCCTGGCGCCCAACTGGCCTTGGTCGTCATGGCTCACGTCACTAGAACCTTGTGAGGTTCGCCTGTCCTTGAACTCTTTGCCCCTCGCGAGCCAGCCTGGTGAGGCTGCTCCTGAGGAGGTCTTGTGTCGTCCGCCCTGCGGGGCTTGGCCCCTCATGAGGGTCTTGAGTCCTTGCTGGTAAAGATGGGCCGTATGGGCCCGCACGCAGAGCCACGCCGTGGGCCGCAGGCAGGAAAGTCTGGGGACACCCGTTCCCAGAACACCGACAACTTCTGTCGGTGTCAAAACCGGCGGATCTCGGGTAGGGGGTCCCGAACTGTGCGTCTAAGGCGGATGGTAACAGGAGGCAGGGAACACGATGTTTTACCCAGGTTTGGGCCCTCTTGATGGAGGTAAAACCCTACGTCCTGCTTGATTTATTCTTGATGGTATGAGTATTACAAGAGTTGATCTACCACGAGATCGGAGAGGCTAAACCCTAGAAGCTAGCCTATGGTATGATTGTATGTTGTCCTACGGACTAAAACCCTCCGGTTTATATAGACACCGAAGGGGACTAGGGTTACACAAGGTCGGTTACAAAGGAGGAGATATACATATCTGTATTGCCTAGCTTGCCTTCCACGCCAAGTAGAGTCCTATCCGGACACGAGACGAAGTCTTCAATCTTGTATTTTCATAGTCCAACAGTCCGGCCAAAGGATATAGTCCGGCTGTTCGGAGACCCCCTAATCCGGGACTCCCTCAGTAGCCCCTGAACCAGGCTTCAATGACGATGAGTCCGGCGCGCAGTGTTGTCTTCGGCATTGCAAGGCGGGTTCCTCCTCTGAATACACCACGGAAGAATTTGAATACAAGGATAGTTTCCGACCCTACAAAATAAGTTCCACATACCACCGTAGAGAGAATAATATTTCCACAAATCTAATCTACTGACATGTTTCGGCAACATGACATCATGCCGTGGCCTGGTGATTATTCGAACCGTTTCTTTTAACTAGCCCCGCACATAACGCGAGGCAGATTCTTGACACGTCTTGTCAAAGCAGAGATCGTGTCCCCCTTATTACGGGATTCTCATCAATACGGGCGTGGGTAACCCAACCGCGCCATCAATTACGGCACTTGGGGGATAAGCGAGTTTTACCAGGCTAGTGGGGGCGCATAGTTTCGACCGCCCATATAAGGGGATAAGGTTTAACCTTTCTCTACCCACGCCTTCTTCCTCCTTGCTCATCCATTCTTGTGCACTCGAGCTCCAATGCCCAAGTCCACATCCTTCCCCTCAACCTTCTCCAAACATGTCTGGAGCGGGAGGCAAATGGATGGCCTCCTCCGTTACGAAGGGACAAATCAAGAAGCTGCGCGGAGCCGGATACTTAGCCGCGAATATCGCGCATCGGCTGCCCGCTGCGGGGCAGATTGTTCCTACCCCGGAACCTCATGAGAGGGTAGTTTTCCTCCACCACTTCCTCCGCGGACTGGGGTTTCCCCTCCATCCATTCGTCCGTGGTCTTATGTTCTACTACGGGCTGGACTTTCATGATCTAGCCCCGAACTTCATCCTCAACATTTCGGCGTTCATCGTCGTGTGTGAGGCTTTCCTCCGCATCCGGCCCCACTTCGGCATGTGGCTGAAGACCTTCAATATCAAGCTGAAGGTGGTGGGAGGCCAACAAGAAGAATGCGGTGGAGCCATGGTGGGCAAGATGCCCAATGTTATATGGCTTGAAGGCTCCTTCGTGGAGACCATAAAGGGGTGGAAATCGGCATGATTCTACATCACCGAGCCACGCGACACCAACTGGGTGGCAGCCCCCGAGTTTCGATCCGGAATCCCCACGCGGCTCACCTCCTGGAAAGAGAAGGGCCTATCCTGGGATTCATCGGTGGAGCTGGACAGACTCCAGAAATGTATCTGGAATATGGCAAGCAAGAAGCTCAAGCTTGTCAACATAGTCCAGGTCATGCTCTTCCGTCGGATCCTCCCGTGTCAACAACGGGATTTCAACTTGTGGGAGTTCGACCCGGCCCAGCACCAGACTCTGAGTGAGCTCTTCGACACGATGCACAAGGACGTCTGGAGGGTGCTGTTCAAGGGTGCCGAGGTCCCTCCCTCTCTCACCAAGGACCGCGGGCTAAGCGCGAAGCACCCTGTGAATCTGGTAAGTTTTGTACATCTGGTAGGATTTTTACTTCCCATAGCATAACCATGCGTGGGGTCTGAGCTCCCATGCCTTTGACAGGACTGGGTGGGGGCATCGGAGAAGATCGACTGTCCGGCCCCTCTGCCCGAAGACACCATGGACGCTCTCCTGACAGAGATGCTGACTCCGGCTCCATACAAGGTGCTGGAGAATACCAAGAAGAAGGCCAAGGGAACCCGAAAGAGTTCCCGGCGCCAGGTGATATTGGGCTCATCGTCCGATGACTCCGCGACGCACTCCTCCCCCGAAGACGAGGAGGAAGATGAAGATGCTCCCCCTTCATCCCGGGGAGACAAGAAAAGGAAGGCCGCCCCAACCGGGGGGCCGAAGGGTCCAAGAAGGGAAGGACTCTCCTTCCGGACTGCTCCACCATCGTCTCTGAAGATGAAGACGAGTGGCTGCTCAGGGCCAAGCCCCTGGCGAAGTCGTAAGTATTCGAATACCAGAGTAACTCATAGCATACCTTTGACGCACTGCTTCTCCTAACGTCGAATAAGATTATGCAGACCGCCCCAAGCCCGTATCGACGTATCTACGTCGGGTGGCTCCTTGGACTCGTCGGATATGGATAGCGATCCACTTCCGACCGCCACCTCCCCTTGCCCTACGGAAAATGCTGAGGTGCTATCTCGAGAGGCACCGGGTCGAGGGGAGACAGTCCCGAAGGCGCCTCAAGGCGACCTTCCGGACTCCGGGAGCAGAGGGGGTAAGGCTCCCGAGGGCTCCGAGTCCGGCCTTCAGCCGAACACTGCGCCGGAACCCCCAGTGGTTCCGGACTCGGGCAGGCGGCCTCCTTCCAAAAGGGGCAAGACGCCCGTGCTGGTGACCTCTGTCCATCCAGAGGCACCGGATAATCTGCTGGGAGCGCTTCGCAGCGCTTCCATCGATGAAGAGCACCGCACTATTATGAGTGCGGTGATCCAGAAGGTTCAGTCCGCCAAGAGCGGACTGACTGAAGCCTGTGCCAGCCTTCTAACAGGCTTTGAGGTAAGTATTTGAAATATAGGGAAAATATTACCGCATAGACAGTAGCCCCTGATGCTCTGTTTGGTGTTCAAAAAGAAAAGCCGAATAGAGGATCAACTAATATCTGCAGGAGTCTAATATAAGTATGTCTATATGCGTATGCAGGCTTCACTGCTGGCCTCTGCCGCACTGACTGCGGAGGTCGCCGTACTGAAGCATGACCTCGAAGGGTCCAAGAAAGAGCTCGGCCTTGCCAAGAGGCAGCTCGAGGAGAACAAAGGTAAGTAATACCTAGTCTGTAGATATGTATATATATATATATATAAAAGTGATGCGATTGCAAAATGACAGGATCATCTTTAATCTGCCAGGGGCCACGACCGAAGTGGCAACCCTGAAGCAAGCGCTATCCGAGGCCGAAAACAAAGCGGCCCAGGAGCGCACCGAGCGGGAAAAACAAGAGGCATGGGTTGGCGAGGTGCAGCAAGAGCTCCACCCTCTCGTGATGAAGCACGAGGTGTTGGAGCTTGACCTGAAGACGCGAGAGTCCGAGCTTGCCGCGGCCCTTGAGAGTGCAAAGAGTGCCAAGGCTGAAGCCCAAAAGGATCTCCAGGAGATTGATGCGATGAAGAAGATAGCGGCAGGTAAGGCATTCTATATGCAAAGCAATCATGTGAAAGTAAATTACTTGTTACTTACCCGAATCCGGAGCTCTCCAGGAGCATTCGCAGATTTGCCCCACAGCGTGTCGGATGCCACACAGTTTTACCAGGCCGAGGAGGGAATCTCAACGGAGAAGCTGTTCTGGTCTCAGTATAGTGAGACCGAACACCTAATGCCTCTGAGCGACCAGCTGAAGCAACTGGTCGAGCTGCACAAGGCGGCCGAACATACCATGAAGGGCTTTATAGTCCGTATGTGGCCTAGTGATGCCCTTCCCAACAGCTACTTTGGCCTGGTGAGGCGGCTTGTGGATGCCTGCCCACGGCTGGAAGTCATCAAGCGGTCCGTCTGCATCGAAGGTGCACGCCAGGCTTTCGCCCGTGCGAAGGTGCACTGGGCCAAGATGGACGCCGTGAAGCTGGTGAAGGAAGGGCTGCCGCAGGGCAAGGAGCATCGCCACCCCGAGATGTACTATGAGGGTGTCCTGAAGGGTGCCCGTCTTGTAGCGGCGAGTATGCGAAAGATGTAATATTTGAGTAAACTTGCTCGTGTAATCATGTATTATGAAAACTTGTTCATATGCGCTATGCAATGCTTGTTTGAATTTAAAATATTGCCTTCTGTTCGGCTGTTTATCAAATCTGAGAGATGGCTAGTCATCGGCTTCTGCCCCCACGCCACGAGTGCTGGGGTGTTCGGGATAAACCTGAGCACTCTTGTTCCCATTGTTGGGTCCTTCGAGGGAGGTGCTCAGCACAACAAACAATGCAATCGGACTATAATGCGTTATCACTCTCACTTGGCCATAGAATTCTATAATTTTAAATTTCGGTGAAGCCCCTAGTATTCAGAAGGCCGAATTCGGGGCGCGATACACACCTTAAGCCGGACAAGGCCGACTCCTCGCTCTAAGTGGCATAAGTCTTTAGGGACTTGAAACCTCTCGAACAGCGACCAGTCTCTCACCTTATCATGACAGTCAGTTTTAGCTTTCTCTACTGAGGTGCTTAGCCCAGCAGAACCGGGGCACAATCGCAGTAGTTCTCCCAGTGCTACCTTAGCCGATATAGCGGAACGTAAGGTACCAAAACATGGGAGCCGGGCAAACCCAACTATTGACCCAAGACATGATTCGGAGCTGATGCATATAATGCTATAAGTTCGGGGTGCCGCACTATCGAAAGTGTTCGGACTTCTCACGCCGCATTATGGGGTATGCTTAAGCCCCTGGCGTATTGGCTGTACCAGAGTGTACGGGTCCTAAATGTCATGAATGAACATATATATGTAAAGGAAGAATGCAATAATAGTCTTAATGTTATGCATTGTTTTATTCGAAAAGGTGCGTTAGAGCAGAATGATACAAGTAGTGCGATAAGCAAAAAGTAGGACTATTTGACATGTCCCTTCCAAGGGCGAGCTGAGGAATAGTATTAAAGCAAGTATTTCACTCGTTATCGTAATCCACCTGGGAGTTCCGTGGTGTGACGTAGCTCTCTGCCTCCTTGGTTGCTGCATCATGTGTTCGGCAATCATGCTACCGGACAGGGTTTCCAGAGATTAAAGTCCTGAAAGAGAAAAATAACAAAGCAGGAAGCCCCAAGTGCGGTTTAAGCCGCGTCTTGGGGCGTGTCGTAGTTGTGCCCCCTCCCCACCTGTGCCCATGGTATTTTTAATGCGTAATTATGTACGCGAGGCACGGATTTTGCCGTTTGGCTAGGACCGGGGTGGGGGCCGTATTGCTATGCGAGCTCGGAACGTGCTAGGCGGTCCAGTTGCCGATAACTCCGGGCGCGCTTGAAGGTGTCCGGGTCCTTAATCACCAAACTAGTGGATTGCCTTGAGAGGCTGCTTTGCGCTTCTGCTGCAAGGGCCGCAGTGTGCTCCTCCGTGCGGAGAGAGCGCTTTGTGTTTCCATTGAATGTTATGACCCCTGAGGTCCTGGCATCTTGAGCTTGAGATATGCATAATGCGGTACCGCATTGAATCTCGCAAATGTGGTTCGCCCGAGCAGTGCATGGTAGCCACTGCGGAACGGGACTATGTCGAAGATTAGCTCTTCGCTTCAGAAGTTATCCGGGGATCCGAAGACCACTTCCAGTGTGACTGAGCCTGTGCAATGGGCCTCTACACCTGGTATGACACCTTTAAAGGTCGTTTTTTGTGGGTTTGATCCTTGAGGGGCCTATACCCATTTTGCGCACTATGTCCTGATAAAGCAGGTTCAGGCTGCTGCCGCCATCCACTAGGACTCGAGTGAGGTGAAATCCGTCAATGATTGGGTCTAGGACCAGTGCGGCGAATCCGCCATGACGGATACTAGTGGGGTGGTCTCTGCGATCGAAGGTGATCGGACAGGAGGACCATGGGTTGAACTTTGGGGCGACTGGCTCCAATGCATATATGTCCCTGAGCGCATGCTTCCGCTCCCTCTTGGGGATGTGGGTTGCATATATCATGTTCACCATCCGCACTTGTGGGGGGAACCTCTTCTGTCCTCCGGTGTTTGGCTGCCGGGGCTCCTCCTCGTCATCGCTATGTGACCCCTTATCTTTGTTTTCAGCATTTAACTTGCCGGCCTGCTTGAACACCCAACAATCCCTGTTGGTGTGGTTGGCTGGCTTGTCGGGGGTGTCGTGTATTTGACACGAGCGATCGAGTATAGGGTCCAAACTGGACGGGCCCGGAGTGCTTCTTTTGAATGGCTTTTTCCGCTGACCGGGTTTAGAGCCTTTGAATCCGGCATTGACTGTCGTATCCTCG
Source organism: Triticum urartu (assembly GCF_056163025.1). Taxonomy (NCBI): domain Eukaryota; kingdom Viridiplantae; phylum Streptophyta; class Magnoliopsida; order Poales; family Poaceae; genus Triticum; species Triticum urartu. The sequence goes on from NC_141877.1 coordinate 303,268,529, forward strand.
GTATTGTCGCTGTTAATGCGGCGCTTATGTTTGTTGCGACGTGACCTACCGTTGCCGTCCTTGGTATCTGAAGTACCATGGTTCTTTGATATGTTATTGCTGCGAGCCAACCAGCTGTCCTCTCCCGCACAGAAGCAGGTCATGAGTGTCGTGAGGGCTGCCATAGATTTCGGCTTTTCCTGGCCAAGGTGCCGGGCGAGCCATTCGTCGCGGATGTTGTGCTTGAAATCTGCTAGGGCCTCTGCATCCGGACAGTCGACGATTTGATTTTTCTTTGTTAGGAACTGTGTACAGAATTGCCTGGCCGATTCCTCTGGCTGCTGAATTATGTGGATCAAGTCATCGGCATCTGGTGGTCGCACATAAGTGCCCTGAAAGTTGTCGAGGAATGCGGCTTCCAGATCTTCCCAACAGCCAACGGACTCTGCTGGCAAGCTATTGAGCCAATGCCGAGCTGGTCCTTTGAGTTTGAGTGGGAGGTATTTGATGGCGTGTAGGTCATCACCGCGGGCCATGTGGATGTGCATGAGGAAATCCTCGATCCATACCGCGGGATCTGTTGTGCCGTCGTATGATTCTATATTTACGGGTTTGAAACCCTCTGGGATTTGATGATCCATTACTTCGTCTGTGAAGCATAAGGGGTGTGCGGCGCCTCTGTACTGGGCTATATCGCCACACAGCTCAAATGAGTCTTGCCCGCTGTGTTCGGCCCGGCCGAACTTACTTTTACTGTATCTGGCGTGACGATTATCATCTCGCATAGTGGTGCGCCCTCGTGATCCATAGATCGATCTTGCGTGTTTTGCTTTGTCCTCCAATACGTCTCACAGGTATGGCGTATTTCCCCATGCCTTTTTATTTGAATGGCGTCGGGGTGCGGGCTGAGTTTTTGGCTGGAATGCCTCTCTGTCGCGGCCACGAGGTGGCCGATCAGCCGCGTCATACACCCGGGATGTGGTTTCGGTGCTTCCTCCTCCAGTCGGGGTAGAAACCTGCACTTTGGGTAACTCTTGGAGGGGGCGTTCGAGTTTATATTCCTCGGCTGCCAGGACTTCAGTCCATCTGTCAGCTAGCAAATCTTGATCAGCTTGAAGCTGCTGCTGCTTTTTCTTAAGGCTATTTGCCATGGCTATAAGCCGGCGCTTGAAGCGCTCTTGTTCGACGGGATCCTCTGGCATGATGAATTCGTCATCGTCGAGGCTTGCCTCGTCTTCAGAGGGAGGCATGTAATTATCATCCTCCGCCTCTCCATCTGCCGCTCTCTCAAGAGGGCTGGCATCTCCATCATCCTGCTCTAAATCTTGTCGGAGGGGATTGTTGTTGTCTTCGGCACTGTCCGGAGTGCTATTATCTCCGGTGCCGGTATCACCACTTTTGCCTTGGCGGGACTTAGAGCGGCGCCGCTGTCGCCAGCGCTTGAGTTGCTTCTTGGAGGGGTCATCCTCCGCTGTCCTGTCGCCATTGCCTTCCTTGGGTGTGTCCACCATGTATATGTCATATGATGAGGTGGCTGTCCAGTGCCCTGTGAGCAGTGATTCCTCTTCGCCTCCCGCATCATCGTCCATACCGTCGATGTCTTCGGAGTCGAAGTCAAGCATGTCGGTTAAGTCATCGACAGTGGCTACTAAGTGGGTGGTGGGTGGGCGGCGAATTTCTTTGTCATCCGCATCCCAATCCTGCAGGGCGTAGTTCGGCCAGGACTCTCCTGACAAGGACAGAGACCTTAATGAGTTCAGTATGTCGCCAAAGGGCGAGTGCTAAAAAATATCCATGGAGGTAAACTCCATGATCGGCGCCCAATCGGATTCGACAGGAACGGGCGCAGGCGGTTCGGAGTCTGTGGCCGAAGAAGAATCCGGCAGTTTGGCAACACGGCTCTCGTGAAGGGTAAGGTCGATATTCGGCTTGGTCGCCGCAGAGGATACGGCCTCCGTGGCCCCAGGTTGACTTTGAACTTTGTTCTTTGTCAATCTTCCATACTTAGCCAAAAATCCATCTTCTGAAATTTCCTTGTAACCCGCCATGACGTCATCTCCGGATTTTTTGGAAAACCACCACCACGTCATCTTTTAACAGATCTTTATCTTTAATGCCTTTCCGAAAATTGAGGCGTCGAGGTAGCTGGATAACCATGTTTTGGTCTCCTCGTTTCTCGCGCCCACTTATCGGTCTTTTCCTTATAAATAGGGATGACCTAGGTCTTTTCCATTCTCCCCCTTCGGTCGTCTTCTTCCTCTCGCTGCTTCTCTGCCGCTCGAGCTCTGCCGCCGCTGCCGCAGATCTTGTCTTCATCGACTCAGGCCACCGCATCAACCTGATTCGACCTGAAGAAAACGCAACAAACCTCCGCTGCAACTCTGCATCTGTAAGTCTCTTTCTTCCTCGACATCAGATCCGCATTAGGACCTTCGAGTTCCTTGGTGTTCTTCACTATTCGTCATGAACTCTTCATAGATTTCATCACCATCGCCATTTCTTGATCTTTGGATAGTATAAAACTGATGCGGTAGTTATTTCGCACTCACTTCAAATGCAAACAAATTCCTTTTCCTGTTCAGAGGCTTTGTTTAGAACTGACGAACTCGCTTGTATTAGATATTTAGGTCTAGAATATTTTTCTTTTAAGAACAACCATTTGATCCAAAATAATAAAGATAGTTTGGTGAAACTTGTTTATGCCAACACTTAGCTGTAATTGCTTTCTGAGAAAGTCCATAGTCATGGCGGCTTATCTCTCCGGCTTCCTTTTCCTTATATGTCATTAGCCCTTAGTTAAGCCGCCGTTACTTGTTTTAGAACTTCAACCTTTAACTGTTAATTGAGCCGGCATTTCGTTTTTCCTTTTCTAGTCCCTTGTACATCATGCCGTCAAAGACACCCACCATCTGCAATTGGGTCCCCTCAACCATAACTGAGGAGCGTCTGAAAGAGTTCTTCCTCATTGGATTTCTGCCTTCAAGAAACATCATGTCTTATCGTGCTCCTGACCCGGAAGAAGAATGACCCAATCCAAAAGACGGTGACGTGATCGTCTTTACTGATCACATGAACCGGGGCTTCTAACCGCCCGGCTCAAAAAAATTCAGAGAAGTTCTTCACTTTTTCAAACTCCATCCTCAGGATATTGGGCCCAATTCCATATCCAATATTTGTAACTTCCAAGTGCTCTGTGAGGTATATCTTCAGCAAGAGCCGACTGTGGAACTATTTAGAGAGTACTTCTATCTGAACCGGCAAAATGAGTGCACCAATGGCCTCAGCTTAGAACTTGGAGGCATCTCGATTCAGCGCTGGCAGGGTGCAGTTTTCCCTCTCATAGTTTTACCAAGTCACCCAAAGGACTGGAACCAAACTTGGTTTTACTGTCAGGACGTCTCACCCGCCAATGAGAAGCCACTGCCGGGTTATCGCCCTGATCGTCTTGACACCAAGTTCGCTCTGCCAGATAAACTTACCACTGCTGAACGCAAGAAACTGATTCCATCTATCAAAAGAATTAATGGTTTGTTGGGGAACGGTTTAACCGGAGTCGATCTAACCCGCTGCTGGATCTCATGGCGGATTATTCCATTAAGCCGTCGTTCAAAGTTGATGTATGAATATGGTGGAGACCCGGATGACTCTCTCCGTCATACCCTGGTTCAGCTAACCGAAGAAGATGTTGTCGCAATGTCAAATGTTTTGGTGAATGCGAAGTACGAAGATTGCAGTGTTGTTCGGTTAAATCCTTTCTGTAAATTTAACCCGGTACCAGAAGTAAGGGCATTCTGATCTTTTTCCTTTATATTTTGTCCAGCCGTATTGTTTATTATTGATCCTTCCTCTTGTCTTTGTAGGCCAACTCTGACATTTGGAAAGTGAAATACGATCACGAAGCTGCCAAGAAGGCGAAGCTTGCCGCCATGAACGCCAAGAAATCGACCCGAAGAACGAAGAAGAAAAAGAAAACCACCGTTGAAGATTTGATGAAACTTGATGACTCATCTGACTCGGAGGTAGCCCTTGATTCCCTTGGCCAACTTTTTAACAATCTTATTGACACTGATCCTTACCAGGATGACACTGGGGCTAGCCAAGCCGGGGAAGCAGAGGTAACTATCATTTCCTCCGACTCAGAGCCCTTACCAAGACACAAAGTTCGACGATTGATCCGTAAAGTAAGGTTTTCTAACCCCTTAGCTCACTTGGATCCCAACTTTCATTTGAAAAAGCAGCAGCATGAAAGCCGCCATGAAGTTGAGATTGAAGATGAGCCGGCTGTCATCCTTGAATAGACTCCTCGAAAACGTCCGAACGAGGTTTACTTATTACTGTCCTTAACTTGTTTTAATGAATCCTGCTCCTTGCATTCCTTTTAACTCCTTTCTTTTACCTTTTCAGGAGGTATCTCGTTCCTCAGGCGACTCATCACAAACACAATTTCCGCCTTTCAAGACTGCTCCTAGGTAATTAAAAATCCTCTTTTCTTCCGAGTTTGATCAATTGTTATCTTAATACTGACTATCCTGTAATATTTTTCTTTAGTGGTCAGGCTAAGTCCAAGAAGGCAAAGGCAACAAAACCAGAGGAAGACCCGCCAGTACTGGCATCTGAGCCGGCTAGGCCACCTTCTCCATTAACTGTCGCCCCAGAAGACCCGCCTATTGTCCATGAAGCAAATCCTCCAGAGCCATCCCTTGTAAAAACCACTATTAACCCTTCTGCGGCTGGTCCATCAAGCTCAACCGACCCACCGTCTCCCCGTGTTCAAGATGTTCAAATTACTAGGAGCCGCTTTGTTGAGCCCGGGAACCCGACGGTATTGGCACGGTGCACAGCTAAGCAAGAAGCTTTGGAGAGGCAGAAGGTTCGTCTTGATGTTGCCAACTATGACCGTCTTAATGCCAGTGATATCTTATCCGGCTATCTCAGTCATGTACACTCCAGTCGTGATTCTGAGATTGAGATGGTCAAGCAGCTTCAATTGAAGTATGAGGTACGTAGTTTCTGGTTTATCAATATTCCTTCAGCCCCCAAGTCTGTAGATTATGAGAGAAACGTAATAACCTGTCGACTTAAAATATAGGTCGAGACCTTTACTTGTGAATCTTTGCCTGATATTGATAGAACAAGACTTCACCCATAGTCCCCAAGGACCGGTTTATTTTGATCATTAATGAATCGGTACTTCAGAATTTGAAACCAACTGCAAAGTACTTAACATTCCGGTTTATCTTTGATAAACTTGCTGAACTGCGTATATTAGCCCCCAAGTGCCAAGTGCTATTACTTTGTAAAGGACTTGGGACTTCAAATATGTCGGTAGAGTCGAAAAAATTTGATTTGGCATACATTAGCCCCCAAGTGCCAAGTGGTTTATTCGTAAAATACTTGGGACTTGAATCTTGAATTTGCATACTGGAATTTAAAATCAAGTCTTGACTTTTCTGAATGTTTCACAGAATGCCTTGTCTGAACTAAACTCTCAACTGACTGACGCAAAGACTCGACTAGCGAGTCAGGAGTCAGAAATCAAGTCTTCCACCTCCAAATTGCAAATAAGCCTTTCTAAAATGGAGAATTTGAAAGCCAGCTTGGCTGCCAAAGAGAAAACTTGGGAAGATGAGAAAACACTTCTAACCTGGCGAGCTGAGACAGCCGAAACAGTTCTGAAGGAAATATCAACCGAGCTGAACGGTTTAAAGGGCCGGGTAAGCTGCCTTGTTTTGACCTTTCGTGTATTTTATGCCAAACCGGATCATAATCCGCCAACTGACTCTGTTAAAAATATATGCAGGCCCACGAAGTAAGAATCTAAGCCAAGATCCGTTGATTAAACTGAAAGCAGTATACACTCTGGTTGAACAATTATATATCGGCGCACAACGGGCTCTGGCTGCCATATCTCCTGCTAATCAAGGACCCAGCCGACTTAGCGATGTCCTGAAGAAGCTGTCCATCCTTCCTGCCCGGTTCCAAGAGGTAAAACGCTCCTGTGCGCGAGCCGGAGCTTTGACTACCCTAAGCCGCTCCAAGGCTTGGGTGCCAGACCTAGACCCGGCGGACGCGGCAAGAGGTTACCCTACTGTGAAAGAGGACGGGTCTCCGTTTGATCAGGATGATTTCATAGCGTGTGTATGCGAAGTCCGGCCTCAAGCAACTAGTCTTGGAGAGGACACCAATGTGGACAAGTACCAGCCGGGTTTTGATAATGAAAATAAGAAGATGGCCACTCCTTCATATAAAGTAGCAGATCTAATCCCACCTGTGAGAGAAGATACCTTTGCTCCGGAGATTGACCCAGTCGGCCTGATTGACGACGAGGCCGAATTTGTCGCCATGAACGGCTTTGATTGGTCAAAATCCAACTTCCCGCAAACAGAAGGTGGTGAACCGGCGAGGGAGGGACAGTGATCATCTTCCTAGGCTTATAAAGCCTTGTAATAACTTTAGTTAAAACACTGCATGTTTGCTTATGCCATCGTGCATAAAGTACCTCTTATGTGAATCTGTGTTTCAGATGTCAATGTATGCATCGTTTAATGTTTGTCTCTGCAATGGTTGAACTCTGTTCCTGTGAACACAAGGAAAAGACTGGCAAGGCGGTTTAGAACCAACTAGGTTTAAACACCTAATGTACCACCCATAAATTTACCTCAATAAGGAAAACAGAAACAAATGTAAATAAAGGATAAGGTTTAATACTAACTCTTGAGTTAACGCAGCAGGTAAGCGCGTATAAGTAAAAAAACATACCTTATCCTTGTTGATCCTTAGATCGCCGGTTTAAATAACCCGTATGATGAATTGATAATTCAATATGTATGAAAAGTTAATACTCCTTGAATACTCAATGATCATCATATCTTGGTAGCTCGTACCTTTGCATCTTTGAACCACTGCCTTGAATAACTCGGGCGGCTGTGTTGTCTAATAATTGAGTCGGCGAAGAAAACCAGGCTATCTTATTTGTCATATTAAAAACAACAAAAGCTCAAAGGCAAATAACAGATAACAAGCATAATTTGAACTCTGTATTCAAAAGTTGGGGGTTTCTGATTCGAATATGATCAGTAAACCGGACCAAAGGGGTTAAGCTAAGGTTCAAATACGACCATATAGCCCCCAGTGGCTTTGGCGTTGCACCGATCAAGAGGGTACCGACAGCTATGTTCTATTTGGTTCGAATACGACCTATGTTTGAATAGGAAGCCCCCAAATGACCTTGAGAGGTTTTTAACGACCCTGATTCGAATACGATCCAAGCCGGACTCAAAAGGGGTTAAGCTATGATTCGGATACGATCAAGAAGCCCCCAAGTGAGTTTGGCCTTGAGCCGATCAAGAGGGTTACGACAGCTATGTTCTCTTTGGTTCGAATACGACCTATGTTTGAACAGGAAGCCCCCAAGTGACCATAAGATTTACAGCTAGATTCGGATACGATCATGAGCTGGACTAAAAAGGTTAAACTTGATTCAAATATGATCAGCTCCTTAATAGTCATTTGTGAATAAAAAATAATAAAGATGCATAGTCTTTGAAAAGAAAAGAGACCGATGGTCTTACTTTATTGCTTATCATCATATATACAATGTGAACGTATGTACATGATGGGAGCTGGTGGCTCAGGTGTAGTACAGCCGAAGTTGAGCAATGTTCCATGGCCGGCGGGTCTCTTCCTCCGACTTACGTGAGTCTTTGTGCTCTCGAACGTCAACGAGGTAATATGATCCGTTGTTTAAATTCTTACTGACCACAAAAGGTCCTTCCCAAGGCGGGGATAGCTTGTGTGCATCTGACAGATCCTGGACGAGCCGGGGCACTAAGTCGCCTTCCTGAAAAGTCCTGGACTTAACCCGACGGTTGTGATAACGACGCAGGTCCTGTTGATAAATTGCTGACCGCGCCGCCGCTAGGTCTCTTTCTTCGTCTAATAAGTCAAGTGCATCATGTCTGGCTTTTTCATTGTTAGCTTCAACATAAGCCTCCACACGGGGCGAGTCATGACGGATGTCACTGGGCAATACTGCTTCTGCTCCATAAACCATGAAGAAGGGTGTGTAACCCGTAGATCTGTTGGGCGTAGTGTTGATGCTCCATAACACTGAGGGTAACTCCTCTACCCAACAACCTGGCGTTTGCTGTAAAGGAACCATAAGCTGGGGTTTTAGGCCCTTCAGAATTTCCTGATTGGCTCTCTCCGCTTGACCATTGGATTGAGGATGAGCTACGGAAGAAACATCAAGCCGGATGTGCTCTCGCTGACAAAATTCTTCCATAGCCCCTTGGGATAGGTTTGTACCATTGTCTGTGATAATACTATGTGGAAAACCGAAACGGAAGATTACTTTTTTCATGAACTGAACCGCCGTGGCCGCATCACACTTACTCACAGGCTCCGCCTCAACCCGTTTGGTGAACTTATCAACAGCCACCAAGAGATGCGTCTTTTCATCCTTAGACCTTTTGAAAGGTCCCACCATGTCAAGCCCCCAGACTGCAAACGGCCAAGTGATTGGAATCATCCGGAGCTCTTGAGCCGGCACATGTGCTCGTCGTGCAAATTTCTGACACCCATCACATCTACTGACCAGACCTTCTGCATCAGCGTGAGCCGTCAACCAGTAAAAATCGTGATGAAACGCCTTGGCCACTAAAGATTTTGACCCGGCGTGCTGACCACAATCGCCTTCATGGATTTCACGAAGGATCTCTTGACCTTCTTTGGGGGAAACACACCGTTGAAACGCTCCGGAAACACTGCGATGGAATAACTCTCCATCCGAAATTGTCATGGACTTAGACCGCCGGGTTATCTGTCAAGCCAGGGTCTCATCCGCCGGCAACTCTCCCCGGGTCATGTAAGCCAAGAACGGCATGTCCAATCTGGGATGACGTGAAGAGCCACCACCAACTGCGCCTCCGGGTCAGGAACAGCTAAATCTTCTTCTGTGGGCAACTTGACAGAGGGGTTATGCAAAACATCTAAAAAGGTGTTGGGTGGTGCCGGCTTACGTTGAGACCCCAGCCGGCTCAAAGCATCAGCTGCTTCATTTTTCCGACGGTCAATGTGTTCCACCCGATAACCTTTAAAATATCCTGCAACAGCATCGACCTCTCGGTGATAAGCCGCCATGAGAGGGTCTTTGGAATCCCACTTGCCAGACACCTGTTGAGCCACTAGATCTGAATCACCAAGACATCTGACCCGGCTCAAGCTCATCTCCTTTGCCACTCGAAGACCATGGAGCAATGCTTCATACTCTGCTGCGTTGTTAGTGCATGGAAACATCAACCGCAACACATAACAAAATTTATCACCTCGTGGGGAAGTTAATACAACTCCAGCCCCCGAGCCTTCCAATTGCCTAGACCCATCAAAATGAATAGTCCAATATGTGTTGTCTGGCTTTTCTTCTGGCATCTACATCTCTGTCCAGTCATTGATGAAGTCAACCAGGGCTTGAGACTTAATCGCAGTACATGGAACATACTTCAGCCCATGAGACCCAAGCTCAATTGCCCACTTGGCAACTCGCCCTGTAGCTTCTCTGTTTTGAATAATGTCTCCCAAAGGAGCAGAGCTAACCACAGTGATTGGATGTCCCTGAAAGTAATGCTTAAGCTTCCGGCTTGCCATGAACACCCCATAAACAAGCTTCTGCCAATGTGGATATCGTTGCTTGGACTCAATTAGCACTTCACTGACATAATAAACAGGCCGCTGAACCGGACGCTCTCTGCCAGCCTCCTTGCGCTCTACCACCATAGCCACACTAACAGCTCGTGAGTTGGCAGCCACATATAACAATAGTGGCTCTTTCTCAATTGGAGCAGCTAGGACCGGCGGCTCAGCCAGTTGTGCCTTCAGATCCTCAAAAGCGGCGTTCGCAGCATCACTCCAAACAAAAACATCTGTTTTCTTCATCAATTGATACAGAGGCATAGCCTTTTCCCCTAACCGGCTCAAAGCAGCCACACGACCTGCCAGTAGTTGAACATCATTGACGCAGATTGGTTTGGCTAGAGATGTGATTGCCTTGATTTTCTCCGGGTTAGCTTCAATACCTCGGTTAGACACCAGAAAACCCAAGAGCTTGCCGGCTGGCACCGCAAAAACACACTTGGCCGGGTTAAGAATCATCTTGTAAACCCGAAGATTATTAAAAGTCGCTTTCATGTCTGTGACCAAGGTTTCCTCTTCCCTGGATTTCACCACTATATCATCCACATAGGCATGAACATTGCGCCCAATTTGATTGTGAAGACAATTCTGCACACACCATTGGTAAGTCGCCTGGGCACTCTTAAGCCCAAAAGGCATAGACACATAGCAGAAAGCCCCAAAAGGATTTATAAACGTTTTCTTCTCTTGATCCTTGACTGCCATCTTAATCTGATGATAACCGGAGTAAGCATCTAAGAAACTCAACCGTGCGCAACCCGTCGTAGCATCAATGATCTTATCAATACGGGGAAGAGCAAACGGATCAGCCGGACAAGCTTTGTTCAAATCTGTGTAATCCACACACATATGCCAGGTGCCATTCTTTTTGAGTACAAGCACCGGGTTAGCTAACCATTCTGGGTGAAAGACCTCCACAATGAACCCGGCTGCCAAGAGCCGGGCCACCTCTTCTCCGATGGCCTTGCGCCTTTCTTCATTGAACCGCCGGAGAAACTGTCTAACAGGTTTAAACTTTGGATCGATATTAAGAGTGTGCTCAGCGAGTTCCCTCGGGACACCCGGCATGTCTGAAGGTTTCCATGCAAAGATGTCCCGCTTCTCATGGATGAACTCGATGAGCGCGCTTTCCTATTTTGGATCCAAGTTTGCACTGATGATGAACTGTTTGGATGAATCGCTAGGCACAAAGTCAACCATCTTAGTGTCATCAGCTGACTTGAACTTTAACTCCGGCTCATGCTCTGTTGTTGGTTTCTTTAATGATGTCATATCCGCTGGGTCAACATGATCCTTGTAGAATTTCAACTCCTCTGTTGCACAAACAGATTCAGCATAGGCAGCATCCCCCTCTTCACATTCCAAGGCTATCTTCCGACTCCCATGGACTGTAATGGTGCCCTTGTGACCCGGCATCTTGAGCTGCAAATACACGTAACACGGTCGAGCCATGAACTTGGCATAAGCCGGCCGCCCAAACAGAGCATGATATGGGCTTTTGATCTTAACCACTTCAAAGGTTAATTTTTCTGCTCTGGAGTCATACTCATCCCCAAAGGCTACCTCCAGCTCGATCTTACCAACTGGGTATGCCGACTTACCGTGTACCACACCATGAAAAACAGTGTTGGATTGTTTAAGATTTTTATCCGTCAATCCCATCCGGCGGAACGTCTCATAGTAAAGGATGTTGATGTTGTTGCCTCCATCCATGAGTACCTTAGTAAACTTGTACCCACCAACCTGAGGTGCCACTACCAAAGCCAAGTGACCCGGATTATCAACCCGGGGCGGGTGATCCTCTCTGCTCCACACAATAGGCTGCTCCGACCAACGTAAATAACGTGGGATTGCCGGCTCAACGGCAATAATGGCCCTCTTGTGGAGCTTCTGGTCCCTCTTACATAAACTGGTAGTAAAGACATGATACTGTCCACTACTCAACTGCTTCGGGTTGCTCTGATAGCCGGATTGCTGTTGCTGCTGATTTCCTTGGCCATGCTGCTGATTATATCCTTATTGTGACCAGGGTACCCCTGACCGTGAAAACCTCCTCTGCTTGAACCGGCGCCCGGGGCCTGAAAGCCGCCTCCAATTGAGCCGCCACCTGGGCCGTGACCCCCATCAAATGCGTTTGAATTTTTAAACGCCTTCATGATCGTGCAATCCTTCCACAAGTGGGTGGCTGGTTTCTCCCGGGTGCCGTGTTTTGGACAAGGTTCATTCAACAACTGCTCAAGGGTGGGGCCTGACCCGCCCGATCGAGGGGGTTGTCTGCCCTTGCACCGCTGATTACCGCCCTGTGCATTGGTATTGGCAACAAACTCATCAGCCTTACGTTTATTACCTCCTTGATTCGTCGGGTTATGCTGGTGACCCTTGCCATTGCCGTTGTTCTTTCCCTTCGTTGCCTTTTCTTCGTCAGACACCGGGTCTTTGGTGGTGTCAGAATCACCGTACTTGACAAGAGCCGCCATCAACATTCCCATGTCATTACAGTCACATTTAAGCCGCCCCAACTTCTGCTTCAGAGGTTCAAAATGGCAATTTTTCTCCAACATCAAAACTGCTGAGCCGGCATCCATCTTATCAGATGAATGTATTATCTCCTTGACCCAGCGCACCCAATGGGTTGTAGATTTTCCATCCTCTTGCTTGCAATTGGTCAGGTCCACAATAGACATTGGCTGCTTACATGTATCCTTAAAGTTCTGGATGAACCGCGCCTTTAACTCTGCCCATGAACCGATAGAATTGGGTGGTAAACCTTTCAACCAGGTCCGAGCCGTTCCATCCAACATCATGGTAAAATACTTGGCCATGGCAGGATCGCTAACCTCCAACAGCTCCATAGCCATCTCATAGCTCTCAATCCAAGCCCCCGGCTGTAAGTCAGCCGTGTAGTTAGGCACCTTACGAGGCCCCTTGAAATCCTTGGGCAACAGCTCATTGCGTATGGCTGGGACCAGGCAAGGTACGCCTCCGGTTCTTGTGGCCACTCCTGCCTCAATCGAGGTTGCTGGATAAGCCGGAAAGGTTTGGTGAGCCACCCATTCCGCCTCTTGACGAATCCTCTCCTGATCCGCCAAGTTAAGGGCTCCAGCCCGCACCGGCTCATGCCTATATGGCCAGTTGTGGCGTTGAGCATTACTTGACATCTCTGCGGACTCCATGTGCCTACTGTAACTTGGGCTCCGGCTTGGGCGAGGAGTTGAATGAATCCGGTCTCGACTGTAGGAGTATGCATCCTATTGGGCCAAAGTTGTCTGAAGCAGTTCTCTTACCCTCCGGGTTTCAATTGCTGCTGGCGAGTCGCCTTCCATTGGGAGAGCCGCTAAACGAGCCGACGCTGCGATGAGGTTTTCCATAGGATTAGAGAAGTGACCCGGAGGTGTTGTCACATAACGAGGAGGAGTTGGATTTATGCGAGGCGGCTCCATGGTGCGTGGCTGAACTGGTGCACTGGGCGTTGTGACCTGATTTGCCTCTGGCGGGTTGCTTCCCCCATTCCCGGGTGTATGGAACAGGTTCCTCGGATCCAGCGTTAGAGGCAGACGCGACTGAGTTTTCTGATGCCTCCTCCTCATGACCTTGTTTGATGCATTAAGATCCACGGAGAGCCGGAAGGTTTCTGCTTGAAGCTGCTGAGCACGAGCATCCAAAGCTGCTCGTTCCGCTGCCATCCAGGTTTCCTCCGCGGCTAGATTTTCCTTAGTTTGCACCATCTCCTCCTGCACGCGTGCCACTTCTGCGTCATGTTGGGCTTTATCCACCGGTTCTACCGCGGCGGTTAACAGAGCCGTCAGTTTATCCATAAGGTCCATTAGAACCTGAGCCGGGGGCGCGCGGGGTCTCCTGACCCGGCGGCTGCTGACCCGGCGGCCGCCGCCGTCGCTGCAGTGGAGTTCTGGCCAGGCTGTGTCCCTGCCATGAAGACTCCGGCCCAATTCAGCGGCTCAAGGGGGTCCGGAATACTGCTGCCATCGGAACAGCCCCCGAGCATGTCGTCTTGCAGTTGGTACAACAAATCTGTCTCACCTGTTGATGATGTCGTATCAGAGTAGATGGCTGTCTCCCCGCCTTCCATCAATCCTTCAGAGTATTCACCGCCATGGACGTAGCCTACGAAGGCATGCTTCACAACAGATTGAACACAGGCAGACCCGGCGCGCTGAGCCATTTCGATGAGGTTGGGGTGGACGTCCGGCTCAGGGCCTGACTCGCCGATTCGGCCGATGAAGACGTGAATTCCGCCGAAGGGGACCTGGTACCCATACTCGATCGAGCCGGCTTCGGGGGCCCAGCCTTCATCGTCGATGTATAGTTTGCCGCGACAACTCTTGGTCATCCGGCCCACAGCGTATCCCTTGAGCCCTTCGAAGTTGCCCTTCAAGAACTCAAATCCACCGTGCGCTGGCCCCACGGTGGGCACCAACTGTCGTGGAGTTGACACGGCAGATGTCCTAGAGCAAGGACTTAGTCGTAGGGCCATCGCACTAGGAAGCTTAAAGGGGTTGATCGGGACAAAGGACACACTAGAGAGTTTTTATACTAGTTCGGCCCCTTACGATGAAGGTAAAAGCCTATGTCTAGTTGGGATTGATATTGCTGAGGTTTCAATCTCCAAGAGGCTCAACTCGACGGCTTGGTTATCGACTTGTTTGTTTCTTGCCCTAAACCGCCATCGGGTCGTCCCCTTATATGCACGGGTTGATGCCTGGCGGCCTACAGAGCCCCGGCCGGCTCATAATCGTGTCCGGCTCGGTGACCTTCTTTACATGCCTTTCTGTACAAGTATTTCCTTACGTACGGCGGTTTATTGCATCAGGCCTTAAACCGGCCCCAGGCCTTTGGGCCTTCTATAAGACTTAATAAACTACAATCTTTGAATGTTTACTGGCTTCTTGCGTAACCCGCCATTGAAGCTGACCCGGCCCCTCCTGGGCGGGTCTCAACTGATAGTAATATCCCCAACAGGTCCCGAATTGTGCATCTAAGGCATATGTTAACAGGAGGCAGGGAACACGATGTTTTACCCAGGTTCAGGCCCTCTTGATGGAGGTAAAACCCTACGTCATGCTTGATTTATTCTTGATGATATGAGTATTACAAGAGTTGATCTACCACGAGATCGGAGAGGCTAAACCCTAGAAGCTAGCCTATGGTATGATTGTATGTTGTCCTACGGACTAAAACCCTCCGGTTTATATAGACACCGGAGGGGGCTAGGGTTACACAAGGTCGGTTACAAAGGAGGAGATATACATATCCGTATTGCCTAGCTTGCCTTCCACGCCAAGTAGAGTCCTATCCAGACACGAGACGAAGTCTTCAATCTTGTATCTTCATAGTCCAACAGTCCGGCCAAAGGATATAGTCCGGCTGTCCGGAGACCCCCTAATCCAGGACTCCCTCAACTTCCGTGATGATAATTTTGGTAACGCCATGGAACACTTCTACAACAGCACAGGTATGACTATCTTCATTATGTCGTAAATTTGTCATGGATGTACATGCATGACAGAAAATGTGACCTACTATGACAAACACGTATCATCATGGAAGTGTATTTTTTTTGTAGTGTATGATCCTACTTCTTTCCAAGGGACACAAGCTCAAGATGATCGTCCACCACATGACCACAATCACAAAGGCAAGGACAAGCTTCAAGAGGAGAATGATGCATTTGAAGAAGCTCCTAAGACCTTGGTTAAGTGGGTTCCCAAGACTACATCAAGTTCTACTTCATCAAGTACGACTACAACTCCAAGGATTCCCATCAAGATGATGTGGATCCTGAAGAAGAAGAACTAGAGAGTTCTTGAGGGTGACTCCGCCAACATACTTCACTCACATCATTTTGGCGAGGACAAGTGCAAACAACTTCCACATCTTGCACTAGGTCAAGGAGTCACAAACCCTCTTATTAGTAAGACAAGGGACGAGGTAACCTAATGTTTTCATTGACATCATCTTATGTGAAATTCACTCTATGTTTATGGATATCCTTGTTTGTTCCTTGTGGGACTAACCCGTGTAGGTATTGAAAGTACAACTCACTCCAATGGATTGCTCCGAATGATCTACATCAACATTGAGCATCCACATCTTCAACATCTACATGAAGTCATCATCGACAAAACCCAAGGTTAGTTCATCCCTCTTAGGGGGGGTATCACATCTAGGGGGAGCTTTACTCTAATCAATTGAGCTAAAGCAACTCTAATGGTGTGAACACAACAATGCTTTATGTAAAATTGGTAACCCCATTTGTGCTTAAACGGTGAGTATGACCTATGATCAAATGTTCTCATTTGACTCCTAAGTCAATATACTCATATATATATATATATGGTGACACTATTCTAATCTTGGGATTAGAATAACTATTTGGATCACACCGGCCCTATAAGGGCTCGATCATAGGTTCCCGAACTCCCGAACCGCGCTGGAACGAAGTAAAAAAATACTATGACCATCCATCCCGCATCTCCCGCACTCCCTCCATCCCACCTCCTGCACTCCGACCCATCAGCCCCCAGAACCGTTGTCGTCGCATCTAACCCGCGCGCCACTCCGCGGGCCGGGATCCAGCCCCCGCGCCTCCCCACTCCTCGATCCGGCCGCCTCGCTGCTCCCGCGCTTGAGCCGGCCCCCGCGCCGCCCCACTCCTGGATCCGGCCGCCTTCCCACCTTGCTCCCCCGGCAGCACCCGCCTCAGGCCGACGGCGCGAGGAGGCCGAGCTCGGCCGTGCTCGCCACCTTGGCGGCTCACCCCGCCCCAGCCACCTCCGCCCTTGCCTCCAACCACCGCCCCGACCACCTCCACCACCGCCCTCTTCCCTGACCACCTCCCTTCCACCCGCCCCCAACTTCCCCTCCGGCGTGACCTTAACAGCACTCCACCGCGACCTTCCCTCCCCTCCGACGCGGCCTGCCCTCCGCCCATGTTTCTTGCACCATGCTGTCATCCCCACTCGCAAAATCAAGCCATGGCCGGAGATATCCATCATGGCTCCCCTGCAGCAGCTATTTTTCCATATGTAGTGGTTGCAAAATATCTACTATCCCTAGTTTACCAACTAGTGCTATTGGCCTCTGCAGCAAAACCTGAACCATCTTCTCTTGAATTCCTCCAGCCTAACACACCCATGAGATCGCCTGACTACGACAATGACGTGCAAGGGACCTCACCATGGGTGTCGCGGACGAGTACGTGGGCGCCGTCATCGGCTATGCCGGGAGGACCATACATGAGATCGAACGGGTACGTACATATCTCCCGCACCACGAAGCGCAGCCACAAATGGTTAACCGACAAGGCTATGGTTTGTACTAATGGTTCGTCGTTAGAGTGCAGGTTACGGGCGTGTAGATCGGTATCTCTAAGGGGGAGCTCAAAGCTGGGACGAGCGAGAGGTAGGTACTACAACAGGTCTCAGCCGGGTTTGCATGTTCTTTACCCACGAAATCAGTCCTGCCTGTATGTCATTTTGACCTGCAGCGTGTGTGTGGTGCAGGGAGGTGGTGATCAGTGGGACACGGGAGGCGGTCGATGCGGCGGAGGTGATGATCGTGTAGCGGGTCTCGGACGCCGCCAATAGTCGCCGCCGGTAGCAGGGTGGCGGTGGTGTTGACAGGCGGCCTGTCAAGGAAGTGGAGTAGCAGCAGCAGTAGCGGTGATACAATAGAGCAAAGCGGAGCAGAGCATAGTACTGAATTACTACTGATGGTGGTAGTAGGGCAGGAGATGTCCCAAGTTTTTTGGTCCCTTGCGTGCGTCGCCGGAGCAATTTATTAGCAAGAATTGCTTACTTGGGAGGGGAGGCATGGTGCAATTACTCATGGCTGCACGGTTAGTTTTGGTTTTGGTCAATGTTGCTTCCATGTTTGACTACTAGTGTATCCGTGCCTTGTGTTTCGGTGAGAGGATGGATGGATGATTCCTCTGGGTCTGATTGATCCAACCCAAGAGAAGAGGACTTCTGAAATGGAAGGCCAAAGCAAAGTTGTTTTTTACTGCACACAAACTTGGATGATCTGATCAGATCAGATCAGACTTCCACTGTGGAGCATGCTGCAACTTTCGTTTAGTTCTGATACTCTAATTTTGTCAGTTTAGTCCTTGTATTGTTCTTTTACGAAAAAAATTGAAGAGTCAAATAAAATGGAAAAAGAATGCATTAGTATAGCTACTTAGTAGAAAATGGTCTAAGAATATGTTGCTTCGATGGTTTTTTGTGTGCTTGTATTTGAAAAATTACATCAAAGAAAATTCAGCAACTTGTGTACTTATGTGGATAACGTGGGAACAATATTCTGCCCACCGTCTATTTTTGCTAATGATTTTGTTTGTCTTCCATTTTATATGTTAGGAAAATTGACGCCAGAACTTTTTGTCTTGAAAATAAGTTCAAATAAATAGACAGGAGAAGGTCACATATGTGTACCAGGAAAAAGTTTGCGGTTTGAAGGAGGAGTGAAGTTCAGAGTGATGTGGATGTGAAGGTTCAGAGATGTTTTTTTAGTATATTCAGACATGTTTTTCCTCTCTTGTTCTTCATTTCTTAACTTCTTCATAATTGATTAGATAACTTCTAAGGCAACATGTTGTTGTCTGAAAAGCTTATGGACTCTTGTGTGTACGTAAAACACTTTGATCAATATACTCTTTAGTTTATGATTCTTTCTTTCCACTATCACTCAAGCTTGGTGTTCCTAAAAAATATGGTGCACCTCCCGTTTGCGAGTCTGTGTGCCCACAATCTTGTGGTTAAATGACCTTTGTGAAATGTGATGATTCTTCGTAAAGTAGTTTGTGCAAAAGGAAAAAAGTATTCAAGTGTCCGCAGCAAAACTCCAGTGCATAAAACATATGTTTTGTGTATATCTATCTGAAAAATTGGCCACTATTGTAGCTTTGCCTGGTGTATCAGTTCAACTGCAAAAAAAAGTTTTTGCCTAGTTTAATCAGTTGTTGGAACAAAAAAAGGGGCTGAAAGGTCAAAATGTTTTATTCGTGAAGGTCAAAAGTATGTTAAGTATATTTTTCTGGAACACAGGCACTCTTTGTACATCATGTTGTCAAGTTATTCACACTTGCATTCTACAGAACAGAAAAAGAAAAGTTAGGGTGTTTAACTTAGTAACCCGCCCAGTGACGATGACGACATGGCACTCTTCCTTGTTTGGCGATGGCTTGGTGCTCCTATGGATCAACAACAACTTGTGACCTTCTAGCGACGGCCGACTTGACCTTCCTAACGAATCGGTTCAAAATTTTTGCTACAAAAAACAAGGGTATTTCTGTTACTAACAGAAAATAAACCAAGAAGTCCAAATTAGAAAAATAGAGAAGTTCAATATTTATAAAAAGTCAAAATTTCCTTGTTACCAAAGAATAAAATGACAAAGATCAAATTAAAATAATGGAGTAGTTTGATGTATATGAAAAACTTAAATTATTTTCGTTTCTAGGAAAAATAAAAGTATGAAGTTTAATTTTAAAAAGTTTGATGCTTATTTAAAAATATATTTTTAAGAATAGGACTAAAGAAGTTCAATTTAAAATAACAGAGAAGTTCGTAGTATATAAAAACCTCAATTTTTATGCTAAACTATTAATTTTTGTTTTTATGCCTATGTAAACTATTGATTTCGTTCATCTCAATTTGGTCATAGCATGGCTGCAATTAATTACAAAAAAATCAAGAAAAGCATTATAGAGTAGAAAAAAAGAATATGTTCGAGAATTTCCACTTCATCTTCTACGATAGAAGGCGGATGTCCGAGGAATTCAAAGGGTTTGCTCATTCGAAATGGTGAAGTGCGTGAAAAAAATAGCCAAAATTATTTCAAAACTAAGTTTTTTCCCATATAAAAATTGAATACAATTCTTTACTCAAAATATAAAAATGTGAAGTTCAAATTGAAATAGCAGAGAAGTTCGGAGTTCATTAAAACCTAGGATTGACCTGTTCAAAAAATAAAAACACAACGCCATTTTTTGCACTTTTAAAAACAATCTCATAAACAAAAAAATGGTTGCTAGAAGTTCAAGTGCTCGGCGAGGAAAAGTTAAAAAATTCTTGTGAGAGAGGTTCACCGTGTATTTAGATGTCCAAAATACATAAAAAAATATGTTGTTTTTTGTGTTTTAAAATAACTCTCTCAAAGCAGAGAGAAGTTCAACGTGATAACAACCGAAAGTTCACGTACTACATGGTGTGTGTTTCATATAAGAAAAATACAATAAAGTGAAACAGAGTGAAGTTCAAACAGACTTGCCCCAGAAGTTCAACTACTTCACGCAGTGCAAAAAATAGCACGTCAAAAACAGAGTGAAGTTCAATCAAACATGCCCGAGAACTTCAACTACTTCACGCAGTGCATTTCCATTCGCGATGAAGGGAGAAATCATGATCTCGTCATTTTCTAATTTATTTCAAAACGGCAAGAAGTTAAAAAAATTATTGTGAGAGGGATTTGTACAAAAGGAGTATCATTTGTGTAACACTTGACGGATGGATGAGAAAATTACAAATGAAAAATACGTCACAGAAGTTCAATGTGAAAACAGCAGGAAGTTCACCTACTACATTGAATGAATATCAGATGAAAAACTTTTAAAATCGTCGCGAGTATGAAAAGATGATCAACACGGCAAACTTGCGTGTTTACAGCAGCTTTCCATCCGTATATCACCTGCTCAATTCCGGCGAGTGGACGAAGAGTTACGAGCAGTGGATGAAGAGCTACGATCAAAAAAAGAACGTGAAAAAACAGAGTGAAGTTCAGGTACACGCGCTGAGAAGTTCAGGTTCTTCACGCGGTGCATTTTCGAAGAATCTGTTTCGCGATAAAGGCAGAACGCATGATCCCGCCATTTTAGAAATTACTTGAAAATGGCTAGGAATCAGATAAAACCATCAACATGAAAAAAGTTTCACATTTTTCGTAGCTTTTCAGCAATATATTATTTGCCTCATTCCGATAAAGTTTGTAGAAATTATAGCGAAAATACGTTTTTCGCCATTTTCAAAACTGACTTAAAACCGTAAAGAATTGGGAGAAACAATACATACAAAAAAGTTCCGCATTTGTTCAAGCTTTCCAACGCCATATCATTTGCTGCATTCGGACATACGGTTAAAAAATTAGCTCGAAAATACGAACTCGGTAGGACTTGGATCATTTTCTAAATTACTCTCAAACCATTCAAAATTAGAAAAAAACTTTCAAGATGAAAAAGTAGCGCATTTTCATAAGCTTTCCAACGCCGTATCATATGCCTCCATTGGATTAGCCGTTTAGAAATGACATCGAAAAAACGAACTCAGCTGTTCGGTTCACGAAATTTTACGTTTTTTCAAATTACTCTTTAACCATAGGGAATTAGAGAAAACTTTCAACATGTGGAAGGAGCGGTTTTGCAGCAGCTTTCCAACGCCATATTGTATGCCTCATTCTGATAAACGGTTTAGAAATGCGATCGAAAATACGATTCACGTTTTTTGTGGCGAAGAAAAAACGGTTTTCAAAACTGCTCTTAAACCGCTTGCATTTTGCCAAAAATTTAAGTTGGGTCATGATACTAGTGTCCATAGCTTTCCAACGGTATATCGCAAGCCCCATTTGGACAATGTTGGCGGAAGTTCAACCTAGCACTGAAGGAAGTTCAGGTCAAACAAATCAGGCAATAAAATTGCAAAAACGCAAGTTCATCACGACCCAAGAGCAAAAACTGCCAACAAGCGAGTGACAAAAGTTTAAGGGAAAAACAACGGGGAGTTCAACTACTACGCGGAATGCGTTTCAGGTGAGGATAAAAGAATGTAAAACTAAAAGCCTAAAATGTTTGTTGCAAGAAGTCCATGTGCTTCTCCGAGTGAAGTTCGAGAACTCTAGTGCTAGACGTCCGACCTTCAATTACATGTAAAAAACAGAGTGAAGTTCAAACAAGCATGCCCCAGAAGTTCAACTACTTCACGCAGTGCATATCCATTCGTGATGAACGCAAAAATCATGATCTCGCCATTGAGGTTTGTTAAAAAAATTATTGTGAGAGAGGTTTGTACAAAAGGAATATCATTTGTGTAACACCGATGAATGGATGAAAAAATTACAAACAAAAATACGTCACAAAAGTTCAACGTGAAAACAGCAAGAAGTTCAACTACTACGCTAAATGAATTTTGGATGAAAATGTTTTAAACCGTCGCGAGTATGAAAAAATGATCAACACGGAAAAGTTGCGTGTTTACAGCAGCTTTCCATCGGTATATCACTTGCTCAATTCCGGTGAGTGGATGAAGAGCTACGAGCAGTGGATGGAGAGCTACGAGCAAAAAAAACACGTGAAAAACAGAGTGAAGTTCAGGTGCGCACGCCGAGAAGTTCAGGTTCTTCACGCGGTGCATTTTTGACAATCTGTTTCGCGAAAAGGGCAGAACGAATGATCTCGCCGTTTTCGAAATTACTTGAAAACGGCTAGGAATCAGAGAAAACCATCAACATGAAAAAGTTTCGCATTTTCCGTAGCTTTTCACCGGTATATTATTTGCATCATTCCGATAAAGTTTGTAGAAATTACGGCAAAAATACGTTTTTAACCATTTTCAAAACTGACATAAAACCGTAATGAATTAGGAGAAACAATATATACAAAAAAGTTTCGCATTTCTACAAGCTTTCCAACGCCATATCATTTGCTGCAGTTGGACATACGGTTAAAAAATTAGCTCGAAAATACGAACTCGATGGAACTTGTACCGTTTTCTAAATTACTTTTAAACCATTCAAAATTAGAAAAAACTTTTAACATAAAAAAGTAGCGCATTTTCATGAGCTTTCCAATTCCATATTATTTGCCTCAATTGGATTAGACGTTTAGAAATGGCGTCGAAAATACGAACTCGGGTGTTCGGTTTGCGAAATTTTAAGATTTTCCGAATTACTCTTTAACCGTAGGGAATTAGAGAAAACTTTTAACATGTGGAAGGAGCGGTTTTGCAGCAGATTTCCAACGCCATATTATTTGCCTCATTCCGATAAACGGTTTAAAAATGCGATCGAAAATACGATTCACGTTTTTTATGTGAAGAAATAACGGTTTTCAAAACTGCTCTTAAACCGCTTACATTTTGCCAAAAATTTAACTTGGGTCATGATAATCATGTCCATAGCTATCCAACGATATATCGCAAGCCCCATTTGAACACCTTTTAGCTGAAGTTCAACCTAGTACTCGGGGAAGGTCAGGCGCGTTACTCGGGAAGTTCATGTTGTGATCAGAATATTATTCTGATCCCGTGATTAGAATAGTGTTTATGTATGTGTATATATATATGACCTAGTCATCGCCAATTGCTTGCTAGATGCTAGAGTGTTTGTGCATGCTTTGTCACATATTTCATTTGCCATTTTATTATGTGAGCATGTTGAGTGCATACTTTTACTCATTCAAGGACATCCATTTGTTGCTTTGATTGTTTCGCTCTTTCTCTTTTGCCAAATGGATGGACAAGAATGCCTAACAACTCCCTCTAGCTATCTATGCTTTTCTCGTCTCAAACTCTATTCATGCTACATCACAAAGTTTGATCAAGTCAGTTTCGAACCACTCTGTGTGAGGAGCACTCGGAGTCCCCTATTCGTCATAGACTTAAACTTCCAAAACCTTTCTATGCATTTTGGTCTGGCCGATCCATCCACTTCGGTCACATCGAGTTCACTGAGTTGATCTAGGTTTTCAATCTCGGTGCAACCGATTTGAACTTTTTGGTCACACCGAATTGAAGCAACCGCTTGCGATTCCGCATCTCGGTGCCACCAAGTTGTTCCGCTCAGTCACACCGACAGGGTCAGGATATAACTACCGACGGGTGAGATTTTGGAAATTTCTTCAAAACCCTTCATCCCGCGCGTGTCCTACTCTGCCACCTTGGGTCTCCGGATCATCTCCTCGTCGCCAGCGACCTCCTGCCGCTGCTTTCCATCACCGTCAACGGATTTCAACGCCGTCATTGCCGCCGTAGCGAACTCACCGCCGAACTAGGGTATGAGTTCGACCTTTTGTGCTAATGCCTTACTCCGATTCTTAGCACAATGCAATGCCATGTTCTTTACCACGTATGAGATCAATCTATCCAGAGAAAACATCCATTAAATTTAGTTTGATTCAAAAATTTAGGGTTAGGTTTCCGCCGAACCCATCTCGGACCAACCGAGTTGTGGAAATCGGTCTCACCGATTTGGCCTAGGCCATAGCACTTGCACTTTTCGGTCTGACCAAAAGTTGCAAATCGGTGCGACCGAGTTCAACTCTCTGTGAAACCCTAGCAATCTTGGAGTCACCGAACTGTGACTCGGTCTGACCGAGTTCACTAGTTTAGACTCCAAAAGTTGCTTTGGTGTCACCGAGTTTAACAAATCGGTAGCTCTGATATGCGTTCTGGGGAAAACTAAAACTAAGTTTTTGACTCATATGTTTTGCAAAAACTCTGCACTTTGTGATGCTCATCCACTCTATCTCATGTACATCTATTCACAGGGTCTGCTGTCAGTTTGCCTTGATAATATGTCTGGCCATAGTGATAGCCAGAACAAATCAGAAGAGCAAGTGAACTTGAGTGAGGGCACTAGTCCCTCTAGCAGCTATGATGATGGCAGCAGGAGCACTCCAAGCAATTTTCCCAAGGCAGCTACTAGACAGAGGAAGAAGAGAACCTCAGACTCAGAGGATGAGGACTATGTGGCTACTAAGGAGGAAGTAAGTTCCAAAAAGAAAGTGTTGAAGAAAGTGGAACTACTGTAACAAAGCCTGGATTGCAGAAGAAGGCCCCTGCCAAGAGGGTGCCAACCTTAAAGGCCATGGTCTCAACTGTTGAAACTTCTAAGCCAACTGAAGAGGCTACTGGAGAGAGTAAGAAAAGGAAAGAGAGGGTCAAGAAGACCACTGCCAGAGTCATTGGTAGATCCTCTATGATGAGAGATCCAGCTAAGGAAGAGGAAGAGGATGTTGCACCAGCACCCAAGTCCCAAAAGCTGATGGGGGATGCAATTAAGTCTGGGGCTACCCCTTCTAAGCCCAAGACTGCCCCCAAAGCTTCTGCTCTAGCTCCAAAGCCCAAGAGGAGCACTAGGAACATTCCAGCTGCAGAAAAGAACAAGGCCCCAGTGCCTGAAGTTGACGAAGAAGATGCTGAAGCCCAAATGCTCAGAAAGCTTAAGCCAAAGATTCCAGATCATAATGATAGCCATCCAGTGGCAGAAGACATGAACATCAGGAAGGATGCAGGTCTCAGACTCTGGAGACAGTTTGATCCATATGCTTCAAGGAGAAGAACTGCAGTGGACTACAGGTTCCACACCAAAGAACAACAAGATTTCTATGAAACCATTCTGCTTGACAAGAATCCCATAGTCTGTGATATGAAGTGGGTTGATTGGGAATACATTGAGAATGAAGATTACTTTCCAGGTGTTCATGAGAGCTTCAAAGCATGTGGTGTTGACAACTTTGTGGGACAAGAGCTTACCAAATGGAATGATGAGCTCATTATGCAATTTTATTCCACAACTTATTTTTATCCAGATGGTAGAATTGTATGGATGTCTGAGGGTACAAGGTACCAGTCAACTATTGAGGAGTGGGTAAAGTTGATAAATGCCCCTGAAGAGCATGAAGATGACTTGGATGTCTATGCCAAGAAGAAGAAAGACCACAACTCTATGGACAACATGTACAAGGAGATCCCGGACAAAGCATTGGAAACACATAAGCTTGGGTCTGTACATCACTTGTTATCTGGTCTAGCTACTATCAACACAATCTTGAGGCATACATTGTTGCCCAAATTTGGAGATTGCAAGATGATCAGAGGGAATTCAATCAACTTGCTGCAGATATTTGATGTGCCTCAGATTCAAGGTCATGAGCTTGATTGTTGAAACAATCAAAAGGACAGCTGCATATCAGAAGAGATCTTGTGGGTATGCTCCACATATTCAGGTGCTCATAAACTCCAAGATGGGCACATGCACTTATTTGTTTATTACTCTTTATGTTTGTGTGTGAGATACTTGTATGATCTTGTGTTTGATCATATCCTACTTTAATGTTCGCTTGGATGATATTATCTCTTATATTCCATATATGATCATTCACTTTGCTTGGTGATGAGTGCATGTTTTTACCTTATATCATTTTGAGCGCTCCACCAAGATGTATGTGACATGGAAGAGTAACCCATGATCCAAATCGATTGTGCATTTGCATTCAAAAGCAAATTTCAAATAATGCACAAATTTAGGGGGAGCTCTTGCTTATCACATACTTCTCAAAGTGACCATGTATTTGAATCTTACTATCATTTGTTGAAGCTTTGATCTATATGTTGCCATCAATTACCAAAAAGGGGGAGATTGAAAGTGAAACTATCCTTGGGTGGTTTTGGTAATTCCTAAAAACATATAGCTCATTGAACTAGTGCTATTTCAAGATGATCATTTCAGAAAGTTCAATGATTGGCATGGCATGGATTAGAAATGTGGACCCCTCAAAATGCTAAGGATACAAATTGGCTCAAGCTCAAGACTCTACATTTTCATTTTAGTGATCCAAGATCACATTGAGTCCATAGGAAAAGCCAATACTATTAAAAGGGGATGAGGTGTTGCTTAATGTCTTGCTTGCTCAAAATGCTTAGTGATATGCTCCAAAATCCCTCAACCACTTTATCATATCCACATATGTCCCAAACCAAAAGTCAAACTTGGCCCCATCGAAATTATCTATCCAGCGCCACCGAGTTCACTTGACATAGCCACTGCCAGAAACCCTAGTCACTTCGGTCTTACCGAGATGGGATTGCAAACTCTCTGTTTCCGTTCGTAACGTTCCGGTCCAACCGAGATGAGCGATCAGTCCCACCGAGTTCGCAACGCAAACTCTCTGTTTCCCTTTCATAACATTTCGGTCTCACCAAAATGAGCGATTCGGTCCCACCGAGTTTGTCTGACCAACTCTGTGTCTACCTATTACAGAAATCGGTCCTACCGAGTTTATGTGATCGGTCTCACCAAGATTACGTTATGCCCTAGCCCTAATGAAATCGGTCTCACCGAGTTGACATGTCGGTCCCACCGAAAATCCTAATGTTCACATTTTGAACTAAATCGGTCTGACCGAGTTTAACTATTCGGTCCCACCGAGTTTGGTAAATTGTGTGTAACGGTTAGATTTTGTGTGGAGGCTATGTATACCCCTCCACCCTTCATTCGTGGAGAGAGCCATCGAAACGTGCCTACACTTATACCATTCATTTTCTGAGAGAGAACCACCTACTCATGTGTTGAGACCAAGATATTCCAATCCAACCATAAGAATCTTGATCTCTAGTCTTCCCCAAGTTGCTTTCCACTCAAATCATCTTTCCACCAAATCCAAATCTTTGAGAGAGAGAGAGAGAGAGAGAGTTGAGTGTTGGGGAGACTATCATTTGAAGCACAAGAGCAAAGAGTTCATCATTAACACACCATCTATTACCTTTTAGAGAGTGGTGTCTCCTAGATTGGTTAGGTGTCTCTTGGGAGCCTTCGACAAGATTGTGGAGTTGAACCAAGGAGTTTGTACCGGCAATGAGATCGCCTACTTCGTGAAGATCTACCCTAGTGAGGCAAGTCCTTTGTGGGAGATGGCCATCATGGGATAGACAAGGTTGCTTCTTGGTGGGTGGAGCCCTTCGTGGACTCTCGCAGCCGTTACCCTCCGTGGGTTGAAATCTCCATCAACGTGGATGTACGATAGTAGAACCTATCGAAACCACGCAAAAATCTCTGTGTCTACATTGCGTTTGCTCCCTCCAAACTCCTCCCTTTACCTTCATATGCAAATGTTTTACATTCCGCTCCTATACTCTTAGACTTGCATGTGTAGGTTGATTGCTTGACTTGTGCTAAGTTGCTAAAATCTGCCAAGACTTAAAATTGCGAAAAGGCTAGATGTTTATTTGGTCAAGTAGTCTAATCACCCCCCCCCCTCTAGACATACTTTCGATCCTACAAGAGAGTTCCCCTCAGATAGCGATGGTTGGGGGAGGTCGCGGGTCGGACTAAGATACACACAACACAATATGTTATATTAAAACCATAAAAAACTGGGTCTCTGTAAAGTATCCTTTGACATTTACGATGTGGCCACGGGCTTTTCCCTGAGGCGCCTCTTAGGGGTGTGTTCGGCATCCGTATCCGAACCATCCGAGAGGGTTATCTTCTCCCTCTTGGACGCCCCCTCCTCCGGGTCTGCGGAGGCTGTGCCCTTTTGTTTTTTCCCTTGAGGGGAGAGCCACTTTCCACCTCGTCCTCCTCTTCATCTTTGCTACCTCTTGAGCATGCATTGGTTTTCCCTTGAAGAGGAAAGGGTGATGTAGCAAAGTAGAGTAAGTATTTCCCTCGGTTTTTGAGAACCAAGGTATCAATCCAGTAGGAGACTACACGCAGGTCGCCTATTACCTGCACAAACAAACAAGAACCTCGCAACCAATGCGATAAAGGGGTTGTCAATCCATTCACAGCCACTTACGAAAGTGAGATCTGATAGAGATAATAAGATAAATTTTTTTGGTATTTTTGTTGTATAGATTGAAAAGTAAAGATTACAAAATAAATAGTAAACTAGAATTGTAGATTGGAAACTTATATGATGTAAAGTAGACCCAGGGGCCATAGGTCTCACTAGTGGCTTCTCTCAAGATAGCAAATATTACGGTGGGTGAACAAATTAATGCCAAGCAATTGATAGAAAAGCGCATAGTTATGATGATATCTAAGCATGATCATGAACATAGGCATCACGTCCGTGTCAAGTAGACCAAAACGATTCTACATCTACTACTATTACTCCACACATCGACCGCTATCCACCATGCATCTAGAGTATTAAGTTCATAAGAACAGAGTAACGCATTAGGCAAGATGACATGCTGTAGAGGGATAAACTCAAGCAATATGATATAAACCCCATCTTTTTATCCTCGCTGGCAACAATACAATATGTGACTTGCTGCCCTTGCTGTCACTGGGAAAGAACACCGCAAGATTGAACCCAAAGCTAAGCACTTCTCCCATTGCAAGAAAGATCAATCTAGTAGGCCAAACCAAACTGATAATTCGAAGAGACTTGCAAAGATATCAAATCATGCATATAAGAATTCAGAGAAGAATCAAATATTGTTCATAGATAATCTTAATCATAAACCCACAATTCATCGGATCTCGGCAAACACACCGCAAAAAGAATTACATCGAATAGATCTCCAAGAACATCGAGGAGAACTTTGTATTGAGATCCAAAGAGAGAGAAGAAGCCATCTAGCTAATAACTATGGACCCGAAGGTCTGTGGTAAACTACTCACACATCATCGGAGAGGCTATGGTGTTGATGTAGAAGCCCTCCGTGATCGAATCCCCCTCCGGCAGATCACCGGAAAAGGTCCCCAGATGGGATCTCACGGGTACAAAAGGTTGCGGCGGTGGAAAAGTAGTTTCGTGGCTCCCCTGGATGTTTTCAGGGTATAAGAATATATATAGGTGAAAGAAGTAGGTCGGTGGAGCTGCGAGGGGCCCATGAGGGTGGGGGCGCGCCTAGCCCCCCTGGGCACGCCGCCCTACCTCGTGGCCGCCTCGCTGCTTCCTTGACGTCCACTCCAAGTCTCCTAGATTGCGTTTGTTCCAAAAAAGATCCTCGTGAAGGTTTCATTCCATTTTATATTCCTTTTCTGCAAAACACTGATATAAGCAAAAAAACATCAATTTGCACTAGGCCTTCGGTTAATAGGTTAGTCCCAAAAATAATATAAAAGTGCATAATAAAGCCCATTAAACATCCAAACAGATAATATAATAGCATGGAACAATAAAAAATTATAGATACGTTGGAGACGTATCAAGCATCCCCAAGCTTAATTCTTGCTCGTCCTCAAGTAGGTAAATGATAAAAACAGAATTTTTGATGTGGAATGTTACCTAACATAATTTTCAATGTATTTCTCTTTATTGTGGCATGAATGTTTAGTGAAAGATTCTAGACAGAAGTTTAATATTGACATAAAAATAATAATACTTCAAGCAATGCTAACCAAGCAATCATGTCTTATCAAAATAACATAGCCAAAGAAAGCTTATCCCTACAAAATCATATAGTTTGGCCATGCTTCATTTTCGTCACACAAAATGCTCCCATCATGCACAACCCCGATGACAAGCCAAGCAATTGTTTCATACTTTAGCCTTTTCAAACTCTTTCAACTTTCATGCAATATATGAGCGCGAACCATGGACATAGCACTATGGGTGGAATAGAATATGATGATGGAGGTTGTGTGAGGAGACAAAAAGGGATAAAGTCTCACATTGACGCGGCTAATCGACGGGCTATGGAGATGCCCATCAATTGATGTTAATGCAAGGAGTAGGGATTGCCATGCAACAGATGCACTAGAGCTATAAATATATGAAAGCTCAACAAAAGAAACTAAGTGGGTGTGCATCCAAATTGCTTGCTCATGAAGACCTAGGGCATTTTGACGAAGCCCGTTATTGGAATATACAAGCCAAGTTCTATAATGAAAAATTCCCACTAGTATATGAAACTAAAAACATAAGAGACTCTCTATCATGAAGATCATGGTGCTACTTTGAAGCACAAGTGTGGAAAAAGGATAGTAACATTGCCCCTTCTCTCTTTTTCTCTCATTTTTAGGCCTCTTTTCTTTATGGCCTTTCTCTTTTTTTTCAAAGAACTTTCCTCACATGGTACAATGCTCTAATAACGAAAATCATCACACTTTTATTTACTTACAACTCAAGAATTACAACTCGATACTTAGAACAAAATATGACTCTATGTGAGTGCCTCCGGCGGTGTACCGAGATATGCAATGAATCAAGAGTGACATGTATGAAAGAATTATGAAGGTGGCTTTGCCACAAATACGATGTCAACTACATGATCATGCAAGGCAATATGATAATGATGGAGCGTGTCATAATAAACGGAACGGTGGAAAGTTGCATGGCAATATATCTCGGAATGGCTATGGAAATGCCATAATAGGTAGGTATGGTGGCTGTTTTGAGGAAGATATAAGGAGGCTTATGTGTGATTGAGCGTATCATATCATAGGCTAGCAAATTGATCTTTCATGACAAGATTCAGCAAAGCTGTATTAATTTCACAAGATTCAACATCGGTAAGAGGAGCAATTAGAGTGCTAATAAAATCATTATTGTTGGTATTGGAAAAGTCACATAATTTAGTATTATCTTGATCCATAGTGACAAACAATCAATCCAACAAACAGTCACACAAGAGGCAAGCGAAAGAAGGCAAACAGAAAAAGGGCAAATGGAAAAGAGGCGAATAAAACGGCAAGGGTGAAGTGGGGGAGAGGAAAACGAGAGGCAAATGGCAAATAATGTAATGCGAGGGATAAGAGTTTGTGATGGGTACTTGGTATCTTGACTTGGCGTAGATCTCCCCGGCAACAGCGCCAGAAATCCTTCTTGCTACCTCTTGAGCATGTGTTGGTTTTCCCTTGAAGAGGAAAGGGTGATGCAGCAAAGTAGCGTAAGTATTTCCCTCAGTTTTTGAGAACCAAGGTATCAATTCAGTAGGAGACTACACGCAAGTCACCTAGTACCTGCACAAACAAACAAGAACCTCACAACCAATGCGATAAAGGGGTTGTCAATCCCTTCATGGTCACTTACGAAAGTGAGATCTGATAGAGATAATAAGATAAATATTTTTGGTATTTTTGTTGTATAGATTTAAAAGTAAAGATTGCAAAATAAATAGTAAACTAGAATTGTAGATCGGAAACTTATATGATGTAAAGTAGACCCGAGGGCCATAGGTTTCACTAGTGGCTTCTCTCAAGATAGCAAATATTACAATGGGTGAACAAATTACTACCGAGCAATTGGTAGAAAAGCGCATAGTTATGATGATATCTAAGCATGATCATGAACATAGGCATCACGTTCGTGTCAAGTAGACTAAAACGATTCTGCATCTACTACCATTACTCCACACATCGACCGCTATCCAGCATGCATCTAGAGTATTAAGTTCATAAGAATAGAGTAACGCATTAGGCAAGATGACATGATGTAGAGGGATAAACTCAAGCAATTACTAAACAGTAAAACTGAGGTAGTTAGGAGCATCCACAGCGATTTAAACTCCTTAGCCGTTAGATGATGCTCGTGAACGTACAGGATCCATCTGCCACCCAGCACAGTGTTTTTACCATCATTCATTGCCGTCACGCATGGCACTAGATGGCCAGCCTAGCTTAGCAGGGCTGCTGCTCTGCAGATTGATCCAGGTGCATTCTGATGAAGTGGGCCAAGAAAGGAGCAAGGTGACCCGGCCCAGCAAGCGCTCCCAATGATTCTGCCAGCCCAACGACCCCCAACAACTGTGTTTTTCCGTCAAGTCTGCTTACACCCCATTACGTTGGTCGAGTTGTCGTTTCACGCTAAATTGATCTGTTGCCATTTTTTTGCTTGCTTACAATTGTAGTGGACAAGTCAAGTCTGATTAGTGTATTATGGGAAGTATGAACAATTTGCATCATGGTATGCGTCCACCCACCCCTAACAAAATATTACGTATATCCGACAGAAAATTACGTATATCCTAGAGAAAAGGACAAATAAAATCTACTTCTCTAGATATTCAAAATGAGGTTCGTACTCACATGCTCTTGGATAAAACGTAAATTCACAACAAATAATTCAAAATTAAAAATATCCTTACTATTTCGGTGTGTTGATTCTCAACATATTGTTTTAGAAAGAACTTTATGAAACGTGATTTAAACATTAATTTTTTTCACGCCCCATTGGTCACCCCTCTCCCTGTCTTTCTCTTTAATCCAAAAAAACATTTCGTGTTTCAGTTTAGACTGATTACTATTACTCTTATTGCATGAACGCTAAATATATGGATAGAGCATATTTGATCCAAATTCTAGGTTAATTCAAATTTGTCAAATATTTATACCATACTTTCTTCAACGTAGACGAGCGCGGCAACGCGCGCTTTTATGTTCTAGTATGATATAAACCCCATCTTTTTATCCTCGATGGCAACAATACAATACGTGCCTTGCTGCCCTTGCTGTCACTGGGAAAGGACACCGCAAGATTCAACCCAAAGCTAAGCACTTCTCCCATTGCAAGAAAGATCAATCTAGTAGGCCAAACCAAATTGATAATTCGAAGAGACTTGCAAAGATATCAAATCATGCATATAAGAATTCAGAGAAGAATCAAATATTGTTCATAGATAATCTTAATCATAAACCCACAATTCATCGGATCTCGGCAAACACACTGCAAAAAGAATTACAACAAATAGATCTCCAAGAACATCGAGGAGGAACTTTGTATTGAGATCCAAAGAGAGAGAAGAAGCCATCTAGCTAATAACTATGGACCTGAAGGTCTGTGGTAACTACTCACACATCATCGGAGAGGCTATGGTGTTGATGTAGAAGCCCTCCGTGATCGAATCCCCCTCTGGTAGATCGCCGGAAAAGGTCCCCAGATGGGATCTCATAGGTACATAAGGTTGCGGCAGTGGAAAAGTGGTTTCGTGGCTCCCCTGGATGTTTTCAGGGTATAAGAGTATATATAGGCGAAACAAGTAGGTCGGTGGAGCTGCGAGGGGGCCATGAGGGTGGGGGGGCGCTGCCCTACCTCATGGCCGCCTTGCTGCTTCCTTGATGTCCACTCCAAGTCTCCTGGATTGCGTTTGTTCCAAAAAAGATCCTCGCGAAGGTTTCATTCCGTTTGGATCCCGTTTGATATTCCTTTTCTGTGAAACACTGAATAGGCAAAAAAATAGCAATTTGCACTAGGCCTTCTGTTAATAGGTTAGTCCCAAAAATAATATAGAAGTGCATAATAAATCCCATTAAAGAGCCAAACAGATAATATAATAGCATGGAACAATAAAAAATTATAGATACGCTGGAGATGTATCAGTCTTCATCTCCCTCGTGGGAGGAGGGGGCTTCGGTTTCTCTGAACGCAGCGTCCGAAGTACCCTTACGGCGGAGGCCGTCCTTGGCCTCCTTGCTCTTCTTCTTGGCCTTCTTCTCCGGCGCCTCATAGGGCGCCGGAACCAGCATCTTCATGAGCTGGGGTGTGGCTGGATCTTCAGGCAGCGGAGCCGGACACTTGATGTGCTCCGCCTTTGTTGTCCAGCCCTGTGAGAGGGACAGAAATTCATTATGCCTAAGAATTTATGGACCGAAGTGTATGTTCGAATAAAACACTTACCGGAGTAGCCGGATCCACGCTGTCGAGGTCGATGTCCTCGGTCTTCTTTGGCCGCGACTTCTGGGCCTTGAAAAGCAGCTTCCAGATCTCTTCGTGTGTTGTGCCAAAGAAGTGCTGCAGGGTTCGGGGACCTTCCAGATGGAACTCCCACATATGGAGAGGCCGGCGCTGGCAGGGGAGGATCCGGCGGAAGAGCATCACCTGAATCACGTCGGTGAGACTGGTGTTTCTTGCTTATCGTGTTTTTGATGCGCTTTTGCAGCATCATCACTTACGCGGTCAACCCCCAGACCAGACCCTTGTTGGTCCACGACGCGAGCCGCATAGGGGGTCTGGATCTAAACTCAGGAGAGGCCGCCCATGTGGCACCGCGGGGTTCGGTGATGTAAAACCACTCCTGCTGTCACACCTTGACGGTCTCCATGAAAGCCCCTTTAGGCCAAGTGGTGTTGGGGAGCTTGCTCACCATGGCACCGTCGTAGTCTGCATGCTGCCCGTTGACCACCTTCGGCTTCACATTGAAGACCTTGAGCCATAGGCCGAAGTGTGGGGGGATGCGGAGTAGTGCCTCGCACACGAGGATGAATGCCGAGATGTGCAGGAAGTAGTTTGGGGCTAGATCATGGAAATCTAGCCCGTAATAGAACATGAGGCCGCGGACAAAGGGGTGGAGAGGAAACCCTAGCCCGCGGAGGAAGTGGGGGATGAACACAACCCTTTCGCTGGGCTCCGGAGTGGGGATGACTTGCTTCTTGGTAGGGAGTGAAGGAAATATGCCCTAGAGGCAATAATAAAGTTGTTATTTATATTTCCTTATATCATGATAAATGTTTATTATTCATGCTAGAATTGTATTAACCGGAAACTTAGTACATGTGTGAATACATAGACAAACAGAGTGTCCCTAGTATGCATATACTTGACTAGCTCATTAATCAAAGATGGTTAAGTTTCCTAGCCATAGACATGTGTTGTCATTTGATGAAAGGGATCACATCATTAGAGAATGATGTGATGGACAAGACTGGTCTGTTAACTTAGCACTATGATAGTTTAGTTTATTGTTATTGCTTTCTTCATGACTTATACATGTTCCTACGACTATGAGATTCTGCAACTCCCGAATACCGGAGGAACACTTGGTGTGCTATCAAATGTCATAACGTAACTAGGTGATTACAAAGATGCTCTACAGGTGTCTCTGATGGTGTTTGTTGAGTTGACATAGATCGAGATTAGGATTTGTCACTCCGAATGCCGGAGAGGTATCTCTGGGCCCTCTCGGTAATGCTCATCACTATAAGCCTTGCAAGCAATGTGACTAATGAGTTACTTATAGGATGATGCATTACAGAACGAGTAAAGAGACTTGACGGTAACGAGATTGAACTAGGTATGATGATACCGACGATCGAATCTCGAGCAAGTAACATACCGATGACAAAGGGAACAAAGTATGTTGTTATGCGGTTTGACCGATAAAGATCTTCGTAGAATATATAGGAGCCAATATGAGCATCCAGGTTCCGCTATTGGTTATTGACCAGAGATGTGTCTCGGTCATGTCTACATAGTTCTCGAACCCGTAGGGTCCGCACGCTTAACGTTCGATGATGATTTGTATTATGAGTTTATGTGGTTTGATGACCGAAGGTTGTTTGGAGTCCCGAAATGGTCGAGACATAAAGATTGATATATTGGACCATGTTGTTCGTACATCGGAAGTGTTCCGGACAGTTTCGTGTAAAAACGGAGTGCCAGAGGGTTTACCGGAACTAATGGGCCACCATGGGCGTTGCTGGAGAGAGAGGAGGGCAGGAAGGGCAGCCCCCCCCTTGTAGTCTGAATTGGAGAAGGGAAGGGGGCGCGGTGCCCCCCCCCCTTTCCTACTCCCTCTCCCTCTCCTTCCTTCCCCCTCTCTTCCTTGTGGAGGAATCCTACTAGAATTGGTAATCCTAGTAGGACTCCCTCTCCTTGGGCGCGCCCCTAGGGTCGGCCGGCCTCCCCTCCCTCCTTTATATACGGGGGCAGGGGGGCACCCTAGAACACACTAGTTGATCTTTTAGCCGTGTGTGGTGCCCCCCTCCACAGTTACACACCTCGGTCATATCGTCGTAGTGCGTAGGCGAAGCCCTGCGCCAGTAACCTCATCATCACCGTCGCCATGCCGTCGTGCCGACAGAACTCTCCCTCGGTCTCTGCTGGATCAAGAGTTCAAGGGACATCATCGAGTTGAACATGTGCACAACTCGGGGGTGTCGTACGTTCGGTGCTTGATCGGTCGGAACGAGAAGAAGTTCGGCTACATCAACCGCGTTGTCAAACGCTTTCGCTTTCAGTCTATGAGGGTACATGGACACACTCTCCCCTCTCGTTGCTATGCATCTCCTATATAGATCTTGCGTGATCGTAGGAATTTTTTTTAAATACTACGTTCCCCAACAGTGGTATCAGAGCCAGGTCTATGCGTAGATGTTATATGCACGAGTCGAACACAATGAGTTGTGGGCGATAATAGTCATACTGCTTACCAGCATGTCTTACTTTGATTCGGCGGTATTGTTGGATGAAGCGGCCCAGACCGACATTACATGACCGCGTTCATGAGACTGGTTCTACCGACGTGCTTCGCACACAGGTGGCTAGCGGGTGTCTCTTTCTCCAGTTTTAGTTGAATCGAGTTTGACTATGCCCGGTCCTTGTTGAAGGTTAAAACAGCGCACTTGACAAAAAATCGTTGTGGTTTTGATGCATAGGTAAGAATGGTTCTTGCTAGAAGCCCATAGCAGCCACGTAAAACTTGCAACAACAAATTAGAGGACGTCTAACTTGTTTTTGCAGGGCTTGATGTGATGTGATATGGTCAAGACGTGATGATATATAAATTGTTGTATGAGATGATCATGTTTTGTAACAATTATCGGCAACTGGTAGGAGCCATATGGTTGTCGCTTTATTGTATGAAATGCAATCGCCATGTAATTGCTTTACTTTATCACTAAGTGGTAGTGATAGTCGTAGTAGCAATAGTTGGTGAGACGACAACAATGCTTCGATGGAGGTGTCAAGCCGGTGACGATGGTGATCATGACGGTGCTTTGAAGATGGATATCAAAGGCACAAGATGATGATGGCCATATCATATCACTTATTTGATTGCATGTGATGTTTATCCTTTATGCATCTTATTTTTCTTAGTATGGCGGTAGCATTACAAGATGATCTCTCACTAAATTTCAAGGTATAAGTGTTCTCCCTGAGTATGCACCGTTGCTACATTCCGTCGTGCCGAGACACCACGTGATGATCGGGTGTGATAAGCTCTACGCTCACATACAACGGGTGCAAGCCAGTTTTGCACACACAGAATACTCGGGTTAAACTTGACGAGCCTAGCATATGCAGATATGGCCTCGGAACACTGAGACCGAAAGGTCGAGCGTGAATCATATAGTAGATATGATCAACATAGTGATGTTCACCATTGAAAACTACTCCATCTCATGTGATGATCGGACATGGTTTAGTTGATATGGATCACGTGATCACTTAGATGATTAGAGGGATGTCTATCTAAGTGGTAGTTCTTAAGTAATATGATTAATTGAACTTTAATTTATCATGAACTTAGTACCTGATAGTATTTTGCATGTCTATGTTGTTGTAGATCAATGGCCCATGCTACTGTTCCTTTGAATTTTAATGCGTTCCTAGAGAAGCTAAGTTGAAAGATGATGGTAGCAACTACACGGACTGGGTCCGTAACTTGAGGATTATCCTCATTGCTGCACAGAAGAATTACGTCCTGGAAGCACCACTAGGTGCTAGGCCTGCTGCAGATGCTATTGATGACATTAAGAACGTCTGGCAGAGCAAAGCTGATGGCTACTCGATAGTTTAGTGTGCCATGCTTTACGGCTTAGAACCGGGACTTCAACGATGTTTTGAATGTCATGGAGCATATGAGATGTTCCAGGAGTTGAAGTTAATATTTCAAGCAAATGCCTGGATTGAGAGATATGAAGTCTACAATAAGTTCTAGAGCTGCAAAATGGAGGAGAATAGTTCTGTTAGTGAACATATAATCAGAATATCTGGGTACCACAACCACTTGACTCAACTGGGAGTTAATCTTCCTGATGATAGTGTCATTGACAGAGTTCTTCAATCACTGTCACCAAGCTACAAGAGCTTCCTGATGAACTATAATATGCAAGGGATGGATAATACAATTCCCGAGCTCTTCGCAATGCTAAAGGCTGTGGAGGTAGAAATCAAGAAGGAGCATCAAGTGTTGATGGTTAACAAGACCACTAGTTTCAAGAAAAAGGGCAAAGGGAAGAATGTGAACTTCAAGAAGAATGGCAAGCAAGTTGCTGCTCAAGTGAAGAAGCCCAAGTCTCGACTTAAGCCTGAGACTGAGTGCTTCTACTGCAAAGGGACTGGTCACTGGAAGTGGAACTGCCCCAAGTATTTGGCGGATTAGAAGGATGGCAAAGTGAAAGGTATATTTGATATACATGTTATTGATGTGTACCTTACTAATGCTCGTAGTAGCGCCTGGGTATTTGATACTGGTTTTGTTGCTCATATTTGCAACTCGAAACATGGGCTATGGATTAAGCGAAAATTGGCTAAGGACGAGGTGACGATGCATGTGGGAAATTGTTCCAAAGTCGATGTGATCGCCGTCTGCACGCTACCTCTACATCTACCTTCGGGATTAGTTTTAGACCTAAATAATTGTTATTTGGTGCCAGTGTTAAGCATGAACATTATATCTGGATCTTGTTTGATGTGAGACGGTTATTTATTTAAAATCAGAGAATAATGGTTGTTCTATTTATATGAGTAATATCTTTTATGGTCATGCACCCTCGATGACTGGTCTATTTTGGATGAATCTCGACAGTAGTGATACACATATTCATAGTATTGAAGCCAAAAGATATAAGTTTAATAATGATAGTGCAACTTATTTGTGGCACTGCTGTTTAGGTCATATTGGTGTAAAGCGCATGAAGAGACTCCATGTTGATGGGATTTTGGAATCACTTGATTATGAATCACTTGATGCTTGCGAACCATGCCTCATGGGCAAGATGACTAAGCCTCCGTTCTCCAAAACAATGGAGCGAGCAACAGACTTGTTGAAAATAATACATACTGATGTATGCGGTCCGATGAGTGTTGAGGCTCGTGGCGGGTATCGTTATTTTCTGACCTTCAGAGATGATTTAAGCAGATATGGGTATGTCTACTTAATGAAACATAAGTCTGAAACATTTGAAAAGTTCAAAGAATTTCAGAGTGAAGTGGAAAATCATCGTAACAAGAAAATAAAGTTTCTACAATCTGATCGTGCAGGTGAATATTTGAGTTATGAGTTTGGTCTTCATTTGAAACAATGTGAAATAGTTTCGCAACTCACGCCACCTGGAACACCACAGCGTAATGGTGTGTCCGAACATCATAACCGCACTTTATTAGATATGGTGCAATCTATGATGTCTCACTGATTTACCGCTATCATTTGGGGGTTATACTTTAGAGATGACTGCATTCACGTTAAATAGGGCACCATCTAAATCCATTGAGATGACACCATATGAAGTGTGGTTTGGCAAGAAACCCAAGTTGTCGTTTCTTAAAGTTTGGGGTTGCGATGCTTATGTGAAAAAGCTTCAACCTGATAAACTCGAACCCAAATCGGAGAAATGTGTCTTTGTAGGATACCCAAAGGAGACTGTTGGGTACACCTTCTATCACAGATTCGAAGGCAAGATATTCGTTGCTAAGAATGGATACTTTCTAGAGAAGGAGTTTCTCTCGAAAGAAGTGAGTGGGAGGAAAGTAGAACTTGATGAGGTAAATGTACCTTCTCCCTTATTGGAAAGTAGTTCATCACATAAATCAGTTCCAGTGATTCCTACACCAATTAGTGAGGAAGATAATGATGATGGTCATGAAACTTCTGATCAAGTTACTACCGAACCTCATAGGTCAACCAGAGTAAGATCCGCGCCAAAGTGGTACGGTACTCCTGTTCTGGAGGTCATGTTACTTGACCATGACGAACCTACAAACTATGAGGGAGCGATGATGAGCCCAGGTTCCACGAAATGGCTTGAGGCCATGAAATCTGAGATGGGATCCATGTATGAGAACAAAGTATGGACTTTGGTTGACTTGCCCGATGATCGGCAAGAAATAGAGAATAAAGGGATCTTCAAGAAGAAGACTGACGCTGACGGTAATGTTACTGTCTACAAAGCTCAACTTTTTGCGAAAGGTTTTTGACAAGTTCAAGGAGTTGACTACGATGAGACCTTCTCACCCGTAGCGATGCTTAAGTCTGTCCGAATCATGTTAGCAATTCCTGCATTTTATGATTATGAAATTTGGCAAATGGATGTCAAAACTGCATTCCATAATGGCTATCTTAAAGAAGAGTTGTATATGATGCAAACAGAAGGTTTTATTGATCCAAAAGGTGCTAACAAAGTGTGCAAGCTCCAGCGATCCATTTATGGACTAGTGCAAGCCTCTGGAGTTGAAATATATGCTTTGATAGTGTGATCAAAGCATATGGTTTTATACAGACTTTTGGAGAAGCATGTATTTACAAGAAAGTGAGTGGGAGCACTACAACCTTTCTGATAAGTATATGTGAATGACATATTGTTGATTGGAAATGATGTAGAACTTTCTATAAAGCATAAAGGAGTGTTTGAAAGGAGTTTTTCAAAGAAAGACCTCGGTGAAGCTGCTTACATATTGAGCATCAAGATCTATAGAGATAGATCAAGACACTTGATAAGATTTTTCAATGAATACATACCTTGAGAAGATTTTGAAGTAGTTCAAAATGGAACGGTCAAAGAAGGAGTTCTTGCCTGTATTGCAAGGTGTGAAGGTTTGTAAGACTCAAAACCCGACCACAGCAGAAAATAGAAATAGAATGAAAGTCATTCCCTATGCCTCAGTCATAGGTTCTATAAAGTATGCTATGTTGTGTACCAGAACTATTGTGTACCTCACCATGAGTTTGGCGAGAGGGTACAATAGTGATCCAGGAGTGGATCACTTGACAGCGGTCAAAATTATCCTTAGTTGCCTAAGAGGACTAAGGAAATGTTTCTCGGTTATGGAGTTGATAAAGAGTTCGTCGTAAAGAGTTACGTCGATGCAAGCTTTTACACCGATCCGGATGACTCTAAGTCTCAATCTGGATACATATTGAAAGTGGGAGCAATTAGCTAAAGTAGCTCCGTGCAGAGCAATGTATACATAGAAATTTTGCAAAATACATACGGATCTGAATGTGGCAGACCCATTGACTAAACTTCTCTCAAAAGCAAAACATGATCACTCTCTGGGTGTTAATCACATAGCGATGTGAACTAGATTATTGATTGTAGTAAACCCTTTGGGTATGAGTCACATAGAGATGTGAACTAATCACATAAAGATGTGGACTATTGGTGTTAAATCACATGACGATGTGAACTAGCTTATTGACTCTAGTGCAAGTGGGAGACTGAAGGAAATATGCCCTAGAGGCAATAATAAAGTTGTTATTTATATTTCCTTATATCATGATAAATGTTTATTATTCATGCTAGAATTGTATTAACCAGAAACTTAGTACATCTGTGAATACATAGACAAACAGAGTGTCCCTAGTATGCCTCTACTTGACTAGCTCGTTAATCAAAGATGGTTAAATTTCCTAGCCATAGACATGTGTTGTCATTTGGTGAACGGGATCACATCATTAGAGAATGATGTGATGGACAAGACCCATCCGTTAGCTTAGCACTATGATCGTTTAGTTTATTGCTATTGCTTTCTTCATGACTTATACATGTTCCTATGACTATGAGATTATGCAACTCCCGAATATCGGGGGAACACTTACTGTGCTATCAAACATCACAACATAACTGGGTGATTACAAAGATGCTCTACAGGTGTCTCCGATGGTGTTTGTTGAGTTGGCATAGATCGAGATTAGGATTTGTCACTACGAATGTCGGAGAGGTATCTCTGGGCCCTCTCGGTAATGCGCATCACTATAAGCCTTGCAAGCAATGTGACTAATGAGTTAGTTATAGGATGATGCATTACAGAACGAGTAAAGAGACTTGCCGGTAACGAGATTGAACTAGGTATGATGATACCGATGATCGAATCTCGAGCAAGTAACATACCGATGACAAAGGGAACAACGTATGTTGTTATGCGGTTTGACCGACAAAGATCTTCGTAGAATATATAGGAGCCAATATGAGCATCCAGGTTCCGCTATTGGTTATTGACCAGAGATGTGTCTCGGTCATGTCTACATAGTTCTCGAACCCGTAGGGTCCGCGCGCTTAACGTTCGATGACGATTTGTATTATGAGTTTATGTGATTTGATGACCGAAGGTTGTTCGGAGTCCCGGATGAGATCACGGACATGACGAGGAGTCTCAAAATGGTCGAGACATAAAGATTGATATATTGGACCATGTTATTTGGACACCGGAAGTGTTCCGAATAGTTTTGGGGTAAAAACGGAGTGCCGAAGGGGTTACCGAAACCCCCCGGAACTAATGGGCCACCATGGACCTTGTTGTAGAGAAAGGAGGGCAGCCAGGCAGCCCCCCCCCCTTGTAGTCCGAATTGGACAAGGCAAGGGGGGGCGCCCCCCTTTCCTACTCCCTCTCCCTCTCCTTCCTTCCCCCTCTCTTCCTTGTGGAGGAATCCTACTAGGATTGGT
The DNA here is from genome assembly GCF_056163025.1 of Triticum urartu. Classification (NCBI taxonomy): domain Eukaryota; kingdom Viridiplantae; phylum Streptophyta; class Magnoliopsida; order Poales; family Poaceae; genus Triticum; species Triticum urartu. The sequence goes on from NC_141877.1 coordinate 303,311,318, forward strand.
AATCCTAGTAGGATTCCCTCTCCTTGGGCGCGCCCTAGGGACGGCCGGCCTCCCCCTCCCTCCTTTATATACGGGGGCAGGGGGCACCCTAGAACACCCAAGTTGATCTTTTAGCCGTGTGCGGTGCCCCCTCCACAGTTACACACCTCGGTCATATCGTCGTAGTGCTTAGGCGAAGCCCTGCACCGGTAACTTCATCATCACTATCGCCACGCCGTCGTGCTGATGGAACTGTCCCTCGGCCTCTGCTGGATCAAGAGTTCGAGGGACGTCATTGAGCTGAACGTGTGCAGAACTCGGAGGTGCCGTACGTTCGATGCTTGATCGGTCGGAACGAGAAGAAGTTCGACTACATTAACCACGTTGTCAAACGCTTCCGCTTTCGGCCTACGAGGGTACATAGACACACTCTCCCCTCTCATTGCTATGCATCTCCTAGATAGATCTTGCGTGATCGTAGGAATTTTTTTGAAATACTATGTTCCCCAACAGGGAGCATGTACGCGACGTCCGCAGTCAGGTACCCCGCCTCCCGGAGCTCCTTGACGTCCTTCTCCGTGACGGAGGAGGCCACCCACTTGCCCTTTGAGCCGGATCCAGACATGGCTGGAGAGGTTGGTGGCAGTGGGAAAGATTGAAGCTTGGGCGCTGGAGCTTGAGGATGGGAAACGGGAGAAGGAAGAAGGCGTGGGGTGAAAAGAGGGATCTTTATCCACTTATATAGGCAGTGAATATCAAGCCCCCCCCCCCTCAAGCCTTAAAACTCACTTATTCCCAAGGGGTCGTGCGAATGGCATGGTTGGATTACCCAAACCCGTATTGATGAGGATCCCACAATAAGTGGACACAATCTCTGCTTTGACAAGATGTGTCAATAGAGGCCGTGCCTCAAAATGCGAAGCGGGAGGCCAAAAACGATTCGAAATGATAAAGAGGCCAGATGTAGCGTTTCGCCGAAAAGGATTGTCAGTTGACAGACATAATTTTTATTAAATATTTTGCCTTCATGGTTGAGGGTTGTGACCGTCATGCAGAGCCGGATATAGTTCTTTTATTCAGAAGATTGCTTTGAAGTATTCCGAGGAGGAACCCGCCTTGCAATTGTTGGGGAACGTAGCAGAATTTTAAAATTTTCTACGCATCACCAAGATCAATCTATGGAGTCATCTAGCAACGAGGGAGAGGGGAGTGCATCTACATACCCTTGTAGATCGCACGTGGAAGCGTTCAAGAGAACGGGGTTGATGGAGTCGTACTCGTCGTGATCCAAATCACCGATGACCTAGCGCCGAACGGACGGCACCTCTGCGTTCAACACACGTACGGTTGGGAAGACGTCTCCTCCAACTTGATCCAGCAAGGGGGGTGGAGAGGTTGATGAAGATCCATCAGCACGACGGCGTGGTGGTGGAAGCAACGGTGATCTCGGCAGGGCTTCGCCAAGCTCAGGGAGAGGGAGGAGTGTCACGGGAGGGAGAGGGAGGCGCCAGCGGCTAGGGTGCGGCTGCCCTCCCTCCTCCCCACTGTATATAGGGTCCCTAGGGGGGTGCCGGCCCTAGGAGATCCAATCTCCAAGGGGGCGGCGGCCAAGGGGGTGGCTTGCCCCCAAGCCAAGTAGGGCGCCCCCCACCCCTAGGGTTTCCAACCCTAGGCGCAGGGGGAGGCCTAAGGGGGGCGCACCAGCCCACTAGGGGCTGGTTCCCCTCCCAATTCAGCCCATGGGGCCCTCCGGGATAGGTGGCCCCACCAGGTGGACCCCGGGGACCCTTCCGGTGGTCCCGGTACAATACCGATTACCCCCGAAACTTTCCCGATGGCCGAAACTTGACTTCCTATATATAAATCTTCACCTCCGGACCATTCCGGAACTCCTCGTGACGTCCGGGATCTCATCCGGGACTCCGAAAAACTTTCGGGTTACCGTATACTAATATCTCAACAACCCTAGCGTCACCAAACGTTAAGTGTGTAGACCCTACGGGTTCGGGAGACACGCAGACATGACCGAGACAACTCTCCGGTCAATAACCAACAGCGGGATCTAGATACCCATGTTGGCTCCCACATGCTCCTCGATGATCTCATCGGATGAACCACGATGTCGAGGATTCAATCAATCCGTATACAATTCCCTTTGTCAATCCGTATGTTACTTGCCCGAGACTCGATCGTCGGTATCCCAATACCTCGTTCAATCTCGTTACCGGCAAGTCACTTTACTCGTACCGTAATGCATGATCCCGTGATCAACCACTTGGTCACATTGAGCTCATTATGATGATGCATTACCGAGTGGGCCCAGAGATACCTCTCCGTCATACGGAGTGACAAATCCCAGTCTCGATTCGTGCCAACCCAACAGATACTTTCGGAGATACCTGTAGTGTACCTTTATAGTCACCCAGTTACATTGTGACGTTTGGCACACCCAAAGCACTCCTACGGTATCCGGGAGTTGCACAATCTCATGGTCTAAGGAAATGATACTTGACATTCGGAAAAGCTATAGCAAACGAACTACACGATCTTTGAGCTATGCTTAGGATTGGGCCTTGTCCATCACATCATTCTCCTAATGATGTGATCCCGTTATCAATGACATCCAATGTCCATAGTCAGGAAACCATGACTATCTTTTGATCAACGAGCTAGTCAACTAGAGGCTCACTAGGGACGTGTTGTGGTCTATGTATCCACACATGTATTACGATTTCCGGATAACACAATTATAGCATGAACAATAGACAATTATCATGAACAAAGAAATATAATAATAACCATTTTATTATTGCCTCTAGGGAATATTTCCAACAGTCTCCCACTTGCACTAGAGTCAATAGTCTAGTTACATTGTGATGAATCGAACACCCATGCAGTTCTGGTGTTGATCATGTTTTGCTCTAGGGAGAGGTTTAGTCAACGGATCTGCCACATTCAGGTCCGTATGTACTTTACAAATATCTATGTCTCCATTTTGAACACTTTCACGAATGGAGTTGAAGCGACGCTTGATATGCCTAGTATTCTTGTGAAACCTGGGCTCCTTGGCAAGGGCAATAGCTCCAGTGTTGTCACAGAAGAGAGTCATCGGGCCCGACGCATTGGGTATGACTCCTAGGTCGGTAATGAACTCCTTCACCCAGATTGCCTCTTGTGCTACCTCCGAGGCTGCCATGTACTCCGCTTCACATGTAGATCCCGCCACAACGCTTTGCTTGCAACTGCACCAGCTTACTGCCCCACCATTCAAAATATACATGTATCTGGTTTGTGACTTAGAGTCATACAGATCTGTGTCGAGGCTAGCATCGACGTAACCCTTTACGACGAGCTCTTCGTCACCTCCATAAATGAGAAACATATCCTTAGTCCTCTTCAGGTACTTCAGGATATTCTTGACCGCTGTCCAGTGTTCCATGACGGGATTACTTTGGTACCTTCCTACCAAACTTACGGCAAGGTTTACATCAGGTCTGGTACACAGCATAGCATACATGATAGACCCTATGGCCGAGGCATAGGGGACGACACTCATCTTTTCTCTATCTTCTACCGTGGTCGGGCATTGAGTCATGCTCAATCTCGTACCTTGCAATACAGGCAAGAACCCCTTCTTTGACTGATCCATTTTGAACTTCTTCAATATCTTGTCAAGGTACGTACTCTTTGAAAGACCAATGAGGCGTCTCGATCTATCTCTATAGATCTTGATGCCTAATATATAAGCAGCTTCTCCAAGATCCTTCATTGAAAAACACTTGTTCAAGTAGGCCTTTATGCTTTCCAAGAATTCTATATCATTTCCCATCAACAGTATGTCATCCACATACAATATGAGAAATGCTACAGAGCTCCCACTCACTTTCTTGTAAATGCAGGCTTCTCCATAAGTCTGCGTAAACCCAAACGCTTTGATCATCTCATCAAAACGAATGTTCCAACTCCAAGATGCTTGCACCAGCCCATAAATCGAGCGTTGGAGCTTGCACACCTTGTCAGCATTCTTAGGATCGACAAAACCTTCCGGCTGCATCATATACAATTCTTCCTTAAGGAAACCATTAAGTAATGCCGTTTTGACGTCCATTTGCCATATCTCATAATCATAGAATGCGGCAATTGCTAACATGATTCGGAAGGACTTCAGCTTCGCTACGGGTGAAAAAGTCTCATCGTAGTCAACCCCTTGAACTTGTCGATAACCCTTAGAGACAAGCCGAGCTTTATAGATGGTTACATTACCATCCGCGTCTGTCTTCTTCTTAAAGATCCATTTATTTTCTATGGCTCGCCGATCATCGGGCAAGTCAGTCAAAGTCCATACTTCGTTTTCATACATGGATCCTATCTCGGATTTCATGGCTTCCAGCCATTTGTCGGAATCCGGGCCCGCCATCGCTTCTTCATAGTTCGAAGGTTCACCGTTGTCTAACAACATGATTTCCAAGACAGGGTTGTCGTACCACTCTGGTGCGGAACGTGTCCTTGTGGACCTACGAAGTTCAGTAGCAACTTGATCTAAAGTTTCATGATCATCATCATTAACTTCCTCTCTAGTCGGTGCAGGCACCTCAGGAACATTTTCTTGAGCTGCGCCACTTACCGGTTCAAGAGGTAATACTTCATCAAGTTCTACTTTCCTCCCACTTATTTCTTTCAAGAGAAACTCTTTCTCTAGAAAGGACCCATTCTTGGCAACAAAGATCTTGCCTTCGGATCTGAGGTAGAAGGTATACCCAATAGTTTCTTTAGGGTATCCTATGAAGACGCATTTTTCCGATTTGGGTTCGAGCTTTTCAGGTTGAAGTTTCTTGACATAAGCATCGCATCCCCAAACTTTTAGAAACGACAGCTTAGGTTTCTTCCCAAACCATAATTCATATGGTGTCGTCTCAACGGATTTCGACGAAGCCCTATTTAAAGTGAATGCGGCAGTCTCTAAAGCATAGCCCCAAAATGACAGCGGTAGATCGGTAAGAGACATCATAGATCGCACCATATCCAATAGAGTGCGATTATGACGTTCGGACACACCATTACGCTGAGGTGTTCCAGGCGGTGTGAGTTGTGAAACTATTCCACATTTTCTTAAGTGTGTGCCAAATTCGTGACTCAAGTATTCTCCCCCACGATCTGATCGCAAGAACTTGATTTTCCTGTCACGTTGATTCTCAACCTCACTCTGAAATTCCTTGAACTTTTCAAAGGTCTCAGACTTGTGTTTCATTAAGTAGACATACCCATATCTACTCAAGTCATTAGTGAGGGTGAGAACATAACGATAGCCACCGCGAGCCTCAACACTCATTGGACCGCACGCATCAGTATGTATGATTTCCAATAAGTTGGTTGCTCGCTCCATTGTTCCTGAGAACGGAGTCTTGGTCATTTTACCCATGAGGCATGGTTCGCACGTGTCAAATGATTCAGAATCAAGAGACTTCAAAAGTCCATCGGCATGGAGCTTCTTCATGCGTTTGACACCTATGTGACCAAGGCGGCAGTGCCACAAGTATGTGGGACTATCATTATCAACCTTACATCTTTTGGTATTCACACTATGAATATGTGTAACATTACGCTCGAGATTCATTAAGAATAAACCATTCACCAGCAGAGCATGACCATAAAACATATCTCTCATATAAATAGAACAACCATTATTCTCGGATTTAAATGAGTAGCCATCTCGAATTAAACGGGATCCTGATACAATGTTCATGCTCAAAGCTGGCACTAAATAACAATTATTGAGGTTTAAAACTAATCCCGTAGGTAAATGTAGAGGTAGCGTGCCGACGGCGATCACATCGACCTTGGAACCATTCCCGACGCGCATCGTCACCTCGTCCTTCGCCAGTCTCTGCTTATTCCGCAGCTCCTGCTTTGAGTTACAAATGTGAGCAACCGCACCGGTATCAAATACCCAGGAGCTACTACGAGTACTGGTAAGGTACACATCAATTACATGTATATCACATATACCTTTAGTGTTGCCGGCCTTCTTGTCCGCTAAGTATTTGGGGCAGTTCCGCTTCCAGTGACCACTTCCCTTGCAATAAAAACACTCAGTCTCGGGCTTGGGTCCATTCTTTGACTTCTTCCCGGCATCTTGCTTACCGGGCGCGGCAACTCCCTTGCCGTCCTTCTTGAAGTTCTTCTTACCCTTGCCTTTCTTGAACTTAGTGGTTTTATTCACCATCAACACTTGATGTTCCTTTTTGATTTCCACCTCTGCTGATTTCAGCATTGAATATACCTCAGGAATGGTCTTTTCCATCCCCTGCATATTGAAGTTCATCACAAAGCTCTTGTAGCTCGGTGGAAGCGACTGAAGGATTCTGTCAATGACCGCGTCATCCGGGAGATTAACTCCCAGCTGAGTCAAGTGGTTATGCAACCCAGACATTTTGAGTATGTGCTCACTGACAGAACTATTTTCCTCCGTCTTACAGCTAAAGAACTTGTCGGAGACTTCATATCTCTCGACCCGGGCATGAGCTTGGAAAACCATTTTCAGCTCTTCGAACATCTCATATGCTCCGTGTCTCTCAAAACGCTTTTGGAGCCCCGGTTCTAAGCTGTAAAGCATGCCGCACTGAACGAGGGAGTAATCATCAGCACGTGACTGCCAAGCGTTCATAACGTCTTGGTTCTCTGGGATGGGTGCGTCACCTAGCGGTGCTTCTAGGACATAATCTTTCTTGGCAGCTATGAGGATGATCCTCAGGTTCCGGACCCAGTCCATATAGTTGCTGCCGTCGTCTTTCAGCTTGGTTTTCTCTAGGAACGCGTTGAAGTTGAGGGCAACATTAGCGTGGGCCATTTGATATAAAAGACATAGTGTAAAGATTTTAGACTAAGTTCATGATAATTAAGTTCATCTAATCAAATTATTCAATGAACTCCCACTCAGATAGACATCCCTCTAGTTATCTAAGTGAAACATGATCCGAGTTAACTAGGCTATGTCCGATCATCACGTGAGACGGACTAGCCAACATCGGTGAACATCTTCATGTTGATCGTATCTTCTATACGACTCATGCTCGACCTTTCGGTCTTCCGTGTTTCGAGGCCATGTCTGTACATGCTAGGCTCGTCAAGTCAACCTAAGTGTATTGCGTGTGTAAATCTGGCTTACACCCGTTGTATTCGAACGTTAGAATCTATCACACCCGATCATCACGTGGTGCTTCGAAACAACGAATCTTCGCAATGGTGCACAGTTAGGGGGAACACTTTCTTGAAATTATTACGAGGGATCATCTTATTTAAGCTACCGTCGTTCTAAGCAAATAAGATGTAAAACATGATAAACATCACATGCAATCAAATAGTGACATGATATGGCCAATATCATTTGCTCCTTTTGATCTCCATCTTCGGGGCTCCATGATCATCGTTGTCACCGGCATGACACCATGATCTCCATCATCGTGTCTTCTTGAAGTTGTCTCGTCATCTATTACTTCTACTACTATGGCTAATGCTTTAGCAATAAAGTAAAGTAATTACATGACGTTTATGTTGACACGCAGGTCATAAATAAATAAAGACAACTCCTATGGCTCCTGCCGGTTGTCATACTCATCGACATGCAAGTCGTGATTCCTATTACAAGAACATGATCAATCTCATACATCACATATATCATTCATCACATCCTTTTGACCATATCACATCACACGACACATGCTGCAAAAACAAGTTAGACGTCCTCTAATTGTTGTTGCAAGTTTTTACGTGGCTGCTATAGGTTTCTAGCAAGAACGTTTCTTACCTACGCCAAAACCACAACGTGATATGCCAATTTCTATTTACCCTTCATAAGGACCCTTTTCATTGAATCCGATCCGACTAAAGTGGGAGAGACAGACACCCGTCAGCCACCTTATGCAACTAGTGCATGTCAATCGGTGGAACCAGTCTCACGTAAGCGTACGTGTAAGGTCGGTCCGGGCCGCTTCATCCCATGATGCCGCCGAATCAAGATAAGACTAGTAACGGCAAGCAAATTGACAATATCGACGCCCACAACTGCTTTGTGTTCTACTTGTGCATAGAAACTACGCATAGACCTAGCTCATGATGCCACTATTGGGGAACGTAGCAGAATTTTAAAATTTTCTACGCATCACCAAGATCAATCTATGGAGTCATCTAGCAACGAGGGAGAGGGGAGTGCATCTACATACCCTTGTAGATCGCGCGAGGAAGCGTTCAAGAGAACGGGGTTGATGGAGTCGTACTCGTCGTGATCCAAATCACCGATGACCTAGCGCCGAACGGACGGCACCTCCGCGTTCAACACACGTACGGTTGGGAAGACGTCTCCTCCAACTTGATCCAGCAAGGGGGAAGGAGAGGTTGATGAAGATCCAGCAGCACGACGGCGTGGTGGTGGAAGCAACGGTGATCTCGGCAGGGCTTCGCCAAGCTCAAGGAGAGGGAGGAGTGTCACGGGAGGGAGAGGGAGGTGCCAGGGGCTAGGGTGCGGCTGCCCTCCCTCCTCCCCACTATATATAGGGTCCCTAGGGGGGGGCCTAGGAGATCCAATCTCCAAGGGGGGCGGCGGCCAAGGGGGTGGCTTGCCCCCCAAGCCAAGTGGGGCGCCCCCCACCCCTAGGGTTTCCAACCCTAGGCGCAGGGGGGCCCAAGGGGGGTGCACCAGCCCACTAGGGGCTGTTTCCCCTCCCACTTCAGCCCATGGGGCCCTCCGGGATAGGTGGCCCCACCCGGTGGACCCCCGGGACCCTTCCGGTGGTCCCGGTACAATACCGATTACCCCCGAAACTTTCCCGATGGCTGAAACTTGACTTCCTATATATAAATCTTCACCTACGGACCATTCCGGAACTCCTTGTGACGTCCGGGATCTCATCCGGTACTCCGAACAACTTTCGGGTTACCGTATACTAATATCTCAACAACCCTAGCGTCACCGAACCTTGAGTGTGTAGACCCTACGGGTTCGGGAGACACACAGACATGACCGAGACAACTCTCCGGTCAATAACCAACAGCGGGATCTAGATACCCATGTTGGCTCCCACATGCTCCTCGATGATCTCATCGGATGAACCACGATGTCGAGGATTCAATCAATCCGTATACAATTCCCTTTGTCAATCGGTACGTTACTTGCCCGAGACTCGATCGTCGGTATCCCAATACCTCGTTCAATCTCGTTACCGGCAAGTCACTTTACTCGTACCGTAATACATGATCTCGTGATCAACCACTTGGTCACATTGAGCTCATTATGATGATGCATTACCGAGTGGGCCCAGAGATACCTCTCCGTCATACGGAGTGACAAATCCCAGTCTCGATTCGTGCCAACCCAACAGATACTTTCGGAGATACCTGTAGTGTACCTTTATAGTCACCCAGTTACGTTGTGACGTTTTGCACACCCAAAGCACTCCTACGGTATCCGGGAGTTGCACAATCTCATGGTCTAAGGAAATGATACTTGACATTCGGAAAAGCTATAGCAAACGAACTACACGATCGTTGAGCTATGCTTAGGATTGGGCCTTGTCCATCACATCATTCTCCTAATGATGTGATCCCGTTATCAATGACATCCAATGTCCATAGTCAGGAAACCATGACTATCTTTTGATCAACGAGCTAGTCAACTAGAGGCTCACTAGGGACGTGTTGTGGTCTATGTATTCACACATGTATTACGATTTCCGGATAACACAATTATAGCATGAACAATAGACAATTATCATGAACAAAGAAATATAATAATAACCATTTTATTATTGCCTCTAGGGCATATTTCCAACAGCAATGCCGAAGACAATCTGCGCGCCGAACATATCGTTGTTGAAGACTGGTTCAGGGGATACTGAGGGAGTCCTGGATTAAGGGGTCCTCGGGTGTCCGGGCTGTGTGATATGGGTCGGACTGATGGGCCGTGAAGATACAAGGTAGAAGGCCTTCCCCCGTGTCCGAATAGGACTCTCCTTTGCGTGGATGGCAAGATTGGCATCCGGATGTATAGTTTCCTTCTTCTGTAAACCGACTATGTATAACCCTAGGCCCTTCCGGTGTCCATATAAACCGGAGGGGTTTGTCCGTAGAGGCTATCAGAATTCATATAGGCTAGGCATCTAGGGTTTAGCCATTACGATCTCGAGGTATATCAACTCTTGTAACCCCTATATTCACCAAAGTCAATCAAGCAGGAAGTAGGGTTTTACCTCCATTAAGAGGGCCCGAACCTGGGTAAACATCGTGTCCTCTTTGTCTCATGTTACCTTCATCCTCAGACGCATAGTTCAGGACTCCCTACCCGAGATCGGCGGGTTTTGACACCGACGAGCATCCCAGAAAATTCTCTTGTTGCATTCTGTCCTGGGATCCGAGTGGTGTCTTTAGCATTGGGTGATCACAAGTATTGTGGTCCAAACACTGCCACCACTGCCCTGCAGAACTTGTAGAAACACTCAATGGTCGTGGATACGGCCAAGCGCCCATAGTCGTCGAGTGAATCACCGGGAGCTCCATATGCAAGCAACCTCATAGCTATTGTGCACTTCTGGATTGAGGTGAATCCAAGTGTGCCAGTGCAATCCTTCTTGCACTTGAAGTAGATGTCGAACTCCCGCATGAAATTCACAATCCTGAGAAAAAGCTTTCGGCTCATCCGATAACGCCGCCGAGCCACCTCGTCGCGGCTTTGCATTGCTCGCAAGCAGGCCGGCCAGGGCGGCGAGGACCATGAGATGCTCTTCGTCTTGGACGTCGGCATCGGGTTCCTCCTCCAGCAGCGCCGCGAGCGCCTCCTCGTCATCGAGCAGACAAATCGCCGAACACCTGACGGGCGTGGTGGGCGCACAGCCGCCGGTATCCTACCCTGTGCGGCCGGAGCGCCGGAAAACTCGCCCAGGAAGGTGGTGAATAGGTTGCCCGGCGAAACTCTTTCTCTTTTTCGGCGGGGAATAGCATATCTAACGGTGGTGGGGGGAGGGCGGAGCCGGGATCGACAAGGTGGCGAAAGGGCGCGCGCAGGAGGACGTTTATCTTGACTTTTCGCCTGACAGTGTGGCCGAAACGTGGTTTTCCTTCCGCTGGAGCTCCCGAACGCCCCCAGTGTGATGGGTTCGGCCTAGGACCGCCGGGCCCAAAAACAGGCCGAGCCGGCGGATTTCAGCATCTTGAGGGCGCGACTGGGAGGGTTTTCGGCGCCGGCGTGAAAAAAGTCGCCTTGGAAGGCCTGTTGGGGGCGTAGCTGGAGATGCTCTACTCTGAAGTTATTCTGTTTACTCTGTTTTTCTTTGAATAATTGTTCTGTGTTGAAGAAAATGTCAAAATCTTTCATTCGCTCCCCTATGATTGATAACTTCCATCATAGATTTTTTTTTTAGCAACACTTCCATCATAGATTGTCCACCTACCCGACCGCGCCCACCCTCCACCCGGATGGCTGGCATCGATGTCCTGCTTGCCACCTTCCCCAAGCCCGGCAGCACCTGGCATGTCGAGGCCAGGGCAGGTTCTCCTCCTGGACTACGAGGAGCTCACCGCCGGAGCCTGGCAGGACTAGAGGTGAAACCGATTTAGGAAGACCGACATGACCAAAACGTCAGTGTTGATGGCAAGGAGGAGCGATAAGATCCCTGAGAACAACTTCAGAGGATATAGATTGGTGAACATCGACAGATCAGAATTAGTTGATTCATGATGGCAGATGCTATATCAATAGAGATATGGATGGCACCTAAAAAGGGGGGGATAACACCTCAAAAAAAAAGGAGGAGGGGGGGGGGGGGGGGGGGTATGGATGAAATAATGCACTCGCACAACATTTCTGCAAATAATGTACTCTGGTGATCACTCTTGCAAACGTGAGGGCAAATAACAGAAACGTTATAATAGTACATGAACATCAGCTACATGTGGTATCTTCAGCACAGTGTCAATAGCTTTCAATTTAGCCGCAGGGAGTGAGCTTCTTGTTGCCTGCACCGCGTGGGTTTTCATCCTTCCAGTCATCAAATGCCCTTGCTTTCTCCTCTTCTTCGTCCTCGTCGTCCTGCGCCAAACTATTGTCATCCTTGTGCCAAGAGGAGCTTGCCTCTTGAATCATCTTGGCAGTCCTTTCTTGCCATTGCTCCATCATTTTCATTTCCGCTAAGCCAGCTTGTTCGATGCTCATTGTCGGCATCCTGTGGTTTCATACAGGCAAAGAGGCAACATAAAATAAAATTTCAACCTGAGAATAATCTCATAGTATAATTTGCAAATGATTCTGCATACTGTCATGACCACACAATGCAAGACGGCTTCAAGGGACAAGATACACAATTGGCCTAGCGTTCCAGGGAAACTGTCTAGTGGTTTATACCTAACAAGTACTCCCTTCACCCGAAAATATTTGTCGGAGAAATGGATGTATCTAGACGTATTTTAGTTCTAGATAAATCCATTTCTCCGACAAGTATTTCCAGACAGAAGGAGTACAAAATAGCCATGTCTCTTTATTTGGACCCTTTTTGCATAAACTACAGCCTCATCTAAGGCACCCCTTCAACCCATTATCTCAATTAATTAGTGTGTCCTTCACCAAAGGAGATTTTGCTAATTCCTCTCAATTTGTTTGTACTTTACCAAAACAGTGAAGTGGACAAGCAAGCATGACAGAATAACAAACTACTCCCTCTGTCCGAAAAAGCTTGTCCCTCAAATTGCTAAGGTACATCCATTTGAGGGGCAAGCTTTTTCGGACGGAGGGTTCTTGTCCCTCAAATGGATGTATCTAGGAGTACTAATTAATTACTACCTCTGTAACCAATTATAAGACGTTTTTGCAGTTCATGCACTACCAGTTGCGACAAGTAGCAATCATCTCACGTTCTGCCATGGTCACCAGACAGCATAAAACATAAACAAAAGCAATGAAGTGTCGAGGCATGTAACAATATACTGAAGCATACCTGAAACTAGGCTGAAAAACTTGTGCTGCCATTCTTTCCCTCTCACTGGTGAGTCCCCCACCAACAAGACTTGCAGGTCCAAATATCAGGGGTTGGTGTTTGTGGTCATGAGCTTGTGAAACACTTGCTCTGCCTTCAATGACGTCTTGAGCAAAAGTTGCACAAGTGATTGGAGCAGCTGGTTTGGAATATGGTGCACGGCTGGCAGCATTCTGGTGCCATGCTTCAGCCTTTTGCCTGCGCTCATCTAGCATTTCTCGAGCAAATGCATTTCCATCCTAAACACCGCAAACACACAACTTTGCAGTTAATGAAGGAAAACTCCATGTACATGAAGAGATTACTCAAGGGACCCACAAACATATTTTTTTTTAACTCACCGCCCATCCTAGACATCACAAAAGACACGACTGTACTTAACAGAGAAAACCTCCATGTACTGCCTCCGTTTCTTTTTAGTTCGCATATAAGATTTGTCTTAAGTTAAACGTAGTAAAGTTTGACTGCGGTTGTAGGAAAAGATATCAATATTCACAATATAAAATCGATATAATTAGATGCATTATTGAATTAACTTTCATGTTGTATATCTCTAGTATTGTAGATGTTGATAATTTTGTATATAAATTTGGTCAAACTTTATGAAGTTTGACTTAAGACAAATCTTATATGTTAAGTAAAAAAGAAAGGGAGGGATTACTTGTTTAACACATGATAAATACAAATTCAGAAACAAAAATATTTCCAATTGTACATATAAATTAACTTTGGGCAGCATATTCAAGAAATGGTATGTAGAAGAATGTCAACCACAATTTTTGTAGATGCTATCCAATATGTAAAGGAATAAAACATTGTTTTATAAAATCCACTGAAAGAATCAGTCAAAGATCCTCATCAAACTTGCCAGTTGTTTCAACAAGTTTTACCTTTTCTTTTCTTTCTTTTACAGCCAGAAGCATCTCTTCTTCCTTCTTTAACATGTCAACGAGATCAAAAGCCTACAAAGGGAAATATAATTATATACATTCAAAAATAAAATAATATTCTGAAAGACAGCATGTCAACCTAGAAAATAGAAAAGAGCACAAACTGACCTTGCAGAGAGCCAAGGAGATAGTAGCAAGCCAAGCCTGAATCAAAGAAAAATAATTGATACCGTAAGTTTTGACAGATTACAGAACAAAGGTATCAGATTACATACTAACAGTATAAGCTTTGGAACAAACATAGACAAATCACAAAAAGGCTCGCATCGACATGCACAAAAAGGAAACTGCAGCACCAGATAATTGGAATCTTTGGCACAAAAATCAGCTAAACAGAACATTTTCACATAACATCAACCAGGCTGCAAATGTATTTCGTTTTGGATCAGTACAAGGATTGAGTGATGAAACTCAGGAATGTATACACAGTAACACGCTAGAATTCGATGTAAGGGCTTAGGGGGCTCAACCAGCGAGCGCACAACGATATATAAATATGTAACCAGAGTACCGACGAGATATGCTTCTTTGAACGGTTATCTAGACTTTGTCTATTCACCTTGCATGAGATCGCTCAATGACTCGTATAAAAGGACTACTATGGGGAACAGGTGAACTTCAGAGGGACTTCCTCTGCCAGTCATCCGGTGTCTACAAGCAGGATTCACCCAGCCAGATCATGATGGTGGTGTGAATCAGAACAAAATTGCAAAATAAACTGACATTATCTACGAAGATTAGCTAAACCTAGTATTTTGTGCCAAACAAATCTAGTATGTGCAGTCTGCAATCTATTCAAAGATTAATGCACTTATGTGAAAATGAGAGAAACTAAATAGCATATAAACAACAGAGAGGATTAAAATTAGGAGACCTGATAGTGTGCGAAATTTTAGGTCAGGCACTAAAGAACAAAATTAGTATGGTCTTGTTATGTGCTAAAAGGGTCAATTTACAAAATTCTGATCGCCCCCTAGAAGGTTTTCAAGAACCTAGCTGGACACATCAAACTCCAGACAATCATTATAACTTGGTAAATCAAATTATTTCCAGTCGAACCGAACAGAGCCTTATAAACTAGTACATGAAAGATACTTCCAGATTTTGGAATACTTTTAAGGATATCTTACAGCTTTAGCATATATGCTGGCATTCCAGTTTGGCAAACAGTGTCTGATTCGGAAATTATTAACAGGCCATGCAAAAATGCTAGCTACTCGCTCTATTCCTAAATGTAAGCCTTTTTAGAGATTCCAATAGGACTACATACGGAGCAAAATGAGTGAATCTACACTCTAAAGTAAGTCTATATACAGCCGTATGTAGTCCGTATTGGAATCTCTAAAAAGGCTTATATTTAGAAACAGAGGGAGTAGATGTCTGATGCTAACCTCCCTTTCTTCCTCTCCATCGGCCTCCAAATCATCTTCTTCCCCGGCTTCAATAGGTGCTGATAAAGCCATTGCTCTCAATGAACGCCCGCGCCTTTCCTTTCTCTCTTTGATCTCTTGGAGCTTCGTTTCTGCAGCCTTTTGCCGCTTGAACCTGGCAACCTAAGCTCGAGAATTAAGGCAACAGAGTAACTTACAGGAAATTAATGAATTTAGATAAGAGATATAAGTATCCCACAGTTTGAAGGCCATGATGGTCGCATCCCAGATTATCATGATTCTCTTGTAAAATGGAAATTATTCAGTGTCCTAAAGATTTTCGGGTGCAGAGGTAAACCTTTTGTGCTCTTCGGTTTGCCCCTGTTTCAGACTGCCCCTGCCTATATAATTGAAGCTCGTCCTCTGGAATAAGCTCCAATGCTTCACATACAGAAATGAACTCCTGTAGACACCAGCAAGGATGATTAGCACATGATAAATGGGTGATCTAACGATCTGACACCACACAAGAAGGCACGCATGATAAGTGCTCGACAAATCAAGCACAGGTAACGTGACGACCGAACCTTCAAATGGTCCTGCGATGCCTTGAGGACCGGAATCCGGTCCTCCTGCTCCACTTGCTCAGTCATTTCCCCAAGGTAGTACGGCACCTGAAGAAACCAAACACGGTAATCACAGGTCGGACCAGCCATAAAACGGAGAGGAAACTCGTCAGATGTGGCGTAAGAGAGAGAGGGGAGTGGGGCGGAGGCCATACGAGCAGGTACTTGAGATTGGCGGTGGAGACGTCTTCCTTGGTCTCGTTGGAGGAGAAGAGGCCGAGCTTGCTGACCATGTCGTCGCAGCGCCGCAGCAGGTCGACCCCCTTCCGGATCCCTTCCTGCCCAAGCAAAACCGATCGTGTGAGGAGGGGTCGCGAAACCAACCAAGGGCCGGGGAAGGAGCGAAGGGGACCTGGTCGAGGGAGGAGCTGGAGGCGAGCGAGTGGAGGTGGGACGCTCTGTCAAAGAGGGCGGGGAGCGGGAGATCGGCGTCGTCCTCCGCCGCGTGGACGCGCAGCTGCGCTTCCATCCTGTTGCTGACGTCTTCCACCTCCGCCATTTTGGAGCGGGCGCCTCGCCACGGCAAGGGCGAGAGCAGAGGGGGTGGGGGAGATCGCCGGGTAAAACCCTAGAGAGGGAGGGGGAGGGCAGAGTCGCCGGGAGGGAGAGGGACGGAAGAAGACGATGGTGGAATGGAAGTGTCGGGTTTGGTCTGGTCTGGCCTGGCCGGCCAGGGGAAGACATGTGGCTCGGGTTGGCCAATCTGGCGAGTAGAACCGGTGATGAATGTTCGAGAGAATTATGTTCGAGGGAAGCAAATCTTTCTTTTTTTCGTATCCTTTTAAGAATTATAAACCCCTTTTTTTATTCAAACAAGCAAAATGATTCAAATCATCTGACTGAT
This sequence comes from Triticum urartu, assembly GCF_056163025.1. Lineage (NCBI taxonomy): Eukaryota > Viridiplantae > Streptophyta > Magnoliopsida > Poales > Poaceae > Triticum > Triticum urartu. The sequence goes on from NC_141877.1 coordinate 303,328,103, forward strand.
AACGATGCGCGCTTCCCCGGCTCCATGGCCGTCGAATCAAATCGAATTTTAATCAGATCGTTCGAGAGTAACGTATTACCTTGAATAGACTTTGCAACTGAGCCGTTGTTGCAATCCCCAACCGTAACGAGTGATGTTTTGTTAAATCTGGATCCAAATCCTCTCGTGGGCAGTTGCCTCCCGTGCTCTTTCGAGCTCCCCGTGAAGCCGACGCCTTCATGTGTTGCTCCGACGCCGCCACCGCTGATCGCCGCCGGCACCACGCCGACAAGATCGCGTCTTCCCGTCTCCCGGGATCCGCTCGCGACCAGTGGCCATGGCCGCTCGAGCGCGCACATCGGATCGTCGCCGTCCAACTATAATACTCTGACCCATGCTGCATCACCTTCAACACCATCACCTTCCCTTCCCCAACCAGACTGAGCTCCTGCTCGAGGCCATGACCGCAAGCAATGCGATGCGGTGACTTTCCACAATAAGGCATTTGTTGCAAACAAACAATATTTGCAACAAGGGGGCGGTTGCAAAAAAAACCTGTAACACAATCTTCGTTACAAATATTGTTGCAATGAAACCAGTGTTGCAGAAAGGTTCTCGCAACACGACTTATATTGCAAAAGTGACGATGGCGCTTGACCGGACGATTGCGTTAGATTGGATGACTCGTAGACCGGGGGATCTTTTAAATAGATCCGTCGGCCGACACGTAGCACGGCCCAACAAATAAGGTCTAAAAAAGGCACCCTTTTTAGGTAGCAAACCAAAGATGCCGTTTTGAACGACTCAGTCGGTGTGGTGATGCCGATTCGTCTGCCACCAATGGTCTGATTTGATACCAACGATTGAGACTGAGATTGAAAATCTATCTATTTTGCAAAATGCCCTGGCAATCTACCATGGATTGTTAAAACTATAAGCCTCCTTTGGTTCATAGAATAAAAATAGTGTAGCAACTGGAAAATCATAATAAGTTAGATAATACACATATCAATTTCTACACACAAAAAAGACGTTAATTGATGCATAGGACAGGAATATTTTTATTGAGTCGGCTAACATTTTTTCCTTTAAAATGGAAATGATTGATTCCTATCGTACATAGGAATAGAGATCCATTTCTACAAACCAACAGTCTCCAAAGAAAAAAATATATATTAAAATCTTATCCTTTAGAATTCCTACAAAACTCCTATGAACCAAAGGAGGTCATATAGTATTTAATCTTGGAAATATATAGTATGTATGTCACTTTCATCCTTGGGAATGTGTAATGCCTCCTGTGGTTTGTAGGATATCTAGAAATTCTTTTAAAGCCCTTTGGTTTGTATAGATAGATTCACATTCATATTGAAGGTAAAACATATTAGAATAGACTCAATAAAAAATTCTTATAATGACATCTCTTTTCCCTATAGGAGTTGAGATATGCCATCTTATTTTCTACGATTTTCTATTTTTATAATTTTTCTGTCATATGAACTAAAGGAGGTCTAAGTTTCTTGCTAGCTATTTCTATTCTTGGAACTTTCCAAGTTTCTCTATTTTTACGACAGTCAACCTTCTTCTTCTTTTCGAAACGTAGGCAAAAATTTTGCCACATCGATTAATTAAGAAGAAGAGAATTGCCCAGTTATTTTACGAAAAACCGGGCGACAACCAATACAAACGAAGCACAAACAAACTACTCCCACAACATGAAACCTCACAACCAAAACTCTTCGAATACACAACATCCACAAATCCCGACACTTCTACTATGCCAAGTGACTCCCCAAAGTCCAAGGAGGAATGGGTTTCCGTGATATCCACTGTTTCAACCTGGCTCTGCTTGCCAAACAGGCATGGCGTCTCCTTGATAACCCTGAATCCTTGTGTGCCACCGTTCTAAGGGCCAAGTACTATCCTGATGGCGACTTGTTGAATTCCAAGCCAAAGCATGGTGCTTCCTTCACCTGGCAAAGCATCATGGCAGGCATAACTATCCTGAAACGTGGCTATATTTGGCGAGTGGGGAATGGACATAATATCAATATCTGGGAAGATGCCTGGATCCCAAATTGTGCCACTAGGAAGATTGTGACTCCTAAGGGGGGACAATTGTTGTCAAAATTGGTGGATTTGATTGACCCCATCTCCAATAATTGGGATGAGGACCTGATTAGACAAACTATGTGGCCCATTGACGCAGAACGGTTTCTTTCAATCCCAATTTCGCAACATAATATGATAGATTTCATTGCTTGGAGTTATACAAAAAATGGTATGTACGGTCTGCTTACTCTATGGAGTGGAACTATCAGTATTGGAGTCAACTAAAACACTCTAATGGGATGGGGCGAACCACACCTAACCTTATATGGTGTCAGATATGGAAGTTATTATGTTCGGCAAAAGTCAAAAAATTTATTTGGCGTACGTTACATGGCACTCTCCCATGTCGGACAACACTCGCTAATAGACACATGAAGGTTTCGCCCTTGTGTCCTACTTGCTCTCAGGGTGTAGAAGACACGAAACACATGCTTTTTCTATGTACTAAAGCAAAGGAGGTCTGGAAGAGACTAGGGATGGAGGACATTATTGATAGAGCTTGTGAAGTTGATCATGCTGGAGAGGCGATATTGGGATACCTTTTACTTCTTCCAGAGAAAGATTTGCGTATTATGGGGTACCAAAATGTACGAGAAATGATGGCTATTTCAGCTTGGTATCTATGGTGGGGGAGACGGAAATTAGTGTACAAGGAAGTAACTCAGAATGCAACTCAAATATCAATGGGGATCACGGCCCTTACATACAATTTTGTAAATGCATCATCTTCAAAGGCGTCCATAAAAAAGGAGGGTTGGCTTTGTCCTCCTAGGGGTTTCGTGGAACTCAATGTTGACGCCTCTTTTGACCATGACATGCTGAAGGGTACGATGGGGGCCGTCTTGCGAGACGACAAAGGTAGGCTTATTGCAGGAAGAAATGGAAAGATCGACCATTGCGCGGATGTTATGATGGCAGAAGCATTAGCTCTCAAATTTGGACTAACATTAGCGCAAAGGGCAGGGTGCAACCGATTAATCATCAACTCAGATAATCTGGATGTAATTGAGACCATGTAGGACGAAGGACAATCAACGGGTGCGGCGGCGGCAATTTTCGATGACTGCTTTCACTATGCATGTGATTTTATCATGACTAAATTCGAACACTGTAATAGAGAGGCAAATAAAGTAGCACATGAACTTGCTAGATTAGCCAAATTTTGTTCAACTTCGGATTGGTTTGAGGAGCCTCTAAATGAAATTGTAATGATCCTCACAAACGATGTACTGATTATTTCTAATGAATAAAGTTTCGTTTTTAACTCAAAAAAAAGTGACTCCCCACAAGAACACCTCGGCAAAAGACATCGGGCACCTCCCGACCCACAACATTAGCCCAATCCAAGAGGACAAGCCGAGAGACGGGAGATCATCCATCAAGCAACCAGAGACACCTTGTCCTTGGCATCACTTTTGCCTTTGCCCACCTTCTTTTGTTTGCCCCTTATTGGCTTCCTCGTCAGGAGGCAAGCAATTGACCTGCCCAAACCAAGTCTAGCAACCTCCACGCTGGCTAGCAAATCACAAAGTTTCTTCGCAAAAAAAGCATTTGGATTTGGAGTAGGCGCCACACAAGTGGCTCAATGGTCATGCCACTCACAGGCATCACCTGCCAGACGGTCGCAGACGAGCGAAGGACAACAACATCTAAAACTCCACGACGACGCCAGGAGGTAGGTTGTCTGACCCTGACGAGGCTCTACGGGCGGTGGTGAGGGCACCAAGTCCACCTCCAAAGCCTGACAAGGCTCCACGAGGGTGGTGAGGACACCCGGTCCACCTCTGAAGCTTGGAGAGAGCCCAACTTGAGTTGCTCCATCAACACAGGCAAAACGGGTTACCCACACACCTGCAGCTTGAGCATGCTCTGCAACACTAGAGACACAAACTCAGCGGAGGCCTCGCCCTCGGAGTCTGGCAACACAAGGGGCGTCGAATTAGACCCAACACGGAGCGAGAAGCTACCAAAGAGCTCCGCACCCGTGTCATCAAAGCCAACAGAAGACTCAACCACGGGAGCCTATGCAAAAGGGAGCCTTTGCAGAACAACCTCCGCGCGCTCCAGAAAGCTTCCAATACTCACCAGCCAGCCCTGCAAGGAGTCAGCGGCCTCGCGAAGCGGCTTAATGGTCTCCTCCATTTGCGAGGAAGTCATGCAATGAAGATCAGAACCTAGCAGCTTCGTGTGCACCCCAGGAGCAGACTGGAGCATCGCATCTATCGGGACAGAAGCCGAAGCAACCGACGAGTAAGGCCAGGAATCACGATGAAGAGTCTTCATGTTGGACGGGGCCTCATGTATCTCAGATGCTGACGGGGGCCTTTTTTCTTACTAAAGAAGAACTGACCTGTTTCATGCGCCGTTCACAACCACAAGGCCTCGTCATAGACGAGATGGTCCCAACGAAACTCATGTCAACAATGGCAATTCTTAAGATTGGCACCAACAAACTAGACAACCTAGGGAACTTCCAAAACCGAAACATTGCACGAAAGGGAGGTCCATCCGGATCCAGGTGGCAAACCATCTTCCCACGAAACGGCAGCAACACCAGCAAAGAAAACAGGAACAGAGAAACAGAACATATCACAAAAAGCAGCAACAAAACCTGACACATCTCCTTACAGGTAAAGCGTTGTTGCAACATCCAGCCATTACAAGCTGCAGCTCCGCACAAAAGACTCTAGAAAACGCGCATCATTTATCATACAACCAAAACCTTTCCACGGTTTCTCACACACTCACCGCCACCAACTCAGAAGCCGCGCTCTGCTCGCTGCCCGTTTGGCCTATTGTCAAACGGGAACCGCTCGCCATGCCTCCCCCTGTCCCTGTGATCCTGCCATCTGCCCCTCTGGTGGTGGCTCTCAGCTTGGTTCCTCTGCTTGCTGTTCCTCTGCTGGGAGTACCCGCCACCGCTGTTCCTTTTCCTGCCATACGCACCGCCTGTATCCTGGTAGTATGCGTTATTGTTGCTGGATGCTCCATGGGGGCTGTTCCAGTTGTTCCCTGAGCAATGGTTGTTTCCTGAGCTGCCCCAACCGGGCTGCGCCAGGGCATCGCCCCAGCCGGTGCTGATTTTGTTCCAGCTGCTCAGAGGCTCCTGACTCGCTCCCCAACCTGCGTTGGATACCGAGTTGTCCGCCTCCCACTTGTTCACCTCAGGGGTCGGCTTTTCTAGATAGATGTCCCAGTTCCCCGACTGGTTCTGGGCACACCTGTTATTGGCAGCTACGGCGGGCTTGTTGTCCGCCTCAAAGGGTACCCCCACCTTGTCCAGGTCAGCTACCAACTCGGGGTCGACCTCGCAACGATGGTCAACCTCATCAATGTACAGATCAGGGTCGGGGTAAGGTATATCAGAAGGTTGGCCATGGTAATGAGACCAGAACCTTGATTTTGCGTTCTGGAAATTCTCAAAAGCTCCCGAATCATCCCACTGCTCTATATCCTTGTACATATAGGCAAAGTGCTTGTTCTCGCAGAACCTCTGCCACGAAATGCCGCCAACAAGACTGCAAAATTCCCTTTCCCATAATGGGACTTGGCATTGATTATCCACGTGACTGTATCCTGTGTGTATTAAAACGATATTAGATTCATGGTGCGAGCACATTAACACAGGGAAATAAAAGATTCCTGGCCTACTGCATTATGGGAACAGAAATAAACAGGAAATGGAATGTACTGAGGGCATTCTTTAGCCTGGACTGCCTGACAATCTAATCTATAAATTTCAAAGCCACAGGCTGCTTTAGAATTTTACATTGTTTGAGTACATATCCTGGGGGAGAAAAAAATGAATTGCCGAGCAGCAGTGCATTCCTAACTTAGACTCAAGTAGGATATGAAAGTACTTGTTGTTGCTTTATACGGGTGAACGATGAGTCAAACCAAAGATACATCTTTCAACCACACAACTACAACTGTGGCAGAGTAGCAAGTTCAATACATAAAGTGTGAATTTAAGTATTTGTGGAACACTCTGATCAAGCGTAAGTGGGTTTTATAGTCTGTCATTCTAATTTACACCAAGTATAGACAACTGTCAAGAGAAATGAACCAGTGCAACAGAGTTGTATAGTAAGGTAAGGCCAAGTTACGCCACAAACCAGTACTTTAAATTTGTCGAGAATGGCGGCAATGAAGCGGTCCTTTTAGAGATCACAGAAAAGGAACTGAACAATTCAAAACAAACTAAACAAATGAGTCACTCAAAACACAACTTAAAGGGTTTCATCCTAAAACAACAACATTCCTTCTACGGGTCTGCTCCTATGTAGCCACATGAGAACATATTTAATGGCTATGTCATTTATTAGTACTCCCTCCGTAAAAAGATAATTAGTAGAGTGAGAAAAAAAAGTGATTGTGCACCGTCAAAAAGATAAATGGTTTTTAGGTCCTAGTGCCTGAAGAAAACATGCATACTGCAGTTACATAAGTAGTGGGTTCCTTGCATATCCTACAATTGCAAGGAGCAAGTTAAAATTCAATGGTCCCACATCTGACAAAGACCCTATACCTCTTTGTTTTCTTTTTGTTAGCATATTGTCAGCCAGATGACTACTGTTAGTGTTGGCTGACTACAAATACTGTTAAACAAACATCGTCGCCTGAAACTATTTTGCCGGATAAGACACTCCGAATGCAAGTCGGACTCCAAGTTTAATTAGTTATGTCCTAAAAAACACTTGCTGAATCGTACACCCAATTCTGAGTTGGATTCCAACACCCGTGTCCATGTCTGAGCAGGGAAGCAACTATTTTGCCGGATAAGACACTCCGAATGCAAGTCAGATTCCAAGTTTTATTAGTATGTCCTAAAAAAACCTTGCTGAATCGTACACCCAATTCTGAGTTGGATTCCAACACCCATGTCCATGTCTGAGCAGGGAAGCAACTATTTTGCCAGATAAGACACTCCGAATGCAAGTCGGATTCCAAGTTTTATTAGTTATGTCCTAAAAAAACCTTGCTGAATCGTACACCCAAATCTGAGTTGGATTCCAACACCCATATCCACGTCTGAGCAGGCGAGTAACACTCTCTACAATATGGTTTGCAAAAGACATTCCTTCTTCCATGCTCCTTGGAGGAGCAAGTCGAAGCCTGTCTTTAGCCGTTTAGCGTCAATACTCAATACCATTGACTTCTTCATTTTCCGCAATGTTGTGAATACTGAATAATACTCCCTCCTAGGTGCCAATTTGAGGGCAATGTTCTAAAGGACACCTGCCTAGGTGCTAGGCACCATCCTCCCGCGTTGCTTGCCTAGCATGACTAGTTGGTAGGCGCAACACGCTGTCCAACTACTTGAACAGTGCTTTTTAGAACACTTTGAGGTCTTATAATTAATCTAGTTTTATAATTTTGTTTGTATGAACATTATATCTTTGTCCCTTCCCTCTATATCCAAGCCATTTTCATCTGTGTTTGGGTGAGTTGGAGAGGCCAAGCAACAAATACAAAACTGAGATATGAAAGATGGCATTTTAATTTTGCTTCACCATTTATTTTCTTCCCGTGTACTGGGGGGGGGGGGGGTGGCGGCGTTTTAAATTTTCTATATTAGCGAAAGACCATGCAAACTATAATAGTTATCACTTCAATGCACGTGTCTCCCGGACAGCGTTCAAGAAAGCGTTTTTAAGCGACGCTTAAGCACTGAGCGATGGCAAAGCGCTTCGCTTTTGCCCTAAGATGTAGATTAAGCGTTTTTTTTTTAATTTGACCAAATTTGGCTATTTTGTACTACTTCTGCTGGTCTGCTTGCGCAATAATGGCAATATGCCATTTATCTTATTATTAGGCTCAGTTTAAGAACTATTTACTTCATATTTTGCCAAAATTTTGTCCACATGATCTCTGTTAGGTTATGTCTATTTGCACTGAACTGCATTTTCGTTGGTATTTTGCTTGCTATGCGAACCTGATATGTATTTGCTATTGTGTGAACTATATTTCAGATGCTATTTCAACTACCCATGTGACATGCTTCCTATTTACATGTATATATTATTCAAAATCTGTCAAATTCTAGCCAATTTCAAAAAACGCTTTAGTGCGATTAAGCTGCGCTTAAGCGCTCATTGCTCTAAGCTGTGGCCTTCCGCTTCGCTTACACTTTCCGCTTTTTTGAACATTGCTCCCGGAAAGACAGCATTTTGTCATATTGACACTACCTCAGCAAGACTCGAAACCTATTTTTCAGGGAGCAAGCTGCAGCTAAAACATTACCCAACTGTATTGTTGTAGATACATAATCTACACCTTGCAACTGCAATACCTTCCCAATGAAACTAGGAAGGGCTGTTCCCAATAGATGGGTTAGTCAAACAAAGCTAGCATTTTTCTGGCATTCCGGCACAACCTTTTTCCAATGGTAAGAACTAAGAACAATTTAAACTAATGTAAAGCCTAGCCTTATACATAGATAATGGGATAATGCACCAGGAACTCTAGTTTAAAGCCTGAACCGGCTGGAGAACACTTCAGCATCTACATGAGTTATGTGTGTCGTCCGCAAGGATGGTGCGAATTGAATCTTTTTCAAGCACACTATAAGTCTGAATCAAGAACAAGATGTCTAGATCGGCGAGGTTCTGGCCCGATATAATAGAACCCTAACAGATTGCAATGTAATCTTAATCGGGCCGCACAAACAAAGATGAGAAACAGAGAGAGTGGGAGGGGGGACGGACGGGTGGAGAGCAAACAACCGGTTGCCGTTCGTACCGGAATACGGGGGCGGGGGGCGAGGGTTCCAAGAGGCGTCCTGGTGGCGCTTCGTCGGCCATCGCCGACTGCGACCCCCCATCGCCGGGAGGAGGGGCGCCTATCAGGACCGCGATTCGCCAAGGCTGTCGGCGGCAGCAAGCCAGCCGGGCAGCCTAACGGCAGTCGGGAGTGGATTCCTCGTGACCTAGATAGCTCGCCGTGAGGACAATCGCCGCGCCGTCTGATTGGGGAGGGGGGGCGCCTGCCCGGCGGGGGTTATAAAGACTGGCGTGGAGGCGGGAGGAGGGGAAGGGGAGGAGCACGAGGGAGGGAGGGAGCGAGGCAGGGACCGACCGTAAATGGCAGGTGGGTGGGAGAGGAAGGAAATAGAAGCACCACCGAGCATGGAAATGGGCCGGCTCGGGTACTTCATGCCTAGGATTTTTGTAAGAATTCTATAGATAGGATTTGCAAAGGCCTTTAAAACCCTTTGGTTTGTAGGAATGGATTTCTATTCCTATGTAGGATAGAAATTAATCTTTTACGTTTTAAAGGGGAAAAAACATTAGGCCTCCTTTGGTTTGTAGGATTTTTATAGAAATTCTATAGGATAGGATTTGCAAAGGAAAAATTCCTTTGAAGCCCTTTATTTTATAGGAATGGATTCCTATTCCTATGTAGGATATGAATCCATCCTTCACGTTTTGGAGGGGAAAAACATTAACCTAGACTCAATGAAAAAATCCTATCCTATGCATCAAATGGCATATCTTTCTCTATAGAAATTGACATGCATGTCATCACACTTCCTATGATTTTCCTATTCCTATAAAATTCCTATCCTATGAACCAAAGAAGGCCTGAGTTTGTTCACCATCGCCTGCATCACGGTTCTCCTGTTTTTGTCGCGAGTCCCAACCAAAGCAGCGATCAGCGGGGCGATCTTACCGACCGTAAATCCATGTATCCACCTGTCCTTCCAAAAGTAGACCCTTTCTCCATTGCCCACGACGATCTTGATCATGCTATTGAACACCATGGTGGCCTCGTCATCCTTGGCCATCCTAATACCTTGCCATGGCCTCTCGCGATCAACGCGGTTCAACCATTCCCATCTCACTCTCAGGGCCAGCGCTTGCTTCCTAATATTCTTTATCCCGAGGCCACCATATCTCGTTGGGCGACAAACGGTGTCCCATGCCACTAGGCACTGGCCTCCGTTTGATTTTTCCTTGCCTGCCCATAAAAACGATCTCAAACACTTTTCGATCTCCTCAAACACCCATTCTGGTGCCTTGAGGACCATAAGTTGATGGATCGGTCTCGCCGCTAGCACCGACTTCACTAAGACGAGACGCCCAGATTTCTGCATGAGGCCTCGCTGCGCAGAGGAGGACAGACTTCGAGTGACTGACCTGCTGCAATGTGAGATGGGAAACTTCCCGTGCAAGTACTTAGGAATTCAACTGGCAATTCGGAAGCTGACACGTGCTGATTGGCAACCTTTGCTTGACCAAACCAAGAAGCTACTCTCGGCCTGGCAGCGAGGCCTCATGCAGAAATCTGGGCGTCTCGTCTTAGTGAAGTCGGTGCTAGCGGCGAGACCGATCCATCAACTTATGGTCCTCAAGGCACCAGAATGGGTGCTTGAGGAGATCGAAAAGTGTTTGAGATCGTTTTTTTGGGCAGGCAAGGAAAAATCGAACGGAGGCCAGTGCCTAGTGGCATGGGACACCGTTTGTTGCCCAACGAGATATGGTGGCCTCGGGATAAAGAATATTAGGAAGCAAGCGCTGGCCTTGAGAGTGAGATGGGAATGGTTGAACCGCATTGATCGCGAGAGGCCATGGCAAGGTATTAGGATGGCCAAGGATGACGAGGCCACCATGGTGTTCAATAGCATGATCAAGATCGTCGTGGGCAATGGAGAAAGGGTCTACTTTTGGAAGGACAGGTGGATACATGGATTTACGGTCGGCGAGATCGCCCCGCTGATCGCTGCTTTGGTTGGGACTCGCGACAAAAACAGGAGAACCGTGATGCAGGCGATGGTGAACAATGCGTGGACTCTTGATGTGCAAGGTGAGCTCTCCTTCATGGCTCACATCCAGGTAGCCAACCTGTGCCAAGCGATGGCCACTGTACCGATCATCACGGACGCGGTGGACCAGTTTATTTGGCCTGCCGATGCGTCAGGACGTTACACTGCTAAATCAGTGTATAACAGGCTATGCATGGGACTCCTCATCTCCCCCTATGCGAGGTGTATCTGGAAAAGCTGGGCCCCCCTACGCTGCAAAATTTTCGCTTGGCTCATGGTACAGTATTGGCTGTGGACTAGCGATCGGCGTGCGCGTCATGGCCTTCAGGATGAACCTTCCTCTTGCTTCACTTGCTTACAGGAAGTCGACTGTGTTGACCACATTCTTGCACATTGCACCTATGCAAAAGAGGTGTGGCATAGTTGTTTTGAGGCGCTACAGACCAATGCGCAAGTGCCGATCACGGATGAGAAGTTCCCGGATTGGTGGCTAGTGCAAAGAGGGAGATTCTCGGGGAAAGTTAGACGCGGATTCGACTCCTTCATTATAGCAACTGCATGGGCGTTGTGGAAGCAAAGGAATGCAAGGGTTTTCAACAGGATACATCAACAGAGAACCCCAATTGAGCTAGCAGCGATGGTGTTGGTAGAGATCAAGGAGTGGAAGCTTGCTGGATTAGGAGCTGGAGGTTTAGATCCTTTTGTGAGAGAGTAGGCTAGTGTCCTCATGGTGTTTGTGCGTGTTCCAGCCCAAATGTTCGCATTCAAGGTTGGCTTCTTGTAAATAACTTTCTGCCTTCTATAAAAATATGGTACGCTTTTGGCGTACTCTCGAAAAAAGAGAGTAGAGAAGAGTGACTTTTTTTTCTTAAGAAGGGGGAAGAGTGTCATTTGTTCTCGCCTTCTTGCACGATTTGAGATCAGTGTACATTGCTAGTTCTCCAAAATAAATCACTGTACAATGCAAAATTCTTCTATGTAAGCAAAATTTTAAAAAGAGCATCATAACCCCCAACAAAGTGAAGGTCCAAACCCTAGCCGTCGAAAGTTGCCGTTCTCCACACCAATCATTTATGGTTTCTCCTTCTCCCATAGACCTCGTTGGCGTCAAGTGGGATGGAGAATCTGATCTACCGGCTAGGGTTTGTAAGTTAGAGTAGTTTCCTTGTGGAAGTTGTATGCAGCATACCCACTGACAAGTACAACTATGATGTGAAAACTATATGCAGCATACCTATAGGCAATTACAGTGATGGTAGTTGTGCCGGAACCTAAAAATAGCTTGGCAACTTCACGGTAAGATCAATTTATCAAGCACTAACGGCCAGAAGCTTGGACAACCGTTGGCCTTCATCGCGAGGAGACAGACAGGGTACAAAAGTGTTGCAAGAAGCTTTGCAAACTTCCAGTTATGCCAAAGGTTAGGAATTTATAGTGGAGTGATACACAACTTTATTCCATGTTGTGTTGTGCTTTCAGATCGACACCTTGAAAGAATTGCCTAATGTGAGGTGTGTGTATAGAGAAAGGATGGCCCATGCTTTATTTGAGTGTACCTACGTGAAGTTTTTTTGGGGAATAGTAGAAGATCCTCACACCATGAAAATCACTAACTTACATTTTGATTCATGGTCAATAGATGTGGTGGAGGGCGTCGTCATCTCAGCGAATGAGGCATGCATGATTTTATGTGGTATTGTTGGCATGTTTGGTAAGAATAGAACGTGTGTTGTTATGGCGAGAGTTGTCGAATAGTCCAAGCTTCGGTTAAATGGGCAATTGACGCCTACATGGACCTAGCAGCCTCAGGCAAGGACCTTCGCCGACAGGGTGTGCGTCGAAGAAAGTTGGAGACCGCCATATGAGGGGATACTGGAAGTCAATATAGGCATGAGCTTCTAAAGGATTTAGGGCGGGGTAGCACGAGTGGCAATTTGTGATCATGAATGATAATTGATCTGAGCTTGGACAAATTGGTACGAGCTTGTCGCTTATTCTCAGGCAATGAAAGCTAATGTTATACGTGATGCATTCACTTGGTGCAAGACTTAGGGCTTCATCACGTGATGGCGGAGAGCAATAATCAAGATGTGGTGGAGATGTGCAACGCAAATAATGGTGAACGATTGACCATCTCAAAAATCTTGCTCGAGATCAGTGAGCTTCGTAGGGGAGTAAACATTCTTATAATCTCCTTTGTGAGGCAAGAAGCTAACGAGGTAGCCTATCGACACGTGAAACAAACCAACGAGGCAAGGAGGCCATGTCTCTGGATAAACTTCATTCCATCATTCATGTGGGGCAGGATTGAACATCTGAATAGTAGTAGTACCCCCTCCCCCCCCCCCGCCGCGTATGTGATTAATATATTCCTGTGATTTCCCAAAAAAGAGTAGTTTTCCTTTATTTGAGTTAGGTTTTAGCTATTTTCTCGTCCATGGCGCCCACTCGTGGTAAGTGGTTCTCAAGTATGCGTGACCATTTTTGTCGCTAATGTTGGTATCAGAAAATTGGAATCCTATTGGCAAAATCATTGATGCCCCGCCTCGGTGAATAGGTTTTGGACTTCTTCTCAAAGTAGTCTGGAGATGGGTGGTCTTTACAATAATGGTATGGCTTACTCCATTCTTGGCTTTGGTGGAATGCACTCATGGCTCACTATCAACTTTAATGACACATGGATTCCCTTTGATTGATGGTGCCAGTACTTTTGTTGATGTTGAGTGAGTTATTCTAGTGGCCTCATCATGTGCATAACATTTGTTTCTGATTTTTTACTGGAGAGTCCATGTTAGAATTTGCAAGTAAAATTCCAGTCTTCATAAGGATGTCGTCAAAAGAGCATGCAATTTTATCATTGGAGAAGATCTCAGGGATCTCAATGTTTTATCTCCTTTTTAGAGTTATTTGTGTGAAGTTAGGAACAACTATTTCTCTCAACCACAAACTATTCACTACTTGCTTCATTCCATATTAAGTGTCGCTAACTTAGTATAATATGGAACGGAGGGAGTATTAAATATGTCATGATATGGAGTGCAAAATGAAATGTATGTTTAGAAGAATGTTCTTCTACATAGGTGTTTATGAAAGGTTTATAGCCACATTGATATGCATCTTCACTCTTCAATACAAAGCTTCTTTGTATACACGGTCATCAAGCACTTGCGCCTAGTCAAATGCGTTTGTTAACTTCATAGGTAAGAAGTTGTAGGATCAAAAGTATGTCTAGGGGGGGTGATTAGACTACTTGACCGAACAAAAACTTATCATTTTTCCAATTTTAGTTGTAGGCAAGTTTTAGCAAGTCTATCAAATCAAGAACATGCTACACATGCAAGTCTAAGAGTTGAGAAGCAAAAATTAAAGATTTTTCATATGAACGTAAATGAGGGATCTGATAAATCAAACGCAATGAAGAAACAATGATTTTTGGTATGGTTCCGATAGGTGGTGCTATCGTACATTCACGTTGATGGGGACTTCAACCCATGGAGGGTAACGACTGCGCGAGTCCACGGAGGATAATGACTACACAACCTTGTCTATTACATCATGGCTTACGTCCACAAAGGACTTGAAGGAAATATGCCCTAGAGGCAATAATAAAGTTGTTATTTATATTTCCTTATATCATGATAAATGTTTGTTATTCATGCTAGAATTGTATTAACCGGAAACTTAGTACATGTGTGAATACATAGACAAACAGAGTGTCACTAGTATGCCTCTACTTGACTAGCTCGTTAATCAAAGATGGTTAATTTTCCTAACCATAGACATGAGTTGTTATTTGATAAACGGAATCACACCATTAGAGAATGGTGTTGGCATGACCCATCCGTTAGCTTAGCACTATGATCGTTTAGTTTATTGCTATTGCTTTCTCCATAACTTATACATGTTCCTATGACTATGAGATTATGGAACTCCCAAACACTGGAGGAACACTTAGTATGATATCAAACATCACAACGTAACTGGGTGATTATAAAGATGCTCTACAGGTGTCTCCGATGGTGTTTGTTGAGTTGGCATAGATCGAGATTAGGATTTGTCACTCCGATTGTCGGAGAGGTATCTCTGGGCCCTCTCGGTAATGCCCATCACTATAAGCCTTGCAAGCAGTGTGACTAATGAGTTAGTTACGGGATGATGCATTACGGAACGAGTAAAGAGACTTGCGAGTAACGAGATTGAACTAGGTATGTTGATACCGATGATCGAATCTCGGGCAAGTAACATACCGATGACAAAGGGAACAACGTATGTTGTTATGCGGTTTGACCAATAAAGATCTTTGTAGAATATGTAGGAGCCAATATGAACATCCAGGTTCCGCTATTGGTTATTGACCAGAGATGAGTCTCGGTCATGTCTACATAGTTCTCGAACCCGTAGGGTCTGCACGCTTAACGTTCGATGATGATCGGTATTATGAGTTTGTGTGTTTTGATGTACCGAAGATAGTTCGGAGTCCCAGATGAGATCATGGACATGACGAGGAGTCTCGAAATGGTCGAGACATAAAGATTGATATATTGGATGACTATATTCGGACACTGGAATGGTTCCAAAGTGTATCGAGTATTTACCGAAGTACCGGGGTTTACCGGAACCCCCCCGGGGGTTATTGGGCCTCACGGGCCTAGTAGTGGAAGAAAGGAGGAAGGCCAAGAGGTGATTCGTGCCCCCTAGCCCAAACCGAATTGGACTAGGGGGGCCGCCCCCCTTTCCTTCTCTCCTCCCTCTCCTTCCCCCTTCTCCTAGTTGGAATAGGAAAGGGGGGGGGGCAAATCCTACTTGGAGTAGGATTGCCCCCCTTGGCGCGCCTCCTCCCCTTGGTCGGCCTCCTCCTCCCTCCCCCCTTTATATACGTGGGAGGGGGGCAGCCCAAAGGCACACAAAAGTTTCTCTTAGCCGTGTGCGGTGCCCTCCTCCACAGAAACACACCTCGGTCATATTGTTGCAGTGCTTAGGCGAAGCCCTGCGCCGGTAACTTCATCATCACCGTCACCACACCGTCGTGCTGACGAAACTCTCCCTCAGACTCAGTTGGATCAAGAGTACGAGGAACGTCATCGAGCTGTACGTGTGCAGATCGCGGAGGTGTCGTGCGTTCGGTGCTTGATCGGTGGATCGCGAAGACATTCGACTACATCAACCGCGTTACTTAACGCTTCCGCTTTTGGTCTACAAGGGTACGTGGACACACTCTTCCCGCTCGTTGGTATGCATCTCCTAGATATATCTTGCGTGATCGTAGGAATATTTTTGAAATGATGCATTCCCCAACAGTGGCATCCGAGCCAGGTCTATGGGTAGATGTTATATGCACGAGTAGAACACAAAGGAGTTGTGAGCGTGGGTATATACATATTGCTTGCCGTCAATAGTTGTTTCTTGATTCGGCGGTATTGTTGGATGAAGCGGCCCGGACCGACATTACATGACCGCGTTCATGAGACTGGTTCTACCGACGTGCTTTGCACACAGGTGGCTGGCGGGTGTCTGTTTCTCCAACTTTAGTTGAATCGGATTCAATGAACAGGGTTCTTTCTGAAGATCAGAAAGCAATCACTATACCGCGTTGTGGTTTTTGATGTGTTGGTAAGAATGGTTCTTGCTAAGCCCGTAGCAGCCACTGATACGTCTCTGTCGTATCTACTTTTCAAAACACTTTTGCCCTTGTTTTGGACTCTAACTTGCATGATCTGAATGGAACTAACCCAGACTCACGCTGTTTTCAGCAGAATTGCCATGGTGTTATTTATGTGCAGAAACAAAAGTTCTCGGAATGACCTAAAACTCCATGGAGATTAATTTTGGAAATAATAAAAAATACTGGCAAAGAATCAAGGCCAGGGGCCCACACCCTAGCCACGAGGGTGGGGGCGCGCCTGCCCCCTAGGCGTGCCCCCTGCCTCGTGGGCCCCCTGGAGCTCCACCGACCTCAACTCCAACTCCATATATTCGTGTTCGGGGAGAAAAAAATAAAGGAGAAGGATTCATCGCATTTTACGATACGGAGCCGCCGCCAAGCCCTAAACTCTCTCGGGAGGGCTGATCTGGAGTCCGTTCGGGGCTCCGGAGAGGGGAATCCGTCACCATCGTCATCATCAACCTTCCTCCATCACCAATTTCATGATGCTCACCGCCATGCGTGAGTAATTCCATCATAGGCTTGCTGGACGGTGATGGGTTGGATGAGATTTATCATGTAATCGAGTTAGTTTTGTTAGGGTTTGATCCCTAGTATCCACTATGTTCTGAGATTGATGTTGCTATGACTTTGCTATGCTTAATGCTTGTCACTAGGGCCAGAGTGCCATGATTTCAGATCTGAACCTATTATGTTTTCATGAATATATGTGAGTTCTTGATCCTATCTTGCAAGTCTATAGTCACCTACTATGTGTTATGATCCGGCAACCCCGAAGTGACAATAATCGGGACTACTCCCGGTGATGACCGTAGTTTGAGGAGTTCATGTATTCACTATGTGTTAATGATTTGGTCCGGTACTCTATTAAAAGGAGGCCTTAATATCCCTTAGTTTCCACTAGGACCCCGCTGCCACGGGAGGGTAGGACAAAAGATGGCATGCAAGTTCTTTTCCATAAGCACGTATGACTATATTCGGAATACATGCCTACATTACATTGATGAATTGGAGCTAGTTCTGTGTCACCCTAGGTTATGACGGTTACATGATGAACCACATCCGGCATAATTCTCTATCACCGATCCATTGCCTACGAGCTTTCCATATATTGTTCTTCGCTTATTTACTTTTCCGTTGCTATTGTTATCATCACTACAAAACACCAAAAATATTACTTCTGCTACTGTTACTTCTGCTATCGTTACCACTACTATCATATTACTTTGCTACTAAATACTTTGCTGTAGATATTAAGTTATTCAGGTGTGGTTGAATTGACAACTCGGCTGCTAATACTTGAGAATATTCTTTGGCTCCCCTTGTGTCGAATCAATAAATTTGGGTTGAATACACTACCCTCGAAAACTGTTGCGATCCCCTATACTTGTGGGTTATCAAGACTATTTTCTGGCGCCGTTGTCGGGGAGCATAGCTCTATTCTTTGAGTCACTTGGGATTTATATCTGCTGGTCACTATGAAGAACTTGAAAGACGCAAAAACAAAAATTTATCCCTCAACTACGAGGGGAGGTAAGGAACTGCCATCTAGTTCTGCACTTGATTCACCTTCTGTTTTGAGTAAGCTTGCAACACCTAAACCTGCTTCTGCTATTAATTCTGATATGTCGCATATTATTGATGATGCCACTTCTGCTATGCATGATACTTATGATGAAACTACTTCTATGCTAGATACTACTGTGCCACTTGGTGGATTTCTTGATGAACAACTTGCTAGGGCTAGAGAGAATGAAATTATTGAAACTGATAATATTGATGAAAGTGATGATGAAGGCTCTCCTAATAAATATGAATTGCCTGTTGTGCCTAAGGGCTATGTTATGGATGAAGAAACTAAAAGAGACTTTCTTTTGCCTGTTGTGCCTTAGATCCAGAATAGTAAACGAAGCTTGTTTCTTTTGCCGTTTGTCTTTCGTTGCTTCGTTCGATTTGATTTTTTTCCCAACCGGAGTTCTTAAGTTGAACTTTCTGGTTAGATCTCTTATTTGAGTTTTACGTGTGCATTAGTTGAGTACTTATTGTATGCTTGTTTGTTTGCGATAGATTACCCGGAGTGCGCCGCTTGCTACTTCGAATCGCTAGGTTTCCCGGATCATCAGCAAGGCAAGTAACACTTTGATCATGCTTTTCCCTCTATCCAGTTTTATTGCATTAGATCAATCCTCACACATTGCAAGATTAGGATCTAATTAAATTATGGGGCTGGGAAGTAGTTGAGGTAGTACCTATTACCTATTATTATCAAACCTTTGGGAGTTACTTCTACGTTTGCTTATTATGCCAAGCTATGCTAGCAAACATGGATTGGGTGAGTGTATCCATGACAGATGTGAGATTGTTAATTAATGGTTTATTTAAGGTGGCAACTTAAACACACATCTGGGTGGATTAAGGCACCTGGGTATTCCAGCGATTGCCTGTTTTTCTTTTGGACCACCACCCAGGCTCAAAGGGATCATGAGATTATTCATGCTAGAAACTTCCGTGTGCAGCCACAAGCTAGTATGGCCTCTAGCATAGTTGTTTAAGTTGTGCGAACTCTTACAGTGGTAGACTAGCAGATGTAGGGGAAAGTAGGTGTAATGGTCTACCCGATAGTAAGGTGATAGCGCTTCTGAAAGACTGTCTCGGTCATCCGTCTTCTCAAACACCAAGTAGTGCGAGAAACCAAACGGAGGAGATTGAGTCTTGTGGGGAAAAGTGCGCAAACCTCTGCAGAGTGTATAAACTAATCATGATTAGCCCTGTCCCCGGTTATGGACATCTTGAGTATCTAGTACCTGGATTATCATGTGAATCTCAACATGTTACTCTAAAATTAATTTTGTTGGGTTTTGTTTAATGATGATGCTTAATTGGGATTGAGAATGCTGTCAACCATTCTCAATGTTTAACAACTACCATGATAGTTAAATAAAATTTATTCCTTTGCAGTAGGGAAAAATTGGCTTTACGCAAAATTGTAACCATAGAGCTTTCCACCAGCCAAATATGCATATAGAATAGCCTATTTCCTTCCATTACTCTCTATGTGTTATTTTGCCAGCATATTCCATGTGCTGACCCGTTTCGGGCTGCAACGTTAATGTTGCAGAATTTTCAGATGACGATTAAGGTGTTTTTAGGTGTGGTTCTATACTCAGTGATGCCATTGGAGTTGATGGACTCACTTATCTTCCAAGCCTTCCGCTGTTATCATTATTAGATGGCCTTAAGCCATATTTATTGTAATAAGTTCTCTTTTGAGACACTCGATGTAATAAGTGTGTGATTGCTACTTTGTTATAAATCCTAAGTACTGTGTGGTGTCAGCATTACTGATCCAGGGATGACACCTGAGCACAGAGATTTGACCGTTTGAGGTCTGGTCGCTACAAGATGGTATCAGAGCACACGCTGACTGTAGGACACGACCACTAAGCTAAAGACCTAGATCACTACTCACTCTCTTCTCCTTCTGACTTCTCATCTTTTCTACTCTTTTAGGATGGCGGATGCAAGGAACAAGTTCACGCAACCGGATGAAGATACACCCTTTGGACGTCACTTGAAGGAAGTCACTAGATACCTGAACATAGGAGTACCAAGCTTCACCGGAACCTACAATGCCACTTTACCTGAAGAAGAGCGCTGGATGATTCAAGTTCAAGTTCCAGGAAGGACGTTCATGCCATTCACTGAGCCCATAGAGTTTTCTTTTGATGCACCAACTTGGAGTCTAGGAAAGAGTATGGCAGCTCACATCGCCATGGGACGCATTGGAGAAGTCTACCGCAATGATCTCAAGGATACTCTCTACCAGATTTGTGGGCACCGAGATGAGCACTGAGAGATGATCAGCACCAGAAAGGATAGATCAGTTGCAGCTTTTATCCAGGAGTTAAACCAGCACATTCGACGTCAGGAGAACCAGATGTGCACCGACATGATAGATCTGAACAAGGCGAGGACAAGAATCAAGGAACTGGAGGAAGAACTCAAGGCTACACGTGAAGATTATGAAGAGGAAATTGAAGTATTAGTGGAGAAGAATGACGATCTGATCAAGAGGATCAGAATATTTATGGGAGGCCCTACACCAGTAGAAGAAGACGAAGAACCGAAGGAGATTCGCCCGGAAGACTACATCATCATCAACGACACTGACTCGGATCCAGACGATAGCGATGATGACTATGTTGATGAAGCTGGAGCAGATATAATGGAGTCTGCAACCGAAGAATACTTCTAGTAGACCACCTCATCAGTAGTAGTAGTCCACCATGTAAATATAGTAGTCCAATCACTTTTGCGATAGTTAGATCGATTGTATGCCCTTGTTTGATTGATTGAATGAAGTGAATTGTTTGCTTTTGCCTCATGTGCATATGGGTAGTGTTTTCCCTTTAGACCCCCTCTATTCTTAAATCTCATCTTTTCTAAACCCTCAGATGCCTCCGAGACGTGACCCCGGATTTACCTTTCCACCGGAGCTCACCCAGTTGATCCAGCAACAGAACACATTGATGCAGTTGCTAGTCTAGAATCAGAATCAGGGGAACAACAACAACAACCCACAAGACAGCTAGAGAGTTGACCACAGCAGGATGCACGAATGCGGAAAAGGCGAAGTTTGCCGCACATCAGCTTGAAGGACCCGCAGCATCATGGTGGGAGAATTTCACAGCCACTTTCCCTGTCGACACTGTCACGTGGGACCAGTTTCAGCAGGTTTTTCGAACTGCCCATGTTTCAGGAGGAGCTATGGCCATGAAGAAGCGAGAGTTTCGCAACTTGCGCCAAGGAGGATGGACAGTTGGCCAGTATGTGGAGGATTTTAGTAAACTAGCACGTTATGCCCCAGATGACGTTGCTACGGATGCAGCTAAGCAGGAGAAGTTTCTGGAAGGACTGAATGATGAGTTGAGCATGCAGTTGATGGTAGCAACCTTCCACAACTACCAGGAGTTGGTAGATCGTGCTCTCATGATTGAAGGGAAGCAGCAGCAGATTGAGAATCGCAAGAGGAAGTATGGACAAGGGAAGCACAATTCAGGAGCTCAGCAGAAGCCACGTTTTACCCCTAGACCGGGAGGACATTTTCAGCATACCCATGGAGGAGGTAGCTCGCACAATCACAATGGCACCAAGAATGGTAATGGGAATGGAGGAAGCAACGGCCAGAACCGCACCAACCCATCGACCCCAGCCAAGAGAGACCTGAGCCAAGTCACTTGTTTTAAGTGCCAGAAGAGCGGACATTATGCCAATGAATGTCCTGAATCACAGAATGGTAATGGCAATGGAAGCTCTGGGAAGAAGCCGAACCCTTTCAATAGGGGACAGGTGAACCACGTTAACGTGGAGGAGGTTGAAGAGCAGTCGGATGCAGTAATCAGTAAGTTTTTGGTTAAGTCATTTACTGCACTCGTTCTTTTCGATACTGGTGCATCGCATTCATACATATCAAGGGGATTTGTGGATAAGTATAACCTGCCCACCAAAGTTCTTAGAACACCTATGTTAGTAAGATCACCAGGAGTGGAGTATATGGCTAGCCAAGGATGTTTTCAAGTGCCATTAAGTATAGGTAGGCATGTGTTCCCATCGGATTTGATAATATTGGAATCACAAGGTTTGGATGTAATTCTGGGTATGGATTGGTTGTTGATGTATGGAGGAAACATCGATTGCGCCAGTAAGTCGATCTTGCTTACCACCCCAGAAGGGAGAAGGATCAAGTATGTATCCCGGCATGTGCCAAAGAGGACTCAAGTAAATTGTTTAACAGGAGTTGTGCAGGAGGAAGTACCAGTAGTGAAGGATTTCCCCGATGTATTTCCAGAAGAATTGCCAGGCATGCCACCGGATAGAGATATTGAGCTTTTGATTGAGCTTTTGCCAGGCACATGGCCAATATCAAAGAGACCATATAGGATGCCCGCAAAGGATTTGGTGGAGATTAAGAAGCAGATTAAGGAGTTACTGGATAAAGGATATATTCGCCCAAGTTCACCGCCTTGGGGATCGCCAGTACTTCTAGTGGAGAAGAAGGATGGATCGTTAAGGATGGTTGTTGATTATCGAGGATTGAATGAAGTAACCATCAAGAACAAGTACCCACTACCGATGATCAATGATCTGTTTGATCGATTGCAAGGAGCTAAGGTATTTTCCAAGATCGATCTGCGATCAGGATACCACCAGTTGAAGATTCGAGAACAGGATATACCTAATACGGCTTTTACCACCAGGTATGGGCTGTACGAGTATACCGTTATGTCATTTGGTCTGACTAACGCACCTGCATATTTTATGAACATGATGAACAAAGTGTTTATGGAGCTCTTGGATAAGTTTGTCGTAGTGTTCATTGATGATATCCTGGTTTACTCAAAGAATGAAGAGGTGTTGGGGAACGTAGCATAAATTCAAAATTTTCCTACGTGTCACCAAGATCTATCTATGGAGTCATCTAGCAACGAGGGAGGAGTGGATCTACATACCCTTATAGATCGCGCGCGGAAGCGTTCAAGAGAACGGGGTTGATGGAGTCGTACTCGTCGTGATCCAAATCACCGATGATCCTAGCGCCGAACGGACGGCACCTCCGTGTTCAACACACGTACGGAGCAGCAACGTCTCCTCCTTCTTGATCCAGCAAGGGGGGAGGAGAGGTTGATGGAGATCCAGCAGCACAACGGCGTGGTGGTGGAAGTAGCGGGATTCCAACAGGGCTTCGCCAAGCGCTGCGGGAGGAGGGAGATGTGTCATGGGAGGGAGAGGGAGGCGCCAGGGCTTAGGTCCGGCTACCCTCCCTTCTCCCCACTATATATAGGGCCAAGGGAGAGGGGGGGGCAGCCTTGGCCCTTCCTCCAAGGAAGGGTGCGGCCAGGGAGGAGTCCATCCTCCCCAAGGCACCTAGGAGGTGCCTTCCCCCTTTAGGACTCTTTCTTTCCCTTATCTCTTGGCGCATGGGCCTCTTGGGGCTGGTGCCCTTGGCCCATATAGGCCAAGGCGCACACCCCTACAGCCCATGTGGCCCCCCGGGGCAGGTGAACCCCCGGACCCCTTTCGGCACTCCCGGTACAATACCGATAATGCGCGAAACTTTTCCGGCGACCAAAACAAGACTTCCCATATATAAATATTTACCTCCGGACCATTCCGGAACTCCTCGTGACGTCCGGGATCTCATCCGGGACTCCGAACAACTTTCGGGTTACCGCATACTAATATCTCTATAACCCTAGCGTCACCGAACCTTAAGTGTGTAGACCCTACGGGTTCAGGAGACATGCAGACATGACCGAGATGACTCTCCGGTCAATAACCAACATCGGGATCTGGATACCCATGTTGGCTCCCACATGTTCCACGATGATCTCATCGGATGAACCACGATGTCAAGGACTTAATCAATCCCGTATGCAATTCCCTTTGTCTAGCGGTACGATACTTGCCCGAGATTCGATCGTCGGTATCCCGATACCTTGTTCAATCTCGTTACCGGCAAGTCTCTTTACTCGTTTCGTAACACATCATCCCGTGATCAACTCCTTGATCACATTGTGCACATTATGATGATGTCCTACCGAGTGGGCCCAGAGATACCTCTCCGTTTACACGGAGTGACAAATCCCAGTCTCGATTCGTGCCAACCCAACAGACACTTTCGGAGATACCTGTAGTGTACCTTTATAGCCACCCAGTTACGTTGTGACGTTTGGCACACCCAAAGCACTCCTACGGTATCCGGGAGTTGCACAATCTCATGGTCTAAGGAAATGATACTTGACATTAGAAAAGCTTTAGCATACGAACTACATGATCTTGTGCTAGGCTTAGGATTGGGTCTTTGTCCATCACATCATTCTCCTAATGATGTGATCCCGTTATCAATGACATCCAATGTCCATGGTCAGGAAACCGTAACCATCTATTGATCAATGAGCTAGTCAACTAGAGGCTTACTAGGGACATGGTGTTGTCTATGTATCCACACATGTATCTGAGTTTCCTATCAATACAATTCCAGCATGGATAATAAATGATTATCATGAACAAGGAAATATAATAATAACTAATTTATTATTGCCTCTAGGGCATATTTCCAATAGTCTCCCACTTGCACTAGAGTCAATAATCCAGTTCACATCAATATGTGATTAACACTCAAGGTCACATCCCCATGTGACTAACACCCAAAGAGTTTACTAGATTCAATAATCTAGTTCACATTACCATGTGATTAACACTCGGCGAGTTCTGGGTTTGAACATGTTATGCTTGTGAGAGATGTTATAGTCAACGGGTCTGAATCTTTCAGATCCGTATGCACTTCGCAAATCTCTATGTCATCTTGTAGATGCAGCTACTACGCTATATTTGGAGCCATTTCAAATAACTGTTCTACTTGGAGCTATTCTAAATTGTTGCTCCATTATACGTATCCGGTATCTCTACTCAGAGCTATCCGGATAGGTGTTAAGCTTGCATCGACGTAACTCTTTACGTCGAACTCTCTATCACCTCCATAACCGAGAAACATATCCTTATTCCTCTAAGGATAATTTAGACCGCTATCTAGTGATCTACTCCTAGATTACCTTTGTACCCTCTTGCCAGATATGTGGCAAGGCACACATCAGGTGCGGTACTCAGCATGGCATACCGTATAGAGCCTATGACAAAAGCATAGGGGATGACCTTCGTCCTTCCTCTTTCTTCTGCCGTGGTCGAGCTTTAAGTCTTAACTTCATACCTTACAACTCAGGCAAGAACTCCTTCTTTGACTAGTCCATCTTGAACACCTTCAAGATCATGTCAAGGTATGTGCTCATTTGAAAGTACCATTAAGAATTTTGATCTATCCTTATAGATCTTGATGCTCAATGTTCAAGTAGCTTAATCCAGGCTTTCCATTGAAAAATACTTTCCAAATAACCCTATATGCTTTCCAGAAATTCTACTCATTTCTGATCAACAATATGTCAACATATATTTATCAGAAATTCTATAGTGCTCCCACTCACTTCTTTGGAAATACAAGTTTCTCATAAACTTTGTATACACCCAAAACTTTGATCATATTATCAAAGCATACATTCCAACTCCGAGATGCTTACTCCAGTCCTTAGAAGGATTGCTGGAGCTTTGCATACTTATTAGCATCTTTCAGGATTAACAAAACCTTCCGGTTGTATCACATACAACCTTTCCTCAAAAATCGTCGAGGAAACAATGGTTTTTGGCATCCTATCTGCAAGATTTCACAAATAATGCAATAATTGCTAATATAATTCCAACAGACTCTTAGCATCGCTACGAGTGAGAAAGTCTCATCGCAGTCAACTCCTTGAACTTGTCGGAAAACATCTTAACGACAAGTCGAGCTTTCTTAATGGTGAAACCTACCATCATTGTCCGTCTTCCTTTTAAAATCCATATGTACCTAACAGCCTTACGACCATCAATTAGTTCTCCCAAAGTCTACACTTTGTTTTCATATATGGATCCTCTCTCGGATTATATGGCCTCGAGCCATTTTGGAATCCAGGCCCACCATCGCTTCTCCATAGCTCGTAGGTTCATTGTTGTCTAGCAACATGACTTCCAAGACAGGATTACGTACCACTCTGAAGTAGTACGCATCCTTGTCATCCCACGAGGTTTGGTAGTGACTTGATCTGAAGTTTCATGATCACTATCATAAGCTTCCACTTCAATTGGTGTAGGTGCCATAGGAACAACTCCTGTGCCCTGCCACACACTAGTTGAAGAGACGGTTCAATAACCTCATCAAGTCTCCATCATCCTCCCACTCAATTCTTTCGAGAGAAAATTTTCCTCGAGAAAGGACCCGATTCTAGAAACAATCCCTTATTGCTTTCGGATCTGAGACAGGAGGTATACCCAACTGTTTTGGGTGTCCTATGAAGATGCATTTATCCGCTTTGGGTTCGAGCTTATCAGCCTGAAACTTTTTCACATAAGCGTCGCAGCCCCAAACTTCTAAGAAATGACAGCTTAGGTTTCTCTAAACCATAGTTCATATGGTGTCATCTCATCAGAATTACGTGGTGCCCTATTTAAAGTGAATGTGGTTGTCTTTAATGCCTAACCCATAAACTATCGTGGTAATTCGATAAGAGACATCATGGTATGCATCATATCCAATAGGGTGCAGTTATGATGTTCGGACACACCATCACACTATGGTGTTCCAGGCTGTATTAGTTGTGAAACAATTTCCACAATGTCTTAATTCTGTGCCAAACTCGTAATTCAGATATTCATCTCTATGATCATATCATAGATATTTTATCCTCTTGTCACGACGATCTTTCAACTTCACCCTGAAATTACTTGAACCTTTCAATAATTCAGACTCGTGATTCATCAAGTAAATATACTCAACATCTACTCAAATCATCTGTGAAGTAAGAACATAATGATATCCACTACATGCCTCAGCACTCATTGGATTGCACACATCAAAATGTATTACTTCCAACAAGTTGCATTCTAGTTCCATTTTACTGAAAACGAGGCTTTCAGTCATCTTGCCCATGTGGTATGATTTGCATGTCTCAAGTGATTCAAAATCAAGTGAGTCCAAACGGTCCATTTGCATGGAGTTTCTTCATGCATATACACCAATAGACATGGTTCGCATGTCTCAAACCTTTCAAAACAAGTGAGCCCAAAGATCCATCAACATGGAGCTTCTTCATGCGTTTTATACCAATATGACTTACGTGGCAGTGCCACAAGTAGGTGGTACTATCATTACTATCTTTTGGCATGAACATGTGTATCACTACGATCGAGATTCAATAAACCATTCATTTCAGGTGTAAGACCATTGAAGGTATTATTCAAATAAATATAGTAACCATTATTCTCTTTAAATGAATAACCGTATTGCGATAGACATAATCCAATCATGTCTATGCTCAACGCAAACACCAATCTCGATGGTAGAGGGAGCGTACGATATTTGATCAACCTTGGAAATACTTCCAACACATATCGTCATCTCACCTTTAGCTAGTCTCTGTTTATTCCGTAGCTTTTATTTCGAGTTACTAACACTTAGCAACCGAACCAGTATCTAATACCCTGGTGCTACTAGGAGTACTAGTAAAGTACACATTAACATAATACATCCAATATACTTCTATCGACCTTGCCAGCCTTCTTATCTACCAAGTATCTAGGGTAATTCTGCTCCAGTGGCTGTTCCCTTTATTACAGAAGCACTTAGTCTCGGGTTTGGGTTCAACCTTGGGTTTCTTCACTAGAGCAGCAGCTGATTTGCCGTTTCATGAAGCATCCCTTTTTGCCCTTGCCCTTCTTGAAACTAGTGGTTTCACCAACCATCAACAATTGATGCTCCTTCTTGATCTCTACTTTTGTGGTGTCAAACATCGCGAATATCTCAAGGATCATCATATATGTCCCTGATATATTATAGTTCATCACGAATAACTGGAGTTTAGCACAGCTTTCCACCCGCAGACAGATGGATAGACTGAGAGAGTCAATCAGATTTTGGAGGATATGCTAAGAGCTTGTGCGCTAGATTACGGATCTAGCTGGGACGAGAATTTTCCGTATGCAGAGTTCTCTTACAACAACAGCTATCAATCCAGTTTGAAGATGGCCCCTTTCGAAGCCTTGTACGGAAGGAGGTGCAGGACCCCATTGTCTTGGGATGAAGTTGGAGACCGCCAGTTGTTTAGACCGGATCTGATAAAGGAGTCTGAATAGAAAGTGAAATTGATTCACGATAGGCGCAAGGTAGCTCAATCCAGGCAGAAGAGTTATGCAGATTCTAAACGCAAGGAGACAGTTTACGAAGTCGGAGACCGAGTTTATCTTCGAGTATCACCACTTTGAGGAGTTAAGCGCTTTGGAGTTAAGGGAAAGTTAGCGCCACGTTTTGTAGGCCCATATAAAGTTTTGGAGTGTATGGGAGAAGTAGCCTATAAGTTGGAATTGCCCGAAGGATTGTCAGGAGTTCACGACGTGTTCCATGTATCCCAGTTGAAGAAGTGCCACACAGAGATGGCTGACATACCGCTGAGAGATACGGTACCACTGGAAGCAATTCAGTTGGACAGTGATTTGACCTATGAGGAGAAACCAGTTAAGATTCTAGAGTATGCCAGTCGAGTCACCCGCAGTAAGGTTATCAAGTTTTGCAAGGTTCAGTGGAGCCACCACACGGAGGATGAAGCCACCTGGGAACGAGAGGAAGATTTGCTGAAGGACCACCCTCACCTATTTTCTAGCCAACCCGAATCTCGAGGGCGAGATTCATCTTAAGGGGGGGGGTAGGTTTGTAACATCCCAAATTTTCAATTTGGAATGTTATACACTAGATCATCATTGCATGTCATATTTATTGCATTTTGGTTGATCCTAAAAATTTCACGCAACTCAAGGACACTCGGAGAGAGTTGGGGATTTCGTTATTTTCATATTGAGTTGTCTCAAATTTTGAAAATAGGATCATTTGATTTTATTTATTTTATCTTCAATTATTTCTATTATAAAAATTATGAGAGAGGGAATAAAATGACTTTCCCAAAATAAAGAAATATTGGGGATTTAATAAAAAAATCAAATAAGATTTTATTTGGTTTTATTTGCTATTTTATTTGAATTTAGGAAAAATGCGCGTTTTTCAAAATTGCATTTAGCCCCCAAATAAATGTTCATCCTGTGTGGCTTGATTTTAGAAGCCGGAGAAAATTTATTTCGGGATTTTTGGAGTCCGTTTAGTATTCCTTTTGTTTTTTTCCGCGCGTAATTATTTATTAAAAAAAGAGTCCGAACCGACCTTGGGCCGTAACCGGCCAGGACTCCGCCTGGCCGGGCCTTTTTATAGCGCCCCGAGGCCCGAGGCCAGCCCCAAGCCGCCCCGCCCTGAAACCCTAGGCCGCGCCGCCCGCACCGCCGCCACCGCCGTTCGCCGGAGTCGCCGGAGGTAGACCTCGCGCCGCTGGTTTTTTTAGAAAACCGATCGGTTTTCCATCGGTTTTGTTGGTTTTTTAGTTTTGGTTTTTTTAAATAGATCGGTTTTTCCGGTTTATTTAATTAGCGAGCGTTCGTCCGTTCGTTCGTTTTAATGAACGTTCGTCGTTTTTCTTTTTCTCGGATTAAATCCACGGTTTTTCTGATCACGATTTCTGATCCGATTTTCGTTTTAGTCTAACTTTCGCTCGTTTATCGGAATCAGGTGATTCAAGTGCCTGGAGTTTTGTCTCAAAACCCTCTTTCCGTTTAACCAACTCAAATAAGTTTTTGCCACTGTAAAAATTGCCTTAGATCCAGAATAGTAAACGAAGCCTGTTTCTTTTGCCATTTGTCTTTCGTTGCTTCGTCCGATTTGATATTTTTTTCCCAACCGGAGTTCTTAAGTTGAACTTTCTGGTTAGATCTCTTATTTGAGTTTTACGTGTGCATTAGTTGAGTACTTATTGTATGCTTGTTTGTTTGCGATAGAGTACCCGGAGTGCGCCGCTTGCTACTTCGAATCGCTAGGTTTCCCGGATCATCAGCAAGGCAAGTAACACTTTGATCATGCTTTTCCCTCTACCTAGTTTTATTGCATTAGATCAATCCTCACACATTGCATGATTAGGATCTAATTAAATTGTGGGGTTGGGAAGTAGTTGAGGTAGTACCTATTACCTGTTATTATCAAACCTTTGGGAGTTACTTCTACGTTTGCTTATTATGCCAAGCTATGCTAGTAGACGTGGATTGGGTGAGTGTATACATGACAGATGTGAGATTGTTAATTAATGGTTTATTTAAGGTGGCAACTTAAACACACATCTGGGTGGATTGAGGCACCTGGGTATTCCAGCGATTGCCTGTTTTTCTTTTGGACCGCCACCCAGGCTCAAAGGGATCATGAGATTATTCATGCTAGAAACTTCCGTGTGCAGCTACAAGCTATTATGGGCTCTAGCATAGTTGTTTAAGTTGTGCGAACTCTTACAGTGGTAGACTAGCAGATGTAGGGGAAAGTAGGTGTAACGGTCTACCCGATAGTAAGGTGCTAGCGCTTCTGAAAGACTATGTATCGGTCATCCGTCTTCTCAAACACCAAGTAGTGTGAGAAACCAAATGAAGGAGATCGAGTCTTGTGGGGAAAAGTGCGCAAACCTCTGTAGAGTGTATAAACTAATCATGATTAGCCGTGTCCCCGGTTATGGATATCTTGAGTATCTAGTACCTAGATTATCATGTGAATCTCAACATGTTACTCTAAAATTAATTTTGTTGGGTTTTGTTTATTTATGATGCTTAATTGGGATTGAGAATGCTGTCAACCATTCTCAATGTTTAACAACTACCATGATAGTTAAGTAAAATTTATTCCTTTGCAGTAGGGAAAAATTGGCTTTACGCAAAACTGTAACCATAGAGCTTTCCACCAGCCAAATATGCATATAGAATAGCCTATTTCATTCCATTACTCTCTATGTGTTATTTTGCCAGCATATTCCATGTGCTGACCCGTTTCGGGCTGCAACGTTAATGTTGCAGACTTTTCAGACGACGATTAAGGTGTTTTTAGGTCGTGGTTCTATACTCAATGATGCCGTTGGATTTGATGGACTCACTTATCTTCCAAGCCTTCCGCTGTTATCGTTATCAGATGGCCTTAAGCCATATTTATTGTAATAAGTTCTCTTTTGAGACACTCGATGTAATAAGTGTGTGATTGCTACTCTGTTATAAATCCTTCAAGTACTGTGTGGTGTCTGCATTACTGATCCAGGGATGACACCTGAGCAGAGAGATTGGACCGTTTGAGGTCTGGTCGCTACATGCTACTTCACCTATCTTTGTTACTGATAAGGATTATGAATTCTCTATTGATCCTGATATAATTACTTTGGTTGAATCTGATCCTTTTTATGGTTATGAATCTGAAACTGTTGTGGCACATCTTACTAAATTAAATGATATAGCCACCCTGTTCACTAATGATGAGAGAACTCGCTACTTGTATATCCTTAAAATATTTCTGTTCTCATTAAAGGGTGATGGTAAGATATGGTTTAATTCTCTTGATCCTGGTTGTGTGCGTAGTCCCCAGGATATGATTTATTACTTCTCTGCTAAATATTTCCCTGCTCATAAGAAACAAGCTGCCTTAAGGGATATATATATAATTTTATGCAAATTGAAGTATAGAGTCTCCCACAAGCTTGGGGGAGGCTTCTCCAATTACTTAATGCTTTGCCTGATCACCCTCTTAAGAAAAATGAAATACTTGATATCTTTTATAATGGACTAACCGATGCTTCCAGAGATTACCTGGATAGTTGGGCTGGTTCTGTTTTCAGGGAAAGAACACCGGATGAAGCTGAAATTCTATTGAATAATATGTTGACAAATGAAAATAATTGGACACTTCTTGAGCCAGCTCCTGAGCCAACTCCTGAGCCTATTCCTAAACCAACTCCAAAGAAAAGAGGTGTTCTATTTCTTAGTCCCGAAGATATGCAAGAGGCAAAGAAATCTATGAAAGAAAAGGGTATTAAAGCTGAAGATGTTAAGAATTTACCTCTTATTTAAGAAATACATGGTCTTAATTTACCGCCTGTTGAAGAAATATATGGTTTTAATCCATCACCTATTAAAGAAACACATGGTCTTGATAACCCGACACAGGTAGTAAAGGTAAATTCTCTCTATAGATATGATAAAGCCGAAATCCCTCCTACTAAGTTTTCTAGCCAATGTTTGGATGAGTTTGATAACTTTATGGTTAAGCAAGAAGACTTCAATGCTTATTTTGGTAGACAATTGAAACAAAATGCTTATATGATTGGACACTTGGGTGATTATATGTCTAGAGTTAAAGGTGAACTTAAACTCATTAGTAAACATGCTTCTGTGGTTACCACTCAAGTAGAACAAGTACTTAAAGCTCAAAATGATTTGCTCAATGAATTGAATAGTAAGAATAATGACTATGCTGTTAGAGTGGCTACTAGAACTGGTAAAATGACTCAGGAACCTTTGTGTCGTGAAGGCCACCCTAAAAGGAAGAAAAAGAAAAATGATAGGACTTTGCATGCTTCTAGTGAACCTGTTATTGACACACCTGAGAATCCCAATGATATTTCTATTTCTGATGCTGAAACACAATCTGGTAATGAACATGAACCTAGTAATAATGTTAATGATGATGTTCATATTGATGCTCAACCTAGTAATGACAATGAAGTAGAGATTGAACCTGCTATTGATCTTGATAACCCACAATCAAAGAATCAATGATATGATAAAAGAGACTTTGTTGCTAGGAAACACGGTAAGGAAAGAGGGCCTTGGGTTCAGAAACCCATGCCTTTTCCTCCTAAGCCATCCAAGAAAAAGGATGAGGATTTTGAGCGCTTTGCTGAAATGATTAGACCTATCTTTTTGCGTATGCGTTTGACTGATATGCTTAAAATGAATCCTTATGCTAAGTACACGAAAGATATTGTTACTAATAAAAGAAAGATACCGGAAGCTGAAATTTCCACCATGCTTGCTAATTATACTTTTAAGGGTGGAATACCTAAGAAGCTAGGAGATCCAGGAGTACCAACTATACCATGCTCCATTAAAAGAAACTATGTTAAAACTGCTTTATGTGATCTTGGAGCCGGTGTTAGTGTTATGCCTCTCTCTTTATATCGTAGACTTGATTTGAATAAGTTGACACCTACTGAAATATATTTGCAAATGGCTGATAAATCAACTGCTATGCCTGTCGGTATTTGTGAGGATGTGCCTATTGTGGTTGCAAACGTTACTATTTTAACAGACTTTGTTATTCTTGATATTCCCGAGGACGATAGTATGTCTATTATTCTTGGAAGACCTTTTTGAATACTGCAGGGGCTGTTATTGATTGCACCAAAGGCAATGTCACTTTTCATGTTAATGGTAATGAGCATACGGTACACTTTCTGAGGAAACAACCTCAAGTCCACAGTATCAATTCTATTGGAAAAATTCCATCGATTATCTTTGGAGGTTTTGAATTTCCTCTTCCTACTGTCAAGAAGAAATATGATATTCTTATTGTTGGGGATGTGCATATCCCCGTTGACGTAACCTAGTGTCATTCGAAAATTCTCATGTTCCATGTTACTCGGAATGAGTTTGTTAACTAGACTTGATCAACCTTGTTAGTGGATTCCTTTTGATGAGCATGAGATGGATGAATTTAGAAAACACAACTCCCTGTACCCTCTTTTTACTTTCTGTTATTTATACTAAATAAAGCAAAAATAGTAATTTCTGTCTGTTTTCTGAATTATTCATGCAATATAAAAATACCCCGAAAATAAAAGTTCTCCAAATGCCCTGAAATTTAAATATGATTTTTCTGGAATATTTGAGAATATCTGGCACTGAGAACACAGCAGGGGGAGCAAGCACCTGGCCACGAGGGTCCACGGCGCACCCACCCCTGGGCGCGCCCCCTACCTCGTGGGCCCACGGTGGCTCCCCTCCACTTATTCCTGCACCCACACACTTCTTCTTCCTCCCAAAAAATCACCATCCAGCTCAAGCACGAGTTCTAGCTCATTTTGCTGCTATT
The DNA here is from genome assembly GCF_056163025.1 of Triticum urartu. Lineage (NCBI taxonomy): Eukaryota > Viridiplantae > Streptophyta > Magnoliopsida > Poales > Poaceae > Triticum > Triticum urartu. Next base: position 303,362,252 of record NC_141877.1, read on the forward strand.
TTCGATCTCCTTGCTCAAAGCACCTCTCACAAAACTGCTTTGGGGGATTGTTCCTTGGTATGTGACTCCTCCATTGGCCCAATTAGTTTTTGTTCTAGTGCTTTATTCATTGCAAATTTTTGCTGCATAGGTGACCATGTTCTTGAGCTTGCATGTCAAATTTATATGGTTCCAAGTAGTTCTAATGCATGATATATGCTCTAGGCACTTGTAGGAGTAGTTGCTATCAATTTTGTTGAGTTTGGTTTACTTTTATTTGAAGTTACTAAAAATTTTGAAAAAAAATCAGAGAAAAAAATATGCTTAGGAAAATGTACCAAGGTGGTTCTTCAAGGAAACAAGGACCTAGGCTTGCAATGCGTGATGCTGATGATGAGCCACCAAGGGACGCTCCAGTGCTGCCTTGTGAATGGCCTTCAGAGGACTTCATGGATTGAGTAGGAATTAAGGAAGAACTTAATGCATATTTGCGTAACGCTGATCTTGGAGTTTCGAGGCAGAAAAGTGCCATTAGTACCACTATCTCACTAGTTCCTTTGTGAGGAGGTTTGAATTTTCATCTTCACATAATTCTCAAACTGTCCTGTTTGATCTTTATGAAAATTCTTATACTATGGACTTAGAGGACTTTACCACTGCTTGCAAACTTCCACAATGGGGTAGTGCTAGTGAACCTCGCAAATCTGAATTTAGAGATTTTCTTGCTAGTATAACTGTGGGGGAATCTAGAGATATAGCACAAGCTACCATAGGGAGCATTCATTTTCCTGCTATACATTATTTTGTTCTATTCATAGGTAGGTGCATAAATGGTAAAGATGAAGCATGTCATATGTGTGACCCTGACCTCAGTATTCTTAGGAGTGCTGTGTTAGGAGATAAATCTTATAATTTGGGAGCCATTATTGCACGTAGGTTGCATCATAATAGATTTAATGGAGATTTCTTTGGTGGAATTTATGCAACCCGTATAGCTAATTTTCTTGGTATAACCATACGTGAGGATGACATTGAGTTGCCTCTTGCTTATTTGGATTATGAGGCTATGGTTCGTCATCATTTTGTTGAGAGGAACGATCAATTCCTCTAGTACCGACTAATCTTTGACAGACGACGCACCTATCATGTCGCTCTCCCTGCTTCTACTTTCTTTGACTTTCAGGCAAAAGGGAGATATTTTATAACCAGAGAGGAGGCGAAAGAGTATAAGAGGAGGGCTGAGATAGCTCGCCTCCAAGTTGCAGCCCAGGATGCAATGACTGCTGCATCTCAGTACGACCCCAACTACAACTTTGGATGTCCGTCAGGCCATCCGTGGCATTAGACCAACTTAGGCCAAAAGCCTAAACTTGGGGGAGTACGTATTTCCCACCGACATTACATTCATGTTCACACACTCATTGCTAGTTGTCGGTGCTCATACTTTTTCATTGTAATATCCATGCTAGTTTATTTCCTTTTTATGTTTTCTTCTTATGTGTTTGATAAACATTAAGAAAAACCAAAAAAATTAGTTGTAGCTTTTAGCTAGTTTTAATTTCTATGCTTGTAGTAGTAATTAAAAAGAAAACCCAAAAAGATTTCTTGTTCTTCTTTTGCTTGTTGGGTGTTTTCCCGTGTAAATAGTTTTATTTATTTTCTTTTCTTTGGGGGTCGATAGGAGAAGACCTTAATTAAACTGTTAAAGTGGCTCTTATATGCATTATTGTTGATCTGACAAAAGAGCCCATATTGCCTTGTCTTCTCCTGTTTATTGAATACTTGCAGATTCTAGCTTAGTCCAATGCACGTGCACTGTTATTATTATTCACATCATTCGGTCGTGCAAGGGAAAGGCAATTATGACGATATATGATGGACTGATTGAGATGGGAGAAGCTGATATGAACTCGACCTCCTTTTGTGTAAATATGATTAGTTCATCGTTCCTGATTCAGCCTATTATGAATAAACGTGTTTGCAATGACAATTAGAGATTATAGTTGCTTATGCCATGCTTAATTAGCTAGGAGCTTATAATGGTTTACCTTGCGTGCCAACATGCTATTAAAATGATTGTGATGTGGTATGATAGGGTGGTATCCTCTTTTGAACGATTCGAGTGGCTTGACTTGGCACATGTTCACGCATGTAGTTGAAACAAAATCAACATAGCCTCTACGATATTTATCTTCATGGTGCATTATATCCTACTCATGCTTGCATTCGGTGTTGATTAATTTTAATGCATGTTCATGACTGTTGTCGCTCTCTAGCTGGTCGCTTCCCAGTCTTTTTCTAGCCTTCACCTGTACTAAGCGGGAATACTGCTTGTGCATCCAATCCCATAAACCCCAAAGTTGTTCCATATGAGTCCACCATACCTACCTATTTACGGTATCTACCTGCCGTTCCAAGTAAATTTGTATGTGCCAAACTCTAAACCTTCAAATAAACATTTTGTTTTGTATGCTCGAATAGCTCATGTATCAACCAGGGATGTCCGTATCTTCCATGTTAGGCGGGTTATTCTCAAGAGGAGTGGACTCCCCTCCTCACTCACGATAAAATGGCTGGTCACCGGGATGCCCAGTCCCATGCTTTATGCAAATCAAATCAAAATAATTGCAAACAAAACTCCCCCGGGACTGTTGTTAGTTGGAGGCACTCGTTGTTTCGAGCAAGCCATGGATTGATGCTTGTTGGTGGAGGGGGAGTATAAACTTTACTATTCTCTTTGGGAACCGCCTATAATGTGTGTAGCATGGAAGATATCGCCATCTCTTGGTTGTTATGTTGACAATGAAAGTATACCGCTCAAAATATTATTCACCTCTATTTCAAAATTGAGTTCTGGCACCTCTACAAATCCCTGCTTCCCTCTACGAAGGGCCTATCTATTTACTTTTATGTTGAGTCATCATCCTCTTATTAAAAAGCACCAGTTGGAGAGCACCGCTGTCATTTGCATTCATTAATGTTAGTTTACATTGAGTATGACTTGATTGGATCTCTTTTACCATGAATTACAATATCTAGTCAATCCTTGATCTTTAAAGGTTCTCTGCATTTATGTTTTGCGAACTCAGAAAGGCCTAGCGAGATACCATCTTGTTATATCATATTATGATTGTCTTGAGAAAGTGTTGTCATCCGAGAATTATTATTATTGCTCGCTAGTTGATTATGTCATTGATATGAGTAAACATGAGACCTAAGATTTATTGTGAATATGGTTAGTTCATAATCTTTGCTGAAAACTTGAATGCTGGCTTTACATATTTACAACATCAAGAGCAAACGGAGTTTGTAAAAGTTTTTCTTTATCACTTTCAGTTTGTCAACTGAATTTCTTAAGGACAAGCAAAGGTTTAAGCTTGGGGGAGTTGATACGTCTCCGTCATATCTACTTTTCCAAACACCTTTGCCCTTGTTTTGGACTCTAACTTGCATGATTTGAATAGAATTAACCCGGACTGACGCTGTTTTCATCAGAATTGCCATGGTGTTATTTATGTGCAAAAACAAAATTTCTCGGAATGACCTAAAACTCCACTGAGATTATTTTTGGAAATAATAAAAAATATTGGCAAAGAATCAAGGCCAGGGGGCCACACCCTAGCCACGAGGGTGGGGGCGCGCCAGCCCCCCTGGGCGCGCCCCCTGCCTCATGGGCCCCCTGGAGCTCCATCGACCTCAACTCCAACTCCATATATTCATGTTCAGGGAGAAAAAAATAAAGGAGAAGGATTCATCACGTTTTACGATCCGGAGCCACCGCTAAGCCCTAAACTCTCTCGGGAGGGCTGATCTGGAGTCCGTTCGGGGCTCCGGAGAGGGGAATCCGTCGCCATCGTCATCATCAACCTTCCTCCATCACCAATTTCATGATGCTCACGGCCGTGCATGAGTAATTCCATCGTAGGCTTGCTGGACGGTGATGGTTGGATGAGATTTATCATGTAATCGAGTTAGTTTTGTTAGGGTTTGATCCCTAGTATCCACTATGTTCTGAGATTGATGTTGCTATGACTTTGCTATGCTTAATGCTTGTCACTAGGGCCCGAGTGCCATGATTTCAGATCTAAACCTATTATGTTTTCATGAATATATGTGAGTTATTGATCCTATCTTGCAAGTCTATACTCACCTACTATGTGTTATGATCCGGCAACCCCGGAGTGACAATAATCGGGACTACTCCCGGTGATGACTGTAGTTTGAGGAGTTTATGTATTCACTATGTGTTAATGCTTTGGTCCGGTACTCTATTAAAAGGAGGCCTTAATATCCCTTAGTTTCCACTAGGACCCCGCTGCCACGGGAGGGTAGGGCAAAAGATGTCATGCAAGTTCTTTTCCGTAAGCACATATGACTATATTCGGAATACATGCCTACATTACATTGATGAATTGGAGCTAGTTCTGTGTCACCCTAGGTTATGATGGTTACATGATGAACCACATCCGGCATAATTCTCTATCACCGATCCATTGCCTACGAGCTTTCCATATATTGTTCTTCGCTTATTTACTTTTCCGTTGCTATTGTTATCATCACTACAAAACACCAAAAATATTACTTTTGCTACTGTTACTTCTGCTATCGTTACCACTACTATCATATTACTTTGCTACTAAATACTTTGCTGCAGATATTAAGTTATCCAGGTGTGGTTGAATTGACAACTCAGCTGCTAATACTTGAGAATATTCTTTGGCTCCCCTTGTGTCGAATCAATAAATTTGGGTTGAATACTCTACCCTCGAAAATTTTTGCGATCCCCTATACTTGTGGGTTATCAGCCCCGTAAAACTTGCAACAACAAAGTAGAGGACGTCTAACTTGTTTTTGCAGGGCATGTTGTGATGTGATATGGTAAAGAAGTGATTATATAAATTGTTGTATGAGATGATCATGTTTGTTAACACAGTTATCGACAACAGGCAGGAGCCATATGGTTGTCGCTTTATTGTATGAAATGCAATCGCCATGTAATTGCTTTACCTTATCACTAAGCCGTAGCGATAGTTGAAGGAAATATGCCCTAGTGGCAATAATAAAGTTATTATTTATTTCCTTATTTCATGATAAATGTTTATTATTCATGCTAGAATTGTATGAACCGGAAACATAATACATGTGTGAATACATAGACAAACAGAGTGTCACTAGTATGCCTCTACTTGACTAGCTCGTTGGTCAAAGATGGTTATGTTTCCTAACCATAGACATGAGTTATCATTTGATAAACGGGATCACGTCATTAGGAGAATGATGTGATTGACTTGACCCATTCCGTTAGCTTAGCACCTGATCGTTTAGCATGTTACTATTGCTTTCTTCATGACTTATACATGTTCCTATGACTATGAGATTATGCAACTCCCGATTACCGGAGGAACACTTTGTGTGCTACCAAACGTCACAACGTAACTGGGTGATTATAAAGGTGCTCTACAGGTGTCTCTGGTGGTACTTGTTGAGTTGGCATAGATCGAGATTAGGATTTGTCACTCCGATTGTCAGAGAGGTATCTCTGGGCCCTCTCGGTAATGCACATCACTATAAGCCTTGCAAGCAATACAACTAATGAGTTAGTTGCGGGATGATGCATTACAGAACGAGTAAAGAGACTTGCCGGTAACGAGATTGAGCTAGGTATTGAGATACCGACGATCGAATCTCGGGCAAGTAACATACTAATGACAAAGGGAACAACGTATGTTGTTATGCGGTTTGACCGATAAAGATCTTCGTAGAATATGTAGGAGCCAATATGAGCATCCAGGTTTCGCTATTGGTTATTGACCAGAGACATGTCTCGGTCATGTCTACATAGTTCTTGAACCCGTAGGGTCCGCACGCTTAACATTCGGTGACGATCGGTATTATGAGTTTATGTGATGTGATGTACCGAAGGTAGTTCGGAGTCCCGGATGTGATCACAGACATGACGAGGAGTCTCTAAATGGTCGAGACATAAAGATTAATATATTGGACGACTATATTCGGATACCGGAAGTGTTCCGGGTGATTTTGGAGAAAACCGGAGTGCCGGAGGGTTACCGGAACCCCCCGGGAGAAGTAATGGGCCACATGGGCCTTAGTGGGGAGAGAGAGAGGGCCGGCCAGGGCAGGCCACGTGCCCCTCCCCCTCTGGTCCGAATTGGACTATGGAAGGGGGGCGGCGCCCCCCTTTCCTTCTCCCTCTCCTCCTTCCTTTCCCCCTCCTAGTAGGAGTAGGAAAGGGGAGTCCTACTCCTACTAGGAGGAGGACTCCTCCTCCTGGCGTGCCCTGCAAGGGCCGGCCGGCCTCCCCCTTTCTCCTTTATATACGGGGGCAGGGGGCACCCTAGGACACACAAGTTGATTGTTCCAAGCCGTGTGCGGTGCCCCCTCCACCATAATCCACCTCAATCATATCGTAGCGGTGCTTAGGCGAAGCCCTGCGTCGGTAGCAATATCATCACCGTCATCACACCGTCGTGTTGACGGAACTCTCTTGTGAAGCTCTGCTGGATCGGAGTTCATGGGACGTCATCGAGCTGAACGTGTGCTGAACTCGAAGGTGTCGTACGTTCGCTACTTGGATCAGTCGGATCATGAAGACGTACGACTACATCAACCGCGTTCTCATAACGCTTCTGCTTACGTGTGATCTTGTGTGCGCGTAGGAAAATTTTGAAATTACTACATTCCCCAATAGTGGTATCAGAGCCAGGTTTATGCGTAGATGTTATATGCACGAGTAGAACACAAGTGAGTTGTGGGCGATATAAGTCATACTGCTTACCAGCATGTCATACTTTGGTTCAGTGGTATTGTTGGATGAAGCGGCCCGGACCGACATTACGCGTACGCTTACGCGAGAGTGGTTCTACCGATGTGCTTTGCACACAGGTGGTTGGCGGGTGTTAGTTTCTCCAACTTTAGTTGAACCGAGTGTGACTACGCCCGGTCCTTGTTGAAGGTTAAAACATCACTAACTTGACGAAATGTCTTTGTGGTTTTGATGCGTAGGTAAGAACGGTTCTTGCTCAGCCCGTAGCAGCCACGTAAAACTTGCAACAACAAAGTAGAGGACGTCTAACTTGTTTTTGCAGGGCATGTTGTGATGTGATATGGTCAAGGCATGATGCTATATTTTATTGTATGAGATGATCATGTTTTGTAACGGAGTTATCGGCAACTGGTAGGAGCCATATGGTTGTCGCTTTGTTGTATGCAATGCAGTCACCCTATAATTGCTTTACTTTATCACTAAACGGTAGCAATAGTCGTACAAGCAATATTTGGTGAGACGACAACGATGCTATGATGGAGATCAAGGTGTCGCACCGGTGACGATGGTGATCATGACGGTGCTTTGGAGATGGAGATCAAAGGCACAAGATGATGATGGCCATATCATATCACTTATATTGATTGCATGTGATGTTATCCTTTATGCATCTTATTCTGCTTGATTGACGGTAGCATTATAAGATGATCTTGATGGAAATATGAGGCAATAATAAAGTTATTATTTATTTCCTTATATCATGATAAATGTTTATTATTCATGCTAGAATTGTATTAACCGGAAACATGATACATGTGTGAATACATAGACAAATAGAGTGTCACTAGTATGCCTCTACTTGACTAGCTCGTTGATAAAAGATGGTTATGTTTCCTAGACATAGACATGAGTTGTCATTTGATTAACGGGATCACATCATTAGGAGAATGATGTGATTGACTTGACCCATTCCGTTAGCTTAGCACCTGATCGTTTAGCATGTTACTATTGCTTTCTTCATGACTTATACATGTTCCTATGACTATGAGATTATGAAACTCCCGTTTACCGGAGGAACACTTTGTGTGGTACCAAACGTCACAACGTAACTTGGTGATTATAAAGGTGATTTATAGGTGTCTCCAAAGGTACTTGTTGAGTTAGCGTATTTCGAGATTAGGATTTGTCACTCTGATTGTCGGAGAGGTATCTCTGGGCCCACTTGGTAATGCACATCACTATTAGTCTTGGAAGCATTGTAACTAATGAGTTAGTTGCATGATGATGTATTATGGAACGATTGAAGAGACTTGCCAGTAACGAGATTGAGCTAGGTATTGAGATACCGACGATCGAATCTCGGGCAAGTAACATACCAATGACAAAGGGAACAATGTATGTTGTTATGCGGTTTGACCGATAAAGATCTTCATAGAATATGTAGGAGCCAATATGAGCATCCAGGTTCCGCTATTGGTTATTGACCAGAGACATGTCTCAGTCATGTCTACATAGTTCTCGAACCCGTAGGGTCCGCATGCTTAAAGTTCGGTGACGATCGGTATTATGAGTTTTTGTGTTTTGATGTACCGAAGGTAGTTCGGAGTCCCGAATATGATCACGGACATGACTAGGAGTCTCGAAATGGTCGAGACGCAAATATCGATATATTGGACGACTATATTCGGACACCGGAAGTGTTCCGGGTGATTTCGGAGAAAACCGGAGTGCCGGAGGGTTATCGGAACCCCCCGGGAGAAATAATGGGCCTTATGGGCCTTAGTGTAGAGAGAGAGGTCTAGCCTAGGGCAGGCCATGTGCCCCTCCCCCTCTGGTCCGAATTGGACTAGGAGAGGGGGGGGGGGCGGCGCCCCCCTTTCCTTCTCCCTCTCCCCCTTCCCTCCTAGTAGGAGTAGGAAAGAGGGGAGTCCTACTCCTACTAGGACTCCTCCTCCTCCTCCTGGAGCGTCATAGAGGGCCGGTCGGCCTCCCCCTTTCTCCTTTAAATACGAGGGCAGGGGCACCTCTAGACACACAAGTTGATCAGTTGATCTATTCCAGTCGTGTGCGATGCCCCCCACCATATTCCACCTTGGTTATATTGTAGCGGTGCTTAGGCGAAGCCCTGCGTCGGTAGCATCATCATCACCATCACCACGCTGTCGTGCTGACAAAACTCTCCTATGAAGCTTTGCTGGATCGGAGCTCGCAGGACGTCATCGAGTTGAACGTGTGCAGAACTCGGAGGTGCCGTGCGTTCGGTACTTGGATCGGTCGGATCGTGAAGACGTATGACTACATCAACCGCGTTGTGCTAACGCTTCTTGATATGACCAAGGTCCCTCTTGATATTGCCATGTATGATGTTAGTGTTGTTGATGTTCACAAGACTTTGTCGGGGGTCAACAGAATAAAGACTATGGATGTGTACGTGCCACGCTACATCAAGTTAAGTTACAAAGATGATCAGCTAGTAGTAAATGTCACGTGCATGCGCGTTGATGCGTTGCAGATGATGTGCATAGCCAAGGAATAAAAATATGTCCTTGAGATACCTGGACCTGGACTATATGTGCATGGATCAGTACGACACCAAGGAAAAGAATATTTTAATTACTTTAGCAAGCCACGTTTAGGAGGAGACATGGCCGATTTGTTACGTCAAGGTCAAACCAAGAATATTATTTATATTTCTTTTCCTACCCAACAAGGAAAATACTAGTTTAAGGATTCCAATTATTTGGGAGATATCGAGTTTGAAGGATGTTGGATGGGGCCCACCAGCAAAAGAAGAGATCGAGCGGGCGCATGCACTAGAACTAGTAGATTTTATTCCTTGGATAGATATAAGTCGGTTTAGCATATACGTGTTACCTAGTACGTACCAAGGCTTGCTTTCCAAGTTAGTTAAGTTGTGGGGCTATTATATAAAGCCAGTTGAGTCCTTTGTAGAGGGTTAGGTTATGTTATGATGAATTAGACACCGTCGCGTGTTTCGGCCGTCGGCCATTACCGAGTTTAGAGAAATCTTGTCAAAATCTCTATTGGCGTGTGAGTTTCTGCGACGCGTTGCGTAGGAGATTACAAGCTGAGCCTATACGGTTCGTCCATGTTATTCTTTCGGATCGAGGGGTTGGCGTGTTGTTTTTGCGAGGTTTGTGAACATCTTCATAAACCCGCATCTAGTTCTTGCTGCGATGGAGTTTTGTGCCATGAAAGATCGGGCCAACAATGGATCGACCCTCGCCTCGAGGGTACGCTCCTCATCAACTGGTATCAGAGACCAGCGTTTCTCACGAGACTTTGGAGGAGACGGCCGGTGCGTCGTCACCAAGGAGCTACTGGAGGTTATCTGGCGACTTTTTGCTAGAGGAGAAAGGATATGGTTCTGAACTTTTTCACACCTATTGTAAAGTGGGGGAGAAAGTTTGCACCATGACGATCGACGACGACAGTTTGATCAACGCAGTCGGTATCGACATGGTGGAGAAGTTGGAGCTATTGATGAACACTAGTGCAGAACCGGGCAATAGCACCGGTTTGTAAGGCCCTTTAGTGCCGGTTCCATAACTAGCACTAAAGTGTGGTCACTAAAGGCCCCCCCTTTAGTACCGGTTCAGCACGAACCGGTGCTAAAGGGCAACCACGTGGCACGAGCCAGCTCCGGGGGCCGGGAGCCCTTTAGTACCGGTTGGTAACACCAACCAGTACTAAAATGTTTGGGGGTTTTTTGGTTTTATGATTTCTTTTTCATTTAATTTTGTGTTTTCCATTTTAATTCTTTTTCGTTTGCTGGTATTTTACGATACTACACATTGTACACGTTATGCATATATATATAAATAGAATTTCTAGTAGAACCAATCATATATATATCATCAATGTCTCACAAACCACCATATTAATTCACACATACACACATGTATAGCTATATACAATTTCTCCTACATATGCATGTTGCCTTCGGAGCCAGTGGCATTAGCCTAATTGGTGCCTTCGGAGCACGATGACAATTGGAAGTGGTTCATGACCTGGTCGATGGGGGCGGTAGCGGGTAATAGTATTCTCCCTTCGGATTTATGACCTGGTCGAGCAAAAATCCCGCTATTTCCTCTTGAAGTGCTTCTACGCGCTCCATTACTAGGAGCTTGTCTCGCACCTCTTTGAACTGTTAAGAAGGAGATCAATATGCATGTGTATTAGTTGTGTGACTAGATATCGATAATGGTGTAAAAATTGTGAATAGTGTTCTGACAAGCGTACCCATTCCTGTCTTTGAGATTTGCTCCTTTCGGACGCCATCATGCGAATGTTCTCGCAAACGCAGAATGCACACAGATCAGTCCCCTGCGCCTGCTTCAGGGCCTTTATTACGAGAATGGAGTTTAATTTGATCAGATAATAATTAATCAAGCATGATAATTAAAGAGATGACAACTAGCTAGCTAGTACTACTTAATTACTTACCTTGGGTCGAAACCATTTCAGCTGTCGTTTCCATTCGCCTTCCGTGACGCTGAGGAACCTTGCCCAAGCCCTGCCCGCCGACAAAGAAAATGAATAAAGGGGTTATTAAATAGTTCATATCATGAAATGACGAACTAAATAGGCCGAGATATATAGTTAATAATGATTGAAATTACCTGTTGACTATCCCAAACAAGATGTTATAGTCACTATTTGCTTTGAGTAGTGAGTCCAGTATTTGAACTGTTCCGGTGTCAACTTTAATGATACACAAGATCCAGTGAAATCTGCATGCACACACGTTTGCAAGTCTTAATTAAGCGGGCATATGTAAGCAAAAACATGTAGCTAGCTAGTAGGCAAAAACAGAGAATTTGTAGTACAAGAAAGTGTGACTCACTGGAAGTTGTAAGGAAGTAGTATATCTTCATTGTATTTGAGGCGCTTCAAGAACTCTAGCATGCTGTCCTCTACCTGCTTTTCATAATGCTTGTTTATTTTCCATGTGTGACTTGCACCATGAGTGACTCTCGATCAGATCTCTTGGTAATGTCCATGTACCATTGATGCAATTCATACATTCTCGTTGGGAGCTTCTTGACCTCTTCTGGCTTGACCAAAGGTTGGCCCCGGGCATATTTCCGTTTTATTTCCTCCTCTGTAAGCACAGGCATGTCCTCGATCTCGAGGAGTTGTCCAACAGTGATGTTGAGAGTTTCAGCTTGCATTATATGCTCCTGGGTTATTACCACATCGCCCACCTCGGGAACGTAAACTGTTTGCCCACAATAATATTGGGCACGCGTACTGTCACGTGTTGTTCGCGGCACAACAAGCGGGGGGATCGATTGCGCCGCCTGTTCTCCCAGCTAGGCAACGGTTTTCCCGCATTTTTTGACAGCTGCTTGTTGTTTGCTCGAGCTCGAGCTCGCCTTCTTCTGTAGACGTTGTCGATGTAACTTCCTGATGTGGCGCTCATAGTCTGTGTCAACAGGCTTAGGAGCTGGTGGTTGAGCCATATGAATGAAGTGGTCAACTACTTCCACAGGCACTTTCTCCCTTGGCGGCGGTGGCGGTTTCGGTCCAAAATGGGCGTCGACTTCTGCCCGCACTATGGCATTGGTTTGCTCCTCGGTCCTGTCGTAAGCCCTCTCAGGAAGAGGAGTAGTGAGGTTTGGACCATATTTATATCGCTTGCCTCCGCCTGTACTTCCTGTACTATGACCTCGACTCATATCGCCACGCACCATAGCTGCGGGGTGTCTCTTCTGCGATTGCTGAGGCGGTGGAGACGGCTGACGGGGCTGAGTTGGACGAGGAGGAGTGGCCTGAAGCTGTGCCGGACTTGCAGTGGCCTGAGGTTGTGCCGGACTTGGAGGAGGAGTGGACGTCTGACGCTGTGTCGGACTTGGAGGAGGAGTGGCCTGACACTTTGCCGGACTTGGAGGAGGAGGAGTGGCCTCACACGTTGGTGGACTTGGAGGAGCGGGAGTCTACTGACTCGGTGGCGGACTTCGACGAGGAGTCGGGTGACGCAGTGTGGGTGGCCTTCGAAAGATGATGCAATCCTTTCTCCATAGGATGATACGATGTTTGGCATCTCCGAGTGTGTGCTCCTCGTCACCTCCGGGAATGTCAAGCTCTAGCCCCGAATATTGGTCCACCACCTCATCAACCACGACACGAGCATAGCCTACTGGAATCGGGTTGCAATGGAAGGTTGCATCGGGGGAATTTGTATAAGCAACGCCATCCGCCACCTTCAAGGATATGTTCTTAATTTTGAAGTGTAGCTCGCAGTTAGTGTTCTCCGCGATATCATCCACGGGGTATCTATCCAGCATTGCGTCAAACGGGGCGGAACCCATGCTGCTTCTCGGCATGGATGGGGCGGTGGTATCCAATGCTGGATCATCCGCTAGCTGCTGCAGCTGCTGAGACCCCCTTTGCTAGCTAAGTGAGTCAATCTGCTCCTGCTGCCGCTGGAATTTGATTGCCAAGTCCGCGTGCGCTGATTCTAGGCCTTGAAGGCATTCATAGTCGAGCTTCCTCTGCTCCTCCTCCATCTTCTTCTTCTTCTCCTCCGCAATCTTCTTTCTCGCACGGGTTCTGTAGTCGGCATTCTAGTCCGAAAACCCCTCATACCACAGAATAGCGCCCATGCCTCGTGTTCTTCCCGGGTGTTCAGGATTTCCCAGGGCACGCGTAAGCTCGTCGTTCTCTCTGTTGGGCTCGAACAACCCGGATCGAGCCTCTTCTATTGCAACAAGTAGCTTATCTTCGGCTCCGTGCAGACATGCCTTCTTGGAAACTTTGCCTGTCTTCGAGTCCAACTCCCCCCATGCGCATAGAACCAAGTCCTGCACCTAGGGGCCAGCTTAATGTTTCTGGAGTGACACTTGCATCCAGCATCTCTTTCTCAGACTTATCCCACTTAGGCATTCCCACCGCATAGCCACCTGGCCCCAGCTTATGGAACTTATCCTTTTTACGACATTGGCCTTGTTTATTCTTGACCGTTCCTTAGATAATTCTGAATCCTTGAATTTCACGAAATCGTCCCAATGAGCACTTTGATTCTCTAGTGTTCCCTCGAATACTGGAGTCTTCCTTCCTCCCTTGATGTACTTGTCCCATTCACGATTCTTGTGGTTCTTGAATGCAACCGCCATCTTCCTAAGAGCAGCGTCCTTGACTTTCTGCACATCTGCTTCTGTGAAATGATCTGGTAGGGAGAAATGTTCCATGAGAGTATCCCAAAGTAGACTTTTTTGTCTGTCGTCGACAAAAGTAAGATCTGGACGTGGCTTTGCTGGCTCTCTCCATTCTTGAAGGGAGATCGGGAGTTGGTCCTTCACAAGAACTGCGCACTGACGAACGAACTTGTCCACAATCTTCTTAGGCGCTAATGGTTCGCCATTAGGTTTGATTGCCTCGATATTATACTTTACGCCCTCCTTCAACTTTTTGTTCGGGCCTCGTTTCGTCCTGTTGCCTGAAGATTTGCTCGATCCGGATGGCTGAAAGAAGAAAGATCAATTCGTTAATATATCTTCAACTCATTTAAAACATGTGATGATCACCAGATGCCTGCTTATATAAATATATATACCTCTCCGGTGTTGTCATAATCATAGTTCATGACTTCATCAATTCGGTCGTCGCGATCGAATATCATATCACCCTCTCCGGTGTTGTTTAGAAATTCGGAGCCGTCATAATCTTCTTCATTCTGATCATCATCTGGCCCGCGTATTATATCGAACATGGTTTGTTCTCCCTCTTTGTTGGTATTGTCCGCCATAGCTTTTATTTAACTATGCCAAAAGAAATATAAAACAATTTAGTATTCAAATTACATCGTCTCGAATAATAGATATAATCTCGAATACATCGTCTCGAATAATAGATATAATCTCGAATACATTGTCTCAAATAATAGATATAATCTCGAATACATCGTCTCGAATAATAGATATAATCTCGAATACATCATCTCGAATAATATATAATCTCGAATACATCGTCTTGAATATTATATATCGAGTACATCACTGGCTAGGTAGCTAATAAAGATCGAATACTACAGAAGAATCTAGGACACTCGCGGTTCCTGCGGCGCGGGCGGTGGACACCCAAAGAGAAGGAACCCTCACAGGATCATAGCTGAAGTGAGATCCCTGAAGAAACTGCCAGGTATTGGAGAACCTGCCGCCCTCTAACGCAACCATGTAGCGATGGACGTGCTCGTCCTCCTCCCTGACACGGCGACGTACCACCTCCGGTGGGGCCGGCTCCCTCCGCATCGAAACTGGCCCACGCGAACGCCACCAAATGAGATCAGGGTCGACGACGGGACCCGGGGCCGGGTTCCTCATCAAGCGGCGCGCCCCTCCAGGCAGCACCTCCCAGTGCCAGCCCGGCGGAGCCTAGTCCCGGACATGGGTCAGTCGGACGTCGTCGCGGACGGGTCGACGGCGAGGATGCGGGTCAGGCATCGTCGAGAACAAATACTAGCTATATGCCTGCAAAAAGTAACATTTTTTAATGATTGGATTTTGATAACTAAAATTTCTAACATTTCAATATAACTAACATTTCTAATATTTCTAGAACTAAAAAAAGAGAAAAATTTCTAACTTTTTTATAACTATTTCTATAACTAAAAAACAGAAAAATTTCTAACAATTCTAACATTTCTAACTATTCTAACAATTCTAACATTTCTAACAATTTCTAAAAAACAGAAAAATTTCTAACAATTTCTAAAAAACAGAAAAATTTCTAACAATTCTAACTTTTTTATAACTATTTCTATAACTAAAAAACAGAAAAATTTCTAACAATTCTAACATTTCTAACTATTCTAACAATTCTAACATTTCTAACTATTCTAACAATTCTAACATTTCTAACTATTTCTAAAAAACAGAAAAATTTCGAACAATTTCTAAAAAACAGAAAAATTTCTAACTATTTGTATAACTAAAAAACAAAAAATGTATGTATGTGTGTGTGTGTGCGCGCGCTCACCGGCGAGGCGAGAGGCGACGGGGGGTGGCGACGGGGACGGCGACGGGCGCGGCGACGACGGGGATGACGACGACGGGGACAGGGACGGGGCGGCGATGACGGGGACGAGGACGTACGGGCCGGGGCGGCGACGACGACGGGGACGTACGGGGCGGCGACGACGGGGACGGGGACGACGCGGGACGGGCCGGGACGAGGCGGCGGTGACGACGGGGACGACGGGGACGGGGACGGGGCGGCGATGACGGGGACGGGGCGGCGACGGGGGCGGCGACGAGGGATGGAGACATACGGGGGCGCGGTGGCCGACGGTGCAGAGGAGAAGAAGCAGATGATAAACTGAAATTTTCGTAAGTGTTGTTTATATAGGAGGGGCCTTTAGTACCGGTTGGAGCCACCAACCGGTACTAAAGGCCTGTTTTGGCCAGGCCAAGCGGCGGGAAGTGACCCCCTTTAGTACCGGGTGGTGGCTCCAACCGGTACTAAAGGCCCCCCTTTAGTACCGGTTGGTGCCACGACCCGGTACTAAAGGTCGTGCGCTGGCGCAGGTGCGGTGCGGCAAGTTTAGTCCCACCTCGCTAGCCGAGGGGCGACCGCACTGGTTTATAAACCCCCGTGCGGTAGCTCTCTCGAGCTCCTCTCCAAAGTAGGCCTACTGGGCCTACATGTTCTGTGCTGCCCTGTTGGCCTACTGGGCCTTTGCGGGCCTGCATCCTGGCCCAACAACAGGTTGGGTTTTTAGTCATATGCCGGCCGCTTTGGCCTAGTAGGCGGGTTTTTATTTTTTTTGCTTTATTTATTTTTGAGTTGTTTTTTTTGTGTATTTAGAGTTTCTTTGTGAATATTTTTGCTTTAGGTACAAAAAATTACAAACTTTCTGTTAGTGCCCGTAGTTTTAAAATTTGAATAGTTTAAATTTTGAATTATTTGAAATTAGTGTGAATCACTAGTTTGTGAATAACTTAACTTTAAAAATCAGTAAAGGCATGAAAGAATTTGTTTGCACATAA
The DNA here is from genome assembly GCF_056163025.1 of Triticum urartu. NCBI lineage: Eukaryota > Viridiplantae > Streptophyta > Magnoliopsida > Poales > Poaceae > Triticum > Triticum urartu. Next base: position 303,379,025 of record NC_141877.1, read on the forward strand.
AATTTCTTCGCGTTTCAAATGCCAAAACACATAATTAACTACCCTAACTATTACAGAGATTCCCTTCTGGGTGTGAAACACAGAAGAAAGTGATGATAATGAAGCCGATCACATCCCAGATCTTTGGGTGTGAAACTTTTTCTTCGCGTGTGTCCCTTTGCGCCGTAACCATGGAAAATCTTCATCATTTAACGGGATGCTCGGGTCAATATTCACTGTGAATGGAGCAATTTCATCAAACTTTTCATAATCTTCTGACTTGTCTGTCTTGTCATCCACTCCCACGATGTTTCTCTTCCCAGAAAGAACTATGTGCCGCTTTGGCTCATCGTACGATGCATTTACTTCCTTATCTTTTCTTTTTCTTGGCTTGGTAGACATGTCCTTCGCATAGAAAACCTGTGCCACATCATTGGCTAGGATGAATGGTTCGTCTGCATACACAAGATTGTTGAGATCCACTGTTGTCATTTCGTACCGCGGGTCTTCCGTTACCCCGCCTCGTGTCATATTGACCCATTTGCACCGAAAAAAGGGACCTTCAAACCACGTCGATAGTCAAGTTCCCATACGTCCTGTATATAACCATAATATGTTTCCTTTCCCGTCTTGGTTTCTGCATCAAAGCGGACACCGCTGTTTTGGTTGGTGCTCTTCTTATCTTGGGCGATCGTGTAAAATGTATTACCATTTATCTCGTACCCTTTGAAAGTCATTATATTAGAAGATGGTAACTGGGACAGCAAGTACAGGTCATCTTCAATAGAGGTGTCATGCATGGTACGTGTCTGCAACCAGCTGGCGAAACTCCTGGTTTGTTCACGTGTAATCTAGTCATCAGACCGCTCCGGGTGTTTGGAGCGTAGCAAATTCTTGTGTTCATCCATATACGGAGCCACCAAGGCGGAATTCTGTAGAACTGTGTAGTGTGCTTCAGTGAGAGAATGTCCGTCCATACATATTATTTGTTCCTCTCCTAGTGTGCCTTTTCCATCCAGTCTACCCTTATGCCGCAATTCAGGAACACCAATCGGCTTAAGGTCAGGAATAAAGTCAATACAAAACTCAATGACCTCCTCATTTTGATGGCCCTTGGAGATGCTTCCTTCTGGCCTAGCACGGCTATGAACATATTTCTTTAAGACTCCCATGAACCTCTCAAAGGGGAACATATTGTGTAGAAATACAGGACCCAAAACGTTAATCTCTTCGCATAGGTGAACTAGGACGTGGGTCATGATGTTGAAGAAGGATGGTGGGAACACCAACTTGAAACTGACAAGACATTGCACCAAATCATTCTCTAACCTTGGTATGATTTCTGGATCGATTACCTTCTGAGAGATTGCATTGAGAAATGCACATAGCTTCACAATGGCTAATCGAACGTTTTCCGGTAGAAGCCCCCTCAATGCAACCGGAAGCAGTTGCGTCATAATCACGTGGCAGTCATGAGACTTTAGGTTCTGGAATTTTTTCTCTGCCATGTTTATTATTCCCTTTATATTCGACGAGAAGCCAGACGGTACCTTAATACTGAGCAGGCATTCAAAGAAGATTTCCTTCTCTTCTTTGGTAAGAGCGTAGCTTGCATGACCCTGATGTATGCCGTCTTTTCCGTGCATACGTTGCTGGTCCTCTCGTGCCTCAGGTGTATCTTTTGTCTTCCCATACACGCCCAAGAAGCCAAGCAGGGTCACACAAAGATTCTTCATCACGTGCATCACGTCGATTGCGGAGCGGACCTCTAGGTCTTTCCAATAGGGCAGGTCCCAAAATATAGATTTGTTCTTCCACATGGGTGCGCGTCCGTCAGCGTCATTCGGAACAGGTTGTCCACCAGGACCCTTTCCAAAGACCACCTTCAAATCCTTGACCATATCATGTACATCAGCAGCAGTATGGTGGCGAGGCTTCATCCAGTGATCCGCCTCACCTTTGAAATGCTTGCCTTTCTTTCTTACGGGATGCCTGCTCGGAAGAAATCGACGATGTCCCAGGTACACATTCTTCTTACAATTAGCCAAATATATACTGTCGGTATCGTCCAAACAGTGCGTGCATGCGCGGTATCCCTTGTTTGTCTGTCCTGAAAGGTTACTGAGAGCAGGCCAATCATTGATGGTCATGAACAGCAACGCCTTTAGGTCAAATTCTTCCCCCATGTGCTCATCCCACGCACGTACACTTGTTCCATTCCATAGTTGTAAGAGTTCTTCAACTAATGGCCTTAGGTACACATCAATGTCGTTGCCGGGTTGCTTAGGGCCTTGGATGAGCACTGTCATCATAATGAACTTCCGCTTCATGCACAACCAAGGAGGAAGGTTATACAAACATAGAGTCACAGGCCAGGTGCTATGGTTGCTGCTCTGCTCCCCAAAAGGATTAATGCCATCTGCGCTTAGACCAAACCATACGCTCCTTGCGTCATCTGCAAACTCCTTCCCGTACTTTCTTTCGATTTTTCTCCACTGCGACCCGTCAGCGGGTACTCTCAACTTTCCGTCTTTCTTACGGTCTTCTCTGTGCCATCGCATCGCCTTGGCATGCTCTTTTTTTTGGAACAAACGTTTCAACCGTGGTATTATAGGAGCATACCACATCACCTTGGCAGGAATCTTCTTCCTGGGGCGCTCGCCCTCGACATCACCAGGGTCATCGCGGCTGATCTTATAGCGCAATGCACCACATACCGGGCAAGCGTTCAAATCCTCGTACTCACCGCGGTAGAGGATGCAATCATTAGGGCATGCATGTATCTTCTGCACCTCTAACCCTAGAGGGCAGACAGCCTTCTTTGCTTCGTACGTACTCTCGGGCAATTCGTTGTCCTTTGGAAGCATATCCTTTATCATTACCAACAACTTTCCAAATCCCTTGTCAGATACACCATTCTCTGCCTTCCATTGCAGCAATTCCAGTGTGGTGCCCAGCTTTTTCTTGTCACCTACGCAATTCGGGTACAACAATTTTTTGTGATCCTCTAACATGCGCTGCAACTTCTTCTTCTCCAAATCACTTGCGCAGTTTCTCTTTGCATCGGCAATGGCCCGACCTAGATCATCAACGGGCTCATCTGATGCCTCTTCTTCAGCTTCTTCCCGCATTGCCGGCTCAGCTTCTTCCCGCATTACCGGCTCAGCTTCTTCCCCCATTGTTGTATCATCGTATTCAGGGAACCCATGACCAGGATAGCTGCCGTCGTCCTCTTCTTCTTCATTGTCTTCCATCATAACCCCTCTTTCTCTGTACTTGGTCCAAACATTATAGTGGGGCATGAAACCAGACTTAAACAGGTGGACGTGAATGGTTCTTGACGTAGAGTAATTGTGACCATTCTTACAGCGAGCACATGGACAAGGCATAAAACCATCCGCCCGCTTGTTTGCCTCAGCCGCAAGCATAAAAGTATGCACGCCCTCAATGAACTGGGGAGAGCATCGGTCATCGTACATCCATTGCCGGCTCATCTTCATTACACAACACCGAATAGACCAAATTAATACAAGTTCATACATAAAGTTCATACAACACTTAAATGCAACAAACAAATAACTCTCTAGCTAAAGCATTTAAATGCAACAACAAATACGATCAAGATCGCAACTAAGGTAACAATGGATCCAACAGCATAATGATACCAAGCCTCACTATCGATGGCATATTTTCTAATCTTTCTAATCTTCAAGCGCATTTTCTCCATCTTGATCTTGTGATCATCGACGACATCGGCAACATGCAACTCCAATTCCATCTTCTCCCCCTCAATTCTTTTCAATTTTTCTTTCAAGTACTCGTTTTCTCTTTCAACTAAATTTAACCTCTCGACAATAGGGTCGGTTGGAATTTCCGGTTCACATACCTCCTAGAAAAAATTTCTATGTCAACTTGATGGGCATAATTTGTCATAAACACGAAATGCAACTAGTTTTAAAAGAGAATATATATACCACATCCGAATCATAACAAGGACGAGGGCCGACAGGGATGGATATCAAAACCATGGCACTATATGTATAACAAACAATGTACGGGTAAGATAATTATACGAGTAACTATATATTCAAATCACACAAACATCAATTTTTATATAAAATTTCATGAACAAGAGGCTCACCACAAGGTGGTGCCGGCGACGGGACGGTGCGGGCGATCGACGGTGGTTACGACGGAGATTTAGAAGGCACTAAGTAAACCACACCTACATATGCAAACTAAGTCTTATTTTTGACCTCAAATTGCATATAAATCAAATACTAGCACACACACATATATATATCCTCCCAAATTACTAAACTCCCAAATTAATCACTATATAAAGCATTGCAAGAGCTAATCTAGCAATGAGAGATGAAAGGACCAAGTTGCTAACTATATAAAGCACCTGCCACCACTCTCATTAGTACCGGTTCGTGGCACGAACCGGTGCTAAAGGTTCACCATGAACCGGTACTAATGAAAGCGGCCCGGCTAGCCGTTGGAACCGGCACTAATGTATACATTAGTGCCGTCTCAAATACAACCGTCACTAATGTGCTTCACGTTTGACCCTTTTTCTACTAGTAGAAACCACATCCACGACCGTACTCACTGAGGGGGTGCTATGACAAGCTCGACATCACGCACCAAACTACGGTGCCATTTTCAGTTGGCCAATTTACTAGTGAGGTTTTGTGCGATGTAACTCCGACACCAATGATTTCGTGCCATATGCTGCTGGGAGAGCCATGGTACAAGAAAAACAATGCTACACATGACTATCTCGTCAACACCTACACCGTCGAACGGGATGCAAAATATGTTCTGATGACCATGGAAAAGAAGAAGTTCTAGACTTGGCGGAAAGAAAAAATGGAGAAGATGAAGGAGCAAGAAAAAGCAAATAAGGTGGGTAAAGCTACAGAATTTTTTTCTGTGTACGCACAGCCGACAGAACAAGTTGTTGCTAAAGAGATCGACTCGAAACCGAGGACGGTATTGTTTCAAGGGGGAGAGGATGATATGACCAAGGTCCCTCTTGATATTGCCATGTCTAATGTTAGTGTTGTTGATGTTCAAAAGACTTTGTCGGGGGTCAACAGACTAAGGACTATGGATGTGTACGTGCCATGCTACATCATGTTAAGTTACAAAGATGATCAGCTAGTAGTAAATGTCACGTGCATGCGCGTTGATACGTTGCAGATGATGTGCATAGCCGAGGAAGAAAAATGTGTCCTTGAGATACCTAGACCTGGACTATATGTGCATGGATCAGTACGACACCAAGGAAAAGAATATTTTAATTACTTTAGCAAGCCACGTTTAGGAGGAGACATGGCCGATTTGTTACGTCAAGGTCAAACCAAGAATATTATTTATATTTCTTTTCCTACCCAACAAGGAAAATACCAGTTTAAGGATTCCAATTATTTGGGAGATATCGAGTTTGAAGGATGTTGGATGGGGCCCACCAGCAAAAGAAGAGATCGAGCGGACGCATGCACTAGAACTAGTAGATTTTCTTCCTTGGATAGATATAAGTCGGTTTAGCATATACGTGTTACCTAGTACATATCAAGGCTTGCTTTCCAAGTTAGTTAAGTTGTGGGGCTATTATATAAAGCCAGTTGAGTTCTTTGTAGAGGGTTAGGTTATGTTATGATGAATTAGACACCGTCGCGTGTTTCGGTTGTCGGCCATTACCGAGTTTAGAGAAATCTTGTCAAAATCTCTATTGGCGTGTGAGTTTCTGCGACGCATTGCGTAGGAGATTACAAGCTAAGCCTATACGGTTCATCCACGTTATTCTTTCGGATCGAGGGGTTGGCGTGTTGTTTTTGCGAGGTTTGTGAACATCTTCATAAACCCGCATCTAGTTCTTGCTGCGATGGAGTTTTGTGCCCTGAAAGATCGGGCCAACAACGGATCGACCCTCACCTCGAGGTACGCTCCTCATCACTTCCGCATTCGGTCTATGAGGGTATGTGGGCATACTCTTCCCTCTCGTTGCTATGCATCACCATGATCCTGTGTGTGCGTAGGAATTTTTTTGAAATTACTACGTTCCCCAACAGATCTCTCACTAAATTTCAAGGTACAAGTGTTCTCCCTAAGTATGCACCGTTGCCAAAGTTCGTCGTGTCGAGACACCACGTGATGATCGGGTGTGATAAGCTCTACATTCACATACAACGGGTGCAAGCTAGTTTTGCACACGCAGAAATACTCGGGTTAAACTTGACGAGCCTAGCATATGCAGATATGGCCTTGGAACACTAAGACTGAAAGGTCGAGCATGAATCATATAGTAGATATGATCAACATAGTGATGTTCACCATTGAAAACTACTCCATTTCACGTGATGATCGGTCATGGTTTAGTTGATTTGGATCACGTGATCACTTAGATGATTAGAGGGATGTCTATCTAAGTGGGAGTTCTTAAATATGATTAATTGAACTTTAATTTATCATGAACTTAGTACCTGATAGTATTTTGCTTGTCTATGTTGTTGTAGATAGATGGCCCGTGCTGTTATTCCATTGAATTTTAATGCGTTCATTGAGAAAGCAAAGTTGAAAGATGATGGTAGCAATTACACGGACTGGGTCCATAACTTGAGGATTATCCTCATTGCTGCATAGAATAATTACGTCTTGGAAGCACCGCTAGGTGCCAAACCCGCTGCATGAGCAACGCCAGATGTTATGAACGTCTGGCAGAGCAAAGTTGATGACTACTTGATACGTATCCAACGTATCTATAATTTTTTATTGTTCCATGCTATTATATTATCCGTTTTGGATGTTTATGGGCTTTATTAAACACTTTTATATTATTTTTGGGACTAACCTATTAACCCAGAGCCCAGTGCTAGTTTTTGTTTTTTTCCTTGTTTTAGAGTATCACAGAAAAGGGAAATCAAACGGAGTCCAATTGACCTGAAACTTCACGGAACTTATTTTTGGACCAGAAGAAGCCCATGGAGTATCGGAGTTGGACCAGGAGAGTCCCGGGCCGCCCACGAGGGTGGGGGGCGCGCCCACCCCCCTGGGCGCCCCCCCCTGCCTCGTGGACAGCCCGCAGGTCCACCGACGTACTTCTTCCTCCCATATATACCCATATACCCTAAAAACTTCGAGGCGCACAAATAGATCGGGAGTTCCGCCGCCAAAAGCCTCCGTAGCCACCGAAAACCAATCTAGACACGTTCCGGCACCCTGCCGGAGGGGGGGGGGGACGGAATCCCTCTCCGGTGGCCATCTTCATCATCCCGGTGCTCTCCATGACGAGGAGGGAGTAGTTCTCCCTCGGGGCTGAGGGTATGTACCAGTAGCTATGTGTTTGATCTCTCTCTCTCTCTCTCTCTCGTGTTCTTGAGGTGGTACGATCTTGATGTATCACGAGCTTTGCTATTATAGTTGGATCTTGTGATGTTTCTCCCCCTCTACTCTCTTGTAATGGATTGAGTTTTCCCTTTGAAGTTATCTTATCGGATTGAGTCTTTAAGGATTTGAGAACACTTGATGTATGTCTTGCGTGGGATATCCGTGGTGACAATGGGGTATTCTATTGATCCACTTGATGTATGTTTTGGTGATCAACTTGCGGGTTCCGTGACCTTGGGAATCTATGCATAGGGGTTGGCACACGTTTTCGTCTTGACTCTCTGGTAGAAACTTTGGGGCACTCTTTGAAGTACTTTGTGTTGGTTTGAATAGATGAATCTGAGATTGTGTGATGCATATCGTATAATCATACCCACGGATACTTGAGGTGACATTGGAGTATCTAGGTGACATTAGGGTTTTGGTTGATTTGTGTCTTAAGGTGTTATTCTAGTACGAACTCTAGGGCTGTTTGTGACACTTATTGGAATAGCCCAACAGATTGATTGGAAAGAATAACTTTGAGGTGGTTTCGTACCCTACCATAATCTCTTCGTTTGTTCTCCGCTATTAGTGACTTTGGAGTGACTCTTTGTTGCATGTTGAGGGATAGTTATATGATCCAATTATGTTATTATTGTTGAGAGAACTTGCACTAGTGAAAGTATGAATCCTAGGCCTTGTTTCAATGCATTCCAATACCGTTTGTGCTCACTTTTATCATTAGTTACCTTGCTGTTTTTATATTTTCAGATTACAAAAACCTTTATCTACCATCCATATACCAGTTGTATCACCATCTCTTCGCCGAACTAGTGCACCTATACAATTTACCATTGTATTGGGTGTGTTGGGGACACAAGAGACTCTTTGTTATTTGGTTACAGGGTTGCTTGAGAGAGACCATATTCATCCTATGCCTCCTACGGATTGATAAACCTTAGGTCATCCACTTGAGGGAAATTTGCTACTGTCCTACAAACCTCTGTACTTGGAGGCCCAACAACGTCTACAAGAAGAAGGTTGTGTAGTAGACATCAAGCTCTTTTCTGGCGCCATTGCCGGAGAGGTGAGTGCTTGAAGGTATATCTTTAGATCTTGCAATCGAACCTTTTTGTTTCTTGTTTTAGCACTAGTTTAGTTTATAAAAGAAAACTACAAAAAAATATGGAATTGAGTTTGCCTCATACGCTTCATCTTTTTAATATCTTTCGTGAGTATGATGGAAAGGAAAATTGTGCCAAAGTGTTCGAAGAAGAATGCATTAGAATGTTTGGCACTAAATATTTGAATAATGAGCATGGTTGCAATGTTGTTAGTACGAACTCCTTGAATATCCATAGTACTAATGATGATTGCACTAGTTATGATGAAAATGTCTCCTATAAACATGTCAAATTTTGTGGAGTGCATTGGGTTTGCAAGTACACACCAATTAGGGAAGATAGGTTGTGCAAGAGGCATAAGTACTTAGAAACTAAATTGTTGCAAAAAGGCTAGATGTTTGTGCTGAAAATTTAAATTTTCTTGGCCATACTTGTGAGCTTTGCAATGAACATGGTCATTTAACCATCCGATGCAGATTGTTTCATGATCTAATCATTTATGAAAATTGTGATGACTTGATTTGTCTTGCACATCATAATGAACTTAGTTTGCTTATGGGTTGCGAAAAAATGAAACGTATAACTAACTATCTTCCAGTATTTGCCCATGATAAACTTCTTGGCTTTGATCTAGAGGAAATTTATATGTATTGTGCGGTGAATTGTATTGAAAATCCTTATATTGCCAACTACATAAAGAAAAGAAAACAAATAGATGATGAAGAGAATACTAATGAAAGGGAAGAGACTTCCCAATACCCTCCTATTATTTCTTATGATGAATCAGGTAACGAGGAAGATCCTCCTATTCAACCAATCTCATTAATAAGGAGCTCCAAAAAGAGGATTGAACCCACACATGATGTGGTGAAGAAGAAGAAAAGAAAAAGGAAGAGAGGTAAAAAGATATCTCCCCCAAATAATGCTGCTCCTATTACTATTGTGCCTCATGAAAATATAATTGTGGAAGATAATGATACTTCTTATGATCTTGAAACAATTTATAGTATTCGAGTTGCTTATGATACTCCCACTATTATTCATGAGAAGAATTTTGCTTGTGTTGAGAGTAATAAAATCTCTATGCTTGTAGATCATGAAAAGAACGCTTTAGGTGCTGGTTATATTGTTGAATTCATTCATGATGCTACTGAAAATTATTATGAGGGAGGAATAAATGCTTTTAGGAATTGCAATAATATCAAGTTTCCTCTCTATGTGCTTAAAGTTTTGAAGTTATGCTTGTTTTACCTTCCTATGCTAGTTGATTATTGTTCCCACAAGTTGTTTGCTCACAAAATGCCTATGCATAGGAAGTGGGTTAGGATTAAATGTGCTAGTCATATTCTTTATGATGCTCTATTTATGTTTCAATTCTTATATTTTATGTGAGCATCATTGAAATCATCATGTCTAGCTAGGGGTGTTAAACGATAGCGCTTGTTGGGAGGAAACCCAACTTTATTTTTATTCCTTGCTTTTTGTTTCTGTTTAGTAATAAATAATTCATCTAGCCTATGTTTATATGTGGTTTTATGCTTTTAATTAGTGTTTGTGCCAAGTAGAACCTTCGGGAAGACTTGGGGAAAGTCTTGTTGATCTTGCTGTAAAAAACATAAACTTTAGCGCTCACGAGAATTGCTGACATTTTTTATTGGAGAGTGATATTTAGTTAATTATTTTTGAAGATGATTAATAGATAAATTCCTCACGTCCATAAATTTATTTTAGAATTTTTGGGGTTCCAGATCTTGCGTTAGCTACAGATTACTACAGACTATTCTGTTTTTGACAGATTCTGTTTTCCGTGTGTTGTTTGCTTATTTTGATGAATCTATGGCTAGTAAAATAGTTTATAAACCATAGAGAAGTTGGAATACAGTAGGTTTAACACCAATATAAATAAAGAATGAGTTCATTACAGTACCTTGAAGTGGTGTTTTGTTTTCTTTCGCTAACGGAGCTCACAAGATTTTCTACTTTAAGTTTTGTGTTGTGAAGTTTTCAAGTTTTGGGTAAAGATTTGATGGATTATGGAATAAGGAGTGGCAAGAGCCTAAGCTTGGGGATGCCCAAGGCACCCCAAGGTAATATTCAAGGACAACCAAGAGCCTAAGCTTGGGGATGCCCCGGAAGGCATCCCCTCTTTCGTCTTCGCTCATCGGTAACTTTACTTGGAGCTATATTTTTATTCGCCACATGATATGTGTTTTGCTTGGAGCGTCATTTTATTTTCTTTTGTTTTGCTTGCTGTTTGAATAAAATACCAAGATCTGAAATTATTAAATGTTAGAGAGTCTTCATATAGTTTCATAATTGTTCGACTACTCATTGATCTTCACTTATATCTTTCGGAGTAGTTTGTCATTTGCTCTAGTGCTTCACTTATATCTTTTTAGAGCACGGTGGTGGTTTTATTTTGTAGAAATAGGTGAACTCTCATGCTTCAATTATATTATTTTTAGAGTCTTGAGAACAGCATGGTAATTTGCTTTGGTTATGAAATTAGTCCTAATATGATGGGCATCCAAGAGGGATATAATAAAAACTTTCATATAAGTGCATTGAATACTAAGAGAAGTTTCATACTTGATGATTGTTTTGAGATATGGAGATAGTGATATCAAAGTTGTGCTAGTTGGGTAGTTGTGAATTTTAAGAATACTTGTGTTGAAGTTTGCAAGTCCCATAGCATGCACGTATGGTAAACGTTGTGTAACAAATTTGAATCATGCGGTGTTATTTGATTGTCTTCCTTATGAGTGGCAGTCGGGGACGAGCGATGGTCTTTTCCTACCAATCTACCCCCCTAGGAGCATGCGCGTAATGCTTGGTTTTTGATGACTTGTAGATTTTTGCAATAAGTATGTGAGTTCTTTATGACTAATGTTGAGTCCAGGGATTATATGCACTCTTAACCTTCCTTCATTGCTAGCCTCTTCGGTACCGTGCATTGCCCTTTCTCACATTGAGAGTTGGTGCAAACTTCGCCGGTGCATCCAAACCCCATGATATGATACGCTATGTCACACATAAACCTCCTTATATCTTCCTCAAAACAGCCACCATACCTACCTATTGTGGCATTTCCATAGCCATTCCGAGATATATTGCCATGCAACTTTCCACCGTTCCGTTTATTATGACACGCATCATCATTGTCATATTGCTTTGCATGATCATGTAGTTGACATTGTATTTGTGGCAAAGCCACCATTCATAATTTTTCATACATGTCGCTCTTGATTCATTGCATATCCCGGTACACCGCCAGAGGCATTCATATAGAGTCATCTTTTGTTGTAGCATCGAGTTGTAATCATTGAGTTGTAAATAAATAGAAGTGTGATGATCATCATTTTCTAGAGCATTGTCCCAAGTGAGGAATTAAAAAGAAGAAGAAGAGAAGGCCCAAAAAAAGGAGGGAAAAAGAGAGAAGGGACAATGCTACTATCCTTTGCCACACTTGTGCTTCAAAGTAGCACCATAATCTTCATGATAGAGAGTTTTTTGTTTTGTCACTTTCATATACTAGTGGGAATTTTTCATTATAGAACTTGGCTTGTATATTCCAACAATGGGCCTCCTCAAGTGCCCTAGGTCTTCGTGAGCAAGCAAGTTGGATGCACACCCACTTAGTTTCTTTTGTTGAGCTTTCATACATTTATAGCTCTAGCGCATCCGTTGCATGGCAATCCCTACTCCTTGCATTAACATTAATCGATGGGCATCTCCATAGCCCATTGATTAGCCTCGTTGATGTGAGAGTTTCTCCTTTTTTGTCTTCTCCACATGACCCCCATCATCATATTCTATTCCACCCATAGTGCTATGTCCATGGCTCGCGCTCATATATTGCGTGAAAGTTTATAGGTTTAAGATTACTAAAGTATGAAACAATTGCTTGGCTTGTCATCGGGGTTGTGCATGATGAGAGCATTCTTGTGTGACAAAAATGGAGCATGACTAAACTATATGATTCTGTAGGGATGAACTTTCTTTGGCCATGTTATTTTGAGAAGACATGGTTGCTTAGTTAGTATGCTTGAAGTATTATTATTTTCATGTCAATATTAAACTTTTGTCTTGAATCTTATGGATCTGAACATTCATGCCAAAATGAAGAGAATTACTTAGAGAAATATGTTAGGTAGCATTCCACATCAAAAATTCTGTTTTTATCATATACCTACTCGAGGACGAGCAGGAATTAAGCTTGGGGATGCTGATACGTCTCCAACGTATCTATAATTTTTGATTGTTCCATGCTATTATATTATCTGTTTTGGATGTTTATGGGCTTTATTAAACACTTTTATGTTATTCTGGGGACTAACCTATTAACCTAGAGCCCAGTGCCAGTTTCTGTTTTTTCCTTGTTTTAGAGTATCGCAGAAAAGGAAAATCAAACGGAGTCCAATTTACCTGAAACTTCACGGAACTTATTTTTGGACCAGAAGAAGCCCATGGAGTATCGGAGTTGGACCAGGAGAGTCCCGGGCCGCCCACGAGGGTGGGGGGCGTGCCCACCCCCTAGGTGCGCCCCTGCCTCGCGGACAGCCCAGAGGTCCACTGACGTACTTCTTCCTCCCATATATACCCATATACCCTAAAAACTTCGAGGCGCACAATAGATCGGGAGTTCTGCCGCCAGAAGCCTCCATAGCCACCGAAAACCAATCTAGACCCGTTTAGGCACCCTACCGGAGGGGGGGAATCCCTCTCCGGTGGCCATCTTCATCATCCTGGTGCTCTCCATGACGAGGAGGGAGTAGTTCTCCCTCGGGGCTGAGGGTATGTACCAGTAGCTATGTGTTTGATCTCTCTCTCTCTTGTGTTCTTGAGGTGGTACGATCTTGATGTATCGCGAGCTTTGCTATTATAGTTGGATCTTATGATGTTTCTCCCCCTCCACTCTCTTGTAATGGATCGAGTTTTCCCTTTGAAGTTATCTTATCGGATTGAGTCTTTAAGGATTTGAGAACACTTGATGTATGTCTTGCGTGGGATATCTGTGGTGACAATGGGGTATTCTATTGATCCACTTGATGTATGTTTTGGTGATCAACTTGTGGGTTCCGTGACCTTGGGAATCTATGCATAGGGGTTGGCACACGTTTTCGTCTTGACTCTCCAGTAGAAACTTTGGGGCACTCTTTGAAGTACTTTGTGTTGGTTTGAATAGATGAATCTGAGATTGTGTGATGCATATCGTATAATCATACCCACAGATACTTGAGGTGACATTGGAGTATCTAGGTGACATTAGGGTTTTGGTTGATTTGTGTCTTAATGTGTTATTCTAGTACGAACTCTAGGGCTGTTTTGACACTTATAGGAATAGCCCAACGGATTGATTGGAAAGAATAACTTTGAGGTGGTTTCGTACCCTACCATAATCTCTTCGTTTGTTCTCCGCTATTAGTGACTTTGGAGTGACTCTTTATTGCATGTTGAGGGATAGTTATATGATCCAATTATGTTATTATTGTTGAGAGAACTTGCACTAGTGAAAGTATGAACCCTAGGCCTTGTTTCAACGCATTGCAATACCGTTTCTGCTCACTTTTATCATTAGTTACCTTGCTGTTTTTATATTTTCAGATTACAAAAACCTTTATCTACCATCCATATACCACTTGTATCACCATCTCTTCGCCGAACTAGTACACCTATACAATTTACCATTCTATTGGGTGTGTTGGGGACACAAGAGACTCTTTGTTATTTGGTTACAGGGTTGCTTGAGAGAGACCATATTCATCCTACGCCTCCTACGGATTGATAAACCTTAGGTCATCTAGTTGAGGGAAATTTGCTACTGTCCTACAAACCTCTACACTTGGAGGCCCAACAACATCTACAAGAAGAAGGTTGTGTAGTAGACATCACTACTCGATAGTTCAGTGTGCCATGCTTTACGGCTTAGAACCGGGACTTCAATGACGTTTTGAACTTCATGGAGCATATGAGATGTTCCAAGAGTTGAAGTTAATATTTCAAGCAAATGCCCGAATTGAGAGATATGAAGTCTCCAATAAGTTCTACAACTGCAAGATGGAGGATAGTTCTGTCAGTGAACATATACTCAGAATGTCTGGGTACCATAACCACTTGACTCAAATGGGGAGTTAATCTTCCTGTTGATACTGTCATTGACAGAGTTCTTCAATCACCGCCACCAAGCTACAAAAGCTTCGTGATGAACTATAATATGCAAGGGATGGATAATACGATTACCGAGCTCTTGGCAATGCTAAAGGCTGCGGAGGTAGAAATCAAGAAGGAGCATAAAGTGTTGATGGTCAACAAGACCACCCGTTTCAAGAAAAAGGGTAAAGGGAAGAAGAAAGGGAACTTCAAGAAGAATGGCAAACAAGTTGCTGCTCAAGAGAAGAAACCCAAGTTTGGGCCTAAGCCTGAGAATAAGTGCTTCTACTGCAAACGAACTGGTCACTGGAAGCGGAACTGCCCCAAGTATTTGGCGGATATGAAGGATGGCAAGGTGAACAAAGGTATATGTGATATACATGTTATTGATGTGTACCTTACTAAAGCTCGTAGTAGCACCTGGGTATTTGATACTGGTTCTGTTGCTAATATTTGCAACTCGAAACAGGGACTACGGATTAAGCGAAGATTGGCTAAGGATGAGGTGACGATGCATGTGGGAAATGGTTCCAAAGTCGATGTGATCGCCGTCGGCACGCTACTCTACATCTACCTTCGGGATTAGTTTTAGACCTGAATAATTGTTATTTGGTGCCAGCGTTGAACGTGAACATTATATATGGATCTTGTTTGATGCGAGACGGTTATTCATTTAAATCAGAGAATAATGGTTGTTCTATTTATATGAGTAATATATTTTATGGTCATGCACCCTTGAAGAGTGGTCTATTTTTAATGAATCTCGATGGTAGTGATACACATATTCATAATGTCAAAGCCAAAAGATGCAAAGTTGATAATGATAGTGCAACTTATTTGTGGCACTTCTGTTTAGGTCATATTGGTGTAAAGCGCATGAAGAAACTCCAGTCTGATGGACTTTTGGAATCACTTGATTATGAATCACTTGGTACTTGCGAACCATGCCTCATGGGCAAGATGACTAAAACGCCGTTCTCCGGAACTATGGAACGAGCAACAGATTTGTTGGAAACCTTACATACTGATGTATGTGGACCGATGAATGTTGAGGCTCGCGGCGGATGAGGGAGTCCTGGATTAGGGGGTCTCCGGACAGCCGGACTATATACTTCGGCCGGACTATTGGACTATGAAGATACAAGATTGAAGACTCCGTCCCGTGTCCGGATGGGACTCTACTTGGCGTGGAAGGCAAGCTAGGCAATACAGATATGTATATCTCCTCCCTTGTAACCGACTCAGTGTAACCCTAGCCCCTCTGGTGTCGATATAAACTAGAGGGCTTTAGTCCGTAGGACAACATACAATCATACCATAGGCTAGCTTCTAGGGTTTAGCCTCTACGATCTCGTGGTAGATCAACTCTTGTAATACTCATATCATCAAGACAATCAAGCAGGACGTAGGGTATTACCTCCATCAAGAGGGCCCGAACCTGGGCAAACATCGTGTCCCCTGCCTCCTGTTACCATCTGCCTTAGACGCACAGTTCGGGACCCCCTACCCGAGATCCGCCTGTTTTGACACCGACATTGGTGCTTTCATTGAGAGTTCCACTGTGCTGTCGCCATAAGGTTTGATGGCTCCTTCGATCTTCGGTAACAATGCGGTCCAGGGTGAGGTTTTCCTCCCCGGACAGATCTTTGTATTCGGCGGCTTCGCACTACGGGCCAATTCGCTTGGCCATCTGGAGCAGATCGAGAGCTATGCCCCTGGCCATCAGGTTAGATTCGGAAACTTGAACTACGCGGCCGATATCCGCGGAGGCTTGATCTTTGACGGATTTGAGCCCATGTCAGGTGTGCCGCACAGTCATGACGAGCATGACATAACTCTGCCGTCGGACAGTATGCGGGAGATCGCATCTGCAACTACTCCGGCTATCAATCCGGAGCAAATCGCGCCATCTGAGAGCGGAGGGATAGACCCCTCCATGGAAGCTACACTCTCAGCGGCGATAGAGCCAGACGCTGACTTCACCCCTTACGAGAGCCGTGTTGCCGAACCACTGGATTCACCCCCGTCCACGGACTCCGAGCTGCTTATATCCATGCCCGTCGAACCCGACTGGGCGCCGATCATGGAGTTCACCTCCGCGGATATCTTTCAGCACTCACCTTTCGGCGATGTGCTAAATTCATTAAGGTCTCTCTCCCTGTCAGGAGAACCTTGGCCGAACTATGTTCGGCTAGAATGGGATGCGGACGACGAAGAAATTCGCTGCCCACCCACCACCCTCTTGGTAGCCACTGTCGACGACTTAACCGACATGCTTAACTTCGACTCCGAAGACATTGACGACATGAATGAAGATGCAGGAGATGAACAGGAACCAGCGCCCACAGGGCGCCGGACAACCACTTCATCACATGACATATACATGGTGGATGCACCCAAAGAGGGCAATGGCGAAGAGACAGCGGAGGATGCCCCCTCCAAGCAACCCAAGCACCGACGTCAGCGGCGCCGCTCTAAGTCTCTCCATAGAAAAAACAACGATAACAGCGTAAGAGGAAATAGCAGTCGAGTCGAGTCTAGAAGAAACAACGACTGCGCCGCCCCGCTGGCAGAGCACGATCAAGACGCAAACGGCGACGCCAAGGATAAACCTCATTAAACCCTGTCTGGGGAGGAAAACAATCTGGATGAATATGCACACATCATCCCAGAAACGCACTTGGAGAAAGAGAACCTCCGCAAAAGGCTTATTGCCACAACGAGGAGCCTGAAGAAGAAGAAGCAAAGGCTTAAGGCCGCACAAGATACGCTCAACAGCAGGTGGAACAAAGTGCTCGACAACGAAACAAAGTATGGTGGAAGTTACCACGCAAATAGCTATCCAAAGCGCAAGCTATTACCTGAATTCGACGATGAGGCCTTAGAGCCCACACAGCCGAAAAATGATACGGCCAACCGGCCGGATCCACCACCTTGTGACCGTGATAGAGCGGCTAACAAAGTCGCACATAAGTCAACACACGATCTACGTGAGAACTTGCGCCAAAAATCCGGCGCGACCAGATCCATCTATGGATCTAGGAAGCGCGCTCCGGCACAAAATCAAAACCGAATACTACAACCGTCCGAACACCATGGCATATCCCAATACAGGGGTGCCGCACACCCCCTATGTTTCACTGATGAGGTGCTAGATCACGAATTCCCAGAAGGATTCAAACCAGTGAACATAGAGGCGTACGACGGGACCACGGACCCTGGAGTCTGGATCGAGGACTTTATCCTCCATATTCATATGGCTCGCGGAGACGATCTCCATGCCATTAAATACTTGCCCCTCATGCTTAAAGGGCCAGCTCGACACTGGCTGAAAAGCCTCCCCGAAGGCTCAATTGGAAGTTGGGAGGAGCTTGAGGACGCTTTTCGGGCTAATTTTCAAGGGACTTATGTCCGACCTCCGGATGCAGACGATTTGGAACAAGTTTTGGAACAAGTTCGGAGAGTCCGCCCGAAAGCTTTGGAACAAGTTCCTCACCAAGAAGAACCAAATCGTCGACTGTCCGGACGCTGAAGCCTTAGCAGCTTTTAAACATAGTGTCCAAGACGAATGGCTCGCCAGACACCTCGGCAAAGAAAAACTGAGAACAATGGCAGGCCTAACAAGCCTCATGACCCGCTTTTGCGCGGGCGAAGACAACTGGTTGGCCCGTAGCAGCACCAGCGACCCAAGCACATCCGAAGTCAGGGATGGCAATGGAAAACCACGACGCAACAAAAACAAGCGTCGAAATAAAGAAGGTAGCCCAGATAATACGGCAGTAGACGTCGGATTCAGGGGCTCTCGACCTGGTCAGCGGGAAAAGCCTTTCAAAGGTAGTAGAGAAGGACCATCCGGCCTAAACAAGATTCTTGACAAGCTCTGTAAGATTCACGACACCCCCGACAAACCTACAAATCACACCCACAGAGAATGTTGGGTCTTCAAGCAGGCCGGTAAGCTAAACGCCGAACACAAAGGGGAAGAGACACCAAGCGAAGACGAGGATGAACCTCGCCAGCAAAGCACCGGAGGACGGAAAAAGTTCCCACTAGAGGTTAAAACGGTAAATGTGATCCATGTGACGAAGAGGAGAAGCAAGCATGCACTCCGAGATACACGCGCCATAGAGCCCGTCACCCCTAGGTTCAACCCCTGGTTGGCCTGCCCGATCACTTTTGATCGTAGGGATCACGTGACAAGTATCCGGCATGAAGGACTGGTGGCCTTGGTGTTAGACCCAATAATAAACGGGTACCATTTCACACGAGTCCTCATGGACGACGGCAGTGATCTAAACCTGATATATCAGGACACAGTCCGCAAAATGGGGATAGACCCGACACAAATAAGCCATACTAATACTACCTTCAAGGGAGTAATACCAGGCCAAGAGGCCCGCTGTACGGGCTCTCTACTGCTAGAGGTCGTATTCGGTTCTCCCGATAACTTCCAAAGTGAAAGGTTAACTTTCCACGTCGCTCCATTCCAAAGTGGTTATCAAGCACTACTCGGAAGAACGGCTTTTGCTCGTTTTAATGCAATACCGCATTATGCTTTTCTCAAGCTTAAGATGCCCGGTCCACGTGGCATCATCACAGTTAGCGGAAATACCAAACATTTTTTACGTGCGGAAGAGGATGTGGCGGCTTTAATAGCCGCGAACTAGACGGCCTCACCAACCAGGAAAAGTGATAGGTCGTCAAGACCACGGACACGGTTAGACGAGTCCGGCGTTTCACCACATATACATGAGATTGGTTTAATGATCAAACCCTCATAGACAATACCAGGGGATTCCCGCGCGTAATCAGGGCCAGCCCGACTCAACTTGACTTCTCTTGAATTTTGATAGTTCATTGATAATAACCAATTCTTCCTTTTTTGGCACGACAACTTTCACCTAAGTTCTTTCCTTTTACAGATGACAATTGTGCTACACCCGTCCAGGACACGGCACAACGGAGACACAGGCGCAGACGTGTAGCAGGGACCCCCCCAAAGGTTTCTTTTTAGATTAAGACCCTGCGTAAACCTTTTTTACTGTCTCTTATTGCTCACATCCTCCGGATACTCCACACAACCGAGAAGGATGCTGACGTTATTGGCATGTGGCCACGTCAGGATATTGCACGTACCTGGACACATGGGGTTTATTATTAAGGGCATTGTTTAGCCCGGTATATGTTATAAAGACCGAACACCTTAGGGAGTGTTCGGCGTCGCGAGTTTGGCCCTATATGCATCAGCTCCGAATCATGTCTTTGGTCAAATGTTGGGTTTGCCGGCTCCCACATTTTGGTACCTTATGTTCCGTTATATCGGCTAAGGTAGCACTGGGAGAACTACTGCGATTGTGCCCTGGTTCGTCCGGATGAGCACCTCAGTAGAGAAAGCCGAAAACTGACTGTCATGATATAGCGAGAGACTGGTCAACCACTCGATGACTCAGTGGAATCTTTGGGATTCCTCCGCATTAACGAAGGGCCGTTTCCCGGTCATGTACGTACGCGCCCCGTATTCGGACGAGCACAAACGTACCAGGGGCTATATAGTAGCCCCACCGTCAAACTCCCATGGCTAAGTGAAAGTGTTAAAGCAATATAGTGCAATTGCCTCGTTCGCTGCGCTACCACCTCCTTAATGGACCAAGACGTTGGATCAAGTGTGGATTCGCGTTTTCTGCGAACACCCCCGCATTATATGCGTGGGGGCGGAAGCCGACGACTGCAAACTTTCAGGTTATATACATATATACATAAACGGCCGCACATGAGGCATCATAGTACTTTCGGGCAAAAGTATAAATACAGCCTTGATAACTCAATAAAACATTGTATTTACAATGGAAGTACATGTCACTAGAACATAATATTCTTTGAGCACTGAGCCTCTATCGAACGAGCGCCTTCAAGAACTTCTTCAAAGTAGTGCTCGGCAGCCACTCGGCCTATGGCCGAACCCTGTGTCGCAACAGTGGTGGCCTCCATCTCTGCCCAGTATGTGTTGACACGGGCAAAGGACATCCACGCACCCTCTATGCACGCCGATCTCTTCATAGCATTGATGTGCGACACAGCACCAAGGAATTGTTGCACTAAACTAAAATAGCTATTCGGCCTTGGCCCTCTCGGCCACAGATGATCCACAACGGACCTCATGGCAAGTCCGGACAACCTATGGAGCTCGGCCCACTTGGCCATTCGCTCATTCAACAGCAGCGGACAGACTGGAGCATGAAACTGTGACCAGAACAACTTTTCCACTTCGCGATCTTTCTGATCCTTGAAGTATTCGGCCGCATCAGCAGCACTTGCAGCCAAATCCACGTAGGCGTCCGCATAACTCCATAGCCGGTCAAGAGGAGCATACTTCATATCTCCGAATTTAGTTCGCAACAAGAAGGGCTTCCCAGACACGATATCTGCAGCTTGATGCAGCTCCTCCTTCGTCGCTCTAATTTTGGAGCGGGCTTCCTTGGTAGCTACCAGGGCCTTCTCCAGGTCCATCGCCCTCGCTCGGCTTTCTTCTTCAAGAAGCTGGTAACGGTCAATGGCATCTTTTAACTCTACATCCATTTTGGCCATTCTTTCCTTGCTCTCGCAATGCGCGTCCTATTCGGCCCTCAACTCTTTGGCCACCTTTAGAGCGGCCACATTGCTACTCCTTGCTTGTTCCTTGGCCCGGGCAAGCTTCGCCCGAAGGGTCTCCACGGTGGCAGCTCCATCTGCAGTCACAACATATTAAAGATACTGGCATCATGCTCCTCTTATTATGTGACGATCACCAGAGAAATCACTTACCATGTGCCTCGTCAATCCGCTGGTTGACAAGCACGATATCAACATCGGCCGCATCAAGTTGCCGCTTTAGCTCGGCAAACCCATCAGTTCGGCTAGCCACCGGAGCCTCAGCCGCCTGCACATAAAGGAAGTCGGGTTATTACCTGGGAATATGATCCTCGGGTTGCCACCGTTCTCGATGACAACCAGAGTCTCAGGGGCTACTATCTGCATAGGGCACACCTAACGTGTGCGGTACTATCAAAAACATACACTATTTCACGTACCTCAAAGCCTTTCAACAGACTCATAAAGGCTTCGTGCAATCCGTTTTCAGCGGATGAAATCCTTTCAATTACCATACCCATCAGCGTATGATGCGCTTCCGAGACGGCCGCTTGCCCCAGAAGATCCTTCAGTGTGTTCGACCGCACACTATATGGTTCCGGACCCTTGCTGCTGCTCTCCTTAGGAGTCGGATGCTGGGGATCCCGGGTAGCCAAAGGGTTATCCTCTGGCCTTGGAGGATCCGGAGATACCCTCCGCGAAGACACTTCAGGGTCGCCCGCCTCATAAGGCGGGGTGTCAGGGGGATGCGTCTCGCTCTCCATCATCTCCGGAAGAAGATCCCCCGAAGACGAACTCTGTCGAGAAGGGCTATGATCCGGACTACAATTTATAAGCATCGGTTATTGTCTTCAGAAGTAAGGTAGGATATTTTCACTATTAAGTACTTTTTTGATTACTTACAGCTCGGTAGAGGGTTGATCCCCGCGCGGACCTTGTGCGGCAAGAATACCCTCCGAGGCAGGACCCTCTGGCGAAGATTTCTTCTCCCGTTTGGAAACCTTAGTTTCCAGATCTTTAGAGGTAGTCCTCTTCCTTCCCCGGGGAGAGAGAATGTCAGATTCTTCCCCCTAGTTATCCTCCCTCACGGAGGCTCTCATCCCCTCGGTTGGGACGAGTAGCGAGTGAGGCCTACCGTCGGCCTCTTTATTCCCCCCTTCATCTTCCTTTGAGGGCACTTGATAAGACACCGGCTCGAGCATTTTGTCTAGTACCGGATTGTCCAAGCCTTCAGGAAGGGGGGCCGGACACCTGATCATCTTCACCTTTGTTATCCAGTCCTGGTCAAAGAGTGACTTTTTAGAATGATGTCATGATAAATAAAAGGATAGTGTGTTCGGCTATGGGATTACTTACTTGGGTAGTAGGGCGATTGCAGCTCAAACCCACATCCTCGGTGGTATCCGGACACTCTATTTGGGTTCCGAAGAACGATTTGTACATCTTTCGAGTGTCATGCCGAGGAAATGCTGAATAGCTCGCGGTCCTTCCGGGTTGAATTCCCACATACGGAGGGGCTGACGTTTGCAAGGCTGGATTCGACAAACTAGCATAACTTGCATTACCATAACTAGACTGAAATCTCTCTCAAAGAGATCTTGGATACGGCTCTGCAATATTGGCACGTCCTTTGATGGACCCCAGCTTAGCCCCCTGCTGATCCATGACATCAGTTGCGATGGGGGGCCTGAGCGAAAGGTAGGGGCGGCTACCCACTTGGCACTTCGGGGAGCTGTGATGTAAAACCACTCTCGCTGCCACAACCTGGACACCTGTGGGAAGGAACCCTCTGGCCATGGAGCATCAACGATTTTGCTTATTAAAGCACCTCCGCACTCTACGTGTCGCCCCTCGATCATCTTCGGCTTCACATCGAAGGTCTTGAGCCACAGGCCGAAGTGAGGGGTAATGCGGAGGAAGGCCTCACATATGACAATAAATGACGAGATGTGAAGAAGGGAATCCGGGGCCAGATCATGGAAATCCAGCCCATAATAGAACATAAGACCCCTAACAAAGGGATCCAGAGCGAGGCCAAGTCCTCGGAGGAAGTGGGAGATGAACACGACACTCTCGATAGGTTCGGGAGTAGGGATGACCTGCCCTCGGACACGCAGCCTATGCGAAATTTCGGCGGTCAGATATCTGGCCTCTCTCAGCTTCTTGATGTCCTCCTCTGTGATAGAGGAAGGCATCCACCGACCTTGAAGGTTGGATCCGAACATAGTTGAAGGTCCGAAGCGCCTCACCTGAGCTTTGGGTGTTAGAACTCGAGGCGGGGGAAGGATTCGATTGAGCACGAGAGGGAAAAAATAAAAAAGCCTCGTCCTCTTTATAAAGAGGGTGAATATCAAGCGTCCTCCTCGTGGACGTGTTGGACTTTCCTAAAATCTAGGAGTCATACCAACATGCACGGTTGGGTTACCCACGTCCGCATTGATGAGAATCCCGTAATAAGGGGGACACAATCTCTGCTTTGACAAGACGTGACAGAAAAATCGCCTCGCAATATACGCAGCGCTGGTTGAGAAAAACAGTTCGAATAATGACCGAGCCATGACATAACGTTCTGCTGTCAGAACACGTCAGTAGATTAGATTTGTGAAAATATTATTCTCTCTGCGGTAGTATGTGGAACTTGTTTTGCAGAGCCGGACACTATTCTAGTGTTCAAAATCTTCTATGGAGTATTCGGAGGAGGAACCCGCCTTGCAATGCCGAAGACAATACTGCACGCCGGACTCATCGTCATTGAAGCCTAGTTCACGGGCTACTGAGGGAGTCCTAGATTAGGGGGTCTCCGGACAGCCGGACTATATCCTTCGGCCGGATTGTTGGACTATGAAGATACAAGATTGAAGACTCAGTCCCTTGTCCGGATGGGACTCTACTTGGCGTGGAAGGCAAGCTAGGCAATACAGATATGTATATCTCCTCCCTTGTAACCGACTCTGTGTAACCCTAGCCCCCTCCGGTGTCTATATAAACCGGAGGGTTTTAGTCCGTAGGACAACATACAATCATACCATAGGCTAGCTTCTAGGGTTTAGCCTCTACGATCTTGTGGTAGATCAACTCTTGTAATACTCATATCATCAAGAACAATCAAGCAGGACGTAGGGTATTACCTCCATCAAGAGGGCCCGAACCTGGGTAAACATCGTGTCCCCTGCCTCATGTTACCATCCGCCTTAGACACACAGTTCAGGACCCCCTACCCGAGATCTGCCGGTTTTGACACCGACAGCGGGTATCGTTATTTTCTCACCTTCACAGATGATTTGAGCAGATATGGGTATATCTACTTGATGAAACATAAGTCTGAAACATTTGAAAAGTTCAAAGAATTTCAGAGTGAAGTGGAAAATCATCGTCACAAGAAAATAAAGTTTCTACGATCTGATCATGGAGGAGAATATTTGAGTCACGAGTTTGGTCTTCATTTGAAACAATGCGGAATAGTTTCGCATCTCATGCCACCCGGAACACCACAGCGTAGGATTGACTTTCTATACGGGCCCGTCCCCTCTTACCCCTAACTAACAATTATGCTGCTCTCGCCTTTTTGTAATCTTATCTTTCAAAAATGCACTACTAATTTTTATGGCCTCCTTAGTCACCCTATCCACTCTCGTCCTGTTTTCGGGTTCCCTTTCAGGGGGATCGAAAGATTATGGTCTGAAATAGAGATTTGAGAGTCCCTCATGTGAGTATGTGCTGAAGAGCAAGGAGTGAAAGTGCGTTCATCTTTCTTTCTGCTAGTTGTTTCCTGCTAATAGTGATTAGTGAGTGCCCCATACATAGCCAATGTTTGTTCGGGACAGAGTAGTTCCACTCGTGAGAGTGGTTTCCAAAAATTTAGAAAAAATAGAGTTTTTCTAAAGTTTTTGCCTCTATGGGAAGGGCACCTTCCCTCGATCAGTGGCTTCGACCCTCGTCGGGTCGAATAGATTAGTTCTTGAATATAGTTTCCCGCGAGGGAAATTACTTAACTGAACACGCCAAAATATTGCATTTGGCGTGAGCTCCAAAAATTGGGTATTAACTGAGACAAACAATGGGCAAACTTTTTTTAAAGGGAAGGGAGAGGTAGACCGTCCCTTTCATTTCATTTTTATTTTCTGCAGGGTAGGGAGAGGCCTTGCGCCTTCTTTTTTCGAAGGCCCACAGAAATACGACCTCTCTGAGATATACGGTTTATGCCGGAAAGGTACGAAGTTGGACTAATTTGGAAACATTGGGCAATTTGCTTTATACCTACTATTCCGTCTGGTTTTTGGTTTCTAGTTTGATTTTATTAGTAGCTATGATTGGGGCTATAGTACATACTATGCATAGGACTACAAAGGTGAAAACACAGGATGTATACGACTGGTACTTTTTCTCATTTATCGGTCTAGTTGGAAAAATTTCCCCTCAAAGATCAAGTTTTTCTTATATATTATGCTGCACCCTTGCCCTTAACCTTCCTTTCTCTTCTATAAAAAGGCTGGACGTCAAATGTAACTGATGCTTATATTCTAAATATGACAAGCAAGAAACCTACTATTGCCGTAAACAAAAACCCAAACATTAGTAACTAACAGAGCTTTCCTATTCTAACTATTTCCCTATCCAGTTGCAGAAGCGACCCCACAGGCTTGTACTTTCGCGTCTCTCTAAAATTGCAGTCATGGTAAGATCTTGGTTTATTCAAATTGCAAGGACTCCCAAGCACACGTATTAACTAGAATATAGATAATAGAAGGCTGGAATCCTCACTTGACTAAGCATAAGCGAAAACGTGGCTGAGTGAACCATACCTCGAGAATTCGTTCATCCCTTCGCTCCGAGGATTGGTCGAGTACTTGGCCACATGCATGAGTAGGCCTGTTGCAGGGATGTCCCATTAAAAAGGCAGGTCCCATATTTGAAATACAAAAATAAGATCAGATAGCGCTCAAGAGGTTTTTCTCCATATGAGAAATCCTTCACTCGCAGGGAATTCAAATAGATGTGTTGAAGATCATCAAAGAAAGGAAAAAGACTGAATTCGATCCATCTCCTCCCTTTTCTTTAAACCAAGAGCTACTCCTCCCTTTTCTTTTTTTATGTAATTTCAATACGATTTCGTTTGTGTTCATGTTTTCAATTCAGAACCCCACGTAAGTGAATAGAAAAAAGAAAAATACCCTTGTGATACGCCTTCCTTTACCTATTTCTAGATTGATTGATGTTCAATGGAGCGGAGAAGAAGCAGTAAATTGGGGCTTATAAGGACCGATGTTACGAGCTTCTGGAATACAATGGGATCTTCATAAAGTAGATCCTTATGAGTCTTACAACCAATTTGATTATTGGCTGTCACTATCCTATGGTTAGCAATCAACTACGGAGCTGGCAACTCACAAGCCAGCAAGTCAACCTCTGTCAGATCTTCGGCCCAGTTTATGGACGAAACTGACTCTACTTCCTCATTCAGGCTGATATGAACTGCAAAAGTGTGTCCGAACGTCGTAATCGTACTGTACTACATATGGTGCGATCTATGATGTCTCTTACTGATTTACCACTATCGTTTTGGGGTTATGCTTTAGAGACAGCTGCATTCACGTTACTACATGTCCGAATGTCGTAATCGTACTTTACTACATATGGTGCGATCTATGATGTCTCTTACTGATTTACCACTATCGTTTTGGGGTTATGCTTTAGAGACAGCTGCATTCACGTTCAATAGGGCACCATCTAAATCCGTTGAGACGATGCCTTATGAACTATGGTTTGTCAAGAAACTGAAGTTGTCGTTTCTTAAAGTTTGGGGCTGCAATGCTTATGTGAAAAAGCTTCAACCTGATAAGCTCGAACCTAAATCGGAGAAATGTGTCTTCATAGGATACCCAAACGAGACTGTTGGGTACACCTTCTATCACAGATCCGAAGGCAAGACATTTGTTGCTAAGAATGGATCCTTTCTAGAGAGGGAGTTTCTCTCAAAAGAAGTGAGTGGGAGGAAAGTAGAACTTGATGAGGTAACTATACCTGCTCCCTTATAGGAAAGTAGTCCATCACAGAATCCGGTTCCTGTGATACCTACACCAATCAGTGAGGAAGCCAATGATGATGATCATGAAACTTCAGATCAAGTTACTACCGAACCTCGTAGGTCAACCAGAGTAAGATCCGCACCAGAGTGGTACGGTAATCCTGTTCTGGAGGTCATGTTACTTGACCATGACGAACCTACGAACTATGAGGAAGCGATGATGAGCCCAGATTTCACAAAATGGCTTGAGGCCATGAAATCTGAGATGGGATCCATGTATGAGAACAAAGTGTGGACTTTAGTAGACTTGTCCGATGATCAGCAAGCCATCAAGAATAAATGGATCTTCAAGAAGAAGACTGACGCTGACAGTAACATTACTGTCTACAAAGCTCGACTTGTTGCGAAAGGTTTTCGACAAGTTCAAGGAGTTGACTACGATGAGACCTTCTCACCCGTAGCGATGCTTAAGTCCGTCTGAATCATGTTAGCAATTGCCGCATTTTATGATTATGAAATTTGGCAAATGGATGTGAAGACTGCATTCCTGAATGGATTTCTGGAAGAAGAGTTGTATATGATGCAACCTAAAGGTTTTATCGATCCAAAGGGTGCTAACAAAGTGTGCAAGCTCCAATGATCCATTTATGGACTGGTGCAAGCCTCTTGGAGTTGGAATAAAAGTTTTGATAGTGTGATCAAAGCATATGGTTTTATACAGACTTTTGGAGAAGCGTGTATTTACAAGAAAGTGAGTGGGAGCTGTGTAGCATTTCTAATATTATATGTGGATGACATATTGTTGATTGGAAATGATATAGAATTTCTGGATAGCATAAAAGGATACTTGAATAAGAGTTTTTCAATGAAAGACCTCGGTGAAGCTGCTTATATATTGGGCATCAAGATCTATAGAGATAGACCAAGACGCTTAATTGGACTTTCACAAAGCACATACCTTGATAAAGTTTTGAAGAAGTTGCTAAGAAAGGATCCTTGCCTGTGTTACAAGGTGTGAAGTTGAGTAAGACTCAATGCCCGACCACTGCAGAAGATAGAGAGAAAATGAAAAGTGTTCCCTATGCTTCAGCCATAGGCTCTATCATGTATGCAATGCTGTGTACCAGACCCGATGTGTGCCCTGCTATAAGTTTAGCAGGGAGGTACCAAAGTAATCCAGGAGTGGATCACTGGACAATGGTCAAGAACATCCTGAAATACCTAAAAAGTACTAAGGATATGTTTCTCGTTTATGGAGGTGACAAAGAGCTCGTCGTAAATGGTTACGTCGATGCAAGCTTTGACACTGATCCGGACGATTCTAAATCGCAAACTGGATACATGTTTATATTGAACGGTGGAGCTGTCAGTTGGAGCAGTTCTAAACAAAGCGTAGTGGCAGGATCTACGTGTGAAGCGGAGTACATAGCTTCTTCGGAAGCAGCAAATGAAGGAGTCTGGATGAAGGAGTTCATATCCGATCTAGGTGTCATACCTAGTGCATCGGGTCCAATGAAAATCTTTTGTGACAATACTGGTGCAATTGCCTTGGCAAAGGAATCCAGATTTCACAAGAGAACCAAACACATCAAGAGATGCTTCAATTCCATCCGCGATCAAGTCCAGGTGGGAGACATAGAGATATGCAAGATACATACAGATCTGAATGTTGCAGATCCGTTGACTAAGCCTCTCTCATGAGCAAAACATGATCAGCACCAAGGCTCCATGGGTGTTAGAATCATTATTGTGTAATCTAGAGGGAGACTGAAGGAAATATGCCCTAGAGGCAATAATACAGTTATTATTTATTTCCTTATTTCATGATAAATGTTTATTATTCATGGTAGAATTGTATTAACCGGAAACATAATACATGTGTGAATACATAGACAAATAGAGTGTTACTAGTATGCCTCTACTTGACTAGCTCGTTGGTCAAAGATGGTTATGTTTCCTAACCATAGTTAAGTGTGCCATGCTTTAGGGCTTAGAACTAGGATTTCAATGACGTTTTGAACGTCATGGAGCATATGAGATGTTCTAGGAGTTGAAGTTAATATTTCAAGCAAATGCCCGGATTGAGAGATATGAAGTCTCCAATAAGTTCTATAGATGCAAAATGGAGGAGAATAGTTCTGTCAATGAACACATACTCAAAATATCTGGGTACCACAATCACTTGACTCAGTTGGGAGTTAATCTTCCGGTTGATAGTGTCATTGACAGAGTTCTTCAATCACTGCCACCAAGCTACAAAAGCTTCGTGATGAACTATAATATGCAAGGGATGGATAAGACAATTCCTGAGCTCTTCGCAATGCTAAAGGCTGCGGAGGTAGAAATCAAGAAGGAGCATCAAGTGTTGATGGTCAACAAGACCACCAGTTTCAAGAAGAAGGGCAAAGGGAAGAAGGGGAACTTCAAAAAGAATGGCAAGCAAGTTGCTGCTGAAGTGAAGAAGCCCAAGTCTGGACCTAAGCCTGAGACTGAGTGCTTCTACTGCAAAGGGACTAGTCACTGGAAGCGGAACTGCCCCAAGTATTTGGCGGTAAGAAGGATGGCAAAGTGAAAGGTATATTTGATATACATGTTATTGATGTGTACCTTACTAATGCTCGCAATAGCGCCTGGGTATTTGATACTGGTTTTGTTGCTAATATTTGCAACTTGAAATAGGGTCTACGGATTAAGCGAAGATTGGCTAAGGACAAGGTGACGATGCGCGTGGTAAATGGTTCCAAAGTCAATGTGATCGCCGTCGGCACACTACCTCTACATATACCTTCAGGATTAGTTTTAGACCTGAATAATTGTTATTTGGTGCCAGTGTTAAGCATGAACATTATATCTGGATCTTGTTTGATGTGAGATGGTTATTCATTTAAATCAGAGAATAATGGTTGTTCTATTTATATGAGTAATATCTTTTATGGTCATGCACCCTTGATGAGTGGTCTATTTTTACTAAGTCTTGATAGTAGTGATACACATATTTATAGTATTGATGCCAAAAGATATAAGTTTAATAATGATAGTGCAACTTATTTGTAGCACAGCCGTTTAGGTCATATTGGTGTAAAGTGCATGAAGAAACTACATGCTGATGGGCTTTTGGAATCACTTGATGCTTGCGAACCATGCCTCATGGGCAAGATGACTAAGACTTCGTTCTCCGGAACAATGGAACGAGCAACAGACTTATTGGGAATAATACATACTGATGTATGTGGTCCAATGAGTGTTGATGCTCGTGGCAGATATCGTTATTTTCTGACCTTCACAGATGATTTGAGCAGATAAGGGTATTTCTACTTGATGGAACATAAGTCTGAAACATTTGAAAAGTTCAAACAATTTTAGAGTGAAGTGGAAAATCATTGTAACAAGAAAATAAAGTTTCTATGATCTGATCGTGGAGGAGAATATTTGACTTACGAGTTTGGTCTTCATTTGAAACAATGCGGAATAGTTTCGCAACTCATGCCACCTGGAACACCACAGCGTAATGGTGTGTCCGAATCTCGTAACCACACTTTATTAGATATGGTGCAATCTATGATGTCTCTTACTGATTTACTGCTATCATTTTGGGGTTATGCTTTAGAGACAGTTGCATTCACATTAAATAGGGCACCATATAAATCCATTGAGATGACACCGTATGAACTGTGGTTTGGCAAGAAACCATAGTTGTCGTTTCTTAAAGTTTGGGGATGCGATGCTTATGTAAAAAAGCTTCAACCTGATAAGCTCGAAACCCAAATCGAAGAAATATGTCTTCATAGGATACCCAAAGGAGACTGTTGGGTACACCTTCTATCACAGATCCGAAGGCAAGATATTTGTTGCTAAGAATGGATCCTTTCTAGAGAAGGAGTTTCTCTTGAAAGAAGTGAGTGGGAGGAAAGTAGAACTTGGTGAGGTAACTGTACCTGCTCCCTTATTGGAAAGTAGTTCATCACAGAAATGAGTTCCAGTGATTCCTACACCAATTAGTGAGGAAGCTAATGATGATGATCATGAAACTTCTGATCAAGTTACTACTGAACCTCGTAGGTCAACCAGAGTAAGATCCGCACCAGAGTGGTACGGTAATCCTGTTCTGGAAGTCATGTTACTTGACCATGATGAACCTACAAACTATGAGGAAGCGATGATGAGCCCAGATTCCGCAAAATGGCTTGAGGCCATGAAATCCGAGATGGGATCCATGTATGAGAACAAAGTGTGGACTTCGGTTGACTTGCCCGATGATCGGCAAGCCATAGAGAATAAATGGATCTTCAAGAAGAAGACCGACGCTGACGGTAATATTACTGTCTACAAAGCTCGACTTGTTGCAAAAGGTTTTCGACAAATTCAAGGAGTTGACTACGATGAGACTTTCTCACCCGTAGCGATGCTTAAGTCTGTTTGAATCATGTTATCAATTGCCACATTTTATGATTATGAAATTTGGCAAATGGTTGTCAAAACTGCATTCCTTAATGGATATCTTAAAGAAGAGTTGTATATGATGCAACCAGAAGGTTTTGTCAATCCAAAAGGTGCTAACAAAGTGTGTAAGCTCCAGCGATCCATTTATGGACTGGTGCAAGCATCTTGGAGTTGGAATATACGCTTTGATAGTGTGATCAAAGCATATGGTTTTATACAGACTTTTGGAGAAGCCCGTATTTACAAGAAAGTGAGTGGGAGCTCTGTAGCATTTCTGATATTATATGTGGATGACATATTGTTGATCGGAAATGATACTGAATTTCTGAATAGCATAAAAGGATACTTGAATAAGAATTTTTCAATGAAAGATCTCGGTGAAGCTGCTTATATATTGGGCATCAAGATCTATAGAGATAGATCAAGACGCTTAATTGGACGTTCACAAAGCACATACCTTAATAAATTTATGAAGAAGTTCAAAATGGATCAAGCAAAGAAAGGGTTCTTGCCTGTGTTACAAGGTGTCACTACAAAAAAAAAGACACATCCATGACATTTTGGGCCGAACGAATTTTTTTCTATCATACTTATGACACTTCTATGACGATAATTGTGACAAAACCCGGTATCATCATAGATGTGGTGGGCTCCTACTTCTATGACAAAAAATCATGACAGAAAATGGGCTTTTCGTCCTGGGTGGGCCAGAGGCGCAGCTGCATGACATTCTTTGGGCCATCCATGACGGAGAAAACTATGGTAGAAGCGAGGGCGAGGAAAATATCAGGGGAGTTCCCGGTTACGGTGGGTGGTCGGGGGCCGAGCGATGCATGTTTCTCTCATACGTACGCGCGTGTGTGTGAGGTGTTGTGCTCTAACTGAACCCGAGTGAGGCGTTGGGCTCTAACTAAGCCCGAGCGATTGCACTGCAGGCTACGCGTTACTGAACCCGAGAGATCGATCGATCCCTTGCTGTTAACTTAACCTGAGTGTGATTCCTTCGCTACTGCTGCTAACTGAAGCCGATCGATGCTGCCTCTGGATGAACAGTGAGAATTGTTGAGGGGGTTTGGATGAACAGTTCCCGTTGGGGGGTTGGATGAACAGGAACCCATGGTAGTAGAGGCCGTTGCCACTGGATGAACAGTACCCCGATCGATCAAACCGGTGGATGAACAGGACCCCGTGGAGGGCTAGATGAACAGGACCCCATGGAGGGCTGGTTGAACAGTAGCCGGTGAAGGGCTGGTTGAACAATAGCCGGTGGAGGGCTGGATGAACAGTAGCCCATGGAGGGGTGGTTGAACAGGACCCCCGTGGAGAGGGCTGGTTGAACATTAGCCGGTGGAGGAGCGTGCGGTGGAGGCTGGATGAATAGGAGCCCATGGATGAACAGTCGCAGGTGGAGGTTGGAGGAGGTCGACGGTGGATGAATAGTAGGCGGTGGAGGTAGTCGACGGTGGAGATGAACAATATCCCGCGGAGTCCCGTTTTGCGGTACGCCACACCCCTCCCGGTGAATAGGACCCCCGTTTCGACCGTAGCGCTCCAACACAAGTCCGTTCCTCCGTTTTGTGGTACCCCACACCCCTCCCGATCAACATGACCCCTTTTCGACCGTATGAGGTTCATTTCCTCCGTTTTGCGGTATGCCAGACCCCTCCTGATGAACAGGATCCCGTTTCCACCATGGCCGGTCGAACACAAGGCCGTTCCTCCGTTCTGCAGTACGCCAGGCCTCGTTTCCATCGCCTGTTCCATCCAAGCCGGTTGGCTCCCGATGAACAGCACGCGTTCCATTGCCTCTCGATGAACATGACACATTCCGTTGCCTCCCCATGAACACGACGACGACGTAGTTTCTCCGTTCCGACCCAGCCATGTACACGAGCCCTGGCCGTACGTATGCGTGAGTAGGCGTTTGAGACCCCGCCCGTATGTATGTATGTGGCCGTATTTACTTTCTTGCAACATGGCCGTTGTATGTACGTGTACATGCTACGTGCACGCCTCTACTACCACACGTGCGCGCCTCTACTACCACACGTGCGTGCCTCTACATCAACCAGTATGTACGTACACGTTTGCGACCAGAATGACATCGCTACGTACGCTTCGACCAGGTGGGTCCCGACTGTCAGGCACTTCCTTGCGTGCGAAGATGTAGCTGCTGGGTCCCAGCAGTCAGGGGGAAATGTTTTTTTCTTCACGAAATATGGTGGCCCGTCCGGTGGGTCCCTGCTGTCAGGTGGAGGAATCATTATTTTCCGTGAAATAAGGAGGCACTTCCTTGCTGCGGTCGTGGAACCAGCTGTCAGCCTCTCCACGTACAGTACTCTTCCGATGGAAGTCGTTCCTTGACCACATTGACCACGCCGTGTCGAGAGCACCAGGGCGGTGGACGACGGCGAGGCCTAGGAAGGGGATGAAACGGAGCCAGTGAAGACGCGATAATGGATGCCCACGCGGAGAGGAGTATGAGGGTTCACTGGTTCGGCTTCGGTGTGAGGCCACTGTCGCCGCAGAATAACTGGGGGTGTGGGTGAGTGGAGGGATGGCCTGGCCAGCGGTGGGAGTAGTAGGGGGCGGTGAGGCCTCCGCGGAAGCACAGCTAGCCACGGGAGGCAGGAGTAGGCGGCACGACCGGCGCTGCTTTGGGCGACTGGAGCGAGAAGACCAGAGGTTGAAGAAGCACTATGGCCGTTGGATGGACATCGTACAGTCACTAGAGCTAGAGTCGTTCATATTGACTAAGTTAACAAAGCCCTCCGTCCCCGTCAACTTAGTAGGCCCAAGTCAGCCTCCCACTATGCTGGGTCCCAGCTAGCAGGGGGAGTATTCATTTTTTGTGTGCGTAATAACGAGGCACTTCCTTGCGTGCGAAGATATAGCTAGTGGGTCTGAGTTGTCAGCGGGGGGAACATTTTTTTCGCGAAATACAGAGGCCCTTCCGGTGGGTCCCAGATGTTAGGTGGAGGAATCATTATTTGGCTCGTAATAAGGAGGCACTTCCTTGTGTGCGGCCGTGGACCCAGTTGTCAGCCTCTCCTCGTACAGTCCACTTCCGATGGATGTCGTTCGTTGACCACGCGTCCATGCCGCGCCGACAGCACCAGGGCGATGGACGATGGCGAGGCCTAGGAAGGGAATGACACGGAGTATGAGGGTTTACCGGTCCGGCTGCCATCGCCGGAAAATAACAGGAGGTGTGGGTGAGTAGAGGAATGGCCTGGCCAGCAATGGAGTAGGGTGGGGCGGTGCGGCCTGTGCGGCAGCACAGCCGGCCATGGGTCACGGGAGCAGGCAGTCCCACCGGCGCTGGTTTGGGCGGCTGGAGCAAGAAGATCAGATATTGAAGAAGCAGCACGGACGTTCGATTAACATCCAACGGTCACTGCTGCTAGAATCGTTTGTGGACTAAGTTGATAAAGCCTTTCGTACACGTCAACCTAGTAGACCCACATGTCAGCCTCCAAATTTGTCCCAAATAGCATACAGCCCGAAATTTCTAGCCAGATTCAAATTAACTTAAAAACTAAACATACCTTAATTTAAATCCAATGAAATTTTACCCGCACAAAAACAATGAAATTTAAAATATCAAAATTCGAAAGAAAAAAGTGTTTTGGAACTAATTGCATGTTTGCTGTATTTTTTCATTTTACAGCCCATTTATTATTACTTATAGCCCATTTTCTGGGCAAAATGCATCCCTCCTGGTCTTGAAAGATTTCCGGCCCAGCAGGGCGTAGAAAAGCAAGTAGGCCTATGTTAGTTATTCTGCAAAAAACAAAATAGTTGAGCTAGCCATTTTCAGAAAGGAAAAAAACAAATTGGGCTGGTCATGTGCTAAACATATGAAATAAAAGCCTGGGCTAGACGGGCCACAGCTCTCGCACAACCCAGTTCCCTTCTCCGTCCCGAAAAAACAAAATTACTACGTGCGCTGCTGGGTCCCTACTGTCATCCTCAGCATGCACAGTCATATCCTTATTCCTCTCGGTTGTTGACCATGTTGACAACACCGGAGGGTGGCACCGCGGCGAGCAAACCAAGGCGAAGGACGATGGTGTGGCCTCGGACAAGAACGAACAGGAGCCGGGGAAGATGCGCAGAGTTTTAGGGTGCGATGTGGCCACGATGCGTGCGTGGCAGCACAACCAGCCGTGGGAGGTGGGAGTAGGCGTCTCGCCGGCGCTGGTTTGGCTTTGGCGGCTGGAGGAAGTAGAGACTGAAGAAACACGACAGACATTGAATGTCAATCCAACGGTCAAGGTTGGCACAATCGTTTGTTGACTAAGCTGACACCAAGTAGCATACTCTTTTATATATAGGAAGAAAAGAAAAACTGGGCTCGTTCGCCCGGTAACATTCCCGAAACTGCGACTGTTCGATCTTGCGTCGCAACTAAAACTGCGAGGAAAATGCGTTCGTCTGTCGTCCTCCTCCCAGGGAACGTTCGCCACATAAGTGACTAGCACCCTTGGTATTCAACCGAGAGGCCTTGGGTTCGAGTCCCAGGAACTCTCAATTTTGTCTTCCTTCCTTCCTCGCAAAAAAAGAAAGAAAATCAAAGACTTGAGAAGGCATACAGAACAAGCTAGTGTACCAGTAAAGAGACGTTGCTGAGTTTTAGAAAAAAGAGAGATGTGCTCCTATAGCTGTTTCGACTCCAAACCTAGACTATGACTATATATGGTGCTATGCTACTCTGCAAGTAATGAAACTGACATATCCAACATTCGCTTCTCCTCTTCTCTACTTACTCTGCCTAGCATCAGAAGCTCTGGCCGCAGCAACCATGTCCGTTGGCTGCTTGTCCACCTGCTCTTCAGCAGGCAACAACCAGATATGCGCCAAGTCGCCACCCGTACTATCACCTGTGGGTCTCATCACACCCCTGCCGGCACACGCACCGCAGCCGGTTGCTCATCGCAACCCGCTGCCGTTGGTGTGGTGCCACTGCTACAAATCACGCAGAGTCATCTATCGCGTCTCAACCACAATCCTCAACCCTGTCCGAGTCTTCTACAAATGCCCGAATCATGGGGTAATAATATGTTTAAGTGTTGTTCTGCTGCTTTTAGTTGCTGATCTTTTTAATAGTTTGGTTCATGATCTTTGTCGGTGTCAAAACCGGCGGATCTCGGGTAGGGGGTCCCGAACTGTGCGTCTAAGGCTGATGGTAACAGGAGGCGGGGGACACAATTTTTACCCAGGTTCGGGCCCTCTCGATGGAGGTAATACCCTACTTCCTGCTTGATTGATCTTGATGATATGAGTATTACAAGAGTTGATCTACCACGAGATCGTAGAGGCTTAACCCTAGAAGCTAGCCTATGATTCTGATTGTTGTTGTCCTACGGCCTAAACCCTCTAGTTTATATAGACACGGAAGGGGCTAGGGTTACACAGAGTCGGTTACAAGGGAGGAGATCTACATATCCGAATTGCCAAGCTTGCCTTCCACGCAAAGGAGAGTCCCACCCGGACATGGGACGAAGTCTTCAATCTTGTATCTTCATAGTCCAACAGTCCGGCCAAAGTATATAGTTCGGCTGTCCGAGGACCCCCTAATCCAGGACTCCCTCAGTAGCCCCTGAACCAGGCTTCAATGGCGATGAGTCCGGCACGAGATTGTCTTCGGCATTGCAAGGCGGGTTCCTTCTCCGAATACTCCATAGAAGATTTTGAACACAAGGATCATGTCCGGCTCTGCAAAACAAATTCCACATACCACCGTAGAGAGTATATTATTCCACAAATCTAATCTGCTGACAACCTTTCATAACGTGACATCCTATCGTGGCCTGGTCATTACGAACCGTTTTTTCCCTGCCTGCCACTGCACGTGTTGCGAGGCGGTTTTATTGGCACATCTTGTCAAAGCAGAGATCGTGTTCCCCTTATCACGGGATTCTCATCAATACTGGTGTGGGTAACCCAATCGTGCTTGTTAGTATGACTCCTCGATTTTAGGCAAGTTCCAAACGGCCTCACAGAGGACGCTTGGTATTCACCCTTTTTGTAAAGGGGCCAAGGCATGTCCTTTTCTTCTCGCGCTCGATCCTTCCCTTCCCCCACCTCGAGTTCCAACACCCAAGGCTCAGGCTAAGCGCTTTGGACCTTCAACCATGTCCATATCCAACCTTCAAGGTCGGTGGATGTCCTCTTCTATCATAGAGGAGGAAATCAAGAAGCTAAGGGAAGCCAGGTATCTGACCACCGAAATCTCGCACAGGCTGCCTGCTCAAGGGTAGGTCATCCCCACTCCCGAATCCAATGAGAGTGTCGTATTTGTTTCCCACTTCCTCTGAGGGCTAGGCTTTAGTCTTGATCCCTTTGTAAGAGGGCTTATGTTCTATTACGGGCTCGATTTCCACGATCTAGCTCCAGATTCCATCCTTCACATCTCGTCGTTTATCGTCGTGTGTGAGGCCTTCCTCCGCATCACCCCACACTTTGGCTTATGGCTCAAGACCTTCAATGTGAAGCGGAAGACGATCGATGGGCGACATGCAGAATGCGGAGGTGCCATAATAGGCAAAGGCGCCGATGCTCTATGGCCAAATGGTTCCTTCCCGGAGGTGTCCAACTTATGGCAGTGGGAGTGGTTTTACATCATAACTCCCCGAAGTACGAAGTGGGCAGCTGCCCCCGCCTTCCGCTCGCCCCCCCCCGCCGCAACTGGCATCATGGGTCAACAAGGGGCTAGACTAGGGGCCAGTTAATGACGTGCTGACATTGCAAAGTCGCATCCGAGATCTCCTCAAGAGGGATGAGGGAGTCCTGGATTAGGGGGTGTCCGGATGGCCGGACTATACCTTCAGCCGGACTCCTGGACTATGAAGATACAAGATTGAAGACTTTGTCCCGTGTTCGGAAGGGACTTTCCTTGGCGTGGAAGGCAAGCTTGGCGATACGGATATGTAGATCTCCTACCATTGTAACCGACTTTGTGTAACCCTAACCCTCTCCGGTGTCTATATAAACCGGAGGGTTTTAGTCCGTAGGACAACATACACAACAACAGTCATACTATAGGCTAGCTTCTAGGGTTTAGCCTCTTTGATCTCGTGGTAGATCTACTCTTGTACTACCCATATCATCAATATTAATCAAGCAGGACGTAGGGTTTTACCTCCATCGAGAGGGCCTGAACCTGGGTAAAACTTCATGTCCCTTTCCTCCTGTTACCATCCGGCCTAGACGCACAGTTCGGGACCCCCTACCCGAGATCCGCCGGTTTTGACACCGACATTGGTGCTTTCATTGAGAGTTCCTCTGTGTCGTCGCCATCAGGAAGGATGCCTCGCCCCGTCTTTAAAGATGGCACCATTGCTAAGGGAGCTTTGGCTGTCGGCCAAACCCTCCGGCTAGGTGGTTTTCTTATGACCGCATGTTCGGCTTCTGCGCCGACAATGACCTCTCGAGCCATCGAAAACAATCTTCATATCAGCTCGGAACTCGCCGAGCAGTTAGATCCAATGGAGCTCTCCTCCATAAATGAGCTCTTGGATCGCTTCGCCGCCCTGGGAGTCGCCGCAGATTACGACTAGATTGGGCCTAAACCTGATCTGAGAGAGATTAACTCTCCCCAAGTCACCCATCACGTTGCCGTGGTAGAGGGACAGTGCGGCGACCCTTCATATATCTTAAGGACTCGCTACGTCCGGATTCCCGATCCCTCCAAGCCGGATACCCGCGGAGGGGAGGATATCACTCAAGACCTGAACTTAGAGTCAGGCGACGGGCTGGATTCATTGGACAACATCCAGGATTCCAAATTTTCGAGTTCGGAAATTCCTCGGCCTCTGAGCCTCAGATGGGGTGATGCTTCGGATTTAATTCTGCCCAACACCCGAAAATAAGTGATCTATCCCAAATTAGGCAAGAGCCCGATGAAATAGTACATCATTACTGGGCCAGATTCCTCCTGGTTAGGAACATGATAAAGGACTGCCGCGAGGAAGACGCAATCTCAATCTTTTGCAATAATTGCATGGACAAGGGAATCCTCAAAGCCATAAGTCGCCGTGATATTACACGCTTCGCTAACTTGGCGTCCATCGTACGAAAGTACTGTGCGATGGAAAGCACCTGGAAAACCGAAATAAAATTTTGGGACGATCCGGCCCTGAATACAAACCCAGTCCGAAATAAAAGGGTGCATCATCGCCAGACACCCGGGTCAAACACCAAAAAGCAAAACCCTCTACAGGGCATGGAACCGTATTGGAAGGATGGCTTAATGGACCCTGTAAAATTCACAGTACAGAGGATGCCACACCAACTCACAGCCTTAGAGCATGTTGGATACTCCGGCAGGTGGCCAAAATTGGCGAAAATCTCCTAATTCCAGAGGCCACAGAAAGCCACCCCAGAGACACCAATACGGTATTAACAGTCTACGAGACTTTCGCATCAAATAATATGTGAAAAAGGACACTCCGCAGCCTTGCTGAAGTCTACCAAGTAGCAACAATAAACCCATGGAGTGTCACGGCTGTTACCTTTAACGCCAATGATGAACCTAAATTCTGAACAGCCCGAGCACCAGCCGCCTTGGTCCTCACTCCAATAGTGGACGACTTTCGTCTTACCAAGGTACTCATGGACGGCGGCAGCGGATTGAACCTCATTTATGAGGAAACCCTTCAAAAAAATGGAAATAGACTGGAACCGCATTGAGCGAAGCAGCACAACCTTTAGAGGAATAATCCCCAGTCGGGAAGCGCGCTGTACAGGAAAAATCACACTAGATGTGGTGTTCGGCACGCCGGATAATTACAGGTCCGAAGAGATCACGTTCCATGTGGCTCCGTTCAGCAGCGGTTATCACGCTCTGCTAGGGCGGGAAGCGTTTACAATCTTCCAAGCAACACCCCATTACGGGTACATGAAGCTCAAGATGCCCGGGCCTAATGGGATCATCACTATCGCTAGTGATCCGGACATAGCACTCTGTGCCAAAAACAAGACAGCCACACTGGCCCTCGAGGCACTATCCGAAGCCCTAGCGGCTAAGGAACTGACTACGCTGCGCTCTACGGTGAATAGGGACGATGTGGTACTCGACAAAAGATCCAAGTCCACCTCCTTTAAACC
Organism: Triticum urartu; assembly: GCF_056163025.1. Taxonomy (NCBI): domain Eukaryota; kingdom Viridiplantae; phylum Streptophyta; class Magnoliopsida; order Poales; family Poaceae; genus Triticum; species Triticum urartu. The sequence goes on from NC_141877.1 coordinate 303,419,858, forward strand.
GGCGGACAAAATAGTCAAATTCCAAGTCCATCCAACGGACCCCAATAAAACAGCTTCCATCGGGGCACAGCTAAACCCTGATGTAGACGCCGCACTGCGAGAGTTCCTATGAGAGAACTAGGAAATTTCGCCTGGCACCCTTCAGACATGCCAGGAATCCCACGTAGGCTGGCCGAGCACAGCTTAAATATCCAAACAAGATTCAAACCTGTCAAACAGGCTCTTTGGCATTTTTCCGAACCTAAGAGACAGGCCATGGGAGAGGAGCTAGCAAAGCTATTGGAGGCCAGATTCATCAGAGATATAAAACATCTGGACTGGCTAGCAAACCTGGTGATGGTACCAAAGAAGGACAAATCCTGGCGCCTGTGTGTTGATTTTAAAGACCTTAACAAGGCTTGCCCAAAGGATCCCTTCCCCCTCCCCCACATCGATCAAATTATCGACGCTACCGCAGGACATGATTCGTTGTGTTTCCTCGACACATATTCCGGCTACCATCAAATCAAGATGGCAGAACCAGACCAAGCCGCAACGACATTTATCACACCATACGGCCCATTCTGCTTCAACACGATGCCCTTCGGGCTCAAAAACGCCAGCGCAACATATCAGCGCATGATTCAGACATGTCTGGCAAACCAGATCGGCAAAACAGTGGAGGCATATGTAGATGATGTGGTCGTCAAAACAAGACATGTCGAATCTCTAGTAGACGACTTGAGGCTCACATTTGATAACCTTTGAACATACAACATCAAGCTCAACCCAGAAAAATGCGTTTTCGGCGTTCCAGCCGGAAAGCTCTTGGGCTTCATTGTATCCGGTAGAGGAATTGAAGCAAATCCAGCCAAGATCCGAGCTCTGTCGCAACTGGATATCCCAAAGGACCTCAAACAAATACAAAAGCTAACCGGATGTGTGGCGGCTCTAAGCCGCTTTATCTCCCGCTTGGGAGAAAAGGCCCTACCCCTTTACCGCCTCCTTCGGCGGACCGAACACTTCAAATGGACGGATGCAGCCACGGCCAGACTCGACGAAATAAAAGCCATACTGGCAACAAACCCAGTCCTGGCCACGCCAAACATTGGCGAACCAATGCTATTATACATTGCAGTAACACATCAGGTTGTAAGCGCAGTGCTCATCGTCGAACGAGAAGCGGACGGACACAAATTCCCCCTTCAAAAGCCGGTCTATTATGTGTCCACTGTCCTCACTCCCTGCAAATCACAGTACCCGCATTATCAAAATATTGCGAACACGGTATTCATGGCATCCCGGAAGCTACAACACTACTTTCAAGAGTGTTCAATAACAGTAGCCTCGGAAGTACCACTTAACGATATTATAAACAACCGTGACACAACGGGCCGGATTGCAAAATGGGCCATTGAGCTCCTCCCGTTCGACATAACTTATAAGCCACGGCGAGCCATCAAGTCGCAAGTCTTGGCCGACTTCGTCGTAGAATGGATGGAGGCCGAACTCCCTAAAGAGTACGGCACATATTCAAATTGGATCATGCATTTTGACGGCTCCAAGATGTTGGCCGGACTGGGGGCCGGCGTCGTTTTGACGTCCCCCACAAGAGACACAGTTCAATACGTACTCCAGATTATGTACACGGACTCCAACAATGCAGCCGAATATGAGGCCCTTTTACATGGTCTCCGGATGGCAGTATCCATGGGCATTCAACGCCTAGAGGTGCGCGGGGACTCGAACCTCGCAATATCCCAAATAAATGGAGACTTCGATGCCAAGGATCCAAAAATGGCAGCTTACCGCAACGCTGTCCTAAAAATGTCAGCTCAGTTCGAGGGGCTTGAATTTCACCATATAGCCCGGGAAAATAATCAGTCGGCAGATGTCCTGGCACGCATCGGCGCAAAACGCGATGTAGTCCCCCCCAACATCTTCTTGGAAAGGCTGTTCAAGCCATCTGTAGTATGGGAAGGGGAGCCGAACAATAACAGCCCAGACCCAACCACACTGCCCGACACCGAACATCCTGACACAATCGGAGGCTCTACCAATGAAATAACACCTTCAACCCACGTAATAATGGCCGTTATTGCCCCGTGGACAGAACCATTCCTCGCCTACCTTACTAGGCAGGAACTCCCCGAGGACCAAAATGAGGCACGCTGCATAGTGCGGCGATCCAAAGCCTACAGAGTCCACGAGGGAGAACTTTATAAGAAAAGCACTACTGGAGTCCTTCAAAGGTGCATCTTCGAAGAGGAGGGGCGGAACCTCCTGGCTGAAATTCATGCCGGACTCGGAGGTCATCACACTGCAGCTCGGTCCCTTGTAAGCAAGGCCTTCCATACAGGCTTTTATTGGCCGACGGCCCGGGCAGACGCTCATGACTTAGTCCAACGATGCACCGGTTGCCAGCTCTTTGCAAACCAAAGCCATATGCCACCCACCACCCTCCCAACTATCTCCATTACTTGGCCCTTCGCGGTCTGGGGGCTTGACATGGTTGGACCCCTTAAAGGCGGAACCCACAAGCAAAAACACTTACTAGTCATGGTGGATAAGTTCACCAAATGGATAGAAGCCAAGCCTGTTAAGACGGCCGAATCCGGACCGGTGATAGACTTTATATCTGGGGTTGTACACCGTTACGGCGTCCCCCACAGCATCATCACTGATAACGGCACGAACTTCATGGCTGACGAGGTAAAACTCTGGTGCAAAAACATGGGCATCAAGCTCGATTACGCTTCCGTCTATCACCCACAAACTAACGGCCAGGTCGAACATGCAAATGGTCTTATCATGAGCGGCATCAAACCTAGATTAGTGCGGTCCCTCAAGGAATCTAACACGCACTGGGTAGAGGAGCTCGACTCCATACTCTGGGGGCTGCGGACCATGCCGAATCGTACCACCGGATACACACCATTCTTTATGGTGTACGGCGCAGAGGCAGTTCTGCCTTGCGACATAATTCATGACTCTCCTCGAGTGCGCATGTACGAAGAAAGAGAAGCCAAGCTCGATCGGCAGGACAACTTGGACGCATTGGAGGAGGAGCATGACGTGGCAAAAGCCCGTTCCGCATTCTATCAATAGCATGCTCGAAGATACCAAAGCAGAGAAGTACGAGCCAAAAATTACAACGTTGGTGAATTAGTTCTACGACTACCGGACAAGAAAAAGGACAAACTCAAGCCCAAGTGGGAAGGTCCCTTCATAATTGACCAAGTCCTGACTGGTGGAGCGTACCGCCTGCGGGATGCATCGGATAACCGACTCGAGCCGAACCCATGGAACACAGCCCGTCTCCGAAGATTCTATGCCTAGCGCCGGACTCTGTGTTCGTCTCCTTCCTCTGTCCATTTTTTATATATTTTTTGTCTTACATTTCTCTTCTTCTCTCTCTCTCCCTCTCTTATAGCCTTTAAAGGCTCATAAAGTGACGCGCTATCCGCGCTCATTAAACCTGGGGGCTTCTTTAAACAGAAGCTTATTCATACGGGCTTCATGCCCAACACATGTGTCACACTTCCGCATGTACCTTTTATTCACCATTATATGCATCGATATGACTTAAGTTTTGGCCAAGCTGGGTTGCCTGGCTCCTGTGCTTACCCCTACGTTCCCGATTGTTCGGCTAGGTGGTAAAGGGAGCACCTCTGCGATTGTTACTGCCGGGTCAGCCGAACGTGTACCTCAGACTGGGTGAAGCCGAAAGCTAGCGTTCTTAAGGGAATATTTGGTTGGTGAACTCAAGATGATCCTTTTTCATTTTTATCTATACGCCCCCAGATGTTTTTTCTGCGTTTCTTTTTGCAGCATGGACATGCACCTTAGGGCATGCCTCCCAGGGAAAGGAACCACTAACGGAACTATTCTCCCTGGAAGATGTTTCTTACTAACCATGTAATATAACATAACTAGTCGGGCACTTGTCTGTTCACGCACTAATGACCCCTACGCCTGGTCTCCATGCATTCCCCGGTTCCTATATAACCGCATGGGAATTCGGATACACTCCGGACCGTCAGGTCCCGAGGCTGAAGCGAAAAGGTCGGCCATGACAAATGATCTACAATCTGGCTAGAAGGCATTATAAATGTCAATTAAATTACATAGTCATTTTGACTGATTGTATTCCTCTTCAATACCATCTAACAGGCTGTCTAATTTACAGTCCTGCTGGGAATACTTTGCGGCCAACTCTACTTGGCCGTATACTAAGCTTACAGGGATCTCCTTCCCACCGGGCCCTACAGGACCGACCTCGGCCATGTGGTTGGGGTCAGCCTTTGCGTACCGCGTCTTCACCATGGCCCATGCCTCCCTAGCGCCTTGACGGTAGGCCGATATCTTCCACAATCGGAAGCGCCGCCGTGCTCCCTTTAGCTTCTCCGCAAGCTCTCCAAGACCTTCAGGCATGGAGATGGATGGCCACAGGGCTTGGGTGACGCCTTGCATCGCCTGCCGAACTCGATCGAGCAGTTGCGAGAGCTCGGGAAGAAGGTAACCCGTAGAACCGGGCATCTCCTCTGCAGGACGACCTGTTAGCACACCTACAGACATTGCTCTGTTAGTCGACTTCCCCGCCGAACTTTCTTTCAAAGGTTTGTTCAAGCACTTACTAAATATGCCGCGCCGAAGCCGCTGATTCTCCTTCACGGAGTCTGACAGCTGGGCACGAACATCTTTCAGCTTGATGCCCAGCTTGGTGTTGGCATCTTGGAGATCGTTCTTCTCCCGCCTCACCTTTGTCAGCACCTTCTCACTAGCCTTTAGCTGGCGTAGGAGGTGTTGCCTTTCCGGATTCAATCCGGCGCCATCTGCAATTTCATTTGTCAGATTCGCACCCATGCCGTGCTTCGCAAAATACTTATCTTTCGAAGTGTATATTACCAGAGGGGGTCTCCTTGGACTCCCCTGCCGCGGCTAGTGCGGCCTCAAGTTGGGCTTTGCACTCTTCCAGCTCCTTAGACAGTAGAGAATTCTTTTCTGTAAGAACCTGCATAACAAATGATCCTTAAATCGGTTATTCTAACTGTTTCAAGTCTCGGGGGCTACTGGTATATATATATAATTACCAAAATTTTCTTACCCGTATGTCTTTTACATATTGCTCCGTGGCTCTGGCTAGACCATTTTGAGCGGCACGGAGGTACGCATCTCCCGAGTTGAAGGCATCTAACGCCCCTTGAGAGAAACAAACGTCGCGAAGAATTGTCCGGCGACGCCTGTGGTTCATGGCACTCTCCACCTCAGAACTGGTGGCAGACAACCCGTCCACATCCTTCGTCGGAGGAGCGTCTAGCGCGCGCCTTGTGTTCGCCTCCGCCTCCGGGCCAGGCTTTGGAGCCTGGCTGGTGGAGGCGCGATTGGCAGCCTCTCCGGATATAGTCCGGCGATGTCTCTTTGTCCTGAAGAAAGCACGAGTGTCAATGTTCCTTGAAGGTATAACACCTGGGATAATGGGGCGCGCCATACCTTTGCGCTGACGCCTCGGTTCGGACTGCACTTCTTTTCTGCCCACGGGGCCCTGCGGCCCCTCATTGGCTTATCGCCGCAGGTTCGGCCTTCCGCTTTAAAAACCTCCCCTGCAAAGTTCGGTTGTAATCAGGAAACTGAAAACACGAGAGGGCGGACACCTATTCGGGGTACTGGGACTTCGATCTCAGTTACCTGGGAGGCCGGGATTAGCCCTGGGTAATCGACCGTAATGGCCACCAAGGCGTTGTCCTCGCTCAATTGATGGAATAGTCCATCAATCAGCTCCACAGATAAGTCCGTATCCTCTTAAGAGGCCGGGTCGAGGGACCGTCCTGGGTCCTCGGGTTGTGGAGGAGGGCTGCTTATTTCCTTAACAGCCCGGCGCAGTTCCTGCATTGAAGTCGTCAGACTGAATATTTAACAATGGGAATACAAAACATATGGGCAAGTAAATACGACCGCTTACCCAGCTTGGGGGATTGTGCATAGAGAATCCACCCTATGGGTTGACGCGGAGAAATTCCTCCTCTTCTCCCTTATACAAAGTGGACAAGATCTTTAGTAGAGCGGCAGCTGAATCCGGCCCCTTACGGCCGTAGCGGGTGGCGTTGTCCTCCCCGTTGAAGTCCCACATGGGGTGGCTTCTATACTAAAGCGGTTGCACCCCCCGCATAATGCATTCGGCCATAACCCCGATCATGGTTAGTCCGGAATGGGCTAACAATCTTATTCGGCCCATCAGGTAAATGATGTCCCTGTCACTTCCCCTTTGAGGGCTCCGTGGACGCTAGCTTAGGCGCTTCTTTAAGGGAGCACTATCGAATTCAGGGAGGCCGATCCGGACAGGATCCGGTAGCGGGACGTCTTCTATATAAAACCATTCCGAGGGCCAGTCTTCGGACGCCTTCTTTGGGGTTCCGGACAGATATCCGGTCCCAGCGATGCGCCACACTTCGGCTCTGCCCACTTGATACATTGACCCCTCCTTAGAGTAGGGCACAAGGCAGAATAACCTTTTCCATAGCCCGAAATGAGCCTCGATACCCAAAAACAGCTCGCAGAGGGCTACGAAGCCCGCGATATGCAATACGGAGGCAGGCATGAGATTGTGTAGCTGGAGGCCATAGAACTCCAGGAGCCCCCGGAGAAATGGATGGATTGGAAATCCGAGCCCCCTTATTAAATAAGGGACGAGGCACACCCGCTCTCCTTTGGAGGGATTAGGGGCACTCTCCGCTTGCTCTCCGCCATTATAGATGGTAAGGCCGGCTCGCACCGGGACCATATAGGCCGGGGGGAGAAATCCCTTGGTCTGGAGCATCACTAGCTCGCTATGCGGGATGGAGCATCTCTCCCAGTATCCAGGCTGAGGGCTGGAAGGGTGAGAGGAGGAGTCGCGATGGCTGGCCATGGTGGAATGGACCTTTGTCGGATGCGCTCTGATGAACACTCGCGAAGGGGGGAAGATGTGGTTTGGATCTAAATCCTCATCCCCTTAAATAGGTCAGCTCATTTACGCGGCTAGGGGTGTGAATGTAAAAACACTCAGACTTTTCATATTCGTTTGACACGTGGGAAGCGGCCATTATTGGGTGTAGAAGCCAAGGAGCGCACATCTACAAGAAACCGAACTTTATTCAACAGGTACACGGAATTTGGAGGAGAACCCATCTTGCAATGCCGAAGACAATCTGCGCGCCGGACTCATCGTCATTGAAGCCTGGTTCGGGGGCTACTGAGGGAGTCCTAGATTAGGGGGTGTCCGGATGGCCGGACTATACCTTCAGCCAGACTCCTAGACTATGAAGATACAAGATTGAAGACTTTGTCCCGTGTCCGGAAGGGACTTTCCTTGGCGTGGAAGGCAAGCTTGGCGATACGGATATGTAGATCTCCTACCATTGTAACCGACTTTGTGTAACCCTAACCCTCTCCGGTGTCTATATAAACCGGAGGGTTTTAGTCCGTAGGACAACATACACAACAACAGTCATACCATAGGCTAGCTTCTAGGGTTTAGCCTCTTCGATCTCGTGGTAGATCTACTCTTGTACTACCCATATCATCAATATTAATCAAGCAGGACGTAGGGTTTTACCTCCATCGGGAGGGCCCGAACCTGGGTAAAATTCCGTGTCCCTTGCCTCCTGTTACCATCCGGCCTAGACGCACAGTTCGGGACCCCCTACCCGAGATCCGCTGGTTTTGACACCGACAAGGGACGTTAGTCTTGTCAAGGTAATGCAAGTTATGCTAGTTCGTCGGGTCCTGCCATGCCAACGTCGATCTCTCTGTATGTGGGAGTTCAACCCGGAAGGACCGTGAACTATTCAGCAATTCTTCGACGTGACACTCGAAGTGATGTATGGATTGTTCATCGAATCACGAATAAAGTGTCCGTACACCACCGAGGATGTGGGTCTCAACTTCAACCGTCTAGATACCCACGTAAGTAATTCTGCGGTTGAACATGCTTTCTTTTTATTTGTCACAACATCATTCTAAAAAAATCGCTCTCAGCCAGGACTGGATAAGAAAGGCAGAGATGATCAGGTGTTCGGCCCCCCTTCCCGAAGGCTCATCGGATCCTGTACTAGCCAGGATGCTTGAGCACGCACCTTAACAAGTGCCATCAGGGGAAGATAAAGGGAGGAATGAAGAAGCCGAAAGAGGGCTTCACGCATTACTCATCCAAACCGGGGGAATTAGTGTCTCCATGAAGGAGGATAATTGGGGAGAAGAATCTAGAATCCCCTCTCCCCAAGGAAGGAAAAGGACCGCCTCTAAAGACTTGGAAACGAAGGTTTCCAAACGAGGGAAGAAACCTTCGCCATGGGGCCCTGCCCCGGAGGGCGTCCTTACCGCACAGTGCCTGCAAGGGGGCCAACCCTCCATCGAGCTGTAAGTGAACAAGAGTACTTTGGTAAATATAGCCTGCTTTATCTCCAAGGACAATAACCGAGCCATATATCTTGCAGTCCGGCTCGTAGCCCTTCTCGACAGAGTTCGTCTTTGGGGGATCTTCTTCCGGAGATGATGGAGCGAAACGCCTCCCCCTGTCTCCCCGCCTCCTAGGGCGGACGACCCTGAGGTGTCATCACGAAGGATTTCTCCTGATCCGCCAAGGCTAGAAGGTAACACTTCGGCCACCCGAAGTCCGGAGTATTCGGCTCCTAAGGAGAGCAACAGAAAGAGTTTGGGATTGTCCGGTGCACAATCGGACGCACTGATGGGTCTTTTGGAGCAAGTGCCTATCTCATAGGTGCATCGTACTTTAATGGGTACGGTGGTTGAGAGGATTTCATCCGCAAAAAGTGGGTTGCATGAGGCTTTTACGAGTCTGCTAAGATGTTTTAAGGTACGCAAAGTAATATATAATTTTTTTGACGGTACCGCACACGCTTGGTGTGCTCTATATAGATAGTTGCCCCTGAGACTCTGGTTGCTGTCCAGAGGCGGCAAACAGAGGATCATAGTCCCAGGTAATGATCGCGTTGCTTTCATGTGCAGGCGACTGAAGGTCCGATGGTTGGCCGGACTGCTGAGTTTGCTGGACTGAGGCGACAACTTGACGCGGCAGATGCCGACTTTGCGCTTGTGAACAAGCGGCTTGACAAGGCACAGGGTATGTATTTTTGGGTGGTCAACAAATATTGAGAGGAGCATGATGCTAGTATCTATAATATGCTATGATTGCAGATGGAGCTGCCGTCGTGGAGACCCTTCAGGCGGAACTTGCCCGAGCCAAGGAACAAGCCAGGAGAAGTGATGCGGCCACCCTAAAGGCGGCCGAAGACTTAAGAGCCGAACAGGCTGCTCATCGCCAGAGCGAAGATAAGATGGCCAAGATGGTTGTTGAGCTGAAAGATGCCGCCGGCTGATATGAGCTTCTTGAAAAGGAAAGCCAAGCGAAAGTGGCTGACCTGAAGAAAGCCATGGAAGCAGCCAAGGAAACCCGCTCTGAAATCAGAGCGGCAAAGGAGGAGCTCCGTCAGGCCAGAGATATCACGGCTGGGAAGCCCTTTTTGTTGTGGACGAAGTTCGGAGATCCAAAGTATGCCCCTCTGGATCAATTATGGAGTGCTGCAGACGCGTATTCGGACTTGGCAATGAGTGCTGCTGATGCGACTGAGTTTTTCAAAGATCAGAAAGATCATGAAGTGGAAAGATTGTTCTGGTCGCAGTTTAGTGCTCCAATGCGTCCGCCGCTGTTAAATGAACAAATGGCCAAGTGGGCCGAGCTCCATAGGTTGTCCGGACTTGCCATGAGGTCTGTCGTGGATCATCTTTGGCTGAAGGGACCAAGGCCGAATAGTTATTTTGGTTTAGTGCAACGATTCCTTGGTGCTGTGCCGCATATCGAGGATGTAAAGAGGTCGGCGTGCATAGAGGGTGCGTGGATGGCCCTTGCCCGTGTTAAGACATACTGGGCAGAGATGGAGGCCACCGCTATTGCGACCCGGGATCCGGCCGTAGGCCAGGTCCCGACTGAGCACTATTTTGAAGAAGTCCTAGAAGGCACTCGTTTAATAGAGGCTCAGTGCTCGAAGAGTATCATGTTTGAGTGACATGTATCCCAATTGTAAAAACAATGCTATTTGTATTATAAAGGTTGTGTTTATACTTTTGCCTGGAAGTATTATGATGCCTCCTGTGCGGCCGTTTATGTATGTATATAACCTGAAAGTTTGCAGTCGCCGATTCAGCCCCCACGCACATAATGCGGGGGTGTTCGTAAAAGCGTGTATTCACACTTGACCCAACGTCTTGGTCCATTAATGAGGTGATAGCGCGACGAACAAGGCAATCGGACTATATAGCTTTAACACTTTCACTTAGCCATAGGAGTTTGATGGTGGGGCTACTATATAGCCCCTGGTACTTCCGCGCTCATCCGAATACGATGCGCGTACATACATGACCGGGAAACCGGTCCTTCGTTAATGCGGAGGAATCGCGAAGATTCCGCTGAGTCATCGAGTGGTTGGCCAGTCTCGCGCTTTATCATGATAGTCGGTTTTCGGCTTTCTCTACTGAGGTGCTCATCCAGATGAACCAGTGCACAATCGCAGTAGTTCTCCCGGTGCCACCTTAGCCGATAGAGCGGAACGTAAGGTAGCAAAACACGGGAGCCGGACAAACCCAACTATTGACCAAAGACATGATTTGGAGCTGATGCATATAAGGCCAAACTCGTGACGCCGAACACTCCCTAAGGTATTCGAACTTTACAACATATACTGGGCTAAGTAACGCCCTCGATTATGAGCCCTGAATTTCCAGGTACTTGCATTAGTCTGACGTGACGGAATGTCAATAACGCCAGCATCCCTTTCGATTGTGTTGAGTATCCAGAGGGAGTGAAGCAACAAGAGACAGTAAAAAGGGTTTACACATGGTCTTAATCTAAAAAGAAGCCTTTGAGTGGGGCCCTGTTGCACGTCTGCGCCCGTGTCTCTGTTGTGCCGTATTCTGGAAGGGTGTAGCATGATGATCATCTGTAGAAGAGAAAAACGCAGGTGAAAGTCTTCGTGCGAAAAATTGGTTATTCTTAATGAACCATTAAAATGCAATCTAAATAGGGTCAAGCCGAACTGTAGCCCTTTTTACATGCGGATATATCCATCGACCCAATATCAGGTTTATCTAAGCTGTTACAGCTAGTGGTGCGCCGGACTCGTCTAACCGTGTCTGCGGTCTTGACGACCGATCATTTCTTCTGGTTGGAGAGGACGTTCAGTGATTGGGTGCTAGAGTCGCCACATATTCCTCCCTACGTGAGGAACACTCTGTGTTTCCGCTAACTATGATGATGCCACGTGGACCGGGCATCTTAAGCTTAAGATAAGCGTCATGCGGTACTGCATTAAAATGAGCGAAGGCCGTTCTTCCGAGTAGTGCGTGATGGCCGCTTCAGAATGGAGCGATGTTGAAGGTTAATTCTTCGCTTTGGAAGTTGTCGGGAGAACCGAATGCAACCTCTAGTACTAGAGAGCCCGTGAAGCGGGCCTCTGGGCCTAGTATTACTCCTTTAAAGGTTGTATTGCTTTGGCTGATTCTTGTCGGGTCTATCCCCATTTTGCGGACGGTGTCCTGATATATCAGATTAAGACTACTGCCGCCATCCATAAGGACTCGGGTGAGATTGTATCCGTCAATTATTGGGTCTAGCACAAAGGCAGCCGATCCTCCATGCCAGATACTAGTCGAGTAATCCCTGCGATCATAAGTGATCGAGCAGGCCGACCAAGGGTTGAACTTGGGGTGAGGGGCTACCTGGCGTATACGTCTCGATGTGCATGCTGGCACCTCCTCTTCGGTATGTGCGTTGCGTAAATCATGTTCACCGTTTTGACCTCTGGTGGGAATTTTTTCTGTCCCCCAGTGTTCGGCTGGTGAGGCTCATCCTCGTCTTCGCTTGGTGTCTCCCTCCCCTTGTGTTCAGCGTTTAGCTTGCCGGCCTGCTTGAAGACCCAGCGTTCTCTGTTGGTGTGATTTGCAGGTTTGTCGGAGGTGCCATGAATCTGACACAATCTGTCTAGAATCTTGTTTAGGCTGGACGGTCCATCTCTGCTGCCTTTAAATGGCTTTTTCCGTTGATTGGGTCGAGAGCCCCTAAATCCGACATTTACCGCCGTGTTGTCTGGGCTGTCTTCATTGTTTCAACGCTTGCTTTTATTGCATCGCGGTTTCCCGTTGCCATCCCTAACTTCGGATGTGCCTGGGTTGCTAGTGCCGCTACGCGCCAGCCAACTGTCTTCGCCCGCGCAAAAGCGGGTCACAAGGCTTGTTAGGGATGTCATTGTCCTCGGTTTTTCCTGGCCGAGGTGTCTGGCGAGCCATTCGTCCCGGACACTATGCTTGAAAGCCGCTAAGGCTTTGGCATCTGGGCAGTTGACAATTTGATTCTTCTTCGTGAGAAATCTATTCCAAAGCTTTCGGGCTGACTCTCCGGGTTATTGAATTATGTGACTTAAATCGTTTGCGTCCGGAGGTCGGACATAGGTCCCTTCAAAATTGGCCCTAAAAGCATCCTCAAGCTCTTCCCATCTTCCAATTGAGTTTTTGGGGAGGCTTTTCAGCCAGTGCCGAGCTGTTCCTTTCAGCTTGAGGGTCATGTATTTGATGGCGTGGAGATCATCTCCGCAAGCCATGTGGATGTGAAGGATAAATTCCTCAATCCAGACCCCAGGGTCTATCGTTCCGTCATATGCCTCTATGTTCACGGGTTTGAATCCCTCTGGAAATTCATGGTCCAGCACCTCATCGGTGAAGCATAGGGGGTGCGCGGCACCCCTGTATTTGGATGTGTCATGGCATTCTTCGGACGGTTGTACCGTTTGGTTTTGATTCCGAGCTATTATTCGGTCAGTATAGTCGTTTTGGCGGCCATGATTCTATGCCGGAGCGCGCTTCCTAGATCCGTAGATGGACCTGGCCATACCGGATTTTTTGTGCAGGTCTTCACGTAAATCGTGTGCTGACTTGTGTGCGACATCGTTAGCCGCCCTATCGCGGCCACGGGGTGGTCGATCCGGCTGATCGGCCGTTTTATTTTTCAGCTGAGTGGGCTCTAAAGCCTCCTCGTCGAATTCAGGTAGCAGCTTGCGGTTTGGATAGCTCTTTGTGTGGCGACTGCCGCCGTACTTTTCTTCAGTGTCAAGCACTTTGTTCCATCTGCTGTTGAGCGTATTCTGGGTGGCCTTAAGCCTTTGCTTCTACTTCTTCAGGCTCCTCGCAGTGGCGATAAGCCTTGTATGGAGGTTCTCTTGTTCCAAGCGCCTTTCCGGGATGATGTGTGCATCGTCGTCCGGACTGTTCTCCTCTCCGGAGACAGGTTGATGAGCTTTACCCTCGGCATCGCCGTGATTAGATAGCGGCTCTATACTATGTTCGCCGTCCGCTGGCTCATCCTGCTCCATCGTTGGGTCCATGTGGTCGTCGTTTCCTTTGGAGTCGACTGGGGTATTATTCTTTCTTGCGCTATTATTGCTGTTTTTGCCGAGGCGGGATTTGGAGCGGCGCCTTCGTCATCGCTTTGGTTGCTTCTCGAGGGGACTATCCTTCGTTGCATCCTCCCGTTCCTCGTCGTTGTTTTCTTTGGGTGTATCCACCATGTATATATCGTGTGATGAAGTGGTTGTCCAGCGCCCTGTGGGCAGTGGTTCCTGTTTCTCTCCTGCATCGTCGTCCATACCGTCGATGTCTTCGGAGTCGAAATCAAGCATGTCGGTTAAGTCATCGACAGTGGCTATTAAGTGGGTGGTGGGTGGGGAATGAATTCCTTCGTCGTCCGCTTCCCACTCGAGCCGGACATAGTTCGGCCGAGGGTCTCCTGACAAGGAGAGAGACCTCAATGAATCTAGCACATCGCCCAAGGGCGAGTGCTGAAAAATATCCGCGGAGGTAAACTCCACGATCGGTGCCCAATCAGATTGGATAGGCACGGACGCAGGCGGTTCGGAGCTTGTGGCCGGGGACGAATCCAAGGATCCGGTAGCATAGGTCTCATAGGAGGTGAAGTCAGTATTCGGCTCTATCGCTGCTGAGTGTGCAGCCTCCGTGGCGGGGTCCATCCACCCGTCCTCGGATGGCACGATCTGCTCCGGATTGAGGGCCGGAGTAACCGCAGGTGCGATCTCCCAAACACCGTCCAATGGCAGAGCTAAGTCATGCTTGTCGTGACTGTGCGGCGCACCTGACATGAGCTCGAATCCGTTGAAGATCAAGTCTTTGTGGATATCGGCAGTGTAGTTCAAGATTCCAAATCTGACCTGATAGCCAGGGGCGTAGCTATCGATCTACTCTAGATGGCCAAGCGAGTTGGCCCGCAGTACGAAGCGGCCGAATACAAAGATCTGTCCGGGCAGAAAAACCTCACCCTGGATCGCATCGTTGCCGATGATCGTAGGAGCCATCAAGCCTTTATCGTGACGGCACAGTGGAACTCTCAATGAAAGCACCAATGTTGGTGTCAAAACCGGCGGATCTCGGGTAGGGGGTCCCGAACTGTGCGTCTAAGGCTGATGGTAATAGGAGGCGGGGGACACAATGTTTACCCAGGTTCGGGCCCTCTCGATGGAGGTAATACCCTACTTCGTACTTGATTGATCTTGATGATATGAGTATTACAAGAGTTGATCTACCACGAGATTGTAGAGGCTAAACCCTAGAAGCTAGCCTATGATTTTGATTGTTGTTGTCCTACGGAGTATACCCTCCGGTTTATATAGACACCGGAGTGGGCTAGGGTTACACAGAGTCAGTTACAAGGGAGGAGATCTACATATCCGAATTGCCAAGCTTGCCTTCCACGCAAAGGAGAGTCCCACCCAAACACGGGACAAGGTCTTCAATCTTGTATCTTCATAGTCCAACAGTCCAGCCAAAGTATATAGTCCGGTTGTCCGAGGACCCCCTAATCCAGGACTCCCTCAATCTTCCAATTTGATTCATGTAGAAAAGGGAAGATTCATGTGATTTGTATTTCTGGGAAGTTGCTGATGTGGGGGAATGCAACTACGCTGATTATTTAGTTAGCCGAGGAACCCCAATACCAGCAGGTTTGGGTGTTGGACAAGTAACTGAAGGAACGACAGAAGAGGAAGATGTAGAGCAGAAGGTTAAAGATGCAGTTCCTTTGATCATGGCCAAGCAACAGCTGATGAACGGCCTTGACAGCAATGAGGAGATGAAAGAGCTTATGAAGATAATGGGCAAAATCGATGTGCTATGTACGATGATTGTCTCTTTATTTGTAGTGTATGTAGCACTTGTGATGTATTCAGTGGCTATGACATGAGCACTTTGCTGAAACTAGTAATGAATGAAACCTGTGTAGCGGGTTGGGCGTAGTGTTGTGAACATCTAATGATTTCTATTAACGGAAATTGGGGGGTATCACCTTTTGCTCATAAATAAATAAATAACAGAGGCCCTTTTGGTAATAAATAAATAGCAGAGGCCGTGTTGGGTCAGCTTTGTTCCCCTTCGAAGACGTCGAGCAAATTGCAGTCCAACAGCAAACTATGTCATCAAATTCAAGTTTCACAGCCAAATATGAGTACAACTAAACAACAATGTCATCATGTTTTACTCGTCATACAATCACCAAACACAAATCAACATACAACAAGCACAATTTTCATCAGGTTTCAGTTGTCATATCAAGCACAATTTCACATAGTAGATAAAAAACGTCTTCTAACAGGCACATACGATAAAAGCAATCAGCGTCAACATCTTCGCCATGTGTATTAGTTTGAATTGTAATTCCCCAGAGTGTCATCTTCTTCTTCATCCTCAATGTCCTCGAACGTTGGCTTCTTCTTGATCAACTCTTGTATGTCCACAGCACGACAGGCAATCTTTTCGCTAGCGTCATTGACGTGATGGTTCTCAAAGATATTAGGAACATCTGTGGAATCTTGTACATCAGGAGTGGTGTAAGCGTCATCTTGTTGTGCAACTTCATTAAACGAATTCCTCTACTCAAACCTTTGCAATACTCTCCAGTCATCGCTACGTGCAAATGTGTCTTCTAAGAAAAATATCTGTGTTGCTTGATTTTCTAAAATAAAATGCTCGTTGGTCTGGTATGCCGCCCTAATGTTGATGGATTTGAAATAATGATCAGCTTAGGGTTTTGCGATCCTGGAAAATAGGTTATACCAATGATAGCAAAATAGAACCACACACTGATGATCCTCAAAACTGAAGATATACTGTAACTGAACAATGTCTATTATGTTAGCATACATTTCAGTTGTCTCTCTGCCATACGTATCTGTGCTCATGATGGCACTATTTTGTGTCTTCCATCACGTGCAAGGGTGTTGTAGCGCACATCTCCAACAACGCAATATTCATAATGTCTTACCCGACTATCATGACCCATTGCTAGTGTGTAAAGGGCATCATCACCTGCCTGCCCATCCTCCCGCATCTTCTTAACCTATGTTTAGAAAATAGACAAGCTGATCATCTTATGTACTCAATATATTAAAAAAACTGACAGTGCAATTCAATAGCTTACATGGCTCTTGAACCATTTCGCAAATCCTGCCATAACCAGTTTGTCAATGTTTCTTGGATTTTGCGGCAGTAACTCGTTTTTGTAGATGCTGCACAACATAGTGATCGCGTCAAACATCTAAACATATAAGAATGTGCTGCAAGTTTAGTAGATTACAGTGTATAAGCTGCAGTACTTAGCACTTACTTGATATAAGGTAGTATCTCAGGACAGTTATTCAACACATACCAAACCATTTTGTCCAAATCTTTAGGTTTGTCCTCTTGTTGACTCTTCCCTGTAACTCGAACAGAATAATCGAAAACATTGAGCCCGGGATTGTCGTCACCCACCTCTTTGCTAAGATGATTGTCGGATGTGGGGTTCCGGCAAGCCCTTAAGGTTCGAACACTGGGGTGCGTGCGAAGTCTTTCCTTCCCACCAATCTACGCCCTAGCTCGCTAAGATCTCGCGGACGAACTCGATGAACTCACAACACAGAAAGACACAAGATTTATACTGGTTCGGGCCACCGTTGTGGTGTAATACCCTACTCCAGTGTGGTGGTGGTGGATTGCCTCTAGGGCTGATGATTATCAGTACAAGGGAAGAACGGCCTCTTGAGGTTGAGGTGTTCTTGAGCTCGGTGAGCTTGTGTGTGTGTGTGTGGGTGGTCTGAATGATCTGTCCCCGAATGATCTGTGCCTTCGTGATCCGTCATCGCCTCCTTTGCTAAGGTGGTGGCTAGCCCTATTTATATTGGCCATGGTCCTCTTCCCAAATATCGAGCGGGAAGGGAGCCAACAATGGCGGGCTAATTCGAAGGGGGACAGCTAGTACAAGCTATCCTGAAAAAAGTGGTCTTCTCCTGCCAAAGGTTCTGGTGGTGACGCTATCTTGGGCTCCACGATGACCTCCATCTTGCCGTCCTCCTGGTCTTGGTCTCGTTGCACCAATATAGAAACCTTCGCCTGATGCCTCGGTACTCTTCGCCTGCGCTGGCCTCCTTAGCACCAAAGAGGAAACAAGGACGATGCGCGCGCTGGCGCCCGCCTGGTGCCGTGCGTCATGGCTCACGTCATGAGGGTCTCGTGAGGTTTGCCCCGCCTTGATATCTCCGCTCCTCGTGAGCCTGCCTAGCTAGGCTACTCCCAAGGAGGTCTTGCGTCGTCCGCCTCGCGAGGCTTGGACCCTCGCGAGGTTCTTGGATGATTTGTTGGTGAAGATGGGCCGTACGGCGTGCAGGCTCAGCCACGCCGCGGGCCGTAGGCAGGCAAGTCTGGGGACCCCCATTCCCAGGACGCTGACAATAGCCCCCGGGCCCAAGGTGCGCTCGGGCTTGGCTTCGTGGCAAAGCCAAGGGCCAAGTATGGAGCGCCGCGGACCCCCAAAGCCTGCGGCCTCAATTGACGCGTGGTGGTTGATTGGACATGGGCTCCTCCGCTTCCCCACGCTGCCTCGGCAACTGCTTGACCTGACAAAAAGGCTGGTGCAGGCAGCACTTGCCTTCGTTGTTTCTTCCTTGCCTCGCTCCAGATCCACTTTCTTGCTCTTCGCCACCGCTACCTCCAAATCTGCCCCAGCCTTGCTCTGCATCTGCCGCTCATGGCGCCGCGCAAGGTCAAGACTTCCTCGGCACCGGATTGGTACGAGTCCGCTCTCGAGGCGCCCATCGTCACGGAGAAGATCCTCGCCTTCCGTGCGCCCGCTGTTAGCGGGGGAGAGCAACGAGTGGGGGAAGACAGAGCTCTGGCTTGCGTCCGACGAGCCGGAGCCTGAGGGGAGCACCTTCTTCCCCTTCTTCTCGATCAGCATCGCTGTTGGGTTGGTTCGTCCCTTCTCTGATTTCTTTTATGAAGTCCTCGACCACTACGGGCTGCAGGCGTTGCACCTCCATCCCAACTCTGTCCTCCTCCTGTCCATCTTCGCCTACTACTGTGAGGCGTACCTGGGCGTGACGCTGTCCGTGGTGCTCCTGCGCCATTTCTTCTTCCTCCGCGTCAGCGAGGGTCACATCTCCGGATGCGCCAACTTAGTTGCGTCCGGCAAGGCCAACTCGATCTCGAGCACCGGGAAGAGGGCCGATAATATTCGGTCCAAATGGGTCATGATGGATGCCAAGCTCACCCATCCACGCCTGATGTTGCTGACGGAGGCGCCCCGGCAGGGCAAGGAGTGGCCCAGGGCAGAGCTTGTCGACGAGCGGGCATCGTCAGTGTTGGGACAGACGATGACTAACCTGAAGCCGGGCAATGCGAGGGTGGCCAAGATAACGGGAGCGATGCTTCTGAGGGAGTTCTTGACGCTGCGGGTTGCCCCACTCCAGGCGCGTGCGCACCCCTTCTGGGAGCTTGAAGGAGGGGAAAACAAGGCCCGCCTGAGGCCGGGGGACCTGCCTGACGACGAACTGGATGCCGTCCTGCGTCTCATAGTCGGAGACAACCAGGAGTACCCGCCTAGCGCCTTCATTCCCCTGTTCCAACGCATGGACCGGGAGGAATTCGTCGCCTCCAGGCCGACCTTTGATGCACGCGGGCTGGTGCTGCCGGTGTTTTCGGGAGCTCATATGGCGCAGAAACCGGTGGAGGTGTCTTCTGGCGAGTCCCGTGGAGAGGAGGAGGTGGACTCGGAGAAGACCCCAGAAGAGGTGGGGGAGACCTCTCCTCTAAGCAAGGTCGAGGTTCTCTGCGCCCTTTCTGATGATGCCAAAGCCGACGCCTACCAAGGGGAGAGGGAGCAACCCCTCATCCCGACAAAGGGTAGGTCGTCGTTGGTGGTCCATGGTGCCGCCTCCACCCCGGCGCCTCCTGGGGCTGGATCCGGTTCCGCCTCCGCACCGCCTGGCGCCGCTGGAGCCCGAACGCCTGCCCCTCAGGTCCCGATGCCGTCAGGCCTCAAGCTTCACAAGCGAAAGTTGGAGTACTTCATGGTGGACCGGTAGGTGTTCCGAGCTTCGTTTTATCCCTGTCGGTACTTGTTATTTCATGACACTCGCCCTTGGTTGATCAGGCCGGCATCTTCGACGAAGAAGAGGAAGGAGGGTACGGCGGTCATGCCTCCCTCCACAGAGAAAGGAGGCAGAAGCGCCCACATCTCCCCAACCCGGTCGTCCTCGCGGGGCCAAGAAGAACATCGCCGAGTGGAGTCAGCCCCCATGGCCCCGCTGGCTCCGGAGGCGCCGGCGCTTGGCGCGGCTGACGAGATCCCAGCTGCTCTGGAACCCGCGGTCTCTCGAGCCCTGGTGACGGTGCCGCTTCCTCCCTCCGCAGCACCTCCACTCCCTGGTTCCTCTGCTCCTGCTACTGTCTTGGGGCGTGCCCTTTCGGAGATGACCCAGCTGCAGGGGGATCTCCTGAGCGCGGACCCGCGCCTCGTGGCCGGGCGTCTAGAGCTGGCTTCTGGCTGGCTTCACTCCGACCTGGCGGTTCGCGCAGCGCTGAGCCAGGCCGCTGCGGCTTCCGAGGAGGAGAAGCGAGGAGCTGCCAGTGCTGCAGTCGATCGTGTGGCGGCGCTGAAAGACGCCAAGGCCACCCGTGACCGTTGCCAAGTGCTGGAGGGCGAGTTGCTGAGCCTGCGCGACAAGCACGCCGAAGAGGTACGCCGCCGTCGGGCGAAGGAGGAGGGGATGAAGGCCCGGGAGGAAGCCGTCAAGAACCGTGATGCTGCGCTGGCGGAGCTGGGGAGGAAGCAGGCCGCCGAGCGCAACCGGTTGGAAGAGTTGGAGCGGAAGATGGGGACGAGGGAGGCCGATCTGAATGCCAAGGCACGAGTCCTGGCCGAAGACCGTGTGGCCTTCGCCGATCTCGAGAAGAGGTCTCACCAGGCGCTAAAGACACTCTACGAGCACGGCCTGGAGAGGCCGCTGGACACCGACGAGGACGGCCCCGCCCAGCTGCTTCCTCTCGTGGTGAAGGCGCTTGAGGAGGTCGTCGATGGTCTCAGTCCCATGGTGGAAGCAGAAGCTCGCGTCCTGTCTTCAGCCGCACTGACTCGCGTCCTCAGCCATCTGTACCTCGGCGACCCTAACGCCCGCCTTGACGAGCTGCTGGAGCCTGTGGATGAAGATCACTACAAAGCCGCCGCTGCACTGTTGAAGGTCGAGTGGAGGCTTTGCTGGGGAAGTTCCGCGGCTTTGTCTCCGATCCTCTGTCTAGCGATGCCGCGGATCCTGCGGCTGAAGGTGACAACATCGTCGCCCATGGGGGAGCACCTTCCGCACGCGATGGCGATATCCAGGGGTGACCTGCGGCTACTCTTTCCGTTTCGTTCCTGCGACATGTATCAGGCCTCGTGGAGGCGTTTATACTTTTTATTTGGTGTTGTGAGAACAATATGCTTGTAATATTTGCTTCGAGATTTGGTGATTTCCTTCCTATTTGCTTTGCGTTCTGCGTCAACAGAGCCCGGCCCCGCGCATACCTCAACCACCATTGGGCTAACCAGAGACCAGGACGGACCAAGGAGTGAGGGGCTACGTGACTAGTTAGGCTCTTGAGTCACGATGCTCAAGAGCCCCCTTGACGCGGCAACAACATATAGGGAGAGTTCATGAGGATAGATTAATGTTCTACGTCGGCAGAGCCCGGCCCCGCGCATACCTCAACCGCCATTGGGCCGACCGGAGACCAGGACGGACCAAGGAGTGAGGGGCTACATGACCAGTTAGGCTCCTGAGTCGCGGTGCTCAGGAGTCCCCCTTGACGAGCAAACAATTTCCATACCTACCCTCGCCGAGGCCTCGGGAGGGGCGCGCGACGCCCAAGTCCGGGGGACCTGGTTGGGAGCGTGCGCTTGGGTGTCACCCGAGAGTAGCCCCTGTGCCCAGCCCCCTTGTGTGGCTCTTCCGAGGGGAGGCATTGTGGCGAGGCTGGGCGCTGAGCTCTGGGCTCCCTGAGGTTGGTACGACCGTGGGGCCGCCCTCAGTTGTTTATCACCAGCGCGGAGCATAGTGCTTCCGCTTGTGCACGGGCATAGCCGCTCCTCGGCAGTGTCGTCAGCCAGCACGGAGCATGGTGCTTCCACTTGGGCATGGGATGGGGGCCCCCCTCCGGGAGCCCCCGGGGCGTGTACAACCCCGCCCTGACACGTGGCTTGCACGACGGGGCTGCGAGGTGTATCTGGGCGCTCGTGAGCCAACGCGGGACTCACGAGGCCCTACCTCAAGGCGGGTTGCGCCTGGTCTTGAGTCTTGGTGACTGTATGTCCCTTCAAGGTGGTTAGATGCAAGCACTCTACGTCCTCAGGTCCCGGCCCTCGAGTGAGCTCAGCCGCCGCTAGTATGCCTGGTCGCAATGTCGTGGTCAAGGCCAGGGGGTGAGGGCTGGAGAGCTAGTAAGAGCTCCTGAGTCGCGATGCTCAGGAGCCCCCTTTTAACGTGCAAGCAGATTGAATAGGATGAACAGGCCCGTGGTGGGCAGCAATCGAGCAGGTGACAGCAGTTGGTAGGTTAAGCATGGAGAGCAGACCAACTTGGATAAATGCAGGAAGGTACATGCCACCGGGTCTGGCCCAAGCGGCTTGGGGATGATGCAGCCCGAGGGGCGCCCCCAACAAGGTAAGCTGAAGACATAAGCAAAAGGGATACATGTCGCAGGGATGGACCCACGCGGCCTGGGAATAATGCAGCCCGAGGGGCGCTCCCAGCTAAACGAGCTTGGAAAATGTCACCTGGTTCTATAGACAAAGCAGAGTTGGTGCAGCTGAAGGCGTGCGTTGGAGAAATGACTCCTCATGAGCCGCCAGGACCCTGAGCTTCGGGAGGCTCTGGGGGCTCGGGAGGTTCCCTGAAGAACGTCTCCATCTCCTCCAGAATGGCGTGGTACCTGGCTTCCTGAGCCACCAGGACACGTCGCATGTTGCGCTGATAGGCCGACGCCACGCTCGGTAAGCCAAAGGGCATACGAACGTAGCTGTGCGGCGGGCCCTCGCAGCGGCCCACACGCGAAGGCCAGAAACGCTCCTGAGACGCGGCCCTGTTGAGCCCTGGGACGTCGATGCAGACGCGCATCCCAGCATCCTCGCCGGGATGTGGAGTTGCGCCTTGTGGGCGGCCGTTGCCGGGCATGGCTCTTGCTTCTTGAAGTTCCTGGATGGTGTTGGTGATGAACTCCTGAGTGGTGGGCACTCCTTGCCCTGTGCTCTCCTGAGGGTCACGTGCCGCGAAGACGCTTCCAAGTGGTGTCCAAGCGCCTCCCTCATGAGGTTGGCAAGGTCTGAGGCCCTCCAGAAGAGAGCCCCCGAGCCCTGCCTGAGGAGGGGGCCAGGCACGCCTTCCTATGCGACAGAGGGAGGCGCCCCTGGAGCGGGCGTCGGTCCTGACGTGGCTTCTACCGCGACGCCGTCCTCCTGAGGTCATGCGCGGCGCGACTGCTTCTTCTTGGGGATGGTCTCTAGAGGGCCTTCATTTCTGCTGTCGGGGTCGTCGATTGCAGCGGCTTGAAAGGCGCGCTCAAGGGAGCACACCGCATCTCTCTCTTCACACGGGACCGTGATGATTCCTCCGCTTCCTATCATCTTGAGAATGTTGTAGCCGTGATGAGTGACTGCCATGAACTTGGCCAGGGTTGGATACCCGAGGATGGCATTGTACGGCAGGTGGATGTGTGTGATGTCGAAGTTGATGAGCTAAGTGCGGTAGTTCTTGCACTCCCCGAAGGTGACAGGCAGGCGGACCTGCCCTATCGGCGTGGTGGAGCCGTCGGTCACTCCTGAGAAAGGCTTGGTGGGCTGGAGCTGCTCATATGGCACTTGGAGGTTGTCGAACATGTCGACGGACAGGACGTTGAGCCCTGCGCCGCCGTCAATGAGGGTCTTGGTGACCTGCACATTGCTGATGACTGGGGAACACAGCATAGGGAGGGTGCTAGCGGTGGCTGCGCACTTGAGCTGATCCGCCGAGCTGAAAGTGATGGCGCATTGGGACCACCTGAGCGGGCACGTGGCCTCAAGCTTGGGGAGCGCCGCGTTCACCTCATGAGCAAACTGCTTGAAGACGCATTGAGAGGCTGGGGCCTGGGCGCCGCCCAAGATGCAGGCGATCGCACGCAGCTCCTGGAAGCCCCCAGCCCCCTCGTCCTGGTGGTGGTCGTTGTTCCTTCTTAGTGGCGGCAGCGGGGGAAGACCGGCGTTGCCCTGGGGGCGATCCTCACGAGGTGGGTCCCTACAGGCGCCCTCACGAGGCTGGTCCTGCCAGCGGTCCTCACGAGGTCGGTCGCGCCACTCCTGGCGCAGGCCATGGTCGTCCCAGCGTCCGCCTCCACGTCCTCCTCCGCGGCCGTAGCCCTGGTCGTTGCGCTCGGGGCATCGACCGTAGTGTCCCTCGCGTATGGCTCTGAGCTCTTGACAGTCACTGGTGTTGTGGGTGTTCAGGTTGTGGAACGTGCAGAACGATCGGCCCTTCTTGGATGACTCGGGCTGATCTCTGCCTCGCTTGTTGTCGGGCTCCGCTGCGAGCACAGCTACCTCCTTGCGCTTCACGTCCTTGGCCTTGGCCTTCTTCTCCTCTGCGCCCACGGCTGGCGGCTCAACGAGAGAGAGGCGCCCCTCCTCAGCTCTTGCGCACCTGTTTGCCAGGTTGAACAGCTCCTGAGATGTGCAGAGCTCCTCGTGGATGGCGAGCTCTTCCTTCATCTTGACGTCACGGACGCCGTCGGAGAACGCGAAGATGATGGCCTCGTCCGTGACCTTGGGGATCTTGAGGTGGGTGTTGTTGAAGCGCTGGATGTACTTCTGGAGGGTCTCTCCTGGCTGCTGCCTGATGCGGCACAGGTCACCCGCAGCCGGTGGACGGTCGCGAGTGCCCTGGAAGTTGGCGACGAAGCGGTCGCGCATCTCGTCCCAGGAGGAGATCGAGCCGTGCTGCAGGTTCAGGAGCCAGGAGCGAGCTCCATCCTTGAGAGCCATGGGAAACCAGTTCGCCATGACCTTTTCGTCGCCGTTGGCCGCTTCGATGATCAGCTCATAAAGCTGCAGGAACTCCACGGGGTCGGCGGTACCATCGTAGCGAGGAGGCAGATCCGGCTTGAACTTGCCCGACCAGGCGACGCTACGCAGCTCGAGAGTGAAGGCGCGGCAGCCAGCCGTGGTTGTCGGGGCCCGCCTCGGAGGTGGAGCTTGGTCTTGACGAGGTGAGCGCTGCACCACTACGGGCGGTGCGCGGTCTTGACGAGGTGGCGCGGGGAGCGCAGGTGTAGCTTCTCGCGCCCACGGAATTTCTTGGCAACTTCTCTCTTCACGCGCGGGTGCCGGGAGCGGTGAATCACGTCGCGGAGCCACGCGCCTTGGTGGTAAGGCGACGTCTTGGGGCTGAGGTGGTGGAGGCGCACCATGAGCCCCGTCGCCTGCGGCTGGTTGAGGGGGAGGCAGAGAGTGGGACGGCGCCGGAGAGCCCCCCACGGCACGGACGAGCTCGGCGACGCGTTCGAGCCACTCCTCGTAGAGGTCATCGATGGGGCGGTAGCGCAGGAGCTCGTTCGTTGCGAGGAGCGCGTCCCGTGCCTCCATGGGAGCGCAGTGTGCGTGAGACGAACAACCGGCAGGGGTCAGCGATGGAGTGGCGGTGCGGCTGTCCTGCCGCACCGAAGGATGCAGCAAGGACGCCTGCTGCTCGTTCCCCGCCGGGCCGGTGGCAGCGTTGGCGGCGGGGGACGGAGAACGTTAATGTGGCCCGCCGACGGGAGCCTTCTAAGAGACGCGGGTGGTGAGGGCAGCCCGATGCTCAGCTCGAGCACGCGAGTGTCCGCCATGGAGACGACGGAGGGACGAACTGATGGAAGGGAGGCTACGGCGCACCCCTACCTGGCGCGCCAAATGTCGGATGTGGGGTTCCAGCAAACCCTTAAGGTTCGAACACTGGGGTGCGTGCGAAGTCTTTCCTTCCCACCAATCTACGCCCTAGCTCGCTAAGATCTCACGGACGAACTCGACGAACTCGCAACACAGAAAGACACAAGATTTATACTGGTTCGGGCCACTATCGTGGTGTAATACCCTACTCCAGTGTGGTGGTGGTGGATTGCCTCTAGGGCTGATGATGACCAGTACAAGGGAAGAACGGCCTCCTGAGGTTGAGGTGTTCTTGAGCTCGGTGAGCTTGTGTGTGGGTGGTCTGAATGATCTGTCCCCGAATGATCTGTGCCTTCGTGATCCGTCCTCGCCTCCTTTGCTAAGGTGGTGGCTAGCCCTATTTATATTGGCCCTGGTCCTCTTCCCAAATATCGAGTGGGAAGGGAGCCAACAATGGCGGGCGAATTCGAAGGGGGACAGCTAGTACAGGCTATCCTGACAAAAGTGGTCTTCGCCTGCCAAAGGCTCTGGTGGTGACACTGTCTTGGGCTCCACGATGACCTCTGTCTTGCCGTCCTCCTGGTCTTGGTCTCGTTGCACCAATATAGCAACCTTCGCCTGATGCCTCGGCACTCTTCACCTGCGCTGGCCTCCTTAGCACCAAAGAGGAAACAAGGACGCTGCGCGCGCTGGTGCCCGCCTGGCGCCCGCCTGGTGCCATGCGTCATGGCTCACGTCATGAGGGTCTCGTGAGGTTTGCCCCGCCTTCATATCTCCGCTCCTCGTGAGCCTTCCTAGCTAGGCTACTCCCGAGGAGGTCTTGCGTCGTCCGCCTCGCGAGGGTCTTGGATGCTTTGTTGGTGAAGATGGGCCGTACGGCCTGCAGACTCAGCCACGCCACGGGCCGCAGGCAGGCAAGTCTGGGGACCCCCGTTCCCTGGACGCCGACACTGATCAGCTGGTTCAATGTATTTTGAGCAGAATGTCAACACTTCTGTAGCAATGTAGGCCTCTACAATGGAACCCTCAGGTCTAGCTCCGTTCCTGACATAGCCCTTGAAAGTGCCTAGCCGCCTTTCAGTAGGGTACATCCAGCCATACTATATTGGACCTCTAAGTAGTGCCTCATCAGGTAGATGAACATCCAAATGCACCATCACATCAAAGAAGGCTGGAGGATTTATCTTCTCAAGGTCGCATAGGATAGTTGGTATCTTGTCTGTAAGACGCTCCAAAGCATCTATCCTGATATTTCTACTGCAGAGTTCCCTGAAGAATTGTCCCAACTCTGCAACTGCTCTATATAAGTCAGGGCGGCCCAATCTTCTAAGGATAACAGGTAAAACCCTTTGAAGTAGGACATGGCAGTCATGATTTTTCAACCCTTGTACCTTGTTTCCATCTGCACTGACCCTCCTTTCAGGGTTGGAAGCAAATCCATGTGGGAATCTCACACGTGATAGGACCTTGCAGAATTCTTTTCTTTTACCTTGTCCAAGTCATACACAGTTGGTGCCATATCCCGTGGTTTACCTTCATCTTGCACCTGCAAATCCTTTCTGATACCCAGATGTGTCAAATAAATCCTAGATTTTAAGGTATCTTTCGTCTTGCCTTCAATATTAAGAAGTGTGCCGACAATGTTGTCACATATATTTTTCTCGATGTGCATCAAATCAAGATTATGCCGCATATCCAAATCTTTCCAATACTCCAAGTCCCACAAAGTGGACTAGCGGGTAAACAATAATCTCTCTTCTGCCTTGCCACGCTTCCTTTTCCCGCTACCATTACTAGGATGGTTTCCTGGTGTAATATGCCTGACCTTCTCTAATTCCACTTGCAACTCATCGGCGGTGAGCCTCTTTGGCGCATCACAGTTTTCATGCTTTGCATTGAACACATGTCTTCAGTATTTTGTAGGACGCGGCTTGTCCTTGGCAAGGAAACGACGGTGTCCAATGTAATAGATCTTGCTAAGTATTGCGTATGACAGCGGATTCCTGTCACAGCGAACACATGCATTGTAACCATGTGTCGTTTGCCCTGACATAGTGCCCAAAGCCGGATAATCATGGATGCACCAAATTATAATAGCACGCAGAAAGAAATCAGCTGGTGGGCTGCTATATAGGTCTCGAGTGAGAACACCCTTCCATAGCTGTTGAAGTTCCTCCACAAGAGGCTCGATGAATAAATCACAATCTTCTAGGACTTTTTGGACCTGGGATGAGCAAGGCCATCATGTAGTTTGATTCTTTGGTGCAGACATTTGGAGGCATGTTGTAAGGGATAACAAGCACCGGCCACATGCTATATGTGGCGCTCTGGTGGCCAAATGGGTTAAATCCATCTGAAGCTAAGCCAAGTCTAATGTTTCTCGAGTCAGCAACAAACTTTTTGTGTTTCTGATTGAAGCTTTGCCACTCACTACCATGAGATGGATGGCTCATTACATTCTGATCTTTGTACTCCTGGTTCCTAGCATGCCACAATACGTCCTCTCTTGTTTCAGCATCATGAAACAACCTCTGCAATCTTGGTGTAATTGGAAAATGTCTCAGAACATTATGAGGAACCCTCTTCACAGCATCACCATCTTTCCATCTTGATGATTTGCATTTTAGGCATACACTTAAGTTGGCATAATCCTTCCGGAACAGAACACAATTATTCTTACAAACATGGATCATATCATATCCAATTCCAACTGCACGAAGGAAATTCTTCATTTTACTGTAGGTGTGTGGCAGCTCAGACGCATCTGGGAAAGATTTGTGGAAAGCAGCCAACATCGCATCGAATGATTTGTTGGTCATCCGCTCAGATGTCTTCACCTGAAGAAAGGTGACCATAGCTGAGAATACTAACAGCTTATTTCCTGGGGTGACAGCCACGTTGCATTGTTCCAACATGCGGGCCCACCTTTTTTCTTCTGTAGGTGAAAGTTCATGAAATGCATGAGCATTTCGTAGCATTGTTTCAATGTTGGTCAAACTCACTGGCTCCGCCACCACCACCTCCTCCTCCTCTTCCACCTGAGCATTAGGCATATCAAGATGGTGATCTGATGCTTCCACGTAGTCAGTAACATTGACATTCACAGCTTCACCATGATGAACCCACCTAGTATATGTGATCGACATCTCATACAAGTGTAGATGATTTTGCACAGTTGACTAGGGTCTTGTAACTGAATTCATACAACTGCTACACGAGCAGAGCACATCTGATTTCGGACCACCGTACTCAGCTCTGATAAAGTTCATGAAGTTTTCAACCCCCTCGACATATGCAGCGGAGAATCTTCGAGCAGAAGTTATCCAAGTCTTGTCCATCTGTTAGACATACAAATTAGTTCTTCTACTAGATATTACATGAAAAACATATATGCTTTTTTATGAAGTCCGGAAAAAATACCTAGGTCGATGTATAAAGCTATGGCAAGATATTTGGACAAGCAGATCTAAGTAACGAGATATATGTAAAGCTAATTCAGCAAATAGATTTGAGTACTAAATTATGGCAGGCTGTTTCAGCAGTCAATGAGGCCGAGCACACAACCATCGAACTATCGAAGGCCATCGCAGCAACAAAGATCGAGTATAAAATAGTGTACAACTATTTCACCTAACAGATTGGCTACTAGACCATGGCAATCTACGTCACAATAAATATATGGCAGGATATTTTAGCAACTAATCGGGCTTGGCATGCCATCTCAGCTAAGAAGATTGAGTGCAGAACAGGGCAAGGAAGCTTCTTAAGCAGAGCATATTGACTATAAACTACTTCGGCAAACAGTGAGATTAACAACGTCTATTAGCTAACATTCAACGCTACACCGACATGCACGGGGCCTGAGTCTAGAATGCATGTACCATGGGAGAAGCTGACCGCCGTGCGTCTCCACATGAATGTCGCCAGCGGTGGCGGCACTGACCGCCGTGCGCCTCCACACGAACGTCGCCAGCGATGGCGGCGCTGACCGCCGTGCGCCTCCACAAGAACGTCGCCACTGGTGGCGGCGCGACTAGAGGACGACAGTCTATGAGAGAGTACTGTGGGAGCGAGAGGATCGCCATGCGTCCCCTCGACGAACCGCGGCACTGACGTATCGATGCGGCGGGGAGGGCGGCTTTGGCGGAGCGAATGGAGTGGAGGGGGACGGGGGTTTGGGGAATATTATTGGCTAGTTGGCTGAAGGGCGGTTGAATTTGGGATTTGGGGGGAATTTGGGGGGGGGGGATTTTCGTGCGGTAGGTGGGGGAGTTTGGCACATGGTCGGTTTCTCCAAGTGCAATCCCACGTGTCAGTGAAGAGGCAAGCCGAAATGTGTTCCGTTTGCGTGAGCCGTGTGCAGGAACGAACGTGTGTGGGGTGCAATGCGACCGCGACAGGGGTGTTGTTAATGTACTGCCTTTTTTCCTTTTAACTAGCAATGTGCATGTGTGTTGCAACAGATCCAAAGTAGAATAGTACTTGTTCACAAACTTGAAAGAAAACACTCTTATTTTGATATACATACATACCACTAAAAATATATTACGTTTCACTCAAAATATATTTCTCAGGTTGTTTTGATGAGGCGAGTGAGGGATGTGGTTGCTTTCAAGATAATAAGGGGTTTTCTTCAAATTGGAGTAGAGAAGTGGGCTATTGTTGCAAAAATGCCACAACTTACCTCGCAGCCATTAGATGTAGATCTAATGGTCAGAAATGATGGATGGTAGACACACCGTCATCACCAACTGAGTCTTTTATAGGAGTAGAGATAAACTAGGTGCTTCACCCCCTAAAGAAAAAAAACTTGGTGCTTCACGCGATCCATCGATACTACTACTAGTAATCCGGTAATCTCGACTAAAACGGCGCGGCGGGGTCTTTTCCCGCGTGATATGCTGGGAGGTTGGCTTAGTTGAGTTTTTTAGGACGAGTAATGCTACACCCACGTAATCCCAGTTACATAATTAACGTAATGTGAAACGTGTGAGCTGTTGATTGTAGATTGGGAGGAGGGAGGGGCCCACCACCATGAAAATCAAGGAGGAAAGAGAGAGAGGCAATTTACGTTAACCCTTTTGTAGGTTTCCGTAGATGTAGAAAGATGTGAAATGTGTGAATGTGTAGTGGACGTACTATTGGAGTGCCTAAGATAAATTGTGTATGAGACTATATGTTTATTTTACTTTGCATGTTAGCTTTGTCTCGGTTCAATAAAAACAGAGTTGGTGATGATGGTGTGCCTGCCATCCTGCAACATAGGCCGTCCGATCTATATCTAACAGATAGGAAGGAAACTATGACAATTTACCTGCACTCCTCTCCACATTTGCAGATAAGGCCTTCCCTCGTTCATCCTTTTCTCCCACAAGATCTTGATGTTCCGTGCAACACACAGGCATCTTGCTAGTACTCCTACAATATACTATATTATTGTGAAAGTTCATATACACCGGCCGAGATTAATGAAAACACGATAGATTTTCATTACATTTTGAACTTTTATAGGACAGAAAAATAAAAGAAACCCGACCCTAAACCTATTCTATGGCGGCGACCGACGTCCTCCATCTGCGATCTCCATGTACGGGGGCGGGGTTCAAGACCCATGAAGTGAAGGTGCGGTCTCCGGCGAGGAAGAGTAGAACATGGGAGACGGGTCGTCCAGTTGGCACACCATGCCCTGCTGCCTCCCATGCCTTACTCATCCTCGGAGGAGTCCCTGACCTCGGCGGTGCCGGACATTGGACGGCGGCAAGTAGGATGCGTGGCTGGCGGTGCTTCCGTCGTCGGCCGCCAGCGTGGCCACCGCTTGTGCAGCAACTTGAGCGAGGGTGGCGACCTCGAGCTTCATCCCAGAAGACAAGCTCTCCCGCAGAGCATACGTGCTCGTGGTCATGGAGGATGTGATGCCAGGTAGCAGGACGATGTGCTATGGTGTGGAGGTTAGCTGGGCATTGCCTCTTTAAGTAGCGCATTCCGGTGAGGCCAAGCGTTCGGGTGGGTCATTAAGTCGTCGGAGTTGGTTCCTCGGGCACCGAGCCTCTTAACGATGGCATACAGACGGACGACATGAATGCGGGCAGCTGGCGCCGGCTGGGAACGAACCGCGCGACGACGCGAGGGACGAGGGTTTTTGGTGTGCTAGGGTAGTCAGTTGCGGTCGTGGCAACGTTGGAGATGCCCTCTGCTCACATGACCCCACATGTCATCGAAAAAGCAAGACGACCCGGCATGGTCTCAGGTCCTGGGGATGCAGATGGCCACGCTACACCACTCCACGGACGCGTCGCGGCGCGCGCGCACTTCAGCGCCCCGTGCATCCTCGACGAGCTGGGTGTTGATCTGCTGGTCGTGCCACAGCGCTAACGCCACCCTCGGCACACTGAAACCCACCGTGTAAAGCGACGATGAGCGTGTCGCTCCCGCATGCCTCATTTGAACATTCCGCCAAGTATCATTCGCATGTGGGCCTAGACCATGCTTGTATTTCCAATGTTGTAATTTGTCCGACATGCATACAAACAAACGGTTCGTTTAAAGTTTCACTTTGCCTCCACTACGTGTCGCTTCCGGTCTTAGTTTTGACATCCCGTTCGGTTCATGCCCCGACACATCTTGATGAGATCGATTGATGTTGAGAGATCAATTTGCGTGTCATGCAAGGAAATAAAGGTTTGGTCTGTTTCTATGATAGAAATGAACGGCGGGGGGGGGGTCTGTGGGGATCAGAGGGAGTATATTGTACGTTCATAAGCAAAACGAACGTATTGTACCCACCCTAGTCCTCTTTCAATTGATCTCTGGACCCCGAGATGAAATCGAGAGAGCACGAGTGGGTGCATGTGCGATACATAAGGTGGATTCAAAATTTTGAACCAGTCATCATAGCATCCACAAATCATATATAAAGGGTATTCAATGTTCGTTTCTGTAACACCCACAATGCGGCTATATCTCCCACGTGTCGGGGCATGACTTAGAGCCATAGCCGCATGGTAGGCTTGTCACAAGAGGGGTAATCTTTACACATCCCATGTACTAAATAAGAAAGGGATAAAGAGTTGGCTTACAATCGCCACTTCACACAATACATAAATAGTTCATGCATCATCCAAAGTACAAACAAAGGTCCGACTATGGAACCAAAATAAAAGAAGACAACCCCAAATGCTAGATCCCCGATTGTCGCAATTGGGCTCCACTACTGATCAACATGAAATGAAACAACACAATGAACAAGATCTTCATCGAGCTCCCACTTGAGCTCGGTTGCGTCATCTGCACCGGTATCGTTGGCACCTACAACTGTTTGGAAGTATCCGTGAGTCACGAGGACTCAGCAATCTCACACCCGCGAGATCAAGATTATTTAAGCTTATGGGTAGGACAGGTAATGAGGTGGAGCTGCAGCAAGCACTAAGGATATAGGGTGGCTAACATACGCAAATAAGAGCGAGAAGAGAAGCAACACAACGGTCATAAGCTAGAAGTGATCAAGAAGTGATCCTGAAACTACTTACGCACAATCATAACACAAGAACCCTGTTCACTTTCCGGACTCCGCCGAAAAGAGACCATCATGGCTACGCACGCGGTTGATGCATTTTAATTAAGTCAAGTGTCAAGTTCTCTACAACCGGATATTAACAAATTCCCATCTGCCACATAACTGCGGGCACGGCTTTCGAAAGTTTATACCCTGCGGGGGTGTCCCAACTTAGCCCATCACAAGCTCTCACGGTTAACGAAGGATATTCCTTCTCCTAGGAAGAAACGATCAGACTCGGAATCCCGGTTATAAGACATTTCGACAATGGTAAAACAAGACCAGCAAAGCCGCCTGAATGTGCTGACAAATCCCGATAGGAGCTGCACATATCTCGTTCTCAGGGCACACCAGATTGTCCAAGCTTCCGGTAGGCCAGCCCAGAGTTGCCCCTGGTGGCCACCGACGGCTGACAGGTTGGACCAACACTCAGAGGAGCACTGGCCCGGGGGGGTTAAAATAAAGATGACCCTTAGGCTCCGGAAACCCAAGGGAAAGAGGATTAGGTTGTTAGGAAAATGTAAAACCAAGGTTGGGCCTTGCTGGAGGAGTTTTATTCAAAGCGAACTGTCAAGGGGTTCCCATAACACCCAACCGCGCAAGGACCACAAAATCAAGGAACATAACACCGGTATGACGGAAACTAGGGCGGCAAGAGTGGAACAAAACACCAGGCATAAGGCCGACCCTTCCACCCTTTACCAAGTATATAGATGCATTAAATTAAATAAGAGATATTGTGATATCCCAATATGTCCATGTTCCAACATGGAACAAGCTTCATCTTCACCTACAACTAGCAACGCTATAAGAGGGGCTGAGCAAAAGTGGTAACATAGCCAAACAACGGTTTGCTAGGAAAGGTGGGTTAGATGCTTGACATGGCAATATGGGAGGCATGATATAGCAAGTGGTAGGTAGCGAGACATAGCAATAGAGCGAACAACTAGCAAGAAAAGATAGAAGTGATTTCGAGGGTATGGTCATCTTGCCTGAGATCCCACAAGGAAGAAGAACAAGTCCATGAAGAAGGCAAACGGACGTAATCGAACGAATCCTCACAACTCCGGACCAAAACCGAAGCTAATGAGAGAAGCAACTCGGAAAGAAGCAAGCAACATAGTAAACAACCATCACATGAACATGGCATGATGCACAACCAAGTATGATGCATGTGTCGGTGTCAAAACCGGCGGATCTCGGGTAGGGGGTCCCGAACTGTGCGTCTAAGGCGGATGGTAACAGGAGGCGGGGGGCACGATGTTTACCCAGGTTCGGGCCCTCTCGATTAGGTAATACCCTACGTCCTGCTTGATTGATATTGATGATATGAGTATTGCAAGAGTTGATCTACCACAAGATCGTAGAGGCTAAATCCTAGAAGCTAGCCTATGGTATGATTGTATATTGTCCTATGGACTAAACCCTCTGGTTTATATAAACACCGGAGGGGGCTAGGGTTACACAGAGTCGGTTACAAGGGAGGAGATCTACATATTCATATTGCCAAGTTTGCCTTCCATGCAAAGGAGAGTCCCATCCGGACATGGGACGAAGTCTTCAATCTTGTATCTTCATAGTCCAATAGTCCGGCCAAAGGATATAGTCCGGCTGTCCGGAGACCCCCTAATCCAGGACTCCCTTAGTAGCCCTTGAACCAGGCTTCAATGACGATGAGTCCGGCGCGCAGATTTGTCTTCGGCATTGCAAGGCGGGTTCTTCCTCCGAATACTCCATAGAAGATCTTGAACACAAGGATAGTGTCCGGCTCTGCAAAACAAGTTCCACATACCACCGTAGAGAGAATAATATTTCCACAAATATAATCCGCTGACACGTTTAGCAACATGACATCATGCCATGGCCCGGTCATTATTCGAACCATTTTTTCTTCAACCAGCACTGCAAATATCGCGAGGTGGTTTTCTTGGCACGTCTTGTCGAAGCAGAGATCGTGTCCCCTTATCACGGGATTCTCATCAATACGGATGTGGATAACCCAATCGCACCACCAATTACGGCGCTTGGGGAATGAGAGGTTTTACCAGGTGAGTGGGGAGGTGCATCGCCTCTTCCGCCCTTATAAAGGGACAAGGATTCACTCTTTTCACCCACGCTTTCTTCCTGATTCATTCCCTTCTGCTCAAGCTCCAGCGCCCAAGCGTTCACTTTCTCTGTCCACAAAAGGTCTTCCAAAGATGTCCGGATCTGGAGCAGGAGGCAAATGGATGGCCTCTACCGTCCGAGAGAAGGATATCAAAAAGCTTCGAGAGGCCAGGTATCTGGCCAAGAAAATCAGCCACCGTCTCCAGACGGCGGGACAGATCGTCCCTACTCCGAAACCCCACGAGAGGGTTGTATTCCTCCCTCACTTTGTCCGCGGGCTAGGGTTTCCCCTCCACCCATTCGTTCGTGGAATCATGTATTATTATGGGATCGATCTTCATGATCTGTCCCCCAATTCCTTCCTCAACATCTCGACATTCATTTTCATGTGCGATGCTTTTCTCCGCATTTCGCCACACTTCGGTTTATGGTTGAAGGTTTTTAATGTGAAGCCTAAGGTGGTGGGAGGCGAGCACGCCGAGTGCGGGGGCGCTATGGTGAGCAAGATGCCCAACGTCATATGGCCAACGGGAACCTTTAACGATTCTGTCAAGGAGTGGCAACATCAGTGGTTTTTCATCACTGAGCCGTGTAGCAAGGAATGGGCCGCCTCTCCCGAGTTTCGATCCGGCGCCCCTTTGCGGCTTACATCCTGGGTTAAGAAAGGCCTGGACTGGTCCTCGTCCGACGAACTGTCGGTGCTCCGTACACGCGTTAAAGGTATGGGACATAAGAACATTGAACTTGTCAACGTAGTCCAGGTGATGTTGGTCCGCCGGGTATTGCCTTGTCAACACCGGATTTGCAATCTATGGGAATTCGATCCGGCCAGGCACCAAACCTTGCGAGGGTTCTTTGGCTCCTCGCACAAGGACATTTGGAAGGTGCTTTTCAAGTCCAGCAAATCATGGCCGGACTCCGCCGAGGACCGCGGGTACCAACTGTCCCGCCGTACAAGTTCCATGAGTTTATCCAATTTTTCTATCCGCATGACCCAAAGGAAGTGCTTAACGCGTGTTATTGAACTCTCCCAGGGCTGGACGAAGAAGGCGGAGCGGATCCATTGTCCGGCCCCGCTGCCCGAAGACCCGGCCATCCCACTTCTGACGAAAATGCTGGTCCCGGCGCCTTACAAGGTGCCGAAGAAGACGGCCGAGAAGGAGGCCAAAAAGATCCGGGGCGGCCTTCGTCGCTGCGGCACTTCGGACAGAATATCCGAAGGTTCTGGTGCCCATTCCGCCTCCGAAGAGGACGAAGAGGAGGAGGAAGACGAATCCCCTGTGGGGGAAGAAGGAAGAGGACGACCTCCGCACACTTGGAGGCCAAACTGCCCAAAAGGGGAAAGGCTCCTTTTCCGGAGGAGTCCACTGCCGCCGCCGATAGTGGCCCGGCATGGGATCCCAGGGCCCAGCCCCTGGTGAACTTGTAAGTATATGAAATCCGTGTACGTTGAAGCGTCCGGACTCATCGTGGCTTAGTATTTTAACTTGAGCATATTTTTTTGTAGTCCGGCGAGGTCCCGTACCAAACAATCCTCATCCGAGGACCTGCTGAGCTCAAATGCTATGGAGAGCGGGACACCCCCAAAGGCCCCTTCCTCCAAACAGGTGCATGACACCGAGGCTTCGTCCCAGAAGGACCCGGGCCAAGGATGAAAGGAAGAAACCGCGAAGGCGGCGCCTGGAGGTCAAACCGTAGGGACTGGACACGTGGGGGCAAAGATTCCCATGGGGTCTGACGACGGGGGTGATCCTGAGTTCGGCTCCCCACCGGATGCGATTCCAGAGACCTATACGGCTCCAGAATCAAGAAGGCAGCCTCCTTCGGCTGGAGGGGGCGTGCCTGTTCCGACGGTGACCTCTGTCCATACAGAAGTGTCGGATGCTCTATTGGTGGTGTTACGAGACGCCTCCATCGTTGACGAACACCGTGCCCTTATGGGTGCGGTGATTGAGAAGATTCAGTCAACTGAGAGTGGACTAAACGAAGCCTGTATTAGCCTTATAAGAGGCTTTGAGGTATGTTTTATAAGTTGTCGAAGAGTGTCATAGTATAGATAGTAGCCCCTAATACACTGTTCGGTGAAAGAAAGAACCGGACAGGGGATCGAATTGATGATCGCAGGAAGACTCATTGAATGACATTGATTTCTCTTCTGTTTCAAGCAGATACCTGTAGCGGCTGCTGCCTCTCATACTACGGAGATCTCCGGACTGAATCAAAGTCTGGAGCGGGCCATAGAAGAACTTGGCCAATTGAAAATGCAGTTGAGGGATAAACAAGGTATGCACAAGCGTTGCGCGCATTTATTGTGAAATAAATGTTCAGTATGAAATAAGCCGCATAATTTGTGCTAGGGGTTATGACTGAAGCCGAGGCCCTCAAAAGGGTCGTTGCCGAGGCCGAGGAAAAGGTGGCCATAGAGCGGAATCTTCGTGAAAAACACGAGGCCAAAGTTATTAAAGCTGAGCAGGAGTTGCAAGAGGCCGTAAGTAAATGCGAGACCTTGGAGCAGAGTTTAACGGAGAAAGAGTCCGAACTCACCAAGGCGCGTCAAGCCACGAGCGATGCCCAGGGGGAAACCCAAAGCGCCCTGCAGGGGATCCAAGAGGCGAGAAAGATCACGGCTGATAAGGCTTTTCCCATGTAAAGCGAGTATTTGAAGGGAAAACTATGTTTCTGATTGTGAATCCGGATTTTTCAGGTACATTTGCCGAGCTACCTCACAGCATATCAGATGCCGCCCAATTCTACCGAGCCGAAGAAAGGAGCACTGCAGATAAGCTCTTTTGGTCAAAGTATTTGGCGGTGAATTATCCGGTGCCTTTTGCCGATCAACTGAAATAGCTGATCGAACTGCATAAGGCAGCGGAACTAGCCATGAAAGATATGGTTATCCGGCTATGGCCTGCCGAGCCGATCCCAAGCAGCTACTTCAGGCTCGTGAGGCGGCTTGTAAGCGCTTGCCCTCGACTTGACGCCATCAAGCGGTCGGTTTGTATAGAAGGAGAGCGAATGGCCTTCGCCCACTCAAAGGTGCACTGGGGGAAGATGGATGCCGAAAAGCTGGTGACCGACAGACCTCCAGAGGGGAAGGAGCACCGCAAGCCCGAATTATATTATAAGAGTGTCCTGAAAGGATCCTACCTTGCAGCGGAGCTATGCACCAAGGACATTATATTTCCATGAATGCCAATCATGTTGTCCTTTGTAATGTTTGAACAAGGTTGTTTATATGTCGCCTATTATATAAAAGTTTACCCTCCTGTGCGGCCGTTTTTACGTTAAACCTGAGAGTTGGCCAGTCGTCGGCTTCTGCCCCCACGTAAGAAGTACGGGGGTATTCGGGATAAACCTGAGCACTCTTTATCCATGTTTTGGGTCCTCCGAAGGAGGTGCTCAGCACAACGAACCAGGCAATCGGACTATAGGGCTTTATCACTCTCACTTAGCCATAGGAGCTTTAGTATGGTCGTCGCAGCCCCTTGTGTTCGGAAGACCATACTAGGGGCTCTATAAGCGCCTGATCGGAGAAAAACCGATCCATCGCGCGCTGCATTGGTTATGGCATTATGCGAGAGAAATCCTTAAAGATTTTGTAACTGCTCGAACAGCTGACCAGCTCTCGCCGTATCATTACAGTCAGTTTTCGGCTTTCTCTACTGAGGTGCTCATCCGGAAGAACCGGGACACAATCGCAGTAGTTCTCCCAGTGCTACCTTAGCCGATATAGCGGAACTTAAGGTACCAAAACATGGGAGCCAGGCAAACCCAACTATTGACCCAAGACATGATTCGGAGCTGATGCATATAATGCTATAGGTTCGGGGTGCCGAACTTCCATGAAGGTGTTCGGACTTTTATTGCCGTGTTACAGGAAAAATGAAGCCCCTGTCATATTTAAGGCATATCGCTGTGTACGAATGCCACTTGACAAAATGATTTCAATAAGAAATAATCAGTAGGTAAACGTCATATAAATCCACATGTTGCATGTGAATAATACGTCTATGCGTATGGGTACAAGTAATGTGATAAAAAGGGGGTTGTAATAGCAGAACCTGCTGTGACTAGGGGGGAGAGGTTGAGTGCGGATCCATAATATAGCCGGACGTTCACTGCGGGGAATGTCTAAGGATTCCCTAATGCGTTCAAGCTGCCTCCATGTAGTCTGTCCTGGTCGGTGCAAAGGTGAACCTGCGAAGGAAATATAAGAAATTTTTACGTGCTGGATGGCGGTTGAACCGCTGAGTTCGGCCTGTCATGGCCTTTGCCGCAGTGTTTAGTTGAGCTCTGGACGAGCCGGGGTATCCTTCCACAAAATAGTTCGGAGCCCCTTGACGGTGTTCGGGAGCCTGGACGTTGACTCGAGGTTTGGCTGCAAGGTGCTGCTCGTTGTTTCTGCTGCTAAGGCAGTGGTGTATTTGTTGGTGCGGAAGGGAGGTTTGGCCTTGCCATGAACCATGATGACGCCGCGTGTACCGGGCATCTTGAGCTTACGGTAGGCATAATAGGGCACCATGTTGAATCGAGCGAACGCGGTTTGCCCGAGCAGTGCTTGATAATCACTGGTATGGTGCCTCTAAAAGTGGCTTTAGTGGGTTTGGTCGCCGAACGATTGATGCCCATCTTGCGCACTATTTCATGGTAAAGCAGATTTAAACTGCTACCTCCGTCCATAAGAACTCGAGTGAGGTGGAACCCTTCTACTATTGGGTCGAAGATTAGTGCAGCTGGATTGCCCTGATTGGCGTTAACCGGATGACCCGTGCGGTTGAAGGTGACCGGCCCTAATTTATATTGTGGGACGGCTAGTTCTGTTGAGTCGCCATCCCTAAGGGTGCATGTCTGGTCCGAGTTGGCAATTTGGGTGGTATTTACCACATTCACCAATTGAATATGGGGGGACTTTCTTTTGCCCTCCTGTGTTCGGTGATCTGGGCTCTTCGTCGCTATCGTCGCTTTGAGACCCCTCTTCGTCTTTGGCGCCTGCCTTGTTGGCTTGTTTGAAGACCCAACATTCTTTGTTGGTATGGGTGGCTGGCGTTTCTGGGGTGCCATGAATTTGGCATTGGCGATCGAGTATGCGGTCCAGACTGGATGGACCCGGATTTTTATTTTTGGGTGGCCCTTTCCGCTGACCGGACTTTGAGCCCCTGAACCCGGCATTAACTGCCGTATTTTCGGCATTTTCACCATATTTGCGGCGCTTGTGTTTGTTGCGTCATGGTTTGCCGTTGCTATCCCTGGCTTCTGATATGACAGGTTTGCTTGTTGTATTGGTACTACGAGCCAACCAGCTATCTTCGCCTGCACAAAAGTGGGTCATAAGTGTCGTGAGGGCTGCCATGGATTTCGGCTTCTCTTGGCTGAGGTGCCGGGCGAGCCATTCGTCACGGATATTATGCTTAAATGCCGCTAAGGCCTCTGCATCCGGACAGTCGACAATTTGGTTCTTCTTGGTTAGGAACCGGGTCCAGAATTTCCTGGCCGATTCCCCTGGCTCCTGAGTTATATGACTTAAATCGTCAGCGTCCGGTGGTCGCACATAAGTGCCCTGGAACTTGTCCAGGAATGCCTCTGCCAGGTTCTCCCAACTTTCGATGGAGTTTGCCGGCAAGCTATTGAGCCAATGTCGAGCCGACCCTTTGAGTTTTAGCGGGAGATACTTGATGGCATGTAGGTCGTCCCCA
The DNA here is from genome assembly GCF_056163025.1 of Triticum urartu. Classification (NCBI taxonomy): domain Eukaryota; kingdom Viridiplantae; phylum Streptophyta; class Magnoliopsida; order Poales; family Poaceae; genus Triticum; species Triticum urartu. Next base: position 303,460,482 of record NC_141877.1, read on the forward strand.
CGGGACATGTGAATGTGGAGGAAGAAGTCTTCCATCCACACCGCGGGGTCTGTAGTACCATCGTATGATTCAATGTTTACGGGTTTAAACCCTTCTGAGAATTCGTGATCCATTACTTCATTAGTGAAGCATAAGGGGTGTGTGGCGCCTCTGTGCCGGGCTATATCACGATGCGGTTCATATGAGTCTTGTCTGCCCTGTTCGGCTCGGCCGGATTTGCTTTTAGTGTATCCGACGTGATGATCATCGTCGCGTGTTGGTGTGCGCCCCCGTGATCCGTAGATCGATCTTGCATGTTTTGCCTTGTTTTCAAATACGTCTCGCAGGTCCCGCGTGTTTCCCTGGGCCTTGGTATTTTTGTTTGAGTGGCGGTGGGGTGCAGGCTGAACTTCAGGCTGAAACGCCTCTCTGGCTCGGCCACGAGATGGCTGGTCAGCCACATCGTACACAGGTGATGTAGGTTTCAATGCTTCCTCCTTGAGGTGAGGTAGCAACCGGCGCTTTGGGTAACTCTTGGAGGGGCGCTCGAGTTCGTATTCCTCGGCCGCAAGGACTTCGGTCCATCTGTCTGCTAGCAAATCTTGATCAGCTCGAAGCTATTGTTGCTTTTTCTTCAAGCTATTTGCTGTGGCCATAAGCCGGCGCTTGAAGTGCTCCTGCTCGACGAGATCCTCAGGCACGATAAATTCTTCGTCGCCGAGGCTCACCTCGCCTTCGGAGAGAGGCATGTAATTGTCCTCCTTTGATTCTCCATCTGTTTCCCGCTCCGGAGGGATAGCTTGTTCACCCTCATGCTCTAAATCGTGCTAGAGGGGATTGTTGTCGTCTTCGGCACTATCCGGAGTGTTATTGTCTGTTGTGCCAGTATCACTACTTTTGCTATGGCGGGACTTAGAGCGGCGCTGCTGACGTCGGCGCTTGGGTTGCTTCTTGGAGGGGTCATCCTCCGTTGTCTCATCGCAATTGCCTTCTTTGGGGGTGTCCACCATGTATATATCATATGATTAGGTGGCGGTCCAGTGCCCTATGGGCGGTGGTTCCTGTTCGTCTCCTGCATCGTCGTCCATACTGTCGATGTCTTCGGAGTCGAAGTCGAGCATGTCAGTTAAATCTTCGACAGTGGCTACCAAGTGGGTGGTGGGTGGGGAGCGAATTTCTTCGTCGTCCGCATCCCATTCTAGCCGGACATAGTTCAGCCAAGGTTCTCCTGACAAGGAGAGAGACCTTAATGAATTTAGCACGTCGCCAAAAGGTGAGTGCTGAAAGATATCTGCGGAGGTGAACTCCACGATCGGCGCCCAATCGGATTCGATAGGCACGGACGTAGGCGGCTCAGAGTCCGTGGCCGGAGATGAATCCAGTGGTTTGGCAACACGGCTCTCGTAAGGGGTGAAGTCAGTATCCATATCTATCACCACTGAGAGTGCAGCCTCCATGGCGGGGTCTATCCACTCATCCTCGGATGGCGCAATTTGCTCCGAAATGAAGGCCGGAGTAGTTGCAGGTGTGATCTCCCGAACACTGTCTAATGACAGAGCTAAATCATGCTCGTCGTGATTGTGCGACGCACCGGAAGTGGGCTCGAATCCGTAGAAGATCAAGTCTCCGCGGATGTCGGCAGTGTAGTTTAAGTTTTCGAACCTGACCTGATGGCCAGGGGCGTAGCTCTCGATCTGCTCTAGATGGCCAAGCGAGTTGGCCCGCAGTGCGGAGCCGCCGAATACGAAGATCTGTCCGGGGAGGAAAACCTCACCCTGGACCGCATCGTTACCGATGATTGAAGGAGCCATCAAGCCTCACGACGACGGCACAGTGGAACTCTCAATGAAAGCACCAATGTCGGTGTCAAAACCGGCGGATCTCGTGTAGGGTGTCCCGAACTGTGCGTCTAAGGCGGATGGTAACAGGAGGCGGGGGACACGATGTTTACCTAGGTTCGGTCCCTCTCGATGGAGGTAATACCCTATGTCTTGCTTGATTGATCTTGATGATATGAGTATTACAAGAGTTGATCTACCACGAGATCGTAGAGGCTAAACCCTAGAAGCTAGCCTATGGTATGATTGTATATTGTCCTATGGACTAAACCCTCCGGTTTATATAGAAACCGAAGGGGGCTAGGGTTACACAGAGTCGGCTACAAGGGAGGAGATCTACATACCTGCATTGCCAAGTTTGCCTTCCACGCCAAGGAGAGTCCCATCCGGACACGGGACGAAGTCTTCAATCTTGTATCTTCATAGTCCAACAGTCCGGCCAAAGGATATAGTCCGGCTGTCCGGAGACCCCCTAATCCAGGACTCCCTCGGCATGTCCGGTTTAATGAAGCATGGAATTATGCAAAATAAACACAAACAACATTTTTAACATGGTTGAAAGTTGCATATCATGAAACTAGATGAAAAACCAAGCATTTTACATATATAAGTTATTTACATATGATGCACGGTTGGTGAGTTAGGATATGCATGAAGCTTGGGGGGGGGGGGTCTGCAAAACAGGTAAAACACTGGATAATGTCTAAAACGCAGACAGGAAAAAACACTATATGGGTCGAATCTAAGCAGAGGTCCAACATGAACAGAAAAAAGGGGGGCGCTGGGGCTGCTCACCCATGGGCCAAGCCCAGTAAGTGGATAAGGTCGGAGGCAGACTGGGCTTTGAGCGCAGAGCTGGGCCTTGAGGGAGGGACAAAGCTGGCTGGCGGCTTGCAACTGGGAAGTCAACACGGGCGCTGGTCCTCCTCGTCCCCGCATGCTCGCATGTAGAAGGAGGGGAGGCAGCAGCCGATGCAGGGGAGCCCGCAGATGGGGACGATAGGTGGAGGAGGAGGAGGATCCGAGGTAGGGTCCGTTCACGACGGCGGCGGGACCGACGAGCTCGAGGCCGACATCGCCATGGAGGTCGGCTCTTGTGGCGGAGAGGAAGGAGACGACGGGGGCACGTCCTGGCAGGGCGGCGCGACGAAGTGCAGAAGGGCCGCCTGGTTGGGTACTCCGGCGAGGTTGGAGCAACGGGAGGCGATAGAGCTTGCCGGGGTGGTGTCCGGTCTCCTGTCTCCTGTGGCGCGCGGGGAAGACGGCGCAGGGGCGAGGCTCGAAGCATAGGAGTCCACCGCGGGGCTGGGGATGCAGCGACAAGCTGTGCGGCTGACTTGCCGTTGCTGGATGCAGGGGAAGCGCGGGACTTGGCTATGGGGACGACGACGAGGGGGCTGTGGGACAACGCAGCCGCGGACTTGGAGATCCATGGCGGGGCTCCTGTCCATGGCGCTCGGGAGGACACCTGCATGACAGAACGAGGGAGAGAGATCAGGGGAAGGGGAGAGCAAGGGAAGAATGGAGCAGAGAAGGAGGGAGGAGCTCACCTGCTGGCTCTGGCGAGCTGCTGGTCACTGGTGGTGGTGCTCCGGTGGCCGGCCGGTCGAGTGAGTTGCTTGGGGAGGAGCGAGCAGAGGGATGCAGGAGGAGGCAGCGAGCGCCTTCGAGATTGGGTGGAGGAGGAAACCGAGGAGAAGGGGATCGGGGAGGATCCCGAGGTGTGATTTGAGTGTGGCGGCGGCAAGGAGGAAGGATGGGATATCTCTCCTAGATTTTAGGGTTGCCCCGTTTATATACGCTGGTGGATTAGGTTAGGGGCTATCGGATCCCTCCGATCGTAATCGGACGATCGAGATAAAATAGGCTAGGAGAGTCAAAGATCAAACCGATGATATTTTAGGGATGTTTGAGGATGAGCCAGACCCATCGGTAACGACTGCTCGGGTCAGGTTCGGGACAACTTCCGGACGCGCGCGAGGGGTTTGATGCACTATGCAAGGAGGGGTCAGGTGGGGTTTTCGGAGCCTCCGATCGCGATCGATGGATCCGATCAAGAGGGAGGATAGGTAGGTCTAGGTGGGCTGGTTGTGACTGTGTAGAAGGTCGAGGGCTGCGGGAGAGAAGAGAGAGAGAGACCCGCCAGCAATTTTTGGAAACCGAAAACGTCCGATGAAAAGACCGGCTATACTGCCGCTATAGTTATCCGTTGGGACATCAAACGGACTCTGAATGCAATGAAACATGGCAGGCGACCTACTAACAACATAACAACAACGCACGCCAACTTTCACCCCATTCCGAGAACATTTTCCGGCCACTTATGAAATAATATTTCGGACGTGCCGCGGGCGCGTGCAAGTGTGTCTGGGCTCAGAACGGACAACAGAGAGAACTGGGAGACCCGGACGAATGCAAGTTTTGAAAACATGATGATGCAATGCACATGATGACATGGCAAGATGCAACACGCAAGCGAATGACAAGGCAACAACAGCGAATAACTGGAAGACACCTGGCGGAACGGTCTTGGGGCATTAAAACACTCCACCACTACAAGAGGATCTCGTCCCGAGATCTAGGATGGCACCGGAGAGAAACGGAAGAGGAAGAGAAGAGGTAAAACTAAGTTGCTTCTTGTACAAACGAGTGAAACCAACGAACCTTGAGAGGTTGAACAAATTGAAAGAAAGAAAGCATACAACGAAGATGAACGAAGTTGAAAACAGTCCGTTAGAAAAGAGGAACAAGGAATGTTGCGAAAATCTTGTGGGTATAATGACATAAATGAAGAGCTCCAGCGACAAGGAAGGACAAGTAACCACTCTGGTTAAAACAAGATAGCGGAGGAATAAGATTGATATCATTTGGACAACACTGCGACTGTAAATGGAAGGAATCGAACATGAATTTGAAAATATGAGAGGATACTTGATGAAATCAACAACACAATACCTCCGGAACAATTGAAAGAATGGCACAAGGGGTAAGAAAGATCTCAGACAGCACTCCGGTTGAGAAGGAGACAAAACTTGATAAGATGAGAGAACTTGAAAAGAGGTCACGATACTCCGGTTGATTGGATAAGCAAATGAAAGAACATGATCTTTGCAAAAATGGGATGCTGGGTCGAAGAGTGCAACATCACAATGCCTCCGGAACAAAAGAATAGAAGCTAGATTGTTGGGATAAAGGGACGGATAGGAAAATGACAACTTTTGCCACAAATGAACTTGGAAAGCATCCTTGCAAAGAAGGATTGCACGGGGTTGTTGGGAAATCAACAACGGAAAGAATAAGCTTGTAGTGGGCTTATGGAAAACATCTCAAAATTTGAGGTGAAATTCTGCCACCGAAAACAATGATTGATAGGGAATAATGAAGAGATGAAAAGAATCCTTGACGATCCACCATGAAGAAACTCTCGAAGAACTCCGGATAGATAAAAAGAAGGTCGCAAGGAAAGGAAGCTTGGAAAGAATAAGATGATTCCTTGCATCGATTGGATGGAGCTACGCAATGGTATAACCGAGAAAAACTTGGAACTCCGGAAAAGAAAGATGAACAAATGAAATAAAGAATTTTGATGCACCTCCGGAATAAGGATCTGAATTTACTCGATGAAACAAGAATAAGAATTACATTATGCTTATCATTCATCAATTAAGTTGATGACACACAATGAATTTGGCATACTACTCATTCTCATTGGAAAAGATTAAGGAGAGATATAGCGTAAACTTGGTAAGGTCTTGATGGATCCACCGGTGGGATTTGGAAATAAAGAATGAGTTGATATGATAACCAAGGAATAGAACTCTTGAATGAACCACCGTAAGAATTGAAAATGGAAGTACCAAAGGCACAATTCACCGAATAAAAAATACTTGACAGAATTTAGATACATGAGAACAAAGAGATCATGAACTGATTAGAGGATATTTGAACGATGCACCGGTTATTTTTGTAGAGCGAGAGCTGAAGGCTGGAGTGAATAATTCTGAGATGATGGCTCCGAAGAATCAAACTGAAAAGACTCCTGAATTGCTTTGGATGGGTGAAAAGAATTATCACAATCAAAAACACTTATGAGAGGATGGCATAATGCTAGAACCATGAATCTTTGGAAGAACGGATAAAATTTGAAGGAGAAACTCTTCTTCGGTCTTCAAAATCCAGCAATGATGACGAGAAACACCACCATGAATTGTTGAGGCACTCCAGAATGAAAAATTAGAAAGGTTGACCCAACGATGATAGAATTTTGAAAGATCTTGGAGAAAGACATATGACTGATGATAATTCATTCTTATGTCAAACTTGGAAAAGAATTTAAGAGTAACTCTAGAAAAATTAGAAGAGTCAGGTAAGATCCTGGAAAAAACTTGTGGGTTAGGGCCCACTCAAAAGAAACACCGTTGAACGATTACTTGAAAAGAGAGATTGCACCGGTTGAATTAAATGACTCAAAAGAGATAACAACCTCGAGGTAGCTTGAGCGGATTGATAATGGAACACAAGTCTTCTAAGATATCTTCAGCACTCCAGAAAAAATGAATAGCGAGAAGTGGATGATTAAGTGGTGCACCGGCATGAGAAAGCATTAGAAACGAGGAAAAGATATGATCGACAAAGCTTGAATTTAATCCACCGGAGAAGAAAAAGAATGAAGAATGATGAACTTGTAGAGCATCTTCATGAGAACCACCGGGTAAGAACATTGACAGAAAAGAATGGAGAGACTTCCCATCAATAAAAGGATACTCAATTAGCGACTTCTGACTCCATGAACAAAAGGGTGGGTGGGAAAGAAAATGAATTTGGATGGGGAAACGACACCGTTGAGAAGAAGAGAGTTGATCTTACAAGGATGAAGTGGATGGAATAACTTGAAGATGAAAGCACCGGTTGAAAAGGATTGACAAGACAATCTCGACGATGAAGAAGGATTAGTATTCACATAGGAATATCAGAACACCGCTTAAGGAAGGTATGGAATCAACACTTGACATTGAAGCAACTCGAATACCACAACTCAAAACAAAAACAAAGGATTGGCTTGCAGAATAAGCCGGAACAAACATATGATAAACCCCATATCGTATCATGTGTGTGTTGGAAGGATATCCTACGTGATACTTGAATTCCCACTTATAAACTCCTGAAACTTTTTGGTTATGCAATCAGGTGTTGGGGATACAGGGGAAGCATAATATCTCACCCAAACTAACAATTCCTACATCTAGCTGTATCCATCCTTCAACACATAACCAAGAAACCTTCGGAAATCGTGTACCTCAACCTTCGAAAAGCATCTGTTATACGAGTTATGGCAATACTCCCGAACTCCCGCCCCAGTACTGGGTGACGTCGAGGTTATCTCACCAACAACTGCATAAAAGAGATTTTCGATGTTGGCGAACTCATGTATTCCAGAACTGCAACGATAAAATTATGATGACAACACGTCGGAGCTCAACTCCCCGGACACTGCCACAACCCCTAAATGTCAGGAGGCACCAAGAACAATGTTCTCGTCACAAAACTATCGGAACGATTCCAAGATACCCGCGTGATCCTAAATTTTTTTTCATGAAATTTGAGGAGAGAAGAGTCAAAACTTATACGTCAGGAGGCCTCACTAGAGCGACGAAGGGACTGAGGAGTAAAAAGGAATCTTACTCTCCGATATATATAATCCTAAGACTCAAAACATTTTGTTCTAGACTCAACAACGTCAGCGATTCGATCAAGCAGGGGGCTCCTAAGTCGGGGATGGCTCTGATTACCAACTTGTAACACCCACAATGCGGTTATATCTCCCACGTGTCGGGGCACGACTTAGATGCATAGCCGCATGGTAGGCTTGTCGCAAGAGGGGTAATCTTTACACATCCCATGTACTGAATAAGAAAGGGATAAAGAGTTGGCTTACAATCGCCACTTCACACAATACATAAATAGTTCATACATAATCCAAAGTACAAACAAAGGTCCGACTACGGAACCAAAATAAAAGAAGACAACCCCAAATGCTAGATCCCCGATCGTCCCAACTGGGCTCCACTACTGATCAATAGGAAACGAAACAACACAACGAACAAGTCTTCATCGAGCTCGCACTTGAGCTCGGTTGCGTCATCTGCACTGCTATCATCGGCACCTGCAACTGTTTGGAAGTATCCGTGAGTCACGAGGACTCAGCAATCTCACACCCGCGATATCAAGACTATTTAAGCTTATGGGTAGGACAGGTAATGAGGTGGAGCTGCAGCAAGCACTAAACATATATGGTGGCTAACATACGCAAATAAGAGTGAGAAGAGAAGCAACGCAATGGTCGTAAGCTAGAAGTGATCAGGAAGTGATCCTAAAACTACTTACGCACAATCATAACACAAGAACCGTGTTCACTTCCCGGACTCCGCCGAAAAGAGACCATCATGGCTACACATGCGGTTGATGCATTTTAATTAAGTCAAGTGTCAAGTTCTCTACAACCGGATATTAACAAATTCCCATCTGCCACATAACCGCGGGCACGGCTTTCGAAAGTTTATACCCTGCAGGGGTGTCCCAACTTAGCCCATCACAAGCTCCCATGGTCAACGAAGGATATTCCTTCTCCCAGGAAGACCTGATCAGACTCGAAATCCCGGTTACAAGATATTTCGACAATGGTAAAACAAGACCAGCAAAGCCGCCCGAATGTGCCGACAAATCCCGATAGGAGCTGCACATATCTCGTTTTCAGGGCACACCGGATTGTCCAAGCTTCCGGTAGGCCAACCTAGAGTTGCCCCTGGTGGCCACCGGTGGCTAAAAGGTTGGACCAACACTCAGAGGAGCACTGGCCCGGGGGGTTAAAATAAAGATGACCCTCGGGCTCCGGAAACCTAAGGGAAAAAGGCTTAGGTTGTTAGGCAAATGTAAAACCAAGGTTGGGCCTTGCTGGAGGAGTTTTATTCAAAGCGAACTGTCAAGGGGTTCCCATAACACCCAACCGCGTAAGGAACACAAAATCAAGGAACATAACACCGGTATGATGGAAACTAGGGCGACAAGAGTGGAACAAAACACCAGGCATAAGGCCGAGCCTTCCACCCTTTACCAAGTATATAGATGCACTAAATTAAATAAGAGATATTGTGATATCCCAACATGTCCATGTTCCAACATGGAACAAGCTTCATCTTCACCTGCAACTAGCAACGCTATAAGAGGGGTTGAGCAAAAGCGGTAACATAGCCAAACAACGGGTTGCTAGGAAAGGTGGGTTAGAGGCTTGACATGGCAATATGGGAGGCATGATATAGCAAGTGGTAGGTAGCACGACGTAGCAATAGAGTGAACAACTAGCAAGCAAAGATAAAAGTGATTTTGAGGGTATGGTCATCTTGCCTGAGATCCCGCAAGGAAGAAGAACGAGTCCATGAAGAAGGAAAACGGACATAGTCGAACGAATCCTCACAACTCTGGACCAAAACCGAAGCTAACGAGAGAAGCAACCCGGAAAGAAGAAAGCAACATAGTAAACAACCATCACATGAACATGGCATGATGCACAACCAAGTATGATGCATGTCCGGTTTAATGAAGCATGGCATTATGAAAAATAAACACAAACATCATTTTAAACATTTTTAACATGGTTGAAAGTTGCATATTATGAAACTAGATGAAAAACCAAGCATTTTACATATATAAGTTATTTACATATGATGCATAGTTGGTGAGTTAGGATATGCATGAAGCTTGGGGGGTTTCTGCAAAACAGGTAAAACACTGGATAATGTCTAAAATGCAGACATGAAAAAACACTATATGGGCCGAAACTAAGCAGAGGTCCAACATGAACAGAAAAAAGGGGGGGCGTTGGGGCTGCTCACCCATGGGCCAAGCCCAGTAAGTGGATGAGGCCGGAGGCGGACTAGGCTTTGAGCGCAGAGCTGGGCCTTGAGGGCGGGACTAAGCTGGCTAGCGGCTTCGGACCGGGAAGTCAACGCGGGCGCTGGTCGTCCTCGTCCCCGCGTGCTCGCACGTAGAAGCAGGGGAGGCAGCGGTCGATGCAGGGGAGCCCGCAGATGGGGACGACGGGTGGAGGAGGAGGCAGATCCGAGGTAGGGTCCGTTCACGGCAGTGGCGGGACCATCGAGCTCGAGGCCGACATCGCCATGGAGGTCAGCTCTTGTGGCGGAGAGGAAGGAGACGGCGAGGGCACGTCCTGGCAGGGCGGCGCAACGAACTTCAGAAGGGTCGGCCTGGTTGGGTACTTCGGTGAAGTTGGAGCGATGGGAGGCGATAGAGCTTGCCGGGGTGGTGTCCGGTCTCCTGTCTCCTATGGCGCGCAGGGAAGACGGCGCAGGGGCGAGGCTCGAAGCATAGGAGTCCACTGCGGGGCTGGGGATGCAGCGACAAGCTGTGCGGCTGACTTGCCGTTGCTGGATGTAGGGGAAGCGCGGGACTTGGCTATGGGGACGACGACGAGGGGGCTGTGGGACAACGCAGCCGCGGACTTGGAGATCCATGGCGGGGCTCCTGTCCATGGCGCTCGGGAGGACACCTGCATGACAGAACAAGGGAGAGAGATCAGGGGAAGGGGAGAGCAAGGGAAGAAGGGAGCAGAGAAGAAGGGAGGAGCTCATCTGCTGGCTCCGGCGAGCTGCTGGTCACTGGTGGTGGTGCTCTGGTGGCCGGCCGGTCAAGTGAGTTGCTCGGGGACGAGCGAGCAGACGGATGCTGGAGGAGGCAGCGAGCGCCTTCGGGATTGGGTGGAGGAGGAAACCTAGGAGAAGGGGATCGAGGAGGATCCCGAGGTGTCATTTGAGTGTGGCGGCAGCAAGGAGGAAGGATGGGACATCTCTCCTAGATTTTAGGGTTGCTCCATTTATATACGCTGGTGGATTAGGTTAAGGGCTATCGGATCCCTCCGATCGTAATAGGACGATCAAGATAAAATAGGCTAGGAGAGTCAAAGAACAAACCAATGATATTTTAGGGATGTTTGAGTATGATCCGGACCCATCGATAACGACTGCCTGGGTCGGGTTCGGGACAACTTCCGGACGTGCGCGAGGGGTTTGATGCACTGTGCAAGGAGGGGTCAGGTGGGGTTTTCGGAGCCTCCGATCGCGACCGATGGATCCGATCGAGAGGGAGGATAGGTAGGTTTAGGTGGGTTGGTTGTGACTGTGTAGAAGGCCGGGGTCTGCGGGAGAGAAGAGAGAGAGAAAGAGACCCGGCAGCAGTTTTCGGAGACCGAAAACGTCCGACGAAAAGACCGGCAATACTGCCGCTATAGTTAGCCATTGGGACATCAAACAGACTCCGAATGCGATGAAACTTGGCAGACTACCTACTAACAACATAATGACAACGCACGCCAACTTTCACCCCGTTCCGAGAACATTTTCCGGACACTTATAAAATAATATTTTGGATGTGCCACGGGCGCGTGCAAGTGTGTTTGGGCTCAGAATGGACAACAGAAAGAACTGGGAGACCCGGATGAATGCAAGTTTTGAAAACATGATGATGCAATGCACATGATGACATGGCAAGATGCAACACACAAGCGAATGACAAGGCAAAAATAGCGAATAACTGGAAGATACCTGGCGCAACGGTCTCGGGGCATTACAGTTTCGCTCTTGAACATACAATATACTCCCTCCGATCCTTTCTAGTAGTTTACATATAAGTTTTATGTGTAGTCAAAGTATCTCTACTTTGATCAAACTTACACAAAAAAGTATCAACATTCAAAAACGCTGTCAGGACCCCGATTCCAAGTCACATCGATCTAGCTGGTAACACCTCATATCACTTTGCGGCCTCACGCACGGTATTCCCATGGGTGTCGCCTTACCAGGGCCCGGGACCGTTTGCGTCTTTTGGCTCATGTATATGATAGTGTCGCCAGCATCCATATGACAGAGAACCCGGCCGACATGGCTAGTCGTGAACCCAAAGCGGCACTAACCCATGGGGACAGGCATACATGAATCAACTTCGAGCATGTCGGTCAGCAGCGTGTGAATCCGGGCTATAGCACTGGGCTAACAGGACTCCGGTAACCCGGGCTGTAGCAGGCTAGGCAGGACTCCGGATGTCACCGCGTGACATTTCCCCGAAGGGACAGACACATGAACAAAGTGAAACACATGCCGGCCAGTCAAGTGTCCTGAGCAGTAGTGTTGGGCTAGCAGGACTCCGGTGAACCGGGCTGTAGCGGACTACTATGGCTCATGGAAGCACAAGACTACATTTCCCCATAAGAGAGGCTACCAAGGATAAACCACTAGGTTGTCAGATCCCACACATACCAAGCATTTCAATCATACACACAATATGCTCGATATGTGCAAATACAACATGGCATCACAACATAACTCTACGACTCAAAGTATTTATTCATTAGGCTCTGAGGAGCGAGATATTACAAACATGGGTCTCATGACCCAACAAACACAGCATACAAATCAAGGCACAAGCGGAAGCTTAACATGTCTGAGTACAAACATGTACAAATGAAAAAGGCTAAGAAGCCTGACTATCTACCAGATCCTGCCGAGGGCACAAGATCGTAGCTGAGGTATCAAGCTAAACGTTGAAGTCCACGCGAAACTACTAGCGAGACTGAAGTCTCTCTACAAAACATAAATTAAGCAAACGTGAGTACAAATGTACCCAGCAAGACTTACATTAGAACTAACTACATATGCATCAGTATCAATAAAGGGGTGGTGGAGTTTAACTGCAGCAAGCCAGCTTTTGACTCAGTGGCTAACCTGAACTACGACTGCAATAACTCTTTTGAGGTGGCGCACACGAGTCCACATATTCACCATATCAATACTCCACTATGGATCCTCTCCCGTCTCCATACGAGAACGCCATCCATAGCACTCACGCTTATCTTGCGCATTTTAGAGTATCCACTTTCACTTGTCTATGAACTATGCAAGGGGTCCAAGTTTCCATATCCGAGGAATCCGGCTATTCGAATAGATAATGATAACCCTGCAGGGGTGTACTTCTTCACACACGCTCTCGCCACTTATCGCCCTGTACACGTCATGTACCTCAGAAACCTTCAAGCAGAAGCCGGGCGAGGGAGTCGGCCACGACCTGACTAACCAACAAGTCTCTAGTCCAGGTTTATCGCCTATTCGGGTTCCATCCGCAAGGAGATCCGGCCGGGGTGTCGCTCACGGCCCCAAACGATGTGTACAGGGTTCCAAGCCCACCAAACGGGTGACGCTTGGCATACCTGGCCACGGTGCCTAGTCTGTCCCAAGCCCACCTGTACCGGGTGCCACTTGGTAGACTACTAACACAACCTACAAACACCAGAAACTAGTTGCAACTCCTAGACAGAGATCAGGTTGATTAATAAGTCGAGAGGGGCACTTAAGCATTCCAATGCGTGGTAGTAACTGTTCATGGATCACAAACACAGAACTCAGTTCCTGAGGACGGCTGCAATGAGACAACCCACCATGTACTCCTACGTGGCCTCTCACCGCTACCTTTACCAAATCGTGTTCACACACTTAGCTCTCAACAGTAGGACATGTTCACAACTTTCCAATTCATTCCCGATGAATCAGACCCGACTCAACTCTAAGCAGTAGCAGGCATGACAAACAAGCATGAATGAGTACGCACATCAGGGCTCAAACAACTCCTACTCATGCTAGTGGGTTTCATCTATTTACTGTGGCAATGACAGGTCATGCTGAGGAAATGGGTTCAGCTACCGCAACATGTAACAGTTGAAACGTTGTTGTCCTAATGCAGTAAAAGAGAGCAGGAGCGAGAGAGTGGGATTGTATCGGAATGAACAAGGGGGTTTTGCTTGCCTGGCACTTCTGAAGATAGTAAAGCTCTTCATCGGTGTCATCGAATTCATCGCTGGATCAATGTCTACTGAGGGGGGACAAACACCGGCAATAGAGAAGATATACAATCAATGCAATGCAATAGTATGATGCATGAATGTGACATGGCAATAATGTTATGATTTGAGCTAATGCATCTAGCTATGATTTAAATGAAGTTGGTTTGAATACATGATTCAAATTCCAACTCCATATATGATTATTTAAATGCCATTTATTTGTTTTTTTCCAAAAAAGAGGACAAATATTGTTCAAACATGCATGAAAATGGTACAGATGGATTCCTTGAATTTTTCTGATAATTTTTCATATATAAATTATTTTATTTGGAGTTACGGTTGAATTTCTATGATTTTTAGAAGTTTTAAACATTTTCTGGAATTTCCTGAATAAAAATAAATCCAGAAAATGCATTACTGCGTCAGCATTGCGTCATGCTGACCTCAGCAGGTCAACAGACCTGGTCCAGGTCAAACCTAACCAGTGGGTCCCGCGTGTCAGTGTCATTAGTCTAACTAGTTTTTAGTTAGTCCTAATCCTAACTTAATTAGCAGGCGGATCCCATTTGTCATTGACCCAGAGGGGTCAAACTGGGCCCACCCGGGGTTTAACTCGGTCAGCGGGGTCAAACCCCTGGTCAGCAGGTCAAATCCACCGGCGACTCGACGCCGGCGAGACCCGAGACGGCGGAGAGCGTCGGAAACACGCTACAGGGCACGGGCGAGGCTGTTCTTGGGCTTGTTAGAAAGCTCTTGCTAACGCGCGTCTAGTGGTGGTGGAGGCCGGGCCTATGGTGGCCGAAGACAACGACGGCGAGCTCCAAGGCGGCGGCCGGAGTTCGGCAAAGACGGGTTCGGCGCCACGGTGATCCATAAGACGAGTTGGTGAGTTCTACAACTTCCTGGGAAGGCTCTGAGCACATTGGTGTGCTCGTACGCGAGCCGCAACGACTATGGCCACGACTGCGCCATTGCCGGTGGCGAGGAGCTCACGGCTCCGGTGGCTAGGCTGGTTAGGGGAAGGGATTCACTGCGGGGAGAAGGGGAAAATGCTCGGGAGCTCACAGCGGATCCAGTAGAGGCAACGGCGAGGCCGGGGAGGTGCTGATGAAGACGGGAGGTCGCCGGCGATCTCGGCGGCCAAACGATGAAGACGAGGTCGGGGGCGGCGTTTTGGGGCGTCCGGCGTCGCGTGAGTAGGTGGGGAGGACGACGACGTCGCGGTGGAGCTCGAGAGCAGCTCGGTCAGGCGAGGCGGTGGCTGTGGCCGCGTGGCAGTGAACGGCGGCGACGAGCTCCGCTCGGTGGCTGCGTGCGGGAGAAACAGAGGAGGGGAGAGAGAGAGCAGCGAGTGAGGGGGAGGACCAGGGGGTCTCTGGCATCTCCGGGGCGTCGCGAGGACAGGGCGAAGGGGGAGCAGGAGGTGGAAGCAGGAGGTGGAGCTTGGTTGCGCGCGCGTTGACACGGCGTCGTCCTCCTAGCAGAAGCTAGGAGACGACTGGCAGGGGTTGGTGGGCTGGGCCAACTGGGCTAGCTCCAGGTAAGTGGCTGGGCTTCTCTCTCTCTGTGTATTTTTTCTATTTATTAATGTTTTCTATTTTCTGCAATTGGTTTTGATTTGATTTAAAACATCAAATCATTTTTTTAACTTTTTGTAAATTGTTATGTGAGCTCGGGAACTAGTCCAAGGTCACAGGCAACTTACAAAAATATTTGAACTTTATTTCTTATATAACAGAAATAAATTCAACTCAAATATGTCATTGGTTTAAGTCAAAGGCCCAAAATAAATATTTTTGTGATTCCAAAAATATTGGTTTGAATTTTACCTCTTACCAACATTTTCACAGAGTAACAGGAACATTTCTTTGGACTCATTTGATGAGATTTAAATGTTGGTTATTTTTAAAAGGTTTCTGAGGCTTTTAAAATTCCCTCAATTCAAATTTCAGAATTTAGACATGGTGATCATGCAAGGACAGGCAAAGGCTAAACTAGGGCTGTGACAACTCACCCCTACTAAACAAGAATCTCGTCCCGAGATTCAAGACGTGAGGTAAGAAGAGAGAGGGGACACAAGACCAACACAATCTTCACAATCCAATTGCCCTTGATAGGAATGTTGATTCCTTGCTTCATGTTTATCTTGATATCCTTGCTCTCGAGATCTTCATTCAACTCGATGACAATGAAAAGAGGTTCTACAAGAAACGATCTCCTAGAAGATCGAGCAACTCACGATCAACTCACGGGATGAGACATAGTAACATCTCTCGAGTTGAGACAGAAAACACACCTCGAGAGGGATGGAAGAAACAGATGACAAAGGTTCGATTTGGTAGGCAACAATCCCATGCTTAAGAAGATGGTGAACGGTTGTCAACGTAGCGAGGATTTGAGTTGCCATGATACCATAATGAGATACCCTAGAGAAGGATGACTCGTAGAATTATCCCTTAGGTGGAAAAAACAATTACTTTTGATCCATAGATCCTTGAAACTCTTCATACCAGCCTAAGGCAATTCACAATTGATCATTTGAAGGAGTCGAAAAGAATGACATACTCTGACTAGGATGGATGATGTGGACTACCTTGTTGAAGACAATGCAACGGATGATTTTTGCTTATCATCAGAAATGGATGGGACCCATGGTAGGACCACTTTTGAAGATGATCCTAAACAGTAATTACTGAGGTGCAAGCTGGGAACAAATGCAAATGCTGGGAATGATTCTGGTAATTGGGAATAACTCAACGAGAGTGATTCCACCGTTTGAATGGTTATAGCTTAATCAAGGAAATCAAGAACACAAGAATCCCTAAGGAACAACTTATAGAATAAGCCGCATGAAATCCTCGTGGAGAAGATGGACAAATTGCCCAATCAAGATACTATAGTGATAGATCCTCTGGCTAGGTGTGTCGGCCAGAACATCAACCTTGTCGGGGCCTACATCATAGGTCTTGGAAAAGTTCCAACCATCATATCTGCCTGAGATTTAGATCTGGTTGGTAACAGGATATTTCAGACATCATGTCTGGAAAATAAAGTTTGCAACACAAATCGACGAGAGGACATTGCGGGAGTCTTGGGAAATGAACTACGATGGCAAGCTCCAAAACATGAGCTGGTTCTGCTACACACATGTGAACATGTTGTCCAAGACAAGCATGACCACAGAGTAGTCTTACAATAAAACACTACCGAGTTCAGGTGGGGAACCATCATTGTGGATAACGAAGTCCTTGCATAAGGCATGCTCTTAAGAAGGAACTTCTTCTCCTTGAACAAGTCAATCAGTGGCTCGGTGTGCTAGGAACACATATGGAGTGGAGGTAATTAATCTACCAAACCATAGAATACTTCGCATGTATGTATGACTAATTTGGGATGATTCCAGAGGAAACAAAACAAACCTTTCTCAAATTCAAGGCGGCAACTTACACCTAATGCACGTGAACTTGGAGAAAGTCACTTCTTACACCAAAATGTGCTTCATGAACGGGACATGAAGATAATGCTTACAAAAGTTTCCAATACTAGCTTGATGTTCAACATGAATCATGGGGAAGACAAAATGCTGCTGATGGGCTCAACAACAACTCATCGGAATTTCCAGATCACTGGACTTCCACCATCATGTGAACACGGTGATAGCATTGGTCAGACCAAAAGATGTAATGGTGTATGCTCGAGGGATCAACCACGAGTAAGACAACATTACGAACATCGTTGGTTCTGGTTTGACTTGACGATAGCCCATACTCAAGTTAAAGTTTTGACAAGGTAATAGATCCAACAACTGATCACAGGGACCAATCAATGAAGATATCATCTTTCTTCAACGCACACTACACAACAATATCCCTTAATGATGAACTAAGTCGGACAAGCTTCCATCTTCCAACTCTCCAAGTTGTTGTTTTGCTCAACCAACTAGCTCAGGGTATCCAACACAGATTCTTGGAGAAAGGGTGGTTTACAAGAAACCAACTTGATCACGAACTCCACATAACGGTCAGGGAACAACCTGGTAATACTTCCGAGAAGATATTCGGAACATCACGAACCACCGATATGTTACTAAGCTCGAGAACAATCTTGCTTTTCAGGGAAGGATGATATGATCAAAAGAGCGAGGGTTTGACACAGGCCTAACTCATTGATCCTATCTCATTGATCGAGGAGTGCACCAGGAATAAGGACAAGGTAGCACGATCAATCCTAGAATAGTGATTCGATAACCAACACGCTAAGAATGATAATAATGTCCATAGCTACCAAGAAACACAGTTGCTAGGAGTATTGATTTCACACATCATGGTTCACTTGTCGGTACTCTGGTTGCAACAACACGGAACCGAGGAGAGAATGATGATGGCGAGAAGTATCACTGCGTCAAGAGTGCATAAGAGATGGAGCAATTCTCATGACAATCCTGACATAAAGGGGGTAATACTCCAGGATAGAACAGAGCAAAAGCTGGATTGGCATTTGATCTGCAGAACAGAACACAACTACTTTGACCCAATCCTGGATATGGATGAGATACTGGAGTTTGTTTCTCCTAGTCATTCCGGAATAGAATGGCTTGATGGACCACAAGAATAAAAGGGCATTGATGAACACAAATGCACACATACTCTTTGGTATCAACTGATAGAGGATGGTCGGGATACAACTGAAGAGGAACAACTCGAGGAACATATAATTTTCTGAGTTGTGGATGCATAGATTAATATGTCGAACCAAGTTCAACAGGTTTCTTCCAGATAACCCATGCAGAAAGGTAGAACTGGCAGAATCACAATTATGGATGGAGAACTCCTCAAGAGTACTCTAATTGTGAGCTTTTGGTTCAAAGAACTTCTTCCTTAATGGTTCATGGTATTTGGAAGAAGGAAATACCACGGACATCGAGGACTATCGCAAAGGTTACTAATATCTTAAGGGAACTAGCAAATACTAACAACATGAAGTAAGTAGGTTGAATCTCAGGTTCAGAAACCCGGGAGTAGAATACCTACTACTAAGTAGAATCACGGGATGCTTTCGAGAATGATGGCCAGATTCATCACACTGGGAACACAAAACATGGCTAGATTACTAGGTGACTCCCTAAAACACCTAGGGTCATAATAATAGCTCCAATAGACATGTTGAGGTAGTGGAGTACCTCAACTCACCGATTAGTGTGCTTAATCTGGCCCAAAATGACATCAGGAACGGGAGGAAGGGATTTGCAAATGCATCAGACTGTTTAGAGACCTGGGATGACTCAGACAGCATAACGGCTGTAAATGCTCAAAAAGATTTGAGACATCCTGCCAAATGGTGGCATAACCACTCAACATCACAATATCCAAGGGTCCGAGATCAACTGTCAACACAAAGAAATACTAGAAACTGAACTGAGACTTGAATTAAACAATCCTATAAGTCTACGGATTAGTAACACGTGATCCTGATAGAAAGATGAGAAGGCCTAGTTCTTAACCCCGTAGGAAAGATAAGATGACTCGGATCAGAAGGGCATGAGGTATAAGAAGTAAAAAGAGCCTTACGTTCCCATCCACAATCAATTCCCTTACATAACTAAAGAGTTTCTAGACTCAACTTCGACCAGTTTGGCTTGGTAATCCTACAGGCAGTCAGGCTCTGATACCAAAGCTGTCAGGACCCCGATTCCAAGTCACATCAATCTAGCTGGTAACACCTCATATCACTTTGCGGCCTCACACACGGTATTCCCACGGGTGTCGCCTTACCAGGGCCCGGGACCGTTTGCGTCTTTTGGCTCATGTATATGATAGTGTCGCCAGCATCCATATGACAGAGAACCCGGCCGACATGGCTAGTCGTGAACCCAAAGCGGCACTAACCCATGGGGACAGGCATACATGAATCAACTTCGAGCATGTCGGTCAGCAGCGTGTGAATCCGGGCTATAGCACTGGGCTAACAGGACTCCGGTAACCCGGGCTGTAGCAGGCTAGGCAGGACTCCGGATGTCACCGCGTGACATTTCCCCGAAGGGACAGACACATGAACGAAGTGAAACACATGCCAGCCAGTCAAGTGTCCTGAGCAGTAGTGTTGGGCTAGCAGGACTCCGGTGAACCGGGCTGTAGCGGACTACTATGGCTCATGGAAGCACAAGACTACATTTCCCCATAAGAGAGGCTACCAAGGATAAACCACTAGGTTGTCAGATCCCACACATACCAAGCATTTCAATCATACACACAATATGCTCGATATGTGCAAATACAACATGGCATCACAACATAACTCTACGACTCAAAGTATTTATTCATTAGGCTTCGAGGAGCGAGATATTACAAACATGGGTCTCATGACCCAACAAACACAGCATACAAATCAAGGCACAAGCGGAAGCTTAACATGTCTGAGTACAGACATGTACAAATGAAAAAGGCTAAGAAGCCTGACTATCTACCAGATCCTGCCGAGGGCACAAGATTGTAGCTGAGGTATCAAGCTAAACGTTGAAGTCCACGCGAAACTACTAGCGAGACTGAAGTCTCTCTACAAAACATAAATTAAGCAAACGTGAGTACAAATGTACCCAGCAAGACTTACATCAGAACTAACTACATATGCATCAGTATCAATAAAGGGGTGGTGGAGTTTAACTGCAGCAAGCCAGCTTTTGACTCAGTGGCTAACCTGAACTATGACTGCAATAACTCTTTTGAGGTGGCACACACGATTCCACATATTCACCATATCGATACTCCACTATGGATCCTCTCCTGTCTCCATACGAGAACGCCATCCATAGCACTCACGCTTATCTTGCGCATTTTAGAGTATCCACTTTCACTTGTCTATGAACTATGCAAGGGGTCCAAGTTTCCATATCTGAGGAATCCGGCTATTCGAATAGATAATGATAACCCTGCAGGGGTGTACTTCTTCACACACGCTCTCGCCACTTATCGCCCTGTACACGTCATGTACCTCGGCAACCTTCAAGCGGAAGCCGGGCGAGGGAGTCGGCCACGACCTGACTAACCAACAAGTCTCTAGTCCATGTTTATCGCCTATTCGGGTTCCATCCGCAAGGAGATCCGGCCGGGGTGTCACTCACGGCCCCAAACGATGTGTACAGGGTTCCAAGCCCACCAAACGGGCGACGCTTGGCATACCCGGCCACGGTGCCTAGTCTGTCCCAAGCCCACCTGTACCGGGTGCCACTTGGTAGACTACTAACACAACCTACAAACACCAGAAACTAGTTGCAACTCCTGGACAGAGATCAGGTTGATTAATAAGTTGAGAGGGGCACTTACGCATTCCAATGCATGGTAGTAACTGTTCATGGATCACAAACACAGAACTCAGTTCCTGAGGACGGCTACAATGAGACAACCCACCATGTACTCCTACGTGGCCTCTCACCGCTACCTTTACCAAATCATGTTCACACACTTAGCTCTCAACAGTAGGACATGTTCACAACCAATTCATTCCCGATGAATCAGACCCGACTCAACTCTAAGCAGTAGCAGGCATGACAAACAAGCATGAATGAGTAGGCACATCGGGGCTCAAACAACTCCTACTCATGCTAGTGGGTTTCATCTATTTACTGTGGCAATGACAGGTCATGCAGAGGAAATGGGTTCAGCTACCGCAACATGTAACAGTTGAAACGTTGTTGTCCTAATGCAGTAAAAGAGAGCAAGAGCGAGAGAGTGGGATTGTATCAGAATGAACAAGGGGGTTTTGCTTGCCTGGCACTTCTGAAGATAGTAAAGCTCTTCATCGGTGTCATCGAATTCATCGCTGGATCAATGTCTACTGAGGGGGGACAAACACCGGCAATAGAGAAGATATACAATCAATGCAATGCAACAGTATGATGCATGAATGTGACATGGCAATAATGTTATGATTTGAGCTAATGCATCTAGCTATGATTTAAATGAAGTTGGTTTGAATACATGATTCAAATTCCAACTCCATATATGATTATTTAAATGCCCTTTATTTGTTTTTTCCAAAAAAAGAGGACAAATATTGTTCAAACATGCATGAAGATGGTACAGATGGATTCCTTGAATTTTTCTAATAATTTTTCATATATAAATTATTTCATTTGGAGTTACGGTTGAATTTCTATGATTTTTAGAAGTTTTAAACATTTTCTGGAATTTCTTGAATAAAAATAAATCCAGAAAATGCATTACTGCGTCAGCATTGCGTCATGCTGACCTCAGCAGGTAAACAGACCCGGTCCAGGTCAAACCTGACTAGTGGGTCCCGCGTGTCAGTGTCATTAGTCTAACTAGTTTTTAGTTAGTCCTAATCCTAACTTAATTAGCAGGCGGGTCCCATTTGTCATTGACCCAGAGGGGTCAAACTGGGCCCACCCGGGGTTTAACTCGGTCAGCAGGGTCAAACCCCTGGTCAGCAGGTCAAACCCGCCGGCGACTCGACGCCGGCGAGGCCTGAGACGGCAGAGAGCGTCGGAAACGCGCTACAGGGCACGGGCGAGGCTGTTCTTGGGCTTGTTAGAAAGCTCTTGCTAGCGCGCGTCTAGTGGTGGTGGAGGCCGGGCCTATGGTGGCCGGAGACAACGACGGCGAGCTCCAAGGCGGCGGCCGGAGTTCGGCAAAGACGGGTTCGGCGCTACGGTGATCCATAAGACGAGTTGGTGAGTTCTACAACTTCCTGGGAAGGCTCTGAGCACATTGGTGTGCTCGTACGCGAGCCGCAACGACTATGGCCACGACTGCGCCATTGCCAGCGGCGAGGAGCTCACGGCTCCGGTGGCTAGGATGGTTAGGGGAAGGGATTCACTGCGGGGAGAAGGGGAAAATGCTCGAGAGCTCACAGCGGATCCAGTAGAGGCAACGGCGAGGCCGGGGAGGTGCTGATGAAGACGGGAGGTCGCCGGCGATCTCGGCGGCCAAACGATGAAGACGTGGTCGGGGGCGGCGTTTTGGGGCGTCCGGCATCGCGTGAGTAGGTGGGGAGGACGACGACGTCGCGGCGGAGCTCGGGAGCAGCTCGGTCAGGCGAGGCGGTGGCTGTGGCCGCGTGGCAGTGAACGGCGGCGACGAGCTCCGCTCGGTGGCTGCGTGCGGGAGAAACAGAGGAGGGGAGAGAGAGAGCAGCGAGTGAGGGGGAGGACCAGGGGGTCTCTGGCATATCCGTGGCGTCGCAAGGACAGGGCGAAGGGGGAGCAGGAGGTGGAAGCAGGAGGTGGAGCTCGGTTGCGCGCGCGTTGACACGGCGTCGTCCTCCTGGCAGAAGCTAGGAGACGACTGGCAGGGGTTGGTGGGCTGGGCCAACTGGGCCAGCTCCAGGTAAGTGGCTGGGCTTCTCTCTCTCTCTCTTTTCTATTTATTAATGTTTTCTATTTTCTGCAATTGGTTTTGATTTGATTTAAAACATCAAATCATTTTTTTAACTTTTTGTAAATTGTTATGTGAGCTCGGGAACTAGTCCAAGGTCACAGGCAACTTACAAAAATATTTGAACTTTATTTCTTATATAATAGAAATAAATTCAACTCAAATATGTCATTGGTTTAAGTCAAAGGCCCAAAATAAATATTTCTGTGATTCCAAAAATATTGGTTTGAATTTTACCTCTTACCAACATTTTCACAGAGTAACAGGAACATTTCTTTGGACTCATTTGATGAGATTTAAATGTTGGTTATTTTTAAAAGGTTTCTGAGGCTTTTAAAATTCCCTTAATTCAAATTTCAGAATTTAGACATGGTGATCATGCAAGGACAGGCAAAGGCTAAACTAGGGTTGTGACAAACGCCCAATCAATATTGCTAGATTCGTACTGACTCCTAGATTTTTATTCAAACAGACATGGTTTCCAATTTGTTTTCAACCATGTGAATCTTGGGGAACGTAGTAATTTCAAAAAAATTCCTACGCACACGCAAGATCATGGTGATGCATAGCAACGAGAGGGGAGAGTGTGATCTACGTACCCTTGTAGACCGACAGCGGAAGCGTTAGCACAACGCGGTTGATGTAGTCGTACGTCTTCACGGCCCGACCGATCAAGCACCGAAACTACGGCACCTCCGAGTTTTAGCACACGTTCAGCTCGATGACGATTCCCGGACTCCGATCCAGCAAAGTGTCAGGGAAGAGTTCCGTCAGCACGACGGCGTGGTGACGATCTTGATGTACTACCGTCGCAGGGTTTCGCCTAAGCACCGCTACAATATTATCGAGGATTATGGTGGAAGGGGGGACCGCACACGGCTAAGAATATGATCACGTGGATCAACTTGTGTGTCTATGGGGTGCCCCCTGCCCCCGTATATAAAGGAGTGGAGGAGGGGAAGGCCGGCCCTCTCTATGGCGCGCCCTAGGGGAGTCCTACTCCCACCGGGAGTAGGATTCCCCCTTTCCTAGTCCAACTAGGAGTCCTTCCATGTAGTAGGAGTAGGAGACAAGGAAGGGGAAGAGAGAAGAGAAGGAAGGAGGGGGCGCAGCCCCTCCCCCTAGTCCAATTCGGACTAGGCCTTGGGGGGCGCGCGGCCTGCCTCTCCCTCTCCCCTAAAGCCCAATAAGGCCCATATACTTCTTCTCCCATATTCCCGTAACTCCCCGGTACTTCGAAAAATATCCGAACCACTCAGAACCTTTCCGATGTCCGAATATAGTCGTCCAATATATCGATCTTTACGTCTCGACCATTTCGAGACTCCTCGTCATGTCCCCGATCTCATCCGGGACTCCGAACTCCTTCGGTACATCAAAACTCATAAACTCATAATATAACTGTCATCGAAACCTTAAGCGTGCAGACCCTACGGGTTCGAGAACAATGTAGACATGACCGAGACACGTCTCCGGTCAATAACCAATAGTGGAACCTGGATGCTCATATTGGCTCCCACATATTCTACGAAGATCTTTATCGGTCAGACCGCATAACAACATACGTTGTTCCCTTTGTCATCGGTATGTTACTTGCCCGAGATTCGATCGTCGGTATCTCAATACCTAGTTCAATCTCATTACCGGCAAGTCTCTTTACTCGTTTCGTAATACATCATCTCGCAACTAACTCATTAGTTGCAATGCTTGCAAGGCTTATGTGATGTGCATTACCGAGAGGGCCCAGAGATACCTCTCCGACAATCAGAGTGACAAATCCTAATCTCGAAATACGCCAACCCAACATGTACCTTTGGAGACACCTGTAGAGCTCCTTTATAATCACCCAGTTACGTTGTGACGTTTGGTAGCACACAAAGTGTTCCTCCGACAAACGGGAGTTGCATAATCTCATAGTCACAGGAACATGTATAAGTCATGAAGAAAGCAATAGCAACATACTAAACGATCGGGTGCTAAGCTAATGGAATGGGTCATGTCAATCACATCATTCTCCTAATGATGTGATCCCGTTAATCAAATGACAACACATGTCTATGGTTAGGAAACATAACCATCTTTGATTAACGAGCTAGTCAAGTAGAGGCATACTAGTGACACTCTGTTTGTCTATGTATTCACACATGTATTATGTTTCCGGTTAATACAATTCTAGCATGAATAATAAACATTTATCATGAAATAAGGAAATAAATAATAACTTTATTATTGCCTCTAGGGCATATTTCCTTCAGTCTCCCACTTGCACTAGAGTCAATAATCTAGTTCACATCGCCATGTGATCTAACATCAATAGTTCACATCTTTATGTGGTTAACACCCATAGTTCACATCGATATGTGACAGACACCCAAAGGGTTTACTAGAGTCAGTAATCTAGTTCACATTGCTATGTGATTAACACCCAAAGAGTACTAAGGTGTGATCATGTTTTGCCTGTGAGAGAAGTTTAGTCAACAGGTCTGCCATATTCAGATCCGTAAGTATTTTGCAATTTTCTACGTCTACAATGCTCTGCACGGAGCTACTTTAGCTAATTGCTCCCACTTTCAATATGCATCCAGATGAAGACTAAGAGTATCGACGTAACCCTTTTACGACGAACCTTTTGTCACCTCCATAATCGAGAAACATATCCTTATTCCACTAAGGATAACTTTGACCGCTGTCCAGTGATCTACTTCTAGATCATTATTGTACTCCCTTGACAAAATTAGTGTAGGGTATACAATAGGTCTGGTACACAGCATGGCATACTTTATAGAACCTATGGCCAAGGCATAGGGAATGACTTTCATTCTCATTCTATTTTCTGCCGTGGTCGGGCTTTGAGTCTTACTCAACTTCACACCTTGTAATACAGGCAAGAATTCTTTCTTTGATTGTTTCATTTTGAACTACTTCAAAATCTTGTCAAGGTATGTACTCATTGAAAAAACTTATCAAGCGTCTTTATCTATCTCTATAGATCTTGATGCTCAATATGTAAGAAGCTTCACCGAGGTTTTCTTTGAAAAAATCCTTTCAAACACTCCTTTATGCTTTGTAGAATAATTCTACATTATTTCCGATCAACAATATGTCATACACATATACTTATTAGAAATGCTGTAGTGCTCCCACTCACTTTCTTGTAAATACAGGCTTCACCGCAAGTCTGTATAAAACTATATGCTTTGATCAACTTATCAAAGCGTATATTCCAACTCCGAGATGCTTGCACCAGTCCATAGATGGATCGCTAGAGCTTGCATATTTTGTTAGCACCTTTAGGATTGACAAAACCTTCTGGTTGTATCATATACAAATCTTCTTTAAATCCATTAAGGAATGTAGTTTTGTTTATCCATTTGCCAGATTTCATAAAAATGCGGCAATTGCTAACATGATTTGGACAGACTTAAGCATCGCTACGAGTGAGAAAATTTCATCGTAGTCAACACCTTGAACTTTGTCAAAAACCTTTTTCGACAAGTCTAGCTTTTTAGGTAGTAACACTACTATCAGCGTCCCTCTTCCTCTTGAAGATCCATTTATTTTCTATGGCTTGCCGATCATCGGGCAAATCCATCAAAGTCCATACTTTGTTCTCATACATGGATCATATCTCAGATTTCATGGCTTCAAGCCATTTTGCGGAATCTGGGCTCACCATCGCTTTTTCATAGTTCGTAGGTTCATCATGATCTAGTAGCATGACTTCCAGAACAGGATTACCGTACCACTCTGGCGCGGATCTTACTCTGGTTGATCTACGAGGTTCAGTAGTATCTTGTTCTGAAGTTTCATGATCATGATCATTATCATTAGCTTCCTCACTAATTGGTGTAGTTGTCACAGAAACTGGTTTCTGTGATGTACTACTTTCCAATAAGGGAGCAGGTACAGTTACCTCGTCAAGTTCTACTTTCCTCCCACTCACTTCTTTCGAGAGAAACTCCTTCTCTAGAAAGGATCCATTCTCAGCAACGAACATCTTGCCTTCGGATCTGTGATAGAAGGTGTGCCCAACATTTTTCTTTTGGGTATCCTATGAAGACGCACTTCTCCGATTTGGGTTTGAGCTTATCAGGTTGAAACTTTTTCACATAAGCATTGCAACCTCAAACTTTAAGAAACGATAGCTTAGGTTTCTTGCCAAACCATAGTTCATACGGTGTCGTCTCAACGGATTTAGATGGTGCCCTATTTAACGTGAATGCAGCTGTCTCTAATGCATAATCCCAAAACGATATTGGTAAATCGGTAAGAAACATCATAGATTGTACTATATCCAATAAAGTATGGTTATGACGTTCGGACACACCATTACACTGTGGTGTTCCAGGTGGCGTGAGTAGTGAAACTATTTCACATTGTTTTTAACTGAAGGCCAAACTCGTAACTCAAATATTTTACTTCTGTGATCATATCGTAGAAACTTTTATTTTTGTTACGATGATTCTCCACTTCACTCTTAAATTCTTTGAACTTTTCAAATGTTTCAGACTTGTGTTTCATCAAGTAGATATACTCATATCTGCTCAAATCATCTGTGAAGGTCAGAAAATAATGATACTTGTCGCAAGCTTTAATATTCATCGGACCACATACATCAGTATGTATGATTTCCAACCAATCTGTTGCTCGCTCCATTGTTCCGGAGAACGGAGTCTTTAGTCATCTTGCCCATAATGCATGGTTCGCAAGCACCAAGTGATTCATAATCAAATGATTCCAAAATCCCATCAGCATGGAGTTTCTTCATGCGCTTTACACCAATATGACCTAAATGGCAGTGCCACAAATAAGTTGCACTATCATTATTAACTTTGCATCTTTTGGTTTCAATATTATGAATATGTGTATCACTACGATCGAGATCCAATGAACCATTTTCATTGGGTGTGTAACCATATAAGGTTTTATTCATGTAAACAGAACAGCAATTTATTCTCTTACTTAAATGAATAACCATATTACAATAAACATGATCAAATCATATTCATGCTCAACGCAAACACCAAATAACACTTATTTAGGTTCAACACTAATCCCGAAAGTATAGGGAGTGTGCGATGATGATCATATCAATCTTGGAACCACTTCCAACACACATCATCACTACACCCTTAACTAGTCTCTGTTTATTCTGCAACTCCCGTTTCGAGTTACTAATCTTAGCAACTGAACCAGTATCAAATACCGAGGGGTTGTTATAAACACTAGTAAAGTACACATCAATAACATGTATATCAAATATACTTATGTTCACTTTGCCATCCTTCTTATCCGCCAATCACTTGGGGTAGTTCCGCTTACAGTGACCAGTCCCTTTACAGTAGAAGCACTTAGTCTCAGGCTTAGGACCAGACTTGGGCTTCTTCACTTGAGCAGCAACATGCTTGCTGTTTTTCTTGAAGTTCCCCTTTTTTCCTTTGCCCTTTTCTTGAAACTAGTGATCTTGTCAACCATCAACACTTGATGCTCTTTCTTGATTTCTACCTTCATCGATTTCATCATCATGAAAAGCTCGGGAGTCGTTTTCGTTATCCCTTGCATACTATAGTTCATCACGAAGTTCTACTAACTTGGTGATGGTGACTAGAGAATTATGTCAATCACTATCTTATCTGGAAGATTAACTCCCACTTGATTCAAGCGATTGTAGTACCCAGACAATCTGAGCACATGCTCACTAGTTGAGCGATTCTCCTCCATTTTTTGGCTATAGAACTTGTTGGAGACTTCATATCTCTCAACTCGGGTATTTGCTTGAAATATTAATTTCAACTCCTGGAACATCTCATATGGTCCATGACGTTCAAAACGTCTTTGAAGTCCCGATTCTAAGCCGTTAATCATGGTGCACTAAACTATCAAGTAGCCATCATATTAAGCCAGCCAAATGTTCATAACATCTGCATCTGCTCCTGCAATAGGTCTGTCACCTAGCGGTGCATGAAGGACATAATTCTTTTGTGCAGCAATGAGGATAAACCTCAGATCACGGATCAATCCGCATCATTGCTACTAACATCTTTCAACACAATTTTCTCTAGGAACATATCAAAATAAACACAGGAAAGCAACAACGCGAGCTATTGATCTACAACATGATTTGCAAAATACTACCAGGACTAAGTTCATGATAAATTTAAGTTCAATTAATCATATTACTTAAGAACTCCCACTTAGATAGACATCCCTCTAATCCTCTAAGTGATCTCATGATCCAAATCAACTAAACCATGTCCGATCATCACGTGAGATGGAGTAGTTTCATTGGTGAACATCACTATGTTGATCATATCTACTATATGATTCACGCTCGACCTTTCGGTCTCTGTGTTCCGAGGCCATATCTGTATATGCTTGGCTCGTCAAGTATAACCTGAATTCTGCGTGTGCAACTGTTTTGCACCCGTTGTATTTGAACGTAGAGCCTATCACACCCGATTATCACGTGGTGTCTCAGCACGAAGAACTTTCGCAACGGTGCATACTCAGGGAGAACACTTCTTGATAATTAGTGAGAGATCATCTTAAAATGCTACCGTCAATCAAAGCAAGATAAGATGCATAAAAGATAAACATCACATGCAATCAATATAAGTGATATGATATGGCCATCATCATCTTGTGCTTGTGATCTCCATCTTCGAAGCACCGTCGTGATCACCATCGTCACCGGCGTGACACCTTGATCACCATCGTAGCATCGTTGTCGTCTCGCCAATCTTATGCTTCCACGACTATCGCTACCGCTTAGTGATAAAGTAAAGCATTACAGCGCAATTGCATTGCATACAATAAAGCGACAACCATATGGCTCCTGCCAGTTGCCGATAACTTGGTTACAAAACATGATCATCTCATACAATAAAATTTAGCATCATGTCTTGACCATATCACATCACAACATGCCCTGCAAAAACAAGTTAGACGTCCTCTACTTTGTTGTTGCAAGTTTTATGTGGCTGCTACGGGCTTAAGCAAGAACCAATCTTACCTACGCATCAAAACCACAACGATAGTTTGTCAAGTTGGTGTTGTTTTAACCTTCGCAAGGACCGGGCGTAGCCACACTCGGTTCAACTAAAGTTGGAGAAACTGTCACCCGCTAGCCACCTTTGTGCAAAGCACGTCGGGAGAACCGGTCTCGCGTAAGCGTACGCGTAATGTCGGTCCGGACCTCTTCATCCAACAATACCGCCGAACCAAAGTATGACATGCTGGTAAGCAGTATGACTTATATTGCCCACAACTCACTTGTGTTCTACTCGTGCATATAACATCAACACATAAAACCTAGGCTCTGATACCACTGTTGGGGAACGTAGTAATTTCAAAAAAATTCCTACGCACACGCAAGATCATGGTGATGCATAGCAACGAGAGGGGAGAGTGTGATCTACGTACCCTTGTAGACCGACAGCGGAAGCGTTAGCACAACGCGGTTGATGTAGTCGTACGTCTTCACGGCCCGACCAATCAAGCACCGAAACTACGGCACCTCCGAGTTTTAGCACATGTTCAGCTCGATGACGATCCCCGGACTCCGATCCAGCAAAGTGTCAGGGAAGAGTTCCGTCAGCACGACGGCGTGGTGACGATCTTGATGTACTACCGTTGCAGGGCTTCACCTAAGCACCGCTACAATATTATCGAGGATTATGGTGGAAGGGGGCACCGCACACGGCTAAGAATATGATCACGTGGATCAACTTGTGTGTCTATGGGGTGCCCCCTACCCCCGTATATAAAGGAGTGGAGGAGGGGAGGGCCGGCCCTCTCTATGGCGCGCCCTAGGGGAGTCCTACTCCCACCGGGAGTAGGATTCCCCCTTTCCTAGTCCAACTAGGAGTCCTTCCATGTAGTAGGAGTAGGAGACAAGGAAGGGGAAGAGGGAAGAGAAGGAAGGGGGGGCGCAGCCCCTCCCCCTAGTCCAATTCAGACTAGGCCTTGGGGGCGCGTGGCCTGCCTCTCCCTCTCCCCTAAAGCCCAATAAGGCCCATATACTTCTTCTCCCATATTCCCGTAACTCCGCGGTACTCCAAAAAATACCCAAACCACTAGGAACCTTTCCGATGTCCGAATATAGTCGTCCAATATATCGATCTTTACGTCTCGACCATTTCGAGACTCCTCGTCGTGTCCCCGATCTCATCCGGGACTCCGAACTCCTTCGGTACATCAAAAATCATAAACTCATAATATAACTGTCATCAAAACCTTAAGCGTGCGGACCCTACGGGTTCGAGAACAATGTAGACATGACCGAGACACGTCTCCGGTCAATAACCAATAGCGGAACCTGGATGCTCATATTGGCTCCCACATATTTTACGAAGATCTTTATCGGTCAGACCGAATAACAACATACGTTGTTCCCTTTGTCATCGGTATGTTACTTGCCTGAGATTCGATCGTCGGTATCTCAATACCTAGTTCAATCTCGTTATCGGCAAGTCTCTTGACTCGTTTCGTAATACATCATCTCACAACTAACTCATTAGTTGCAATGCTTGCAAGGCTTATGTGATGTGCATTACCGAGAGGCCCAGAGATACCTCTCCGACAATCAGAGTGACAAATCCTAATCTCGAAATACGCAAACCCAACATGTACCTTTGGAGACACCTGTAGAGCTCCTTTATAATCACCCAGTTATGTTGTGACGTTTGGTAGCACACAAAGTGTTCCTCCGACAAACGGGAGTTGCATAATCTCATAGTCACAGGAACATGTATAAGTCATGAAGAAAGCAATAGCAACATACTAAACGATCAGGTGCTAAGCTAATGGAATGGGTCATGTCAATCACATCATTCTCCTAATGATGTGATCCTGTTAATCAAATGACAACACATGTCTATGGTTAGGAAACATAACCATATTTGATTAACGAGCTAGTCAAGTAGAGGCATACTAGTGACACTCTGTTTGTC
Organism: Triticum urartu; assembly: GCF_056163025.1. Classification (NCBI taxonomy): domain Eukaryota; kingdom Viridiplantae; phylum Streptophyta; class Magnoliopsida; order Poales; family Poaceae; genus Triticum; species Triticum urartu. The sequence goes on from NC_141877.1 coordinate 303,492,541, forward strand.
TATGTATTCACACATGTATTATGTTTCCGGTTAATACAATTCTAGCATGAATAATAAACATTTATCATGAAATAAGGAAATAAATAATAACTTTATTATTGCCTCTAGGGCATATTTTCTTCAGTGAATGTGCTTGTTCTCGCGCATGCTCTTCCTACTAGGATTTCGCCACGTATAGCCAGTCCAATAGTAACTTTTTAAGCTCCCTAGTTAAATACAATAAATATGAAGAAAGAGATAGAGAGGAGATGGAAAAAAGTACTAATACAATAGCCAACCATATTTTTTTGTGGGAAATAACCCACACTACTGTATGAGTGCATATAGATGATGGCTATAGATGACATGGCAGTTCCTTATAGCCATCGGTTGGCTATATTATTAACCATGCTCTAATGCGTTTTTCAAAACCGCCTTTGACTATTGACATGATTAATAGTACATCAGATGTATAATGTGAAAATTATATCATTGGAAGCTCCTTTCACATACGAATTTGACCGTATGCTTTGTGTAAGTTGCATGTCATATATTATTACTCTAACATTTGGTCAAATTTAGCCTCGAAAAATGCATTAGGCCCTGTAGATGGAAGGAGGGAGTAGTAGTGGAAGTGGATCCTCTGACGTAGGTATCCCTGCCTTACCCTCCCTTTCGTTCACTTACTGGCGGACTCCATGCTTGCTAGTCCCCGCATGTCAGTTACTCAATGGGTTCGTCCACGTCAGGGGATCCTCATCCACAGTATACTCCCTTTGTCTCTGCATAAAATGGAGGGAGTGGTAGTATAAATGACGACGCGTGCGGGGGAGGGGGAGGGACGTTGGTTTGCTCTCAACTATGGTCCCACAAGCGAGTGAAAACGCAAGACGAAGCGCGTTCCATTCGGTGAGCGACATGGAGGGTCCAGCGTCCCGGGGTGCAACGCAAACGCGACAACAGCGATGTACAGTCAAAACCGATTGACCGGTCGTCACCGGAACCACTATTCACACCAGAACCTTCGCTGCTCAGCATATGCCAACCACTGCCCCAAAACCACACCTCCTCTCCAGCCGATCCCCTCACCTTTTGATCCCCTAGCCCACATCAAGTTTCCCCTAGTTCGCTGGAAAGCCATGGTGCGCCGCAAGATCACGTACTACAAGATGCTGACGCCGGAGCGCCGCGCAGAAATCGCTGCGGCGGTCGGCGCCACAGACCTCTGTTCCCAAGCTCGCTTTGCGGCAGGCCAATCCCCGAGTTCTCTGGAGCCAAGCTACGAGGAGGAGGAAGCCGATCCGATGTTCATGGCGGAGGTCGCGGTGCAGAAGGCCCCCGATGGGTATGAGACAATGGACGTCGACTTCGTGCCGACGTTCGGGTCCCCCATGGTGTAGGCGGACCAATGGTTCAACCTGGCGATACTAAAGGAGGACCGGGAGGCAGAGGCTCAACTCGACGTGGAGTGCGCGCATGCCACTGCCATCGAGGCTCTCCTGCAGGCGGAACCGGATGTCGTGGATGTGAACCGAGCGGCGGAGGCTCAACTTGAGGCAGAGCGCGCGGATGCTGCTGCCATCGAGGCCCTCCTGCAGGCGGAACCGGATGTCCTCAACTTGAACCGGACGGCAGAGGCTCAACTCGATGCGGAGCGCGCGGATGCCGCTGCCATCGAGGCCCTCCTGCAGGCGGAACCATACGTCCTCGACTTGAACCGGGCGGCGGAGGCTCAACTCGACACGGAGCGCGCGGATGCCGCTGCCATCGAGGCCCTCCTGCAGGCGGAACCAAACGTTCTCGACTTGAACCGGGCGGTGCTCTCGTCCGTGCAGAGCGCCCGCACGCTCCGCGTGAACAAGTAGCTGGAGGCCAAGGACAACCACGGTGCGGAGACACACGTCGGCATCTATGGCTGGTTCGCGCTGCCAGCCAAAGGCGACGAGGCCGTCTCGTTCCACGAGCAGTGATAGTTTTTCTTTATGTTGTTGTTTTTAGGGATCTTTTGTTGTGTAAAAACATATATTGTTATGCAAGTCGCCTGACTTCCATCATTTGGGTTAGTCTACCATTTCAGGCTGTTGGATGAATATCCTACGTCTCCTAACTTTTCTTCCTCACCTCTTCTTCTTCCGCAACAGTCCACCGCACGGGCCGTACGGATCCTCCCCAACATGCGGTTGGATAAACATACTGTATGAACAAAAATTATGTGTCAGTGGTAGGATGGCTGAGCTTGGTTTGTTCACATGCGGTAGCACATGTCAGTGAGGGTGTGTTCCCTTGGTTGGGTTTGCGGCGTGTAGGAGCGACTGTGTGAGGGTGCGGAGCGACCGTGTGAGGGTGCGGTGCGACCGCGACAGCCGTGCGCAAGTGTACCTCCTTTTCATTTTGAAAACTTTAGGCAAGCTTGGCAAAAATGTGTGGCGAAGTATGGCAATGCAAGGCCTAGACCCAAACAGGATAAGTACGTACGTACTAGGAGTACCGGTGTTAATAAAGAAAGGCATGTTTTCCTTCGCGGGATTAATTAATACAAATCCTCATTTGACGTGTCAATTAATGCGTATTTTTTTCTCCAAAGCCAAAATAGCTAACCATCTCACTCCTCATCGCTTGATTAATGCAGCGCCATGCAAACCAACCTTCTCACTTCCGCATGCATGCAAGGGTATATTAATGTCCTTGGTTGCTAGTACGAGGCAAATCCCATCAATTTTGCCTCGATTAGTGTTAGTGGCCTTTTGCAAATTGTAATTTTGATATACTGGCCTTGTGTACAAAAAAATGGAGGTAGTAACTATTTGACTTCCTTCCCCATTGCGGTGACGTCGACGATATCTCGAACGTTGTGGTTTGACGAAGTGTATTCGACGGAGAACACCGTTGAGGGAGACCACCGGACGCAAGTGCCGCCTGCAATCCGAGACAACCGCCTTATTTGCATCCAGGAAGTCTGTTGAACCAAAGGACGCGTAAATGTACTAGTACTACTAGTACACAATAGTGTCGTCCGTCCAGCTTAGTGCGATGAGGTGGTTTCTCGAAGAAGACGATGGAGAAGCGGAGTCAGCGAAGACTGAAATGATGGTTGCTTCGTCCATGCTTTGTGATTTGATGCCTCAATGTTTTGTGATTTTTGATAGAAGGAACAGGGGAGTAGACTTTGTGCTTTATACTATACATGCGTCCAAGCACGCGAGCAAGAGGAGAGACGTTGCATTTTTCTATTCCTTCAATCGATCAATCAATCAATCAGGGAGCTTCAGTTCCATCTTTTTGGCTTTGGCAGCACCGTCCACCATTGTTCCCATCGATGCCAAAAGCTATTTTCACATTTGGCTACACATGGTGGATGCCCTTAATCGTACCACTTGGTTTTGCTCCTATGTGCTATCTATACAAATCTCAATTATATTGATCTAAAAAATTATAGAATCAAGATTAGTAAAAGGAGGTGATTTTGCCACACAGATGGCAGGGGAGGTTTCTTATTTTTGGAGGACGTTGGCCTGGCGGTTTGCTAACATGCGGTCCCATGTGTTAGTGCTTTACCAAGCCGATCCGCGTCACACATGAGGCAGAACAATGGCAGAAGCAACACGTGGTTAACTCGAAGAAGATCTTATCAACAAAAAACTTGAAGAAGATGAGGGAGAAGCGGATTCAGCAACGAGTGAAGTGATGGTTGCTTCGTCCCTCCAACTTCTTCTTTTTAGCATTATTACTTTGTTCCTCCAACTTAACTGCAGGAAAGGTGCAGCTTTGTGATTTGACGCCTCATTGTTCATTACTACGCCGACGCCATGACTAGGGTGCTTCATCCCAGCTGCTCTGACTGTATTTCGGTATGGCACGTGGACCCGATAGAATGATGTCCCACATGTCGGCGAACGGGACTAGAACATTTATGAAAGCGAGCGCTCCACTCTTACGACGGAGGAGTACACGACACGGCGGCCCCGTGAACTGACACTTGTACTGTGTAGTACTATAGTTTTGCTATTTCGCACGATCCATCGATACAAACCCGATTGAACAGGAAAGGCCGGGATTTTTCCCGTGCAGTAGATGATATTGGCCATACATTTCAAAGGCAATTTTAATGTATGCAAACTGAATAATTAAGTAACAATATGATATCTAGTAAAACTAAAAACACATATGATTTATTGTGTTAGAGTGTAGTAGTAGTGCTATATTGCATAGTTGTTAGATGTAACATGCGAGAACGTGTAGAGATGTAGTTTTGGAGGGCCTACAGAGAGAAAAGCGTAATATGATCACCGAAATTCAGAATACGCTCATTACGGTCACTATATATGTTTTGCAGTGATTATACGGTCACTTGCTCACCGTTCAGAATCGGATTGCACTCTGTTGACCGGTCAAATAGTCTGCATGGCACCATGTTGACTAGTTAAACTGACCACGTTCCTTGTGGGTCCCACATGTCAGTTCACATAGGAAAAAGGTCAGATAAACACAAATTTACCCAGGCGCGACAAGACTTCAACCCGTGCGCGGGAATCACCTGGTTGTGTATGTGTTTGTCAGGGCCTGGTGTGTGCGCGTGCACGTGTAGATTGAGCACTAGAGCGTGAGAGTGTGTGTTGGTCGTGTGGTGTGTGCATGCATGCGTGCGTGTGTGCGTGAGTGTTGCGTGCGTGCGTGTGTACGTGTGAGTGTTGCGTGCGTGCGTGCCTGCATGTGTTCGTGTGAGTGTTGCGTGCATGCAGTTCGTGTGCATGCGTGTGTGTATAATTACCACACCAGCTCATGTGTGTTAAAACAGACGGCTCGGCATACCAATACAAGGCACCTTGTCCGATGTGCCCGCCGTCATGACTTCAAACCACCGTCTAATATTTTTTTATCGTTTGTTTTCATTCTTACTAGCAAGATGTCCGTGCGTTGCACGTAACATCAAGATGCATTTGTATGACTAGTTTATCTTATGAGAGAAAAGGATGAACAAGGGAAGACCTTATTTGCAAATGTGGAGAGGTGTGTGGGTACTTTTTTACAAAATTGCCATAGTTTCCTTCCTATCCGTCAGATATAAATCGGACGGCCTATGTTGTAGGATGGCAAGCACACCATTATCACCAACTCTGTTTTTTATAAGAGTGTAGAAGAGTAGATACAAGCCAACAGGTGGACCCAATGGTAGTGAGATAATGTGATGCAACACTAGAGGTGCAACGTGGAGCGTTTAACTGGTCAACTAGTCGTGTCTTGAGAAAATACAGAGCTGTATGGTGAGCCCGTGACTGTATAATAACCACAAAACATAAATGGTGACCGTAATGAGTGGATTCTGAAGTCCAATGTATGTATCGTGCTTTCGCTCCAAATACAATGATCGTCCCTGTATATATCGTGAGAAAAAGATGAAACATGTGTGAATGTGCTGGGGGGGTTATTTTTAGAGGACCTGGAGATAGTTTGTGTGCATATGGGAAAGGGGCGTAGAGGGGGTGTATGCGATGGGGAGAGAGATGTTCTTCGTTTTTCTTTAGTACTAGTTGACCCGTTGCGCCAAATGGTGCAGAGACCCGCTAAAGACATGTTGTCGATGAAAATAGTTTCATTTTGCAAGGACATGACGCAGAGACCCACTTAATCCATGTACTAAAAAAATTCCATGTTTAAGCTGGTTTATATGTGGGCAAGGACATATGATAACAAAACAAAATTTACCATTTTTAAATTAAAAAAATGGAGACTATTGTCTACAATGAGATGTACACACACTTTTAATTTATCTCTGAGCCAAATGGCGTAGAGTCCGATTTGATACCATGGTCGCGTTGAAAATATTCGCATTTTTTCAGTAACTTTATGCTTAAGCAAGCACAAAGAGTATGTCAAACCCATCGGTTTGTCAAATGGCGCATAGACCCACTAAATCCATGTGCAAATTGAAAATAAAAACCATGATTTTTTTTTGGTTTAGTTGTGGACAAACATATATGGTAACAAATTTAACACCCCCCCTATAATAATAAAAAAGAACGGAGGCTTGCCACCTACAACAAGACTCATTTTTAACCAAGAGTTATTTGAAAATAAATGCATGGAAATTTAACTATAATAAGGATCTTTTTAATAATGCTGAAAATTGGAAGGAACGTAGCCTCAAATTATGTAATAGAGTTTTCAAAATGCGGGCATTCTTTTTATACAATTTTGCTACGCTGGCTATAACTTAGGAATCCAGGTCACACTTTGTCCTTGAAACATTGTTGGTAAACTCTCCCCTCCCACTCCTCTGGATTCATTGCACCTTGTCCGTCACAATCCTTCACAATGCACGGTAATTCCTTCATTTGTGAAAGGAGCTGGACAAAAATGCCTTGCACAACGTTTGTCCTCTCTTCAGTGATGGAGCCACTCTCTACATCTCTGTCTTGAAGGGAGCTGGACAAACAATGCTCAGCGCCATGTTTATGACATGTTGTTCTGTTGTAGTAGAAGTGCAAACATAAAATGAGAAATCAATTAAAGAAACAAGGACATGTTGGTCTGCTACAATGGAAGGACAAACTTGAAATGACAAATTATAGTGGTGGTTTCACCCAGAGGGCATTGTGAGGCAAGACATGTGTACGTATTTTTGCATATGCCACAAATTCTGTAGAAGCACATTCATGCCACTGATTTCTTGTAGGGTGGTCCAGCAGTCTGGCCATCTCTCCCAGCAATACTTAGGACCTTTTTTTTAGAAACAGAACATACTTAGGAACTACCCCATTGGGCTACCACTGTTGAAGTATCTTGACTCTTTCTATAACATAGTCTGGTAAAAGAAAGGCACAAACAAAGATTACACTCAGAACACCAAAATTATATCAACCATGACCCATAGAATAAAGGTAAAACCTTGTAAAACTCGCTATAAAAACTACACCTGTGGGTTCCATTCAGCTATTTTGCATCCATTCCATAAAGCAATGTGGCTATTTAGAAGGTAGATATCATGTGGCTAATGCATGTGTACTGCCACTTGACAAAATGACATAAATCAAGCACACAAACAGCAGTGGATGGTGATAAACTTTTTTGAATAAGAGCAGCAAAATTAAAAATTATTCTCTTCAAACCATACAATGGATGGGATGGAACAAGTCAATCTTGCAAAAAGAAGAACAGTAATGGAACATATTTAATTGACACATAAATCTCATGCTTGACATGTAAATGGTCCTAGGCCAAAAAACAGTGATCGGGAGGTGCAAGAACACATAGAAGAATTAAGTAAGGCTAATGCTACAACAACGGTGCATTGCGAATTTTCAAATCACTGGAGCACAATACCATGAAAAAAATATTTTCAGTCTAACAAAATTCACTTTTAACTTGGCATTACTTCATATCCATTTTTATACCTATTTCACCTTACAATTAATAATATGACAATCCAAGTGGACTCCATAATGATGCAATAAACACACGCATGAGGCGTAGTGCAGAAGTATAACATAACTGTTGCAGCTATATATAAGCATTGTCGTTCTGGTGAGATGCATTATCTATGAGCAAGCATGCAAAACTGAACTGACACAATACCAAAGTAAGCTTTTCCAGATCAGAAGGAATCAGGGAAATTTATGCCAACAAACAAAGGAACCTTAGCATTTAGCAGTTAACACAACCATACTGTCAAGAAAAAGTAAAGCTACTTCTCAATATAGGAAATGAAAGATACTTGACCAGAGTTTGCTACCATAGAAGGACCATACTGTTTTAAAAAAATGTAGGAAAACGTTTCCCCTATAAAGAAAAGTTGCACTTGGTATAGCAGCAAATATATCTCGGATCAACCGGAAAACTGGCTCCTGTATAGCTATGAAGTAGGAATGACATGATTCCAATATTTCTCTTCATTTGGTACCGACTACCTGCTTTCTTTATGCTACCATCAAACTCTTTCCAGGGTTCATATGCCCAAATATCTTCCTTTTCTGTCACTTCGAGCGTCACCTCATAGCCCACAGGCTGAGAATTACTACTTTAGATTTCAGATTAAGTAAAGAGATATAAATTCTCACACACACACAAATGTTCATCTTGATTTTCCATTCAATCTTCTGTCTGGAATATATAGCGAAGGATCCCAACATGGAACTTGCAATGTGTTGTCAAGAGTTTCTAATGTACAATTTCCAGCTCATAATGTGTTCACTGAAATGGTAGTTGTGATCAGTTAGCAAAATAAAGCAAGAAACTGGTATCATAGAACACATATTTTGCACCTTAAAGACTGCTAAAATAAACATTCTACATTACTCTCAAGTCCCACTAATTAAGGGGAGCCAGTCAAATATTGTTTATCTTGCAGAACATCCATTACAATGATTGATAAGAGGTGCCGTTTGATTTATCAGAACTCATATGCTTACTATTTTTATGAATCTTTCAGGCTTCCTAATAGCTTACATATACTTTGTTTTTAAATCAGCATTCTCTAATTTCCTCGAAGTGCAGATCCTCTAAAAGAAATATTACAACCATCCTGAAGTCGTATGTGCCGATATCAAGGTGAAGGCACTCCAGCGGGGATTTGAGATATGAAGAGATTGCATGGATGAGAAAGAGATTTGTTCATATGGCACAGGGATTCTCTCTAGTATGCTTATATTTCTTACCTCGAGAACCATGGCCTCTAGGATCAACGAGTTGATGCTGCCGTAGGTCTGACTGATCCAGGGACAGCAAGCCACAAGATCTCCAAGTAATCGGAATCAAAACAATCTGCCTTATCTTCAGTTTCAGACTTCCAGTCACCGGAAATTATATGGCCAAAATCTGATCTTCAGAGAGCATACTGAAAATTACAACGAGTACACATCAATTAAGCTAAAGAATTTGCAAAGAAAGCCTACCACAAGGGACAGAATCTTCAATGAACTGAAATTGCTCTTTACAATGGTGTTTCAACTAATACCACTATTTTCTACGTACTATAAGTTGTTAATTCTTTTATTTCACAACAGAGAGGATTTTTGGGTCTATTGGTGCATATGCTTTATGTCTTTCAGATTCCACCAAGATTATGATAGGACTTGGAGTTACAGGTAAGCTGTAGTATGTAATAGGTACTGTAGTCTGTAAGAGGCACAACGATTTTTTAGAGGCACAACCATGAAACATTATTTTTCAAGGGAAGTTGCTTAATGCAAGGAAAAAAATATTTGAACCTAGCTACAGACCCATATCAATCTCTATAGGCAAGAATTGGGATGAAGATTGAGAGAGTTGAGGAGACGGAGAAACATACCTAGTACAAATTCCATTGCAGCCTTCTTTCATTTCCCTCGTCACCGATAAGCACGTTGCTGACATTAGGTGCCAAGTTGCCTCTTGAATATCCACGAGGAATAGCAGCAACAAGAAAACCCTGAAATTGTATTTAAATAGCTCAGCTAACTAACCATGGTGTAGCAAAATTAAAATGGCCATATCTAGGCAAGAATTTTCGGCCAAAAACTAATGCAACATTACAGCATGGTACGCGAAAATGCAGGAAAATAGCAGAAGGTACTGAAAGGACATGGGACACACATAGACTATGGGGACAAACCGAAATTGCTAATGGTGATACTTATTACCTGAACAGACATTCACATTCATTGGTGTGGCACTTAGTCGTAACTAAAATGCACGGATATAACAAAATATTGGTGATCCACAGTAATAGACACTTGAAGCCCCATGTTGTAATTGTAACTGAGCAGAGATATAACAAAATATTACAGATTAGATATTTATTTAGGAATCAATGAAGAACAAGCAGGTTCACCTCTTCCCCTGCCTCCTCTGGAAGCAAACTGGGGATGCGTTGCTCCCTGTAGGGTTCAGCAAGGAAGTCTACAACTAATCCCAGCATGATAGATCCATACAAAATACATGACTCGCTGAGATATGAGAACAAGCCAAATTTACCACCGAGCCCTTTCCAGCAGCGGAGGCGAGCCGATCCGCCTCCTCCCGAGGCTTCCTCGCGAGCTAGGGTTCATAAGGCCCTCAGGAGACGATGGATCTCGCCGAAAGAAGCGGCAGAGCTTTTGGGGCTGTGGGGGCGGGAGGAAGGACCGGACGAGGGTGGTGGCGCGGCGGCTGTATTGACGACGGAGGCGAGCCGATCTGCCTCCCTGGCTGGCATCCGCGCCTCTCCTCCTTCTCCGGCCGGCGACGCCCGGTTGAGCTCCTCCTTCCGTGGCTTCCTCGCGGTGAGGGCTCGCCTCCTGGCCGCAGGGGGAGGAAGGACCGAACGAGGGTGGTGGCGCGGCGGCTGTATTGACGAGGAAGGGAGTAGCGGGGAGGAGAGAGGGTTGTGGGCACCCACACCGCACGCTCCTGCTGCCGTAGACAAGACGCAGGAGTCCGGCAGAGCACAACGCAGGAGTCACAGGGTGCTTGATACGTTCTAGTCTCATCCATGCTTGGATCCAAATACTAAAGAAAGTAAAATCAAGTTATTGAGCATTTATTATCCTTCAAATACTCTAATCCAGTACTCGCATGTGTTAAAGGAGAGGAATTAAATGAGGAGAGAGAGCTAATACATATTTTAGTAGGTTTCCTATGACTAAAAAATTTTAGCCTCAAGACTAGTCCTAGCCTCTCTTTAGTCAGGGGTGCTTGGAACTTTAGCCTCTCAGCCCCTGTGCCCCACAGTTCTCTCTAACACCAGACAAACGGACGACGTGACGGCCCTGGGGAGACGCATGCAGCCGACGTGCGGGGCCAGGAGCAAAGCCGGCCCACACGTCATCACGCCAGACCAAAGGCGGGTGCAGAAGCCGGGTTCACACGCACTAGCTCACCCTTCCGCAGTTGTCCCCACAATGCACAGTGCATGGGGAACGCCTCGCCAAAAGCGGTTGACCAGAGAAAACTAACCCACGCTGCGGGACATGCAGCTGACGCGCGGGACCAGAGGTAGCACTGGCCCACTCGTCATCGCTGCAGCGCAGGCGCAGGTGCAGAAACCAGGTGCATACGCGGCTGTCGACACACGACCCGGAAAAAAGCGAGGAGCAGAGCCCGCGCAGCGCCTTCGACGCGCGCACGCGGCGTGACAGGGGAGGCTACCCCGTGCACCCAAAAAACTGGCACCCAGCCAATCGGATCCAGCCCGAGCCCACAGGTCATCCCCTGTCCAATATCTACCACACAGTGAAAACGACACAGGTCAATTTCCAACTCGCATCCAACGGCCAGGAGCGAAAAAATGACCACGTTGACCAGAATCAGACGGCGACGAACGAAGGCTCAAATCTGGGGAGCTCCCTGGGAGCGAGTTGGCTAGCTTCTGTTTTGTTTTAAATGACTAACTTTATATATAGTATAAAAATATAAAAAATTAACAGTGCGGAATAAATATCATTGTGGGCACCATGCAATGCAAATTAACGTTCATACTCCTCCATATAATTTTGTAATGTTGTATATATGTAGAGATTCTAAAATAATTTTTTGGCCACACTTTATTCGAAAGGAATGTTGTATGTGAAATAAATGTGAAGAGATGGCTTTTTAGATCAATGGGGTACGTGATGTAACATGTGTGAATGTGTAGTTGATATATTTGGCAAGGCCTAAAGAGGTATCTGTGTGTATTACGTATTCGAGAGAGGCATGGATAGAGGGGCTGGCGAGGGGAGGGGGCGTGGGAGAGATAGCACGAGAAATGAGAGAGGTCTAGAGAGAGACTAATATATGATGTCACGTCGAGAGATTCCCTTGAGTGTGTGTATGCAATGGGGGAGGGTATAGAGGCACGAGGAGTTTTTTGTGTGGTGTCCGTGTTGGTATGTGTGGGTGTGAGAAGATAACGAGACCTGAGGCAGAGGTGAGGCCCTTTCCATCATGCGCCACATTGGTCGGCCCGTGACGCATTTAGGGAGACCCATGGATGAATTATCGTACAAGACAACGATAGCAGAATTGTGAAGGACTCTGTGTCCACTGACAAAGCCGACTAGGATTTGTAACCCTAAGTTATCGGACTAAGGTAACCCCTTATCTCTGATATTACTATTCATCCAACCTAACTTTAAGGGGCATCCTACAAAATTCTCTGCTAGAATCATACTCGTCGATTAGGAAGAGAGGTGTGAGACAATGCGCGAGAGACAGGTCTAAAAATAATGTGCATACAGGAGACACGTAGGCAGGTCTATGTATATAGAAAGGGTCGATGGAGATTGTGTGTGTGTATGCTTGTGAGAGGAAGAGTGCTTGTGATAAAGGTTAGTGAAAACAATCGTAAATGGTTACGAGAGGGAGGGAGGGTTATATGAAGAGCATGTCTGTAAGAAAGACGCCTCGGGAGAGAGTGTGTGAGCATGTGTGAGAGACCACTGATGGAGAGTGAAACTACACGTAAAAGACTGATGTACACATTAATTAAAGATATAAATTATATCCAAATATTAGGATGGGATCCTGATATTTGCAATTCGCGTAAGGAACGGTCATTGATCCATCAGACATCTAGATTCTATCGAATTTGAGTATGTCTATGTTATTATTCGACATAATTGATCCACATAGTTAGTATTTTGAACTCGAGACAATGCATCGCTTTAATAATCGAATATAAACTTGAGTATAGTTCTTGTTGTGTGTGTAAAGCACATTATACATATGAAAGTTACACAATGAACATTATAAATAGCTAGCTATGAACTAGCATACATTTGAATTCAACTTAAGGTGGTTTAAAAAAAATTGAATTCAACATGAAGTCCATTCAATTATTTGAATTCGATATCATGGCATTTGTAAATCGTACCTAAGTTATGGGGGCACCAATCTTTGCTCTGGTTTCGTACATAATAGCATATATAGTCGTGTACAAGATAGATTCAAATTTAGCTCCTCCATTCCAAAATAATTGTAGTTATAGGATTTTCAAGTGTCAAAATTTTAAAAAGAAGCGGATAATTTAATGAGGTTTTCAAACATACAACACTACTAGGGAAAACCTTATACACAGAACTTTAGTAGTAGCGCTTGTTAAAAAAGGGCACTACTGGTAAATAGCAGTAGCGCGTGCTGGATAAACGCGTTGCAGACACAAACGTAGCAATAGCGCGTCATATAGACTACATATAGTAGTAGCGCGTCAAATAAGCGCTACTACTAAAATTCTCACTATTAAGCCGATAGGCTACATATAGTAGTAGCGGTCTTCTAGAAAGAGTGCTACCGCTAAGTTTATTTTAGCAGCGCGTTTACTGTGAAACGCGCTACTATTAATGAAAAGAAAATTAAATGAAAAATAAATAGAAAAGTAAATGAAAATGAAAGAAATAAAAAGAGAAAGGAAATAAATAAAATGTAAAGAAAAATAAATGAAAAAGGAAAAAAAGGAGAAAGGAATAGGAGTAGCGTCTGTTCATCAGAGGCGCTATAGATAACTTAGCAGTAGCGCTTGTTTAGACCCCTGCTATAGAAAGAGAAAAGGAAATAAGAAAAGGAAAGGAAAATACATAGCTATAGTTGTAGCGCGCTTACTGAAAGCTATAGCGCTTTTACAGAAACGCGCTACCGCTAAGTTTGGCTTAACCCAAAAGCGGTTCCCCCCTGGCCACCACTTCTCCCCCAAATCTCTCGCCCCATGCTACCTCTTGAGCACTGCGTTTATTTTCCCTTAAAGAGGAAACGGTGATGCAGCAAAGTAGCGTAAGTATTTTCCTCGGTTTTTGAGAACCAAGGTATCAATCCAGTAGGAGGCTACGCACGAGTCCCTCGCACCTGCACAAAACAAATAAATCCTCGCAACCAACGCGATAAGGGGTTGTCAATCCCTACACGGTCACTTACGAGAGTGAGATCTGATAGATATGATAAGATAATATTTTTGGTATTTTTATGATAAAGATGCAAAGTAAAATAAAAGCAATGAAAATAACTAAGTATTGGAAGATTAATATGATGGAAGATAGACCCGGGGGCCATAGTTTCACTAGTGGCTTCTCTCAAGAGCATATATATTTTACGGTGGGTGAACGAATTACTGCTGAGCAATTGACAGAATTGAGCATAGTTATAAGAATATCTAGGTATGATCATGTATATAGGCATCACGTCCAAGACAAGTAGACCGACTCCTGTCTACATCTACTACTATTACTTCACACATCGACCACTATCCAGCATGCATCTAGAGTATTAAGTTCATAAGAACAGAGTAACGCCTTAAGCAAGATGACATGATGTAGAGGGATAAATTCATGCAATATGATAAAAAAACCCATCTTGCTATCCTCGATGGCAACAATACAATATGTGTCTTGTTGCCCCTACTGTCACTGGGAAAGGACACCGCAAGATTGAACCCAAAGCTAAGCACTTCTTCCGTTGCAAAAAAGATCAATCTAGTAGGCCAAACCAAACTGATAATTCGAAGAGACTTGCAAAGATAACCAATTATACATAAAAGAATTCAGAGAAGATTCAAATATTGTTCATAGATAAACTTGATCAGAAACCCACAATTCACCGGTCTCAACAAACACACCGCAAAAGAAGATTACATCAAATAGATCTCCACAAGAGAGGCGGAGAACTTTGTATTGAGATCCAAAAAGAGAGAAGAAGCCATCTAGCTAATAACTATGGACCCGAAGGTCTGAGGTAAACTACTCACACTTCATCGGA